>NC_059109.1:103857703-105057703 GCF_020740685.1 Jaculus jaculus
GAAGCCCTGGCGCGCCCATTCTCTCTCTCTCCCTCTATCTGTCTTTCTCTCTGTGTCTGTCGCTCTCAAATAAATAAATAAAAAAATAATAAAAAAATAAACAATTTCACTCTGTGAAAATGCTCAAACATGTATAAAAATAGCATTGCAAAACTCCATATTTTTATAATCTAGCTTCCAATAACCCTATGTGGAATACACTAGTCAATTTCAGTTATCTTTGGTTTTAGGTCTTATCCTGGCATGTTACTCTAACAAATGAGAAACAACCACAGTATCATTTTCATAAAACCACAGTATCATCAACATCATCATTGCATACATCAAGTTCCTTTTTTCCTGTGTGGTGGTACTGGGGATCAAACCCAGATCCTGTGCCTGCTAGGCAAGCACTATACCTCTGAGCTACATCCTAGCACCAGACATTCTTAATATTAGGTTATAACTTATTTGACACCATTATTACTTACACATCTGTACATGCTAAAATCTTGCTCACAGGAGTTGCTCAGTTCTCAGTTAATCTCTTACATAATGATTGATCTATTAAATAATGTTTGTATCATTGGTTTTCTGGCAATCACAGGTACCTCTCTCATGTTGCTTTCTTACCTACTTGAAGAAGACGTTTAAGACATATCTATGTCTGTGTATATCTATATCTGTATCTGTATCTATGTCTGATCTATATCTCTATCTATCTATCTATCTATCTATCTGTCTGTCTGTCTGTCTGTCTGTCTGTCTGTCTGTCTATGAAGATGCAGATAGAAAGAGCTAGAATAAGAATGCCAAGGCCGGGCTGGAGAGATGGCTTAGCGGTTAAGCGCTTGCCTGTGAAGCCTAAGGACCCCGGTTCTAGGCTCGGTTCCCCAGGTCCCACGTTAGCCAGATGCACAAGGGGGCGCACGAGTCTGGAGTTCGTTTGCAGAGGCTGGAGGCCCTGGCGCGCCCATTCTCTCTCTCTCTCCCTCTATCTGTCTTTCTCTTTGTCTGTCACTCTCAAATAAATAAATAAAAATTGAACAAAAAATATTAAAAAAAAAAAAAGAATGCCAAGGCCTGTAGCCATTGCAAACAAACTCCAGATGCATGCACCACCTTATACATCTGGCATAATGTAGGTTCTGGGTATTTGAACTCAGGTCCTTAGGCCTTGCAAGTAAGTGCCTTAATTGCTGAGCCATCTCTTCAGCCCTGACAGGTGGGTTTTAAGGGCCAGCAATGTGCAGTTCTTAGGTAACCTAATGCAGTGTATTTGCTAGGTGAACCAAACTTGCAGCCAGTTTAGGCATCCACCTTAATGATTGTACTTATGTCTTTTCTACCTTTGCAGACTAGCAAAGTTGTTCAAGATCCAAGTCTAGTTTTCTTTTTTTAATTTTAATTTATTTATCTGAGAGTGACAGACAGAGAAAGAGGTAGATAGATAGATAGACAGAGAGAGAATGGGTGCTCCAGGTCCTCCAGCCATTGCAAACCAACTCAGACATGTGCACCCACTTGTGCATCTGGTTAACATGGGTCCTGGGGAATCGAGCCTCAAACAGAGGTCCTTAGGCTTCACAGGCAAGTGCTTAACCACTAAGCCATCTCTCCAGCCCTAGTTTTCTTATTGGATAAATGAAGTTCTTAATAGTACTTACTTCTCATAGCTTCTTTTTTTTAAATAATATTTTTGGTTTATTTTTATTTATTTATTTGAGAGCGACAGACAGAGAAAGAGGGAGAGAGAGAGAGAGGAGAGAGAGAGAGAGAGAGAGAGAGAGAGAGAGAGAGAGAGAGAGAGATAGAGAAAGTGGGCACGCCAGGGCTTCCAGCCACTGCAGATGAATTCCAGACACGTGTGCCCCCTTGTGCATCTGTCTAACGTGGGTCTTGGGGAATCGAGCCTTGAACCGGGATCCTTCGGCTTCACGGACAAGAGCTTAACTGCTAAGCCATCTCTCCAGTCCTTAGAGCTTCATGTTTTGGGGGAGTTAAATGAAATAAAAAACCACAAGGCAGTGTTGGTATTTACTAAATGCTGAAAAAATATTATGCACACTCAGTTTTCATGCTGCAGAATTTGAACTTTCTTCCTCCTTTTAAATGCTGGCAGATTGAAAATGGCATCTAGCATCTCATCAAATGATGTAAGACAATTTAGAAAATTGAGGAGCTATTCATATCTTAAATCAGAACTTTATAAATATTTATGTTAGCCAATAGCATTGTATGCCTCCCAGCAAGGAGGCTCCTACTGATCCCTGACCTTGCCAAAATTCCTCAAACCCTAAAGATGGTCTTTTCAAAGTCACCCCCCTCTTTTCTTGAGATAGAGTCTCACTCTAGCCCAGGCTGCCTTGGAATTCACTATGTAGTCTCAGGCTAGACTGAAACTCATAGTGCTCCTGCTTCATCTGCCTCCCTAGAATTTGGCTTAAAGGTGTGTGCCACCACACCCTGCTAAATTTTCCCCTCTCTGCTGATGAATTTTTTCAGAGAAAGTGAAGCATGCTTTAGTCCTGAATCTTGGAGCTATAGGGGCCATGATGGAGACATATTTGTATTTTAATGAAGTCCAGGCAGTAACCAAGGACAATTCCCTATTTCTCATTCATTTATAAATTGGTCAAACTATCAACTGTCTTCCAGTAAATTCTTAGACACTAAAATATAGAATAATCTATTTTCAAATGATTACACTGTTCATGAAATCCTTCTATCCTTTTGTAGTAGTTACTAATTATTAGGTCACATAAACTGATGAGATATGCCTCATCACCATGGAACTCACTGATGCAGAGACCAATCAGATAGATCCACAGAGCCATTCTTAGCTCTGGTAGGGTTTGCGTGACAGATACCAGCTTCAATAATGCTGTGTAGTAAACACTATCAAGATATTAGCAACATTAAAGCAACAACTTTTGATCTTTTCTTAATCATGGGATGGTGGGTTACCAAGAGTATCTTGAAGCTGCTGGTGGGCTATGGTTTTTCCTACCTGTCTCTCATCTGGGAACAGTGATGACCCAGGCATGGTCATCTCACAACTATTACAGATGTGTGAGAAGGGTTAACAGAAACATGTACTACTTCTAAAGATCTGGGCTCTGAATTTGCAAGCTGTCATTTCTGCCTACATTTCACCAACCAACACACTTCATATAGAAGATCCAAACAGGAATTGGATGAAGAAGTAAAATTCATTCACAGCAAATCATGAGCAAATGTGGAAAAGAAATAAGAGCTCTCAATGGAGAATATAATTTGTCTGGTAATTCAAGTAATATTCTCACAGGAGGATCAAGGTGTAGGTTTTTTTTCCTTGGCATCTGGGGTGGCATTACACATGCCAGATGAGTGACCCACAGATGAAGTTATATATTAGAAACTCCCATTTGAATAGCCTTCAAGCTCAGGAATTATGCAAATTCCTCAGGAAATGGATTGTTCTTGTATGCCATTCCCTGTCTCAAGATAAAAAGAATGCACTAGCGGAGTATCTTTATTACATATAAATCTGCTATATTTTGTTGACTACAAGACAATAGAACACTTGGAGAATGTTCCAAGGTGATAATTTGGAAATTGTAACGTACTTTATCAGTAGAGCCAATCAATGAGAGAAAATTACTGCTGGATTCTTAGAGTTATAGGAAAATGATAGTGATTTGCATTTGGCTAGCATGTGAGAATTGACAGAAGTCATCAGCTCATGTGCACTCATGTGCCCAGAGCAACTAGAGTGACTTCAAAGAGTATGGGCTAGCTGGGATTTGTACTCCTTACAATGAGATGTTCCTAAATTGGCATGGAGGTGCAGGTCTGTAATTCCAGCACTAACAAGACAGATGCAATCTGTGAATCTGAGGCAGCCCTGGAGTACAAAGTGAGAACAAGAAAAGATAGTGAGAGAAAGGGAGAGAGAAAGAAGGATGAGATATGTTCTTTCTCTCTTCCTGTCCATTTCCTGAAGAAACAGTATTGCAATGATATTTTGGGTTTCCCTATAAATGCCGCTTTGGTTTTGGTTATAAATGAGTTTTTCCCCCTCAATTTTAAATTACTTAGCATTTTCTCCTATGATACTCTGATAAAGAGAAATAGGTTACAGTTACTGACCAGCCTGCTATTGCCAGTCATCAGTTAACTGGCCCTGATTATGCAGCTATAGACACAGTGCCCAAGGCATTCAGATGATCTGCAGCATGTGGATGCCATTTGTGCTCATCAGCTTCCAGTCACTGAGACAAAGTATCCAACACCATCATCTTCATAAGGGAAAGTGTTTATTTTGGCTCATGATTTCAGAGGTCACTTGGCCCCATTACTTTGGGGCTATGGTAACAGTATATCATGGAAGGAGAATGTGCTGAAGGAAGTTGCTCACTTCTTGGCAGCTGAAAAGAAAGAGAAGAGGGAAAAGGAATAAGAAGCCAAAGTCTTAATGCTTTTCAAGGGCCGCCCCCTACGGCTTAACTTCCTCCCATTCTTAAAGGTTCTACCAGTTCTTCATAGTGTCTTGGGCTGGGGGCAAGGCTTTTAACACATGGACCTTTGGGGAAATTTTATGTCCAGAGTATAGAACCACCATCATCCATGCTCTGCTGGCCAGCCACCCTTTTATCTTATCATGAGCAAGGATATGAGAGGTCATAGAGACAGGTCATGTTTTGAGAATTAACTCAGCCAGGCATGAAAGACAGAGAAACAGATACTTCCTGTCCACATGATGCTATAGTCTATTCACAGTTACTGAATTATTTAAAGAAATAATTGCAAAAGAATATGAAAAGGTCTAGACAGGTACTGTGTGTGTGTGTGTGTGTGTGTGATGCATGTGCACATGTGTGGTCAGCAGTTGACCTTGCATATCTTTCTCTTTCCACCTTATTCTTTGAGATAGGGGCTCTTGCTGAACCTAGAGCTCACTGCTTCAGCCAGATCAGTGAGCCAGTGAGCCCTGGGGATTCCCTGTCTTCACTCCCAGTGCTTGGGTACAGGTGCCATCATGCTCAGCCTCTTTATATGAGTGGAGGGCCCAAACTCAGGCCCTCATCCTTGCAAGGCAAGGACTTCACCCACTCAACCATCTTGCCAGCCCCTGTAGGTGCTCTTTATGTAAGTCTCTTCATAGGTTTTTCCAAACAAGTCTTTGACTCAGATGATGATGTGTTTGAGTTTGTTCCCCAAGGGCTCATGTGTTGGAGTTTGATCCCCATTGTGATGGTCTAACAATGGTGAACTTTTAACCGCTAGGGGCAACTGGGAGGTCCTTAGGTTAATTGAAGGCATGTCCTCAGAAAGGATTGTTGGATTCCAGCCCCACTCTGTCTCCTGTCGGGATATAGTGTCTCTCACTCTCATAGCTAGCTGTCTCCACCATGATGGCTTCCAGTGTTAGACCCTCATCAAAGCTTGAACTGGTGGATACACCTGACCTTGGCCTTTGAGTCTCCAAGTCTATGAGCTAATCAGCCTGTTTTCTTCAAACACAACCTGAGTTGGGTATTTTATTATTGTCATGCAAGTAATAATCCCATTTTATAGATTAGGTCATGACTTAATGAGTTCCAGCAATTTGATCAAAAGCCTACAGCAAGGTGACAGATGAATCAGGACTATTAACTCAGACAGATTTCCAGAGTTTTGCTTTTCTCATCATATGATCTAGAGTGTCAGGACTTCCTTCAGGTGAATGTGATGTCTCCAGAATTCACCCTCAGCTGTGTTCTCTTGCCTAGCAACTTTCATATTTTTATATTTTGAAGAAATTATATCTTATAGGAATTTTATTCCTCTTAAGCAACTGACAAGCTACTGGAGAAATATAGATACTAACAAAACAAACAATAGCAATGATTTATGAGTCAAAAACAAATAACCCAGTAACAGAAAGCATGCCATGCATTGCAAAATCCAGCAGAATTGTCTTGATTTGATTGGCTGTTTTGTTTTCAGAAGGCTTCTGATATCTCATGCTGTCATTTCTCTTCAGAAGCAAAATTCATGTTGAGATCATACCAGGGGAAAGGCAGGCATCCAGTCACCTTACTGTCCCCCAAACCTGTGTTCCTTCCCCTTACCTCCTCTTTTTTAAAGACTTCATTGACTTTGACTAAGGTTTCAGTTTTCATTTAACCCCTGTGGCAGTCAGGACAGACAGCAGGCCTGAGCCCCTAACCTTCTCCATCACCTAGCAATGCTCCTTTGAAGTCACTAGCACACTGTGCACAGGAGGAAGCCATTAGCTAGGAACTCCCAGCCTATGCAGCCCACCATAAATTAGAAGGCTGGGGAAGCCTGATCAGCCACTGCAAACCCACTCGGGCTGAGCGCTGCCTGTGCCGCCCCTCGATGACAGGTCACTAAAGAGTTCTCCCCAGCCAGTTCATTTTTGGTGGCAGCAATATTACAAGTTGAACTCCTGAAAATGACTTGCAGTGCACCAAGCTGCCAAAGGCAAGGGTTTGGGAATGGGAGCTTCAGCAGACCCCTTCAGCCTTTCCCTCTCTGCTAGTGAGGACAGGCATATGTGGGGACCTCTCAGTTCATTTTCTTTCTTGAGTCAGAAGCCTCACAAGGTCAGAGAAGCAAAAGGCCCCTGAGAATACCCATGTGGGGTTTCAAGAACTCTTGGAGAATAACCTGAGAGTATGGAGGGTACAGTGAAGTATTGCTAATAACAAGCATTGTTTGTCTCTGAGACACTTCAGTTGAGCCAGAAGACTACCCCATAATTTATTCATTCATTCTCTACTGAGTGCTTACTGCATGCCAGGCACTATTCTTCATGCTGAGAATACAGCAATGAATATAAAAATGCAGATCTGTGTGAGGCTTATCCCAAATGAGAGAAGATAGGAAACACAGTACACACAGGGGCTCCTAGATTTAAGATGGGGCCATGTCCCAATAAAACCGGCACACATTGAAAATATCGTAAGGTGAAAATGGTTGAATACACCCAACCCACCAAACACCAGTTGCGTGACACTGAAAAGTGCAGTGTTGGTTGTTTCCCTTGTGATCTTGGAGCTGACTGGAAGTAGCTGTATGCTACAGCTCCTAGAAGGGAAGAGACAACCTGAAATCTTAATGTATAGTTGCTACTGAATATTAACATTTCCCCATCATCCTAGAAATGAAGAAAAAAATCACATACAAGGAAATCCATCCAAGTCGCGGTCTGTGTGTGTAGTCTGTTAGAAAGGAGCCATGAGTCCACGTGAAAAGGGAAAGAGGGATGGGAATGCAGGGCAGGAGAGGGAAGACCATTGGTGTTAACCAGGTGCTCCAAGTGTGATCACTTGGGGAGGTGACATTTGATTAAAGACATGAAGAAGGGAGGGAGCCAGACACCAGATATATAATCAAGGCAAAGCACAGGGCTGGGAGGGGCGGGGAGCAGGGCAGAGCAAGGTATCTATGAGGAGGCAGCTACAGGGGAGAGAAACTGGCCACACAGGGCTCAGGTTCTAAGGATTCTCTCTGATGACCATCTCTTAGTACAGTTTGTGAGGAGTAGAGTCTCGGATCTACGTTGTTTTTAAAATCTTGTGTGTGTGTGTGTGTTTAAATCATCAGGAAGAAACAGGCTCTGCTGGAAAATTAAATGTGGATGTGAAGAAGGACAGAGCTTAAGGTGGTCTCCACATATTTTTACTGAGAATGTTGGAAGATGTAGCAGCTTTGGTTGAGTTGGAGAAAGCTGGACTTACAGCAAGCACTTTTTCTTTTAAAGTCTACATGAGAATTTAATCAATACTGTTTGAACAAATACATTATTTCAAAATAAGCTGTATTTAGAACACCCAAGTGGTAAGTGCATAACATAACAAACTCATAGAGCAACATGTCTCCATGTAAGAGAAAAAGCTAGAAACTGTAACTGTCCCATGTACGACTCCACAAAGGGAATTCTAGTACAATCAGTGTGTTGCTGTGTAACAGCAGCAACAAGTGACAACATTCAGCCATGTCCACGGGAAGCTATGAAGTGAAATCAAGCATTTTAAGGAGCTGAAAAGGTTTCACTTTGCACAGGTAATGAGTGAGTGAGCTTTGTTAGACTTCCAAATGGAGACATGAAGAGGGCAGGTGGGTGGCAGGAATTCAGAGAGAGGCCTGGGATCAAGTGTAGACATGGATGGTGCTTAAACCTTGGAGTTGATGTGACTCGAAATGGGTGATTCAATACAGGTAAAGGAAGGGAATGGAGGAGAGAGAGAGAAGCACCTTTCTGGTATGAGGGAAGGAAGAGAAGCCAGGAAAGGAGGCCAAACTAGTCACTTTCTCATTTTGTGAGGGGAGGAAGGATTGATTTTGGTTCAGTGTCAGGAAGCCTTGGCCCATGGCTTGGCCCTATGCATTGGGCAGAACATCATGGCTCTAGAGTAAGTATGTGGTGGAGGATGGTCTTCACTTCTTGGTGGAAAGAAAGCAGAGAGTGAGACAGGAAGTGGCCAGAGGACCTCAAGACACCTACTTCTTAGAGGTAGGTCCCAGCTTCTAAAGTCTCTACAACCTCCTAAAATAGCTCCAGAAGCTTAGGACTAAGAATTCCTGAAACTGTGGGGGGCATTTGATATTGAAATTGTAATGACAGAGTGAGAGGGCAAGGGAGGGAGGGAGAGGAACAGGGAGAGGAGGGAGGGAGTGAGTGAGTCTTTGGGGTAGCAGGAAGGCCAGCAGAGGGCAGTGCACTGGAAACTGAGGGAAGGAAGGGAGGCAGTGACACTGTGCCCCAATGTATCCTGAGATGGGCATGAACTTGCCTGCTAGACTGAGCCCTGTGGTATCTCTGCTGGACACAGTTCTGACACAGAGGGGCTAGTTAGAGAGGAAATAAAGTAAGAAATATGCTATTATTCAGGGTTTTGACCTACAAGCCATTGTAGGAAAGACTCCATGGCTCAAATCTGTCAGGAAAATCTGACCCATAGACTGGCAATGCCGGAGCTACTCTCTGTCTTTTTCTGTTTGAAACTGGACAGATGAGGGAGATAACTTCCCTCGAGGGCTGAAGTCAGCCTGGGACTTCTGCAGAGTGCTGAGAAGCCCATAGTGTCAGGCAGCTGGTGGGAAGACAGACTTGGACTTAAGGTGGCCTGGCAAGGGTATATGAGTGAGGATCCTCGTGTTGCTGTTCCTCATTTCCCATAGCCCCCCAAACTTCCATTAGAATCAGTGAGTGTGTTCTTCTGTAAGGATCCATAGCAATGCCTTCAGACGGTGACTACAGCCGACAAAGCACACTGAGTGAACTCTCAGAGGAACAGGGAAGAGCAGTGGATTGGAGCACATACTGTGGGCCCAAGTCTGGAAGATCCCCCACGTGTGAACTATGTAACACATGGCAAGATAGTTAGTCCTTCTGTATCTTAGTTTTCCTTATCTGCATGGCTGTGGTAATATTAATACCCATCCTATGGAGTTCTGAAGCTGAGCTGTGTTAGTATAGAAGGTTCTTGACAGAATGGTTTGCCAGAATTTTTTGACTTCCCAGCATTGGGCAAGCAAAGCATGCACAGTAGAAACTGTACTTCGAATTGTGAATCATGACTTGTTTCCAGGTGGTCAGTATGGAGCCCTAGCCTCTCCTGATGCTTGGGCAGTACAGCAAGCCAACATCTAGTCAGCCCACCATTCCCAGGCAGACAAGATCAACACAAGGTACTGTGTTGCCAATATTTTTGGATGTAAGTATCTGATAAGTTACATGTTACATTCATCACCTCATTAAAAAAAAAATCAGCTCTGTGTTAGATAATTTTGCCCACCCCAGGCAGGCAAGGCTAAGCAAGGATGTTCTGTGGGTTACTTGTATTCATTGTGTTTTTGGCTTACAATGGGTTTATGGGACATAAGCTCATGTCAATAGAGAGCATGTGAACATAAGACAGAATGCTGCTATTAATACACCATCATCGCTAAACATGGGAATCTACAGAAGGCAACTTGCTTCAAGCTGCCCAAGTGACTAGAACCTACTACTTTCTTTGCCAATGTCAGATCAATAGTACTCCACAGGGAGGTTTTCTCTATGCTTTTCCCTGCTTGTCTAACTCAAGCAGAGTCCCTTTCTTGCTAGACCTTAATGATTTTCTAGGGAAGATGACTATGAGGGAGATTTCCTAGATGTAGCTATGTAACACTTCTAGAACTCTGTATTGCTTTGTTTAATTCTAGTATGGAATTGAAAAGACACGTTGGAGGTGTGGTTGAATTCACTGGAATATGTAAAGCTGTCATTTATTATAAAGATGAGGTAACTCATCATTATGGTGGCTTGTGCACAGCTTCCAGAAATTTGGAACCTGAGGCAGGAAGATTATGAATTTGAGACCAGCCTGGGATACTTAGGGAGACCCTATTTCAAAAAATGAAAGAAAATTTAAAGATAAGAAACTGAATTTCACCTGCTAATGCATAGAAATTATTATTATTGGGGCTGGAGAGATGGCTTTGTGGGTAAAAGTGTTTGCAAGGCTCATATGCATGAGCCTTAATTCCATCCCCAAAACCTATGTAAAAAAACTGGGCATGGGGGTACATGCTTGTAATACCACCGCCGGGGAAGCAGAGACAGGTGGATCCTAGGGCTTGCTGGTCTGCCAGTCTAACCTGTCTAACCTACTTGGTGAACTCCAGGCCAGTGAAGGACCTTGTCTCAAAAAAGGTACTCACTGGGGTGCTTGCCTGTGAAGCCTAAGGATCCATGTTCGACTCCCCAGATCCCACATATGTCAGACGCACAAGGTGACATATGCCCAAGGTTGCGCATGCATACAAGGTGGTACACATGTCTGGAGTTCAATTGCAGTGTCTGCAGGCCCTGGTGCACCAGTTCTGTCTCTCTCTCTCTCTCATTAAATAAAACCCCAAAACCTAAAAAAACAGGTAAACATTGTTCCTGAGAGTGATACCAAGGTTGTCCCTTTGGCCTGCATACACGTGAACCTATATGATAAGCACCTGAACACACACATACAAAAAGAGAAGTTATTGTTATATTGTTATTGGTTTATGAAGTACCGAGAATTGAACCTACACCCTCATGCATGTTAGGCAAGTACTCTGCCACTGAGATACATTCTTGATCATGTATTTTATTTTGAGATAGGGTCTCATTAATGTTGTTCAGGCTGATTTAAAGCCTGTTCTGTAGACAAGGATGGCTTTGAATTTGAGGCCTTCCTATCTCAGTAGGAACGCCTGGGATTACAGGCATTTGTCACCATGCCTGGCTACAGAGTGTTTACTTTTACATATCTATAGCAAATCTGTGTCATTCTTGTGGGGTCTTGCAGTGGCCATGAAATCCTCATTTGATTTTTGAAGTGATTTCTCAAGCAAGTAAAAATGGGTGGGTTAAGAGTTCCCTGGGAATCCTTAAGCCCCAGGTGCCCACAGGAAGGGAGCATGCTCAGGCCATATAAGAATGATGTCTGCTGTCTGTGTTCACTGGGCTGACTGGGTGGAATGACCATTGAACACAGTTAGGTTGATTCAAGCACTTCTGGGCAATTCCAGAAATTTCTCTGACATAAGAGAATTTACTTCAAGTCAATATGTCTGTAATAATTGAAATCTCTGCCAGCAATGAGGAAAGAAGGGCTGGCCCACATTCTTGTTTCCTCTCATCTGTTTTTCTGTTCATGAATGGAACTGACTTTCTGAATGAACAAGTCTTCCTGAGTGCCTGCCACACATTATAAACCTGACAAAACCCTGTCTTCTGGGAGCTTCCCTTTTGGTGAAAAGAGGCAGACAACAGGCAGACAAATGACTGGCTAATAAACACCACATTAGGAGAGAGACATCCTGCAAACAGAATAAAGCAAGGCATATTGGTGAAGTAGAAAGGTTTGGGAGCTGAGTGTCATTTGGGTGGTGTGGTTAGGGGAGCCTCTGCATGGAAGAAAAGATCCTAGAGAGGCATGAGCACAGCTAGAATTGAGGGTTCCAGTTACAGAAAACAGAATCAAAGAACTGAGCCTGGACTAGGTAAGTAGGTGGAGTGGGCCCCTCAGCATAGATGTTGGGAAAGGCCGGAGTTGGGTCAACGAACCATCTTGTGGGGCCTGGTGAGGACTTAAGTTCTTACTTTGAATGGAAAGCAGAAGCCTGCCAGTCCCTGACTTGTGTTTGAAAGGAGCCTCAAGAGCTGAAGGGAATAGTGCTGGAGCAGTAGAATTCAAGTAGCTGAGGATGCTTCCTGTAGATTTTGCTCCTGTCTCCTGTATGCAAGAGTCCCCTAGCTCCATCCTTCCGAGATGCTATAGGCTGCTGTGTTCCACTCTCAAGTTCATATGCTAAAGCCTTAGGCCTGAATATAATGGTATTTAGAGATGAGGTCTTTGAAAGATAACTGAGGTTAGATGAAGTCATGTGGGTGGGGCCTTCATGAGGGGATTAGGGATCTTAAATGAGACACCCAGAACTTTCTCCATCTCTCTCTCCTTCTCTTTTTCTCAGAGAATGTGGCTTACTGTGAACCAGGAAAAGGGTCCTTCCCTGGGGTTCCACCATGCTGACACCATGACCTTCTACTCTCAAAAACCATAAGAAAATAAACTTCTGCTATCTATGTCTCCTGACTTGTGGTATGTGGATATGACAGTCTCAGCTGAGTAAGACCCCATCCAGTTGATTTCTCTTTTGCCTTAAATTGCCTCCCTGGGGTCAGTGGACATGAGAGAACTACAGGCAGTGGGAAGTAGATCTGAGGGAGAGGGGTTCAGAAGCAGGGTTATGGAACAGGAGAAGTCTGCAGAGCCAGATCTGGTGTGTGTCATAGGTCACAGTGAGGGACAGGGACAGAATTGTTTATGGGAGCAAAAGGAAGGCTATAGGCAGAAGTGAAGCTCTGAGTGTTGAGGAGGGGCAACAGGTGGAAGGAAAGTAAAGCTAAAAGTCAGGAGTACAGTGGGGGGCATTTGGGCAAAGTGCTCACCTAAGACTGCAGAGGTCTAGAGGGGGGAATGTGAGAGAAGATGGAGCTGGGAATATTTTTCAGGCTGAGGTATCAAGACTGAGAGGATTGAGGGAATGCAAAAGCATGTGAGGGGTGCTGATGATGGAAAGGAGGCCAGCTTTGTCCTGTTTGAGCCTTGATACAGGTGGGCATTTGGAGACCAGTAGGTGATAGGGCATGATCATATTTATCCCATCCCTAAGAAATGCAATGGTAAGCGGTGTTCCAAGGCCTTGGTCTGAATGTGAAGTGTTAGGAAACAGCATTACATTCATTTGTTGAAGCATGGAATTTTAGTTATAGGCTAGTTCACTACCAGGAATGCCATGGACAGGGCTGTTCTGGATAATTCCTGTAGCACATTCCCTTCTGACTTTAAAATCTAGGTATTGGCTGTCCTGAGAATTAACAATGTTAGGTATATATTGTTTAACTAAAACAAAATGTTTCCTAGTTTAACTTAATGTTAATATTTGTCACAAAGTCAACCACTGTTTATGGTCATCTGTGGATTTTTTTTGAAAAGGTCTCTAGGTATTGTCAAGGCTGTACCTCATTTGTCTAGCCTCAGCCTTCAGAGTGCTGGAATTGTAGGCTTGTACCAACAAGCCTGGCTGTTCTTTGGACTTAATTCATACAACAATCTCATACAGTTATTTTAATTTAAAAATTATTTACTTACTTACAAGCTGAGACAGAGAGAATATACACACACACACAGAGATAGAGATAGATAGATAGATAGAGAGAGAGAGAGAGAGAGAGAGAGAGAGAAGAGAAGAGAAGAGAAGAGAAGAGAAGAGAAGAGAAGAGAAGAGAGAGAGAGAATGGATGTACCAGATACTTTAGTTGCTCTAAATGAACTCCAGATGCATGCACCACCTTGTGCATCTGGCTTTACATGGGTCCTGAGGAACTGAATCCAAGTCTTTAGGCTTTGTAGGTAAGTACCTTAACTGCTGAGCCTAATCTCCAGCTCTAACTATTTTAATAAATATTTATTTAAAAATATTTATTTGTGAGGAGACGGGGGGGGGGGAATGGGCAGGCCAGAGCCTCTTGCACTTCAAGTGTGTGCTCTACTTTGTGTGTTTGGCTTTTATGTAGGTAAAGGGGATTTGAACCTGTGCTGACCCAAGCTGGCAGGCTTTGAAAGCAAATACCTTTAACAGCTAAGCCATCTTCCCAGTCTCTCAAACAGTAATTCATTTCAGACTGGTGAAGTCTAATTGCAAATTAATATATATATATAAATTTATATATATATATTGTGTGTGTGTGTGTGTGTGTGTGCACACATGTGAGAGTGTATAGGTGAGTGTATGCTCCAGTGAACCTATGGAGGACAGGGGACGACTTTTGGGTTTGTTCTTGCCTTCAACCTTGTTCTGAGGCAGGGCCTCTCCCTGTTGCTGTTCACCACTCCTTTTGAAAGCTTCTGGAAAATTACTTGTCTCTGTCTCCTTTCTCATTGTGCATACACTGGAATTATAGAAGCCTACCATAGCTTCTGGCTTTTTGCTTTTTTTTACATGAGGTCTGAGAATCCAAACTCAGGTACTAAAGAGCTGTGTGGCAAATACTTATCCACTGAGCCTTCTCTTCAGCTCCAATTTTACATCCAAGCAGGGAGGAAGCTTCCAGTTTTGTTCTAGCTTGAGTTCTCAGTGTCCTGCAACTGAAGCAAATGGTGTCTTCAGCAATAAGGTTTTACCATCTTGTTCTGGTAGGCAATCAAGAGCATTGTCAATAGCCTGTATTGTTCTGAGGGTTCTTAGGGGCTTATAGACAGTTTAATGGTAGTTGGTAGGGGGAGTAGAGACATTTTCTGCAGCCACTGGTGGGACCAGTGGTGCTCTGGTAAATCCCCTGCACATGTCCATACAAACAATCCTAATTAGATTCAGTGGGTCATGCCTATACACAAGAAAAAAGATAGCAAAGTAGAAGAGGAACTAGTTGGAAAGAAGGGGGCCAGTGGAAGGAGTGCAGGAAGTGAAGAGTCAAGGTAATAAGAGAAGATTATGATCAAAATACATTTTATACATGTATAAGCATTGTCAATAAATAAAAAAACAAAGATAGAATGTGCAATTCAACATTTTTTATTGATTAATTTTCTAACCCAAGTTCCATAATTCAACCAGACCATAGGGCTTTGAAACTAAAACAAAAGGCAGAAAGAAAGGCAGAATAAGTTAGAACCTTGTACAAAGTGCATCTGGCAGAAGAGGCAATTATTTGAGTCCACCAAAGAATGGACCAGGTGATGTAGTATATGTCCTCTTTTTCTACTGGCTAAACTCTTTTCACATTCTGTGAAATACCACTGGACAGTTGGTACCCTTTGAATCTAGTGAAACAATTGATTCTTCTAGGAACAAAAGAAATAAGTTACCACACAAATTAATATGTGACCAAAAAGTCTCATTCAGGGTTGTCCTGAGCAGATCCTTTGTTTCTAGTTAATAAGTTTTACAATGAGCAAGGTGTCCCTAAAGAAACACATGTAGCTATAACTTATAGTGAAGTGAATGACTGGGAAGTGGGGAGTGGTGGTTACATGATTCTTCTGTGTCATCACAGGTTTTCAGAAACATTGTTTTTATACTCCAAAAGCAATCCCTGCTATAACTCAGCCCACTGAAACTGGTTTGCATATGGAGTTTTATGCTTCTAATAGTCTATAAATAATCTGCTCAAATACTTGAAGTTGTATGTGCTCACATTCTGTTAAAACAAACATAACTTACATGCAAATGTTGAAAAATTCCTGAAACAATTACAAGAATGCTTTTATTAAGAGCTCTGAAGATATGGCGTCATCTGAAATCATCAAGAATGATTTAGGTCTTTGGAAGAAGAGAGGAGGCATGCAGATTTCTGAACTCGAGCAAATGTAAACCACGCCAGGGCCAGCTGTGGCCTGTGAGGCAAATCCGAGTGAGGACTATTGTTCTCTTTCGAGCAACAATACCAGCACAACCTGCTCACACTAAAGCGAGCGGAGGACTAGGAACATTGTTTTCTTACTAATGTGGGGCTGGGAACACTGGCTTTCAAGTGAATTTGCCATGGCCATGCCTGTGCACGGATCTGAGAAGCTGAGATCACAGACAGATGCAGTTTTGTCTCAGAGACCTCCCTTCTCCACCAGCACGTCACAGGCACAGACTGAACTCAGATTCTCCTTACCTGGAAACATGCTGACTGGCTTGCCATGGTGTCTGTGTCTTTAGGCTCTAAAGTTTGACAATGCAACATTCATCCAGGTTGTTAGACAAGTGTTCAGAAATATGTCTTCTGCCAGACAGCTGTCAAAGGAGGAGGGTCCTAGGCTTCTTTTGGGGAGAGTTCGATAATTCATTTCCACATATTGAATTAGGAGCGCTAACATTTTTAAGAGGTGCCATAATACTAAAATGTACAAGCTCAAAGTAAAAATAAGAATCAGAACTTTCTGAAAGGGTCCAAAACTAGACCACCCTTCTAACATTACGTGTGTTCAGTGCTCATTATCTAGTTACAAAACTTGCCTTTGTGTTTATTCATGAGTCCTTTTAAAAAAACTTTGATACCACTTTTGATAGTACTTTTTTTTCTAGCCATAGATTGTTAGTAGACAATTTTCAGTGCCAGGGATGGCATACTTTCCAGTGAGTTGTTGGCCAGGGAAGCCCCTGATGTCCCCAAAACATTATAGGCCATTACCAAGGACCTTGGTTTCCAACCAGGAATAGATGGTAAGACTCTATTGCTGAAGACACCACATACTTTGGCTGCAAGGCCACTGAGAAATCCTGCTGGAACTGAG
Source organism: Jaculus jaculus (assembly GCF_020740685.1). NCBI lineage: Eukaryota > Metazoa > Chordata > Mammalia > Rodentia > Dipodidae > Jaculus > Jaculus jaculus. The sequence goes on from NC_059109.1 coordinate 103,874,485, forward strand.
CTGATAACCTCCTCCATGTATACCAGCTGACAGAAAGCTGGAAGAAGCCATTCTGCATACAGTTAAATGGGAGAGAGAAAAATCACCAGTGAAGATACTCAACAGTGGACACTGCAAGCCTTAAATTTTTCCAGCCAGGCCAAATGAGCCAACAGGTACAATAGTGGCACGTCTGTCATGGTGGAAACCAACTGCCCTCTAATTGGACTTGAGGCCTACTCCATGGGAGGGAATATATCCCTGATACTGAATTATTAAAACAGTGGTAGTCATGCACCCTAGGGGTGTAATGTCTGCTGCTGTATGGCTAAATGTATATACTCAGCTCATCAAACTGCCCAGTAAGTACTTCTCTTAATGTTCATACCCATATATTAATGCTACTCCCACTTTTGGTAGAGAACCTTCTCTTTTCAGATGGCAGTAACCTTGGGATGACTCAGAAGGCATCATGGTGCTGGAAAGAAGTGACAGGAGTGTTCAGCACTGCAATATCTCTATCACACCTTCCAAGGCTCAGGGTCTATTGAAGAAGAGGTGATGGAAAGAATGTAAGAGCCAAAGGAAGGGTAGGACTCCTTACAACGTGCTCCCCCCAGACACAAAATGGCCTGGATATTCATGACCTCACAGTGCCTGACACTACCTACACAAGACAATCATAATAGGAGGAAAATATCATGACATCAAAATAAAAGAGAAACTGATGGGAGGGCTATGATGGAGAATGGAGTTTCAAAGGGGAAAGTGGGGGGAGGGAGGGACTTACCATGGGATATTGATTACAATTATGGAAATTGTTAATAATTTTAAAAATGAAAAAAAAAACCCCAAAAGTACACAAGGTTACAAAAACAAAAAAGCATAAGCAAACATACTTTAAAGGCTGCCAGGTGTGGTTGGTGGTACACGCCTTTAATCCCAGCATTCGGGAGGAAAAGGTGGGAGGATTGCTGTGAGTTTGAGGCCACCCTGAAATGATATAGAGAATTCCAGGTTAGCCTGAGGTAGAATGAGACCCTATCTTGAAAAACCAACCCCCCCCAAACCCCAAACCAAAAACACCCCCCAAAAACTTTGAAAGTACCAAGTTTCCAAATCAATTTCCTGTCTATATATAGAAAAACTCTTATAAATCAATAAAAGCTTCCAAAATGTGTGAACAGCAAGTAGTAAAAATGGTTTTAAAAGATTTCTACTTATGAGGGCTGGGAACATAGCTCAGTTGTTAAAGTGTTAGCCTTGAAAGCATGAGGAACTGAGTTTGATTCCCAGTGCCCATGTCTAAAATGCTTGTGTACTTCTAGCATTTGGGAAAGTGGTAAAAGGTAGATGCCAGGGGCCTGTATGATAGTCAGTTTAGCCTACTTGGTGCAAGTTCCAGACTAATGTATCCAACAAAAGTAAAGGTGGATGGTACCTGAGGAATAATACCCTAGGTTGTCTTCTGCCTCCACAAGTATGTGTGCACACACACAGACACACATTAAAAAAGACTAACTTAAAAATCCACTGAGGACCCCCTGAATAATTCACAGTAGTAATGACTTGTGGGAAGATCAACATTCTCCCAACAACTAATTATAATATAGACTAGTACAAGGATTTGGAACATAATTAAGCAATATGTCTCACAATTTAAAATCCATGGGTTTCTTGTTCCAGAAATTCCACTGGAATTCTCCCAACAGATAGGACTTCTTCATGAACACTCAATTAAAATATGGAACAGCAGAGAGAATGAGACAGGGATGGGAGAAAAATTATTTTTTCTGTGCTTGACATTTGTGTTATTAACAACAAGAATATGTAAAAATATATTTTCTAAAAAGAAACAAATTCTCCAAAGGAGAGTGAAGTCAGCACCAGATAAATGGGATAACCATTATTATTTTAGAGAGAATCTAATAGGTGTAGGCCTTCTTGTAGCCCATGATTGGTGGGAGCTTGATAATGGGGAGCAGAGTCTTTTTTTGGATACCGACTTGTTTCCCAGTTCCAGCTATGGGTTCAGGTCTACGGAGCAGATCAATTAGCCAAATCAAGAGCAGTTGGTTACCCACCATGGCTGTGTGCCACTATTGCACTTGTGTGAGCATCACATCAGGTTATTTGCTGCTGAGTAGTTTAGATTTCCAGCTGCTTGGACAGATGTTGGTTGTTTTCCCCCAGTCTCTCATGTAGCACCTTCTGGCACTAGAAAAGCTAACTGTCTGGGGCTTGACTCTCTTCCAGATTCCAGTTATGTCACTCCATGTTCTGTACCGATGGCATATGGTATCTTCAGCAACAGGGTCTTTGGTGGGTCATCAAGTACTCTGATAGAAATCTGTCTTCTTTTGGGAAACCTTGTAGGTCTCTCTGATCAACAGCTCATATTTCTTTCCATAAAAATCTATAAATTGTTAAGCCAATAAGTGATTCAAATTATTATTAACTTCAGAATCTCATGAGGTTATACTTGAGTAGTATCACTTAAAGGCCATTGTTAAGCCGGGCGTGGTGGCACACACCTTTAATCCCAGCACTCGGGAGGCAGAGGTAGGAGGATCGCCTTGAGTTTGAGACCACCCTGAGACTCCATAGTGAATTCCACATCAGCCTGGGCTATAGTGAGACACTACCTTGAAAAACCAAAAAAAAAAAAAAAAAAAAAAAAAAAGAAAGAAAGAAAGAAAGAAAGGCGTACTTCTTGGTGGTCACACTCTCCTTTAACTACTATCAAATAAAACATAATTAGAAAAAAATATTCAAAATCATGTACTGTTTTAGAATTTCCATCTTAAAATGTAAAAAATGCAGATTATATAGTGAGTTGGAATTATTTTGCAGTATTTCAGATTGTAATTTACATTAGTATGAAAAATTAATTCTAATGAATGAGTGTACTTCGTTAATGATATCTGTGTAATGAAAGCTATTAATGAAATTTAATAGCTTCTTTTGCACAACCTCTAATCTTAAATTAAGCAAAGTAAACCTACAGGGACATATTTTCAGAAAATTTCAACTTATTTCACTTAGTTTTTAAGCACTAATTCTTTTTTTACTTTTGGTTTCAACAAAACAAGACCATAACTTAGAATGTCTTTTTTTTTGTTTTGTTTTTCGAGGTAGGGTCTCACTCTGGTCCAGGCTGACCTAGAATTAACTCTGTCATCTCAGGGTGACCTTAAACTCATGGCATCTTCCTACCTCTGCCTCCTGAGTGCTGGGATTAAAGGTGTGTGCCACCACGCCTGGCTCTAGAATGTCTTTTGAAATGCCTCCTAGAATCTGTAGGAAATAGCAAATGGTACAGCATGTTTGTTCAGATTTAAAGGGTCATATGTATAAAATACCTCAAAGAAATTTTTGGGATCTGTTCACATTCAATAGATAAAATCTAGTGCATTTTTAAAAGAAGGACTAAAAGACTGATATATTTATATTGGATGTTCAGTTTCATAAAATGGCATGTATACTATAAATCAACTGGATAATAGCATAGGGATGCAGATAATTGTGAAATGTTTTTTGCCAAAATGAAATTGAAAAAAATGGTCACTATATATCAATATTCTTTAAAAATATTGAGCCACACAATTAAATTGACAACATATCTGTATATAAAAGGCCTATATTTACATAAAGTTTTCATTTAATGAAATATTAATAGATATCATACATGCTTGGTAAGCGTTTGATCAAGGTGATAAATTTCAATACTGGAAGAATAATTAGTAGATATTATTTCTACACTTCTTTTGTTTTGAAATTGCAAAATAAATATTTCCCTGAGCCATGTTGGGTTCATTTTTGGTCTGCTTCAGTGATGAGGTGTTGGGGGCCTCTGAGGCTCTGGCTCTCTGATTTGGTAGGAGTTGATTTTTCTCTGTTTTGGTCTCCTTCCCCCTTGGGCTGGTATCCAGTTCATCAGGAAAACAGCACCCTTGCTTGTTTCGCCAGTTTTCCTTAGTTTCAGCTGGGGCCCTTTTGAGGTATGATGGGGTGGCTCTTTCCTTAGAGTCTGCATCTATCTGAAAAAGAGAAGCAGATTCTCCAACGGAGAGTAAGTTAGCACCAGGACAAATGAGATAACACTTACTTTTTTTTTTAACAGAGAGTTTAATAGGTGTAGGCCCTCTTGTACCCCATGATTGATGGTAGCTTGATATTGGAGAGTGGGCTTATGTTTGGATATAGTTCTGACTTGTTTCCCAGCTCCAGCTATGGGTCCAGTACCACTGAGGGGATCAGTTAGCCGAATCAAGAGCAGTTGGTTCCCCCACCCCCCATGGCTGTGTGCCACTATTGCACTTGTGTGGGCATCACAACAGGTTATTTGCTGCTAAGTATGTTCGACCATGAGTTGCTTGGACAGATATTGGTCATTTCCCCCAGTCGCCCATGTAGCACCTTCTGGTACTAGACACGCTGACTGTCTGGGGACTGACTCTCTCCTGGCTTCCAGCCATGCCGTTCCATTTTATGTGTCAGCTGCATATAGTGTCTTCAGCAGTAGGGTCTTACCACTAACCTTTGGTGGGTCATCAAGTACTCTGACAGAAATCTGTCATTCTTTTAGGAAACCTTGTAGGTCTCTCTGATCAAAAGCTCATTGTGGATGATAGCCACATGCTGGTACTGGGAGTTACAGGTCAGTGCTCACTAAGAAAATGAAGAAAAAGATAACTAATATACAAGAGTTAGGGAGACAAGAGAGACAGGGAGAGGGATAGGGAGGGAGGGAAGATGTAGAAGATTTAGCTTAGACTTGATCCTACCCTCTCCAGTGTCTTGTGGTTCAGGTGTTTCCTGTAAGGGCCTGGTGAAAGTTCAGCCATTTGGCCTGCCTTTTAGGAAGTAGAATTATATGGCACCATTGCCATTTGGATGTAGATTAGTGTTTCCCACCTCCTTGATGCCCTCCCCTCCCTCCCCATCCATCCTAGTGTCATATTATTGATTTCTACACAGAAAAGTATAAAATAAAATAGGTTTATCCAAATTTCTGAAATCATAAGAATTTTGCATTCAGCTGATAGCACCAGTGTGCAGTGTTGCCAAACCTTCATGCTGTGTTGAGAACTTTAGAAAAATACCCCAAAGAATCTATTTAGCTGCATAATAGGCAGTTTTCAAAATTTAGTTCAATGCTGATTTTAAAGTAAAGTTTTTGTTATAAATTCTACATAACGTTCATTAATTTAGTAATAGGAGTTGTATGCATCTTCTTAATATACAATGGTGATATTAAAGTTTTAGCTATGGATCATACATGATAACATTTATTAATTTAATAATAAAGTTGTATACATCTTCTTAATATACAAAGAAAACTAAATTCTTTAGAACATGCGTTGCCATGAGTTCTCAGAACAATGCACTGAAGTAGTGAATAACGTATGAATAAAACTCTTCAAAATCTAAACTTCAAGGAGAAGATAGAGGAAGAGAATTCAAATCTTATCAATATAACAGCACCAATTCCACCTGCAAAGCTAGAAAACTTTCAGACTGATCACTTATAATTTTCTTACAATGTCAATTAGTATTTTTTATTTTAAGTTTATTATTATTGTTAACAACATAATTTGTATGGATACATCATGTATTGGTACAATCTTTTCCCTTACCTCTGCCCACATTCTGCTGGGGCCCCTCCTCAGTAGGGTTGCAGGTATTCCCTGTGGAGTTGTGGGAGCAGCAGTTGGTTATTTTTTGTGGGGAGGGAATGCCTCTCCCCACAAGAACCTGTGGTTCTTACAATCTTTCCACCCCCTCTTCCACAAAATTCCCTTAGCCACGATGGGTGAGTTTTAAGTCTACTTCAGTGATGAGCTCTCAGGAGTCTCTGGACCTCTGCTTTGGTAGGTGTTGTGTATCCTCTGGGTCTGTCTCCTGCCTGGTGCTGATTATCAGATTCAGCATGGAAGCAGCACTCAGGCTCATCTCCCCAGTTCCTCTGTGGTTTCAGCTGTGGCTTGGCTGAAGTGCAAGTGGTAGTTTATCTCCTCAGATCTCACTATCTTCTGAAAAACAGAAAACAGATTCTCAAACAGAGAGAGAAGTCAGCATGGTTTAAATGGCATAAGCATTATTACTTCAGGGAGAATTTGATGTATGTAACTCCTCTTTCAGCCAAAGACTAGTGAAAGCTTGACACTGGAGAGCATAATCTTTGTCTCTATAGGATTCTGATCTTGTCCTCAATTCCAAATATGGGTTCCTTTATACTGAATGTATCTTTTAGCCATATGAAAGTTATTGACACACTGAGGCTGTGTGCCCCTATTGCACTGGTATGTACAATCCTGTCAGAGTGTTTGCTTCTGAGTAGCTTAGATCTCTGGTTGCTCAGACCATTGTTGGCCACTTTCCCCTAGTAGCTCATAAAATACTTTCCAGCACTAGATGGGCTAACTGCCTGGGAAATGGCTCTCTTCTAGATTCCATCTAGGTCTCTCCATGCTCTGTGTTGGCATTAGTTTTTGTTTTTAATTTTTTTTGTTCATTTTTTTAAAAATTTAATTTATTAGTTTTCTTTTCAGTAAATACAGGCAGTTTGGTACCATTATTTAGGCTCATCTGTGATCTACCCCTTCCCATTAGACCCTCCTTGTTAATGAAAATGGGTCGTGCATTGTGGAGTTAGCCCCCAGTTATTGGTATGATAAATGTCTCTGCAAATCATGACCCAACATGTGACTCTGACATTCTTTCCGCCCCCTCTTCCGCAAAATTTCCCTGAGCCATGTTGGGTTCATTTCAGTCTGCTTCAGTGCTGAGGTGTTGGGGGCCTCTGAGGCTCTGGCTCTCTGCTTTGGTAGGAGTTGATTTTTCTCTGCGTTGATCTCCTTCCCCTTTGTGCTGGCATCCGGTTCACAGGAAAACATCACCCTTGCTTATTTCGCCAGTTGTCCTTAGTTTCAGTTGGGCCCCTTTTGAGGTATGTTGGGGCAGCTCTCTTCTTAGGATCTGCATCTATCTGGAAAAGAGAAGCAGATTCTCCAATGGAGAGTAAGTTAGCACCCAGAAAATTGAGATAACACTTACTTTTTTGATAGACAGTATGGTAGGTTTAGGCCCTCTTATACCCCGTGATTGATGGTAGCTTGATATTGTAGAGTGGGCTTGTGTTTGGGTATGGTTCTGACTTGTTTCCCAGCTCCAGCTATGGGTCTAGTACCACTGAGTGGATCAGTTAGCCAAATCAAGAGCAATTGATTCCTCACCATGGCTGTGTACCACTATTGTACTTGTGTGGGCATCACATCCGGTTATTTGTTGCTAATTAGGTTAAACAATGTGTTGCTTGGACAGATCTTGGTCATTTCCCCCAGTCGCCTATGTAGTGCCTTCTGGCACTAGACACGCTGACTGTCTGGGGACTGACTCTCTCCTGGCTTCCGGCCATGTCATTCCATTTTACGCGTCAGCTGTGTATGGAGTCTCCAGCAATAGGGTCTTACCACTGGCCTTTGGTGGGTCATCAAGTACTCTGACAGAAGTCTGTCATTGTTTTGGGAAACCTTGTAGGTTTCTCTGATCAAAAGCTCATTGTGGATGGTAGGCCCAAGCTGGAAGTGGGGGTTACAGGTCAGTGTCCACTGAGAAATTGAGGAAAAAAAGATAACTAATATACAAGAGTTAGAGAGGATAGAGATAGAGGGGAGAAGGGGAGAGGGAGGGAGGGAAGATGTAGAAGATTTAGGTCAGTTTTGATCCTACCCTCTCCAGTGTCTTGTAGTTCAGGTGTTTCCTGTAAGGGTCTAGTGAAGGTTCCGCCATTTGGTCTGTCTTTTAGGAAGTAGAATTTTATGGTACCATTGCCGTTTGTGTCCAGATTACTGTTTTCCACCCTTTGATTTCCTCCCCGCCCTCCCATCCATCTTATTGTCTAGTCCATGAGGTGCTTGCTGGGTATGTAAGGCATCTTGGGCAGATTCAGGTTAGGTGTTGCAGATGAGTGAGACTATGTGTTGATTTTTTTCTGTGATTGGGTAAGTTCGCTGAGAATGATCTGTTCCAGGTTCAACCATTTTTCCTCAAATTTCAGTCTGAAGATATGCAAAGTATGGAAGCTTTGCCTAGAGATCCTGAAGCGTTCTTTCTTGCCTTTTTTTTTTTTTTGAAAGGATGAGTACAAACTGAACTGGAGGGGGAATGTGTGTGTGTGCATGTGTGTGTAGGTGTATATTTGTGTGTGTGTATAGAATTCCATTGTGTAGATATACCACATCTTTGTTATCCATTCTTCTAATGATGGAAATCTGGGTTGGTTCCAGCTTTTAGCTATTATGAATTGAGCCGCTACAAACATGGTTGAGCAAATCTCTCTGGCTTTTGGTTTGAAGGTTTTAGGGTAGATGCCCAGTAATGGTATAACTGGGTCTGTTGGTATTTCTATAGCCAGCTTTTTCAGGAGTCTCCATATTGCTTTCCAAAGTGGTTGTACCATCCTGCATTCCCACCAACAGTGAATGAGTGTCCCTGCTTCTCCACATCCTCGCCAGCATTCATTTTCATTTGACCTTTTGATGTTGGCTATCCTTATTGGGGTAAGGTAGAATCTCATAGTTGTTTTAATTTGCATTTCTCTGATGATTAGGGATGATGAACATTTTCTTAGGTGTGTGTTTGCCATTTGTATCTCTTCCTCTGTGAATTGCCTGTTTAACTCTGTGCCCCATTTTGTGAGTGGGGTATTTGTCTTCTTATTGTTTAGACTTTTGAGTTCTTTGTAAATTCTAGAGATAAGGCCTCTATCAGTTGGATAACCTGCAAATATTTTCTCCCATTCTGTGGGTATTCTATTGGCTTTGCTTATTATGTGCTTGTCTGTAAAGAAACTCTTCAGCTTCATATGATCCCAATGGTTGAGTGACTGTTTAAGAACTTGAGCCACTGGGGTTTTATTCAGGAAGTCTTTTTCCATTCCTATATCATGGAAAGTACTTCCTAAATTTTCTTCCAGTAGTTTTCGAGTTTCTGGTCTTATGTTGAGGTCTTTGATCCATTTGGATTTGAGTGTTGTGCATGGTGAAATGTGTGGATCAAGTTTTAGTTTCCTGCAAGTGGTTATCCAGTTTGTCCAGCACCATTTGTTGAAGATGCTATCTTTTTTCCAGTCTATATTGTTTGGGCCTTTGTCGAATATCAAGTAGCTATAGTTGCTTGACCCAAAATCCAGGTCCTCAAGTCTATTCCATTGGTCTATACTCCTGTTTTTATGCCAGTACCATGCTGTTTTTATTACTATGGCTTTGTAATATAGCTTTATATCAGGTATGGTGATGCCACCAGTGGTATTTCTTTTGCTGAGGATATGTTTGGATATGCGAGGCCTTCTACCTTTCCATATGAAATTTGAGATCATTTTTTCTAACTCTGTGAAGAACACTGTAGGGATTTTAATTGGAATTGCATTAAATCTATATATTGCCTTTGGTAGGATTGTCATCTTCACAATGTTAATTCTGCCTATCCAGGAGCATGGGAGGTCTTTCCATCTTTTCATTTTTGTTCATTTTTATTTATTTATTTGAGAGTGACAGAGCTAGAAAGAGGCAGAGAGAGAGAGAGAATGGGCGTGCCAGGGCTTCCAGCCACTGCAAATGAACTCCAGACACATGCGCCCCCTTGTGCATCTGGCTAATGTGGGTCCTGGAGAATCGAGCCTTGAACTGGGGTCCTTAGGCTGCACAGGCAAGTGCTTAACTGCTAAGCCATCTCCCCAGCCCTGGCATTAGTTTTTGAGTGAACAAATATTTAAACCATACAGTTAGTATTTGTCTTGGAGACATATAGTCATTTGTAGTTTCCAGGTTCAGCCTAATATATATATGTCTGATGATTGGCAAATCTGTATGAAAGACATTGTTTTAGAAAAGATTATGCTTGTTTTGTAAAAAAGCATGCAAAACAGACAATGGATCCAGCAATCTTGAGAACTGAAAGTACAGTGGCACATGGTTCTTCTTGATGCTAATTTTCAATATGATATAACACAAAATATGAACGTTACTGTATTTTATGACAATTTTGTATATTGTAACAATATAGGAATTGTCCAAAATATAAAAGATGTGAAAATGTAGATATGTTTCTATTAAAATTGCAACATTATGACACTATCTCAATAAACAATATTTTCTAGATCCCAAATGACTATAAATTCACCAAATACAGAGGGAAGAAAGGAAGTGGTTTACAAAGTTCATCCAGACCAAAATTAAAGTGATAAATTAGTCGAAAAGGAAAAGACAAGTGACATTAAGATGAAGGTAGGATGCCTGCAGCCTGAATGGTTAGATTGTGGGTGAAGTTCTTGGAAGCCATGGACTCATGAAGTGAAGGCTCCATGAGACCTTTCTTGCCAGGAATATAAGTATTCCTGTCTGAGATCTGAGAGGAATGTTTCCTGTGGTCTTCACACAGGAAAGATACAGTAAATAATGCTGCCAAAGCCAGTCCTAGGGTACATTCAACCATCTTCAACAGCAATGTAGGAGTAGTAGATAGATGATTCCAGATCCTCTTCCTTCACACTGCTCATCCCTAGTGGGGCCCTCCAGCAGTGCAGGCAGATGTTTGCACACACCACTGCAGCCTCTGATATTGGTTGTTTCAGGGACTTCCTGTGACCAGTGATAAGGACAGAGGAGGCATGGATCATGCTGCACTAGAGGGCATCAGTGCTTGGGCCGCCTTGCCATTTGAACTTCAACCTTCACAGTGAGAAAGCATGCTTCAGATGGCCACTATTCCTTCTGCCTGTGGCCTGGAATGAGAACACGTGGAAAAGTCCTGGACATGAGCCAAGCCTGGCATCTAGCTGAGACCTATTGAGCTACAACTGACCTGCAGCCCTGTGTATGTGTGGAATAATAGTTTGCTCTTGTGAAAAAGGAAAAATCAGAACTATTTGTCATGAAGAATTATTGCAGCTGAGCCTGGATAGTACATCTCTGGAGATGAGGATAAAATAGTGAAATTAAGTTCAGAATGAGGCTCTTGAACTACTGGGAGATGTCAGTGGCAACAGGATATGAACATTTAAGTTTATGATCTTACTTGCCGACTACAAAACATTACTGATAATGAACAGAGAGCTATACTAAGTGTAGTAGACAGTCTCACATCACTGGGATAAACTTCCATACCAGGTACTGTTTATGAGATGAAGAAGGAATTTATTGAAGCTTATAGATCAAGGGGAAGTTCCATAATGGCAGAAGAAGCTGGTCTACTTTCACAGGCCCAAGCAAAGAGAGAAAAGCCACCATCAAAAGCAAGAAAGGGGTTGATTGTCCTCTGATTCTATCTCCTTCACTATTGTGCCAGTTCCCAGTTTAACAAGAAAACAGCATTCTTGCATGTTTCCCAGTTAGTCTTAGTTTTAGCTGGGGCCCTTTTGTGATATGCTGGGGTGGTTCTCTCCTTAGGATCTGTGTCTATCTGATAAAGAGAAGCAGATTCTCTAAAGGAGAGTAAAGTTAACACCAAGTAAATGTGATAACCATTATTTTTTAGAGAGTTTAATGGAGAGCAGGCTCATTTTTGGATCTGGTTCTGACTTGTTTCCCAGCTCCAGCTATGGGTTCTGTTCTACTGAGCAGATCAGTTAGCCAAATTGAGAGCAGTTTGTTTCCCACCATGGCTATGCACCACTATTGCACTTGTATGAACATCACATCAGGTGTTTACTGCTAAGTAGGTTAGACCATGCGTTGCTTGGAGAGATATTGGTCATTTTCCCCCAGTTGCTCATGTAGCACCTTCTGGTACTAGATGTGCTGTCTGGGGACTAACTCTCTTTCAGCTTCCAGTCATGTCACTCCATGATACGTGCCAACAGCATATGATGTCTTCAGCAGAAGGGTCATGACATGCAGACATTTCCTCCTACCCCAAACTAAAGGCTAACCTCACACATACCCCAACAAAGAGGGTCCCCGTGGAGAAGGGAGGACAGAGAGGCAGCTAACAATGGTACCAACTTGACTGCACTAACTGACTATAAAAAAAAAAAAAAAAAGGCAAGAAAGAACGCTTCAGGATCTCTAGGCAAAGCTTCCATACTTTGCATATCTTCAGACTGGAATCCCAAATCTACCCCCACACCTTAGGCTTGGACCCTAGCATCTGCCAGCTGTGACACCAAGTACCAAGCTTGAATAAAACTCCTAAATTTATTGGGGAGGGCATCTATTCAAACTACCACACTTAATAATGCAGTACCCTATAAGAGCCCTATACAAGTAATATTCACAGGAAACCTTCCCCATGAGCCAGAGGCATAATGCCTTTGGACCTTTATTGAAAGGATGAGTACAAACTGAACTGGAGGGGGAATGTGTGTGTGTGCATGTGTGTGTAGGTGTATATTTGTGTGTGTGAATGTTTGTGTATGTATGTAAGTTCTGCTAGGAGCAGACATATTTGTGAATGGAAGTATTTCTATCCCACTGTTTCAGGTCAGTTTGCTAATAATGTTGACAGTGCATGTGGGCATAGCAGTTGCCTTCTTGTTGCTGGACCAGAAGTAGCTTATGGAAGGAAAGGATATATTTTGGGTTACAGTTTTGAGGAGAAGCCTCATTATAGTAGGGGAGGCTGTAGGATATTAATTCTCTCTGTCTCTCTTTTCTTTCTATCTCTCTCTGCTTGCAAATAAATTAAAATATTTTTAAAATTACTGTTTTTTGAGGCAAGCCCAACAGACTGGCCCCCTCTTTTTTAATGAGAGGGAGAGAGAAAGTAAGAAAGAGAGAGAGAAGTGTTGCTCCATGGCCTCCAGCCACTGTAATCAAACTCCAGACACATGTGCTACCTTGTGAGCATGTGTGACCTTGCGTGCTTGCATCATCTTTTGTGTCTGGCTTATGTGGGACCTGGAAAGTCAAACATGGGTCCTCAGGCTTTGCAGGCAAGCATCTTAACTGCTAAGTCATCTCTCCAGCCCTCACAACTATTTTTCATTGATGCAAATTACACACATTTATGGGTACAGTGTGACCTTTCAATACATATATACATTGTCTACAAAATGATCAACTCAGGGTAATTGATGTGGTGAGAACATTTCAAATTCTGTCTTCTGATTAGAAGTGATATGATATGGTTGATTATAGTTACCATAGATACTTAGAATGCCAGAATTAATTTCTCCCATCTACGTGATGTCTCCCTACCCACCCCCCCTTTCCCTTTTTCTCTCTAACCTCCAGTAGCCAGTGTTTTACTTTCTGCCCTGGGGCAAATGCCTCTTATTTCATATAAAATTTTACAGTTATTGGCTGTAGCTAAGTGGCAGAGTGCTTGTCTAGCATGTGAAAGGTCCTGGGTTCAATCTACTACCCTTCAAAAACAAGCAAAACTAACCAAACAACAGCAGCAAAATGAAAACAGAGAAGAAAATAAAACTAAAACGAGTTTTCCTGTTCTTCTTTCTTTCATGCTCATTGCCTTTGCTCTAAGATTGGTCCTTGTTGCTCTGTGCACAACACTCTTGGTTTCACTCCTTTGTAGTACTCAGCTGCTCATAGCACCTCCCCTTAACCAGGAATAACCTAGCACAAATGCCATAGTGCACTCTCTGCATGAGCCTGTTGTTGGGGTGCTAATTTCTCTGGGCTATGTTCCTATAGGCAGGTTCCTGGTGATATTTCATAGGTGCCTGTAGGTTTTGAAGAAGAAGTAGAGTCATTCATTTTTCTCTTTCTCCTTCTCCAATTTCTCTTCCCTTCCTCCTTATCTTCTCCTACCTTCTGTCTGTCTTTCTTTGTAAAGTTTTATTTCTTTATTTGAGAAAGAGAGGGAGAAAGAGGGAGCGAGGTAGAGAAAGAGAGAGGGAGAGAGAGAGTGAGTATGGGCACACCAGGGCCTTCAGGCTCTGCAAACCAACTCCAGACACCTGTGGGGAACAGAAACTGGGTCCTTTGGCTTTGTAGGCGTGCCTTCCACTAAGCCTTCCCTCTAGTCCTCCTCTCTCTCTTTCTACCCCTGCCTCTCCACTCACCTCCCTCTTTCTATCAGCAGGGTCTCACAATATGGTCCAGCTGATCTCAAACTCCTGTTCCTCCTGCCTCGGTCTCCTGAGTTCCCATATCAGAGGTGAGCACACGATGCCTGGCTAATGTCCTGGTTCTCCTTTCACCTCCTTTCCACGCCAGTTCCTGCTCCTGCCTCCCATTTCTGTGGTTACCTGCTTGATTGCAGGCTAGAGGACACTCAACCACAGTGCCCTCTCCTATCCCTTTCCTCACAGCAGTTAGTTCTCTCTCATCTGCCTCAGCTGCTTCCCAAACCCACTCTCCTTGTTTTCTATTTGCAACCATCCCGAGTTGGGGGCCGTTCTCCAGTGCCCCAAGACAGACACAATGGTTTTCTGTCTGACTGGCTGTCCCCACATAAACACTCTGTGTGCAGATGCACCACTTGGATCTGGTTCCTTGCTTTCTGTCAACCTTCAGTGACTCCTCACTTCCTCCTAAGTGGAGGCCCAAGAGTCTCCACAGAGAGACCCTGAGATCTTGTTCTACTGCTCAACTTCCCTCTTCAGTCTTTTCTCTTTCACCCTCCACCCTCCAGCTGCACTTGGCAGTGTCCAACCTGAATAGTGTAGGCACCAAGCTTGCATCCTTCACATCAGGGTGATGCATCTTTAGAGGGAGGGGATCTGAAAGATAGGTGCTGAGGGCTAGTGATCATATTGTGTGTGACAATGACTACTCCTGGGGGACTGATTCAACTAGGCAAGCATGATTGTGCTCATTAGCTACTGCTTTTAGTGTGCTTTCACAATAGCAAATATGTGTACAGCGGGAAAATATGGCTCAATCCTGGATAGTGTTCTGTCTGTGTCTGTCTCTCCCTCACTTTCTGATGATATCTAGTTTGGTGATCTCCCTCCTTTTTATTTATTTTTAATTTAATTTAATTTTTTTGTTGTTTTTTTGAGGTAGGGTCTCACTCTGGCTCAGGCTGACCTGGAATTCACTATGTTGTCTCAGGGTGGCCTCGAACTCTCGGCAATCCTCCTACCTCTGCCTCCCAAATGCTGGGATTAAAGGCGTGCGCCACCACGCCCAGCTTACCTTTTTATACTTTTATATCTTAAAATATCAGACTCTACATCTGAATGTTTATACTGGTGATAGATAGATAGATAGATAGATAGATAGATAGATAGATAGACAAGATAGTTGGCTTGCATGATAATGGAGCCTGGCTAGCCTGTTCTTGGCAGGCTTGAGTTCACTGACAATGTAGCAGGTGACTTCCTTTTCTGGAGAAACAAAGTCTTTTCTCTTAAAGCTATCAACTGATGAAGGGCTTCCTTTTATTCAGAGTCTACTGAGTTGTAGGTTCAGCTCATCCAAAACATACCCTCACAGCAACATGTAGACTGATGTTTGATCAAATAGCTGGGTACTTAGCCTCACTGAGTTGTCACACAAGTCATTATAGGCACCAAGCCTGTATACTTTAGGCCTAGCTTGGGAACAGTAGCCTTGCTTTATATTTTGTCACACAGGAAATTGCAGAAACATTAGGACCTCACAAGTACTTGACCTTGCTCAAGTATGAATATCAACAATATCCCTGTGAGTCCAACTGGTACCTATTTACCATTAGGGTTGTTGGCTATGCAGAATGATGTGCCTTTCCAGCACACACCTCTGACAATTGGCAGATGCTGCATCTGTAACACAGCATACTGGTGTAGGAAATTATTTCATTCCCTAGTTCCATATGGGGATATGTTCCTTTTGTGATAGTAGAGTATGAATGTGTTAAATTTTTGTGTGTGTGTCTGCAGGCATGTGTGCTGCATCTGGAATTTCAAAAATATCAAGGAACCAGATGTGTGTTGATATGATACTATATGTATATACACATCTACTACATATCCCTTTAAAATGGGAACAGCTACATTTTATTTTTTGGCTTTATTGAAGATCCTGTGAGCGAATCAAGCCACAAGAAGATATATGGGAGAACAGCAAAGTGTATTATAAATATAATCAGCATTATTTTAACAGCATCACAGAGTGAGAGGGAGGAAATGATATTGTGGCTATGATCAGTGTCTGGGTTGGGTCTTGTGCAAGGCAGTTTTCATGGCTTATCTCATCTGATGTTCCTTCAGCTGGGAATCTGAAGCTTAGCAAATGAAAGGTTTAACTGGGATTCGAACATGCCACTTTCATCTAAATCCATACATGCTTATTCCCTCTGAATCAATAGCCACAAAGGCATGCAATGAACATTTTCCTAACACTTAGTAGCAAGTTGTCCATAGGGTTTTAAGGAGATGGTGGACCATGTGAAGTCAGAGTTGCAAGTATTCTAGACAAAGCTTTGCTGAATGGAACTAACTGTAATATGAACAGAAGGGAACACTTCCCCCTGTCTGCTCCCACACACCTTTCTCCCCATCGAGGAGAGTTGTAAGGAGGCACTCCCAGCCCTCCTACCAGGTGCCTTCTGTCAATATATCAAGAGAAGTAGGTTCAAATTAGAGGGCTGAGACCTTTGGGAATGGGGAATTTATTGGAATGGGGTGTTTACTAATGGCCCAGAGTGGGAGTTTTAGAAAATGGTGAAAAGCAAGGAACTGGGAGAGTCAGTGGTGGATTGCAATGCTGTCAGACCAGAAACAACAGTGTGAAGCAGTGGATTAGCAGGGGAGAGGATCTAGGTGTGAACACAGAATCAAGGGAAGAGAGAGAGTTGGGGAGAACAGGAAAGAAGAGTCATGCATGAAGAGGCAAGCAGAGACACTGAGATAACATAGAAATACAGAGATTAGACAACACACACCTTACTTCAGGAATGGACCAGAGCAAGGGAGTGAGAGAGATGGCATTTGGGTTTTTAATGCCCATGTTCTTGGAGCGTAAAGTCCCTGGGGACTTTCCCAGTGGAAGCAGGCACTTTGTGGAAGTGTGGGCTGGTGCTAAGGGAAGGAGCCAGGTTGGCTAGATCTATTGAGTTTTGGCTGGGTGGTAAGGAAAAGAAGGGGGTGGGAAGGGAGCTCTGAAACTCTAGCACCTCCATTTTACAAGATTCATTCCAAATCCCCCAGGGTGAACTGAACATGTTGGGAGATGGAATGTGGAATATAGGAGGATGGGATGGACCTAATGGTGCATGCATATGGTTGGTTGAGTAGATTGGTACAGTGAGGGGAGTAATGCCAAAGATGACAGAGTGCAGAACCCATGTAAAAATCTGGGTGTGGTCATGTTGTGGGAAACTGAAGCACACAGAACCAGCACCAGACACAGAGTAGAGGATCAGAAAATTTATTCATGTCAATATGGACTCAGGGTAATAACTTCCAAAGCCCGAATCCCGAGCTGTGATAGCTCAGAGTTTTTATAGACAGTATGGCATCTAGTTCAACATCATCTTGAGTTCTTTATACTACTGATGGGCTAAACCTCTGGGATATGTGACTGGGGACTGCAAGTGGAAAATTGCACAAGCTCAGGAAAGTTTTCCCATGGCTATGCTAACCAGATAATATACAAGGCAGGTGCAGCTGCATAGATAGGGGGAGACCCAGGATCATGTTATCTCTCTGGTAAAGGCTTCCACAATAGAAACTGTTTCAGAAGATCATCTGGGTCTGGTTTCTCTGTCAAATTTCTTCTATCACAGTCATGCACATCTGTAACTTGAGTCTGTGAAGAGGGAAAGGGTGGAAACTGGAGAATTGCCAGGGCTTCTGGTTGAGGAAGGTGCCCCATCTCTTCTGGTTGAGTAATAGAGAAGGCACCACATGGTATGTGCATCTACACACACACACACACACACACACACACACACACACACACACACACACATGCATATGACACCACAATACTCTCCACACACATGGAATATATACACACACACATAAAAGAAATGGATGACTTTTAATGCCTTTTTTTTTTCTCCCAGGGGTAGATGGAGACAGAAGTAGATGGACACACCTATTCATTCTGAGTCTGTGGAGCGGGAGATACCTGAGTGCAAGTTGACTGGCATCCAGTAGGTTATGGAGGGAGCAGTCAGGGGGAGATCTGGTCTGAAGGTGGGGCTCCATGAGCTGTAGGGCTGGCACCATGTCTGGCTCCTCTTAGGGGCTCAGCAGACAACTCTGAAATGCCTGGCATGGCAGAGCTATTGAGGTTGTACTTGAAGGTTGTGTTGGGCTGAGTTGTGTGTTTGCATCTGAGGCTTGTTTTTTTCCTGGTGGTAAGGAGCCGGTGCTGTGAGCTGCTGCTGGAGGGGAGCCATGGAAGTTGCTGTCTCATGGGTGAATCCTTGTGAAGGGAGCCGCTGTGATGGTCAACACGGTCAACTTGACAGGATCTACAGTCACCTTAAAGACAAATTTCTGGCCACACCTCTGAGAGAGTTTATAGATGGTGTAAATCAAGGTGGAGAGATCAACTCTAGATGTGGGCAGAGATAATCAAGTGATGAACGTGAGGTGAGTAGTGGCAGTCATCACTCTCTGCCTCCTGATCACAGATGAATGCGACTAGCTTCCACAAGCACCTGCCACCATGATGTCCTCAAACTGTGAGCCAAAATAAGCCCTTCCAAACTTAGTTACTTCTTGTCAGGCATTTTATCACAGCAATAAGAAAAAGAATTCAGCAACTATTCAAAGGAAGTGATTTTTCCAAAGAAAGGAAGAGTCTTGTGTAGTTCTGGGGACTTAATGTAAGCTGGAGACCTTCAGTGAGCAATGCTTCTGGCCTGATAGCTATGTGGCTTTGTCAACAAGGCCTAGAAGCTTGGCTCTGGGTCCTTGTGATGAAACATGCATGGATCAGCAGCTGGAATTTTCCTGGGGGACTTGCAGCAGATATAAAGCAAGGAAGTTGATATTATCTGCAGGGTTGGGGCTGAAGGCACACATTGCCCACAGGGGATATGATAAGAGGAGCCTACTAGGGTAGAAATCTCAGCAAGAAGGTGGATATAGTTACTGGGGTTGCCAGATAACAAAGTGAGAAGAAGTAAGGGGACTCTTGTGGGAAGGCTTGTGTTTTTCAGTTTCAGGGGCTCTTGGGAAGGAGGCAAGGTTCGAGGTGCAAGCCAGGGCGAGAGTTGCCAAGGTGGGATGGATGGAAAGGGATGCCATTGGAACAGCCAAGGACCTGCAGGTGACAAATCAGATATGTGGTATGTCTCTAGAGATGCCAAGCCTCCATGGAGCTTGAAGGTTAGGCAGAAAGAACAAGAAAGGACAGAGGTCTCAGAATTAAGAAGAAAGTGGGTGAGTACTTACAGTGTCAAGGTGGGGCTAGCTGTGGTGGAGAGCTGCCTCTTATTTGGGAAGTAAGACCCTGGGTGATTTGGCTGATTGTTGGACGTGTGTGTGATTGGGAGTAGGGGAAGAAGATGGTCACCAAAAGAGGCTACTCAAAGTAGGGGTCAAATTCCATAGGAGACCCCCTATGTAGGCTACATCTATCCTGCCTGTTGCCAAGGTATCCTTGAGTCAGGATGAAAACTAAAACTACCCGTCATAGCAGCTGAAGGTAATGAGTGAGGTACTGCCAAGCTCTTAGCCCATTTGGCTGCTATGACAAAATGCCATAGTCTGGCTGGGTGGATTGTCAGAAATAGAAATTTATTTTTCATGGTTTTGGAAACTAGGAAGGCCAAGATCAAGGTTCTGGCAGGTTTGGTGTCTGGCAAGACTCTGTCTCTAGTTCACAGGTGGAGTCTTCTCACCGTATCCCCACATGGTGGCAAGGGTGATGAAGCTATGTGGAGTCTCTTATAAAAGGACCCTTCTCATTCACAAGGGTTCTGTCCTTATGACTGAATTACTTCTAAAAACTTGCACTTTCTGCAATCATCACTTTGGTGACTAGGTACCAATGTATGGATTCTGAGGAGTCCTAAGCATTTGGGCCATAGCAGTTAAGCTGTTTCAATGACTGAAGAGTCCAGGAGGAGCAGTGTTGGGTTAAGAGAGTTGAGGACCTAGATATGATGCTGTTGATACCATGGGGGTTGGGGCTACTCTCAGCTCCTGGCTGTGGTTGGATAAGGCACACAGGGACCCCAAACAGAGCCTTGAGATTTCTGGATGAGTTATTGATAAAGATTGCATTGGAAAGAGGATTTCTGAGGGCTCTGGACAGGACTAGGTAGGAAAAGAGCAGTGTGTTGGGGGGGGACCCCATGGTGAATGCAGGTGCTTGGACAAGTCCCCATTTGGTCCACCACTGCTAGCTCTGTTGGTGGTGTGGCTTGTTTCAAAGCTGTCTTAGAGACCTTGGAAATGCTGGAGGATGGCCAAGCACTATGTTCACACTGTTTCTGAGAAGTTCCCTGAGCAAATGCGAGGATCTTACTGCGTGCTGCAGATAGCGGCTTGCAGGTTGCTGGAGGGACCTGGTCTCTGTGGCATGTCCTGGCTCTGTTAGAGCTTTCTGAGTTAGGCTGAGGCATTGGTTTAAGGGCACTGTCCAGTATGTCCCTGGGGAGAAGCCAGAGCCAGGTCTCTGCCTTCTGAAGCTGTTTCTCCAGTTTCCTGTTACACTGTAGTCTTGAACATTCTGCCCAACTTACACTCAAAGCCAGGCTGGCAAGATGAGGCCTTATCGTTTGATTGCTTTTATTACTTTTGGACAAAATCTTGTCTTGAAATGGTACATTACATCCAACCTGATTCTTACAGTTTGAATCACAAATGTCCCACACAGGCTTATGTTATGAATGGTTGTTCTCTAGCTGGCAGTGCTCAAAACTGTGGTATCTTTAGGAAGTGGGGCCTGGAAGGCAGAAATAGGCCACTAGGAGTGGACTTTGAAGGCTATACCTGCCCCTGGTTCCTATCTATCTCTCTGTTTCCTGGTCCACTAAGTAAACAGCTTCCCTCATATGCTCCCATGGCCACAGAGTGAGCAACTGTGCCATTCCTTCCTTTCATGATGGGCTGAAATCCTGTGAAACTGTGATCCAAAAAAATAGTTCCTTCTTTTAGGTTTTTTTTTTTTTTTTTTGTTCTTTTTTGTTTGTTTGTTTTTTTGTTCAGGTGTTTGGGTCACAGCAACACAAAAAGTAACTGATACTCTACTATAAAGCCAGACTTAGGCTGCTCCTTGGGGAAAGAACTCCGAACCTCAAACTTTTCACCCAATATCACCTGCCCATGGGGCCTAACAGAACCCAATTTAAAAACCATGACTCTGATAGACCTAACACACCCCAGATTGGAATGTCATCAGACAGCCACATCATGAGACATCCTTGCTTTAGCCACCAGAGAGCTGTATGTCCTGGGTTGTATTTTGACCTGGGTTTGTTGGGGGCAGAGTGTGCTGTTGTGTTCTGGGCTCCTGTGTGTTGGTGATGAAACTGTGAACTGTTTTCATAGAGTCCTTTCATGGGATACTCAAAGAGAAACACTGTGTAGGAGTCCCTGGTGGAAAAGAATGGTTTTCTTCTGAGCTGTTAGGGTTTTCTTTTTGTTTATTATTTTTAATTAGTTTTGTGGCTACCAGGAATCTATTAAGAGCTTTTTTTTTTCCTGCCTATAAAGCTCACTCTAAAATTTCAATCTACCCAATTTAGTCTGTGTAAAAATTTGGGGAACAAATGTTACCTGGGCTTTATTGAAGTAAACTATCTTCACTTTTTTCTTGTTCTACTTTATTTAGTAATCCTATTGAGTTATTTATGTAAGTTGTACCTTACCATGTTAAAAAAAAAATGAAGGGTTGCTTTTGAGACTGTAGTGAACTTTGGCCACTTGAGCTTGTTTAAACTTTGGTTCTTAAGGTGAAGATTCTGAGCCAGGATTTGAATGTGGTGCTTTACTTGGGTCTCTGCGCGCATGGGCAGAGGAATGGGGCAGTGAGGCAGGGAAGGGGAGGAAGCCAATTAAGACAGCCAGCATCCCCACAGTGGGAAAGACCTGTGGGAGAGTAGGCAGCAGTGATTCTGGAGTATTTTATCCACTGACCCAATTGCTCACTGGTAAAAGTTGGCTCCTGGGAACATTAATTGCCCAGTATGCCCTTCATGTGGCCACATATGCTACTGTGGCCAAGAAAAGCCCGTAGGCTGGTGGTTGCATGTGTTTGCAATGGAAAACAGCAGCCCAGATGGGAGGACATGGGAGCCATGCGACTAGAGTGGAGCACCAATAACATAGGGTTTTCTGGAAGCGTAGAGAAATAAATGCTGATTATTGACACAATGTCTCTCAGTGTTACTTCTCAGGTTATCCCAACCCACCACCTCAAATGTGTTTATGATGTGTATTAAAAGGAGTTTAGACAAGCGATGTCCCCTTTAGACTAAAACTCTTCATCAGACTGACTCACAGTGTCTGGTCAACAGGAGGACCAGTCATCCCCTCCAGTCTACAGTCTCTTCACACAGAAGCTTAAACAAGAGCTCATTTCTGTCTGGCTTCCTTTGGCAACTAGAATGGCTTGGGGGAGCCATCCATGGTGTAGTGTAGACCCCAGTGCATTCCTTCCTCATGGTTGGGCTATATCCTATATTTATTATTTGCTATAGTTTGTTGATCGCTCCTCTGGGGTTGGTCCCAGGCTTTGGTGATGGAGGGCATGGAAATTTTCAAGGCATATTGTACAAAGCAAGTCTTGATTCATTACCTCATGTCTCCTGTGGATTGTCAGGTCCTGTCATTCTTTGCTAGGTCTCGTCTCTCTCAGGATTGTCTGTAGAAAACTCAGGTCTCCAGGCCAGGCCCTAGTCATCCCTTAGCTAGTCGACCATGTCTCCACTCATGTCCCAGAGGCTTTCTGTCTGTCCCCTTTAATGATTACTGTCTACCACTGACCAGAGTGAGTGTCTAAAAGCACAAATGAGACCATTTCACTATAAAGCCCATTAATGGCCTCTTGAGCCATTCAAGTAACATTCAAACATCTCACCTTTAAAAATGTTTAAGATATTTTGTTTTTCTGATATGTGTACATATTTATAAGGTCCAGTTATCACATCTTCCTTCATGTACAGGTTAGGCAGTGATTAGCTCCTAGTAATTAGTATATCTGCTATCTTATCATTGGCCATTTCTTTATGATAAATATGCTCAAGATCCTCTCTTCTGGTTATTGGGCTGTGTAATGGACCATAATCATAATCATAGTCATAATCATCTACTGTGCCATAGAATCCTGTGATGTTTTCATTCTGTCCAGTTACTTCATTGTACCTGTTGGCTGACCTCTTCTCACATCCCTTCTCCATATTCTCACTTTTTATAAAATAAACCTTAAAGGATTGTAGAGATGGCTTAGCAGTTAAGGTGTTTGCCCGAAAAGGCTAAGTACCCAAGTTTGATTCCCCATGACTCATGTAAAACCAGATGCACAAAGTGGTACATGCACCTGGAGTTCATTTGCAGGAGTTAGAGTCCCTGGCATGCCCATTCTCTCTCTCTCTCTTTCATTGCATGCCTCTCTCTGCTTGCAAGTAAATAAATAAATAAAATATTAAAAAAATAAACCTTAATTTTCTGTGTAAGTAGGATCTTACCATATAGGCCAGATTGGCCTCAAACTCGCCATCCTCCTGCCACAGCCTCCCAAGTGCAGGGATTACATGTGTATACTACCATGCCTGGCATGAAGTCAACTTTTTAAGATTCCACCATGAGTGAGATTGCTTGTTTTTCTGCTCCTGACCTATTTCACATAAGGACCTCCAGGTCTTCCATGTTGTTCCAAATAATGGTATTCAATACTTTTTTTTTTTGAGGTAGTGTCTTGCTCTAGCCCAGGCTGACCTGGAATTTACTATATAGTCTCAGACTCACAGTGATCCTCCTACCTCTGCCTCCTGAGTGCTGGGATTTCAGGCCACCATGTGGCACCATGCCTGACTTTTCAATGCTTTCTAAAATCACTCCCAGAGCCCTGGACAATTTCTCCTGATGGCCCTCCCAGTCTCACCTCACTTCTGCTCCTGATTTTGGCACTGTTAAAATATCAGTCTTCTGACACTGCTAAGCTCACCCAGCTCCTTAGCTGCATGTGTGCTGTTCCCCACCTTGAATGTTATTTCTCTCATGTGCTGCTTGGCTGGCTTCAAGCCATTCTTCATGTGATGCTCCTTGAGCTACTTTCCAAAGTGACCTTCTAGCTTATTTGAGCTCCATTACTGCATGAAAGAAAGTCCCTCCTGTCCCTTGGCATTGGGCACAATCTGGAGTTAAATGTTCATTTGTCTACCGCCTGTTGTCTGTCTCTAAAATGTGCCCACATGCTCTAACAGGGCAGGGACATGTCTGTCATGCTCACCAGTGCTCTCAGGGCCTCTGGTCTAGCATGTAGCAGGCACTTCTCAACTCCTGCCAAACAGATCACTTTATATAAAATGCTATAGTACAAAATACTGTATTACTAAATCCCCCTGGAGATGACCCACAATACATAGATCTTTTGGCCATGGGGTGTTAGTTAACATAGGTAGGTAAAACTCAGTGCAGCCAAAGTTATTGGGGTGGTAAATGTTGAAGGATTGTTGGCTGGGATATTAATTTGGCTTTCTCTTTGCCTGATCCACAAACAAAGCCAGACTTTTTCCTCACCCCTTGGGCACAAGATGCATAGTCTTTTTGCACATCAAACTTGTGGTGGAAGATTCATACCTACCACCGATACCTCATCCTGACAGGGGATAAGTTAAATCAAATGTAATTCTGCTTACTAAACACCGTCACCAAGTCTCAATGCAGCTCCTCGGATTTATGAACAGCTTTAATTTATCTGATGCTATTTTAACCACTACAAAGGTAACAATGCTCTGTACTCACTTATGGAAATAAGTTTGCCTCAGCATATTTTAAGTTTTAAGTTCTCTTAGTTATGCTGCAAAGTAGGCCACTGTTACTTAATTCATTTCATATTTGCTGCTGAGTATAAGCAATACTCCTAGAGTTATCTGTGAACTCACAAAGAGATGGCCAGTGGTGTGCGGGTGGGATAGGAAATGATCAGTCATTAGCCACTGTCTGTAGGGACATTATTCCTAGGGATGAAGGTAGGTTTTCCTGGCAGCAATGCTCCAACTTCAGTTAACATGAAACCATGAAATAATTTGTAATTCATGTGTGACATAATTTACATGATTTGCAAATTACTAAATGGCTCCCTAGTGTCCATGTATTTACTCACACATGCATAGTATCATCTTACCCAATCCTTCAACATTTAATAATTATACCTTCACATTTGTGAGGGTCCAAGTCTCCTCTCCCAGTGGAATTCAAATGACTCAGTCCCAGTGGTTCTGCACTTGGTGAAAGTTCACAACAGAAAGAGGCATTTGAGTCTAGAGCACTTATTCTACAGCAGCCCGGGTTTTGGTGGTGGCCAAATTGGAATTCAAAACCTGTGTCCCATCAGTCCAGTGGTCCACAAGTTCAAGATGAAATGGAATAAGAATCACTAGAGAGAAAAGAGGTAGATGGAGAGCAGAGAGAGATTTCACAAAGGACATTATATACAGGGATCAAGCTAGAGGCTTCTGCCTCTCACACCTGATGGGGTTGCCTGCCGCTCTCACTATGGGACTATGTTGGGCTTGCAAACATTAGGAAGCTTCTGGAAAATTCTAATAAACAAGGGCTTGGCTCTTATTGCATACTCCTGAGTATTATAGAAACTAGAAGAGCATGGATTTTCTTATTGTATGATGAGATGTTTTTGAAAAAAAGGGAGTACTGGGGCTGCAGAGATGGCTTAGTGGTTAAGCACTCACCTGTGAAGCCTAAGGACCCCGGTTCGAGGCTCGGTTCCCCAGGTCCCACGTTAGCCAGATGCACAAGGGGGCGCACACGTCTGGAGTTCGTTTGCAGAGGCTGGAAGCCCTGGCGTGCCCATTCTCTCTCTCTCTCTCTCTATCTGTCTTTCTCTCTGTGTCTGTCGCTCTCAAATAAATAAATAAAATTTTTTTTTAAAAAAGGGAGTACTGATATGTTTTTTCTACTTGTTCATAATAGTATCATATTAATGCATATTTTAGTTTCAAGATACAGTTATCATACATTGCACTGATGCTTCTCTTAGATAAACATACACATCTTGTTCAATATAGTATATGTTCATTATAAAAATTTTGGAAAATGCAAAAAATACCAAATCTTCTTTGTTATAATCTGCTATAATCTACTTTTCCATTTAGAGAGTCACATTATCTATCTTTTTTCTTCCTAAAACATCCTGTCTTTAGTTATTAATAATTAATGGAAGGTTTTCTTAAAATTTTTATTTTCTTAAAATTGAAGCATCATTTTCATTGACAGTTTGGAGCCACAATGGACAGCTTCATGGAATGGAAATAAGCCCATCCCCAGACAATGGAGCATAAATTTACACCAGACACGATGATGTGCCCTATCCTCTCCATCAAAGATTCACAGACACAACAGTTTCAAGCCCTGATTTCACTAAGGGCTGCAAAAATGATTTTAAAAATTTGTCTGCACTCATTATCTAGATTTTTTTCTTTTTAAATTAATTCATTTTTATTAAGTAAAAACATTGTATGGACATTAGGTATTGGCACCAGAGGAAAAACAGAAAGTTTCCAGGACAATTGGGCCACTGTGGCCTGGGACCTGCAGAGGAGCTCATCCCAGACTGTTTATAGCTACAAGGTCACATAAACAAGTTGCAGGGATGTAGTTTGAGGCCAGCAGAGGAAGCACTGGGCCAGGAAGTAAGTCCTGGGGAAGAAAACTCCCAGGAAGGTGTATTCTTGGTTTCAAGAATGTTTTCAGAGAAGAATTTTCTCTCATTAACTGTGTCATGACTTTGAAATACAGGAAGAATAGTTTAATTCTTTCTTTGACCTTGCAAAGTCGGAGTAACCATTTGTTGTCTTGGCAACTACCAGTAATAACACAGACACTCTAAAAAAAGTTTGCTTTTGTCTCCAACATTATGAACTGATTGCTTTTCATCTATTTAACCTGATTCGATTTAATGCATTCATTATTTGTTTTGGTGTCTAATGTGTTCTATGATAGGCTAACATAAACCTCTTTAAGTTTTCCCCTTGGTCTTCTTTTTTTTTTTATTAATTAGTTTTGTGCTCAGTGAATACAGTCAATTTAGTGCCATTGTTAGGCTCATCCATGACTTACCCCAGCCCCCTGGCCCCTCCTTGTTGAGGTATATGGGTCATGCATTCTGGAGTTAGCCCACAGTTATGGGTAGGATAAATGTCTCTGCATATCATGACCCAAAATATGGCTCTGACATTCTTTCCACCCCCTCTTCTGCAAAATTTCCCTGAGCCATGTTGGATTCATTTTAGGTCTGCCTCAGTGATGAGGTGTTGGGGGCCTCTGGGTCTCTGGATCTCTGATTTGATAGGAGTTGATTTTTCTCTGTGTTGATCTCCTTCATCCTTGTGCTGGTACCTGGTTCACCAGTAAAACAGCACCCTTGCTTGTTTCGCCAATTGTTCTTAGTTTCAGCCGGGGCCCTTTTGAGGTATGATGAGGTGGCTCTCTCCTTAGGATCTACATCTATTTGAAAAAAAGCAGCAGATTCTCCAACAGAGAGTAAGTTGGCACCAGACAAATGAGATAACCCTTACTTTTTTATAGAGAATTTAATAGGTATGGGCCCTCTTGTAGCTCATGATTGGTGGTAGATTGATAATGGAGAGTGGGCTCATTTTTGGATCTGGTTCTGACTTGTTTCCCAGCTCCAGCCATGGGTTTTGTACCAGTGAGGGGATCAGTTAACTGAATCAAGAGCAGTTGGTTTCCCACCATGGCTGTGCGCCACTATTTTACTTGTGTGAGCGTCATGACAGGTTATTTTCTGCTAAGTAGGTTAGACAATGAGTTGCTTGGACAGATATTGGTCATTTTCCCCCAGTGGCCCATGTAGCACCTTCTGGCACTAGAAACGCTGACTGTCTGGGGACTGACTCTCTTCCAGCTTCCAGCCATGCCATTCCACTTTATGTGTCAACCACATAAAGTGTCTTCAACAGTAGGGTCTTACCATTAACCTTTGGTGGGTCATCAAGTACTCGGATAGAAATCTGTCTTTCTTTTAGGAAACCTTGTAGGTCTTTCTGATCAAAAGCTCATTGTGGATGATAGCCACATGCTGGTACTGGGAGTTACAGGTAAGTGCCCACTAAGTATAATTTAAAAGTGATTATATTTATGCATAAAATTACCATTTTTCATGGAACTACCAGGCACAACTGCAGAGATTTAGATGATCTAACAGCACCTACTTTCAAATATGTGTTCTGTTCAGGGGATATTTCTTTTCATTACATATTCTCACCATTATTGCTCACGTTTGCTCATGGCTTTGGCAGACAGCATGGAACAAAAGTCGTAAGATACATTTGGAGTCCATCTCTTTAACCCCCAAATGCGTTCTGATTGCTTGAATTGTGAGCCAGAAACTTCACACCCCAGAACAGAGGGCTCATGAAAAGAAAACCACTGGTTTTGAAGTATTTGAGGATCTTGAACAGTGACAGGGAGGGGGACAGGGAAAGGGGCCAAGGGTTCAGCTGCAGATCTTGGCTGCTCAGCAAGACTTAGAGGAGTGAACTGGGCTTATTATAATCATGCCACTGTAAGCCAGCCATACTGCTTCTTCTAAAGCACAGGAGGGATGCAGTAATGTATTAGCAACAATGCTTTGTGTAGTTTCATTTATCATCATTGAGTGGCTCCACTTCAAGCCAAATGAAATGCTTGATATGGATTGTCTCATGTGAGCCTCACTATGTTCTTATGGAATGAGTACTACCGGCACTTTGCCCTTGTGATATCTAAACTGAGGCACAGGGAGGTCTAAATCCCTCCACTAGACAGAGCAAAGCCAGGAGTCCATATTTCATCATAGATCAAGAAGAAATTTGAAGAGAGAGGTCTTTAAAGACCTTTTTGTAGAAAATATGGAGAATTTGGATTTATGATAATGTAATTCTGTGGCTGAAAGACTGGATGGATGAACATCTTTGAAGTGGCAAGACCCCAGAACTTATCCTCATATGCCAGCTAAACTCAGACCAAAATGAAAGCCTCTATACATGTACCCAAGGACATAGGAGATCCTATCTGCTTAGCATTCTTTTTAAAAATTCGTATTGCCATTGATTCTAGCAAACTGAAATGTATTTTCAATGTAAACTCTTTTATTTGTTGTTGTTTTTGTTGTTGTTGTTGTGTGTGTTGTATGCCCATATATGCATGTATGTGAAGATGTGCATGTCCCATGCTCACATGTATGGAGGCCAGAGGAAGTCTCCATAATCCTTCTCCATTATTCTTCTGGTTTACTATGCTGAGGTAGAGCCTGTTACTGAACCTGGAACTCCCTATTTTTCCACTAGATGGCTGACTAGGGAGCCTTAGGGGTTTTCTTATCTCTGCTCCACTCAGCATTGTCTTAGAGACAAGCACACCATGCCTGGCTTTTGGGGGTGCTGGGGATTGAACTCAGGCCTTCATATTTTTACAGCAAGGACTATTACCTTTTGAGCCTTCTCCCCAGCCTTCATTGTGAAATTCTTAATAAAAATTTCATAGAGAAAATCCTTAAAGTTCTTCACTTCTCTCACAATTCCATTTATACAGATCTTTCTCAATGCAAATGGAAATATATATATATATATATATATATATATATATATATATATATATATATATGCCACTGAACGACATATACATGATATATATGGCTTCTTTTTAAATTTAGCAATGTGTCTTGAATTCTGTTATTCTAGGCCACATGACATGCTTTGGAATTCTTATCATGGCACTTCCTATGAATTTGTCTTACTCTTTCTAGGAACTTCTTTGCATGCCAATCCTCATTGAGGTAAAGAATTATGATTGAGGCAAGAGTGAACACTACATTTTGACTTTGAGTCTCAGTTTTTCCATGGATTAGTGGTTTGTTATTGGGCAAGCACCCTAACTTCCTCATGCCACCCTGGTAAGGGGTAACTAGTTATAACACCCATAAGCCCACCTTCAACATCACACCTTCTCCAGCAAGGCTCCAATTCCCAAATTGCCATCAGCTGGGTTAGCATTTAGAACACATGAGTTTATGGGTGACGCCTGACTCAGATTACCTCAAGGACCTAGAACAATGTCTGGCACATAGCAACTTGTGTCCAGGTATATGTTATTATTATGAATATGTCAGTATTAATTCAATGGCTTATTTAGTTTTGATGACTCGCTACTTTAAATAATGCTGCAGTATATTATTCTTGTGATAGTAAGGATTGAACTCAGGGCCTCACACATTGCTAGGCAAACATTCTACCACCATTTTATATTCCCAATTTTGTGTGTGTGTGTGTGTGTGTGTGTGTGTGTACATGTGTTGGTGCATGTCATGGCTTGAGTCAAATGTCTCCCATACACTTATATGTGTTGAATGCTTGGTCCTCAGCTGGTGATAATGTCAACAGTTGAGCCTTGCTGGAGGAGGTGTGCTGCTAGAGATCAGGTTAGGGTGTTACAGCCAGCTTCTCCCTTGCCAGAACTCAGGTTACTCTTGCTGCTGTTTGCTAACTGCTGTGGCAAGATGTGATGTCCAGCTTCTGCTCTGCCATCCTTTTCCTGCCACGCTGACTCTTCTCTCCAAGACTACAAACCAAAATAAACCTTTCCCTTTCATTAGCTGCTTCTGATTGGGTGTTTCATCCAAGCAACACAAAGGTAACCACAACAGTGCACATGTACATGCATTTTTTTTTTTTTAAAGAGAGAGAGCGAGTGAGAGAGAGAAAAAAAAATAATTGGAGTGCCAGGGCTTCCAGCTACTGCAATTGAACTCCAGATGCTTGTGTCACCTAGTGTGCATGTTCAACCTTGTGTTTGCCTCACCTTTTGCATCTGGCTTATGTGGGGTCTGGAGAGAGATTGAACATGGGTCTTTAGGCTTCACAGGCAAGCACCTTAACTGCTAAGAAATCTCTCTATGTACATTTCTTGAGGCAGAGTTTCTCATTGGTCTGGAACTCGCTTACTAAGCCTAGAATGACTGGTTAGCAGATCCCAGGCATTCTCCTATTCTACCCCGCCCCCAGCTCTGTGATTATAAGATGTTCTATCACACTTGTTTTTTTTTTTTTAACATAGATATTTTATTGAAATTGAGGTCCTCATGCTTGTAAAGCAAATGCTTTATTAATTTAGCTATCTCCCCAGTCCATTTTTGAGACAGGATCTTACTAAGTTGCCTAAACTGGTCTTGAACTCACTCTGTAGCTCAGGCAGGCCTTGAAATGTGATTCTCCTGCCTCAGCCTCCCCAGCAGCTGGGATTATTGGCCTGTGCTACCAATACCAGCTTGTAATGAACATCCTTTTGTGTGTGTATGTGTGTGTGTGTGTGTGTGTGTGTGTGTGTGTGTATGATTGATTGATTTTTACCTTAGTTATATATAATTTAACCTATTTGTAACTGCTTACAGTAATCTAGGTGCTAGTATACATTATCTGAATTCTCTCCAGTATTATAAATATTCTTTTTTGTTGGTGGATAGAAAGCAATATGTGACAATTACTTTGATTTGATGGATTAACACTTTCATCATCAAGGCAGCATCTGACTGATCAGGGTTGCTAGTAGCAACCTGGGAAGCTGGATCAAAGTTTTAACATATTTATTTATTTATTTGAGAGAGAGAGAAAGAGAGATAGAATGGGAGCACCAGGGCCTCCAGCTGCTGTAAATGAACTCCAGATGCATGCAACACCATGTGCATCTGGCTCATGTGGGTCCTGGGAATCAATCCTGGGCCCTTTGGCCTTTCAGACAAGTGCCTTAACTGCTAAATCATCCCTCCAGTTTAGGACCAAAGTTTTAACATGTTGGCTGATACAAAGTGTAACAAACTGGCACTCGGTGAGGCTTAGCAAATCTTCTGTAGGGCTCTGTTATGGTTAAGGTTTGTGTCAACTTGATCTGTTTAGGAACCCACAGACATTCCTCAATAGTGGGTCTCTGAGGTTGCTTCTAGGAAGGATTAATTAAGGAGGAGTCCTTCCCCCAGAGTGAGCCCTTCCCCCAGAGTGGGCGGCCCCTCTTTGGAGGGGGGCTTTATCTAAGGAAGCTCTGGGAAGGAAAGTATCCCTTCCTCCCACCTGAATGCCAGGGCTGCTTGCTGCTTTCTAGTGTGAACTGAAGACCAGCGTGGATATAAGACCAGCATGGACTGAAGAGCAGTGGCTCTCCAGAAAGCCTCCAGGTCTTCAATGCCAGGTGGGGACTGTTGAGGCATCCAGCCTCATGGACCCAACAGCTATCGGGTTCCTTGACTCTCAGGCTTTCAAACTGCTATTGTTGGCCTGCCATAAGATAATCCAATAAATTCCCTTTTAATATAATTCATTCTATCTGTTCCTGTAGAGAACCCTGACTAATACCAGCTCTGATGTTCCAGAGGACAGGTTCAAGAAGAAGTTGTGGCTTAACAGCAACTTACATGAAATAGTTCAAGGCTCCGAGTACATCAAGGGTGGGATCAGTTTCCTAAATTGACTCAAATAGGGTGTGCTGCCTTTCTTCATTTGTTTTCTGTGGCTATAACAGAATACCACAGCCTGAGTAATTTATAAAGAAACGAAGTTTATGTCATTCCTGATTCTGCAGTCTGAGAAGCCCAAAGGCACAGAAGTGACAGTGTCTGACAAAGGTCTTAATGCTGCATCATGATATGGTAGAAGATGTAAGTGGAAATGTCAGCAAGTGTGTGGGGAAGGAAATGCACCAGGAGAAGATTCACTGTTTAATTTGTTTCATTTTAAAATTATTTTTAAAGACAGTGAGGGAGAGAGCAAGAGAGGAAGAGAGGGAGAATTGGCATGCAAGGGCCTCAGCCACTGAAACCAAACTCTGGATGTCTATGCCACCTACTGCATATGGGCAACCTTGCATGTACCTCATCTTTGTGCATCTGGCTTATGTGGGATCTGGAGAGAGATTGGATATGGATTTTAGGCTTGGCAGGCAAGCACATTAACCACTAAGCCATTCCTCCAGTCCAGATTCACTTTTTTTGTGATGTCCATGTATGTGTGTGGCATGTGTGTATGTGGTGCATGTATATGCGTGTGCTAGTGCATGTGCCCCATGTATGTGGGGGTACAGAGGAGGATGTCATGTGCTCTCTTTAACTATTCTGCTTTGTATCTTTGATGGATCTGACTAGCTTGACCTGTGACTCCCAGCAGTCATGTGGGGACAGAGACAGAAGAATCCCTGGGGTTCCCTGATCAGCCAGTCTGACTGAAAGTGGTGACTTTGGGTTTATTGAGAGATTTGGTACAGTGAAACAACCAGAAGAGTGATAGAAGAAGATTCATGGCACTCTCCTCTGCTGTGCATGCATACTCACACATCGACACACACACACACACACACACACACACACACACACACACACACACACCCCAAAAGAGTAAAAATAATAATAAATAAAGGGAGGATAGTACATCAGTGGTTCTCGGGGGTTGGTTGGGGAATTACATGTTTTAACCAGAACCAGGACACTGAACTAGAAAGCTAGCACCAAAGGGCCACTAAACCAGCTCTGCTTTGTGGTGACACGATGCAGGCAATGCTTTGAGAGTGAGCAATATTTCGTATAGTTCATAGTTTATCAATTTGCCTCAGATAAGAAAGGAGAGTACGCTGAGTGTCCCTGATTCATAAAACCACATGAATTTATTGTCTTGAAACAGAATCTACTTCTCTCTCAAATAAGTAGGACTTTGTAAATACCAGCTATTCTCAGGGTAGCAGGAGTGTCAGACACCAACTAATAGATAGGAATATGGTAATAAAACGTCTCTTATCTGTATTCTCATACAGGGACAAGAATTGTTTCATGTAGATCAAGAGCTTCCACTTGGACAACAATCTATATTTTGACCTTAGAGTGATTCGAGTCAATTCAATAAAATTAGCCACTCCCTGAGATTTGCTACTTCTTTCAATAATGTTTTGGGAAGGGAAGAGGTAAGGTGAATCTATGGGTACTAAGCTAGCTGTGCAAGGTGAGTTCTGGTTCTATTAACACATAAGGGTGGCTATAGGTGACAGTTAATGAGCTATATGTTTCAAGAATCTAGAAGAAAGCATATTAAAAGGTTTTCCCCTAAACAAATGCTTGAAGAGATAGGTATATTTAATTTGATTTAAACGTTTTACAATGAATACATGTATCAAGTTATAACATATGTTATAACATTCATATGTACAAATTCTTATTTATTCACTTGTTAATTTAATTATGTAGGGTGGCATTGTATAGCTC
The DNA here is from genome assembly GCF_020740685.1 of Jaculus jaculus. Lineage (NCBI taxonomy): Eukaryota > Metazoa > Chordata > Mammalia > Rodentia > Dipodidae > Jaculus > Jaculus jaculus. The sequence continues at coordinate 103,908,795 of NC_059109.1, forward strand.
AGGTTGGTTTTGAATTTGTAATCTTTCTGCCTCAGCTTTAGGAAAGCTGAGATTACAGGAGTATGCCACCGTGCCTGTCTTATTTTTCATGTTTTGATGTGTCAGCTAGAACTAAATTTAATTTCAGGTGTGTGTGGTGGCACATGTTTGTAATTTCAGTAACAGGGAGACTGAAGTAGGGTGACCTTGAGTTTAAGGCCAGCTCAGATTAAATTTTGTCCCAAAAATTAGGATTGATAGGATTTTTTTTTATTTTCTTTGTTTCTTTATTTTATTGTCTTCAAATGGTAATTCTTAATGACTCAAACTAACTGGTAATTTGTGAAGTTTAATGTTTCATAGCAAACGAGAAAGATAACATGTAAGCAGTGGAAATCTTTTAATTGCTTTCCAATCTTGAGCCTCTGTTTGGAGCTGAGTGAAAAGCTGAAATAAAATGCTTTGTATTGAGACCTTGGGTTCGGGAAGGGGAGCCGTTGGTTGCAGTGTGTTGCTGGTGTCCCTTGTCAAGTGGTGGAGCTGTAGGAGTGATGAGGAGATTAATCAAGCTTTGTTCATGTGCCAGGAAGTGGCCTCACCAGGGGCATCTTTCAGTTCTTTCTCAAGTTACTAAAACTCCACTTGCTTTGGGAATGGTGAAAGTGATATGTTGTTGACTCTAGAACTTTGTCATTTAAGTTGAGCCCTCTGCATAGGATTCAGCAAAACAGGGATAGTTTCTTATAACTTACAGACTCATCAATATGCACATGATTATCCACATGTGAGTGCACAGTCATCTCAGCCAGGAGAAGCTATGGCCAGAGGGACTGGTGCCTCAGAAACGGGTGGGTTTATGGGACCATCTAACAGCAGGATCTTCTTCATAGCTGTGAAATGAATAGGCAGGATTGATTTCTCCCTTCAAAAAGCAAAGAATAATGTAATTTTGAGAGCAAGTTTTTTTTTTTTTTTGGTGGCTGTGATGGTGCATGTCTGCAGTTCCAGCACTTGGAGGTCAGAGGTAAGAGGATCCCAGGCTTGAGGATGTGGTGGTTTAAATGTAAAATGAAACCCATAAACTCATGAGTTTGAATACTTAATGCCCAGCTGATGGTGCTATTCTGAAAGGTTGTGGAAACTTTAGGAGGCAGAGCCTTGCTGGAGAAAGTGTGACAGTGTGGTGTGGGCTTTGAGATGTTATAACCCATTCTAAATTATTGTTCTCTCTCTCTCTACTTTATCTCTGCTGATTTGATGATACAATGCCCCTGCCATGCTTTCTCTGCCATGATAGACTTTACCCTTTGTAACTGTAAAGCAAAATAAACCCTTTTCCTTCTGTAAGCTGCTTTTGGTCAGGTATTTTTTTCCCAGCAATGAGAGTGTAACTGCTAAAGAGGTCATCCTGGGCTTCCTAGTTCAAGGTTAGTCTGAAATGCATAGCAAGACCTTTTCTTGTGAACAAACAACAAAAAATAAACTTTTTGTTCTTAAAGACACTGTGGGACTCAGGTTCTGCAGGATCTACAGATTAAGGTCCAGGAAATTTAATGTATTCCTTGGGGGTCTAATAAAGAACAGTGTAACTGACAGATATTTAGGAGGAAGGGACAATCTGCTAAGTGGGGTGTCTATTTATCTTATTTTGTTATATGTTTCTGGATTAAAATGAACCTGTGAGTTCTTTGTCCTCTCTTCTTCAAATCTTCCTGACACTCAAAGCATAGACACACAAATTGTGTAGTGGTTTCTTCTGGAACAATGGTGTGGTAGTTTGAGTGTAAAATCTCCTACTTAGGCGCATATGTCTGCATAATTGGTCCTCAACTGGTGGCGCTGTTTGAGAAGGTTGTGGAACTTTTAATAGGCGGAGTCTTGCTGGAGGAAGTGGGTCATGGGGAATGGGGCCAGGTGGGAGGATTGGGCCTTGAAGTTTCATAGCAGAGCCCCACTTTTTCTTCATTCTCTGCTTCTTGCCTGTATTATGATTGTGACTCGCTGGCCTGACATGCTTTCTCCACCATGAAATGTCCCTGGGAACTGTAAGCCAAATTAAATGCTTTTTTTCCCTTTAAGTTGATTCTGGTAAGATATTTGTCAAGAACAATGAGAAAGTATTTAATATAGTGACATCCCACCCAGCTGAGACAGATAGCCTTACAGAGTGGTCTCAGAACCAGTAGCATCTGAATTCCAGAGAAAAGCATCAGAAATGCAGATGTCCAGGCTCACCAGCCATATTCTATGTGAAATTTGGAAGGGATGTAACCCTCTTGAAGACTCTGAAGCTCACTCAAGTGTAAAAGTTTCTGGCCTTGACCATGTCACTTTACAAGGAAGCAAAGGGAGCGTAAGGGATGTTCTGGAACTGTGGAAGGTCGCTCTGGTGGTGGGAAGCATGGCAAAGCAGCAGAGGTGAGGCAGGCAAGCATGGGGAAGTTATGCCACCCAGGACACTGCTTGGCTTGAGGAGTAAACACACCCTTCTCCTACATAAGGGGCCTAGAAGCCTTCTGGTAACTTGGGATTCCCATATGTTCCCTCCCACAACACCTGTTCATATGAGCTATATGTACACTCTTCTCTAAGCAATGAGATAGCTTTCTTCTCTTCTCAGTGACCTTTATTCATGATCAGTACCTATTGCAGCCTAGACTGGTTTTGGGTGCATGTGCAGTAAGGCAAACTGTGTCCTCCTTGTGGATTTTTAGGGACAGATTCCTATTTAGTATTTGATGCCTGAGCATACATATGATTAAAATCCGATGCAGGATGAGAAGAAGAAGCAGCAGAGAAAATGCCATATAATACAAACCTGTCAATCAAACCAGAGGACAGGGCTAGATATGGCTCAGTAATGACTTGGGTTTGATTTCTCAGGAACCATATAAAGCTATATGCGCAGAGTGGCACATGCATCTGGAGTTTGTTTACAGGGGCTAGAAGCCCTAGTGTGCTCATTCTCTCTCTCCCTCCCTCTTTCCTTCTTTCTCTCTTCTGTCCCTATTTCCTTACAAATAACTAAATAATTTCATATAAACAAATGAACAAAAAACCACAGGACAACTCAAACTACATCCTTAGTAACTGGCCCATCTAAAACTCCTATAGAGAAGCTGCAGACCACTTCCTCATGCTCTTGAGTACTCACCACTTGTGTGTCTGGCTGCTTCTTTGACAGTGTATTTAAACTTTTACTACTGCTTTGTTTTGAATCACATTTCTTGCTGCTTAATTGCTTATGCATACCATTTTCAATTCCTTCAGTAAGACACCAAGGACTTGGAAACATGGAGAAGGGGGAAAAAAGAAAGCAGTGGAGGTGACTCAGTACCCCATTAGAGTTCTCATTCCTCAACTCCTCCCAGAGCTGTGTTTGGGTAAAGGAGTGGCTTTGGCAGAGCACCTTACCGGCTCAGGCTTCAGCTTAGTTTTCACCTGAGGTGGGTCTCTCCCTTCTGTTACTTCTCCTTTTCTTATAAGTTGTGGGACCATTGCCCAACATCCAGTACATTTGAGAAATCTATACTCTAGTACTTGCTTCAGGGATGCTCCTGGAAGACCGTCACACCAAGACACATCATAAGAGCTCAGTAAAACTAACTAACTTAACTTCCCTTTCATTCTATCCTGAGTAAAAGGCTGCCAACCATTCCTGACAGGACATTCTGAGCAAAAGCAGACAGGGAACTAGGACTGCAGAGCCATGGTTAGGAGTAGATTTCAGAGCTGATCTCCAGGTGATAGCTAGAAGGGCTATGTGGCTTTGTTTCATTTTGTTAGCTAGCTCCCAGGGCCAGTCTCTTCCATGTCAAACAGTCAGCACTGCAGCCCATGATACAAAGTTCTGCAGAGTTCTTAGCAAGATTCAGTGATCCAAACACATGAAGTGGCTCGAATAGAGTCAGGGGATAGCATTTAAAATATGTTACCTTTTTTGTTTTTAAATAGAAAAGAAAAACTACTATTGCTGCAGTCTTGCATCTACTTCAGTTCTATTTCCATCTTTTCAAAGAACCTCTCCAGCATCCCTTTACTTTTACTTAACTGGTTAATGTTTGTTTTCTATCAATCCATGGGGCTATATATGTTATACAATTTTAGGGTAAAAGGCTATCCCAACAGGATAGATTTGACCGCCTGTTCCAATATATCAGTTGAAATTATAGGTAATGGTAAATGGCTGAGAGTGAGGAGACCTAATTAATGGGTTCTGTGACACCAAGTTCATTTTTGGGGATACTAACATGGCCTTTAGGTTTAAATAAATGAATTTTGGCAGGGGTAAGGGGCATGCATACTAGGGCAGTCTTGGTCAGGGTGTGCCTTGTGGGACCATTGCCTCAGTTCTGGTTCTGTAAGGTGGTTGCAAGAACGCGCCTGCAACCCCAGCACTCAGGAGGCAGAGGTAGGAGAATTGCTGTGAGTTCTAGTCCACCCTGAGACTACATAGTGAATTCCAGGCGAGCCTGGGATAGAGTGAGACCCCTACCTCAAAAAGCCAAAAGCCAAAAAAGGAAAGAAAAGAAAGAAGTCCCTATCCTAAATGATTTCTCCTGCTCCAGGGTATAGCATCACCATCAGAGATAACTATCTTCATTTGGGTCTGGTCTGCCGGCTCACCATTGCTAGGGAGTAATTTTGGTCCCTTGTCATAAAGTTTTTGTCACCAGTCCTGTTGTTTGTGGAATCCAAGATGACTTTCAGGTTTAGGACAATCACTGGGACTTCTAGGTGCTGCTTGGGAGAGTGGCACATGACAGTGCTTAAAGGAGATATATAAATGTAGGCAGAGGTGCCTTGCATATAGTCACCTTATGGCCCCAAGTGAAGAGTCAATGCTTTTCAGTAAAAGTGCTCCTCTGTGTCTGAAATACACACAGCAGGAATCTCTGATTTTACCATTTGTCCCATGTTTAAGAGGAAACCATTGGCAACTAAAAGATTTACACAAATGAAAACTTTCCTAGTAAATCTTTTTTTGTGCATATATGTATGTGTATGTGTGTATGTGTTGTATACCTATGTGTGTATCCATGTTTGCATTGTATGGGCACACATGTGTGCATGCTGGATGCATGTGCACATTCATACCTGCATATGTGCATGTGTGGAGGCCAGAAGTCAGTGTTGGGGCTCTTCCTCAGCCACTCTTCTACCTTACTCTTTGAGACAGGGTCTCTTACTGAGTCTAGAGTTCAATGGTTAGGCCAGACTAGCTAGCTAGTGATCCCCAAAATTCCCTGCCTCTGCTTCCCCAGTGCTGGGATTGTAGGAATGCCACTATTCCCAGCATTTAATATGGTTTCTGGGAATCTGATCTCAGGTCGACAGGCTTACATGGAACACACTTTACCCACTGACATATCTCTCCAGCCCCCAAATATTTTCACTAAGTATAGGACACCCACAGTGAGAATTCTTCATTTTCCCATCTGGGAAAATGAGACCTGATAGGTAAGGTCACTAGTGTCACACAGATGTTCAGTGACAGGAAGGAATGTAACCTAACTTCTCAGCTCTGACACTACACAAACTGGAGACTTTTGCTTCAACTGTATTAACGGTCTACTCACTTTACCATGCATAGAATTCACCAGAAGGGTTCATAACTAAAACACAAACTGCAAAGCTCCAACCTCTACTGTCCTCACAGTGTGAGATCTAGGAGCATTTGGAGAAATTTCCAAGGGGCATTACTCTCAGAGACAACATTTTAACAAATATTACTTTGTATGACAACCCTGCTAGAACCTTTGCATGGAATATATAGGATTAACATAATTTGTAACTACAAACTTGTTTTCTTGTTATTTATTAAAAATGAGATATCATTATAAACCTTATTTCTCTCTTTATATAAAGTATAGTCATACAGGGTAGGCAAGATGTCCTCAATGTCAGGGAACAATTCCCTTTACATAGAACCTTGTCGCTTCTTACACAGGATCACATTGTTCTGCTGTCTTCAGCAGGGGGCTTCCACTGCTTGGTGTAAGTTGGCTGTTGAAGCAACAGGCATCGCAAACTGAAGTCTACATCGCCTGTTTGAGTTCAAAGTAAACTGATTGCTGTGAACAAACCAAAATGCACTTTCCTTTTCATTGTTAGGTGCTAAGTCCATTAGGATTAATGATGGTCATGCATTTGTAAGATGAGTCCTGACAGCGTTTCTGTTTTTCCTTTGACACTCATTAATAAATTATTATCAAAAACTATGTTCCACAGCAGTTTCAATGGATGCATGTGCCAAGAACACCATGAACTGCAGCTTGTACACTCATATGAAAAGCTCTCTGACTACGACACTCTTTTCCCTTCCTGACTGGTTCTAAATAAACTGTGCAGATGCCTAAGAAATGACTTTGTGAAAATGCCTAACTCTTTACTGTAATAAAACTCAGAAAATGGCGAAGGGGGAAAACATCTCTCAGAGCTCAACTTACTAGGCATCTTTGTGTTTTTCTTGGATCCTTTAAGTCCCTACTGTTCCCCCTAAATGAATTTAAAAATTTTATGGTATTGGGCTCTTTTGCTGAAAACAAAGGCATTAATAATGTTTATTTTATTGTTTGAGAATTATTTCAATATACTTGATATAAAAACATATACTTTATCAAATGTAGTTAAAACAGTCTTGTTGAGATTGAAGGGGGTAGGACAGGTGGCAACAGAGTGACCCATTGATAAGCTCTTCTCTTAGAAGGGGGCAACCTAGAATACGAAGAGGGCTAAACTCCTTTCATATCAAAAATGTCTCAACCTCTAAGGCCCTTAAATACTTGCATGACATCATTTATAGGAGTTAATCTTTAGAAACTTTTAACTATTCCCCAGTTCACCCATGTCTTGATTTATTTTTGAGCATTAACGTGTATCCAGGGGCCCTGTACAAATAAAGTGACTGTGATCACACACTGGGCTAATACTGGAAGGCCCTTCCCATGATTGGCTCTGTTACCATTATTGAAAGAGGAGTTGGGTTAGCTAGTCTCTTCTGGCTTGGTCCTTCAAACCATAGTCCACCATGTTTTGTTCTTTTTTTTTTTTTTTCTTTTTTACTTTTTTAATACCTAGATATAATGACCTTTTTTTCAGGTGGGAAGATTATCTTGGGGAATGTTCGCTACAAGAAGCCTTTCCCCACATCTGGTCTGATTGGCCTTTTCTTGGGCAGACTCCTTGGTGAGCTGCCACTCATGTGTACTTTTCTGTTCACTAGCCTGTGAGTGCTCCATGAGGCAGTCTGTGCTTCATCATCGTGTCCTCTCTAGTATGTCTCTCAACATGGTTCTCTGCTCTTTTTAAAAAAGATTTATTTAATTTCTTTATTTGAGAGAGAAAGAAGCAGATAGGAGAGAAACAGAGAGAGAGAGAGAGGTAGATATATAAAGAGAGACAGAGAGGGAGAAAATGGGACCACCAGGGCCTCTAGCTACTGCAGACTAACTCTAGACACATGCATCACCTTGTGCATCTGGCTTATGTGGGTCCTGGGGAATCGAACCTGGGTCTTTGGCTTTGTCAGCAAGAGCCTTAAATGCTAAGCCATCTCTCCAGTCCTCTGTTCCTTTTTTTGTTACTTGTTATTGTTTTGCTATGTAGCCTAAGCTGACCCTGAACTCGAAACCCTCATATCCCCGATTGGGTTATAGGCATACACTACATGCTTGGTTGTCTTCTGTAGAGCCGAACTCAAGCTACAGCTTCATTTGGCAGTATTTCTACATGTTTTAGAAAATGTTATTTTGCCACAACTGTGGACTTTTTATGTATCCTTCTTTGTAATTTTTCTGAACCATTTGGCTCAAAAACTCAATGTCACTTTGATATTGGTCTTCCTACAGTACTGACATATTTTTAAGAGTTAAAAAGTTTCTAACTGAAATGTATACTGGCATAGCTGTAACCTTCTTTTTCTAGGACACAGTACCTGATCAAAACAAAAGCTTATAGAAGGAAGGTGTTTATTACTGGTTTTTAGTTTCAAGAGGAAGCTTTATCATGGAAGGCAAATTTGGCAAGAGTAGGCAGCCAGCCAGGCATCACATGTCCAAACATCAGTAGGCAGGAAGGAGACAGAAAGAGCTAGCTCTAATGGGCTGTACTGATAACTTTCACAGTCTGCTCCCAGCAGTACATCTCCAAGGCTCCACCTTCCAAATGCTTCACCAGCTGGGGATTAAATATGAGGCTTAATCACAAACACATAGCCTATGGGGAACATCATACATTCCAACCATCACAAATGACAATCTCTGGTAGGAAACCTTCCAACACTAAGGGCTAATAGTGACAATGGTTCCCAGCCAATCAGCTTAAAAAATTACTTGTTTTATTTGGTTTTTGAGGCAAGGTCTCGCTGTAGCCCAGGCTCACCTGAAATTCACTATGTAGTCTCAGGGTGGCCCCAGAGTCACTGTGATCTCTTACCTCTGCCAGGCTCAGCTACCATTTTGAGAATACTGTGCACCCACTTACTTGCTATTGCCTCTCTAATTTTGCATCTGAGGAAATTCTAATCCATGCAGCCACCTTCTGGAGACCAAATAGATGCTTTCCATTGCATCTAGGGAATGAGCCATGAACGTGGGGTGAGGCAGGTGCAGAGGTGACAAACTCTCCGCCAAATGCACTGAAGTGTGTGGGGCAGGATGGGAAGCGGTCCGGCCTCTGCACTCTCAATGTGGTGGCCGGGTGCAGGCTTCAGGTGATTAACTGCTATGTTCATTTCTTTTTTTCTGGTTTGTCAGGAAACTCGCATTGATTATTAGTAGTGGCTTTGTTTAGAAAAAGTATTTATTTTGCTTGAAACTATTTTTATCTTCCATTATGTTTGTTTTTTTTTTTCACCCTGTGTGGGATGTTACTTAATATTTTTTAGTTGTCAGCACAGATTATCTGGAAGGTGAGATTATGAAAGATCTTGGCCATGCTTTGGAAACAATAGTGATATTTCTATTTTGTGTGGGAAATTTCTATCAGTAAAGGTAAACCACAGATTGTCCAGGCTAAAAGGAGGAGTTTTATTCTTTTGGTGGGGTTGGAGTAAGTCTGGGCTGGCTATTGGAGTTGGGGGTAGATTCTAGAATGAAGATTCAGGCTAGACTCATGCCTTTTACATTTGCCTCATTAATATAAAAGCCACAAAACAACCTTTCTGCTTTTGAGTTTTTTTTATTAACATGTTTTATTCCTAAAAGCATACATTGAAAATTTCAAGCCCAGTTCACAATTTAACCTCCCCCCCCAGATGAATATTGTCTTAGCCAGGGTCTCACCATTTCCTTCCGTACAGGACATGGGGTGGGTAGGACCAAGACTGTTTCCTCGAGAATCTTACTTTAGCACACAACCATTTCTGTTTCTGCTACCAACGTGTTAATGGAGCGAGAGGTTCCGGAAAAGAACTGAGCTGCTTCATGGGAAATGCTCATTGTAAATGTGAGCACACACAGCAGTTGGTTATCTCTTTGGGGGTTAAGTTACCCCATTCAACATCAGTTTGTGCAGACAATGAGTGGGGGCCAGGGCTCCCTGCATAATCCTTTTACCTTCCCCATCTGAAGTGACATTGGAATGAAGGGACACACTCAGAGGGTATCGGTTTCCTGGCCAAGTTCTTCAAACAAGCCTATAGAGGTCCTTTGCTTGTCATTGTACCTCTTCTACTCAGGGCTGAAGAGAGCCATCCCTATGTGTCACTCCCACAAATAGATGACTTTCTGTGAGGCCGGTGGAATGCCATTGTTCTCCTGTTTACTCAGCGTCCCAGTAACTATGCAGATGAGCTACAAGAGGATGGGTTTCATGCCAAGATCCACATCTCCAAGCATAACGAGCAATTAAAACATGGTATAGAGAGTTGGAAGGCAGGGAGGGTTTCCTGTCTCTTGGTATATCAATGCAGTTCCTGCATGCCAATACCTGCAGCCACTCAATGCTCCATCCGTCTGTCTTGCCATTTTTCTTTCAAAGGAGCCCTACCTTCTATTCTCACTGCAAGGAGCCAGGGTGACAGACACGTAAGACTTTTCTTTTGAAGGAAACCTAGCTGACAGCAGGGCTGCTACAAGAAAGGCTACATGGATGGGAAGGAGAAGAAAAGTGTGTGCAAATTCTATTGTGTCCATCAGTGCTAAAGCTAGGACTGCAGAGCCAGATTAGAACCTGTGGCCAGTCCTGGGAATGGGTTGTGCCTCTGTCCGAGGAATGTTAAGACTGCCATTTGAACTGGTTCCTCATTGTGTCATAGATTTTCAAGCAGGTCACACATTCACACTCATGCACTTAGGGTGCTAGAGAGCAGATGGGGATACAGGTGCATGGCTCTGAAGGGCAAAGGTGACTCTATGGTACATTCTGTTGCTCTCAACTTGAGCAAGTTTGATGATGTTGGCTGCTTCCATGCCTAGACTATTATGTGCCACCTAAAAGCCGAACCACTGCAAAAGACTGTGGTTCCCATCTTCCCTTTCCACCTGCTCAAACCCTTTCCTCTGTTCATTTCTTCCTTCCTTCCTCCCTCCTTCCTTCCTTGTGTATCCTGTGTCCTGTCTTTCCCAAGCAGTACCTCCTCTGGCTCCACGGTCTTCTGATCTGGAAACCTTGTGAACCCACTTCAGGAAACCAAATCACCCTTCCCCAGAGAGCAGACCACTTATTATCAGTGGTGGTGCTTGTGGGTTTATGTCTCCAAAAGCTTCTTCAAAGCTTCAGGGAAACATTATTTTTGGTCACCTTTAGCTGCTGGCAATGGATTTGGCAATCAGTTTGTTCTTACTGAAGTCAGATGTAAAAGATTATCAGTGTTTCTCATGCTGAGTATTAGGAAAAGTAAAATATATTCTATGAGGATAGTGGAGGCATCTTGGAACATAAAGAGGGTTTGTTCATATATATTTAGTATGAGATGGGCCCCTATCATACTAAGTTGGTAAAAATTTGAAGCATTCTCACTAAAGTCTGGAACAAGACAGGGGTGTCCACTCTCCCCATTAGTATTTGACATAGTCTTGGCTCAAGCAAAAAGAGGAAGAAATAAATATAATACAAATTGGAAAGGAATAAGTCAAGTTAGCTTTATTTGCAGATAATATGATTCTAAACTTAAGTAACCACAAAGAACCAAAAAATCTCCTAAAGGTGATAAATTCTTTCAAAAAGTGGAAGGATATAAAAGCAACACACAAAAATCAGTAATAGCCTTCATATATACCAGTGACAAACATATGGAGAAAGAATCAAAGCCATCCCATTTATAATGACCACAAAATTTAATTATTTTTTAATATTCCTAACCATGGAAGTTAAGGATGTCTACAATAAAATATTAAAACACTGAAGAAAGAAACTGAAGAAGACAGGAGTAGATGGAAAGATCTCACATGTTCATAAATTGAAAGAATATTATAAAAATGTCCATCCTACAAAAAAGCAATATACAAATTCAATGCAATTCCAGTCAAAATTCCAATATCATTCTTCACAGAGATAGAAAAATATTCTTAAAATTCATATGGAAACACAAAAGGTATTGGATAGGCAAAAATGTTCTCAGCAAAAACAACAAAAAACAAAAACAAAACAAGCAAAAATACCACTACTTGTGGCATTACCATACTTGATTTAAAAATGTACTGCACAGGGGTTAGAGAGATTGCTTAATGATTAGGGCACATGCCTGTGAAGCCTAAGGACCCGTATTTGATTCCCCAGTACCCAGTAACCATGTAAGCCAGGTGCATAGGGTGGCACATGCATCTGCAATTAGTTTATAGTAGTTTGAGGCTCTGGCATGCCCATTATTTCTCTATCTGCCTCTTTCTCTCTCCTAAATAAATAAATAAATGAATAAGTATTAAAAACATATACTGCATAACCATAGTAACAAAAAAGCATGGTCCTAGCATAAAATATACGCATAGAGCAATGGAATCAAATAGAAAACCCAGATATCATTTCTAGTAACCACAGGCAGGTATGAGTGGAGGCCATCTTTGATAAAGAGGCCAAAAACACACTGGAGAAAAGGTAACATTTTCAACAAATGGTGTTGGAGAAACTGTATGATCACATATGACAAAATGAATCTAGACCCTCTTTTTTCACCCTGCACAAAAATCAATTCCAAATAGATCAAGGACCTCATTATAAGATCTGTAACTAAAACAATTTGAAGGAAAACTAGGGAGAGCACTCCAAGATATAGGCATAGGAAAGCCAAATACACCACCGACCCCTCATTATTATGGTGCTGTTGTTTGGTGGTAGTGAAGGCTGCTGTGTAGTCAGGAAACTGCCCCAGCAACTGCTCATCGATGTGCTTCTGCACCATGGAAACCCATGGTAATGTCCTCTAAACATCCAACCACAGCTTCGAATTCAACATCAGAGGTGGAGGGGGGTCAGTGTGAAGCTGTCTTCCTCTAGGGCACTCATCACCGTGGTGCCACATTCCAAGGGAACCTACTTTCTTCTACTCGGTCCCCTCTCTGGGGCCAGACTCTGCTCTGCTCAACCAAGGCTGGAGGCTCCAACCTCATAAAGGGTACTGACTGCCACAGATGAGCCTGGTCAGCACCTACTGACTAACCTGATATAACTGATATCTTAGATTGTTTCTCATTGTCCCACTGTTAGAAATAATTATTTAGTAAACATCTTTGCCAATTTGAAGCAGCATTGTTATAATAGGATAGATTCTAGATGTGGTAATGTAAGATCACAGGACCAAAAGAGCATAACTATCTTTCTCTTTTCTTTTCTCTTCTCTTCCTTTCCTTTCTTCTCTTTTTTCTTTACTTATCTTCTCTGTTCATTTTTTCCCTTCCTTCCTCCCTCCCCCCTCCCTCTCTCTCTCTTTCTTTCCTTTTCCTTTTTTGAGACAGGGCCTAGCTGCCTCTGGACTCACAGAAATATTCCCACCCAGTTTCTTAAGTGCTATGATCATGGTGTGTACCACTATGACTTGATCAAGGCTTTAGGATGGTGCCTCCTGAAGACTTGATGTGGGATAGAAAAGAGGCTGGAAGAAGAACTTCTCTCTCTTTTATTGCGGTGCTTGGATAGAACCCAGGGCCTGGCACTGTAAAGGGATGCTCTTAACACTTCCAGACAGAGAGGAAATATCTCAGTGAATATATATTTTCTCATAAAAATTGGTTGAAATATAGAGAGCCTGATGGAAAAAATGTGTATGTAAGTATGATGGGGTTGCCTCTAAGAAAGAAACCAAAGTTTGGAAATGACAATTGAATGTTAGAAGCACGTGTGTGTGTGTGTGTGTGTGTGTGTGTGTGCACGCACACATACGTGTTTATGTATAAATGTCCAGATGTCCATGCTATTCTCCAAATAGTATCTCAACACACTCAAAACCTCCCTGGCCTTTCTCATGGTATTTGAGGCTGGGCTATCATTGAGACTTCCCTGCTCTCGGCAACCTATTGAGAATTTTGAGCCTGCTAGCTGCAGTTTTTCCTCTGCAAAATAAAACTGACTCACACATTTCTCTTATGAGAAAATAAAATAATCATTGCAAAAACAATTCTTAAAAGATAAAAGCAGACTGGAGAGATGGATTAGGGGTTAAGATGCTTGCCTGTGAAGCCTAAAGACCCATGTTTGATTGTCCAGTATTCACATAAGCCAGACGCACAAGGTGGTACATATGTCTGGAGTTCATTTGCAGTAGCTAGGTCTAATACTCACTCGGATCATTTTGGGTTTGTCTCCCAAGGGTTGAGGTGTTGGAAGCTTGGTCCCCGGGGTGGTGATGTAGGTGATGGGACCATTCTGAGGTGGAGTTTATTGGGAGGCTATAAGACTGGCCCTTCCTTCTCACTTCAGCTTTCTCTCTAGCCGTATGATTGCTTATTGTCATAGGAGCTTCTTCTGTGAGGTAATGAAGACAAAGATGCCCTCATCAGATGTGGCACTATACTGTTTGAGTTTTCAGCTTTTTCTTTCTCTTCCAGCCTCAAGCATCTCACTAGTAACAAAAGTGTGCTAATAAAATCTGGGTGTGGTAGCACACACCTTTAATCCCAGCATGCAGGAGGCAGAGGTAGGAGGATTGCTGTGAGTTTGAGGCCACCCTGAGACTACACAGTAAATTCCAGGTCAGCCTGAGCTAGAGTGAAACCCTACCTTGAAAAACCAAAATAAATAAATAAGTAAATAAATAAAGTGCTAATATACCCACAAAGGTTTTGAGCTATTGCCTACCTTCTCACCTTCAAATATACCAGTGAGTCAGTATTTTAAAGATGGAGAGGTTCTGGAGTTAGAAAAATGTGTTTTACTTGGCTGGATCTGTATTTCTCAAACTTTTTTTTTAAAATTTTTTATTCATTGGATCAGAGTCTAACTATATAACCCAGCTGGCCTGGACCTTGTGATCCTCTTGTCTTAGTGTCCCACATGCTGGGATCACAGATAGGCTCACGAACATGCTAGATCATTTTGTCTAGGACCCCCATACCACACCCCTGGGCATAGAACAATTCCAGGAATAAGAGATGTCACTCATCACTCAGCCACTCAGAGGAATTTAAGAATGTTCAATCTGGGTTTTGCCTTATAGATTACTTCAAGATGAGTCATCAGCCATAGATTGTTAAGAGCCGAGGATGGTGTGTGCTCACCTGCTAGTACATGTGGTGTCCTGGGTGAGGCTTTGGACTACACAGCCATGGAATGGCCACTCTCCTTTTAGCAATATGGCAGGATGGCATATCATTGCATATGTTGATTCTTGAGGACCTCATGCTGTCTGTTCTAGACGCAGTAGTGCACAATGTCCATGTATAAAACAAGAAGAGGGGGCTGGAGAGATTGCTCAGTGGGTAAGGTGCTTGCCTAAGGACCTGAGTTTGATTCCCTATTGCCCATGTAAGCCAGATGCACATGATGCACATTTGTCTGGAGTTCATTTGCAGTAGCTAGAGGCCCTGGCATGCCCATTCTCTCTCATGCTCTCCTCCTCTCTCTCTCTCCTTATTTCTCAAATAAATAAGGAAAAAAAGTGAAAAAAAAACCAAAAAACAAAAAGGAGATCAAGTGGCACATCGAATGGCACAGACTATAGGCAGTGGTATGCTTGTAAACTAGCTCTCGGTAGCCAAAAAGCATCATAGCTTGTATGGTTTGCCAATTTCTGTGGTGTAAATACTTCCCCTGTGGATGTTTCAGTTCTACCATGATGCTATGGAACATGGAGTTGGGAAGAGGTATACACAGTAAGAGGGGACAGCAGAGAAGAGTGAATGACAGAAGTAACAATTTGCTGGTACTTCCCTAAAGAGATGCCTGAAAGAGAGATACTTAAGCTGGAAAGCACCCAGGAAGAGAAGAAGCAACAGAAACATCAGCTCAAGGATAAACCAGAGTCCCTGAAACTGTTACACCTGTTCCAGGTTGGGAATAGAAAAGAAAGTTCATTTCAGATGGGATTTCTTTAATTCCAGAGATTTTTATTTCCTCTTTTCTTTTTTTAAAAGATTATTATTAACATTTTCCATGATTATAAAAAGATATCCCATGGTAATACCCTCCCTCCCCCCACTTTCCCCTTTGAAATTCCATTCTCCATCATATTACCTCCTCATCTCAATCATTGTACTTACATATATACAATGCCAACCTATTAAGTACCCTCCTCCCTTCCTTTCTCTTCCCTTCATATCTCCTCCTCCCTTCCTTTCTCTTTCCTTTATATCTCATTTTTAACTTACTGGCCTCTGCTACTAAGTATTTTCCTTCTCATGCAGAAGCCCAATCATCTGTAGCTAGGATCCACATATGAGGGAGAACATGTGGAGCTTGGCTTTCTGTGCCTGGGTTACCTCATTTAGTATAATCCTTTCCAGATCCATCCATTTTTCTGCAAATTTCATAACTTCATTTTTCTTTACCTCTGAGTAGAACTCCATTGTATAAATGTGCCACATCTTCATTATCCATTCATCAGTTGAGGGACATCTAGGTTGGTTCCATTTCCCTGCTATTATAAACTGAGCAGCAATAAACATGGATGAGCATGTATTTCTAAGGAAATGGGATGAGTCCTTAGGATATATGCCTAGGAGTGCTATAGCTGGGTCATATGGTAGATCAATCTTTAGCTGTTTTAGGAACCTCCACACTGATTTCCACAATGGCTGGACTAGATTGCATTCCCACCAGCAGTGTAGAAGGGTTCCTTTTTTTCCACATCCCCACCAACATTTATGATCCTTTGTTTTCATGATGGTGGCCAGTCTGACAGGAGTGAGATGGAATCTCAATGTAGTTTTAATCTGCATTTCCCTGATGACTAGTGATGTAGAACATTTTTAGATGCTTATATGACATTCGTATTTCTTCCTTTGAGAATGCTCTATTTAGCTCCATAGCCCATTTTTTGATTGGCTTGTTTGATTCCTTATTATTTAACTTTTTGAGTTCTTTGTATATCCTAGATATTAATCCTCTATCCCATATATAGCTGGCGAAGATTTTTTTCCCATTCTGTAGGTTGCCTCTTTGCTTTTTTCACTGTGTCCTTTGAAGTGCAAAATCTTTGTAATTTCATGAGGTCCCAGTGATTAATCTGTGGTTTTATTGCCTGAGCAATTGGGGTTGTATTCAGAAAGTCTTTGCCAAGACCAATATGTTGAAGGGTTTCCCCTACTCTTTCCTCTAGCAGTTTCAGAGTTTCAGGTCTGATGTTAAGGTCTTTAATCCATTTGGACTTAGTTCTTATGCATGGCGAGAGGGAAGAATCTATTTTCATCCTTCTACAGTTATATATCCAGTTTTCCCAACACCATTTGCTGAAGAGGCTGTCTTTTCTCCAATGAGTATTTTTGGCATTTTTATCGAATATCAGGTGGCTATAGCTACCTGGACTTACATCTGGTTCCTCTATTCTGTTCCACTGATCTACATGTCTGTTTTTGTGA
This sequence comes from Jaculus jaculus, assembly GCF_020740685.1. Lineage (NCBI taxonomy): Eukaryota > Metazoa > Chordata > Mammalia > Rodentia > Dipodidae > Jaculus > Jaculus jaculus. The sequence goes on from NC_059109.1 coordinate 103,925,723, forward strand.
CAGTACCACACTGTTTTTGTTACTATGGCTCTGTAGTATAGGTTAAAATCAGGTATGGTGATACCACCAGCCTTATTTTTGTTGCTCAGCATTATTTTAGATAGTCGAGGTTTTTTTGTGATTCCAAATGAATATTTGGATTTTTTTTTCTATTTCCATGAAGAATGCCTTTGGAATTTTGATAGGGATTGCATTAAATGTGTAGATTGCTTTTGGTAAGATTGCCATTTTCATAATATTGATTCTTCCAATCCAGGAACCAGGGATGTTTCTCCACTTTCTAGTGTCTTCTGCAATTTCTTGCTTGAGTGTTTTAAAGTTCTCATTGTAGAGATTCTTTACTTCCTTGGTTATGTTTATTCCAAGGTACTTTATTTTTTTTGATGCAATTGTGAATGGGAGTGATTCTCTAATTTCATCCTCTGTGTGTTTGTTGTTAGCATATATGAAGGCTATTGATTTCTGTGTATTTATTTTGTATCCTGCTACATGGCTGTAGGTTTTTATCAGCTCTAATAGTTTGCTAGTAGAGTCTTTAGGGTCCTTTATGTATAGAATCATGTAATCTGCAAATAATGATAACTTGATCTCTTCCTTTCCAATTTGTATCCCCTTTATGTGTGTCTCTTGCCTTATTGCTATGGCTAAGACTTCCAGTACTATATTAAATAAAAGTGGGGACATTGGATACCCTTGTCTTGTTCCTGATTTTAGTGGAAAAGCTTCTAGTTTTTCCCCATTTAGTAATATATTGGCTGTAGGCTTGTCATAAATAGCTCTCATTATATTGAGATATGTTCCTTCTATTCCCAGTCTCTGTAGGACTTTTATCATGAAGGGATGTTGGATTTTGTCAAATGCATCCTCTGCATCTAATGAGATGATCATGTGATTTTTGTCCTTCAACCCATTTATGTAATGTATTACATTTATAGATTTGTGTATATTGAACCATCCCTGCATCTCTGGGATAAAGCCTAATTGGTCAGGGTGAATGATCTTTCTGATATATTCTTGTATTCTGTTTGCCAATATTTTGTGGAGAATTTTTGCATCTATGTTCATGAGGGAAATTGGTCTGTAATTTTCTTTTTTTTGTTCTATCTTTGCCTGGTTTTGGTATCAGGGTGATGCTGGCCTCATAGAAGGAGTTTGGTAGAATTACTTCTTTTTCTATTTCCTGGAAAAGCTTAAGAAGCAATGGTGTTAGCTCTTCCCTAAAGGAATTCAGCAGTGAATCCATCTGGGCCTGGGTTTTTTTTAGTTGGGAGATTATTGATAACTGTTCAGATCTCCATGTTTGTTATGGGTCCATTTAAGTGATTAATCTCATCTTGATTTAATTTATGTAGTTCATATAAATCAAGGAAATCATCCATTTCTTTCAGATTTTCATATTTTGTAGAGTATGTGCTTTTATAGTATGTCCCTATGATTTTTTGAATTTCTTTGGAATCTGTTTCATCTCTGATTTTATTAATTTGTGTCTCTTCTCTCTTTCTTTTGGTCAGATTTGCTAAGGGCTTATCAATCTTGTTTATCCTTTCAAAGAACCAACTCTTTGTTTCATTAATTCTTTGGGTTTTTTTTTTTGTTTCTATTTCATTAATTTCTGCCCTAATCTTTATTATTTCTTCCCATCTACTGATTTTTGGTTTGCCTTGTTCTTCTTTTTCCAAGGCTTTAAGGTGAAGCATTAGTCGTTTACTTGTGACCTTTCTAATTTCTTAATATAGGCACTTAAGGCTATAAATTTACCTCTTAGAACTGCCTTCATTGTGTCCCAGAGATTTTGGTATGTTGCGTTCTCATTATTGTTTGACTCTATAAATTTTTTGATTTCCTTCTTGATTTCTTCATTGACCCATTCATCATTTAGTAGTGTATTGTTTAGTTACCATAATTTTGTGTATTCTCTATAGCCTTTCTTGCTACTGATTTGTAGTTTAATTCCATTGTGGTCAGTAGAATGCAAGGAATTATTTCAATTTTCCTGAATTTGTTAAGATTTGCTTTGTGTCCTAATATATGGTCTATTTTGGAGAATGTTCCATGTGCTGCTGAAAAGAATGTATATTCTGCAGCATTTGGATGAAATTCCCTGTATATATCTGTTAGGTCCATTCCTTCTATGACCTCATTTAGTCCAGATACCTCTCTGTTTATTTTTTCTCGGGATGACCTGTCAATTGATGAGAGTGTGGTGTTAAAGTCACCCACCTCCACTGTGTTTGGTGTTATCTGTGACCTTAGTTCTAATAGTGTTTGTTTGATGAATGTGGGAGCCCCCATGTTAGGTGCATATATGTTTAGGATTGTAATGTCCTCCTGTTGGAGTGTGCCCTTAATCAATATAAAGTGAACTGCCTTATCTTTCTTGACCAATGTTGGACTGAAGTCTACCTTGTCAGATATTAGGACAGCAACCCCTGTTAGTTTTCTAGGCCCATTTGCTTGAAACACTGTTTTCCAACCTTTCACCCTAAGATAATGTCTATCCTTTGTAGAAAGGTGAGTTTCTTGGAGACAACAAATTGTAGGATCCTGCTTTTTAACCCAGTCTGAAAACCAATGTCTTTTGGTTAGGGCATTGAGGCCATTGATATTAAGAGATATTATTGAATGGTTTGTATTTATGTTTGCCATTTTTTTTTTTGTTGTTGTTCTTGTTCTACCTTTGCTTTCTTGTGTTAACTAGTCTTTGAGTATTGCTTGTTTTTTCCGGGTTCCTTATATGAATGCTTTTCCTTTTCTTCAGCATGGAGGATCCTATCAAGTATTTTCTGTAGAGCTGGTTTTGTCTTCAAATACTCCTTTAACCTGCTTTTGTCATGGAATGTTCTTATTTCTCCGTATATTTGAATGGATAGCTTTGCAGGATAAAGTGACCTTGGTTGGCAGTTGTTATCTTTCAGAACTTGGAATACATCACTCCAAGCCCTTCTAGCTTTTAAAGTTTGTGTTGAATAATCTGCTGTAATCCTGATGGGCTTGCCTTTGTAGGTAACTTGATTTTTCTCTCTAACTTCTTTCAATATTTTTTCCTTGGTTTGTGTGTTTGATAGTTTGATTATAATATGACGAGGAGAGGTTCTTTCCAGGTTTTGTCTGGCTGGGGTTCTAAAGGCTTCCTGTATCTGCATTGGCATCTCTCTCCCAATTTGGGGGAAGTTTTCTTCTATGATTTTGTTGAAGATGTCTATTGTGCCTTTGGAGTGGAATTCTTTTTCTACTATGCCCTGAATTCTAATATTTGATCTTTTCATAGTGTCCCAAATATCTTGAAATTCCCACTCATACTTTTCTATAAGTTTGTATTTCTCTTTTTTGGAGTGTTTTAGATCTGCCACATGGTCTTCTAGCTTAGATATTCTGTCCTCTCTTTCATCCATTCTACTGGTGAGATTTTCTACAGAGTTTTTTATTTCATTAACTGTGTTCTTCATTGCTAGTAATTCTGCCTGGTTTTTCTTTATTATTTCTATTTCCTTATTTATGTCTTGTATTGCCTTCTTTATTTCATGAAATTGGTGTCCTGCATCTTCTTTGATTCCTTTGATTTCCTCTTTGTTTTTTTTCTTTGACTCCTTTGATTTGTTCTCTGACTTCTTTGAACATGTTTACAATCATTCTTTTGAAATCTTTCTCAGGCATTTCCTCTAACTCGTACTCACTGGAGGTCATTTCTGATGAATTAATACTTTTCGGTGCATTTATATTGTCTTGATTTTTAGTGTTTCTTGTGTTATAATGTATATATTTTTGCATCTTGGATTAAGTTAATGCTTGGATTTTCTAGCTAGCTGGGTATTCTTAGCTATATCAATTGATTTGATGTTATACATCTTCAGTGTAGGAGCTTAAGGTGTTAAGTGTGGCTCTTTAGATTCTCAGTGTATCTACAAAGGTGTTACTAGGGGTTGAGTTTCCCTGCTATGGGAGTATTCAAGTAGGCTCAGTGGAATAAAATACAGGTAGATTCTAAAATTCAACTAAGCACTGTACACATTCAATCAAAAAACAGCACCAAATATTTATGCAAGAATAGTTATTATTAAAACCAGATCCTCTATCAATAAAGAGGTTAAGATTTCTGGTCTTTTGAGGGATCCAAGTCAACTTGTGACCAAGTAAGAACCTTCCCTGGTGCAATCCCAGTTACCTTTTTGGATGGTGTTGTTCTCAGTCAAATTGCTGGCTGGGTCATTGGGCTGCTGTTCTGATTTCTGGAGCTGGGGACTGGCTTTTCCTGCGGGGAAAACCAAGCCTGGAAACTGTGGCCCTGCAGATAAGCGCCCCTGTTGCTGGAATCACCACTGCTGCTCTTGAAGCTGCCGATGCTGGATCTGTCGCGGTTGCTGCTAAAGCTGCCACTGCTGGGTCTGTCGCCTCTGTTGGGTCCACTGCTGCTGCTGCTGCTTTAGCTGCCACTGCTGGATCCTCCACTGCTGCTGCTGGATTTGTGACTGCTGCCTCTGAAGCTGCTGCTGCTGCTGGATCTTCCACTGCGACCGCTACTGGATCTGCCACTGCTGGGGCCACTGCTTCTGGTGCCAGAGCCACTGATGTTGCTGCCAGACTCTGCTCCTGCTTGGGTCCCGCTGTCAGCTCAAGTGGGCGTGGCCGGTTCCCAGGACCACTGCTCTGTTCACTGGAGCTGGGCACAAGCAGTGGGGGAGGGGGAGGGAGCCACAGCTGCTCTGGTTCTCTCGCTGTTCCACGTGTTCTTCTACCTTGTGATCTGCTCTTCCATTGCTCACTGATGCTCTCCCTTCACGTTTCTTTTTTTTTTTTTTTCGGTGCTGAGGACCGAACCCAGGGCCTTCGCTTGCTAGGCAAGCGCTCATCCACTGAGCTAAATCCCCACCCCCCCCTTCACGTTTCTTGAGTTGTGGAGAGCTCCAGTGTGAGTGGAAGCTCCCCTCACCTGGCTTTTCCTTTGGCTGGAGCTGAGCCTGGTGGCTTTTGGTGCACTGCCACCGCCACCATGGGTGGACCTGTCAGGGCTGCTTTTGCTGGCCTGTGTGGGCTCTGGATCTCTTTTACTTCTCCACTGCAGTTTTGATTTCCTATACACCTCACTTTTTAGTAAAAGTGTGTATTTTACTGAGTTTTTTTGGTCTTTTTCCCCCATAGGCTGCTTTGGCATGGTACCTAAGCCACCATCTTTACTGGAAGTCTCCTCTTTTCTTTAGATATGGAAGTTATTGTTTAGTTTTCTTCTAAAGCCTTATATATATATATGTTTTTTAAATTTCTTTTTGTTCATTTTTTATTTATTTATTTGAGAGCGACAGACATAGAGAGAAAGACAGATAGAGGGAGAGAGAGAGAATGGGCGCGCCAGGGCTTCCAGCCTCTGCAAATGAACTCCAGACGCGTGCGCCCCCTTGTACATCTGGCTAACGTGGGACCTGGGGAACCGAGCCTCGAACCGGGGTCCTTAGGCTTCACAGGCAAGCAGTTAACCACTAAGCCATCTCTCCAGCCCCTAAAGCCTTATATTTTTATGCTTTTTTATTAATAGAAGCATTGCAAACTTTATAGAGAATCCTTGCTTATGCTGCACCTCTGCTGTGTCATCTTTAATCATTAAGGTACATTTCTTGAAACTAATGAGTCCCTATTGAAACATCATTAACTAAACCTTACAGTCAAAAAAACTACATAAGAAGATTCTTTAATTACATGTATAATCAAGATTTATTTGAATCTCATTAGTCTCCCATCCCCAACTGCTTTCTCTGTCTGTCCTAGGATAACCCATATAGCATGTGTTTATTTGAATGTAAAATTTTCTCCATGAACTCATCTGTTTGTGATTAAACCTTATACTTAATCCCAGCTGGTAGAGTCTTTGGGAGGTGGTGTCTTGCTGGAGAAGATGTGTTACTGGGGGCCGGCCTTGGGATTTTATAGTCCTGCTCATCATGGCAGCACTAGCTCTCTCCCTTCTTGCTGATATGGAGATGTGACACATTGTGGATGCTCCTGCCATACTTTCCCTGTCATCATGAAACTGCTACTTGAAACCGTAAGATGGAAATAAACACTTTCCTTCCATAGGCTGCCTCTGGTCAGATGTTTCTTTCTCAGCAACGAGAAGGTAAGGTACATAGCACTATGGGCAGTTCTCTTATCTCCTCAAATTCTTTGAGGTCATGGCCATTTCTCAGACTTCTTTTGCAGTTGTAATGGCTTGATAGTTTATGTGCGCTGGAAAGAAATTTTGATGATGTCTTTAAGTTCTATTTGTTGACATGTACTTGATGGTTGGATAAGCTTGCAGTTTCCTGGGAGTCAGAATATGGAGCTGAGTTCCTATGACATCTCGGGTAATGCTGTCATCAGGTCCTGTCACTAAGGATGCTGACCTTAGCCACCTACCTGGGATTCTGTTACCCAGGTTTTCTCATCTGAAAGTCACTTATTTCTTTTCCACAATGCCTCTAGGAGCAGAGTAAAGGATATTTTAATTGAAAACTGACCACACAGTGAGTAGGAAAATTCTAGAAATTTGTTAACTCTGAAATATTGCCTTCATCTAGCACTGAATTTTTATTGTGTTGCCACTAGGTTTTGCAAGATTTATCCCCAGTTCTATCAGTCCTGGGTTCAGCTAGAATTGATCCTAATTATACAGTCACATTGCCTCTGTTGCAGCTACATTGGTTGTCAACTTGCTACTTTCTTTGGCCCATCTAGCATGAAAATGATGGAGCCAGGGTTCTCCCACATGCTGCTACTTTGCTAAACACTGACTGCCTCCCCATGATGACTCTGTTTGCTGGCCCCTGGATCTTCTTTTTAAGGTCACCTTCAGCTCTTATAAGAGCCCTTGTCTTTGTCTCAGCTTTCCCAGACACAGAACTGAGTGCAAGTATTTTATTTAGGAGGTGAGTCCAGGGGTCAAAAGTGGAGGGTGAAGAGTGAAACAGAAGTAAGCAGGGGAGCATGGGTATTTAGTGAGCAGGTAACCCAGGAAATTTGTGGGACTGGCATTCAAGGTTATGTAGAACATATCTCAGAGTTATAACCACTTGAGGGACTTGGAAGAAGGGGAGTATTTATCCTTCAAATCCCATCTCTCACCAGCTGAGAGTATTTCTGGGTACATTAAATACTTGGAATATCCACTCTACCCTCAAGCTCACCTAGAGTTCACATGAGTTCCCAATGACAAGTAGGTTCAGGATTGGCAGGTGCTCTGGGAGTGTGGCAGAACAGCCAAACATCTGCTAGAAATGTCCTCTCTAGTGTTCTAAGAAATAGAGTCACAGAGAAAAAAAGAAACAATATACAAAAAAAAAAAAAAGAGAGAGAGAGAGAGAGGTAGACTATCAAAGTCAATTATCAAATCAAAGCAATGAAGTTCATATGTATAAAAGTATCTTCCAGCAAGATTCCCTCAATAACAGGGCAGTGACACCATTAGCAGAAATGAGGGAAGTACTTTCATGGTCTCTCTGTAAAATTCTTTTTTATATAGTATGTCATCTAAGAAAACTGAGTTTCACATTTGGTACGCATGACCTGTGTGATGTATTTCCTCCAAATGAGGATGTCTGTACACTGAGAGTTAGCTAAGTATCCAAGGCAGAATTAGCCCAAGATCTCCTATATCTAAGATGGGTGATACAGAGTTACCAGGTAGCTGAATTCTTTTGATTAACTTTGGGGTAATTTTCAGCTCCAGTACTCTATTCTCTCACAAGAATGGAGCCAAACCAGGAAGAAAGCAGACAATTCTGAGAAAAGTCCAATCTTTTTCCTTTTATATGGATTTGAGAAATCATGCAGAGTGAGAAAATGGAATACAGCACGTTCCAGCACAGCCAAATATACACCCTCTTGTTGATTCAGTTTCATATGTTTCTAAAGCCAGTCTCAATGCTAAAACAAGCAAGAAAGTCATGTACTTAACCAAGAAGTTACTAGAGTTATAAACATGGAGATATAAAACTCAAGATTCTTAATATAAAAAAATACAAGGCGTTTGGACCATCTAAACATCTGACATCGACTTTTAAAAGTAAAATATGGAGTGTTAAAAGCAAGAAGACAGATCCCATGTTCTCCCATTTTGGTGGCTGATACATTGAGTAGAGGTGGAGAGGCCCCACTAGACTGTAGGGTGCTGGAGGGTAAGTTGAGGCTGACAGCCTTGATGATCATGAATCAGGTTAGTTCTCAGTCCCCATGTTATGTCTCTGGAGTTCAGGTTCTTTCCTTGGGAAATTTCTGTGTTTGAGTTCTCATGTTCTTGTGACTATTTTTTTGTTGTTGTTGTTGTTTTTTGGAGGCAAGCCCAAGAAAGTGGCCCTATTTTTCTTGTTTTAAATGTGAGAGAGCAAGAGTGAGAGCAAGCAAATGAGCGATAGAATTGGCATGCCAGGGCCTCCAGTCATTGTAATTGAACTCCAGAGGCATGTATGACCTTGTGTGCTTGCATCACCTTGTGTGTCTGGCTTATGTGGGACCTGAAGAGTTGAACATGAGTCCTTAAACTTATCAGGAAAGTGCCTTAACAACTAAGCCATTTCTCCAGTCCTCTCATGAGTTTTTTAAGCTCTGTGCTTTTCATTATTCCTAATGCCAGTTTTACACTTGTATTCAATCCATACTAATCCATGGGAATTCCACCATGGTACTGGTGCTTATTGTCATAGAAGCTGTTTGGAGACTGTATGAAGTCCATCCAGACAAGGGTGTCTGTCTTTTTAACATGGATAAACATCTTCCAAGTGTAGAGTACTATTTCACAGTGTGGCAAGTATCAAGGTCACCCAGTAAGTTTATTGACAGTCAGATAGGGACTGGAACTCACCTTTGTGTCAGAGCACTTGCCTAGAAGTCATGAAGTCTTGGGTTTGATCCTCAGCATGGCCACCAACAAATATACCAATGTCCTGTGGTCACCCAAGGGATTCTGACTCTGTAGGGCTTTGGAGAAGGGCGAGTGTTTACAGTTTAGTAATTTCCCAGGAGATGATGCCTCTAGTCTGCTGAGCACACACGGGGAAGCCCTGGAATGGCGTGAGGTCATGTTGGAGCACTACGTCTCCTAGAAGGGGGTGACTGTTTAGCACTAAGAGAACTTTCAGAAGTGGCTGCATCCCAAAGCATGTTAAGTGTGCCAGGTGTTGGAGGAAGAGGAATCCTTCCAACACAACTATCCTGAAAACCATAGGTAGTCAATATAATCTGTCAACAACTTCTGGGCAAAAGATGTAGTGCTGGCTTAGGTCTGTGGATTATGGCCACATAGTCTGTATGTAGTGACCTACATGCTAACAACATACAATTACTGACCTGGATGAACCTTAGATGAAGCTAGGAGAAGTAGTAGTCATGGGAGATCACAAAACTCTGAGTTAGAAACTATTGGATTTTTATTTTTTTTCTGCTGTGTGACCTCAAACAACTCACCTAACCTCTCTTAGTCTTAGGGTTCATTCCAGTTAAGTGTGGACAACTGGAGCTCCTTGACCATTGCCCCAAGTAGCTCTGACTGTCTACATAGAAATAAATACAGGCACATTAACTTTGCACCCTGTGGAGCTGTCTCCAGGTGCAAGGAGTTAACTGGGAGCAGCTTCTCCCAAAGAGGAGATGGGGGTGCTTCCACCCACCCCCCGCCTGGAGGGCTGCCATATGGAGCCTCACCTTGTTCTCTTTCAAGATGAACTCTCATTCCCCAGAAAAAAAATTTCTCAGCCTTAAAGTCACAACTTCAAAAATGTACTGGGGACCACATTTAAAAGGTCTGGCAAATTTTTGGTTGATTTAAATTTTTTTCAACTGCACTTTTAAAACAAACCCAAATATAGAGATGAAAGTCAAGAATTAAAATATACATACAAAATAGAAAACATTAACATTTTCAAGTACGATGAAGTGAGGAATCATCATAAGGAAACAATAAAATGTGAAGTGACTGAGACCAGATGATCAACACCAGGCTCCATGAGGTTGGAGCCTGTGAGCTCTTGTAGGATCGAGCGGAATGACTTTTACTTCCCCATGTCGGGTGGGGGCATCAGGTGAATAAAACAAGGTATAACACTGGCTGAGGTGGGAGAGACATAGAAGCCTCAGGAGAGTTGCGGGAGCCTCAGAAGAGGGCAGGTACCCCACATTATATTGTCTCCTTACCTATCCAACCTGTTCTAGCATCTCTTACATAGCATGGCATCTTGCTATGTAAAAGCAAATGAGGAGCCAAAGTCAGAAATAACCATGGAACTTAATCAGAATGTTGAGCAGTGGAGTGCTTTCTTATACCATCTTGCCTTTCCTCGTGAGTCCAGGGCTTTCTCTTCTCACCTCTCACTTTACTGTCCTATGTTACTCGTGGAGACAGAGTTCATACCTGAAAGAATCTAAAAAGAAGCCAGGAGTGTGAGTACTGGCTTAGAAGGTGTGGAGTTAAACAGTGATGTGTCTTTCATGATATCTCTCTCATCACAGCCCATCTTGCCAGACATGCTCACCAGAGAGTATGGGGAGGGCAAAGTGCTGTGGAGTCAGCTCTAGGAAATGACTACATGTCCATGGGTTGAGGGTAGGGCTGCAGAGGGAGGTTTCTAGGTTGTCTCTTGACACAAATTATAGCTATTAAATGGGGCCTTTGAATAAAAGATGCTTCCTATCTGTCTGGAGTTTAGGTAAGGACTCCGTAGAAGAAAAGCTCAATATTTTCTTTTATAAAGATAATTTTTGCAACTTTATTGTGACTGTCTTACATCTCCACAGGGATTACTGCAGTGTTTTTATCCCACTGGCCTTCTCTGGTGTGTATTCCACTCATGGAAGAGAATGCCTGTTGGACTCCCAGACACTTCAACAACACACAAGGGTAGGTAAACTAGAGGAAGGCATAGTGGGGCCTTTCTGTGTCATGCTTCTGTGAGAGATTGGAGCTAAGCTTGTGGGTAAGTACTGAGACATAGTACAAGTTACATGAATTGCCCAAAGTGAAGGGGTGGTGAGCCAAGGTGACTATTTAGTAAAAGTAGATGCCAGTGAGTGAATCAACCCAAAGTGAAGAAGGCGGAGCATGGGAAGGGAACACTAATGGCATCAACTGTGGAAGTGAACCCTAAACTTCTGCTGTCTGGTGACAGCAGCTATGGTCAAACCTATGGTTAGGCAGGGGACAGCAGCACCTGTTTCCACCCATCCAACTCACAAATGCAAATCCTCTCCTCTCCTTAATACTTTGCTATTTTTGTTCCCCCTTTCCCTCCATTCTCCCCTCCCTCCTTTCCCCTCTCCCTTCTTCCCTTTCCACAGTGCTAGAGGGCTTTACACATATCAGGCAAGTTCTCTACCACTGACCTATACTCTCAGCCCCTTCTTTTCATTGTTAATTAAGTTATACGTATTTATAGTTTCCAGTGTGATGTTGTTAACATTTCCATCTCTTTAAACATTAAAAACTAGTTTTGGGTTAACACATAATAATTGTCAATGTTCCTTGGGTACACAGGGTGGCATTTTGGTACATGCACACAATGGGTACTGATCAAATGAGAGTAAATAATGCTTCCATGTCCTATCCATTGCATTGTGTTTAGCAGCTTTCAGTTCTATTTTCTTGTTTTTTTTTTCATAAAATAAGTAATAGTTACTGGTGAAATATAGTCACCTCAGTGAAACGCTAGTCAGCTCTGTAGAACACTAGAACTTATTTCTTCTCTGTAACTGTGTTTGGATAACTGTCAACTTCCCACTCATCTACCTTACCCAGCCTTCAGGAATCCTTACTGCATATTCCAATTAACTTAAAAATGTCCACAGATGGGAGGGACCACAAAGCATTTGTCTTTCTGACTTTTTTCACTCAATGTCCTGTAGTCCCAGCCATCCTGCTGCAGATAGGAAAGCATTTAATTTCATGGCTGAGTGATATCTCACTTTGTTTTGGTTTGTTAGCAAGCTCCTCCCCAGTAGATGGGGTTTGCTCTCCTTGCCTGACCTCTCTGTGTTGGGACTTCCAGGGCAGCACCCACAACCCAGCCCCATGCCCCTGTGATAGCATCTGCAGATGCCGGCTGCAGGCGAGAGCACCGTTCTCTCTCCAAAAGCAACCTGCTGAGCATACCTGACAAGTGGGAGCTGGCATTTCTGGGAGTGAACACACTCTGAACTTGGGAAACCACAAGCAAACCCTGTGATCTGTAATCACTGCGCACAGGGCTGAGGCAACACAGCACCTTCCTTTAAAGACCAGATTCAAAAGGAACAAGGTAACAGGACTGGTGTAGAAACTCAGGGCCACTTGGTGGGAAAGTTCAAATTTAGTTGCTTTTTGCCAGTGCTCAAATCTTGAATAGACCATGTACAATTTTGACTCATTGCTGTAAGAAGGATGAGGCTTCCTTGGACCAGGAATAAGGGACAATTCCTCCATAACAAGCTAGTGGGAGGATGGAAAGTGAGAATGCCCTGTGGCAGAGTATCTGGGGCTGGTGACAGACAACGTGGCTTTCCCAGGAGAAGGGGTAGACAGAACTCAGAAGCTCACAGACTTGCCAAGTTTGTACTGCCAATTGAGGTGGCTGAATATGGCACAGTAATTTAAAAAAATTGTTAATTGGGAAATTGGGGAAATGGTTTAGTGGGTAAGAATACTTGCTGGACAAGTATGAGGGCCTGAGTTCAATCCCCAGCACTCACGTAAAAAGCCAGGCATGACAATGCATGCCTTCAACCCCAGTGCCTAGGAAGGTGAACACAGGAGGATCACTGGGGCTCTCTGGCCAGCCAGACTAGCTGAAAAGTGGGGAACTCTAGGCTTAGTGAGAGACTGTTTCAGGGAAATAGTACATAGGAGAGATAGGATACCCAAATTTTTTTCTGGCCTTTACATGTGTGCATGGAGTATATGTATCTGCATACACATGTATATACCATACACACCACACACACACACACACACACATACACACACACACACACAAATGTTAATTGATATTAACCATAGCATGTGTGTGTCGAGGCACAGTATTGAGTAAAAGAAGCCAAGTGTGGATGACAATTTATCCTATAAAACTCTTTATAAAGTGTTCCAGAATAGACAAAACTGATCTGGTGGTTTTTTTTAAAGTGTACATTGTTATTGACTCATGAAGGCACAATAGAACAGCATCCTTTTTGGGTACTCACCACGCATGGAGACCACAGGTGCTTCTGTCAACAAATGGCACTGAGCTTGCACAGTTGAGTTTGGGACATTACTGTATGATTTGAAAACATAAGAAAAAAGATCAAATTAATGCCCCTGACAGATGATCAGTTGTAGTGGGAACTGAAGTAGAATAAATGATCTCTTTCATTCATTCGTTCATTTATTCATTCATTCCTTCAGCACATGTCTACTGGAGCATCTAGTGGCTCCACATTCCTTCATAATTCATCCTTCTTGGGCCCAATACCCAGTGCTTTCTCTGGGATACTAGCAGAGCAGTAGAACATGCCTAGGCATCCTACTCTATGGGAGCAGCCTTTCTTTATTGATAGGAAGAAGGTGGATGGAAGTCGTCCACTCTCTGTGATGGGGTGACTCAGAAACAACATTTCTGCTATGGCTACTGTAGGACTGCGCCCTAGATGTTACCAACCACGATGTGGTCTTCCTCTCCCCAAGACAAACTGCCTTCTGTCTTAACTCCCCTCTCATCTCTACTGCCTGCCTCTGTGATCGCTTTCCAGACACGCCCCTTGCACTCATGTCCTTCTCCTAAGCTCTGCTTTAGGGGAACCCAAGCTACTTTTCTCCTAGGACCATGAAGAATGTGAACAAAGCCAGTCTTTTTCTCTTATACAACTTACAATAAACTGGGATGAAAAGACAGGTTAAGTCACTAGGAAATGAAGTAGTATATGTGTTGAGGTCAGGCAGCTCAGCCTGGAAGAACCCACCTGGCATAAGGACCTCATTTTGCCTCGGAAACAGAATGGAGGGGGATGGGACTTCCACACTTTTCCTTTCTGGACATCTATCCCTCTAAACTTCCTTCCTTGTCCTATGTAATGAGAAATGAGAGGAAGCATCTATTGATTTAGGACATTTCCTTATGTTCCTATAAATATCAATAAGAATTATATTGAATTTACCACCCATGTTGGTTTATTGTGCCTCCTAATTTTATTTCACAGGACCAGGACTTTAGCCTTTGGAATTGGCTCCGGATGTTTGGCAGCCATTTTCAAGACTGTTTCCCATCTGTATAACATACATTTTCTAGGCGAACCTGGCACATATTTCTTAGACCATGGGGGGAGATGCCTTTCAGGGTTATTCAAAACTGCCGACCAATCAGCAGCTGGTAGAAACATGTAGGAAGAGATGTCATCTGGAAACAGGCAGCTTGCCTCATGTTGTTGGAGCTGTCATCCCCATTCCAGCAGCCTTTCCGGGTGAAAAATTCTTCAAAGCACATGCATTCAAGGCCAGGGCATTTCTCTTCTGCTTTTTTCTTTTTTAAACATTCTTCACCCAAATGGCTGAGCCATGATGCACTGTAATCCAGAATTCAAGACATCACATCACAGGAAGTAAAGGCTCGAATCTGAACATCCCTTTCTAGGTTGACTGTGGACTTGTGTCAACAGGGATCTGTACAACTCAAACACAAGGCTCCATATCTTCATTGTGCAGAACTGGTGTGAGCCACCAAGGAGGGCCATATGAGGTCAGGAGAACCAATCCAAAGGGCTGGCCATTTAATGGTTGTTTTACTCTAAATGTCTTCAGATAGCTTTGTAGAAATGTTACCCTTAATTTTTGTATTTTGAGCCTGGATAATCATGTAAACATGGAAGAATATCTCTTATTTATATTTTGGTCAAATCATGCCTTTCTGCAGACAGCAAATGACCACTATACAAAAAGTAGTATTTGTGGTGAAGTCTATACCTAAAACTACACTCACTGTAAACATTGGTATTTTTTTGTTCAGACAACATAGGAGAACAGTAGCCAATGCACATGGGCAACTTAGAAGTTCCACCAACCCTTTTCGTCTCATAATAGTAGAGGCAGAGGCCTTCACTATACTGTCCTCATGGGGTCAGGGTATACTGGAAGCCTGAGCTAGAGCCATGGCCTTGACCTTTAGCCAGTAGAACTTGAGACCCTTGGTAATGTGGGAAGGAGTTTACTTACCAAGTCGAGGTGGGCAATGGATGGAAGTTCATGAAGCTTATGACTGACATCCTTTGGCATCTAGATTTGGCCTTCTTAGGCATATACAGGCCTTCATAACTTTGATGGGGTTGATGGGCACTCCTGGCCTGCATCTTCTTAAGGTTATTTTAGGGGAGGTGTTTATGCTTTTGTAGAAAACAGGGAGATATCTTAGATCTTTGCAAAAGTTCAGGGAAAATGCCAGGGACTTCACCTGAGGGTGTTGGAGAGTAGAGGGGATAAAAAGCTGCCAGATTGTGGCTGTTGTATGGGGCAATAGTTCCACAATAGTGGGTGGGACAGGCTGGGAAACCAGTAGCTGCTCAGTCCAAGGAACTTGAAGACTCAGATCAAGAGAGACCAATGATGCAACCCCAGTTTATAGCTGCAGGCCTGGGAGTGCTTGTGGAGTGGCTGGTCTAAGCTTAAATTTAAAGGCTGGACTATGTAGTATCTTTCTGATGTCTATGGGTGATGACACCAACAAATAAGCAGTTGCTCACACAGGGAGACTGTGCATCCATGTTTGTGTGAGCATCCCTCATCAGCTTTTGTTTGTTTTTGTTTTGTTTTGCAATGTAGGGTCTCACTCTAGCCCAGGCTGACCTGGGATTCACTATGTAGTCTCAGGGTGGCCTCAAACTCATGGCAGTCCTCCTATCTCTGCTTCCCAAGTGCTGGGAATAAAGGCGTGCACCACCACACCCAGCTTCCTCTTCAGCTTTTTGTTCCTTCCAGGCTTGAACCTTGTTGTATGGTGCCACCTGTATTCTGGGACGGTCTTCCCCACTAAGTTCACTGACCGCATATGCCAATCATTTCTGATAAAAGCTCTCACAGATACACCTAGAAATGTGCTTTACCAGCTTTCTTTTTTTTTATTTTTATTAACAACCTCCATGATTGTAAACAATATCCCACAGTAATACCCTCCCTCCCCTGACATTTCTCTTTGAAACTCCATTCTCCATCATATCCCTTCCTTCTCTCAATCAGTCTCTCTTTTATTTTGATGTCATGATCTTTCTGTCCTCTTATGATGGCCTTGTGTAGGTAGTTTCATGTACTGTGAGGTCATGGATATCCAGGCCATTTTGTGTCTGGCGGGGAGCAGGTTGTAAGGAGTCCTACCCTTCCTTTGGCTCTTGCATTGATTTCACCACCTCTTCCGCAATAGACCCTGAGCCTTGGAAGGTGTGATAGAGATATTTCAGTGCTGAGCACTCCTGTCACTTCTTTCTAGCACCATGATGCCTTCTGAGTCATCCCAAGGTCACTGCCATTTGAAAAGAGAAGGTTCTCTAACAAAAATGAGAGTAGCATTAATATATGGGTATGGACATTAAATGAAGGGCTTACTGGGCAGTTTGATAAGCATAGTATATACATTTAGCCAGACAGAAGCAGACATTACACCCCTAGGGCTCATGACTACCCTTGTTTTAAGTTTTCAGTATCAGGGATGTATTCCCTCCCATGGAGCAGGCTCCAGTCCAAATAGAGGGTAGTTGGTTTCCACCATGACAGATGTGCCACTATTGCACCCATTGGCTCATTTGGCCTGGCTGGAAAAATTTAAGACTTGCAGTGTCCACTGTTTACCAACTTCCTAGGCATCTCTCAGTGCAGTCAGTTTTACAGCCAGTATTATAGTCACAGTGAGTTATAGTTTTTAATATCCATCACAGATGTTTTCAAATTTGTTAGCAATGTTTGTTATTTGATTAAATTATTGGTACATAATGATCATTCATATTTGTGGAGTACTGTGTGGTATTTTGATATATGCATGTTTTCATTTCTGGTATTGGTAAGTTGGGTTCTAGTCTTCTTGACTTGATCAACTTTGCTACAGGAATAGATCTGTCAGTTTTGTTAATCTTTTTTAGATAGAACAAGTGTTTAGTTTTGCTAATTTTCTCCTATCATTTATCTGTCCCTAATTGAGCCTTATGAATCCTTCCCTTGTGCTGGGGAGATGGCTCAGTGGTTGAACTCACTTGCAAAACTTGCCAGCCCTGATTCAATTCCCCAGTACCATGTAAAGCCAGATGCACAAAGTGGCACATGGGTCTGGAGTTTATTTGCAGCGGCAAGAGGCCCTGGCATGCCCATTCTCCTTCTGTGAGCATTCCCCATTATTCTTAAATAATCCTTAACCTTAAATAATCCTTAACCTATGGCTCCAATTGCATTGAGTAAAAATGATAATGCCCATAATGCCCATGTATCTCTCTCAGGTAGTCCTTTGTGACTAGTGAGAAGACATTTGTGGTGGAGCCCAAGAGGCATTTAAATGTGACAGTCAGCTATTCACTTGCAAGCTAAATTTATAGTACATTTAATCATTTATATTAATTTGTAATGAAGAACAGGGCTAAAAGCATTTTTCATGTCTATTACTATATGTCTAGTTTGACTTGAAGTGGAAATTACATTTGGTTGTTTTAGGAAGGATAACATTTCAGTTTTGGTCTTCTACTTCAGGAGGCATATATACAATTAGTGTCAGCTTACATATCTCTTCTATCAGATGGTGCTTCAGATGGAAATGTTCAACATGATCAGGAATTATGACCAATGGATAAGAAGGCAATCCATGTGACTATACATTCCAATTTTGAGTTTTATGCTTAAAAATAATGAAAAGTATATTCTAAGAAAAATCAGTACTGCAAATGATTCAATATCATTAACTATTAAGTGAAACCATTAAGCATATGTTAAAATAGAACTTCATAGAAGGAAAGATTGTGTTTTCAGCTATACAAAGAATAAGAAAGACCAGTCTTTACTGGTTGACAGAATAATGGGGAATGGGCTGTGCTGATGAGAGCTTGTAAATGTCCTGCATCTGGCCTAGGTAGCAACTGCAAGGGTGCAGACATGTATAAAACCTCACTGGATTGTACATTTTTAAATACATGCAACTTGCTGCATGCCCATTATATACAATAAATACAAACACTCACTCACCACTTCCTGTGAACTGCTTTGTTTTTTGCAATATCCATACTCTCACCCTCACAATATGACTAACCCCGAGCAGATTTTCAGCAACCTTTGACTTACATGTAGATTGAGTTCCTTTGGAACACTATGGGAAGTTCTTGCACAAAGTTTTTTTTTTTTTTAAATAATTTTTTGTTTATTTTCATTTGTTTATTTGAGAGCAACAGACAGAGAGAGAAAGGCAGATAGAGAGAGAGAATGGGCACCCCAGGGCCTCCAGCCACTACAAATGAACTCCAGATGCATGTGCCCCCTTGTGCATCTGGCTAATGTGGGACCTGGGACACAAAGCTTTTTATTATGTTGTCCTTCCAGAAAAATGTGCCAGTTGAAAGATGGAGTGAAATCTGTTGTTACTCTTTGTCTACATGACTTTTATTATATAGATGTGTGTTTTTTCATATTTCTATCTAGATAAGTAGTAGGCTCAGAGGGTTTTTAGTTCTGTGCTATCTTTCTGTAAAAAGAGTCCAATTTTGGCAGGGAAAAGAGGATTCCTCATCTACTGTGGGTGGAAGTACAAACTTAAATAGCCACCATGGAAATCAGTACAAAGACTCCTCAAAAAGCTGCAAATAGATCTATAATTTGATATAGCTATACCACTCCTGGGAATATATCCTAAAGACTTTAGTATTTTAAAAAATATTTTGTTTATTTATTTATTTGAGACAGAGAGGCAGATAGAGAGAAAATGGGGGAATTGGGGCCTCTAGCCACTGCAATGAACTCCAGACACACATACTCCTCCTTTTACATCTGGCTTTATGTGGGTCCTGGGAAATCAAACTTGGTTCCTTTGGGTTTGCTGGCAAGTACCTTAACCACTAAGTCATCTCTTCATCCCAAGACTGTATTCTTTACTACAGAGATACTTTCCAGTCATGGTTGTAGCTGCTGTACTCACAACAAGTAGGACCCAGAGTCAGTACAGATGCCTATCAACATATGAATGGTTAATGTGGATGTGCAGGTATACACAATAATTATTATATTATATAATATTATAAATATTATACTTAGCAGTAAGGAAAAATGAAATAATGAAATTTGCAGGAAAATGGGTGGACTTGGAAAAAGAACTCACACTAAGTGAGGGATGTTCTCTCCTATTTGTGATTCCTAACTTGGAAGAGCTTGAGTTGATTGAAAGTGGTAGTAAGCACCAGGAGTAGTCAGCACGTGGGACTAGAATGAAGTGAAGAGAAAGAAGAAATAGGGAGGGAGGAGAGGAGTGGTTACTTGACAAGAAAGTTGAGGGGCAGAATACAGGAGATTGAAAGGTCCATGGGAAAGAAAGTGGGGAGGGAAGATGGGGAGAGAATACACAAAACCAATGAAAGCATGATCAGTACCATAGAGACCTTCCTCCCAGATGGCAGACTAAAAAATATTAACCTTGGGTGTGGGGGGTGGTTCAGTAGTTAAGGGAACTTACTCACACAGCCTGCTGGCCTGGGTTCAATTCTCTAGTACCCATGTCCACAAAGTAGCACATGAATCTGGAGTTTCTTTGCAGTGGCAAGTGGCCCTGACATGCCCAGAGTCTCTATCTCTTCTGTAAATAATTAAAAAGCATATTTTAAAAGGATATAATCCTTAATAAGAGGGTGGGGGAGGAGGATGCCCCCGGAAGTAGTATCCTGTAGAGGGGTTGAGAACTTAATCCTAAAACCATGGTCACTGGCTAGTAAATCCCGGTGCCAGAACTGGGTTACATTCCACAGTGAGATGTTGGTTGGGGAGACCCATGAGGTCCTTAAAACAGTGCAGGCCATTGCCAAAGCACTTGGATATGCACCAGAGCTAAATGGTTAAGACCCTATTATTGAAGATGCCACAGACCACAGACACAGGACAAAAAGAAAGAGATTCCCATGGAATTTAGAAGAAAGCCAGCTATTTGCTGGCTAGCCTTTATAGTGCTGGGAAGCACTATGTGAGCTGCTGCGGGATAATAATTACGAATAGCATGAATCATCAAAAGATCCTGCAAGCTATGGGATCAAATAGCCATACAATCTCGACACACTTGTGCAATATTGTCACATAGCCTGTGTGGGTAATCAGTGGCTCTCTGATTGGATATAAGGCCTTCTCAATGGGAAAGAACTCAAATCTGGTGTTGAGAACCAAGTCAGAATCCCATGGGTAGGAAGGCCAAAGATTACAGAGAGAAACTCCCACTGGACTTTGACTAAGAAGAGTGGGTATTCTCACCAAAACGTCTCTTAAATAATCAGGCTTATCTCCTTTAATCTATGCAGCTCTCACTATCAGTTGGAGAGCCTGCTTTCTTTTTTACAGATGGTGAGGAAAACTAGGGAGAAACAAGATCCACCAATAAAACGAAAAGATATCCAGCTGCCTAGCACAGGATGACCCTCCTCTATTACATTTGCCAGGATCCATGGGACAACTAACTCCAGGGAGATGGAAATAGACACTAAGGACACTCAAAATGCCTCAAAGCAGAAGTTCAGAGATTTCAGAGATCTTACTCCTAAAGTAGTCTTTTAACATACCTGCCAAAGCTCAGAGAACATTGTTGAAAAGGGGCTGGAAGGATTGTTAGAGGCATAAAGTGTGAAGGAGTTTTCTGTGGCATTGTCCCCTAACCCACAGAGGCTGACTGATGATTCATGACCCCACAGTGAATACAATAACTCCACTGAGGAGGTTCTCAGTGGCTTGAGATCATAGGGGAGAGGATATAAAAGCATAACCCAATGAAATATGACCAATACCTGTTAAGTTTACATAATAAAATTCATAATCAATAAAAAGAAAACCAATTGGTAGGAAGAATATGGACAAGGTAACCCTTATATACTATTAGTGGCAATATTAATTAATACAGCCACAGTATAAATCAGTATGGTGGTTCCTCAAATATCTAGAAGTAGATCCACCATATGACTCAGCAGTACCATTCCTTGGTATTTACTCAAGAGACTCAAGTCAACTTATGACAGAGTTACGGAAGCAATCTACATGTCTCTCAACAGAAAAATCAATAAAAAGAAAATATTGTTTATATGCATAATAGAAAATTTTCATCCATAAGCAAGAAATGTAATTTCATTTGCATGAAAATTGGTATAACTGGATTTAATCACACTAAGCAAAAAAAAAAAAGCTTGTTTCAGAAAGACAAAAATCATTTGTGGGTACTAATCTTAATAGATACATAAAATCATCTATGTAAAGATGACATGAAAGTACAAATGGAACTGTCTATAGGAACGAAGGGGACTAAGGAGAGAGAGGAGGGTGAAGAAAGGGCAAGGGAGGGATATGCTCAAAGTACAATGAATGCTTGCATGACAATAGACTTATATAATCCTGCATAATAAAATGACACAAAATACTTGACCTAATAAAAGAAGTCCAGTTTTGCATTTCTTTTTCTTTTTTTCGAGGTATGTTCTCACTCTAGTCCAGGCTGACCTGGAATTCACTATGGAGTCTCAGGGTGGCCTCGAACTCACAGCGATCCTCTTTCCTCTGCCTCCTGAGTGCTAGGATTAAAGGCGTGTGCCACCACGCCTGGCCAGTTTTACATTTGAATGATCTTTAATGTTCTTTTTGGGGTCCAGCATTATCTGAATTTATTATATAAAAGTTATAGTTTTTTAAAATGCAATAGTATTCAGTTCAAGATGTTGGCTAATATCTTAATACATTATGACTGTGGTGGTTTGAATGTAAAATGACCCCCATAGCCTCATGTGTTCGAATACATAAGATCTAGGTGGTGGTACAGTCGGGAAGGTTGTGGGACCTTGTGGGAAGAAGCAGATCACTAAAGGTGGGCCTTGAGGTGTTAAAGACTAGCCCAGCTTGCTGTTGTCTCTCCCTGTCCACGTCCTCTTAGATGTGACAGTGTGACTATGATTTCTTATTCCTGCTATGTTTATCCTGCATGATGGACCCTTTTGGAACTATAAGCTGAAAATAAGCACTTTCTTTCCTTAAACTTTTATGATTGGGTATTTTGTCCCTGCACTGAGAAGGTAACTGATAGAATGATTCTGTTTCCCCTTTTGCTGTCTACTCTCAAACTGGTAGAGGCCTATCCTGATGTCGGGTAGGGGTGGCACACGATAGAAAATAAGGCAACTTGGGCAATCCTTGGCTTTATTTTTAATCCACAGAAGGAAGATAGGTGAAGAAAGGGCTTCCTAGATGATTGGTCATGATCTGCAGTGAAGGACTGGGAAGAGGAAGAAGGCAATTCTTGTTGGAAGATACTCTGTAGCGAAACAGAATGAGCAGTGCAAGAGCTGGGGACCCAGACCTTAGATTCCCACTGTTCCCAGAGTGCAAGCTGAGAGTCCTTATACCCGAGGAACCATTGGCACAGGGATTATGAGCGCTTTGGCCATACAGTGTGTGGAAAGAGGGCCAAAGAGAGGCCCTAGTTGTTATGTTACTTCCCAAAGCCTTGGCACTAACCTGTGCCAGAAGGTCTATGTGGAAGCCAGAATGCCACCTTAGATTCAGTGTGTTACTAATTTGATAGGATAGAAATTCATGGGTCAAAAATTAGGTTAATCAAAAGGAAACAAATGAAAGGTATTTTTTGTACACCTGAGTTTATGGGGGCAGAATCATACTTGGCATGCTGTGAAAACATTGTTCTTCCAAAATTTCCAACATTTGAATTTGAATTTTCTAGATTCATATGGTATTAACCCCAAGGAGATTTACTGTATACATTTATGATCCTTGAGAATGCTAAATTGGAAAGTACTGGCTCCAATATATAAGGGCTGGAGAGAGATTCCAAGTCACATGTGAGTATGGCTGGTAGAAGTTTGGGACCAGGAGGGGTGGACAAATGTGGAGGGGGGATCAGTAAGGGCTGTCAATTAGAGAAGAATGTCAAGTTTAAGTTGAGGCCTAGACATTCCAACAACAGACCCAGTGAACTGGACAAACCTCAGGGCTCTTCAAGCCCTGGGCTCTTCAGTTCCAGGCACCAAGGCTCATAGTCAGGAAATCATTTGGAGAATAATCCATCTGCAGCTTGGTTTTTACAAATCTTGACAACTGTGAAAGAAGAGTGAGTACAGCCAAAAGCAGAGAGACCAGAAGAGGAAATGAAACCAAATCAAACAAAACAGGAGATTATCCAGACAGTTCTTTTTCTACTACATTTGGGGACTGGTAACTGGGTAGGGAAGCTCTGGGCTACAAGGGCATGTTGGGGAGGTGCTGCATCTGACTGGAATACAAAGGATCCCAGCTGGAATAACACTCTGCTGGAACCTAAGAAGAAATGCTGGAATCACAGAATGGCTTCTGGAAGGAATGGAAGGAACCTGGACTTAAGCCTCAGTGCAAGAGGAAGAGGGCACTGAGTTAGGAGCTCAAGACAGAACCTTCTAAGTATTGTCCTCAGTCATGAGCCAGTGAAATAAGTTTAAGTAAGTGGCTGGAATAGGATCTATAAGAATGAGAAATATTCTCTGTGTGGTATATTCACAAGTGTGTGGAAGTATGTACACACACACACACACACACACACACACACACACACACACACTTGCATGTATGGTGACAATCATAGCTGGGAAGCCGGTCTGAATAAAGCCAGGCTACAAATCCTTGGCCTTGTCCATGTCCAGAGAATTTGAATAAGAATGCTCTGCCTTGGCCAGGAGGGGAAATAAAAATAAAGCTATGAATGTTTCTTCCTATATATTTTTTGAGACAGGGTCTTATTATATAGCCTGGGCTAGCCTGGAATTCATAATTCTCCTACCTCAGCCTCTTGAATGCTGGGATGACAGGTTTATGCCATCATACCTGGCTAATACCAGTTTTAAAGAGCTACAACTGAGGGAGGAACTGTGAGGTCATTAAAGTTGAGCCTTCACTGAAGCTAGTGTAGAGAGAGTAGTCTGGATTTCTCTCATCGACCTCCCTGAATGATAGCATTTCCTTCCACTATAGTAGACTGCTTTTTACCTTAAGGATCTTGCCCTCTGTTGTTGGTATCATTATCCCTGTGTGAAGTAAATTGTGATGGTTAATCTCGGATGTCAACATGACAGGATTTAGAATCACCAAGGAACATCTTTGGGCTTGTCTGTGAGGGATTCTCTAGATTAGGCTAATTGAAAAGAGAGCACTCACCCTACATGTGGGCTGCACCATTCTGTGGCTGGAGACTTGGACTTCACAAAATGGAGAAATTTTTTAGCTGAACACTAGCACTCATCACTCCCTGCTTCCTCACTGTGGACCTTCTGTGACCCGCTCTGCTCCATGCTCCTCCCCCATGGCTTCCTGCTGTGACAGTTTGTAACATAGAACTGTAAGCCAAAAGAAACCCTTCCTTCCTTAAATTGCTTTGGTAAGGATATTTGGTGATAGCAAAGAGAAATTGTAACTAACATATATATCAACATAAGCTCAAGAAAACCCCTGAGTTTGTGGTCTTTGTAAGTGAAATTCCCTCTAAGTCTCTTTAGCTCCAAAGTTCCGGGATTCCCACATTTTACAATCTACATGATGGCGGCATCAATAGCACATTGTTTGCTGCCTCTGAGGTGTCAGTGAGAAAGACATGCCATGTATTATGGAAACTCTTAAAAAATGTGCACAAGTGGATTAAAGAATGAGCAGAATCAAGCCAAAGAATGGTTTGAATAATAGCATATTGATAACAGATAATACAAACTGTTTTGATTAGGCTTCAGAAGAATCTGAAGAGAGATGCATTGTTTGGAATGTGTATGCTTTGGGCTCAATAAAAATATCCGGTTGCAGAGATATTTCATGTGGTTTGAACTAACAAGGAAAAAAATTAAAAATTCATCGGTCTACGCTAATTTGTGTAATTGTATATTTTGGAGGTAAGTATAATGGTATAGGTTTGCTGTCATGAAGCTGATTGGAAAATGATCTCTTGGAGAGAAATTTATTGCTGGTCATAAGATTTCTTTGGTTTAGAAAAATTCTGGTTTTAGTAAAATCTGTAGCTCCAAATGAAAGTATGCTTTAATAAAAATGTGGATCTGAGAACTGCGGTTTTTCCTACGAGGCCATTTGATCCATTAAAATTGCATGGGCTTATTCTTCATGTTGGCTTTTCCTGAAATCTATCAGTTTGTAGCATGAAGTAAGCACTTGCCAGGTAGGGCTCTCATAATGAAGAAAGATCCTTTCTAATCCTTAACACAAGTATTCCCAACCAGCCATTACCCATTCCTTTGTAAGGTTCTTAAATGAAAGTGAGGTGCTTCCTTTGCTGTTGTTAAAGGTGGCCAAGCAGTCATTTCATTGTCACAGAATCCACTTGGCATCATGGAGCTGGGGGTGGAAAGAATGGCTACAGGATTAGATCCCACAGCCTGCTTGCCTGCAGCTCTGTGGTGGAGTTCCCTGCAGAGCTCTGCTTTATGTGTAGAAAGCTGGCCTGCATCCCTGGTGGGGTCTCTGCCACTGTCTCTGGAACAGGATCTTATGGTCTAATTGACCTTATTGTTAGGAAATTGTTCATAAAATTAGGAAACGTAGGGTAAACAGAGAGCCCAGATGGAACTGCCCCTCCCAGACAGTAGTGTACATGTGGAGCAAGTTACTGAGAAAAGTGATTGAGGCTCAGGGCACAAACGAATTCAAGAGATTTCAAGTTTATTTCTGGATGCTGAGGAAGGAGTCAACATGTAAGAGGCTAGCAGGAAGGTAAGTTTAGTGTGCATTCTGGGAAGAGAGGCATGCAAGTAATTTCCCCTGTCCTTCAATTGAAAAATTCATGGAATATTTTGCATAAATGGGTACTTTACTGCACAGTCATATCTATGGGGTCAGTAGCACAGCAGGCTATGATTCTGAGTAGAGGTTCTGACCCTATTGCTCTCTCTCTCTGGAGCACATGATCTCACATAGGCTGAGGTAGCCGTTCTCTGACTCCACAGCAGACAACCAGCAAGAAACCACAAGAAGCCAGCGCTCCCAGTGAGCCTCCCTCCCCACAGTGCTCAAGCCTGAAGGACTGGATGCTCAGAGTGTATTTCTTTTCCATTTTTATCACCCCAGCAGTCTCTTCCCATTGTTCCAGTGTTGATGTTGTTTGAGTGCATTCATTTTGTGGGGTTGCAATGACAAATTACCATAAAATAGGTGGCCTAAATGACAGAAATTTATATCTTCACATTTCTGGAGGCCAGAAGTCCAAAGTCAAGGGGTCAATAGGACGGATTTCTTCCTTGGCTTCTCTCTGGCCTGCCATCGTGTATGTACAAGGTTTTCTCTATGTGTTCGTCTTTCATTTTAAAAAGTTGAACATTTCTTAAGATAGACTTGTGGCACATGTCTTGACTCTCAGTATTTGAAAGAATGGAGCAAGAAATTAAAGTGTTCAAGGTCAACCTCAGTCAGTTACATAATGTTTGGGGAGGTTGCCCTGGCCTACAATAGATCTTGCCTCTAAATATATAAATAAAACACAACAAGCTTAGAAAAAAGTTATGTATACTGTTGCATTCCGGTTCACATTGCTGGTAGAAATCACCTAACCAAGAGCAGCTTATGGGAAAAAGAGATTTATTTTGGCTTACAGGCTCAAGGGGAAGCTCCACGATGGCAGGGGAAAACAATGGCATGAGCAGAGGGTGGACATCACCCCCTGGCCAACATAAGATGGACCACAGCAACAGGAGGGTGTGCCAAACACTGGCATGGGGAAACTGGCTATAAAGCCCATAAGCCCGCCCTCAACAATACACTCCCTCCAGGAGGCATTACTTCCCAAATATCCATCAGCTGGGAACCTAGCATTCAGAAGACCTAAGTTTATGGGGAACACCTGAATCAAACCACCACATTCCGCCCCTGGCCCCCATAAACTGGTATCCATACACGATGTAAAATACAATGCATTCAGTCTGACTTTAAAAGTCCCCATAGTTTTTAATCAGTCCCAATGATGTTCATACATCCCATAGTCCAAGATCTTTTAATTGAGCCATAATACCAAAAAATAACCTCAAAAAACCCATAATGGCACAGAATAAATATTCACACTACAATAGATGGCATTGGGCATAGCAAAGAAACATTCAACCAATACAAGATTTAAAACAACCAGGGCAAACATTAAACTCTGTAGCTTCAAGTCCAGCAACTCAAGCCAGTGACAAATCTTCAAGTCTGATAATTCTAAACAGCACCAAATCTCTGGCATTCCAATTCCGCCCCTCCAACTAGGCTACTCACAGTCCTGGAAAACTTCATTGGGGCCGGCAGCTCCTCGGCAACCATCTCATGGTCCCAGTATCTCCACTGGGTCTCCACTGCAAGCCATGGTTCATCCTCATGGCCCCATGGGGTCTCTATGCAGGCAACCAGCAAACCTGCTTCACACTACCCATGGCCATTTCCAAAACACAAGATCGTATTGCAAACTCAATGACCCTCTTTCCAGCATTTCTTATACTCCATGATACCAGGTAGGGTGCCAATTTGTTAATCCAGAGGGGAATAAAGCAGACTTTGAAGAACAGGACACTTCTTGAACACTCAGGCCCCTTCTAAAGAGTCTACATTCTTCTTGTTGCCCCAGCACAGGTCAGCTAGCCCAGTCTCAAAGGTTGTAATCTCTCAGTTGCAGCTGAACGGGCAGCAGTTCACCCAAAGATTTTCCTTTCTGTGCCATATCCCTCTGCACACACCAGTTCATTTCCACGCAAAGCAACCCTGCACAACTTCTCAGGACATGGGCACAAGAGCAAGCTTCTCACACAGACTGCTAGCCCAGTCCAAGCAAAGCTCTTTCTCACCCTCATAAAGCCAAACCTCACAGTCCATAGTTCTTACTGCCTTCAGGTCTTTTAGCTCTGACCAGGATAGTTCATCAAGCTGTACTTACAGCACTGCAAAGCATCTCTTAGGCCAAAGTTTCAACTTCTTCCACTTTCCTCTTGAAAACCAGCTCCAAAAGGCTAAAGCCACAGTCAGGTGTCTAGCAGCAACCCCACTCCTCAGTACCACTTTACTGTTGCAGTCCAGTTCGCATTGCTGGTAGAAATCACCCAACCAAGAGCAGCTTCTGGGAAAAAGAGATTTATTTTGGCTTACAGGCTCAAGGGGAAGCTCCACGATGGCAGGGGAAAACAATGGCATGAGCAGAGGGTGGACATCACCCCCTGGCCAACATAAGATGGACCACAACAACAGGAGGGTGTGCCAAACACTGGCATGGGGAAACTGGCTATAAAGCCCATAAGCCCTCCCTCAACAATACACCCCCTCAAGGAGGCATTAATTCCCAAATATCCATCAGCTGGGAACCTAGCATTCAGAACACCTAAGTTTATGGGGGACACCTGAATCAAACCACCACATATGTGCTTTTGAGATAGGTTCTTTCTGTGTAGCCAAGGCTGAACTCAAGCTTCCTGCTACAGCCTCAGGCATGCTGAGATTTCAGGTGAGAACCATCAGTCATCAGTCATTATGTCAGGTGTGTGTGTATTTGAAAATCCTCTTATTACAGAGAAACCACTGATATTGGATATTAGCACACACATGCGAGCTTATTTTACTTAATTAAAAAACCCTCTTAAAGTCCATCTCCAAATATAATTATATACTGGGGTTCCAGGAGTTAGGAAAATTCAACAGGACACAAGTTGGCTCACAGTAGTGAGTGTGGATATAAGCAGAGGACTAGAAGGAATTTGTGGTGGCCACCAAGGAATAAGCCACATTGCTGGCAAGGTGCTATGGTAGCCTTGGGGCTTTGAAAGGGCTAGCAAAGGCAGGTGGAGCTCATGGCCCACAGAGCTGGGCATCCAGAGGATCTGGAACCCAATGAATACATCCTAAATTGGGGGTCCTAGAAGTGAAGTCTCCTGCCCTGTTCCCAGGTCCACCAGTGACGCCCTTCGCTGCTTTACAAGCATTGCAGGCTGGGGAGGAGGAAGGAATGCTGCAAGGGGGAAACATCAAATGGTGAGAAAGCTGCCTTGGCTGGGATCTTAAACACTAACTGTTTTAAGTAGGAAAACACTGTAGGAGCCCAAGGCTTCAGTGTATAGCATAGACCAGGGAGCAAGGAACACAGCGGCCCCTGGCTTATCGTCCAGGCCCCGGAATTTATTAGTCTAGAAAACAGTTCCAGACACAGCCCTTCTCACCTCTAAGCACTGGGAGATTGCATGTACTGCCTTGCTCTGATCTTGGTCCATCCCTAGCCTTGGAGTTGGGAAGCACAAGTCAGGTTCCAGAAGTATCTCCTGGGCTAACGCAGTATTAAAGTTTCATATCATGGCTGTTTGTCTCTCCTTCACCAATGCCCTGTTTTTCTCCAAATCTTAAAGTTTCCCTTATTAAGTTTACATGTTTGTTCATGTGGGCGCTCACAGAGAAGGTTAGGGGCAGGAAGATGAAGGATGTAAATGGCTTAGACATATAAGGAAAGCAGACTCTGTGTTGTCTGCCCTCTATATAGCTAATTGCTCCTCTCCAGGCATGCTTTGGGTCCCTTAAGCTAAATCATCTGTAGGATGGGAAGGGGTGGTAGCCCACAAGTGGTGCTGGATGTTGAGGTGTTACACAGGACGCTCAGGTCCTGTCCTGTGGATTCCACATCATTCTGTGGCTTGTTCCAGCCACCCATTGGGCTTTATGTTCAAGAGCTCATCATTGGATAAGCCATCATTGGATAAGCCATCATTGGCCCTTTGAGCTCTTTCCCAATATTTTTCCATTCCAACCAGATTCCTTATCCAGTTCGATGGTACATTCAGCCTGGAAATGAATATATGTGTTTTGGACAGAGTCCTCCAAATTACCTCTTGGTTATCTGTGCCCACACATTGCCTTCCAGAGGGCATATTTACAAATAGAACTGGCCAATTTAATTATCTGACATGAAAAAAAAAGGAAAAAGTAAGGAATCTGGTTTGGTAAAAATAACTGAGGTGGGGCTGGAGAGATGGCTTAGTGGTTAAACGCTTGCCTGTGAAGCCTAAGGACCCTGGCTCAAGGCTCGGTTCCCCAGGTCCCACGTTAGCCAGATGCACAAGGGGGCGCACGCGTCTGGAGTTCGTTTGCAGTGGCTGGAAGCCCTGGTGCGCCCATTCTCTCTCTCTCCCTCTATCTGTCTTTCTCCCTGTGTCTGTCGCTCTCAAATAAATAAATAAAAAATGAACAAAAAAAAAATAACTGAAGTGTTTTTACCAATATTACCTCTCCTTCCATTTTTTAAAGTCAGAAGCTCTTGTCTTCATTGTACCACAGAATAGGAAATTTTATGTGGCTTGTCACATAGATTTTGTGATGACTGATGGGAGCAGTCAGGGGCCAGAAGTCAGTAATTGTTATAGGCATGATTTCATTATTACTGTTACCACTGTTATTTACACTGAACTTGGATTGAAAAGCTTTTAAGATCAAGGTTTCCCCTAAAGAAAGCACAGATCTTAGGGGCCAACCCAGACGCAGCTGTGCTATTCCTATGAGAAAGGCAACACCGAGTGGAAAAGAAGAGATCCCCAGACTCAGGAGTGAGACCGCAGTCTTTTCATCTCGCAAAATCAGGAAGTAGCTGAAATCCACAAATTCCTGGTCACTTGAGGTTTTTCTGCCTGTTTTATGGACCACAGTTAAACATAAATTAATCTTGGGAACATATTGAAGTTTACTTGTCTCATGACCATTTTATAGCCTAAATTTCTCCCAGAAATGGCTCCGCTGTTGGCTTCTACTTTCCTTATGCTCTTATAGAAATCTGTCTAGTTTCTGAAAAGGTTAAAAGACTGTACCTGTCTGAAAGCTATAATCACACATGAGAGAGATTTTTGGAAGATGAGCAGCAATCCCTTGGCTTTGAAGGTGTCCCCAAATGTGTTTTTATTTATAGTATCAGAGTCAAATATTTGGCCGTTTATTCAAAAGAAAATTGCTCAAGGACAAGGGAGCAATAAAGATGTCTTGTGAACTCTGTGCATCTATCCTTCATCAAACGCATCTTTAAGAATTAGGAGCCACTGCTTACTCCTTTCATTTCAACCTTTTATTTTTCATCTTGGAAAACAAATGTCTTGCTGTGATTGATATTAACAAAATGCAAAAGACTGAAAACAGCCAAAGGGCAACGCCCTTGTTTCTTGTAAGCCTGACGAGGCAGCATGGCCATCAAGCACGGATGGGGAATATGTACAAGCAGCCATCTGGCCGAAACAGTTTGCTCAGGTGTTCTAGTTGCTACACCTTTGGCCCGAGACAAGCACTGGCCATGGAGTGATGCTCCTTTCGGAGCCTTTGGCCTCCAGGAGCAGGGCACCACCACAGGGAAACAGTGACAGCGTAGGGAAGAGGACTGCAGCACAGCCAGATGTGAGTTCTAGGAACTGGGAGACCATCTGGGCAGCTGCTCTTGTTTCCAGCTTTGCCTCTCTGAGTTGCTGTCAGAGCGCTGCCTGTCTTTCGGAAGTCACACGGCATTTCTTTTCTCTTTACCTACTCTGGCTCCCTGTTTGTTTCTTTGTCCATTCATGCTGCTGTATCAAAATGACAGACTGAGTAACTGATAAACAAGACATTTGTTTCTCACAGTTATGTAGACTGGGAAGTTCAAGGTAAGGTTGCATGCTTGCTGTGCATCTTCTTGCTGAAACTTCTCATGACAGAGGCATAGCAGGACAAGGAAAAGGAGGTGAACAGTGTCCTCATCGGATGAAAGAACAAGAGTGCTGATCTAGCCCATCAAGTCCTTTTACAAAATGCTTAATTTAGTTTTCAGGCCTCACCTCCATGACTTAATGCCTTCCCCTAAGGGCCCCACCTCACAAGACCACCACAGTGATGGTGAAGTTCAACATGAGTTTTGGAAGGAGTGCATTCAAACCACAGCATGCACTTCCTCTGTATCTTCCAGAGAACATCTCAGTCCTGGGGCATCTTTTCATTTAGGCACTGGCCACTGTTGGATGAAGTCTCAAGGCTTTCAGTTCTTGTCCTCAAAGGCAGGTTAGATGTTTGGTATTTCATCCATGCATTGCCAACTATTTCTTGTAACCTATTCTGTCTCACCTGGGGGGTGGACAAGCAAGGCATGATCTAAATAGACTCCTTAGACATGTACTTTCTGCAGCCATTGAAAGATACTAAAATCAAATATGGCACAGACAGCCCCAGTGCCCTCTAAAAGGACTTCACCATGGAATTCTTATAATAACTTGACTTTGAGTTCCCTGGCATGAGTCTAATTGTTGAAAGGACATTGAGATCTTTTGGGGCCTAATGAACTAAGGAAGAGGTAACTTAAAAACCCTATTAGGAACTTGAGAACTTGTCATAGTCAGGCATGGTGGCACAAATCTGTAATCATATTTACTAGGAGACTGAGGCAAGAGGTTTGCAAGGGCAAGAGTGCTTGCTGAACATGTATGAGGGAGGCCTGGGTTTTATCTACAATTCTACAAAACAATACAAAAACAATAACAAATCAGGTTTTTCAGGGATGGAGAAATGGCTTAGCAGTTAAGGTGCTTGCCTGCGAGGCTGAAGAACCAAGGTTCAATTCCTTAAGACTCACTTAAATCACATGCACAAGGTGGCCCATGCACCTGGATTTCATTTGCAGTGGTCAGAGGCCCTGGTGCACCCATTTTCTCTCTCTCTTTCTCTCTCTCTCTCTCACACACATATTCTCTGTCTCTAAGAAATGAAAGTAAATACCTACAAAAACCAGCTTTTTATGCTCAGAGAATCCTTATAAGGATACTGTAGTTATCCTACTTCTTGTGTCAGAAACAGAAATGTGAAGAGGATGAGATGAATCATTAAGGCTCTAGAGCTAGGATCCAAACCCATGAATCCAGCTGCAAAGCCCCTGCTCAGCCACTCCATGGCCTGCCCAAGGCAGTGTCAGTGGGGCTCGAGCTGAATTATATACTCAGCCACCTGCCATTTCCCCACCCCTGGAGTCCTTGTGGCCTGCAGAATCTCCAGGTTTTCCTGAGGCACTTGGTGGACACACAGGGGAGATCTTCCTGGATAGACTGGGAGTGTAGGGGTGAGGTCCACATGAAAGTTGGCCAGGAGTTAACACCCTCCTCCAAGGATGCAGGCTGTCATGAAGATGTCAGGCCAGGGACAAGGCTGCAAAGGAGTCAAGAACTGGAGGTACGGTCATAGAAATAACTGGGAAGTAACTCTGGGTTATGACAATTAAGATTCAGGGGAAGTTTCTCTTTGTTGAGAAGGAAGGTCTGCCTAGATACTCAATCTGATACATTAGTTTCTAGTTTTCATGGTTAAAACCAAGCACCAGTAATGTCTTTTTATTCTTTTATTTTACTTCTCCTCATCCTTCTCTGCCTCTTTCTATTCTTTCTTCTCTTCTTATTACTCTCCTCCTTTTCTTTCTACTCTGTTTCTTCTTTTTATTATTTTAAATGATGGTAGGATGGAACCCTGGGCCTGGGGTTTCAGTCACTGAGGTGGTGCTAGTCAAATGGCCCAGAGAGGTGACTTGGGACTAGCCACCCTTCAAGAGGAGTTTCTTATCTCTAAAGAGTGCCCTAGTTTTCTACTAATGCCACATAGGACATTGGCCTGGGATATGGATACCCACAAGCTGCTCAGAAAATTTTCACAGTACATGGTTTGAAAGACTTTACAATAGATTATATTATTTGCCATCATAGAGCAGATTGGTCTGGAACTTCACAAAGGTGTCAGTGAATTGACCAAGGATCACTTTTCTTCATTAGTACCCAACTTCCCTGACCTATAGAATCTATGTTTGTGGTACCTTATTATGGTCCCCCATAAACTTATGTGTTCTGAATTCTAGGTCCTCAGATAGTGTCATTTTGGGAACTGAAGCTTCCTAGAGATGTTGTCTTGTTGGGGTGGGCTTATGGGTGTTATAGCCAGCTTCCCCTTGCCAGTGTCTGGCACACTCTCCTGCTGCTGTTGTTCACTTGATATTGGTTAGGAGGTGACGTCCACCCCCTGCTCATGCCATCATTTTCCCTTGCTATCATTAAGCTTCCCCTTGAGTCTGTGAGCCAAAATAAACTCCTCCTACAAGCTGCTCTTGGTTGAGTGTTTTCTGCCAGCAACATGAAGCTGACTAAAACAGTTTTAGTGAAAGCTTTCATAGTTTATGTCATAATAACATGCAAACTGATTTAAAGAAAACAGCAAAAATGTACTCCTAGTGTTTAATTTGGCAGTGTCTGTGGATATTCCACTGTGGATGTACCCAAACATATGAAATATGATGCTTTTCCAATTGTATATAGCTGAAAGTATTTGATTACAGCATATCCCTAGTGGCTTATGATCTCCATCACTAGACAGTTGTTGAAATGAATTTTAGTAGATTGTTTTCCACACTCAGTTAATAATATTAATGTTCAAAGATAGAGAATAAAGAGTTGCTTTCAATTTCATTACACATTGTAATGGATACAAAAGGCTAATGCTTCATGAAACCCCCATAGCATATAATATTTGATGCTGCTCTGTAAATGTACCTGTGTGTATACAATATTCCCTAGAATGTGGTATATGTAATAATATTATTGTCACCTTGGTTGGACAGCTTTTGGGAGGGTCTGTGAGGGTATTTCCTGGAAAGATTACCTGAGAGAGGAAGTTCTTCCCATAGGATGGACAGCTTTTACCATGGTGGTGGACTATGTATAAAGAGTCATTAAGATTGCCAAGAGTACACAGTCTTTTGCCTGTGATACTTGTTGGTACATTCATCTACCCTGTTGCTTCTATCCTTTGTGGATATCGAGACCCAGCTTCGTCAGTATCCCAACACACACTTCTAAGAATCCCCTGGGCCTTTGGTGCCAGATTGGGACTGTTGATGCACCTAGCCTTATGGAATAGCAAACTACTGGTTTCTCTGACTCTCTCGTCTGCAAATAGCTATTGTTAGATTGCCCAGTATATGTCGTATAAACTAATCTCATAAAGCCCACGCATCCCACCAGTTCTGTTCCTCCAGAGAACACTCACTAATACAGTATATCATTTGTAAATACTCAGGCAATTCCTGCAGTATTTCCTTCAGAATACCAAGTTGCATCCAGATTTAGTAGCTTGTTTGAGTATTAGCTGATGATGTCATCAAATTGAAGCCCAGAGAGTCCATGCTGTATGCCCCTGGTCTCCTAAAGCAGAGCTTCGCATTTGTGGCAGCTGTTCATTCTCTTCAGGGCTCCTGTGCACTCGCACTCAGCACTGGCCAGTGTGGCTGTTGAAGAGTACTAATATGTTCAGTTACCTGTCCTTTGTGTCGATGAAAAAGGCCTTGCCAGTGATTTGTAAAGGGAAATCTGAATTTGAGAGTCAGAAAGAACCTCTGAAATAACTTAATCCCCAAATTCTTATTTGGAGTGACCTTGCCACTCAAGGACTTTGTCAAGACCACAAAGTCCTGTTTGAGAGAGTACCAGATACAGACTGCTCTGCAGTGTGGAAAGAATTCATGGGATCTTCTTATCCCTGGCTCCTGCTTGTCTCTCCCATCAACCTCTGCTCATTTCCACTTGCCAATGCATCCATCTGTGCCTTAATTCTTTAATTCATCATTTTACTTTAATTTTATTCTTAATAAGCTGATCTCACTGGGAAAGTTGTTTACAAGTCCTCCTGATTGTTCTTCCATTTTATCCTTAATTACTTCGGGAGAAGTGAAAGCTACATGGAACTTCCTAATTATGCTATCAAATGAAGAAATATTGAGTGTCGGTAAAACTTATCAAAATAAAATAAAATAGATCCTTATTTCAATCATGAGAGAGCTATAGTTAATACCTATCAAGAAAATAATAGCATATAATCTTTGCAGGATTATTTTTTGAGATTCAATGAATTAACTCATATGTGGAACTCATGGCAAGGCTGAGCCCATGGTAAGTGCTTGATCCTGCTGGTGAAAATGGTTTCCATAACCATGCCATCTGCATCGATGCCATCCATGTATATATATTGACCGATGTGTAAGCTCTTTATTTTCCTTGCACACTCATGCTCATTTCATGGTTTCTGACCTGCTCTGATGCAGAGCTAGTCTTAGGTTGTTGAACTTACATCCTGACCCAAGGATGAAGATGCAAGTAGTTATCTGGGCCTTGGTCCCAGGAAGCAGGTGAGGGGTTCAATATACTGAAGCAGGACAGGAACAGTGGTCTTATCATTGTGCTGTGCATTGTGACTGTAGACAGCAGCAATTCCATGGGCCAAGGTCTTCGAGCAGCAATAGATGTCTTCCACTTAGCTGCAGGAGGATGGCTCCACCCACACCTACCAATTGGTGTGTCAGGCTGCCACTGATTGAAGGTTGCCTAGAACTGTACTCCTTTACCACTGCTGGGCAGAGGACATATGCCCCTGGAAGGAACCCAGGGACTGGAATGGACCCTGTGCAGAGGACATATGGCCCTGATCTGGGCTGCTTCCTGCGTAGGTAGGTGAGGTTTAGCAACTCCCGCACAATGCTCTGTGGTTGTGGCTGAGATCGGAGGTAGGTCACGGAGCAGTAGCTGGACTCCAGTTCTGAGGGGCAGATAATAGAGAGACAGCACCAGGATTCAGAGAGAGATAGTCCAAGCTTAATTTTGGATTGTAATTCATCTCTCCCACAATAACACGGAAGAATTCGGCTGTTTGGGGGAAATTATGACTCAGCATGTAATTGCTGAAGGACTTTGTGCTTATCATGCTTGTCACAGAGCTAAGCACCTGCCTCGTTGCCTCAGTGATTTGACTCTGCAGACTCATCTCTCTGTGCAAAAAAAGCAGATGGGACTGATGGAACCTTTATGTGCATAGATTTCTCTCACTCACCACTTTGAAGACATGCAGCCATAGACAGGGCATGAGGCAGAGCCAAACCAGCTTTAAACAGCAAATGCACCACGGGCTTAAGCATGAGGCTTTTGCAGAAGGCATGGTGCATAGTAGTAGTTAGTAGCAGCAGTAGTATTTTGCAATGGCAGTAGTAGTGGTTAGTAGCAGTAGTAGTTAGTAGTAGTAATAGTAGTAGTAGTTAGTAGTTACTAATAGTAGTAGTTAGTAGTAGTAGTAGCTGCTTGACAGCTGCTAACATCTTTCTTCCTTCTCCAATACTAGTTGAGCACCTATTGTGTTTCAGGGCCAGGGCTCACATCTGTGGGAACCTAAATGACTACCATGCAGCATTTCCTTTCCAGAGGTTGCATTTGTACTTAGATGTCACGTATTTAATAGGAGGTGATGTCTCAGCATGGCATCAATAAATTCCTGGGTCAGGGCTCCCAGAGGTAGCATAGATCATGAGCTTATTCCTATAGGACAATGTGTTCTGAGTTCCAATAATGCCCCACTCCTTGGGCTTCTGTCAGCAATTGTGTGTGTGTGTGTGTGTATGCATGTGTGTGGGTGTGTATGCATGTGGAGGTGAGAGGTCAATGTTGGGTGTCTTACTCAATGGCTCTCTACATTATTTTTTGAGAGGGGGTCTCTCATTAAACTCAGAACTCACCAATTTCTCTAGACTGGCTAGCCAGTGAGTCCCAGGGATCCTCTCCATCGCTGGAATTACAAGCACATGCTACAATATTGGTCTGGTATTTTATGTGGGTGCTGGGTATCTGAATATAGGTCCTCATATTTTGACAATTAGCTCTTTACTGGCCCACTCCCTGGCCTTTAGCTCTTTGTGTTTTTGAGGTAGGGTAACCCTACATAGCTCAGAATAGCCTGTAAATGGTGATCCCCATGCCTTAGCCTGCAGAGTGCTGGGATTACAGGTGTTTGGCAAATGTGTGGTAGATTATATTTATACAGTTTCAATGAAAGCCAAGCTTATTTACAAAAGACACATACATTGAAAAGATAAAGCACTAATTGATATAATACTGACATGAAATGATAATGATGTATATATGGCTTTTTCTTGAATACTTCCATCAGCTCAAAAACTCAGTGTGACAGTTAGACTCCACTATGGGGTCCAGGTTGGTTTCTTGAACTAGAATGCAATCACAACGAACACTCTTGTTGCTGCCCAAACACCCCAGATTCTTCTCTCTCTCTCTCTCTTTCTCTCTCTCTCTCCACACACACACACACACACACACACACACACACACACACACCCACACACACACAAACACCTCTAACTGAAATCAAAGCAAAAGAAAATATATGCTGCCAGGAAAAGCACTTGCAGCCAGAACACCAGAGAATGGTGTAAAAATGCCTCCATGGTGGTGGTGGGGGATGAAGCCTGAGTACACTTGGATGGAGGAACCAGCCTGACCCAGTGATGACAGTCCCATTGTACAACATTTGCTCTTTTTTCATCCATAAACTAATTTTAATGATGCCTCCAAAATTTGGCCAGCCTTTATGATAAAGGAGAAAAAAAAATAGTAGCTGGTATGAGGAAGGCCTTTTGAATTATTTGCTTCAAATCCTTTAAGTCAACAGATTAAACCCTTGTTTGAAATGGAAGTAGCTGTTTACTCATGGAAATGCATTGTTTTTTCTCTGCTGTTTCAAGGCAAATAGATTAAAGGACATGTGGACCTGAAGGGTTCTAATGGAGAGGGGTGTTGAAATTCCTAGCTTTTCCTAGATTACATTTGCCCTCTCCCAATCATTAGGACTTCCTGTACTTTTTCAAGGGTGAGAAAGAAAAGTGCTCTTTTCTTTACTCATTCCACGAAAAATATATTTTGTGTGTTTGCATTCATATATGTGCAAGCACACTCACACATGTGCATGACATGTCCCTCTACCAGGAAATCCTGGCTTGGCAAGGACCTAGTAGTAGACGCTTGCACAGAGAGGCCTGAAGAGACTTTGGGGTGTTCTAAGATGCTTTCTGAACTGAGAGTTTTATTTTAAAATATTACTTTATAAATGTGGTAGTTTGAATAGATAGCCCCCAATATATTTAGTGTTTTATTAGTTTGTAGTTTGGACCTACAGCCATCTGGCTGGAGGAGGTAGATCTTAGGGTCCTGCCTTCTGGTGTGATGGTGGGTTTGGATTCCAATCTAAATGTATACAAAGCACCTGAGTTCCTCTTGGAGTTTCTGAGGTGTGCTGTGTGGCTTTTGGCTTGTGGCTTTTCTCTTTCTCTTTCTGCTTGGACCTGTGAAAGCAGACCAACATCTTTGGCCATATTGGAACTTCCCCTGGATCTGTAAGCTGAAATTAATATCCCTCTTACCCATAACTGATGGCTAACTCCATAATGCACCATCCATATTCCCCAACGAGGAGGGTCGCTGTGGAGAGGGAGGATGGGAGGAGGCTAACGATGGCACCAACATGACTATATACACACTGTGTACGTAACTAATAACAATATTAAAATCCTTCCTCCGTAACTGTGCCTGCTCTGGAACTTCATCTCTGCAAACCTGAGGCTGCCTGCTACAGTAAGTAAAAGGACAATCTATCATTGAAATTTTACACCGGGTTGGTTAACTTAAAATGGTAGAATAGTGACATGAATGAATTGGCGGGAGGTGAGAGTCATGCCTGGGAATTGAGAGGCTGGAGATAGTCGAGTCTCAAGTTTCATAAAGGCATTTTCATTATTCGCAGTTGAACAATGAGGACACTGTTCCTCTGCTCCCATTTCCTACATGCACCCACATGCACACACACACACCCCTCACACACTTCACAAATGCAAATGTGACTTTTAAAGAGGCCATCCAGGCTCATTGTGAGCTC
The DNA here is from genome assembly GCF_020740685.1 of Jaculus jaculus. Lineage (NCBI taxonomy): Eukaryota > Metazoa > Chordata > Mammalia > Rodentia > Dipodidae > Jaculus > Jaculus jaculus. Next base: position 103,965,651 of record NC_059109.1, read on the forward strand.
TATGCAGCATGGCTCCTTCTGATAGGAAAACCAAGTCCCTCTCCAACTCCAGAGTGGGTCATAGGATAAGTCATAGGTGCTAAAGGCCCTTGTAGACTGGAGACTTATTTTCTCCGCAGATATGTGTTTCTGAGCTTATAGTTTGAAAACTTGGACTTCAATAGGGCAGGATGGCACACACATGTAATCTCAGCACTTGAGAAGTAGAAGCAGGAAGTCAGGAGTTCAAGGTCATCCTCAGCTTCATAGTGAGGTTGAGCCATCTTGGAATCCACTAGACTCAACAAAGTGAAACAAAACCAAAGCAACAGCAAACACACACACACACTAAATAAAAAATAAATAAAATGCTGGACTTCAGTCTGAGCTCTGTTTCATGTTCATCTATTCTGTCAGCAAATCTCAAAAGCAAAATGCATGCCAGGTACTGTCTTCACTGCTGTGTCCACCTGCGAAATCAGATATGACTTCTGAACTCAGGACTGCGGACTAATGTGCTCTTTTGGTACTGTTACTAGAGTATCAGCATTCTCATAAAAAAATATATCCCGAGCTGGAGAGATGGCTCAGAGGTTAAAAGCACTTGCTTGCAAAGCCTGATGGCACAGGTTCTATTCCCTAGCACCCACATAAATCCAGATGTACAAAGGGCAGCATGCATCAGGAGTTTGTTTGCAGTGTCAGGATGCCCTGGCATGCCCATATTCACGTTCTCTCTCTGTTTTTGTCTTTCAAGTAAATAAATAAATATATACTTTATAAAATACATCCAGGACTAAGACTTTTGTGAATTTGCAGTACAGCCAATGACCAGACAAGTGAATATAAAAATGGACATGCAAAATATAAGCTTTGGGCCAGGGAGCTGGGTTAGCAGGTAAAGTACTTGCTGCACAAGCATGAGGACATGAGTTTGGACTCTTAACACCAACATAAAATGCTGAGTGTGGCAGCATACACCTGTAATCCCAATGCTCGGGACGGGGAGGTGGGAGACTCCCTATAGCTTATTGGCTAGTTGTCCAGCCAAATGGTGAGCAGTATGTTCAGTGAGAGACCCTGTCTCAAAAAGTAAGCTGGACAGTAGCTATGGAAGGCACCCAACATTATCCTCTGGCATCCACATATATGCATCTGCATGCATGTTTGTGCCCACACATGTACACACATGCTTGCACAGATGCACACACACCACAGACACATATTCATGCTTATCCTCATAAGCCTAAATGTGGCTGTTATTAGATTGTACAGGTGTAAAATCACTCTGTCAGAGTGATTATTTCCTTCCATGTGTGTGCTTATCTCCTTGCCTACAGGTCCCAGCTCAGAGGACTGCACACAGAGGGTGGAGGCTAGTCAAGTGACCCTCAGAGAGCAGCATCACCCTGGGTATAGTTTGCACATGGTATGGTCCCAACAAGACCTGTGTGGAGGCTTACTTCTTCAGTGTAGTTGTTTTGAGCTGAGGTCTCTAAGGGAGACAGATCATGGGGTCACATCCTCAGAAGGGATTACTGGTCTCCAAGGAAGGAGTTCTTCCTCCGTGTCATGAATTGTTTACCATAAGAGTGTACTGTTGTCAAGCAAGTTCAACTGTCTCTGCTCACACTCTCATTTCTCATTTCCTCTCTTATCACATGTACCTTCTCTTTCACATGCACTCATGTTGTCTCAGCCACTGTGACAAAGACATAGCCAGGGGAAGGAACCCTAATGGGTGCTGGGTTAGATAGTTAGTGCCTAGCTCTTGAATCCTCAGACCTGAGCTAAACAAATTTCTTTTCTGAATAAAGTGCCTAGTCTCAGGAATTTTGTTATAGCAATAGGAAAGTGACTAAATCATTCCTTTTACTTAGGAGAAAAGCAGAATGAATTCATGTTATTAGATTCCACAACATTGTGGTTACTTTCTCCTTGCTGGGACAAAGCACCTGACCAAAAGCAGTAGATGTGAGGAAAATTGCTCATTTTTGTTTATAGTCTCAAGGGAAAGCTTCACAATGTCAGGGAACAGCATGGCATGAGCACAGGCTGGACATTACCTCTGTCACAGCAGGTGGAAAAGAGCAGCAGCAGAGTGACCCAGAGACTAGCAAGGGGGAGCTGGTTCTAACCCCCCTAAGCCTGCTCTCAACAACACACTTCCTCTAGCAAGGCCCTACCTCCCAAATTGACATCAGCTGGGAACCAAGCATTCTGAACACTTGAATTTATAGGGGACACCTAATTTGAACCATCACAACAACTATAAGATCACTTTGTCAAAGTGATCTCAAAACGTATTCAGTTATGCACTGGGCACATCACCTTGGTGACTTGGAAAGCTGGCTCCACCTTCATCTCTGTCTCAAGCCTGACTGGCCCAAGGATAACCCCATATTCCTCACCCCAAATGGAAAACCCCATAATCCTTATCCCAAATGGATATAACCTCATAGTCATCCCAGATGGATAACCCATATTCCTTTCATTTTTTTTTTCATGTAGGGTCTCACTCTAGCCCTGACCTGGAATTTACTATGTAGTATCAGGGTGGCCTTGAACTCACAGCAATCCTCCTACCTCTGCCTCCTGAGTGCTGGGATTAAAGGCGTGCACCACTACGCCTTGCCTCCATATTCCTTATCCCAAATGGCACCTGCTGGGATCCAGCATTAGGAACTTTAAGGTGAGCTTTGCTCTGAGCTTCTGGAAAGCCCACACTCCCTAGTGCAACATGGAATCCTGAAGTCCAGACAATAGTCTTTATGGTGGAGTGGATGCTGCGAGGCCAAGGAGAGAGAGAAGGCAAGAGCTACCTGATAACATGGCCCACTCCCAGCTCTCCAGCCAAAGGAGCCAGCCTCCTTCCTTGTTCATGCCCATCTCTGCATTTCCTGGTCTTTGCAACCTGAAAAACTCCAATGGACATATCATTTTATGGAGCTTTCATCAGGCCCAAGAAATGATAGTTGTGAGTGTGCTTAAATCAGAGATGGCCTCAACAATTCTCAGCGATGAGTATTGCCAGGACAGGAATCAGAAGGACTGTTGTAGCTGGACAGGTGAGTCCTGGCTGATTACCAGTCCAGCCTGCAGCAGAGCACCACTCAGAATCACCTCAGTGGCTCTCTTTGGTCTTTCTGGTCTCCTCCCTAGAATACAATTAGCAGCTCACATTTATTACTTCCCGTTGCCACCAGGGTGCTAGACAAGGTGCTCAGAGCCACCAAGTAGCTTTGTTAGGATTGTGTGTTCCTAGAGACCTTAATGATTCTGGTAAGAGGGACATGATGGAATTCTCTATTGGGAAGCATCATATGAAGTGTGGCTTTACCAGCCACAAGTAAACCCCAGGCCAAGATTCATTGGGAGTTTATTTCTAGAATTCTGCTTCCTCACTATTTCTATTTCTGGTCCCTTACTTGTCTTGGCATTTTGTGTCTTTAGAAAAGTATTTCATATTAAAATTAGAAAACTTTAAGTTTCCTTTTGAGAAGAGGTATTATAAGAGCATCCAAGGGGAAGGACACCATTGTTTCCAAAGAATGGGATTGATTTCCAGGTAGTTTCAACAGCTGAGTCTGGGTGAAGGGCTATACTTATGGGTGCAGGGAAATACTTTGATACATGTATGCACTGCATAATGATCAATTCTGAAGAATGAGCATTTTGATCATCTCAAACATTTACTATTTCTTTGTATAGGGAAATCTCAAAACCGTCGTTTGTACCTATTTTGAAGTATTCAATGAATTGTTACAAACTGTTCTTGCCCTTCTGTGTAATAAAACACTTCCACTTATTTCTCCTATTTGACTAAAATCAAACCTGATAACACACCTCTCCTTATCCCTCCTCCCCTCTCATAGCCTCTGTGGTCTCTGTCCTCTCTACTTCTATGTGATCAGCATTTTTAGCTTTTCTCATACGAGGGAAAGTATGCAAATATGAAAACCTGCCTTTCTATTTCATTTAACAAATTTAACAATTTTACAAAAATTTACAAATTTAAAATTTTGAAATAAAAATTTTACAAATGTAACAAATGACGATGTTTCATTGGTTTATGGCTGAATAATATTCATCATGTATTGATGTCTCTATTTCCTTATCCATTCACCCATCAATGGGCACTTAGTCTGACACTATCTCTTAGCTGCTACAAACAGTGCTGTGATAAACAGGGAAGGGCACATGTTTCTTCCACTTAGTCTTTTTGTTTCTTTAGATAGTTACCCAGTAAAGAGGCTGCTGTGTCATGCCATGGTTTTATTTTCAGTATTTGAGGACCCTCTGTGTCATTTCCCACAATGGCTGAGCACATTTACAGCCCTACCAATAACATACAAAAGCTTTCCTAGCTCCATGTCTGGGTCAGGATGTGATTTTTTTTTTTTTTTGTCTTTTTGAGGTAGCCATAACTGGGGTCTGCTTAATCAAGTTTGACCCAAAAGCTTGCTCTTGGAAGCAGAGAAGCAAGGGGAAGCAAAAACTGGCATGAAAGAAGATACAAAAAAAAAAAAAAAATGAAGGGTGAACAGAAAAAAAAAAAAAAAAACCACAAAGAGGAGATGAAGAGGGGCCACTGATCACTGTGGGTAGTGTCTTTAAATGGTGCCTAGTGCTGAGTACTCAGTAGCTACTAATTTCTGCTTTGATGAGTTTTGAATCCCCTCAATGTCTACCATCATCTGCCTGGAGGAAGTTAGGCTAGCTATGGCAGCAGTATGTAATCCACCACTTGCTCTGTAGTACTTCCTGGACCACACAGTGATTATGGATAACCCCACTAAGGAGACCTGTCAATAGGATGGGGTTGCCAGGGACAGGTTATATAAGGGTGTAACCTGTTGGGGATGTGACCAATTTGTAATATATTACGTATATTAAAGTTCTCAATAAAATTAGTGGTGCTTAGCAGCCCCTACTGGAGGGGCCGGTATTTTCTTCACCAGGTTGCAAACTAAGTTTTTACTCCAAAGATAAATGATAAAATTCATTTGTGCAAGATTGATCTGGAAAAAGTTACAAACAGGATTGGATACTCTTTGTTTGCAGTGTGAGAAGTTCTCTGGAATTGGTCACGAATCTTTGGTTCCCCAGTGTAGTCTTGTACATTTGGATTTCCGATTAGCCAACAGATGTGGAGGAAGATCTGCTGGCCCGGCCAGAGAGGTCCCGCATGACCACATGTGTGCAAATGCTGAGGCTCACAAATCATCCTTGAGAACTCAGCTGTAGCTCATGTGATTCCCCCTCTGCTGCCTGCATCAGATGTCTGGGAGGTTTGCGATGAGGATGGAACTGGCTCAGGCAAGGGAGGAAAGAGTTAGAGTTGACAACTGAGAAGAAGATAGTTATTTCACTGCACTGAATTTCTTTTCTCAACAAACTGGTCCCGCAACTGACGGAAGAGTGAGGATGCTACCTGACAAAGCAGACTACAAAGTACTTCCCTGCACTGGTTTGTAACAGCTGACTGAGTAATAGATAGAAGGATCCTCAGACCCAGTTGAAATATATTTGAGAATAAGGTGGTTTGTCTAGCTACAAACATGTTCCTTCTCTCACTGTTATTTTTTGTTTTAATGTTTTAAGAGAAAGAAAAGATTCATGAGGTTTTCAGACATCAAATAGCTCTCAAAATGTCAACAACATCAGTTTCAAACTAATAAAAATATGGCTGAGATTTAGCACTTGTTCTTCAAGGAAATATAAAAGGGAAAGACAAGCATATGGAAAAGCATGAATGGGGGTTCACCAGACTGGCTTCATGCATTAAAAATCAGCACAGAATGGTTGTGGAGGGGGATGTGGAACAAGGGTGACTTGTTTTAATTCGTCGTCCTTTCTTTGTCTTTACATCACTGAAGTGGAAGTGAACTTCAGTCACTATCTTTGGCTGTCCTAGCAGAGGGGTGGGCCTAACCTTCACTTCTTCCCCAGAAGACGGTGTAGGGGACCAAGGTGCCTTGGCATGGAGATTCCCAATTTCTCTCTTTCTCTTTCTCCCCCTCTTTCTCATGTGTCTATGCAGCCCAGACTGATCTTGAACTTGATATGTATCTCAGAGTACCCCCAAACTCATGAATTTCCTGGCACAGCCTCTTAAGTTTTGGGGCTACTGTCATGTACTACCATGCTTGGCTTATCAATAAATATTTTATTGACAATAATATCTTGCTACTAGTTTCTTTTATCCTGGCTATACTTTTGCCATGTTATTATTTTCCATTTATAGGTTGACTTCAATAGTTTGTGTTACCTTCATGTTGGATATGTGGAGACATTTTTTTCCTAAATGGACCCCTACTTTAAGAGACAAACTTGGATTTAGCACTTTCAATGTATAAAGAACTGTTTCATGGATTCAGTATGAAAATAAAGTTCAGTTCTACTTAATAGCCTTTCCTTCTGAAACAAGACCACTGTATATTATTTTGGCAATATATTCATGAAAATGTAATGTGTTAAACTTACATTATCTGAATAGTTCAGGTTTATAGGGCATGTGGTCCCCAATGTTCTATGAGACTGTGATGTTGCTGAACGTGCGACCATTGAGTCATGCTGTGCGTCTCACTTCTCTGTAGGACTTAGAATGTCAGTGGTGCTCATTTAACTTGTAAAGAATGGCAAGCAAAATGATTTACCCATCTTAGAAGTTTTAAAAGCTAGATATATGATTGGTGGACCTCTTTAAGAAAAACAACATATTTCTGATCTGATCAAATGTTCTACCTCGTCCTTCTTAGACTGGGACTCTTTGACTTCCTTTCCCCACTTTCCACCTTTCATCCATGCAGGCTCTCCCATCTCCAGCTAGAACTTGTGGGGTACTCAGACTTATCTGCCTGCCACTTAGAGAAAAAACCACTCCTCCAAGGACACTACAAAGGTTTGTCAACTTCCACACACGTTTGCAAGCACATTATATTAGCTTACTGGGGCTGCCATACACCAAAGTATCACAAATTGGGGGGGGGGTGGCTATGGAAAAGCAGAACTTTAAAAAAATATTTTATTTTTATTTATTTATTTGACAGGGAAAGGGGGAGGGAGGGAGGGGAGAGAGAGAGAGAGAGAGAGAGAGAGAGAGAGAGAGAGAGAGAGAGAGAGAAAGAGAGAGTGAGAGAGAGAGAGAGAGGGAAAGAGAGAGAGAGAGAGAGAGAGAGAGAGAGAGAGAGAGAGAGAGAAAGAGAGAGAGAATGTGCACACTAGGGCTTCCAGCCACTGCAAATGAATTCCAGACCTGTGCACCACCTTCTGTATCTGGCTAACGTGGGTCCTGGTGAATCAAACCTGGCTCCTTTGACTTTGCAGGCAAACACCTTAAGCACTAAGCTATTCCTCTGGCCCCCAAAGCAGAACTTTTTACTTTCTCCCTGTTTTGGAGGCTGGAAGACTTTGGAGGGTGATTTCAGAGTTGGCTTCTCCTGAGTTGGCTTGCAGATGGCCATTGTTTCCCAGCATGTTGACATGCTCTCCTTCTCTGTGTCCTCATTGCTTCCTCTCACAAGGGTACCAATTGTACTGGATTGTAGCCTACACATATGACCTCACTGAACTTAGTTCTAAGACCCTAGCTCTAGTTATAATTAAATTTGGGAGCATGGATAGCTTTTGATCTCTCTCTCTCTCTTTCCCTGTGTGAGCTTCTTTTGTATCAGAAGCAGCTTCCGACTCCTCACAGGTTCTGTTGTCTCCATGGTGATGAGTTGCCAGTTTCTTGGTACCACAATACTTCTATCTCCACATAATTCATCCTCAGGCAACCATAGCTGAGTGATTTTGAAGCTCCTAATGCCATGATCACTTGTTTCTCATTGTTGTCCACCTCAGGCTGCCATTTGAATGTCCATTCTAGAAGCATCCTGACACCATTGCCTGCATTAGTCAGTTTCCTGACAGGAACAGACAGCATGGGCAAATCATGCAGGTGCAAGAAAGCTTCATGGTAAAACACAGACTCTGAGAATGCATGATCAGTAGTGGGTAAGTGAGCAAGGGGAGGAAATTCATACTGTAACATAGCACATGTGGGTGAGAGAGCTGGAGAGAAAAATCTACTTGCTAGGAGCTGTTTCTATTGGGCAAAGACACAGTCTAGTCACAATCGGATCTTAGGAAAGAAGATGGAGTGGCAGGCTGAACGTAATACTTCCCATAGCTTCATGTGTTTGAATACTTGAGCCCTGCAAAATGGTTGCTTGGGGGAAGATTGTGGAACCTTTAGGAGGCGAAGCCTTGCTGGAAGAATTGTGTCACTTGGGAAGGCCTAGGGGGGGGGGAGTCATAGGCCAGCCCCGCTGCTTGTCATTCTTGTGCTGTCTACTTCTTCCATGTTGCTGTGACACTGTGACACAAGACCCCTGCTCAGGCCTGCCATGCCTTCCACTGTAATGGAAACTCTCATTTGAAACTGCAAGCAACAATGATGATAATAATAGTAGTAGCAATATAAATATCTTTCCTTCCTTAAGCTGTTTCTGGTCATGTATTTTGGTCATAGCGGTGAGGACCTAATTCATACATACCCTGATGTCATTCTCCTCTAACCCATGGAGCTACTGGCTTGCTACTCAGAAACAGAGAAGGAGGCTATGCACAAGAGGTACATAAACGTTAGAATGCTAGAGTTCAGAGCAGAGGAAAGGAGGTTGGGCAATGAGTCTGGAGGAACAGACAACACCATCCAGAACAAGTCACATTCTCTACGGGCCTGAGCCAGAGGCTTCGATTGCTGGAGGACAGAGAGGTCTCAGGAGTAGAAACCAAGAGAAGTGGGCATACTTGTACCTCCCATAAAGATTTTCTATGATGAGATATTGCGTAAAGATGCCCTCACACTGTGCAGGTGAAATGATAGCCCAAGTTCAGGAAGCTAGTAACAGATACCACGTGTTCATATTATATTCTATATGTAAATATATGCTATGCAAGTATTTGGCACATCTATATGTATTTAATCATCTTCAGAGTTCTGCAATGGGGGCCGCATTAGTTTTCATATTTTATGGACAAAGCAGCAAAATTGCTGCTGGCTGAAGGCAATGGTTAATAGATCTGGGCTGTGGTCATGCTAAAGGCTGTTAATGTGCCTCCAGTCTTAACCATAAGGCTACATGTCTGCTCTAGCTTCCTCGTTCTTCTCTGATGAGACTTGTAGTTGAATGTAATATTTCTGTTTTTTTTAAATTTTTTATTTATTTATTTGAGAGCGACAGACACAGAGAGAAAGACAGATAGAGGGAGAGAGAGAATGGGTGCGCCAGGGCTTCCAGCCTCTGCAAACGAACTCCAGACGCGTGCGCCCCCTTGTGCATCTGGCTAACGTGGGACCTGGGGAACCGAGCCTCGAACCGGGGTGCTTAGGCTTCACAGGCAAGCACTTAACCGCTAAGCCATCTCTCCAGCCCTGAATGTAATATTTCTTAAACAGCTGCTGTCCTCTTGGAAAACTCCTAGTGTTTGGAATTAGTAATGCCACAAATCCCTAGTTTTGTGGTCTTGGGAACCCATAAACCTCCATAATATCCTTGTATATTCATGGGGGACTTATTACTCAAGGGCTCCTCTGCCCATGAACCTAAATCTATGTCCTCAGATGTGAAACTCAACATGTGTTCTTTTTACGAAGGCATCAGTGAGAAGGAAAAACATCTACAAAGTACGCACTATATAAAGTGTTGTTGGGGAAATGGGGGAATGTTTTATATCATGTACATCGTGGTAAATTACTCAAAGACCCCATGGAGGACATTTTATTCTCTGGCATTCCTTCTGAGGCTCTGCATTGGCATATGTCCCCAGATGCATATAGCAGCTACAAGCTCTTGGTGGGAGATGGCACCAAGTGTTTGCTTAGCCATTGTGTGGGGTGGGAGGAGGGCTGCTGCTCCCGCTTAGGCTTGGCTTCGTGGCTCTGCTGGTCTCTGTGTGGAGGCTGAGTGAGCTGATCTCTGCTGGAGTGGCTCCTAGATGCCACATGGCCACAGCTGCCTCTTCCTGCAGTGATGGCCGGCCTCCTGCACACAAGTGCATCTCACGCCTGCTGCATCATCCCCACTCATAGGCTGAAGCAGGTCACATGGCTGCACATTTTACTATGTTCATTTGGTTATGCATTTATTTACTTACATGTATGTTCATTTTTAAATCGCCTTGTTTGGGATAATTGATAGGTGAAGAGCTGCACATATTTAATATGCTTGATTTGATGAGTTTGGAGTGATATCAACTTTACCTGTGAGAGCATCACCGCTATTGAGGCCATGAACACTCACTGTCGCCTCCAAAATTTGAACCCTGCCTCCATTATTGTCACCCCTATCATTAGCATTGCTAGTGAGGACTTTTTGAGTAAGGCAATGTTATCTGCAGGCACTATGACAAGCAGTAGGTTTCTAGTAGTGAAACTTGGTGTCCTTTGGCCAATATCCCCTCCCACCACCACACTATTGTTCCCCATAATATCTGTACGAATTTACATGCCACTAATAGCTTATAAGGGTTTTCCTTTTTCCCACCAGTATTTCTTACATTAAAAAAATCATGTTAAACAAACCATTTGCATGGTTTTTAGTAATATTCCCAAAATATATTATATACTTCCTTCCTTGCTGAGTGTAGAAAACTAAAGGTTGGAAAAGAATAAAATTTTGGGAGACAATTCCTTGTTCTAGAGTCAATCTTCAGAGAAAATTCAGGCCACTCATCACTTATATTAACCACTTCAGCATTCTAGTCTTGAAGTGAGATATTTTTGGCTGTGTTTAATAATAAATACACAACTGAGAAATGGTATTGTAACAAGAAACTTGTAATCAAAGAAAGAGGGTTATCAAGAGTATGACAAACTTTTTCTGCATGTGTGTGTATATGTGTGTGCACATGCAGTGACTGGTTGTGTGTATATGTATGTGAGTGTGTGGAGGCCAGAGGACAACCTTATGTATTATTCTCAGGAACACTGTTCACTTTTCTGAGACAGGGTCTCTCATTGGCCTGGAGATCTATGATTGAGCTAGGTTAGCTAGCCAGCCAGCCAGCTCCAAGGATCCACCTGTCGCTGCCTCTCCTGAGTGGGGATTACAGGTGTGTATTACCTTCTCTGGCACTTTATGTAGGTACAAAGGAGCAAATTCAAATTCCCATGCTTTTGAAACAAGCATTTTACCTACTGACCTAGCTCTCCAGTCCCCATGATGAAAACTTTTTGATGTCCTGCTCTTCAGTTTACCCATGGATGTGGGCACTCTTGCTTTGACAGGTGGCACATTTCAGTATTGATCTGTGTGCTACCATTTTTCATGTTGTAAAGTTTATTGTTCCTTCTTAATTTAACGATCACCAGGAGAAAGCTTACTGACTTCAGATGCATAATGACATCTCATTAACTTCCTTGGGATAAACTTGGACAGCCTCCTCTGAGCCAGCACCTGACGGGTATATGATGAGATGGGGCTTGTACCCCAGTTCTTCTGAGGGGATCTAGTGAGGGATACTGTCTTAAAACTAAAGACATCTGACTTTACTAAATTATTATTTTACTACTAAATCATTACTTTAATTAGGTCAGAACATTTTTTGTGTATTTTTAGATATTGATTTATCCAAATTTAGCATATATCCAATGGTTGTTTAATGACAACTGTTTTAAGTTCTGTGCCATTAATTAACTTAAAAGCACCCACAGGGGATGGGGAAATGGCTCAGCAGATATCTTGTGTCTCTCTGAGTTTGATTCCCTAGTGCCCAAGTAAAAAGCTGGTCATGGGGCTGGAGAGATGGCTTAGCGGTTAAGCGCTTGCCTGTGAAGCCTAAGGACCCCGGTTCGAGGCTCGGTTCTCCAGGTCCCACGTTAGCCAGATGCACAAGGGGGCGCACGCGTCTGGAGTTCGTTTGCAGAGACTGGAAGCCCTGGCGCGCCCATTCTCTCTCTCTCCCTCTATCTGTCTTTCTCTCTGTGTCTGTCGCTCTCAAATAAATAAATAAATAAATAAATAAATAAATAAATAAATAAATAAAGCTGGTCATAGCCATAAACACCTGTAACCGCAGACCGATGTGGGGTGGAGATGGGAGAGTTGCTGGTGCTCACTTGTCAGCCAGTGTGATAATAAAAAAGACAATCCTGGCAGCTCTCAGTTAGGCGAGAGACTCCATCTCAAGGAAATAGAGCAGAAGAGTGATTGTGAACCGCTGGTGTTCTCAACTCCGCATGCTGACGCATAGGCATGCTCATCTGTACACACACTCACGTGCACACTGTATACACACACCACAGCACACAAGTTACCTGGCTTCCTCACCCCGCAGGCCAGCTGTGCTCCATAGCATCCAAGATGCATCCAGAGGGACTAGCTTCAGTTGCTTGATCTCCTTACAGAAATAACTTGTTAATTAATGTGCCTGGTGTTGACACTTCTCTGTTTTGCCTCTCCACTTACCATACCTTCCCTGGGGGCTCTACTCACAGCAGCCCACAAAAGCAAAACCTTTACCTCAGAGTGGGATCTGAAGGAAGCAGGTATAGCCTCAATATGTTTGCTCATCTAAACCAAAAGCCATTTGGGATTTTCTTCTGTTTAAGTGTTTCACTTTTTGGACACTTTTAGAATTTAGAATTTTTAGAATCTTTTTTAAAATTAAAAGTCATTATTTCTTATCAGAAAAGTAATCTCTACTCATAAAAATTAGAAATATAAAGATGAGTAAAAAAAAACAAAAGAATTGCTAATAATATTTTAATCCTAGAAATAACCACCTGGCATGTTTATGTTTATTTTTCCATTCTTTTTCTTTCAAAACAATTTCTTTCATCTCATAGAATCTTTATCCCTGTGGTCTTGACACTACTCTCATTAGAGGTGAGGTCTGACCTTTCCCTTGAATCTGGGCAGAACTCAGAGTCTGCCTTGACCAAGTAGCATAGTGAAGTGATGTGATGCCTAAGATGATGTCATAGCAATGCCACACACTTGCATCGTGTTTTCTTGGGACACTCACTCAGAAAGCTCAGAGGCTATTCTGTGAAGAAGCAGACCTTACATGGCACAGATGGACCACATGGTCAGGCCTTTGCAGCTGAGAAGAACTGTTGAGATGCTTTTGGCTGATCTTGTGCCCAACCATAGAGACACTGTCAGCATAGGGGTCTCTCTGGCTAATGTACTACATACCTGGGGATGCTGGGAAGTCATTTATTGCTGTGTCTTAACCTAACAAATTCATGACCTAATGAACCTACGTACATAATAAATGGTTGTTCTTTCTAGTACATTCTTTGTCCTTTGCTATAGAGCAACAGTCACTTGAATACTTATCCTTGCCAATTTCCTTTTGGCCTCTAGTCTTTCCTCTCTCTTTTGATTGACTGAAATAAATGCCGGGAACTCATCTAGGCTAAGCTTGTAAGCTAAACCAATTGAGATGTAGGTCTTTGCCAGCCTATGCATAATTACCTTCGGGTCATGTGACCACATCTTAGCCACTCAATAAATAGCATTATTCAAGTTAAGAACTTTAGCAATGATGGGGCTAGGGAGATGTCTGAGAGGTTAACGGTATCTGCTTGCAAAGCCTGTCAGCTTGGGTTCAATTCCCCAATATCCATGTAAAGCCAGATGCATGAAGTGGTGCATGTGCCTAGAGTGTGATTGCAGTGACAGACTCAGAGGGCCTTGTGTGAACATTCTCTCTGTGTCTCTGTCTCCCTGTTTGCAAATAAATGAATAAATATTTAAAAACAGAACTTTAGCAATGAGCTGTAGGTAAGAATCTGAGCTATAAAGAACATTATCATGCATGCTTATGCAGATGTCTATAAATATAAAGTACCTCAAAACTTTAACTAAATAAGAAATAAATTACATTCATAGAGCAACAAGTAATTACAGGGAACAAAGTGTGTTATTTAAAATACATTTTGTTAAACTGAAAAGAAACTCAAAGCATTATGTCTTTGATTTCTTCTGTTTCAGCTCCCATCAATGTATTGGAAGTATAATGAGCTCTTCCTTCATTTTTCCACTTTCAGGAAGTCTGAGGATAGTCTGGGTAACTAAAATGTGCAGAAGGAACTTATGCTTTGTTAATAGGCTGTGGGTTTTCATGCATGGGCTGTTGAACTTTTTCAATAGATACAGTTTGTATCTTAAGTGTCCACCCAAGGGTTGAGTGTGGAAGGCCTGTTCTTCAGGATGGTGCTCTTGGAAAATGATGGAATCTTTCAGAAGTGGGACCTTAGGAGGGAGTCTTCAGGTCATTGGGCATTTGTCTTCTAGGGGATTGTGTGGGTCTCTTCCTCTTTTTTGCCTCTAGCCAGGAGTGAGGGTTTCTTCCACCATGATATGCTGCCGGACCACAGACCCAGAAGCAGCAGATCCCACTGATGTGGAACTCCCAGAACTGGGAGCCAAGATATAGCTTGATCTTTATAAATTGATCACCTTGGCATTTGTTATGATGACCTAAAGTAAGCCTGACTCCCCAGGGAGCTGTGGTCAGGCCATGATGCCTAACAAAGAAAACAGGGAGACCACCAAGACTGTTCTGCATTTCCTCCTCATCTTGCTACTTGTTATAAGTTCCAGTTTGAAAAAGAAGCTGGTTATTTAAAACTTTGTAGGGAATAATATACTGTAGAACAGAACATTATTTTCTCTGCTTATTTTTATATTTTTTTGAGGTAGGGTTTTGCTTTGTCTCAGGCTGACTTGGTATTCACTATGTAGTTTCAGACTGACCTTGAGCTCACAGTGACCTTCCTACCTCTGCCTCCTGAATTCTGGGATTAAAGGTGTGTGCCACCATGCCCAGCCATTGTCTTTGCTTCTTTAAAAAAAAAAATAAAAAATTTACTTATGAGAGAGAGAAACAGAATGGGCATGGGCATGACAGGGCCTCTAGCCCCTGCAAATGAATTCCAGATGAAAGCACCACCATGTGCATCTGGCTTACATGGGTTCTGAGTAATTGAACCAGGGTCCTTAGGCTTCACATGCAAGTGCCTTAACTGCTAAGACATCTTTCCAGCCCATCTTTGCTTCTTAATAGCTGTTCACTTTTAGATCCTGCAGTCTTCTGGTGTCAGCTTTCCTTGTTCCATGTCCACTCTGCTCCCAGAGTCCTTGTCCTTAACCATGCCTGGATACCAATACTCCAGCTTCTGCTGTGCAGTTAGTCATAACAAGTGCCTGTGTACAGACTTGGGAGGCTGCTGAGCTTTCCAACCACAACCTACAAGAAACCATGGAGACGAGGTGGTGGGAAAAGTGAGTTAACAGTCTTTCTGCCTCTGAAGAGGCAGGCTGTCCACTGAACTGGGACACAGAGCAAAATGAACTGGGTGTCTTCATCCAAGTAAACACTGGACAACATTGGCAGGCACTGGAGAAAGAGAGAGACAGAGAGAGAGAGAGAGAGGCCCAGGTGAGGCCTCCAAGCCAGAAATGAGGTAGCTGAGGCAGAGGTATGCAAAGACAGCTCTCCCACAAGATGCTTGGCACACGCTCCCAGTCTTGTTTTTATGAGCACAGTGTGCATAAAAGCAAGACTGAATCAGAGGCTATGCAACCTCTCATCATGCCAGCTAGGACTTGCTCATTAATCATTGCTTAGCTAGCATATCAAGGCCCGTTTAAAACTAACCGACCTCTCTTCCCTCAAAAGTGACACATTAATTTTCATTACTGGCTCTATGTTTCAAAACTCTCTGGGGATGAGAAACCCAGCAGGTAAGTCTCAAGCCCTAGAAAGCTGTTAAATTGAATGGCAAATAAAAGGCTTAGTAAGTTCTTAAAATCATAACCCTGGCAATCATCGTCTCCAATAGTAAAAATTAACTTTGTTTCCTCTCCTGAGTCAGCGGGGTTGGTAAAATCAGTCTTTTTGTCAGATCATCTACATACTAACACTCTTATAGATGAGCTCTATTTTGGAGCTAGAAAATTATTTTTATGCCCACCAGAACTCTTTTTAAAAATTAAACCTTATTTTTTTAAGGTTATATTCTTAGAGGCCTTCTCCCCTCTTTCCTCATTCCACAGACACCTCTCCTCAGTGGGGTTAATGGTATTCACTGTGAGGTCCTGAAGGCCTCAGACAGTCTCTGTAGGGTCAGGGGGTAGAGCATGCCTCAGACTATTCCTACACAACCTGTGGTTCTTACAGTCTTTCTACCCCTTCTTCCTCAATGTCCCCTGAGTGTTGGTGGGCATGTTAGAAACCTGTTGAATTCTCCATAGCCTCTGGACTTATTTTTGATGAGATTTGAGTGACTACAGTTTTCTGTTGTCATCTCCCTGGAATTGGTTTTCAGGTTAGCTGTGAGAGCAGTGTTCATGCCACCACTTCCTTCGCAGTGACTCCTGGGTACTGGGAGATGTGGTAGAGGTGACTCACCCCATGGTACACAGTCATCTGTCTTTTCATGTTGGACTGATGAATCCTGGATCTCTCCGCTGTTCTCTTCAATTTGTAAGATCGAACAGATTCTCCAACCAAAAGTGAGGGCAGCTTGGATTAAAGGTGGTAAAAATAAGGATTTGAGAGACTTAAAAAAAAATTTATTACGTAGTCTTTGTATGTATATCTCATGTGTTAGCACCATCAGTTCCCATCTCCCTACCCCTATTCCACCGAGACTTTTTGATGTGTATACCCACTCTTCTTAGCCAAAGAGCAGTGGAGGTTCTCTCTAGAGTCTGTGAGTTTCCTATCAATGGGATTCTGACTTGGTTGCCAGTACCAGGTATCAAGTTTTCTTCCACTTAGTGGGTCCCACGTCCAAGATGAGAGCAGTTGGTTACTCACATAGGCTGTGTGCCATTATTGCACAGGTATGTAGGTGTGCACCTCTTGACTGGCTGGTTGATTTCGTTAGATGCAGGATCTCCTGCTTATTCTTGGTGTTGGTAACCATCAGCCCGCTGCAGCAACTATAGCACTTTCCAGCACCATGAGGGCTAGCTGGGTGGGAGCGGATTTCTTCTCTCTTGGTTCTAGTGTGGTCTTTTGATGTCATGCAACTACAGGCTCCCACAAAATCGACTCCTCATCTTGATTTAAACTATAAACTTCTTGTGGATTTTTGTCTCTTTGAAACTTAAACTAGCACTCATCTTCAGAGAAGGATACCAAGTACTTACATGTTAATGTGAATTTTAGTCAGAATTCATTTAGATACATTTATCCACATAGATGTTTACTGAATACCTAACTTTATACTAGATCCAAGGATGGGTATGTCTAGACCTCCTGATCTCCAAGTATACACCGTTGAGGAGAGGCAACAGGTAATAAACACTGTGAAAGTTGAAATACGTAGGATTCAAATTCTATGGTACAAAAGGCAGAAAGATAGAAATAAAAGATGATATTGGAATTGAACTTTTTTTTATTTATGAGAGAGAGAGAGAGAGAGAGAGAGAGAGAGAGAGAGACAGCACATGCATGGGAGAGACAATTGGCACATCGGCCACTGCAAAAGAGCTCTAGATGAATATACCACCTGTGTGCATGTGTCACGTTGTTAATCTGACTTACATGGTTTCTAGGGAGTAGAACCTTCACGGGCAAGTGTCTTAACTACCAATCCTTCTCTCTAGTCCTGGAATTGAGCTTCCCAGGGAGGCTTTCCACACAGGTGAGGGCACGTTCCTGTTCTGTAGGAGAATAGCACTTGCATGTTAAAGTTGGAAGGCATGGGCTTCAAGTGTGGTGTGGGCAGGGAAGACTAAATCTTGTGGTGAGATGATAGGGCAGAGGGGGGAATTTGGGCCAAATCATGGAGATCTCAAATAACCACAGTAAGACAGGATACAGGCACTGAAGAGCTGCTGCTGGCTTGGGACAGTAGACTGACATGGTGAGGTCTCTGCTTAAATAAATGGTGTCATTGTGCCATTGAGATAGAAAGAGGATTCAGCAGTTGGATTTTATGCAAGCTAGGCAGGCAATGAAAGTTAAAATGAGAGTAAAAGTTTGTTTGGCTATTGGGCACAATTTAAGTGCAAAGAAGGGATGTGTAGATTTAATTTCTGAGATCATAAGATTACACAGTTAACAATTTTCCACATATCATGGGCAGATGATATTAAGAACAAAACTTGCCCAAGATAAAACCTCTGAGACCAAATTAACTCCCTTGCCCTTTTATTTTTTTCTACTATTCTTTAGCCTTAAATGGGAGATATTTTGGACGTCTTAATTTTATCTGATGTTTAGCACAATGAATTTAGCAAAGGCTACTAATTTTTGGTTTTTCTCCAACAGTTCACTAAAAAAGTACAGAACCAAACGATTTTATTATGACCAACATCATATCCCTACCTTCAGAGTAAGCAGTAGCTGGCCACATGCTAGGCAAGTCCAATATGCAATTTCTTCATGAAGACGATTCATCAACAGTCCATAGGGGAGAAACAAGATTTGGCATCCCTGTGCATGTGTTGAGCATCCTGTGTTTACTCTGGAGCTGCAGAAGTAGGGACTGGGAGCTGGCCCTGGGACCAGGCTGCCAGGAAAGGGGGTGGGGTGGACACTGGAACACAGGCCAGCAACAAGCCTAATTTTTCAAAAACCTTCGGGACATGAAAAAGAAAAGTAAATCAAAAGGTTTTACTGATGACAGGAAGTTGGAATGCACTCCCTGTTAGTGTAAATCAAACCATTGACACCACCATTTAGAAGTGAAGTAATAAAATCAGGGTTTAACTGATATCTGTGCAGTGGGCTGCAGTTCCATGCAGGCTGTGGAACTGGTCAATTTGGATTTGTCCCTGACAGTTGCCACTGACCACCTGTGGGATCATCGATAAGGTGAGCGTCTCTGAACTCCAGTTGTCTGCTCATCAGTGACATCAGTGACCTGTGAGAGGTTTCCTAAGCTATGGTGCATCCTCAAGGCTTGAGGGTGCAACAGCTGAGCTGACAGAGAGTGCTAAAGCTCTTGGTACTCAGTCAACCACAGTCAGCTAAGAGGAGGCGAGCAGACCCTCTGGGGGGCACTTGGGGTACTCACTGGGTGCATAGTCTATTTTCCTCACAGTCTAATTTTAGCAGAGAGACAAATAATATTAAAAGGAGAAGCAATAAATTGAGTCCTTATGTGCCGGGTTACTCTATATTTTATGGAATAACAACTTTCAGGATGCGCCTAGCCTTGAATTATTCCATTTTATAAACAACATCCTTGAGTTACTCCATTTTGAGCATCAGCACTGAGAAAGAATGATTCCACAGCTTGTTTACATAAATAAACAACCACCTTCTGCCAGCCTAAGAGGAGGCACACATTGATAACTGATTCATTTGTGCCAATCACTAATGACACCTGTGAACACAGCAAATCATGTGAGAAGCACTAGACATGTAACCTTATTACTTACCCCAGAAATAAGCCCCTCATCTGAGACATCAAAGGAAGGCGATCACAGAGACTGAAATGAGATGCAGGTTGTCTACTCACCCAGCCACCCATCACAAGCCTCACTCAAGAAAAATTGCCAACGTTGATAGATGCTCAGGACACTCAAAACCTATCAAAGCAGAAATTCAGAGGTTACATAGAACTTGACACCAATGTAGACTTATAACATGCCCATGAAGGCTCAGGGGACTTTGAGGAAGAGGGAGCAGAAGGACCATAAGAGCCACAGGGTGGGAAGGAGTAACCTGAGGCATTGTCCTTCCTCCATACTGAGACTGACTGGTGCATCCACGGGGGTCAGGTGAACACCACTAACCCCACTGAGAAGGGTCCTCAGAAGAATGGGAGCAGGGGAGAGAGGACATAATAGTATAACCCCATGAGATCACGACGAACATGTGATATGTTCACACAAAAAAGTTCATAATTAAAATTTTTTAAAAAATTTTTATTTATTTATTTGAGAGCGACAGACACAGAGAGAAAGACAGATAGAGAGAGAGAGAGAATGGACGCACCAGGGCTTCCAGCCTCTGCAAAAGAACTCCAGACGCATGCACCCCCTTGTGCATCTGGCTAATGTGGGACCTGGGGAACCGAGCCTCGAACCGGGGTCCTTAGGCTTCACAGGCAAGCGCTTAACCACTAAGCCATCTCTCCAGCCCCAAAAAGTTCATAATTAATAAAAATAGTTTAATAAAGAAAGCTAACAAGGTGAAGGATTTCTGCCCCTACTCTCAGACACTAGTACACATGCAGTTTCTCCTGTGCATGACACTTAGCTCGCTTCAAACTGACCCTCGAAGTAGGCTGCAGGGAGATTCACATCTACCTGCACCGGCATCTCTGCTCCTGAACGTTCTGTGATAGAACTTCTTACTTGTGTCCCACAGACTCCTCCTTGTGTCTGAACCAGTGCTCTGCCTCCCACTTTTCTTTCTTCCCTCCTCTCCTTTCCCTTGTGCCCTCCCCATCACAGCTTCCTTTCCACTTTCTTCTTCTTCTTTTTAAAATCTTTTCTGCTTTGCCTTTCCACTTTCATACACCATATTTCTTTTTATTTCCCCTTTCATCACCTCTCCTCTCTTTTGTCTTCTCTGCCTCAACACCTAGTCCACACTCACTGCTACATCCCCTTATTTATTTATACACAAATATTAAAAATTAGGAAACACATGGGAGAGAATATGTGATTTATGTCTTTAAGGACATGGATTATCTTATTAGTAAAATCTTCTTTGTTTGGTTCATTTTCTGGAAATTTCATCATTTCACTTTTCTTTTTGGTTATTTATATGCATGAAATGTGGTGTTTGTGTGGTGAGGTGTGTTTGTGTGGTGCGGTGTGTGTGTGTGTGTGTGTGTGTGTGTGTGTGTGTGGTATTGGCATATGCACCCTTGAGCCTATTCATGAGGTCATCTGCAGTGGCCAGAGCAGAACGTGGCCAGGTGTCCCATTCTATTGCTCTTCTGGTCATTCCTGTTTGATCCAGAAACTCTTTCTGATACAGGAACTTGATGCTTTTCTCTAGCCTGGGAAATTCCCTGATTTCTGTTCCCCTTTATAGAACTGAGGTTACAGGCACGTGTGACCACACCCAGCTGCTTACAGCTGGGTCTGGAGACTTGAACTCAGAGGCTTCAGCCCCCTCAGGTCCTCATGCTCATGCAGGAAGCACATTTAACTGTTGAGTCATCCCTCCTGCCCCTCATTTTTTTTTTCTTTTGCAGCTGAATAAAGCCCCATTATATATATGCACCACATTTTTTGTCAACTTTTGATATATCTAGGTTGATTCCATTTTCTAGCAATTGTGGACAGAATAGCAATTAAAATGAATGTGCAATTATCTCCTTGGTGGGATATTGAGTCCTCTGGGTATGTGTCCAGGAGTGGTATAGCTGGGTCCTATGGTAGTGTTTTTCTTTTTTTCTTTTTCCATTATTTATTTATTTATTTATTTATTTATTTTTTGAGGTAGAGTCTCACTCTGGCCCAGGCTGGCCTGAAATTAACTATGTAGTCTCAGGGTGGCCTTGAACTCACAGCAATCCTGCTACGTCTGCTTCCTGAATGCTGGAATTAAAGGTGTGTGCCACCATACTTGGATCTTTCTTTTTTTCTTTCTTTCTTTCTTTTTTTTTTTTTTGATTTTTCGAGGTAGGGTCTCACTCTAGCCCAGGCTGACCTGGAATTCACTATGGAGTCTCAGGGTGGCCTCGAACTCAAGGCAATCCTCCTACCTCTGCCTCCCAAGTGCTGGGATTAAAGGCATGTGTCACCACGCCCAGCAATATTTTTCATTTTTAAATGTTTATTGTTGTTAACAAGATGTTTCACATGGACACATTATGTGTTGGTACCCTCTTTTCCCTCAACCCTGCCCCATTCCATTGGGGATGCTTTGCTTTACTTGTTGAGAAGCTTCCACACTGCTTTACATAGTGTCTTTATCAATTTATGTTCTTACTAATAGTGAATAAGGGTTCCTCACTCCTCAGAACTCCCCAGAATTTTTGTCATTAGTGTTCTTGAGAATATTTATTCTGACTGGTGTGAGATAAAATCTTAAAGTGGTTTTATTTCATTTCCCTGATGACTAAAGATGGTGAAAATTAAGAAAAAAAAAAGTCTTTTGGCCATTTGTGTTTCTTCTTTTGGGAATTTAATTTCATTGGCCCATAAACTGAGTGTCAGTTATGAAGGGTTTTTATTGTGTGTTTAAATTTTACAGTTATTTATATATTCTAGTTATCAATCCCATGTCTGAGAAATAGCTAGGAAAAAATTCTTCCTGTTCTGTAGGCTTCCTTCTCACTCTGCTGATTGTTTCCTTTGCTGTGAAGATTTTTTTTTTTTAATTTCACATAGTCCCATTTGTTGATTCTATGAACTAGTTCTTGTACTATTGGAGTCCTCTTCAGAAAATTCCTACCTATAACTATAGCTTCCAGTGTATTGCCTATGTTTTCCTCTAGTATTTCAGCCTTTCTGGTTTTACATTAAGGTCTTTGATCCTTTTTGAATTGATCTTGTACAAGGTGAGAGATGTGGATCTAATTTTAGGTGAATATCCAGTTTAACCAGCACTATTTGTTGAAAGACTATTTGTTTTCTAGTGTATGTTTTTGAATACTTTGTCAAAAATCAGGTGATTGGGGCAGGAGAGATGGCTTAGCGGTTAAGCGCTTGCTTGTGAAGCCTAAGGACCCCGGTTCGAGGCTCGGTTCCCCAGGTCCCACGTTAGCCAGATGCACAAGGGTGCGCATGCGTCTGGAATTCATTTGCAGAGGCTGGGAGCCCTGGCGCGCCCATTCTCTCTCTCTCCCTCCATCTGTCTTTCTCTCTGTGTCTGTCGCTCTCAAATAAATAAATTAAAAAAAAAATCAGGTGATTGTAGTTGCATGGGCTTATTTCCGGGTCCTTCCACTCCATCCCACCTACTCAACCCCACTTCATTCCATTCCCTCCCTCTCTCTTACCCTGTCCTGTTGGTTTGTATGTCTGTTTTGTTTCAGGTCCATGCTATCATTGTCACTATCTGTAGCTTAATTTTAGGTCAGGAATTATGATACCACCAGTAGTATTCTTTCTGCTTAGGCTTGCTTTGTCTTTGTGTTTTTTGTCTTTGTGTCTTTTGTGTTTCTATATGAATTGTTCAATTGTTTTTTTCTAGTTCTAAGAAAGTCATTGGACTTTTTATGGGAATTGCATTGAACTTGTAGATGAATGTTGATAATAATGTAATTTTTATAGTAATGATTTTACCGGTCCAGGGACATGGAAGGCCTTCCAAAGTCTTCTTTTATTTCTTTTGCTTTTAGTGTCTTAGGCTTTTTTTGTAGAGGTCTTTTGTATCCTTGGTAAGGCTTATTTCTAGGTATTTTACATTTTTGGAGCTGTTGTGAATGTGATATTTTTCCTAATTACTTCCTCTGCAAATTCATTCTTGGAATACATGAAAGCTGCTGATTTTTTGTCAATTTTGTATCCTGAACCTTTCCTGAAAGTGCATGGAAATCTGAGTTTTTTGGTTGAGTATATAGTCACTCAAATATAGAATCATGTTGCCTGTAAACAGGGGTAGTTTCACTTCTTCCTTTTCTATTTTTGTCCCTTTAAGCCCTTTTGTGTTATTGTTATAGCTAAGACTTTGAGAATTATATTAACTAAGAGTGCCAATAATGTAAATATTTTTAGCTTTTTTCCCATTCAGTATAATATTGCCTACAGGTTTGTCATATATAGCCTTTATTATTTTGAGGTATGTTCCATCTGTTCCTAATTTCTCTAGGACTTTATTTATGAAGGGATATCATATGTCCTCCCTTTACCTATCTCAATGATCATGTGATTTCTGTCTTTAAGTTTATTTATATGATAAAGTATGTTCATTGATTTGCATATATTGAATTAACCTTGCATCCTTGGGATGAAACAGAATTGGTCATGGTGTATGACATTTTTCATGTATTGAATTCAATTCTATATGCAAGTATTTTGTTGAGAATTTTTGCATCTATATTTATCAGAGAAATTGGTCTATAATTTCTTTTTTAATATTTTTTATTAATTACAAACATACTTAGTATGGATATATCACATGTTGGTACCATTCTTTTCCTCACCCTTATCCCCATTCTGAAGAGGGCCCTCCTCATTGGGGTTGAAGGTTTTCCCCATGGAGGTTTGGGTTATGCATTATGGGAGTGCCAGTCAGTGACTGGGGAGAGGCAGTGCCTCTGGTTATAATGACCTAACTTGTGGCTCTAACAATCTTTCTGCTCATTCTTATGTGAAATTCCCTGACCCATGTTGGGTGTGTTTTAAGTCTACTTCAGTGATGAGCTCTTAGGAGTTTCTGGGTCTCTGCTTTGGTAGGTGTTGAGTGTCTTCAGTGTGTGTCTTGTTCACCCTGGCACTGATTATCAATTTCACCATGGAAGCAGCACACTTGCTCATTTTCCCAATTCCTCTGTGTTTTTAGCTAGGGCTTGGTTGAAGTGTGACAGGTAGTTTATCTCCTTGGGTCTTGCTCCCATCTGAAAAAGAAAAGCAGATTCTCCAATGGAGAGTGAAGTCATCACAAGTTAAGTGGGATCAGCATTATTAAGCTAGAATATGGTGGCTGTAGTCCCTCTTTTAGCCCAATATTAGTGGGAGCTTGAGATTGGAGAGCAAAATTATTGTCTGTATAGGATTCTGCCAGTTCTAGATATGGGTTTCTTTCTACTGATCAGAAAAAGGAGTGGACACAACAGACATAAATGAAATTGGAAGAATCATCAGAACCTACTTCTAAAATCTCTGCTCCACAAAATTGAATAATCTGGATGAAATGGATGAATCCCTAGACATATACCACCTACCAAAACTAAACGCAAAGTAGTTTAATCTCTTAAACAAACATCACATACATTGAGACTGAAACGTTAATCAAAAACTCCCCCAGAAGAAGAGTCCTGGACTGGATGGCTTCTCACCCAAATTCTACCAAACTTTCATGGAAGAACTGAAACCAATTTTTTTTTTTCTCAAACTGGTCCATACAATGGGAGAATTGGGAATGCTCCCCAACTCCTTTTATGAAGCTAGCATCACACTAATACCAAAACCAGACAGAACTATAGTTTCTTTTTTATTGTGTCTTTATCATTGTTGCTATCAAGGTTCTACTGGCTTCATAGAATGAATTTTCTACTGTTCCTTTCATTTCTATTTTGTGGAACAGTTTCAGAAGGGTTGGTATTAGAATTTCCTTAAAGGTTTGACAGAATTTAACAGTGAATCCATCTGGTCCAGACTCTTCTCTTTGGGGAGGTTTTTAACTACTGCTTCAGTCTTGGTGCTCACTGCTAGTCTATTTAAATTATAACTTTTTAGCTTATTTTTTGTATCATTATTTAACTCTATATTTCATTAACTTTTGCACTAATCTTCCTTATTTCTTGCTGTGTGCCGATCTTGGGAATTGGCTCTTTTAAAATTCTTTTTTATATTTTTTAATTTATTCGCCAATTTTGAGAGAAAGAGAGAATGCAGGTAGAGAGATGGAGATAGGGATAGGGAGAGAGAAAGAGAGAGAGGGAAAGAGAGAGAGAGAGAGAGAGAGAGAGAGAGAGAGAGAGAGAGAGAGGGAAGGAGGGACAGAAAGGGTATACCAGGGCCTCCAGCCATTGCAAACAAACTCCAGATGCATTCACCACCTTATGTGTCTGGCTTCCATGGGTATTGGAGAATCAAACCTAGGTCCTTAGGCTTTTCAGGCAAGCACCTTAACCACTAAGCCATCTCTCCATCCTGGCATTAACTTCTTGTTGTTTTTCTTTTTTTAAATAAGTGAGGGTGCTCCACACATTTATCACCAAATCTGGCTTTGTCTAGTTGTTGAAGTCCCTTTTGTATTATAATTGTGATCCTGACTGAAGCTTACTGGGAGAGGACTGATGTTGGTTCATGTGTGGCACTGGAACCAAAGGAGTCTACCAAACTCAGAAAACCTCCCTGTACAGGGTGGTCTCTTACGCACTGGCTGGTGACTCTCCCATGGACCAGGTAGTAAGAGTCAAGCCAACTGTCTCTGAAGTTTGGGTAGGGTCTCTAATGCAGACTGAGTGGGCAGAGTTGGACCAGCTCTTTTCATGTACTGGCTGGCTACTTTCAGGGGGTCTGGGTGGGCAGAGGTGTACCTGTACCCTCTAAGCACTGGCTGGCCTCCCCTGTGCAGATTCCATGGGAAGAGTTGGGGCTGGCTCTTCATGTGCTGGCTAGCTTCTCCCATGCAGACAGGGTGGGTAGAGTCAGGATCTGCTCTCTCCAGGTACTGTAGGACCCAGTTCTTAATATCTCACTGTGTGGATTAAATCTCAACGTGTGTTTTGGATGGGACAAATTGCACTGGCTTCCATTTATACTACACAGTGAAAAATCTAGGTAAAATATATACTTAGATGAGAATCGTTGGTTTGCTACCTTGGGTATCTGTTTCTTGAATCAAAACATGGACTTTTTAATCTGTCTTCCCTTGGGCCAGGTATATACATACCTTACCTGTAGCTTACTTTTCTTCCATAAGTCTTCAAGTACCTATTCCTAAGGTCAGAACTAATGTATCTGACATTCCTTCTTTTTTTTTTTTTTCAGCCTGATGGAACTTTTATTTATTTATTTATTTTATTAGTTTTGTATTCAGCAAATACAGTCAGTTTGGTACCATTATTAGGCTCATCTGTGATTACCCCCTTCCCTTGACCCCTCCTTATTGAGGTATATGGGCCATGTGTTGTGGAGTTAGCCCTCAGTTATGGGTAGGATAAATGTCTCTGCATATCATGACCCAACATGTGGCTCTGACATTCTTTCTGCCCCCTCTTCCGCAAAAGTTCCCTGAGCCATGTTGGGTTCATTTTTGGTCTGCTTCAGTGATGAGGTGTTGGGAGCCTCTGAGGCTCTGGCTCTGTGATTTGGTAGGAGTTGATTTTTCTCTGTGTTGCTCTCCTTCCCCCTTGTGCTGGTATCCATTTCATCAGGAAAACAGCACCCTTGCTTGTTTCGCCAATTTTCCTTAGTTTCAGCCGGGGCCCTTTTGAGGTATGATGGGGTGGCTCTCTCCTTAGGATCTGCATCTATCTGAAAAAGAGAAGCAGATTCTTCAACGGAGAGTAAGTTAGCACCAGGACAAATGAGATAACCCTTACTTTTTTTTATAGAGAGTTTAATAGGTCTAGGCCCTCTTTATTGAGCTAATTTCCTCCTCTGTTGTGGTCATTGCCCCGTGGGAGTGGGTTCTTAGCAATTAATCTTAATGGAAAATTTCTCATATGGAGAGCTTAAGATTCAGTAGACTGATGTTGATTTATGTGTGGCACTGGAACCCAGGGAGGATACTGAACTCAGAAAACCTCCCTGTCTAGGGGTACAGGGTGGTCTCTTAGGCACTGGCTGGTGACTCTCCCATGGATAGGATTGGAAAAAGAGACCCCAATTCCCATGTTTTCTGCACTAAAAAGAAGGGGATAGTGAGCACTCCAGGGATTCCTATCATGTGTCACCACAAAATGTCTAGGTCACATCTCATAGTCTAGATCTCCCACATATGCTCATCTTATGATAAGCTGTGAAAAAAAGGGTGGGAAGTATAGTGTTTAGTTTGGATATATCCATGGACCTATTAGACTCTGGCTCATGTGGGGGCATGTCCTATGGAACTTCTTAGGAATATAAGAATATAAGAGATTGGAACTTTACTGTTGAACTATAAAAGAATAAAATACAAAAAAATTAAAGTATAATAACACAATATGGTCAATGACACAAAGAGATGTCAATTATACATTTTTCAATATATAAAGAAATTAACTGCTGATTTTTAAAGTTTGGAAAATAATAATATGACTCCTGCAAGTTCTTGTGCTACTCCGTGGTCATTTTCTTCACAGGTACAGGGCATATTTTCTTGAAACTGGTCTACAAATATTCAGGTCCTCTGCCTCTACTTCTTATTCACTTTCAAGAATGGCCTTCCCCCATCTTCTTTCCCTGCTGAATTCCTAGTAGACATCCTGTATGAGTGCCCATGATCCTGGCTCACCTGGAAAGGTCTTTGCTTGGTTTCTACCTCCCTTCTGCTTTGAACTTGACAATTTTTGCTTCATGGAAATTTTATATGGCTCAACATCTGGTGATTTGTGAGCCCATCTCTTCAGGGCCTCCTGTGATTCTTCTTTCTTCATGCCTGGGGAGCTAAGTTAAAGTCCTAAGATGGAAGACTGGAGACTTCCAGCCCCAGAGGGCACAACAGTAATTGAGTTCCCAGGGCCTACTGCTTCCAAATCAACATGAAGAATCCTAGGGATCCCTAGGTTTTGTACTGTCCTCTCCTTTAAGGGTGACATCATTTCTATTTGCTTGAAGCCACCAGTATGGCTGCATCTCCCATGGCTCTGGGACTTCATGTTTCTTAGAGTTTCCCAGTCACAACCATAGGTGTGTCCTATATTGTAGGTTGTATGAGCATTGTGTCACGGCAGCTGGGTCTGCTTATGGAGGAAACCAAAGCAAAGGACTCACTACACCACCAGAAACACAAGCTTGCTTGAATGTAAACAGAAACAATGCAACATGAACACATTAAGAACATAGGCTCTCCTTAACCCATCCCTGGTGGGCTTGGGGCTAGACTCTTCCAAGGGGCTTAATTGCTCCTTAAATTCTTGCTTTTCCGGATGTAGAATATTAACACTCCTCTAATAAGTTAAACTACTTGTTATTTATTAGAGAACTAGAGGGACTGGGCTTATATGTTTGATGGCAACTTGACAAGGCTCAGCTAAGAGCTCACACCTATGAATACAGGGTGGCTTGCCAGAAAGCGGGCATTTCATTTTCTCGCCAAAATACAGCACACTGAAGCACTAAGATGTACAAACTGAATCTCAACCTGCTGGTATGCAAACCTCTCAGAGTTCCAAAATTTGAGGGCAGGTTTGACATTTTTCTAGTGGAGTTTCTGGACCCAAAGTTATTTTTCATGAGACAGCTCTGTAAAATTTATGATGCAAGGATACAATATGCCTTTTTCTCCAGATCCATCCCTCTCACAAGTGTCCATTTAGTTAGCTGGCAAAAGGCAGTGGAAGGGACTTCTGGGGACAGTTCTGTCATTTGGTAAGGTCTCTACATGAATCATGCATCGACCTACCCCTGCCTTAGTAGCATGGCCACAGAGAAGCAGCCTTTCATAGGTGCAATTTCTGTACTATCACAAGGAGTTAAAGATGATATTTTTCAAATGAAGAAATCATTTCAAATTTACTCATGGAAGAAAATTACTTATCTTTGATTCATCTTAAAATTATAGATTACATAGTCACTTAGTTTATGGAGAGTGAATCTGAAGATAAGATAAATCAATGAATTCTTCAACAAATCGGGCTATATGAAATGAAAGTTTCTGTCCAACAAGGGAAATGATCAGAAGAGTGAACAGAAAGCATACAGAATGGGAGAAAATCTTTGTCAGTTGTACCTCAGGCAGGAGGCTAATATCCAGAATGTACAAAGAGCTGCAAAAGTTTAACACCAAAAAATGAAACTATCAATTAATGAATGGATTAATGAAATGAACAGACTTCTTAAAAGATGAACACAAATGGCCAACAAATACTTTACAAAATGTTCGACATACTTAGCCCTAGGGAGATGCAAACTACTTTGAAATTCTATCTCACCAGTCAGAATGGCTATCATCAAGCAAACAAATAAAAATAGATGCTAGTGAAGATGTAAGAAAAGGGGAGCCCTTATTCACGATTGGTAAGATGTAACATTGTGTAAATCAGAGTGGAGATTTATCAAAAACCTAAAAATATAGCTACCATATAGCCCAGTCATACCACTCTTGGACATATACCCAAAGAACTTTATGTCCTTCCAGAACGACACTCGCTTATTAATGTTTATTACTGCTCTGTTTACAATATCAAGGAAATGGAATCATTCTAAATATCCATCAACATATGACCATATAATGAAAATGTGGTCATATATATATGTGTGTGTGTGTGTGTGTGTGTGAATGATAGAATTCTATTTATAAATAAAGAAAAATGAAAATTTCTGGAAAATGGATGGAGCTTGAAAAGATTATACTAAGTGAGGTGACTCAGGGCTAGAATGACAAAATCTCATGTTGTTGATCACATGTAGATCTTGATTTCAATGTTTCTATGTATGTAAACGGGGGATGAGAGGGTGTGTCCTAGATACACAAATAGGAGACCCTAAGGAGGAAGCAGAGGTAGAGAGGGAGGGCAAAAGAACTTAAAACGTGAAAGCTGAAAAGAGGCTCCTATGGAAAAGAGGGCGTGGGGAAAAAGAGAACGGGAGAAAAAGAGTGGAGAAGAGAAACAAACACAATTTGTTTGACTAATCCCACAAACCTAATTCTCTCTCCCCCGCTCCCCGTGCTGAGGAGCGAAACTTTGTGCTTGCTAGGAAAGCGCTCGTTTACTGAGCTAAATCCCCAACCCCAACCTAAGAAATTTTAATAGAAATATGAGAGAAAGGGGATGAGCTTAACTAGGAGGGGCACCTTAACCTGAATATGGGTGGCACCATCTAGTAGATTTGGATTCTAGGCTGGCAGACAAAGTGAGCTGAGAAAAGATGAGTGGATTCTTCCGAGATGATCCAAGCGTGTGTGCTGCTTCCTGTAGGCTGTGTATGCTGAGGGACTTAACTTCCTGAATCTCTGTCCTTTGTTTTTTTTTTTTTTAATTTGCAAAAGGGATGATAGAACAATTCTTGCAGATTTGCCTCGTGCATATGCATTCATACTCTAACATTACTTTCTTAAGACTGATAAAAATACATGACATGTAATTAAAGGCACACTTTGACAAACTACGACATATTGCATACACCTATGAAATGGTCGCCATACTCACAGGGTAAACACCCACCACCAGGAATCTCCCAGAGGCTCCCAGTGCTCCCTAGTTTTCCTTCCCTCCTCCTTCTTTCCCTGTGTTTCCTGTGCCATTAGTGATCTGCAGCGCTCTCCCTTTCTACTTTGATATAATAGAATCATAAAGACTGTACTTTTATGTTCATTTTTGTTCGTTGTGATGTTGCTTTGAGTTTTCACTGGAATAGTCCTCATTCCTCAGTTTGTAGTTGTTTTTGATAAGTAGGAATGTATGGGGCAGATACATCCCAGTCTGCTTATTTTTCATCTGTGGATGGACTTTAGTGCTGTGTAAATCCAATTAGGGCTATTATGACTAAAACTATTAATGAATATTCCTATGGAGACTTTGCGTGGATATATGCTTTCATTTCTCTTTGGTAAGATAATAAGGCTGGAATTGTCACATCATAGGGCAAGTATACCATTAACTTTATATTTCAGTAGCAGACTGCTTTCTTTCTTTCTTTTTTTTTAAACTGAAGGCCAGATTGCTTTCTGAAGTGACAACAACATCCTAAGTTCTCACCAGCTTTCTAGTCCCTCCTGAGTACTTGGTGGGTCAATCTTTTTTTCTAACATTACTTCCTCTAACAGGTATGGATTGATATATTTGAAGCTTTCATTTATATTTTTGTTGACTAGTGATGTCAAGCATAGTACTCATATGTCATATGCCATTCAAATATATTTTGGGGAAGTATGTTGTTAGTCTCTTGTGGGTTTTCAAATTGAAGGTTTGTTTTCTTACTATGCTAATAAGTTCTTTATCAGTTCTATCACATGCAAATGTTCTCACCAAGACTTTGCCCTTTCATTCTCTTACCAGCACCTTAAAATGCAGAAAATGTTAATGAAGTATAATTGACTATTGTTTTTATTTTATGGATCCTGTTATAGGATCACATCTGGTAAATATTTTAGCTAATGTAACATCATTGAAATGTTCTCTTAACTTTTCCTAGAAGTTTTTACAATTATAAGTTCAGCATTTACGCATATGCCCTTTAATCTCTTGTATATAATGTAAGATATGTGAAAAGAGATTAATTTCCTTCCACATGTAGATATCCATTTATTTATTCATATAGTTTAAAATATGAGAGAGCGAGGGAGAGAGGGGGGGGGGAGAGAGAGAGAGAGAGAGAGAGAGAGAGAGAGAGGGAGAGAGAGAGAGAGAGAATGGTCACAAGGGCCTCTTGCCACTGCAAATGAACTACAGATGCATGCACCATTTTGTGCATCTGGCTTTATATGGGTACTGGGGAATTGAACTCAGGTCAGCAGGCTTTGAAAGCAGTTACCTTTAACTTCTGAATCTCCACAGCCCCACTTATTTTTTGATATCCATTTCTACAGCACATTTAATGGAAAGGTTGTTCTTTCTTCATTGAGTTGCTTTTTCTTTTCTTGACATGTCTATGTGTGCGTGTGTATTCATGTTCATGTGAGTGTGCTGTGGCAGGCATGCAGGGGGAGAGCAAAGGACAACTTTTGGGGTCAGTCCCTGCCTTCTACCTTGTTTTGAGGCAGGCTCTCTCACTCTATACTGCTGCAAATGCCTGACTAGCTGGACCATGACCTTCTGGGCAATTCTCCTGCTTCCACCTCCCTCCTTACCATAGGCACACTGAGAATTACAGATGCTAGACCTATAGCATCCAGTTGTTAAACTCAGGTGTTCATGCTTGTGTGACACTTAATTTGCTGAGCCATCTTCCTAGCCCAAAATTACTTTTTTGTTTTATTTAAAAATTAGTTTTCCATAGATGTGTGGTCATACTTTTGGATTCTTGATTCTGTGCTAAACCTGTATATAGGTACTGTCATAGCAATCTTATACTGTTTTGATTGCTTCAACTTAGTAATAAGTTCTGAAATCATGTGGGCAGAGATCTATAGCTATAAATCAATGTGTTAGATTGTCTTTTATTTTTCTCACATAGAAAACTAGTCAATGTCACTTCAATTTTCTTTTATTGGGCAATTTTCCTGCAACTGAAAGAAAGATAACTTCTGTTCCTTTAAGTTCTCCAAGTCAATCGTTATTCAACAAGGCTCACAGTGAGTAACCAACAGAGCTACTATGCACCACAAAAGCAATATTTTCTGCCATCAAGAATCTCATGGCTTAACAGAGATGCATAAAACAAGATTTTTGTTTTTTTTTTAAAATATTTTATTTTATTTATTTATTAGAAAGACAGAAAGAAAGAGAAAGGCAGATAAAGAGAGAGAATGGGGGCACCAGGGCCTCTAGCCACTACAAATGAACTCCAGACACATGTGTCACCTTGTACATGTATCTGGCTTATGTGGGTATTGCAGAATCAAACCTGGTTCCTTAGGCTTCACAGGCAAGTGCCTTAACTACTAAGCATCTCTCCAGCCCACCCTCACGATTTCTTAAAATTAATTTCTTTCTTGTACTTTTGACTATTTAAAATCAAATGGAGTATTCTTAAAGATGCGATTCATCTTAACTATGCGTAATTGCCCCATGTGAAAAACACAATGACAGTATTAAAGAGAGTGGGATGTGAATGCTATGGAAGCCACCCAGCTTATTTTATTTAGGAAGAACAACTTAGCCTTGAGGAGATAAATTCATTTTCTTAGACCTAGGAACTATTCCAGTACATCTATGCACAACTATTTTGTAAAAAATATCTAGTCTACAAGGCTCTTCTCAGTACTATAGGAATGGATGAGAACCCAGCTGGTCAAAGATCTATTGGTGCAAAAGCAACAAGCATATCTGCATATAAATATTTTGACACAGGAAAGTGATGTGTGGTGTAAGAGCAGGAACCACGGCAATGACAGTTTAGAGGGAAATGGCTTCACATGCCATTCCTAACAATATGGTCATTTCTAGTTTCCACAGGAAGCTGAGGAGTCAGCCCCGGCCATACCCTCTCTTGGACCATTCAGCATTTAGGCAAATGTTGGCCTGCAGGATCAGAGACTACCGCTGACCCCAGGACTCTGGCATGCCTCATGTCCTGCCTCTGCTCTCTCCAGTAGAGCAGCTCTGTTCTCCAGCATTGGTCAGACTGAAGGCCCACCCCTAGCCATTCTAGGTGTGTGTGGCTTTCGTACTCTTTGACTTTAACCTCAATAGGAGAGATGGCCTTTGATATCAACACCCGTAAGACATGGTTTTGGTGGACTTGTTTGGGATCATATATCCATCCCTGAAACATGTGATTGCCTGGAGGAAAGTAATTATTAGCAACATGTGGAATGGAAAGGCAGCAAATTAATCGAGTTTCATTGCACTCCATCTGAAGAGAGCCAAGAACGAAGCAAGTGCACTATTAACTCCGACTCTTTACTGCTCCCTCATGCTTTGTTAAATGTCCTGCAGCCCTCACCTACCGAGAGGAGTATGCAATGCTTCCCTTGGATTTAGACATGATGTAAGACTTGTTTTGGGCAATGACACCAAGAAGGCAGTGACAGTGTGACAGCTCTGATCTTAGGTCTTAATGACATCACAGATTTCTGTCACAGACTTTGAGCCTCTTCTCTGTCATGAGAAGAAAATGCCATATCAGTCCTGCTATTCTTGGGGGTGCATGGAAGACCAGGCAGTGGCTGCCCAAGCCAAACAACAGGCTTATGGATGGAACTGAGATGTGGAGGTTGTTCAGTGTGTGACAAGAGGTCACTGATACCACAGCCAAAACAGGTAGGTAAAACACATTGACATATGTGAATGGCATGTAGCCTTCACGGATTCATGTTTTGTGGGGCCTGGTGTTTTACACCTAGGTCCAAGGAATGACCTAATGTTTTGTAGAACCTCAGTAAACGTACTCCTAAGCCTTGCTTCATTAGATGGTGCCCATCACTGGGACACATGCAAAAGGAGAAGACATGAGGTTGCCTGCTTCAAATGAGCTTGGTTTGTGTTTGAAAAAACTGTAGTAGTCTGCATTCTACTGCCAGTAACTCATTACCATAGACTGGGTGATTTACAAAGAAAGGTTTATATGAACTCAGTTCTTTTATTTTTTAAAATTACTGACAACTTCTATACTTACAGACAATAAACCAAGATAATTCTCTCCTCTCCCACACTTTCCCCTTCACAACTCCACTTTCCATCATATCCCCTCCCTCTCTCCATTAGTCTCTCTTTTATTTTGATGTCATCATCTTTTTCTCCTATTATGAGGGTCTTATGAAGGTATTGCTAGGCACTGCAAGGTCATGGATATAGAGACCAGTTTCTGTCTGGACAATTGCATTGTAAGGAGTGGTACCCTTCCTTTGGCCCTTATATTCTTTTTGTCACCTCTTCTGCACTGGACTCTGAGCCTTAGGGTGTGATAGAAATATTTCAGTGCTGGACACTCCTCTGTCACTTCTTCTCAGCACTATGTTGCCTTTTGGGTCATCCCAGTGGTAACTGCCATCTGAAAAGAGTAGCTTCTCTACTCAAAGGTGAGAGTACCATTAATATGTAAATATGAACATTAAGTGTAGTGCTTTCAGGGCAGTTTGGTGAGCATAATATATGCATTTAGCCAGGCAAGAGCAGACTTTTTATCCCTGAGGCTCATGACTCCCCTGCTATAAACTTTTGATTAGGTTTTCAGTACCAGGCATGAATTCCCTCCCAGAGTGGGCCTCCAGTTTAATTAGAGAGCAGTTGGTTTCCCCCAGAAAAGACATGCCATTGTTGCATCTGTTTGGTCATTTGGCCTGTTTTGCCAAACTTGAGGTTTCCAGTGTCCCTAATTTTCATTGTTGATGACTTCTGTCTCCTATAGGGATGCATGCAGTGCAGTTTTTTCCAGGTTTCAGTTGTCTAGTCTACAGGGAGAAGGTTTTCAGCTCAGCACCAGCTTGATTTCTCAGTGACCTTGCCACCCAGGCATGGAAAGTCTTCAGCAATAGGGCTTACCATATGTTACTCATGGGAAACCAGGGGCCTTGGCAATAGCCTGTAATGTTTTGGAGGTAATAGGGACCTCTCTGGCCAACAACTCACTGGAAGGTATCCCGTTCCTGGCACTGAAAAATTTTTAGTAGCAATCTATGGCTTCTGGATGTGCCATTATCCAAAAAAGTAGGCTTTCATAAGTCTTATTCAGAATATCTTGAATTTTGATTGACCCTCCCCTACCTTTTTATTACTCAGTCTCTTCCCCTGGCCTCACTTAGGCCATTCCATGCCTATAATTTGTTGTTATACTAATATATATATATATATATAATCCCCAAAGCCCTTCCTCCTCCTCCTTCCCTTATAGCCTTTTTCTCCTTATTGGCCTCTGCTACCAATTTTTGGTTTCAACTCACACACAAGTCTACACATTTGTAGCTAGGATCCACATATGAGAGAAAACATACAATGTTTGGCTTTCTGGGCTTGGGTCACCTCAGTTGGTATAATCCTTTCCAGATCCATCATTTTCCAAAAAAATTGTATAATTTCATTTTTCTTTACTGCTGAATAGAATTCCATTATGTGAATGTACCACATCTTTATTATCCATTTATCTATTAAGGGATATCTAGGCTAGTTCCACTTCCTAGCTATTGTGAATACAGCAGCAATCAACATGGTTGTGCAAGTATCTTCAAGGTAGTGAGAAGAGTCATTAGTATATATGCCTAGGACTGCTATATCTGGATCATATGGTAAATCTATTTTTAGCTATCTCAAGAGCCTCCACATTGATTACCACGATGGCTGTACCAGATTACATTCCCACTAACAGTGCAGAAGGGTTCCCCTTTTTCTGCATCCTTGTCAACATTTATTGTCATTTGTTTTCTTTTTTTTATTTAAAAAACTTTTTTATTGACAACTTCCATAAATTACAGACAAAAACCATGATAATTCCTTCCCCTCCCCCACTCCTCCTTAACAAATGCACTCTCCATCATATCTCCCCCCCCCTCCATTAGTCTCTCTTTTATTTTGATGCTATCATCTTTTCCTCCTATTATGAGAGTCATGAAGGTAGTGGTAGGCTCTGTGAGGTCATGGCTATTGAGGCCAATTTCTGTCTGGATGATTGCATTGTAAGCAGACCTACCCTTCTTTTGGCTCTTACATTCTTTCTGCTACCTCTTTTGCAATGGACTCTGGGCCTTGGAAGGTATGATAGAGATGTTTCAGTATTGAACATGCCTCTGTCACTTCTTCTCAGCACTATGGTGACTTTTGGGTCATCCCAGTGAAAAGAAGATTCTCTAAGCAAAAGTGAGAGAAGCATTAGTATATGGTATGAACATTAAGAAAAATGCCTACATAGCAGTTTGGTGAGCATAATATATGCATTTAGCCAGATAAGTGCAGGCATTATACTCCTAGGGCTCATGACCACCTCTGCCATAGGCTTTAGATTAGGTTTTCTGTACCAGGCATGTATGTATTCCCCCCCATGGAGTGGGTCTCCAGTTCAATTAGTGAGCAGTTGGGTTCTTCCATAACAGACATGCCACTATTGAACCTGTTGGTTCATTTGGTCTGGTTGGCCAAACCTGAGGCTTGCAGTATCCACTACTGTCACTGCTAATGAGTTCTGTCTCTCATAGGGCCGCATGCAGCATAGATTATTTTCCAGATTTCTTTTAGCTGTTCTACAGGGATGATGCTTTCAGCTCAGCTCCAGCTTAATTTTTCAGTGACCTTGCAGCTCAAGCATGTGGAGTTTTCAGCAATAGTGTCTTACCATCTGTATTAGTTGGGGTTCTCTAGAGGAAGAGAATGTTAGAATGAATTATATTAAAAAGGGAATTTATTGGATTAGTTTATGGTAGTCCAATAGCAGTTGCAGGCCTGAGAATGAAGGAATTGTTTTCTTGATGATAGCCATTCTGACAGGAGTGAGATGGAATCTCAAAGTAGTTTCAATTTGCATTTCCTTGATGGCTAATGATGTAGAACACTTTATTTTAGATGTTTATATGCCATCTGTATTTCTTCTTTTGAGAATTTTCTATTTAGTACCATAGCCAATTTAAAAAAAATATTTGTTTATTTGACAGAGAAAGAGGGGGAGAGAGAGAGAGAAAAATGGGCACACCAGGGCTTCTAGCCACTGCAAATGAACTCCAGATGCATGCGCCCCTTGTGTATCTAGCTAACGTGGATCCTGGGAAAATTAACCTGGGTCCTTTGACTTTGCAGACAAATGCCTTAACTGCTAAGCCATTCCTCCAGCCCATATAGCCCATCTTTTAAATGGGTTGTTTGATTTCTTATTGTTTTGTTTTCAAGTTATTTGTATATTCTGGATATTAATGCTCTGTCAGACATAGCTGGCAAAATTTTTCTCCCATTCTGTAGGTTGTCTCTTTGCTCTATTCACAGTGCACTTTTCTGTACTAAAGCTTTGTAATTTCATGATATCCCAGGAATTGATTAATGGTTTTATTTCCTGAGTAATTAGGGTTATAATCAGAAAGTCATTGCTGATGCCAAAATGCTGAAGGGTTTCCCCCACGTTTTCCTCTAGCAATTTCAGAGTTTCAGGTCTGATATTAAGGTCCCTGATCCATGTGGGCTTGATTTTTGTGCATGGAAAAAGACAAGGATCTATTTTCATCCTTCTACATGTAGATATCCAATTTTCCCAGCACGACTTATTGAAGAGGCTATCTTGTCTCCAGTGAATATTTTTGGCATTTTTGTCAAAAAGCAGATGGCTGTAGCTGCCTGGCTTGCCATCTGGGTCCTCTATTCTGTTCCACTGATACATGTCTATCTTTGTGCTGGTGCCATGCTGTTTTTGTTACTATAGCTTTGTAGTAAAACTTATAAATCAGGTATGATGATACCACCAACCTTATCTTTGTTGCTCAAAATTGTTTTAGCTATTTGAGGGATTTTTGTGCTTCCAAATGAATTTTACAATTATTTTGAATATTTCTGGGCAGAATGACTTTGGAATTTTAATGGAGATTGCATAGACTTCTTTTAGTAAGATTGAAATTTTCACAACATTGATTCTTCCAATCCAAGAATATGGGATGGTTTTCCATTTCCTAGTGTCTTTTGCAATTTATAGCTTGAGTGTTTTAAAGTTCTCAATGTAGAGATCCCACACTTCCAGTTAGGTTTATTCCAAGGTACTTTATTTTATTTTATTTTATTTTATTTTTTTGAGGCAATTGTGAGTAGGACAGATTCCCTGATTTCATCCTCCGCATGTTTGTTGCTAGTATATAGAAAAGCTACTAATTTGTTTTTATTTTGTATGATGCTACAATGCTAAAAGTGTTTATCATCTCTAACAGTTTGCTGGTAGGGTCTTTAGGGTCTTTAGGTATAGAATCATATCATCTGCAAGCAATTTTAATTTGATCTCTTCCTTTGCAATTTATTCTTGCCACTCTTCTTGTTTTGTAGTGCTTATTATTTCCCTTTACTTTCCTGTTTTATTTGTCATTTGAGCATGGTTTATTTTTTCCTTTTTCCTCATGTGTGTGCTTTGCTTCCTCTTCAGTGTGAAGGATTCCTTCAAATATTTTCTGTAGAGCTTGTTTAGTTGTCATAAATTCCTTTAGCCTATTTTTGTTGTGGAATGTCCTTATTTTTCTTTCAATTTAGATAGATATCTTTGCAGGATAAAGTAATCTTGGTTGACAGTTGTTATCTTTCAGAACCTGGAATACATCATCCTAATACCTTCTGGGTTTTAAAGTTTGTGTTCAGTAATCTGCTGTTATCCTGATGGGCTTGTCTTTATAGGTGACTTGCTTTTTTCTCTCTAGCTGCTTTTAATATATTGTCTTTGATTTGCATGTTTAGTAGTTTAATTATAACAGCAAGGACAGGTTCTTTTTAGGTTTTGTCTGTTTGGTATTCTAAAAGCTTTCTGTTTCTGCATTGGGTATTTTTGTTTCCCAATTTGGGGAAAATTTTGTTCTATGATTTTGTTGAAAATTCCTACTATCCCTCTGGATTGAAATTCTTCTTCTACTATATGCTGAATTCTTATGATTGATCTTTTCATGTTGTCCCAGATATCTTGAAATTCCATTAATACGTTCCTATTAGCTTGTCTTTCTCTTTGTTGGGCTATATTGGATCTGCCACCTGGTCTTCTAGTTTAGATATTCAGTTCTCTGCTTCATACATTCTACTGGTGAGTCTTTCCACAGAGATTTTTGTTTGACTGTGTTTTTCAGTGCTAGTATTTCTGCCTGGTTTTTCTTCAGCGTTTCTATTCCCTTACTCGTGTCTGGTAATGACCTGATTATTTCATTAATCTTGTTTCCTGTGTCCTCTTGGAATTCCTTTAGGAGTTTGTTTCTTTGATTCCTTTGAGTATAGATAAAATCATTTTTTGAAATCTTTCTCAGGCATTTCATCTAAAACAGTCTCATTGGGGGCCATTTCTGATGGATTTATAATTTTTTGGTGGAATGGTATTGTCTTGATTCTTGTGTTTCTTGTATTATAATGTAGAAAATTTTGTATCCTGGGTTTATTTGATGCTTGGGTTTTCAAATTATCTGCATTGCTTTTAGACTTGGAAATCAAACTTTATTTACCTTGATAGTAGGAATTTATCATGCCAAGTGCAGCTCTTGTACTCTAATCCAACCACAGAAGTAATCCTAGGTGTTGAGTTTGCCTTCTATTCAAGTACTCTAGTGGGCTTGGTGGAGCAATTTACTGGCAAATTACAAAATTCAACTGAGAAACATACGCATTCAATAAAATGCAGCAGAGCATGCAAGTGTGGGGATTGAAACAAACATAACCTTATAAAGCCCAAATCCCTAAGGGTGTGTGTTGCTATACACCCTTAATCCTGTCAGCTGAGAAGTTGATATTTCTGTTCTGAAATGGGTTCCAGGTCAGTCTGGGTCTGAATCAGACCCTGCCCCCAATAATGACAGAATAAAAAGACAAAGGCCCTATGAATCTGAAAACATCAAAGGCAATAATAGTCAACATCCAAATACAGCTTAACTGAGAATGGTAAGGAAAACCAAGAATATGTAACCTATAACCGACCCTGACATGGAAAGAGAGATTTGCACTTCCAATACAGGCCTATGTACCTGCTTTTTTTCATTTGGCCTCGTTATCTTTTGGGTTGGCTTCAAATCTCACCAGTGCTGAGTTCCCACCTCAATCCCTCCATGTTGTGCTATGAATCTTGTCTTCTGATCAGCTATGCTGGATGCCCTGTGCCAGGGACAAGAAGACTGTAGTTGTACTGGAACTGCTCCGCTGGTCCTGCCTGTGTCCCCCTCAACACACCCTCACCTAATCTCTGATGTCTCTACTGTAGGTTTCTTGACTTTGCACTACGGCTGATGAGGTTGGAAATCCCCCTTGTTTGGTCTCTGCTCCTGCAGCTGGGTGTGGGGATGCACATGGATTGGGTCTGGGTGTGCAAGTGCCTCAGCGAGAATCTGGTTGGTTTCTTCATTTCTTATAGATCTTAGTCTTTCCTGCTTCTCCATTGTGGCTGATAAAAACACCTCAACAAGGAGGGGCCAATGGGGAGGGGGTAGGTCACAGATGAGCCTAATAATGGTACTAAACTGCCTGTATTTGATGAATACAAAACTAATAAAATAAAAAAGAAATAAAAAAAAATCAGGAAAAAAAAGCCTATACACCTTCAATTTTCAAATGAAGAGTGTAGTTTGTGTGGTTTTGCTTAAATCCCTCCCTAGGCTGGTTTGGCAGCTCCTATGCTGCCATCTTACCTGCAAGTCTAAACTCAGTTCTTTAGTCCAAGGTTGTGTGTCAAATCTGATGACAGCCTTTTGATTAGCAGAAAATTGAGGTGGCAGAGGGCATCATATGGCAAGAGGCAGGGAGTGTATGGCAGAAGCAGGGATCTCCATGTAACTTGTGCTCACTTCACTCTGTTGGAGAATCCACTTCTCTTTTTCAGATTGGGGCAGGACCTGAGGAGGTAAATGACCCATCGTACTTCAGCCCAGCTTCAGCTGAAACCACAGAGGAATTAGGGAAATGAATAGGAGTGCTGCTTTCTCAGTGAACCTGATATCAGTACAAGCATGAAGGATCTAGACAATGAGGACACTCAACACCTATTAAACCAGAGATCCAGAGGCTCCTATGAGCACATCACTGAAGTAGACTTTAAATGCACCCAACATCGCTCAGGGAATGTTGTGGAAGAGGGGGCAGAAAGATTGTTAGAGCCACAAGTTGGCACCTTATGCAAATAGACATTGCCTCTCCCCCATAACTGACTGCTGCCCCCACATTGCATGACCCACGGTCCCCATGGGGATGACCTGTATTCCCAATGAGGAGGGCCCCTTTGGAAAAGGGGAAGGGATGAGGGAAAGGATGGTTCCAACATGTATTGTTTACCTACTAAATATGTGCATAACTAATAAAACACATTTAAAAGAAGAAAGAAATAGGGGTTTCTTCTTGTCTCTCCTTTCTTACAAAGCCTCCAGAACAAAAACACAGGCTCCACCATAATGACCTTACCTAATTCAAATCCCCTTCCCAAAGTGCCCCCTTTTAAAAACTATACTCACAATAAGTATGCACGTGTGTGTGTGTGTGTATGTGTGTGTGTGTGTGTGTGTGATTTCCTGGAGAGATGTGACAAACATCTAATTCACCCCCAGTTAGGGCACCAAGAACAGTTCAAAGAACGAATTGCACCCAAAACTAGCTTCATGAACTAGTGAGTTGATGGTGGGGGGATGTGACATATGGAATCATGGATGACTCAAAGGCAGTTGCATCACCCCAAAGCCCAGCCATCCCCAGAGCTCACTCAGAGGCTTGCAGGCAGTAGGAGGCTCTTCCCCCATGTGCTTCTCACTTCTTATATAACCTTGGGTAGGAGCCATGTGAGTCTTGCAAATTTTAGGAGCTCCCTGAGATTTGTGAGGTGTCTACCACCCAAGTTTTGTTTATTTCCTGAACTTTCACAGGCCTATGTTTCAATTTGTAGCTTCCAAAGTAGCTTTCCTCCAGGAAGGACTGTTTCCGTTTGGAGGAAATTGCTACTATTGTGTGTGGTGTCTGCAGATGTGCACACCTTTCAGAGGAGGATGTCAGGTACATTCTTCCATTCTATTCTCTTGAGACAAGGTCTTTTATTGGACCTGGAGCTCTCCATTTTCCAGCTAGATTGGCTGACCAGAGAGCCCCAGGGTTCCTCCTGCCTCAGTTCTTCTAAACATTGGGATTACAGGTGGGAACAGCACACCTGCCATTTATTTATTTATTTATTTGAGAGAATATGAGACAGAAAGAGGCAGATAAGACAATGGGACACCAGGACCTCCAGCCACTAGAAATGAACTCCAGATGCACGCACCACTTCACACATCTGTTGTTATATGGGTACTGGAGAATTGAACATAGGTCCTTAGGCTTTGCAGCCTTAACTGCTAAGCCATCTCTCTAGCCTCACACCTGACTTTTTATGTGAGTGTTGGGGATATGAACTCAGGACCTAATGCTTGCACAACAAACCTGTTTACTTACTGAGTCATCTCCTCTACTCTAGCATTTACTTTTATAATTACCTCATACTTGAAATTCAATGTCAACTTGAGAAACATTGGGACACATATGTAACCCATAGCCTAACCATAATGGAGACCAAATGGAGTTTTTAATTTTACAGGGGAGGGGCAGAAAATACTGTACTGGAAATAGGTATGTAGAAATGATATATGCTTTGTCAAAGGCCATATCAAAGGGCTGCCCTGAGCTCCACCCTCATGTCCACTGCCCTGAACTTTGCAATGCATGTGGGCCTAATTTCCTTTGGTTATTGCTGTCATTCCATTACATAAGCATCTTCTGGGCCATGGTGTCTCCTCCTCTTTTCTCCACAGGTGAGAAACCTAGAAAAATTAGTACCCTTTTTGGATGTAGTGCTCAGTCGATGACTAGTGAGCACTGGTGTATAAATGGCATTCCTCAGGAATGGAGGAAGTGGAGCTTTATTTGACTCAAGCTTTCTGAACACCCCCCAGAATTTAGGCTTTTATTAACCCAGGCTCCTTCCTTAATACCTTGCCATACACTACCTGTCTCCTTCTGTGCCACTGTATCCTGGCATACTGCAGAAATGTGGCTGGTGTGTGTGCAGCTGTCTCACATCTGTTTCTTCTCTGTGGGATTACAAACAAAGACATGTGATAACCAAATTCTTAGTTTTTTGTTATATTTTTAACATACATTTTCTTTTACCTCTAAGCCA
Organism: Jaculus jaculus; assembly: GCF_020740685.1. Lineage (NCBI taxonomy): Eukaryota > Metazoa > Chordata > Mammalia > Rodentia > Dipodidae > Jaculus > Jaculus jaculus. Next base: position 104,009,738 of record NC_059109.1, read on the forward strand.
ATTTAATTATTTATGTATTATTTACTTGAGGGAGGGAGGGAGGGAGAGAGAGAGAGAGAGAGAGAGAGAGAGAGAGAGAGAGAGAGAGAGAGAATAGGCATGCCAGGGCCTTTAGCCACTGCAAATGAACTACAGAAACATGTGCCACCTTGTACATTTGGCTCTAATGGGTCCTGGGTGATTGACCCCGGGTCCTTAGGTTTCATGGGCAAATACCTTAACCACTTAACCATCCCTAATATCTCTTTATTATTTCTGTAAGCCAATTTTGGTCCTGTGTTATAGCATGCTTTATTTTTTAATTTTATAAATTTTACTGTGTTAAGAGTATATTGGTATTGTAGAATATCTTGCATTTTGTGATCCTCAAGGCAGACACAAGCGAGTAGCTCCAGGGTCACTCTGTTTTGAGTGAAAGGAAAGCTCTAATTAATTAAATGCTTTTAAATGAGACCTGTCCTATGAGTTCCTGTCTTCACCTTGGTCAGGAGGAAGAGGAGGCATGTCAGTCTGCCTTTAACTGTCTTGTTGTCTTCTTTACTAGTGTTAAGTTTGAACCAGGGATGCTTTTCAGGTGTCTGTATTTATTTATTTAATTATTTGAGAGTGACAGACAGAGAGAAAGAGGCAGATAGAGAGAGAGAATGGGCACGCCAGGGCCTCCAGCCACTGCAAATGAACTCCAGATGCATGTGTCCCCTTGTGCATCTGGCTAACGTGGGTCCTGGGGAATTGAGCCTCGAACCGGGGTCCTTAGGCTTCACAGGCAAGCGCTTAACCTCTAAGCCACCTCTCTAGCCCAGGTATCTGTTTTTAAAGTCACTCCATTATTATTTGAGAGATATATTTATTCACTTGTGGCCTTTTGGGAAAGATCGAGTACAGAGTTATTGAACTTAAAAACCAGACAATATAGCCCATAAATCCACTACATTGGGCACATGTGAACGGTGCAATTTGTCACAGAACATAGAATGCCATGCTTGAGTGTCCTCCTTTCCATTCTATCCTTTGGATCCTGCCTGTTATATAGGTGACATGTGGTCCCCAGCCATGGACATCACTAAGGTGCAACATCCATCTGTGTATATCCTGGGATGAAGCTTGATACTTAGTAATTTAGAGGAAACAAATCAAGTAGAAGTTCTTGAATTTACGTCCTGTTCTATACTATCTCGGCTCCTCACCATTTGGGGGTTATGTCATGTTTCTGAAGATGGTAGGAATGAGGGGACATTACGTGGCAATTTCTCATGTGGATTAGTTGAGAGCTGGGTTGAGACAGGAAGTCAAGGAGCACTGGGGGAACCATAAGCAGACGAGGCCAGGGCCTTCAGGGAGGAGAAGGAAGCATGCCTGGCTGGTTCATCTAAAAGAGATGAATGTCCTCTAAATAGAGGGAAATGGATTGCTTGTTTCACAGCATTTCCCTTAATCAGTGCTGTTGGGAGAAAAGAACCCTCACAATTCCTGTCCAGTCCATGCTGAAAACGAAGATCAAAGTGAAGGGTACCAATATAAGAGATCTAAAGATATATTGATCTGTCAAAACTTTTATTCGTGTATATTCATTGTGCAAAGTGACGGGTTTCATAAAGACATTTGCATTTAAGTATATCATGTTCTTTCACCATATTCACCTCTCACTAGCCTTCCTGGTCCCCCTTCCCACTAGTCTCCTTCCTTTGTTCAAATAGCCCTTCTAATTTCATGTCTTCTGTAGGTGTAGTTACACACACACACACACACACCCAAGAGAAAACATACAATACATTCTTTTTCTTTTCCTGCACTGTCCTTTTTTGTTCCCCTCTCTGATTTGTTGATCCTTAATGTGTGGGTTCTGCTTCTTGAATAATCCCACTATGAAATTCCATAGCGTGCTGCAATTTTCATCACAATTATCACGTAAACTCAGGATGTGTGATACCTTATGCATAGTCCTAGTAACTATTGCTTCATTGCCATAGGGGTGCGTGTCAAACACTGAGAAATGAGCAGTGAAAGTTTACTTGGAAACACTCACAGAAATAATGGAAACACAATATTTATTAAAGTTTAAATGAAAAAATAAAAGCTTTTTTGCTTTCAATCTCAGATCAGTAAAGGGCAAAATTCACCATCTGAAGTTAGTTTGTATGTCTTTTTTCTCTTTTTCAGTTCTCTTAAACAGATCTCTTCATTTAAAAAATGTGTGGGTCATCAGATCCCACTCAATAAAAACTTTGCTCCATTGATTGTAAAAAATGGCGTATTAAGAATTGGGAGCTATATTACGTGATACACATCTCCTGGACTTCTGTGGGTTGTTTGTGCAAATAAAAGTTCCACAGAGGACCCGGAAAACCTTGCAGCGACCCTCCCTCAGAAGTGGTTAGCCTCACTAGTACACCAGGAGTGCTGTATAAAGTTGTCAGCCATGAGACCTTATTATAGCAAAGGTGAAATGACAGATACTGGAATTCCTTTCTCCACAAATCATGTTTTGCCATGGATATTTCTATGTTCATTAGAGGAGTCAAAGGCAGTGCTTGAAGCATGTCCATGCAGGTGTTTTATGAGCTTCTTGATGAACTGGGGCTGAAGGGTTAAAACACAGGCAAGCAAGCCAAGGAGCTACTTCTAGGTTCTGGATCCCACTATTTTGCCTCGTTGTCTTAGACACTCAGGGAAATCAAAAAGAGTTAATAATAATTTATAGGCTCTGCCCTGCTTTCATATGGCAGCCCTAGTTTGCGACCTCAGGAAGGGCACTGGGGTGAGGTACAATATTTCATGAGTGGGCCTGCAGTATGGCCTAATTTACAAGCTGCTTAAAATTGCTTTGTGACATTGCATATTCTTTTTGCGCATGATGGAGTGACTCCTTAGTCATCTAAGTCACATGCGAGACTTTCAGGGAGAATGTGGCCTTGGCAAGAACAGAGATTGCAAAAGCTATGTTTAGTGGTCTTAAGCACCTTGAGTTCTAGAGTGAAATCTTTTTCAGAATCATGCACTAAATGTGTGTATGGAGACAGTCTCTCTAGCAAAGATAAGGAGATGACTACAAAACTAAGGAAGGATGAAGATGCCAATTTGGCAGTTGGAACTAAAGTGAATATTTTTACTTTTCTGGAGGGTGAAATAGGCCCCAGTGTCCTTGGGCAGTGGCTGGCCCCAGAGTAGAGGCCACACATTCTGTTGCTGGCAGCCACCTTGATTTGCTCTTGGCCCTGTGCTGCTGCCCTTTACTGGGCACCCTTCATGTTTCTAAATTTGTGGGCAAATAAGAGAGGAATGACATCAGGGTGCCAATCTTTGGATGCTGATCTAAGAGCACAAACCCAAACCAACGAGCAGCTTCCCAAGTCCCCATCTGATGCAGAGTCAGCAGATTTTATAGCAATGGGACAAAGGATTGCTCTGTCCTTGTGAGATGCCTCTAGGGCTGAGTGCAGAGAACAGACATGTTTCTTGTGTTATAATGTATATATTTTTGCATATTGGATTAAGTCAATGCTTGGATTTTCTAGCTAGCTGGGTAGTCTTAGCTGAATCAATTGATCTAATGTTATATATCTTCAGGGTAGGAGCTTAAGGTGTTAGGTATGGCTCTTAAGACCCTCAGAGTATCTACAAAGGTGTTCCTAGGGGTTGAGTTTTCCTGCTATGGGAGTATTCAAGTAGGCTGAGTGGAATAAAATATAGGTAGATTCTAAGTTTTAACTAAACACTGTACACATTCAATCAAAAACAGCACCAAGTATTATGTAACAGTAGGTATTATAAAAACCAGATCCTCTATCAACAAAGAGGTTAAGATTTCTGGTCTGTTGAGGGATCCAAGTCAGCTTGTGACCAAGTGAGACCCTTCCCTGGTACAATCCCAGTTACCTTTTTGGATGATTTTGGTCTCAGTCAAGTTGCTGGCTGGGTCATTGGGCCACTGTTCTGATTTCTGGAGCTGGGCACTGGATTTTCCTGCGAGGCAAACCGAGCCTGGCAACTGTGGCCCTGCAGATTGGCACCCCTGGTGCTGGAACTGCTACTGCTGCTGCTGAAGCTGCCACTGCTGATCCACCACTGCTGCCTCTGAAGCTGCCACTGCTGGAACCGCTGCTGCTACCGCTGAAGCTGCTGCTGCTGATGTTGCTGCCGGACTCTGCTCCTGCTTGGGTCCTGCTATCGGCTCAAGTTGGCAAGTCCGGGTCCCAGGATCGCTGCTCTGTTTGCTGGAGCTGGACACAGGCAGTGGGGGAGGGAAGGGAGCCAAAAAACTGCTCTAGTTCTCTGTTCTACGTGTTCTTCTACCTTGTGATCTGCTCCTCCGTTGTTCACTGCTGTTCTCCCTTCACATTTCCTGAGTTGCGGAGAGCTCCGGTGTGAATGGAAGCTCCCCTCACCTGGTTTTTCCTGCAGCTCAGGCCGAGCCTGGCAGCTTTCTGGTGCGCCACCACTGCTGCCATGGTCGGCGGACCTGCTGGGGCCGCTTTTGCTGGCCTGTGCGGGCTCTGGATGCTCTGGATCTCTTCTACTTCTTCCGCTGCCATTTCAATTTCCTATACACCTCGCTTTTTAGTAAAAGTGTGTATTTTGCTGAGTGTTTTTGGTCTCCCCCCACCCCTAGGCTGCTTTTGTGTGGTACCTACGCCACCATCTTAACCGGAAGTAGACATGTTTCTTAACAGGGCTTCTGCTGTTTGCCCACCTGCTTCATTCAGAAGATATCCTCGGGATAAGTCCCTCTTGGGAGTCTGCTTCTAGATGCCAAATAAGAGATAGTAGTGGGGCTGTAGCATGTATGAAGCGATGAGTTCATCCTCAGCACTGCATAAAACCAGGTGTGGTCATGCACACCTGGGAGGCGAAAGCAGGAAGATCATAAGTTTAAGACCATCCCAGCTCTAATGAACTCAAGGCTAGCCTGGGCTCTCTGAGACCCTGCCTCACCCACCTCCAACAAATGAGACAGTAGCAGTGTTGTTCAAAGCTTGGAGCTAGCTCTATGTGGAGTGTTCTCTCAATCAACCCCCACAACTATTTTAGCAGGGAATGACTGATATTAGTCCAATTTAAAGTTGAGGAAACCAAGGCCTAAAGAAATTTAGAGATGTATTTGACAAGACATCATAGCAGGTGAAAAGCTGGTTGGAACTTGGAGTAGATGGCACTTTACAGTGGGAGATGAGGCACTCTACCATGTCAGTACACAGCATTTCTGGAGAGTTCTCTGTTCTTCATTATGACAGCCTCCGTGTTCTAGGCATCATGTGTGGAGAAGAGCTTGGGCTCCAGACTCACATAACATGAACTTAAAATACAAGTTCATTCCTTTTAGAAGGTTGTGATCAAGCTACTTGTTCTTTGTGGTCTTTTGTTGCTACGTATATGAAACTAGGTAGTAATAAGACACATCCACAGAGCTGTCAGCATTGAGTGATGTGAATTAAGTCTTATCAAAGGTTGTGGCCAATGCCACAATCCAAGAGGATGCCCAAGAGAAACCTACCAGATATGAATGATCACCATTTTCACAAGCCTGTTGTTACACTGACTTGATCCAGGTGGCAGGGTAGACACTGGTACTTATGACCTCTCTGAACTTGGCTCACCTGGGCTAACTTAATAAAGTGTTTTCTTGAGTGCAAGAGGCCATTCCAAACCACACAGCACACTTCAGTCCTCAGCATCCACCTTTTCTACCAGGATCCCATTGAATAAATTAAGTCACTAGGCTAATGCCATGGTTAAGGGTAGATGAAACATGTTATAGACACCAGGTCACAGGGCAAAGAATGAGAGTGAAGGGCTGAAAACCAGAATTTCACCTTTCACAAATGGCATTGTTGCTCAGTATCATTTTAGATATTCGAGTTTTTTTGTGATTCCAAATGAATTTTTGGATTGTTTTTTCTATTTCTGTGAAGAATGCCTTTGGAATTTTGATGGGGATTGCATTAAATGTGTAGATTGCTTTTGGTAAGATTGCCATTGTCACAATATTGATTCTTCCAGGAACATGGGATGTTTTTTCCACTTCCTAATATCTTCTGCAATTTCTCACTTGAGTGTTTTAAAGTTTTCATTGTAGAGATCCTTTACTTCCTTGGTTAGGTTTATTCCAAGGTACTTTATTTTCTTTGATGCAATTGTGAATGGGAGTGATTCTCTGATTTCATCCTCTGTCTGTTTGTTGTTAGCATATATGAAGGCTACTGATTTCTGTGTATTTATTTTGTATCCTGCTACATAGCTGTAAGTTTTTATCAGCTCTAACAGCTTGCTAGTAGAGTCTTTAGGGTCCTTTATATAATCATGTCATCTGCAAATAATGATAACTTGAGTTCTTCTTTTCCAATTTGTATCCCTTTTATGTGTATCTCTTGCCTTATTGCTATGGCTAAGACTTCCAGTACTATATTAAATAAAAATGGGGACAATGGACACCCTTGTCTTGATCCTGATTTTAGTGGAAGAGCTTCCAATTTTTCCCATTTAGTAATATGTTGGCTGTAGGCTTGTTATAAATAGCCTTGATTATATTGAGATATGTTCCTTTTATTCCCAGTCTCTGTAGGACTTTTATCATGAAGGGATGTTGGGTTTTGTCAAACGCTTTCTCTGCATCTAATGAGATGATCATGTGATTTTTTTCCATCAGTCCATTTATATAATGTATTACATTTATAGATTTGCGTATGTTGAACCATCCCTGCATCTCTGGGATAAAGCCTACTTGGTCAGGGTGAATGATCTTTCTGATATATTCTTGTATTTTGTTTGCCAATATTTTGTGGAGAATTTTTGCATCTATGTTCATGAGGGAGATTGGTCTGTAATTTTCTTTTTTTTTTGTTCTTTCTTTGCCTGGTTTTGGTATCAGAGTTATGCTGGCTTCATAGAAGGAGTTTGGTAGAATTCCTTCTTTTTCTATTTTATGGAAAAGCTTAAGAAGCAATGGTGTTAGCTCTTCCTTGAAGGTCTGGTAAAATTCAGCAGTGAATCCATCTGGGCCTGGGCTTTTTCTAGTTGGAAGATTTTTGATAACTTTCTGGATCTCCATGCTTGTTATAGGTCTATTTAAGTGATTAATCTCATCTTGATTTAATTTAGGTAGGTCATATAAATTAAGGAAATCAACCATTTCTTCCAGATTTTCATACTTTGTGGAGTATATGTTTTCGTAGTAGGTCCCTATGATTTTTTTGAATTTCTCTGGCATCTGTTGTGATGTTTCCTTTTTCATCTCTAATTTTATTAATTTGTGTTTCTTCTCTCTTTCTTTTGGTCAGATTTGGTAAGAGGTTATCAATCTTGTTTATCCTTTCAAATAACCAACTCTTTGTTTCATTGATTCTTTGGATTGTTTTTTAGTTTCTATTTCATTAATTTCTGCCTTAATCTTTATTATTTCTTCCCTCCTGCTGATTTTGGGTTTGCCTTGTTCTTCTTTTTCTAAGGCTTTAAGGTGAAGCATTAGGTCATTTTCTTATGACCTTTCTAATTTCTTAATATTGGCACTTAAGGCTCTAAATTTACCTCTTAGGACTGCTTTCATTATGTCCCAGAGATTTTGGTATGTTGTGCTCTTATCATCATTTGACTCTATAAATTTTTTGATTTCCCTCTTGATTTCTTCATTGACCCATTAATCATTTAGTAATGTGTTGTTTGGCATTGTCTTCTTAAAGCCTCACAAGAGACCCTGAAAACCAGGATACTGGTTGTTAGTTGCATAGAACCTCCCCTCTCCTATTTGGCCAATACTGAGGTCTTCAAAGGGTCTGCCCATTTACTGGAGTCTAGCCAACCTGCTTCCTTCCCTGAGCACTGGCTCACATACCCACAAGCCTCTTTCCCACTGACCAGTCTGACAAGCCTCAATGGCATGGACATAAAAACCTGGTGCCATTCTTTTGCTTTTATTCTGACCTCCTTTCTGAGTACATTTTTTGGCCTATATTTCTCTATCTCTATTTCTATGTATTGCTCTGTCCTGATCTCAGGCTCCTATTCTGTTCTTATATGTACCTCTCCATCTATCTATCTATCTATCTATCTATCTATCTATCTATCTATCTATCTATCTATCTATCAATCTATCTTTATCTATCTCCTTCTTCTTCTCTTGCCTCTTACCCACTGTGGTTCACCTCTTGTACCCGGTTTGCCTCCTCATGCTCACCCACTGCACGCTGTCACTTCTGAACTGACACCACTCAGAGCCCACTGCTGATTCTCTGGCTCCTTGCCTCTCCCTCTGCCCTTTTGCCAAAAGACCCTCTCCTCTGAACAACTAATAAACTTCCAATTTCCCAACAATGGGTGGTCATAGTCATCTTACCCTGTTATACTAATGAAACCCTCTCATTCTGGTGAGGGGTATTTTTTTTTTTTTCAGGAGAAACATGAAGCTCTGAGAAATTCTATGGTTCATAGTATGATGAGCATGGAGGCTAGCCCTTGAAATCATGTTTTTCTACACTATCCAGATGTTATGCTTAGCTGCTTATTAAGAAGAAACTTCACACAACAGATTTTGTATCTTGTGGTGGTTTATCTTCTCTACTTGATGGGATTTAAATTACAGTTGAAACACTGTACCTGTGAAGCTTCATCCTCAGCACCACAGAACTCCAGACATGGCGGTGCGCACCTGCAATCCCTGTACTTTAAGACGAAGTTAAACGGCGACAGGAAGGCCTGCTCTTGTGGTGGGCAGTACCATTTCATTGGCTTGGGGTTCTGGACCATCGTGAAAAGGGGAAGGTAAGTTGAGCACTAGCATTCATTGCTCTCTGCTACTTGACTATGGACTGTATGTGACCAGCTGCTTGCTGCTCCTACCTCCAAGACAGACTGTGTCCCCTTGTACTTTAAGCTGAACTAAACCCTTCCTGCCCTAAGCTGCTCCTTGGCTGGTCAGGTATTTTGTCACAACAATGTGGGAAGTAAGTAATGCATATCTCTGTAACATGATATTTATGATCCACAGTTACTATCTCTTGGCCTGTATCAGCAGCAAACAATAATCCCATTTATTTCTCTCTCACTAAGCCTAATTGTTGGGTGTGTGCAGGTCTATTTTACAGATGTGAAACTGAAGCTTTCTGCTCCTATGAAGCCAGAGGTCCTTATGAAAACCATGCCTCCCCATGTTCCTTGAGTTTTCTAGGTATGAGATAGGGGAAATGTGTTTTCTTAAGTGGGGACTTCCATGTGCTTAAGACCATAAGTTGATAAAGATGGCTTATTTTATAGAGCTCTGGACTCCTTGGGAGAAAGTTCCTGCATAAATTTGCTGTGTTATGGTGAGATGGTATCCTAGAGATGGCTGTGTGAATAATAAAGATGTCAGCACCTGCTACAGGAACCAACGAATGAAAGGAAGAGAAAATACCATACATCAAAGACAGTTAGGGGTTTATTTAGATTTCAAGCCTCCTGGGTAGGACCACACCTAGTACACTGTCACATCCCATAAATGTTGAGAAACGACTGTCTAGCACATGACATGCAGTTGTGATATCCCAGACTGGCTCTTTCATAGCAGCAAAATGTGGTCAAGTCACAACAGTAAGCCATTCTGCTTTGGTGATGTTCTAAGTGCTTGCTTACTGATAGCTTACTGAAAATAGGCTATGGCAGTAGGCAGGTGGGCAAAAGGGCTGTTAGTTCAGAAGGACTAGGACCAACTGTCACACATTGCTTTTCAGGCAGGGAATCAGCCCATGCTCTATAGACCGATTCCTCAGAGTTTTAAAAAAAACTTTTATGGCAGATTCTGGTGCCCCCCTGGGATTCTTACTCAAACACCTGTGATTGATTATCTGGGGGCTTTTCTTTAGTCACTAGAACATACTTGATTTGCACAAGGTGGGGTATAAGCAGGCATCGTGGGGTGGTGAAAGCCCCCAAGAGTGACTCAAAACCATTTCAAATGGAAAGCTTCTTGGTCCCTCAGTGGGACAGCTCAGCAGCATGCTCTATGCTTACTCTCAGAGGCCTCTAGGAGGACTGATCCCATGGGACTTGTACCCAGAGGTAACCTGCTCCTTTTCTGTCCCCATCTCCACATTGTTGGTTCCTTCATTCCCTTACTTCTCTGGTCCCCTGTCTGGTTCAGCACTTCTTAGGATAATCTCCCTCAAATGTCTCTCATTGCCAAGATTGTCTGGAGGAAGTAACCCAAGATAGCCCCTAGATCCATCATAAGCCTTTCTTTACAATTCCTGGCAAGAGGGTCATGAGCCATGTGAAGTCATACAACACTCGTATGATTACAGTGCAGAAAGAGTGGTGAAGACAAACCTTCAAGCAGGACCGAGAAGGACTGCATGGAAGGCCAAGAGGGTAAGCAGGTGAGGGTGGGGGGCAGGGTCAAACAGGAGGCACAGCTATTCTCAAAGCTTCTTATGAGCCAGCCACTGACACATGGAAAGAGGTACTGTGACACTGAGATTTATTTCCAGGCAAACTGTTCACCACAAACCCAAAGTTCCCCTAAACAATCCTTAAGAAAAGCTTCCAGAAGTCTTGAGGATCTGGTGACCATATTTTCAGAATCAGAAATTAGGAGCCCATCTGCCAAAGAATGTTTTGTTTATGATTTGTGAATGTATCTGTTCAGAAAAAGACATTAGAGGGAATATCGGGAATTGATCCTGCTCCAAAAATACCAGGATTTGTGGTCACCAGACTCAGGGGTCATCTGATTTAGTGCTTCTCAACAGACTGGATATGTTATCACTGGGCTGAGGGATGTGGGAAAGATCAAAAGGAGAAATCAGAATATTCGAAATTGCTGAGATTTGACAGCAAGGCTAACTGCCAACAGTGATGATGCCATAACTTCATTCCTTCACTTTTGCTACAAATGAAATAAGTAGATGCTTATATAGACACACAAACTTATATCACATATATGTTTATAGCATGTGTACACAGACAAAGATATTTTACTTCTAAGATGATGAGAATCAGATTCACAGAGCCTCATTTAAGTCATGTTGAACTGAAGCTACCTTATGGACAGGCACAGTAAAAACCCTAGAGACTGAGATAGCTCCACAGACAATACTCTTCGTCCACATTGAGTTGACAAGGGGGAAACACATTTCACAAACAAGTAGAGACCTAATGACAAATTGCCAAAAGGGTACAGTCAAGAGCAAGCTGGAGCTGGACGGGCCGGGTGGTGTGGTCATGATGCAGCAGTAAATAATTGCTGAGACTCATATTTTGTCCCTTGTCTCAGGATCATCACTATAAGAGGATGCCAGGTATGTACTAGAGCATCTGGCATGCATAAACCTTCACTGTGCTTACCTCTCCATTTTCTGTTATGAATGACGTGAATATTTAATAGGATATTGAGAAAAGCACCTAGCAGGTGTTAACTAACATTATCAAAATATTCATTTCTGTTTACTAAGGTTTGAATCTGAAATGTTCCCTGATGTCTTGTATGTGAAAGGCTAGGTGGTTAGCTGATGGAAGTGTTTAGGTCCTATAGACTCTGATTATATCAGGGAATGAATCAATTGATAGCTTCATACTTTGATGGGGTTATTGGCAGCTGGTAGAAACTAGGAGATGTGGCCTTATTGGAGGAATTATGTCACTGAGAGGTGCGCCCTGCAAGGGGAGATATTATTCCTGGATCCCTCTCTTACTTGGGCATGACAAGATGAACAGCCCCCTTTGCACACACACCCGAAACATATTCTGCAGACAGGTGAGCTTAGCCTGAGGTCTCTGAAACCATGAGCCAAATTAAACATTTCTTCCTTTAAGTTGATTTTCCCAGGTATTTTGTCACAGCAATGGAAATCTGACTGACTAGCTGCTAATAGTAATTCCATACTATTTGGCTTCCATTAAGAAAGAGACTGTGTGTTGTAATGGAGGGATTTCATGGAATATTCTATAGGGAGCTGCAGATTGACATCCTGTTGAGGTGAAAAGTCCCCAATAGGCTCATGTTCCTGAACACATGGCCCCCATCTGGTAGTGTTGCTTTGGGAGGTGGTGAAACACTTAGGAGATGAAGCCTCACTTAAGGAAATGAGACATTGGGGCAGGCCCTGAGATTTTATAGCTTGGCCCCACTTCCTGACTGCTGTCTCTGCCTCTTAACCATGGATGCATTCACTCACCAGCTGCTTCACACTCCTGCTACCATTTCACACCATGATGAGCTGTATTGCCTCCAACTGTGAGCCAAAATAAACCCTTCTGCCCATAATTGCGTCTTACCAAGTATTTGGGCACAACCACAAGGAATGTCACTAATACACAGTCCCAACTGCCAAAATTTCAAATATACTGTCACCTACACTACTCAGGCCATGCTTTCTCCAGGCTGCTCCCAGCAAATGACTAAGCTGAGCAGTGCTGCCTGGGGGCAGCCATATCTGCTGCTGTGGGATGCTGTGTTGACCAGCCTTGGCTTGGCTTGGGAACTCCTTGGTATACTGGTTGAGAGTTTCTCGGAGCTTCAGTGTAATGTTTTTCCTACCCAAAGTCACCCCTGCTCTCTTTGTGGTAAACAGCATCATGTTTCTGAATGTCTCACAGGAAATTCTCCTATTAGTCTTCTGGTGTCTAACCTAGAAGTCTTTCCCAGTTGGCCCAGGCTGCATGGAAGACTGAAACACTTTGGGTATAGGAAACATAATCCAGTCTAAAGTTGGTGGACCCTGGGAGCCACTGAAGAACAACTTAGTTTCTCAAGTGGACTTTAGTGCACAGAATCTTGGATCATGAATGGACCTGGGGACACAACTAAAATATCCTGCCAGATGGTCACTTCATAGAGTGCTCCTCTGATTGGGATGCTGAGCTCGTCTCAGGTCATTGTCTATGTGCTGAAGGGCAAATCATCAGTTTCTACTTGGTGATCCATACATTGCATTCAGAGTCTCTCCCTTTCATACCCCAATGAAATGCCAGCCTGGTCACTTGAACACACTGCTGTGAGGGTTGAAGAATAAGCTGGCTCAGCTTCTGGTTCCTCTAGCATGGGGTTGGGAAAAGTCATTGTTCCCATTGTATAAGGAGTTAGAGATGATTGTGTGCAAGCTTACTTCTTGGACCTTGATGATTACTGTATCCATAGTTTCTACATAAATCCATGCTTACAGTCAACAACAGCTATTTTAACTCTTCCTCAGGGAGGCATATGTGCACCATAGTTTCCCAAACTACGGCTTTACATGCAACTCTTCAAAGAATCTTGGCATTCCACTTTCTCTGCATACTTGGCAACATTTAGTGTTTCATTTTCATTTTAGACAGTCATATCATTTAACCACATTAGTCACTCTGCCTGGTGTCTGGTGCATTTGCATTGTGTTTCAATGTCCATTTCCCTGATGTCTAATGGTGGTGAGGGTATTTTTCATCTGCTTGTTGTCCATCAGGGTTCTCATTTATAAGTGCTGGTTTGAGTCTTTTCACTGTTCTATTAATTTTCTGCCTTTTATTTGTTTGTACATATTCTTTATGTACTCTGGCTAATATTTTGTAAGACGTATATGCTACAATAACTTTTTTCATTGTGGCTTGTCTATTTTTTATTCTCTAGAGAATTTTTTTCTATAAAAGTACTTAAATTTATGCATTCATTCTACACACATTTTCCTTTATGCAGCCAGAGGGGTGTGAGTATAAGCAGAAAACAATTGTATGTGTTTATGAATATGTCATAACTAAAGCCCTTCCCCACTCCTCCTTCTCTACTGTTGTGGGTCTCCTTTCTGTTCCTCTTCAACTTTCATCATAGATATTCTATTTCTTTCTCTTGTCCCTTCCCTTTAAACTTCTTCCTCCCCTCTTCTCTGTTTTTGGTGAGTGTATGTGAGGGTGCACATGAGTACAAATTTGTGTGAGCATGTGTAGAGGCCAGAGGCTGACATTGGGTATCCTCCTCTATTCTTATTTTTACTTTTTTTTTTTTTTTACTTTTGTGTGTGTGTGTGTGTGTGTGTGTGAGAGAGAGAGAGAGAGAGAGAGAGAGAGAGGTGGGGGGGGGAGAGGTAGGTGAGGGGGATTGATGCTTCAGGGCCTCCATTCACTGAAATTGAACTCCATTTGTGTGAACTCCCCTGAGTGCATATACTACCCTGAGCACTTATTAGAGAGGGCACGAGAAGGAGAAGAGAGAGAGACAGAGAGAGAGAGAGGGAGAGACTTGCAGAAAGAATTGGTAAGCCAGGGCCTCAGCAAATGCAATCCAACACAAAGCACTTATGCTACCTGGTGGGCACGTGAGACCTTTCTCTTGCCTCGCCTTTGCATCTGGCTTACATGGGATTTGGAGAGTTGAATATGTCTCCTTAGGCTTTCAGGCAAGCACCTTAACTGCCAAGCCATGTCTCCAGCTCTTTTTGACTGAATAATTCCAGAAGCATGTTAATATTTTTGAGAGTTATGGCAATTTGGAATAAGGAAGTGTTCTCCTTTATCTTTAGTTTCTGTGTGCAGATGCAAAAGAGCTCTCACCTCAAAGAGAATAACACTGACTTTGGCCTTGGAACACAGATACAAGTTGTCCCAAATGACATGTTCCATCATACAAGATATTGCATGAATTTTAATAGTCACAGAATTTAAAACGTCAAAAATCAATGAAATTTTATTGGTGAGTACAGCTGGTAGATGGGTTATGCCAGAGGAGGAAAATATCTCCTGTACACCTCAGACAGTATCTGGTGACATTCTTCGATTTTGGGTTCAGGTAAGCTAATGGTTTGCCAAGGATGCATTCCAAAGGTTTGAACTGATAGTCAAGAGGATGTTAGGACAGATACAGAGATCCATTAATGGCTATTAAGGGGGCGAAATATAGCCCAACCTAATTTTGGCTCATAATCTATAACATTCCAGCCACCACCAATCAGGCAACTCTAGTTAGTCAATCAGCATGCAGAATTTTCAACAAGGGAGTGGTTTGTTTAAAGAGCCACAGCTTCCATGTGTGAGAATGCTTTTCTTCTCCCCCTAATTGTGCTCCTGCCATAGTTTTTCTGCTTCCTGGAAAATACCAGAACTGACCAACACTGGACAAAGCATCACAGGGACCCGGTCTCTCAACATAGGCTTCTCTTTCCTAAAACGTGCCAGAGCTGCACCTGTCCTGTTCATCGCTCTGCCTCATGCCTGCTTAGCACAAGCCCTGTTGTGCAGCAGAGGCTGAACAGTGACTCATCCGGTTACAGGAGTGTGCAAAAACAGCAGATAAAGCAACAGTTCCTTTTATTAACATGCAACATCTTGTTAAAAATTCACAAATACGATGAATGGGAATTTCAAGATGATGGTTTTTCTGTTTCTGCTACAATGGTCTTTTTGATTTATGCATTTCCATGTAGACTCATGGAGATGAGCATCCAGGAGCATCACTGTTCCTTGCCAGCATGCAAGAAATCCCCTCTGCTGGATTTGGGTCCCTGGGCTACTTGATCTCAGAAGCTGTTTGATTTAACAAGCTGGGTTCCTCCTATGCATAACCTACACCTGACTGCATGTCTGCTTCAAATATCGACATGCTAATCACTCCCTTTGACCTTGATTTGAAGTATTACCACATTATGGCAAACCTGAATTTTATTTTTAATCTTTGAAATTTCTGCCTTAGAAGCTGGTGGCTTAGTTTGTTTTTGAGCCAAGTATTGAAACATGGTGAATAGCATATATGTCTAATATTTTTGACTCTCATTGATCTTTATGTTTAGAATATCACATAGGGGAATGGTTCTCATCTCCTTTCTATGATAAAATTTGTTCACTTATTTTTCTCTGTATATAATGAGTTACTATTTCTAGGACAATGTAGAAAAAATTCTCTACTCTCCTAGAATCTCTATCTCAGAGAAGGAAATAGATGATAAATAAATAACTGGGCAATTGATGTCTAAATAGTTATAGTAGCTAAGTATTAGGAAGAAAATTGTTGTGACAGGAAATAACTGGAACGATTTGCTTCTATAACCATCATTTCCTTCATCATGTTTGTTGAACAAGTCTGTCTCTTAATAGAATGGCAATGTACATGGCTTTTTGTCTTCTTTTTGCTCTTCCTTTCCCTCTCCCCTCTTTCCTTCTCCCTGTCTCTCTCTCATGCCCCTGTGTGACTATGCACACCATGTCGTGTATGTGGAGATCAAAGACAGGCTGTTGGTCCTGTCTTTAACCTTGCTTGAAACAAGATTCTTTTTGTTTGTTGCTACCAACCAGACCAGACTTGCCTGCCCACTAGCAAGCTTTGGGATTCTCCTGACTCCAGTTCCCACTGATGTAGGTGTGTTGCAATTATAGACATATGCATTGCTTGCATAAGGCTTTGTGTGGATACTCTGGTCATCAGGCTTGTATAGCAAGTGATTTTGACCATGCAATCATCTTCCCAGGCCCCTTGTTTTAGCATGAAACTTTAACTTTTCTTAGTCATAAAACTCTGCCCTACAAATTTGCCATGAGGATTAAATGGTCATCTCAGTGGTGTGCCCAATGCAGACAACATTTCATTTCCTGGTGATCTTAGGAAACATGGATAGGACAGCTGAGGAGTGAAACTGGTGTATGTACCCACCACATCCTTCTCATTAGTTGAAGTCTGCTTCTAAGGGTGCTAACCTCCTATGTAAACAGCTTGTCTAGTGCTGGGGAGGGACATACTCCTGCTGCCAGGGGAAGCCATTGGTGGAGAGATACAGACATTGTCAGTCAGATGGGGTGGAATATGTGACAACAGTAGTGCTTTGGGGAGAAAGGTAGCAATATTCATTGAGCAAATGCTACAGCTTACAGGCTGGTCAAGTGACTCAGCAGGTGTTCAATAAACAGTGTAGTCATGTTCTTGTTAGTTATGCACACACACACACACACACCCCTTATTTCATGTTATATATTTGAGGTTCTTGGAGATCTTTTGAATAGTTAACACCGTTCCTTTGCATAGTTACAGTCCATGAAGTGACTAAGGTTTCTCTTGCAAAAAAAAAAGAGAGAGAATTTTATTGAAACATTTTCTCATTTTTATTGCTTGTCTATCATCCAGTGAGTTAACTATTTTAGCTCAACAGAATTCTATCTAGAAAGAGATAACCTGGGAGGAATAAAGAAAGCCTAGAAATAATGTCCCATCATCTTAGCATTTCTGGAAGTATTGTGCATTGGCACACTTTAATGCTGGTGCTGCTTCCTACAGGGCAATTGTCATGGGGCTGGAAAAGTCTTGAAAGTAAAGATAAGTTGTTTCTATGACACTTAGGGTTCTCCTTACAGTGGTGGTGGAGAAATACTGAGAGAGGAGTTTTCACATACCCAAAGACATAGAATAATCATCTCTCACTTTTTGCCTGAAATCTCCCCTTTAAGATCTGGTAGATCAGTGCAAATGCCTTCAGAAATTTCAGAGTTTTGGCTCCATTTTTTTTTCTTGAATTCTTTTTGCATAAAATCAGGATGGCTTATTCCTCTTCTAGCTCTTGGTTGACTGCCCAAATATATCCTTCAAAATTAGACCCATTTCTTAAATATGTCTGGAGCAGCGTCAAAAAGGCATCTGAAGCCAAGGCTAGTGTGTTTTTGAAGCCTGACAAAGAAAAAATCTCTAAGGATTTCAGCTATGTTGAAGCAATATTTCTGTGGAGAAAAGTTGTATCCAGGCTGACATTTTCCATCCCGGGTTTTCTACCTGCTGTGATGCGGAATGGCCAAGATATGAAACCTCTAGCACTGGAGTTATAAGAGAGCTTTACTGGCCTCCAAGGGCTGGTTCCTTACAGCCATTGTTCCCAGATGCCAGATGATCTAAGATGACCATGGAAACCTGGCACTTCTCTGCCTTTTTGGCTAAGGCCACCAAAGAAAATTAATTGTTATTGTTTTTGGAAACTCTTATCCAATGCACAAAGTAGTAATATCAGCAATTATATCCCCCCTTTTCCTTTTTTTTTTTTTTTCCTTTGGCCTATTGGAGGTAGGAAGATGATGAATAGTGTGATTTTGTTGTAACTGCCCCAAATGGCTGGTTTTGGGGCAAGGGAAGGGTGTTACATTCCTGTGGCTGTGAATCTTATGAAGTTATAAATAAAAAGGGCTCCACTAATTTGCCCAAGTTGATGAAATTCAATGACCTTGAGCCTGTTGTCTGATTCAATGGGGTTTGAGTTTCTAACAATTCCAAATCCATGCCTGGTATGCTTATTATAGCCTGGGGAAAGGACACTTGTAACTCAACTCACAGCCTTCTTACACCCTTGTCTTACCTCAAGCCTCAAATTCTGACCTTTGATTCCTTGCTTCAAATTATGGGGCCTTGTCTTCTTTGTGGCCAGGCATGGACCTGAATCTCTTCTGTTCTCAAAATTATAGCATTAATTCTATATCCTCCAAGAAGTCCTTTAGGATCATACTGCCTTTCTCCTAAGAAGCCTAATACTAGTCCTGCCCTTGCCTTTTAATGCTCTGCTTTTCCTGCTTGTCCACTCACCTCTTTCATGTGAAGTGTCACACAAGCCCATGCCTCAAATTTGCCATCCTAAATGCCATTGAAGTGCTCCTTCCAATGCTTAGTATCTGGCAAATCCAAAGAAGCTCATAGTGACAACTTTGGTCAAGGAGACCAGGACTTCTTTTTCTCCAAGGCCCTAGTGATCAGCCACTACTGATTCACTCAGCAGAGCTAATCCTACACACAGCCCTCTTTCCCACAGCACCTGGAAAGCTCATGTCTGGTTTTGGTGGACACAGGCCACTTTGAGTTATATCACCCACCATCTATTTCCCCTTCCTACCAAAACACTGGCTGAGTTCCTTTTGGGGATTTGGCTTTGTACCGTGGTATGTCTTCTTGGAAGAATGGGAAATGCAGGCAGCTCCCACTTCTCCCCAGAAGCAGGTGTGGTCCCCAAAGTCCCTTCTTCATATGTTTTCTGTTCATTGCACAAAACAAATCAAGGAGCCAAAGAAGAACCTAACCTGCACCAGGCATTTACTTCGGCCTGCTGAATCTCCAGCTAAGATGAACATTTTGGAGTAAATTCGCTGCAAAAGCATGCAAAGGAGATGATCGATGAATTCCTGCTGCATTTCCCTACTTCCTGCCTTGGGTCCTGTTTCATTTCCATTTGTTTTCCTAGCCTTTCATGCAGGCTGTGAACTATATGATATTCCTGTGGCTCTCCTGCTGAATATAAGTTAGACATGGCTGCTCTCTGTAACTTGCATTCAAAGATTCCCTGTTTTTCTTCTGTCACCGATTTGCTAAATAACAGAAACTGCAGAATAGGGCATGGGTTGAGATCTCCTTAGAATTGAGATTCCTACTCTATTAGTTACTTTCCTCATTTCTGTGACCAAATACACTGAGTTTATATCAGAGTTTAGAGTCCAGTACATCATGGTAGCTGGAATGGTCATGTTGGGGAGCTTGGGGTATGGTTTATGAAATCTTACTTGATCGGGAAGCAGAGAGATTAGACTCGATGTGGCTCTAGGCTTGGACCATCAAAGTCTGCCTCCAGTGGCCTAGGACCACCATGAAGGCCTATAGTTTCCACAACTCCCAAAACATCACCTCTAGTTGGTGACTAAGCATTTAAACACAGTACTCTATGGGAGGCATTTTACATTCAAATTGTAATACCAACGTAATGATCTGGCATAGCAGAAATGTAAATGAGACAAATGTTAATTTCACTTTAATAATTCCAAATAGTTTCAAATAATTTGATGGTTTCTTTGGGGAAACAGTTACTTTTTGAAATATAATTCAAGGATAATTTTTTCGTGGTGTCCTTTCCTTTCAGAAGGAAAATTCAGAAGCAAGGAAGGCATCCAAACATTACTTGCTCATTTGATCGGCTGGTTGTGCAGATGGGCTAATGGGAGAATGCCATGCTGAAATGACATGATAGGGTGGGAGCCACTGTGTCAGGGGATGAGTGGTTGGCAGAACAGGGAAAGGACTGTGAAGGAACAAGAAGTCAGGGTATAACTCTCTCTCATGATTGACATGCCTAAGGAACTCTTTAAAAAAAATATTCATTTATTTATTTGAAAGAGAGAGGGAGAGGAGGAGACAGAGAGAAAGAGAGGATAGGCATGCCAGGGCCTCCAGCCACTGCAAACAAACTCCAGATGCATATGCCCCCTTGTGCATCTGGCTTACATGGGTGCTGGGGAATTGAACTGGGGTCCTTAGGCTTTGCAGCAAACATCTTAACTGCTAAGTCATTTCCCTAGCTACTAAGGAACTCTGGAGAAGTCACACGAATCTTTCTAAATAGGCACCCTCAGTGGCTGAAGTCCACACAGTCTTTGGAATTTGGTCAGGTACCTTTGGGAGACTGATTGCAGACCCTGAGCTTCCCCTCTGAACCTCCTGGCAGAGGGCACAAAAATAGACTGAAGTACATACAAGCTTCAGAAACCTCTGTAACCAAATGTTGACCTGCTTGCATCGTTTCTGAAAAATCCTACATCTGATGAGAACTGGATAGTTGCCTCCCTGGTGGTGTTGCCAGGACAAACACTACAGGGAATGCCAACACTCTGGCAAAGACCCATAGGGGCAGTGTGGCAGCCAGTGGGGGAGGGAGGGCAGGTGTCTGTGGACAAACAGCCCAATACTGACACAAATATCAAACCTGCATCAATACATCATGTGTCACAAACCAGCCAGGCAAAGCGGCCGCTCAATGGACTATTTAAGCTTACCATGTAGAGGGATGTTGGAAGAAGGAAGGGACATTGAACTTGATCATTAGGTGACTTCAGTGAAGGAATTAGAATATTTGGGTAAAAAATGATGAAATAACCACTCTGAAATTCAGCACATGGTTATGTATGTCCTTGTATGGTCATCTCTCAAATGAAAAAGGGATAATCGCTAATTGATGAATTGCTTGTGTTTCTTTTCAACTTGTGTAATTCTAAAATCTTAGTAGCCATTTGGGGCAGGGAAACATGCATCACGTATTTTGAACTGTGAAAATAACTGATGTTAACTGGAGATAAACCCAAATAGGTAAGGAGACATGTAGGTTCAACAGATATGTTTTAATTTGTTTTGTCTGAATCTATAGAGCCTGTTGCAGTCTGGTTCACATTGTTGGTAGAAATCACCCAACCAAGAGCAGCTTCTGGGAAAAAGAGATTTATTTTGGCTTACAGGCTTGAGGGGAAGCTCCACGATGGTAGGGGAAAATGATGGCATGAGCAGAGGGTGGACATCACCCCCTGTCCAACATAAGGTGGACCACAGCAACAGGAGGGTGTGCCAAACACTGGCATGGAGAAACTGGCTATAAAGCCCTTAAGCCCGCCCCCAACAATACACTCCCTCCAGGAGGCATTAATTCCCAAATATCCATCAGCTGGGAACCCAGCATTCAGAACACCTAAGTTTATAGGGGACACCTGAATCAAACCACCACATTCTGCCCCTGGCCCCCATAAACTGATATCCATACATGGTGTAAAATACAATGCATTCAGTCTGACTTTAAAAGTCCCCATAGGGCTGGAGAGATGGCTTAGCGGTTAAGCGCTTGCTTGTGAAGCCTAAGGACCCCAGTTCGAGGCTCGGTTCCCCAGGTCCCACGTTAGCCAGATGCACAAGGGGGCGCATGCATCTGGAGTTCGTTTGCAGTGGCTGGAAGCCCTGGCATGCCCATTCTTTCTCTCCCTCTATCTGTCTTTCTCCCTGTGTCTGTCACTCTCAAATAAATAAATAAAAAATGAACAAAAAAATATTAAAAAAAAGTCCCCATAGTTTTTATCAATCCCAAAGATGTTCATACATCCCCATAGTCCAAGATCTCTTAACGGAGCCATAATACCCCAAAATAACCTCAAAAAAAACCATAATGGCACAGAATAAATATTCACACTGCAAAAGATGGCATTGGGCATAGCAAAGAAACATTCAACCAATACAAAATTTAAAACAACCAGAGCAAATATCAAACTGTAGCTTCATGTCCAGCAACTCTAGCTGGTGACAAATCTCCAAGTCTGATAATTCTAACCAGTAACAAGTCTCTGGCATTCCAATTCCACCCCTCCAGCTAGGCTACTCACAGTCCTGGGAAACTTCATGGGGCAGGCAGCTTCTTGGCAGCCATCTCATGGTCTTGGCATCTTCATTGGGACTCCACTGCAAGCCACGGTTCATCCTCATGGCCCCATGGGTCTCTATGCAGGCAACCAGAAAACCTGCTTCACACTGCCCATGGCCATTTCCAAAACACAAGACTGTGTTGCAGACTCAATGACCCTCTTTCCAGCATTTCTTATACTCCACGATACCAGGTAGGGTGCCAATTTGTTAATCCAGGGGGGAGTAAAGCAGACTTTGAAGAACAGGACACTCCTTGAGAACTCAGGCTCCTTCAAAAGAGTCTACATTCTTCTTATTGCCCCAGCACAGGTCAGCTAGCCCAGTCTCAAAAGTTGTAATCTCTCAGTTGCAGCTGAACGGGCAAGAGATTTTTCTTTCTGTGCCATATCCCTCTGCTTACACCAGTTCATTTCTATGCAAAGCAACCCTGCACAACTTCTCAGGACACGGGCATAAGAGCAAGCTTCTCACACAAACTGCTAGCCCAGTCCAAGCACAGCTCTTTTCACCCTCATGAGCCAAACCTCACAGTCCATAGTTCTGGCCAGAATAGTCCATCGAGCTGTACTTACAGCACTGCAAGGAATCTCTTAGGCCAAAGTTTCAACTCCTTCCACTTTCCTCTTGAAAATCAGCTCTGAAAGGCCAAAGCCACACAGTCAGGTGTCTGGCAGCAATCCCAGTCCTCGGTACCACTTTACTGTTGCAGTCTGGTTCACATTGCTCGTAGAAATCACCCAACCAAGAGCAGCTTCTGGGAAAAAGAGATTTATTTTGGCTTACAAGCTCGAGGGGAAGCTCCATGATGGCAGGGGAAAATGATGGCATGAGCAGAGGGTGGACATCACCCCCTGGCCAACATAAGGTGGGCAATAGCAACAGGAAGGTGTGCCAAACACTGGCATGGGGAAACTGGCTATAAAGCCCTTAAGCCTGCCCCCAACAATACACTCCCTCCAGGAGGCCTTAATTCCCAAATACCCATCAGCTAGGAACCTAGCATTCAGAACACCTAAGTTTATAGGGGACACCTGAATCAAACCACCACAGAGCCCATGTCACTAATGCCCCACACAGCTAGACTTTTTTGTAAAGTCTCTGAGTTTCTCATGAATACTAGCTCACATAATTTTTGTATATTTAGCAATTAGCTTTTAGTAAGTAGGAGCCATGTCTAATTGCTCAATACTCATGTGTGTAATGTGGCTTAAGCTACCATTCCAATTCTTTGGTGATTAGAAGAATATCAAATCCAAGATATCTGACATAGGAAAGATACAAACCAAATCCATTCCCGAATTCCATGGACAAGAGAGAACAGGGTCTTCTCTTTTAAAGTGATGGGAACACTTTTTGAAGTAGATGATAAAGCTAGATAAATGGAGCAAAATAGCAAGGTGAGTACTAGGTCTTGGGAAGGTTGGACTCAAGTATACAGTTGGGTAACACTAACATTTTCCAAGAATCTTTTGTATGATCTCAAAAACTACACATTCATTAATTCATTTGTAGACAGCATAGCCATGTGAATTTGACACTATTTTTCTCTCTCATTCACAAGTAAAAGGTTTCTGTTTAAGAATTGGGCAAATCACACTGGGTATCATTTTACTTTTCCTCTTGTGATCAAATACCTGACAAGAAACAACTTAAGGAAAGAAGAGCTTAAGTCGGCCCATGGCCCATGGTGGCAGGAAAGGCATGGTAGCAGGAGAATGCAGCTGGGACTTCTCTTGTCCTCAAATCTTGGCAGACCAGGAAGCAGGTATACTGGCATATGCCAAATGCTTACCCACAAGCATGTGGACAGGAAGTGGTATCGGAATAGGAAACCTCAAGGCCCACCCTCAGTGACCTGCTTCCTTCCAAGGTTCCATAACCTTCCAAAAAAAAAAAAGTTACAAGCTGGGGACCAAATGTTCAGACACAGGAGTCCATGGGAGACATTTCACATTGGAACCATCATAGGTTACTTGAAGCTGATCCAGTCCCTGGAGGCAGCCACTCCTATAACATGTGCTGGGCCTCACCAGGAGAAGCTGTTGCCATCTTCTGTAGGTACTAAGGTGTGTCCAGCATGTACATGAGTAGCAGTATGAATCATAAGTAGAAGTCATGAAGGCATGAGACAAGGAATAGAGAAACAGCCTCTGTGAGATTTGACTTCACAATGGGTTGTCTGGAGAAATATTGAGGACATTCACTCCTATTTTATGAGGTTTTCCTTAGTAAAATTGAGAGATATTAATATAAGTTTTAGGTTAAGAACACTGGCTGAGGGGGGTTTTAGTCTCTGGCATGCCATGGCTGGCCACCGATTTTGTAACAGTTGTGCACATGGTGATGTGGTTAGAGTGACTCAGAAATGACCATCTTGAAAAAAGTTGATGTAAGGATGTGACTAAAACAGCAACAAACTGAACAGCAAGAAGAAAATAAAACCCCAAATTCCCAAACTCTAACAATAAAACACACTGTGACAACACCCAAACATGAAAATGATGTAGATACTAAGCTGTTCTCTTAATCTTTAGACCACATGTTTATACACAAGCATGTTTCTCCTCACTGGCTTCCAAAGGCTTTTGTTTGAGGACTGTTTTGGAGAGGAGGTGCTGGAGGAAGCAGATATAACAATCTGTCTTTGGGGGCTGGTGGACATCTTCCTCCCATCGATGTCCACTCCCTACAGATGTCAGTGATGATAAAAAGATGCTTGGTTGGAGACATGCGTGAGCTGAGAGGAAGTGAGATGGAGCTGCTGTTTTGTCTTAATGTCTCTTCAAAATGTGTTCAAAACTAAATACAGATGAGCAATTTACCCAAAGCTCAAGAGGTGTGAGAGAGTGGGCTTGTGGGTGTGCATGGGTGGATCCATACACATAATGGCTTTTTAACTAGTTGTTGGTTTTGTTTATGTTCAACTGTAGCTTTCCTGTTTTCAGTATCTCTCATCTACTTTTAATATATCATATTATAGTTGAACCTGACTTCAGAAATGTTGGTCTGACGTTAGTGTTCTGACCAATGAACATGAACTTAGAAAAGCTTCTAACCCGGAATTCAGACTCACCTGCTTTCAAGTCTTGTTGGCCTGATCACTTTCAAATAACTTTCTTTGCCTGCTTTGGCCAATATATCCTTTCCAAAATAGCATGAAAAAAGTTTTCTCATTGTATTTCAAAACGAAAAATGTTCTGTCTACATCTGGAAATACTAAAAAATGTGCTTTCTTACAGTATTTTTTTTTTTTTTTACTAGGTATGGACAAGGTTCTGACCCTTATTATTGGAACTCAAATCCAGATGGAGTTTGGTAAGGTTCTAATCATATGAAGGGTATTCTTTTTTGAAGATTTGTTCATCTTTAGGGGAATTTCTACTTTAAAGAAGTTATCATTTGTGGGAGGTCCTTATGAAGATTTTTAAATAGTTTGGGGGAAATTTCTCTTTCTTTGAAGATTTCTGTAATTCAGTGAAAACATTTGCCAACAGAGATGGTCACATTTCCCTATTATAAAACTTCTTCAAAAATGAATCAAACCCTTCTTTTAATGTGTTGGCTGGAAGTAGGCTTAGGGGTTTTCTTTCTAATATTAGAAACACTGAAAAGAACATTCTTGTGTTGGAGTGAAAGTCAGATTTAAAATAGTAAAAGGGAGACAACCCTCAAATAGCCAAATAGGGAATGCATATGTTAATATCATTGGGTGGAAGATTAAAATAACAATGATCAAAGGAAAGGGAGGTGCAATATGTGACATTTCTTTCTTGCAACTTATTGTGTCTTTATGGAAGCCTTACTATGGGGGGGGGGAGTTTCAAAGGCAGTTTCTGAAAAGATTATTTAGAAGCTAAAGTCAGGATAGTTTTAAAGGTAACAGATCTGTAGATGAACTAATAAGTACCAACAGCATCTCAGGTTTTTCTTCAAGCTCTTGCTGACAGATCCCTCCTTCCCACCCCTATGAGTTGGGAATCTGATGGCCCAGCCTGCGTGAAGGCAAGAAGTCAGGCCACTTTCAGTTCAGAGAGCCATGCTGTCTCTAGACTGGCTTTCTCATTAGGAACCCTTTGAGTCTTTGGTTTTTCATCAGCTCAAGGGCATTTGGTGACCTCAACCATTTCTTTGGATTTTAAATCCACATTTGTACTTAACCTATTGTGTGTGTGTGTGTGTGTGTATGTGGTGGGGTGCACGTAACTAGGGTACTCATATGTGTATGCATGTAGAGACAGAGGACAATGTTGGGTGTTGGTTTTCTTTTTGTCTACCTCTTGTTGATGCAGTGGCCTTCATTGGCCTGGAGTTCACCAAGGAGGGCAGACTAGCTGGGCTGTGAGCTCCAGGGACCCTCCTGGCTTTGCCTCCCTAATGCTCGCAGTATAGATGTATATGCCATGGCCACCATTTTATGTGGGATCAAACTCAGTTCTTTATGCCTCAGCACTTTACTGACTGACACATCTCCCCAGCCCAGACTTGTCTATTTTGTTTTGTTGTTATAGCAAAAAATACCTGTGAGGAAGTAATTAAAAATAAATTGCAAGTAATTTCTGAAGAGCAGATGGATGTTCATTTGCTTTCAGATCTGAAGCTAAGAAGCCCAAGGACAGAGCTCTGGCCTCTGGTGAGGGGTCTCTGCTGTATTATTCATGATAGTGGGCTTGACTAGATGAGATTAACACCTGCTCCAGTCTCTTCCTGACATAAAGCGGCCTTTGTCATCTGGTAGCCCTACTTTCAAGACCTCAAAATAAGCTAATTACTTCCCAAAGGCTTTGTTTTGGAATGCCATTAAATGTGAATTTCAGGATTAAGCTTCTAACACTGAACTTTGGGGAATAGTCAAACTACAGCAGGACTCTAGTGACAAACATTACAGAAACCTGGAATCCATTCATGGTGCAGAAGTATTTATCAAAGACCTACTAAGCGTCAGACACTGTTCAAGGTGTCTGAGATACTCCCACAGCCCCCCACAGTCCCCACACAACACAGACAAAAGTGTTGCCTGCGCTGAAGCACCTAGCCTGCCAGCGGGAGGCCTCAGAGTACAGGCGGGGAAGTGAACGTCTCCAGTCTCCACTGCCCCCACCTCCAGCTCCGCCTCTGAAGGACCATCTGAGCAGGTGCAGCCGTTCCTCTACTACAGGGGCTGGGAGGATGGGGAGTCTCCATTCTCTTCCTGAGGATTGAGTCACCTCTGGAAGAGAAAGGATGTCAACATGACAAGGACTGCAGGGGCCTTGGCAGCCTGTGGGTTTTGGGAGGCAGAGATGATGCCTTCGTACAGGGGTATGGATGGACCACACTTATCATGGCCAGCACTGACCTTGAACATCTATGATGACATTAGATGATTAGATGAGGGGCCAAACTAGAGGAGATGGAATGTTCGGGTACAGGCTGCTTTGGGGACTTCAGTGAGCTTTCCCTTTGCCTGCTTTCTAGAACGTGTTCTAGTATTTTCCTTTCACATAGATCTGTTGCTCCTACTTAGAATTTGATTTCGTTTTTTAAAGTTATTTATTTATTTGCAAGCAGAGAGATACAGACACAGACACACACACACATAGACACACACACACACACACAGAGACAGAGAGAGAGAGAGAGAGAGACAGAGACAGAGAGAAAGAGGGAATGAGGGTGAGTGTGGGTGTGCCAGGGCCTCTAGCTGCTGTAAACAAACTCCAGATGCATGTGCCATTTTGTGCATCTAGGCTTTATGTAGGTACTGGGTAATAGAACACAGGTCACTAGGCTGTGCAGGCAACCACCTTAACTGCTGAGCCATCTCTCCAGCCCAGAATTTGAATTCTTCTTGATACATGCATGCATGAGTATCTAGCTGTCTGATGTGTTGTGATTGATGGTTGATTTTGTCCCCATCTTCCCAGCCCTTGTGGTAGAGGAACAGCTGCACCTGCTCAGATGGTCCTTCAGAGGCGGAGCTGGAGGTGGGGGCAGTGGAGACTGGAGATGTTCACTTCCCTGCCTGTACTCTGAGGCCTCCCACTGGCAGGTTCTTTTTGCTCAACGCAAAATGTAATGTCTTGTACTTGTTAGCAGTCAGTTGAGAAGCTAGGAACCTCCCTCTCTCTACTTTCTTCCTAGATACTCATCTTTCTACACTACCTAACCTGTAAAGATTGTGCCAGGACTGAGTCCAGAACTTAACCTGGAGAGTAGTTCAGGGTAATGCTCCTTTACTTTCCTTAAAAATAAGATGGGTAGGGGGAGGGCTAGGGTGGTGGCTCAGCAGCTAAAGATGCTTGCTTACAAAACCTGGTGGCCTGGGTTTGATTCGTTACCACCCAAGTAAAGGACGCCTCAAAGTAGCACCTATATCTGGTATTAATTTGCAGTGGCAAGAGACCCTGGCACACCTATATACATGTGTGTGTGCATACTCACACACACATGCTTGCAAATAAATAAATAAAAATTATTTAGTAATAGGAGGAGAAATAGTTGTGAAGAAGTAGGCATTCAGTAGGAATGGGAGGAAGATAAAAGCATAATTGGGCTGAATATGATCAAATACATTGCATACATGTATGATATTGTAAAAAAAGATTCTGTTATCATGTAACAATGCATTTTAGTGTGTATATTTCAATACAAGTTTAGTTTGTAAAATGTTTCTCACAAATTATGGGTTTAATTATGAAGATTTTATACTGCAAAGAGTTAGTCTGAGTAAGGGCTTTGAGGGATAACACAGTTGCAAGTTGCTTTCTTCTTAAAAGAATAATCTGTTAAAAATAAGCAAATAAACTAAAGTACTAAAAAGCAAAATGAAGGCTTTTAACACTTTTATATTTATTTATTTATTTATGAGAGACAGAGAGAAAGAATGTGTATGCCAGGGCCTCTAGCCACTGCAAATGAACTCCAGCTGCATGTGCTACCTTGTGCATCTGGCTTACATGGGTCCTGGGGAATCGAACCTGAGTCCTATGGCTTTTCAGGCAAGTGTCTTAATGCTAAGCTATCTCTCCAGCCCACAAAGGCTTTTAAAAATATTATTTACTTTGTTTTTCTTTTGTTTGTTTTTTTGTGTATTGCTATACATGATGATGATGATGATTGTGTGTGTGTGTGTGTGTGTTTGTGTGTGTGTGTGAATTTATCAGCATATTGTATAGAGGTCAAGGACATTTTGGGTTGTTGGTCCTCTCCTCCCACCTTGTTTGAGATAGGGTCTCTTGTTATTTTGTCACTGGGAACACAAGATTAGTTAGCTTATGAACTTCAGGAGTTTTTGACCACTTTCCACTACCACAGACATGTTGAGATTGTGGACATGTGCCCCACTTTGTGCCCAGCTTCTGTGGGTGATAAGGATCCAAGCTTGGGTCAGCAAGCTTGCAGAGCAATCACTGTAATCACTGAGTCATGTCTCTAGCCCCCTTTTATTTTCTTAAACCACAAAATGACAATGAAGAACCTTGAAAAAATGGATTTTGGAAAGTCACCTTTTCTCAGGAAATTATCAGAACTCATGGATATAGCATCTTACATAGTCTTTGTAAGTAATTTTTTTCCACAAAAGCCATATTTGCAATTTTGCCCTTCCCTTTTCCTGAAGGTGTTGATTTTCACATCTCTCTTCATCTTGGTCAGATTTACAAAAGTCTGGCTACTTTGCAGGTGTTGACAACTTTCGGTTTGATTGAACTTTACTTATCTAATCCATACTCTAGGTGTTATATTCATGGGCTCTGCACTTGAAGCTCTGCAGTACTTTCTATGTTGTTTTCTTTCTGGCTCCTTTATTTGTCTTATTGATTTGCTGGCTGTCAATCGTTCCTACCTTCTGGGAAAGGTATTTAAGAGCACCAGCCTTCCCTACTTGCCTTCCTCATATTCTTCCTAGGGTTTCCTCAATATTATAATGTTTGTAATGACTAGTTTAATTTTTCTGCATAGTTTCTAATTTCCATTTTCACTGGGATATAATTCACATAAGATAAGCATTTCACACAAAATGGAATTCAAAATTATAAAGACATACCAGTTATATATTTTAAAGTACCAAGGATTTTTAATATTTTCTTAAATGTTGCACAACCACTAACCAATTTTAGAATATTTCTCTCAACTCAAAAGGAAATCCAATACCCACTATCCAATTTTTCTTTGTCCCCACCCTGGCAATCATTTGTGATCTGTTGGACTTAAACATTTCATGTGAATGGACTCATGAAATGTGGCCTTTGTGTCAGGCTTCTTGAAGTTAGCATAACCTTCTTAAGGCTCATCCTGTGGTAGCTCATGTCAGTACTCCTCATTCTGGGAGGAATTCAGAATGGCTCAATTGTGTTCCATTGTGAGGATATATCACATTTGTTTACCCATTTATCAGTGTGTAGACATCTGGGCTGCTTCCACATGCTGGCTGTTACTTATTATGCTGCTACAAACACTCATCTATGAGATTTTGCATGAACATATGCTTTCACTTCTGTGTATATAGCTAGGACTCAGGTTGTGGGGTCAGATGGCAACTCTACCGTTAATAGTCAGAGGAACTGCAGGCTGGCTTCAGCTAGCCATGTACCAAGATTCCAATTCCTCCTCATTCTCCCAACCCTTTTATTTTCTGTTTAAAATCATTATAGCTATCTTAGTGAGTGTACAGATCTTTTATTTTGGTTTAGATTTACATTTCCATTGCAAAAACTGAATATAGTATCTTTTCTTTGTAAAACTGTCCATGGAAGTTATTTGCCTATTTTATAGGGTTATTCTTCTCTCAATCAAAGTGTTATAAGAATTCTGGATAACTTGTGTACGGGACCATCATTGGAATATGTTTCACAAATATTTTCCCCTATTCTGTGGTTATGTCTTCACATATGTAACAGTACAGCTTAGCTCACAAGAATTTTTAATTTTGAAAAGAACTTTATTTGTATTATTTTTGGTTGCTTGTATTCCGGTGGCATAGCTAAGAAACTGTTCCCTACAGTAAGATCATGAAGATTTATAGTTCAGTCTCCTTTAAAGAATTTTGAGTCAGGTGTGGTGGTGCACATCTTTAATCCCAGCATTCAGGAGTCAGAGAGGCAGGAGGATCACCATGAGTTCGAGGCCACCCTAAGACTACCTAGTGAATTCCAGGTCAGCCTTGGCCAGAGTGAAACCCTACATTGAAAAACAAAACTAAACAAGAACTTTGAACATTGAGCTCTGGCATTTTGATCCTTCATGAATTTTGAATTAGTTTTTGCATGTGATATGAGATTGGGGTTCAAATTCATTCTTCAGTATGTCAATATCAAATTATCCATGCATTATTTGTTGAAAGCATGGTTCTATTTTGGTGTCTTAACTCCACAGTTGATAATTAACTGACCTATGACACATGGATTTACTTGTGGAATTTTATTTCAACTCTGTTGAGCTCTAACCTTGTTTATGTCTTATAGTTTTCAGTAAATGTATTATATATATGTCTTTGGATATCTCAGTTGTGAAATATTTTGTCTGGTTTTATTGAAAATGGAATTGTTTTATTTCATTGATTACTTCTCATCAGTATAAAGAAATTAACTAATTTTTACATATTGACCTTGTATTGTAAATTTTCTTAGATTACTAGCAGTAATAACTTTTTATGGCCTTTTTAAAATTTTCTGTGTTTAATATCATGTAATGTGCCAGTAGAGATCATTTTAATTCTTTCCAGTCTGGATGATTTTTATTTATTTTTATTGACTAATTTAGATAGAATGCACTTATGCTATTGAGCTGAAGTGCCCAGAATGAATGTCTTTGTCTTGTTCCTGATGTTAGAAGAGAAATAATAACTGTGGTATTGCTATAATTAAAAAATGTTAGATTTTTTGGTTTTTTTTTTTTGGTTTTTCAAGGTAGGGTCTCACTCTGGCCCAGGCTGACCTGGAATTCACTATGTAGTCTCAGGGTGGCCTTGAACTCATGGCAATCCTCCTACCTCTGCCTCCCGAGTCCTGGGATTAAAGGCGTGGGCCACCACGCCCGGCAAAATGTTAGATTTTATTATTTTTTTAAATGTAGTGTGTATGTGTGAATGTGAGCAGTATGTGCATATGAGTGTAGACGATGGAGGACAACCTCAGCTATCATCCTCAGGAACACCATCAACTTCCTGTGACAGGGGCTCTCATTAGCATGCAGCACCACTAATCAGGCTAGACAGCTGTCTACAAGCTGCTGTCACAGTCTCCCCAGCTCTGGTATTACAGGTGTGTGTTACCATGCCAGCATTTTTTATGCAGCTGTCAATCTCAGCTCCTCATGCTTGTGTGGGCAAGCACTTTCCCACCTCAGCTATTTCCCCAGCCCTCAGAGTTTTATATTGCTTTAATTTAGATGATCATGGTCATTGTTTTTCTTTTCATCTACTGAATGGGTTATTAATTGATTTTATAAGTATAGTAAACATACTTATAGAAGAACTATCACTTGATCATAATGAATATTCATTTTTATACTACTGGGTTCAGTTTTCTAGTGTTCTGCTAAGTTTTATTTGTTTTGTTTGTTTGTTTTTTGACGTAGGGTTTTGCTTAGGCTCAGGCTGACTGGGAATTCACTATGTAGTCTCACTCTGGCCTCGAATTCACAGTGGTCTTCCTACCTCTGCCTCCCAAGTTCTAGGATTAAAGGCATGCTCTACCACACTCAGTGTTTGCACATATTTTTTACAAGATATATTTGGCTTATAAATTGTGATATCTTTCCTATGTTTTTGATTAGTGGCATATTATTGGTGTCAATGAATGAATGAAGAAGCATTGCCTTCTCTGACATATTTTGGAAGCATTTGTGAAAGACTGATATTGTATGTTTTAAAAAATATTTGCTAGAACCTACCATAGAAATCATTTGATCTTGAGGTTGTCTTTGTAAGTCAACAACTTTACATGCCATTGGTATGTTCAGATTTCCCCTTCCCTTTTTAGTAAATGTTGACACTTTATGTCATTCTGGTAACTTTTTAAGTTCATAAATTATTAAATTTGTAGTCATAACATTGTTCAAAGTATATGTTACAATCAGCTTGCTACTGGGACTAATACCTGACCAGAAGCAGCTTATTGAAGGAAATTGAAGGAAGCTTATTTAAGGCTTACAAATTCTAGGGGATCACTATCCACAGAGAAAGAAGCTGGCCTACTTCAGGATCTTCAACAGAGAGAGTGAGAGAATGAGTGCACCAGGAACTCCAGCCACTGCAAGCAAACTCCAGATGTATACATCACCTTGTGCAACTGCTTTACAGTGGGACCTGGGGAAATGAACTGAGGGCCTTTGGCTCTGCAAGCAAATGCTTTAACTGCTAAGCCATCTCTCCAGCCCTAATTTTATTTTTTTTATCTCCATTTTATTTATTTGTTTTAATCTGTATTGTTTCCTTAATTCTGTTTGGCTTAGGTTTTATTATCCTTTTCAAATTTTTTCTAATAGAAGACTATTGATTTGAGATACTTTTAAAAAAATTTTTCTGAATTAGTACCATTGTGTATAGTTGTAAATTTCTTTCTGACCATGTCTTAATGGCATCCCATTTTTTGCAGGTTATTTCTTTATTAATATCAGAATATATTCTGATTTACTTTGACTATGTTTACAACTAATGTTTAATTTCTACATAGTTTTGAGCTTTCCAATTATATACCATGGTTTTCAAATACAATTGCATTGTGATTGAAGAATATATTTTGCAGTATCAGTTAATTTTAAGTTGATTAGGAGTTGTTTGTGGATGCCTAAAATATATTGAGGAATATTTCTTGTGAACTGGAGAAGAATATGCATTCTGATATTAGCTGTGGCACAACTATTAGTTAGGTTATAAGGTTCAAATCTTCAATTTTCTTTATTTCCTTTTGTCTGTTATAAATATTATTGACAAGGTAGTCACAGAATTGCCAATTGATATTATTCAATTCTGATTCTGTCAGGATTTGTGTCATCTCTTTGAGGACTCTCTTGTTAGGAGGATGTGTTACAAAATTGCTATATACTCTTGATAGATTAATTCTTTCAACATACATGTTTTATTTGTCTCTAGTAAGTTTTGTTTTAAATTCTACTTTATCTATTAGTATTGATATTTCAACATTCGTTTAATTGCTGTTTCTATGCAATATCTTTTCAGTCCTTTTACTTTTTCTTCTCGTTTTAAATAATAGGCACATCATGTCCTCCAACTTCTGCAAATGAACTCCAGATGTATGCACCACTTTGTAAATCTGGTCTCAAGAAGGCACTGGGGAACTGAATCTGCATTGCTAGGCCTTTCAGACAAGCACCTTAACCATTGAGCAATCTTTCCAGCTCAGTCATTTTACTTTCAATCTGTTTTTGTCTTTGACTCTAAAGTGATTTGATTGTAGACACCAATCTATTATTCATTTCTCCACTTGCATTTAATATAATTGTTGATAATGGAGAATTAATGTATTTTGTTTTACTTTCTTTTCTGTATGTTTTATGTCTTTAATTCATATTGGCTTCAGCTTACACAAAAACTGTGGTCAAGAATTATCTGAGATTGGGGCTGGGGAAATGGTTCTGCAGTTAAGAACATTTGCCAATTAAGCATTGGAGCCTTTTGGGCTGGAGACCAACTTGTTCAACTCCTTAGCCCTCATTTCAAAGCCGAGTGTGAGCGTGCATGTCTGTAACTACAGTCTATAGAAAATCTGCTCTGGTTTACTAAAGGATAGAAGGAACAGGTTGAGGAAGACATCTCATCTCAAAGCAAACATGGTGTGGATGAATGATAAGAGAAGGACATCCAAAGTTTTCCTCTGACCTCTGCCTCTGCATGCATACACATGGGCTGAGCAACTGCATACACATGTGCATATACCATACATCACACAGATGCACACCACACGT
The DNA here is from genome assembly GCF_020740685.1 of Jaculus jaculus. Taxonomy (NCBI): domain Eukaryota; kingdom Metazoa; phylum Chordata; class Mammalia; order Rodentia; family Dipodidae; genus Jaculus; species Jaculus jaculus. The sequence goes on from NC_059109.1 coordinate 104,044,755, forward strand.
GTACTCTACAGACATACATATATACACATGAGTGAAAAAGAGTTCTTGTGTATTTGTCAGTTTTCTTATTTGAAACAGCTTTATTTCATACATTTTAGATATATGTGATCATGAGTACATAAATCATCACTAATGTTTGTAGCATATTCTCATATATTGGATGTTTTCTAAATTATATCTTCCACAAAATTCCACCTTTAAAAATAGCATTTGATATATATTCTGTGTTGACATCACATGTACATAAATTTAAGTTATATATGTGTTAGTATAAGCATGTATAATTTAAAATCTCACTTTTGTTATTTTTTACCAAATGTATGTGTTTATAAGTAAATAACATATAATAGGAGTTCTAATATTGTTCATACAATATGAGGTTAGTAAGCAAGTTTGTCTACTTACCATTTGGTTCTGGGAAATTTTATTATTTTGGGAAATTTAATCTCTATTTTTGAACTGGGATTTCATTTGGTAAATGATGGAATTTCTGATTCTGTTAAAAACGCTTCATAGCTTTTCTGTCATACTTCCAGTGTTTTCATTGTTAGCATAGTGACTTCACATTCCAGCTCACTAATTATTTTGTTATAAATTGTGATAAAATATACATAACAAGAAATTACCATTTTAAGCATATTACGTGTATAACTCAGTGGCATAAAGTGCATTTACAATATTTTAAAATCTATCCCCATTACCCATTCCCAGAAACTTTCCAGCGTCTGGGACTGGTGCACCCACGAAGCAATAACTCTTCATTTGACTTCCCCCTCATCTACTGCTAACCTCCGTGCTATTTTCTGTCTTTATGAATTTGTGTATTTTGAGTGCTAATATAAGTGGAATCCTACAAGACTTATTCTTTTGTGTCTGTATCATTTCACTTAGCATAACTTTTTAGGGGCTATCCATTTTTCAGCATGTATCTGAATTTGTTTAAGTCAATAATATTCTATTGTAATTTCATACTATATTTTGTTTATCTGTGTGCATTTATTGATGGCGATTCAAGTTGTTTCCATCTCCAGTCTTTTGTGAATAATGCTGCTATGAATGTTGTTATCCAAGTATCTGTTTGAGTCCCCAGTTTCAATTCTTCAGAGTATACACTTGGAAGTAGAGCTGCTGGATCATATGGTAATTCTATGTTTACATTTTTGAAAAAACGACCACACTGTTTCCCACAGTGACCGCACTATTTTACATTCCTACCAGCAATACACAAAGGTTCCCTTTTCTCCACATTTTTACCAGCCTTTGCTATTTTCTGGTCTTTAATTTTTTTTAATTTTAGTAATAATCATCGCAATGGATATGAAATGGTATATTGTGGTCTGGGTATTCTCTTCCTTAGTGGCTAGTCATGTTCTTTTCATAGCTTTATCGGCCATATGTATATCTTTGGTGAAATACCTGCTTAAATCTCTTGCTCGTTTCAGTGTTCTGAGTTATTTGTATTTCTTTCAGTGAGTTCTAGCAGTTCCTATGTATTCTCAACATCAAGTATATGATTTTTGGATATATTATTGAGTTCTGTGGGTTGTCTTTTTTAATTGCTTGATAGTAGACTTTGATGTATAGGGGTTTGTAATTTGACATAGTCAAGTTTATGTATTTTTTTTCTTTAGTAGTTTCTATTTTGGCTGTGATCCTTAATAAATCTCTGTTAAATCTTATGCCATGAAGAATTACTCTTAAATTTTTTTCTGATATATTTTACAGTTTTTACTTTTAGGATTTTGATTTAGTTTAAATTAATATTTAACTATGGTGTTAGGTAATCATACATCTCGATTTTTAAACATGAGAGATATCATTTCCTTAGTTCCATTTGTTGAAAGGTTGCCTGTTATACATTGGATGCTCTTGGCTTCCTTGTCCAAAATAAATTAGTTATATGTGTGGGAATTTATTTCTGCATTGTCAGTTTTTCCATTGGTCCATGTGTGCCTTCTCTTATACACAGTGTTTTGATTATTATAGCTGTGAGATAAGTATTGAAATGGGGAAACATGAATCCTCAAACTATGTTCTTTTTTATCCCAAGATTATTTTGGGTATTTGGGATCTCTTGAGAGTTCATATGGATTTTTTGATGGGGTATTTCATTCCTTCAAGAGATGTTCTTGGGGTTTTCATAAGAATTGTTCAAATATGTGTATTATTTGGAGTATTACTGTCATCTTCAAAATATTGAATTTCTAGCCCACAAAGAATACATTTTTCTTACTTATGTCTTAAGTGATGAATGAGCTAATTAATTAATCAAATTTATTTCATCAATGTTTTGTTGTTTTCAGGGTAGTCTTTTATCCATTGGCTAATTCCTAAACAATTATTATTATTATTTTTAGTTTTTTGAGGTAGGGTCTCACTCTAACCCAGGCTGACCTGGAATTCACTATGTAGTCTCAGGGTGGCTTTGAAATCACTGTGATCCTCAAACCTCTGCCTCCCACATGCTGGGATTAAAGGTATGTTCCACCACGCCTGGCTCAATTATTCTAAATTTATTTTGCATGAAGATATTTTAATTTCCTTTTTTGATTGTTCTTCATAGCAACTGACTTGTAGGTGTGTTAATTTTGTATTCTGACACTTTGTTAATTTTGTTCATTAATTCTAGCATTTGTTTGTGTGGGATTGTCAAGATTTTTATATATAAAAGGTCATGATATCTTTCAGTGGAAATAATACAATTTCTTTCAAAGTTTGAATAAAATTCCTTTTATTTCTTTTCTTTGTCTGATTGCCCTGGCTAGGACTTCCACTTCTGTGCTGAATGTGAGTAGAAAATCGTGCATCATTCCTCATTTAAGGTCTTTGGGTAAAGTTTCAACCTCTAATCAAGTATGATACAGGTTGTGAGGTTTTAAATATAGCCTATATTATGTAAAGAAATTTAATTTTATTCCAACAATAATAAAATATTGTGTTTTAATCATAAAAGGTAATAAATAATGGCCCTGTGGATCCTTTAATCTCTCTCTCTTTAATTTTTTTTTTATTAATTAGTTTTGTACTCAGCACATACAGTCAGTTTGGTACCATTATTAGGCTCATCTGTGACTTACTTATCCCCTTAGCCCCCCTTATTGAGGTCCTGCATTGTGGAGTTAGCCCACAGTTATGGGTAGGATAAATGTCTTTGTATATCATGACCCAACATGTGGCTCTGACTTTCTTTCCACCCTCTCCTCCGCAAAATTTCCCTTAGCCATGTTGGGTTCATTTTTGGTCTGCTTCAGTGATGAGGTGTTGGGAGCCTCTGAGGCTCTGGCTCTCTGATTTGGTAGGAGTTGATTTTTCTCTGTGTTGGTCTCCTTCCCCTTTGTGCTGGTACCTGGTTCACCAAGAAAACAGCACCCTTGCTTGTTTTGCCAATTTTTCTTAGTTTCAGCCGGGGCCCTTTTGAGGTATGATGAGGTGGCTCTTTCTTCAGGATCTACATATATCTGAAAAAAAGAAGCGCATTCTCCAATGGACAGTAAGTTAGCACCAGACAAATGAGATAACCCTTACTTTTTTTTATAGAGAATTTAATAGGTGTAGGCCCTCTTGTAGCCCATGATTGATGGTAGCTTGATAATGGAGAGTGGGCTTATGTTTGGATATGGTTCTGACTTGTTTCCCAGCTCCAGCTATGGGTCTTGTACCTGTGAGGGGATAAGTTAGCCCAGTCAAGAGCAGTTGGTTCCCCACCATGGCTGTGTGCCACTATTGCACTTGTGTGGGCATTACTATGGGTTATTTGCTTCTAAGTAGGTGAGACCATGAGTTGCTTGAACAGATATTGGTCATTTTCCCCCAGTCACCCATGTAGCACCTGCTGGCACTAGATGTGCTGACTGTCTGGGGCCTGACTCTCTTCTAGCTTCCAGCCATGCCATTCCAGTTTATGTGTCAACTGCATATGATGTCTTCAGCAGTAGGATCTTACCACTAACCTTCATTGGGTCATCAAGTAATCTGACAGAAATCTGTCTTTCTTTTAGGAAGCCTTGTAGGTCTCTCTGATCAAAAGCTCATTGTGGATGATAGCCACATGCTGGTACTGGGAGTTACAGGTCATTGCCCACTAAGAAAAGGAAGAAAAAGAGAATTAATATAAAAGAGTTAGAGAGAAGAGAGAGAGAGAGAGAGGGAATGAGGGAGAGAGGCTGTAGAAGATTAAGGTCAGTCTTCATCATACCCTCTCCAGTGTCTTGTGGCTCAGGTGTTCCCTCTAAGGGCCCGGTGAAGGTTCAGCCATTTGGTCTGCCTTTCAGGATGTAGAATTTTCTGATATCATTGCCATTTGGGTCTAGATTTGTGTTTCCCACCCCTTCTGTTGCCCTCCTCTCCCTCCCCACTTCTCCTATTGGCTAGTCCACGAGATGTTTACTGGGTATGTGAGGCATCTTTTGATTCATTGAGGTTATTGTTTTTCTGTCCTCTACTTTATTCACACACACTCTAATCTTTATCAATCTCTTTCTTTTTCCAGAGAAGCATTTAAATTTGTTCCTTATTTTCTAATAACTTAAGGTGTTACTGAGGTAACTTCTTTGAAGCCTTTGTCTTCTAAAAATATGTTTGCTGTTCTGAATCTCCTTGTTAGCACTCTTCTGCCACATCCCACAGCTTTGTAGTATTTATGCTTTAATTTTTTAAAAAGAATATTTTTTATTTATTTTTACTTCTTTGAGAGAGAAAAACATAGAGAGATAGCGAGAGAGAGAATGGGTGTTCCAGGGCCACTAGCCCCTGCAAATGAACTCCAGATGAAAGGATCACCTTGTGCATCTGGGCTTATATGGGTCCTGTGAATTACACCTGGGTCCTTAGGCTTTTCAGGCAAGCACCTTAACCGCTATGCCATCTCTCCATCCCTATGCTTTCATTTTTACTTGCCTCAAGGTGTTTTCTTTTAAATTTTTATTTTCTTTAAAATAACTTTATTTATTCTTTGGCAAGAGTGGGAACAAGAGAGTATGGGCATGCTGGCCTCTTGCCATTGCAAATGAACTCCAGATACATATGCCACTTTGTGCATCTGGCTCTACATGGTTATTGGGGAATTGAACCTAGGCCAGCAGATTTTGCAAGCAAGCACCTTTAAATGTTGAGCCATCTCCCCAGCTCTTTAGGTATTTTCTAATCACCCCTGTGATTTATTTTGTGCCCCATTAGTTTTTAATGAGTATGTTTACTAATTCTCACATCTGAGTATTTCAATTTTTTTATAGTATTGATTTCTGGTTTGATTCCTTTATGATCAGAAACTATACTACAACTGTCACTGATGTTTTCAAATAAATTAAGACCTGTGTTTTGTGGCCAAACATGTGATCTTCCCTGGAAAATTTGCCACAAACTATTGAGAGGCATTTATATTATGGTGTTTTTCTGTTGAATATTCTGCATGTCTATTCGGTTTATGTCTTTTACAGTGTTCAACAAGACCTGTTTTTTCTAATTAATGTTTTGTTTGCTCTATCTATGATTGAAAGTGTAGCCTATGAGTTTTTGAAATACTTTAACTATTGTGTTGTCATTTTTACTACAGCATAATGAGTTTACGTAATGACTGCAGTATCTTTTCTTAGATTTACAAAAAACATGCGCATATGTGCGTGTATGAGTATATGTGTGTGCACACACACTTACACACCCCTTAGCTACGTATAGATGTGTGTGTCTGTGATTCCTGTGAGGTGTTTTTTTTTTTTTTTTTAACCCTTAAGACATTATGCCTTTCTATTTCTTACACATATGACCTCTTTTCTTGCCTGGAGTTTGCCCAGCATTTTGGAGTCTTCATCATACCCTTGTCTTTGTGTTAGTGAGTCCCTATTCTCTCATCTGTGGGTGCTGCCTCATGATCACAGCCTGCCTCTGGCATTGGGGTTGTTGCGTTGATGGAAGGGTAGGGAAGCATGGCTCATTGCTGAGCTGCATGGGATTTCCTACTCTCCTGTGTTTTGAGTGCTGCCTGTTTCTCTTTTCCCTGCCGTTAGTGCCCAGCCTTATTACTCTCAGGTCTGGTTTTATATGGCTGTGCTTTCTGCAGGAGGTGCGATTTTGGAAGGAAAAAGGTCAATTCTTCTGGACACCTGGCCTGGTGTTCCACTACTACTTTCTGTCATCATTCTCACGTGTCTCTTTCAGCCATCTTGGAATTTAAAGTCTATCTCAAATCTGTACCTACTTTGCCATATCCATTGAATCTACTTGTTTCAGTGGAAGCCATTTGTAATATTCACTTTCTCCTTTTCAAATTTCAAGATAGAATCCTGTGAATCAAATCTGGCACACCACCTATGTTGTAACTAAACTTTTATTGTAAGGTGCTGATGTTTGTTTGAGGCTTTTGTATAGAAACAGCAGGGCTGAGTGGTGGTGTCCACGTCATCAGTCCCAAAGTCTCAAATATTTATTATCCAGCTTTCTGCAGAGCTTACTTATTTCTATATTATGAAGACGTTAAATAGTCCATTTACTCCTGAAAATGCAGCAAGGGCCAAATACATAGTGACACTCTTGCCAGAAAGTCTCATACTATAAAACACGTGCAGATTTTAGTGTGTCTAACTTCTTTGCCATGCCTTGTTTAATAGATAGTGTGGAGAGGTATTGCATTAGCCTGTAGGGAAATAGAGACTATAGGCATATGACAACACTAGAAAGTGTTCATTAGCTTTAAGAGTAACACGTAATTCAATTAAAGAGAGAACATCTCTGTTATACGCCCCCACCCCAAGAAAGAACCCAACAATACAGGACAACATTTAAGTAAAACTTGTTGAACATGTTGCCATTAAAATATACAATAGCATTATGAGAAGGAAAAGGTGCTTAATGTCAATCCATGAAACATTGATTTGTACACCAAAAAGCAATAACTTTCATTTTTTTATCTTTAAAACATGTTCTTTAGAAAATATACGTTGAATGTCTTTGCTCAATTAAAAATGTCTGGTCAATTTTAGGTTTATAAGTCACTTTTGCTAACTCAAGCCATACTCGCTCCTTCCTTTTTTTCCTCCTTCCTTTTTTCCATTCTGCCTGATGTCATCGAAAACTAAAGACTGACATTCAGGCATATAACATATAGAGGTCAGAAACTTCAAATAGCAATAATTGGCAGCTGAGTGTTACTGGGCTCTGGTTTCATGGGGACATGATTGTGGTTTCACATATGCAGTAGTAGACTCTTAGTTGACTGACAATTGGGAAGGAAGTGGATGAGTGAGGAAGATGCTGGATCTGTGTCTTTTTCTATAGAATGGAGAGTGTGAAGAAGCCATTTAAATGTTCTCAGAGTGGCTTCTCTTGGCCAGCGTCCCTGAACATACCATGGAGCAATGTCAACTATAATATAAAATGTCCTAGAAATCTTGCAATTTACGAGCTTAATGGCACACCTGAGGATTACGAGGTTTTTTCCATCCACTCCTAACAGCCCAATGACTGATTTAGCAGAGAGGAAGCACGATGAATAATTCTGATCACTTTCTAACAGTCTTCCTGTCTCACTGACTTCAGAGATTTAGGGTACAGCACTTGTAGGGATTTGTATGTCTTCTCAGTCATATTTTAAACTCACACTCAAAGGATGAAGAGGAAAAATGATTCTTAGATATAAGTACTTTATCATTTGAAAATGAGATTATTTTTTAGATCTCAAGCACTTTGTTGCTCGTCTGCTTTTTAGTTCAATTGAGCTTCTTCTTTTAAAAAAACATATTTATTTAGTTTAATTATTTGCCAACAGACAGAGACATACAAAGAGAATGGGTGCACCAAGGCTTCCAATCACTGCAAACAAACTCCAGATGCATGCACCACTTTGTGCATCTAGCTTTATGTGAGTACCGGGGAACTGAACACAGGTTATTATGCTTTGCAAGCAGTGTCTTAATCACAGAGTCATCTTTCCAGCTCTTTTTTTTTTTTTTTTAAATAAGGGCTTCTTAACATTGTGAGTCTACTCTGTTGACTGTACTCACCTGAGAACCAAAGACTACAGTGAAGCTATATGGAGGTTCAAGTAATGGGTCTAATTCTTTTCTAAAATTATAATTATTGATGTATGCTATTATATGTTAGTGTCTAAAATAATGGGTATATTTTAACCATATGCATTAATACATTTTTGTATATGTGTACATGGTGCTTTGATCACATTCCCTCTTTCCTCTCTTGTCTCCCAGATCTATTTCATTGATTAATTTTTCTTTCCCATTCTTAGTTTTGTTTGTTTGCTAGCTTTAGAATCTGTAAGTGGAGATAAAAATAAAGGTACTTTCCTTGAAGGTCTTTTAAAAAATAGTTTTATTTATTTATTTGCAAGGAGAGAGAGAGAGAGAGAGAGAGAAAGAGAGAGAGAATATGGGTGCACCAGGGCTGTAAATGAATTCCAGACACATGTGTTACTTTGTGCATCTGGTCCTATGTGGGTAATGGGGAGTTGAACACAGGCCAACAGGCTTTGCTGCACCTTTAACTATTGAGTTATCTCCCCAGCCCATTAAAGGGTTATTGCAGGATCTTCTTGAGACAGTGATGTAAAGTCATAGGTATTAACACTTGGTATGTCATCATTTCATATATATGTAAGCAGCTATCCCTAGTATGTAAACTTACCTGCATAAAATGACTTGATATTCATGTGACATTTATGGATTAACACTCTTCCTTGACTGTAGTCCTCACATTGTAAACTGTATAATTCTAGAAATACTAAGTAGTCTCTTAAGGTCTTCATATGTTAGCCAATTTAGCATTGCCCTCTTAATTTGAAAATCTCTCTCATGATCAAATAATGCTTACATGTTTAAAGGATGAAAGCTTCAGTGAAAAATCAGAGACTAGGATGAAGAACCACTTTACTCTTTCCCTTCATGCTAGAGTGCCTGACCAGAACCTCTTGGGGATAATGGACCTAAATTATAACACTGGCTGTAACATGTGAATTTTTCTTCAGTAATTATTGAGAAGACACAAAGGACATGAAGAATAAATTATAAAAGAATAAAAGGGGGGGCTGGAGAGATTGTTTAGAGGTTAAGTGCTTGCCTGTGAAGCCTAAGTACCCTATTTCAAGGCTTGATTCCCCAGTACTCACAAGGTAGCACATGTATCTAGAGTTTGTTTGCAGTGGCTGGAGGCCATGGTACACCCATTCTCTCTCTCTCTCTCTCTCTCTCTCTCTCTCTCTCTCTCAAATAAATAAATAAGTAAACAAACAAAAGAAGAAAATGTAGGAAAGCTTAGGTTAGAACAACACTAGAACATCTTTCCTTCCTATTGATCTGGTGACTATCAGGATATGTGGGTGTTGTGGCTCTTATATATATGTCCTTCCAAAAATCACAAGCCAGAACTTAAGGCCCAAGGTGAGGCTATTAAGAGGTATGGCTTTTGGGAAGTAGTTGGGTCATGAAGATTCCACCTTTATGGGTGGCATCCATGCTCTTTAAAAGAGGCTTCATAGTCCTGACTGCTATTTCTTATGCCATGGGAGGACAAGCCTTTGTGCTTCACCATCGAAGACACAGCAAGGCGACAGAAGACATCAGTCTTTACCAGGCACTGACACCACCAACCCTTGGTCCTACATTTCTCAGTCTGTAGAACCATGAGCCTTATGTCCGCTCCTAATAAGTTACCTGGTACTAAATGTTTTGTTATAGCAGCAGAACTAGGCTAAAACAATGAGCAATATGCAAATTGACAAGGTCCAAGGAACTGGGAAGTTCCTGCTCCTACTCTACAGTGTGGTGTAAACTCATACAACTTTGGTGGAGTTTAATTATGAACAGATGTTTCCAACGACCACTGTGACTTCAAACACCAACTCTTTCTTGTCCTTGTGGGACATGGGTTATGAATGAAAGAAAATTAAGAAAGAACTCCTACTCATTTAGGCATTATCTTAGGCCAGGAATGGTGGCTCAAGCCTGTCATCCCAGCTACTTAGGAGGTTGAAGCAGAAGACTCAAAAGTTCAAGACCAATTGACTACAGAGCAAGTTCAAGGCCAGTCTAAAAAACGTAGTGAGACCTTGTCAAAAGAAAAAAAAAGGGGCTACATGGGCGACTGGGGAAAATGACCAATATCTGTCCAAGCAACTCATGGTCCAACCTATGTAGCAGAAAATAACCTGTTGTGATGCTCACACAAGTGCAATAGTGGCACACAGCCATGGTGGGGAACCAACTGCTCTTGATTCGGCTAACTTATCCCCTCAGTGGTACGTGAACCATAGCTGGAACTGGGAAACAAGTCAGAACCATATCCAAACATAAGCCCACTCTCCAATATCAAGTTACCATCAATCATGGGGTACAAGAGGGCCTACACCTATTAAACTCTCTATAAAAAAAGTAAGGGTTATCTCATTTGACCTGGTGCTAACTTACTCTCCATTAGAGAATCTGCTTCTCTTTTTCAGATAGATGCAGATCCTAAGGAGAGAGCCACCCCATCATACCTCAAAAGGGGCCCAAATGAAACTAAGGAAAATTGGTGAAACAAGCAAGGGTGCTGTTTTCCTGATGAACCAGATACCAGCACAAGGGGGAAGGAGACCAACACAGAGAAAAATCAACTCCTACCAAACCAGAGAGCCAGAGCCCCAGAGGCCCCCAACACCTCATCACTGAAGCAGACCAAAAATGAACCCAACATGGCTCAGGGAAATTTTGCGGAAGAGGGGATGGAAAGAATGTCAGAGCCACATGTTGGGTCATGATATACAGAGACATTTATCATACCAATAACTGTGGGCTAACCCCACAATGCACGACCCAAATACCTCAACAAGAAGTGGCTAGTGGGGAGGGTGTAGGTCATGGATGAGCCTAATAATGGTACCAAACTGCCTGTACTTGCAGAATAAAAAACTAATAAAAAGAAAAAAAAGTGGCATGTAGCTTAGTGTGGTAGTGTGCTTACCTAGCATGTACAAGGAAGACAGTAGGCTCAACCCCAGTAAAACACACACACACACACACACACACACACACACACACACACACACACACACCACGACCACCATGACCACCATCACCATCAATAACACTACCATCTTACTTACTGTCTATTGGCCCATGTCAAGTCCTAGGTTTACTAAAATTTTCTTCTTGAATTTCTCAGTATTTTTTTCTTTGAAATATAAGATTAAATGAGACCCAAATTATTTTGTCAAAATATATTACTTAGGGCTGGAGATATAGTTTATTGGTTAATGCACTGGTCTGCAAAGCCCTAGGACCTATGTTCAACTCTTCAGATCCCACATAAGCCAGATGCACAAGGTGATGCAAGGTCACACATGTGCACAAGGTGGCATACACACATCATGGAGTTCTACTGCAGTGGCTTGAGGCCTTAGCACTCCAATTCTCTCTCTATCTCTCTTGCTCTTATATAAGAAAAGGCCAGTCTGCTGGGCTTGCCTCAAAAAAATACATATTATCTAAATGTCATCTTTCTATTTAAAACTTTAAGATTAGTTGCCTGAGAATATAACACCATCATTTTTCTGACACTGGACTTTAACAAATGGGACAATGTGGCTCAAGAGTCTGAGCTGGTCAATATGAGATTACCTTTTTGGGTTTGGGTGGCTTCTGTGACCATTCGTTTCTAAAGACACTGAACATTCTTAGAGAACTTTTCACTGCTTGTATCTCTGAAACTCCTTCCTTGCTGGTCCTTATACCATATCAAGTCAGATAGAAGAGTATTAATTGAGACATTCACCATTATTTTTGTAAGAATTACAGCAAAGTGAAAAAAAAAAAAAACCCTTCCTTTCTACTTCATTCATTTTAAAAGAAGACCTGGATTGTTTAAGCTTCAAGGTGAGAAAGGTCCTGTTCCATTCCATTCCTTGAGAGAACAAAACTCCAAACTTGCTGTTCTGTTCTCCCGATACCTCTAGCATTCTGTAATCTTTCCCAGTGAGTTGAGATCACATCCTCTGACAAGAGTGGAACTTCACCACATATTTTATTGTGCTTGGAAGATTGCAAGGAAGATCTCTCCCATGGTTTTCCTTTCCTTGAATAGAAAATTCTGCGTAATATTTGTATTAAGGACATGTGGCTTTATTTCATTAAATTTTAATTTAATTGCTTAAACATATGACAGTGCAAGTCTTGTAAAAATACATCAAGTTGTCAAACTTTAAAAATTTCATTTATTTGTTTGCAAGCAGAGAGAGAGATAGAGATAAGAGAGAGACAGACAGAGAGAATGGCATAACAGGACCTCCAGCTGCTGCAAACAAACTCCAGATACATGGGCCACTTTATGTGTTTGCCAAGCCATCTCTCTATCCTCAAGTTTCTTTTTAAGTCAGAACTGGGTATTTTTTTTTTATTATAAAACATTCTACCTCTCAGATGAAGCTAAATGTTGTCTCTTTATATCTCTCTTTGCTGCATATGTCCTTTTCAAGGATAGAAAGAATGTTTAAGTCTAGGTAATAAATATCAAATTTTCAAGACCTAAACTGGAAATGCCACCTTTGACTTATCAGTCATTTTCGGCTTGTGCTTCCACAAAACACAAAGCACATACTTTCTAACCACAATTGAAACCATTTTCCAATAGCGTCTTTGGAGGAATGAGTGTGTGTGAGACTTCTGAAAGCCATTTGTTGAGACAGCCATGAAAATCTTCCCTGTTTTGTGTATTGGGTGTTTCTTTTTTCCTTCCTTCTTCTCAAGGATCATTTTTAGGTGAATGTCATAATAAAGTTGGACGATTTACTATTTGAGAAATAGAGGAATAGCTAACAGAATACCACATTCCAGATATGGCTCATACCATGTGGCCATCTGAGAATAGAAGAAAGTAGATAAAAAGGTCTGATTCCTTGAGAGGGCCTCCCAGAGCACTGGCCCCATCCTGCTAAGGGAGGCCCTTTTATATGGAGAAGAGCCCTCCCCAACTCCAGGACCAGTTCTGCTGCCCTGGAGATCATCTCCCCTGTGGTCCCCCAAGGCTCACCGCTCCTCCTTCCCTGCAGATTTTGTCCAGTGGCTGAGACTGTAAACGTGTGCTAATACCCAGGTCTTTGTCCTCCCTCCCTAGAGTCTTCTGTGTGACTCCCTTCCAGGTGTGGAAGGGACAAGAACAGGGAAGAATGGCCAGGCTCAGGATTTATATGTGTCTCATGCCACATGTTCCCAAATGCTTTCTGGGCTGTTTGAAAACTGGTCTGCACAGATATTAATCTCTGTGACCATATGTCTGGAACTTTTCATCACTGGGGAACAGCTGAAAGTAGTTGATGGCACTCTGTGTGATCCACGCTAGGTGTTGTAAGTCTGCTCAGAAGAACATGTGTCTCGGGCTTTGGGACCATGATGAGAAATGTCTGTGCCTCCTCTTTTTTAGTTTTTAGCTTTACTGCATGGCTGCAATTGTTGAGCCTCAGGTAAATCTATTCCTAAAATATATGGATTAGGAATGGTGGGAGGATTCATTCAGGCAAAGGAGGAAGTCTGATGTAGTTCTTACAAGACCCTCTTGTTTATATTTTTTTACTCAAGTCATAAGACTTCCAAATTTAATTTTCTCAAATGTATGTTATAGACAAAAGCATTCAAAATAATAGAAATATACTATGTCATCACATCTTCTTTCATATTATTTAGTTGATTCATCCAAATCGTTGACTAATTTAGAGAGTGGTTACAATGATTACACATATACCCTTTTACTATTTTTATTTAACTAAAAGTATACACTGTGTGCTCAGTTCCTGACCTTTTGCTGCAGAACTAAGTTTTGACTATGAATATGTGATAGTTGGTGAGAGTCCCACTCTGCCTTTCTTATAAAGACTACATCAACCGTATCACTCCTGTAATTTCCAGGTAGCTTGGCTAACACAGAATGTGAACTGATAGAGATGGAGGAAGAGGACCTATTGCAGATTCAGTTTTATATTTTATATTATAAATATACACCTCTGTTTAGTCTCTTAAAAATATTCATGTACTTGTACATAAAATTAACTCTTCCTTCTCTCATCCAAATTTCATCACAATAATTAAACTTGATCATGATGACCAATGGCATTAACTGCTTGTGATGGAACCTAACTGATGATTCCAAAATAGTAAAGAGGGGTATAGTTGCAAGACAGCAGTCAGCGAGGTGTCACTGATTTTTCCTATGGATCAGCCCAGACATTTAAAGCAAATGGGAACAAAGAGTAACCTGATGGCCCTCGTGGGCAGTGAAGATGGTCTATCACATGGGATGAACTAAGTAATGTCATAGTCAGGAATTCTTCCCAACTCTTCATGGCCTGTAATTTGTCTTCTATATTTTCTCCTGTGTATGCTGTGAGTCTTCTGGGGATAATTTCTAAGACCCAGGCTAATGAAGCAGTAGCTACAGGGCCATGGATAGAAGCTGTAACAGAGCATGTTATGAATCAGGTTCCACATCGGGGTTGGCACATACCACTTTCACTCACAATTTACAGTAAGCCAATGGCTACATCTGACTTGTGTAGAGTGAGTGTTGCAGTCCTGTTTGCATTGCTGGCAGAAATCACCTGACCAAAAGTAGCTTGCAGGAAAAAAGTTTTATTTTGCTTATAGACTTGAGGGGAAGCTCCATGATGGCAGGGGGAAAGATGGCATGAGCAGAGAGTGGATATCACCTTCTGGCCAACAACAGATGGCCAACAGTGACAGGAGAGTGTGACAAACACTGGCAAGGGGACACTGGATATAATACTCATAAGCCCATCCCCAAGAATACACTGCCTCCACGTGTCTTAATTCTCAAATCTCCATCAGCCAGGAACCTAGCATTCAGAATACCTAAGTTTATGAGGTACACCTGAATCAAACTACCATAGTTCACTCCTGGCTCCCATAACCATATATTGTTAAAATACAATGCACTCAGTCCAACTTTAAAAGCCTCCATAGTTTTATCAATCCTAATGATGTTCCAACATCCCATAGTCCAATAACTTTTAACTGGGCCATAATACCAAAAACTCCCCCCAAACCCATAATGGCACAGAATATACATTCACACTAGAAAAGATGGCATTGGGCATAGCAAAGAAACATTCAACCAATATAAGATTTAAGACAACCAGGGAAAAAATCAAATTCTGTAGTTCCAAGTCCAACAACTCCATTCAGTGACAAATATACAAGTCTGATAATTCTAACCAGTAACAAGTCTCTGGAATTCCAATTCTGACCTGCCAGCTAAGCTACTCACAGTCCTGGAAAACTTCATCCGAGGCTTGCAGCTCTCTTTAGCAGCCATCTTGTGGTCTTAGCACCTCTGCTGGGTCTACACTGAAACCCACAGTCCATCTTCATGGTGCCATTGGGTCTCCCATGCAGGCAATCCAGCAAACCTGCTTTACACTGCCCATAGCCATTTCCAAAACACCAGACTGTGCTACAAATTCAATACCCTCTCTTTTCTGCATTTCTCATACTCTACAATACCAGGTGGGGTGGCAGTTTGCTAATCCAGGAGAGAATAAAGATGATATTAAAGAACAGAACACTCCTTCAGCATTTAGGCCCCTTCAAAACAGACTGCATTCTTTATGTTGTCCCACTGCAGGTCAGTTGGTCCAATCTTAATGGTTATAATCTCTCATACAATTATACCTGAACAGGCAGAGGTTTCAGCTCAAAGATTTCATTTCTGTGCCATATCCCTCTGCTCACACCAGTCCCTTTCTATGGAATGCAACCCTGAAAAAGTTCTCAGGACATGGCCATGACAGCAAGCCTCTCACACAAACTGCTTCTAGCCCAGTCTAGGCAAAGCTCATTCTCACCCTTATAAACCAAATCTCATAGTTCATAGTTCTTACTGCATTCAAGGGGACTCAAGGGGAAGCTCCACAATGGCAGTGGAAAACAATGGCATGAGCAGAGGGTGGACATCACATCCTGGCCAACATCAGGTGGACAATAGAAACAGGAGAGTGTGCCAAACACTGGCAAGGGGAAACTGGTTATAATACCCATACACTGCCTCCAGGTGCATTAGTTTCCAAATCTCTATCAACTGGGAACATAGCATTCAGAACACCTAAGTTTATGGAGGACACATGAATCAAACCACCATGGTGAGCAAATCCTGTAAAAACCAGAAATGTGGAATTATTTGGTGAGCTCCTAGATGCTTACCATGGGTAGCTTTTATTTTTACTTCTGAACATAAATGGCTTCCTCTTTCAAGGTGCTAATAATCACAATTGTAATTCCTTTATAGTGTAGCCTATGTGAATCTCCACACAACCCTGTGAGGTTGGGACCACTATGTCTATTTTACAGATGTTAAAAGGAAACATAGAGGGTAGATGCCTGTTGAGTCTGCATGGCAGGAATCAGAACTTTATGCTATCCTGGGCACCTATTCTTTACCCCTGCCTTTCAGCAAGGTATTGAAGGGCAAGCAGATTGGATAAGAGCTGGAGATGGTGATAGAGCCAGTTATAATATTAACCTCAGTTCTATTAGAAATGATTACAGAATTTGCTCTGCAAAATGAGCCTAGCATTGTTCTTGTTCTATGCATTGTTCTGTGGGTGGCTTTTAAAGCCACTCTTACATATCCTTACCTAACCTTAGATCTCAGACACACTCTGTCCCACACAGCAGCCATACACCACATTGGACAATAGAGTGCTTAAAATCTGGCAAACTTGGATTGGGATGTACTATAAAATGCACTAGAGATTTCAAAGACTTAATCTATACTTATAGTATAAGTCACTAATAACCTGTTATATTATTTGCTTAGGTGATGATAGTTTAGGTATACTGGATTAAACAAAACATATTAACCCTAGGTTCATTTGTCTTAAAAAGCCCTTGAAATCTGTATAAATTTCAAATTTACTTCTGTAGCTCATGTTATATTTCTATTACACAGCAATGTTCTAGAATCTCAAGTAGAATGAAAGACAGATTGGATTGGCCTAAGTCAGTAACTTGTGTTCACTACAGAGCTTAGAAAATTTAAACAATTTATTGAGCAAACTATAAATTCTTCCATTAAAGTGACTCAAGAGAAAATAGGAACCAAATAGTCATACCCCCCAAAGGCCCATCTACTCAATGGTCAATATTTTAAATTTCTTTGACAGAGTGATTTACAGATGGTTTTTAAAATATATTTTATTTATTTATTTTATTTTCAAAGAGAAAGAGAGTGAGAGAGTGAGAGAATAGGAATGCCAGAGCCTCCAGCTGCTACTAACAAACTCCAGATACATGGGCTACTTTGTGTATCTGGCTTTATATGTGTACTGGGGAAATCAAACCTGAGTTAGTAGGCTTTACAGGAAAGTGCCCTAACTGGTGAGCCATCTCTCCAGCCCTGGTATTTTCTTTTTGATCAGTTTTAGATGAATTCTTGAAGCCCGAGTGTTTCATTTGGTAATTAGTTCATTGAATAGTTGCTGAGAATCTGTATGCTCACATGTACTGGAGATAGGGGCTGCAATGATATGTCTGAAAGATTCGTGTACCAGTGTCTAAAATGACGGATTGGCCCATGTTCCCAACACACACGAGGTACAGAGTGGTCCTTTTTGACTTCACGACTGCTTCACACATAGGTTTAAAGACCTGTAGAGTGTGTATGTACAGAAGCACCTTCTCTGCTTAGGTTCCATAAGTGACAATCAGCCTATGGCCTGCTTAGCTCTCCACATGAGTTCCAACCCTGTTCAGCACAACTCTGGCCTCATGCTTTTTATTGATTTTGTAAAAGAATAATATGTGACAAATCAAAGTGAGTCTAGAAATTATTTTAAAAAGAAGGTATCTTGCCTTGTCTAGGCTTCCTAACAATGATATTTCTGTCACTACTGACAGTATTCCTCTATCCCCTAATACTCCAAAGAAAGAAGGGTAAGACAGGCTGGGAAGCAGAGCTCTTTCATGGCCTTCCTGGGTAGCTATGGGGAACTCACAAGACCTTGCTGGGTTCCAGGTTACCTTGGGTATCCAGACCCTACCTATCCAATCTGCTGGATGGGAATGGGTGCCGGGAAGCTTTAGGGTTCTGCCTCAGAACAAATGTGTCAGGATTGGCTCAGGCCTGGAGAAGATGTGTCTCCCGCATACTCCTTTTCAGTTTGGAAACACACCAAATTAGTGGCATTCAGTTCTTTTTGCCTATTAGCCCCTACTAACAGATCCCTTTGCACTGAGATCTAGCCCTAGGGCCACACACAATGTTAACCTTTAAGCTTTAGTGTTCTCAGTTGAGCTCAGTTCTCTTGTTTCTTCAACATTATGCAAATCTTTTTTTTTTCTGTGACCCATAACTTGATCACACAGGCTATTAATGGTTTGTAGCTTGCTGCTTGAAACAGGCTAAAAAGTATGATTCTTCCCCATCCCCTTGCTTTTTTATTTTATTTTATTTTATTTTATTTTATTTTATTTTATTTTATTTTATTTTATTTTATTTTATTATGCTCTTGGGGCTAAATGAGACCCAGAAACCAGAGAGAGAGAGAGAGAGAGAGAGAGAGAGAGAGGGAGAGAGAGAGAGAGACTGAACAGTCTCTGAACAGAAACGGACTCTGAGCCTATCCTCTATTAGTTTTCCATCACAGTCGGAATGCTACATCTGGAGAATTCTTCCTCAGCCACACTAAGGCCAATAGCCATGTTCCCAGCTCTGTCCTTTGTGAAATCATATCTTTGGATCATCACATATATAATTTTTGTATGAAGTTCTTTGGGGTAAGAAAGGGTGAATGTTATCAAAAGTCCAGTGGGAGCTGCATATGGAACCTGGGAGCAGGAGAATGCTCCTCTGCACCACGCTCCACCTGCCTTCAGTTCCTGATCACCTTTTTCCATCATCTCCAGTGTTGGCCTTTTTTTGTTGAAACTGGCCTTTTTGTTTTGTTTTCAGGCACTGAAGTGAGATTATACAACTAGTAAGTGGCAGATCAGGATTCAAATCCAAACAACCTACTTTCAATTTTAACTTCATTTATTTCTATTGGGATTGAACCTAGGGTCTTTTGAATGGTAGGTGAGTACGTGACCACTGAGCATAGCCCCAGTCCTCTTGTTACCTATTATTTTGAACCCAGGCTGGACTTGAACATGTGATCCTTCTGTTTCAGCCTCACAAGTAGCTGGGATTATAGACCCAGCCAAACTGGCCATTTTATCTTTTTTTAAAAATTTTTAATTTTTTATTTATTTATTTGAGAGCGACAGACACAGAGAGAAAGACAGATAGAGGGAGAGAGGGAGAACGGGCGTGTCAGGGCTTCCAGCCTCTGCAAACGAACTCCAGACGCGTGCGCCCCCTTGTGCATCTGGCTAATGTGGGACCTGGGGAACCGAGTCTCGAACCGGGGTCCTTAGGCTTCACAGGCAAGAGCTTAACCATTAAACCATCTCTCCAGCCCCATTTTATCTTTTGATAGAGGACTTAGGATCAGTCTCTCTAGTCCATCTGTCTTGGACCTTCTTACTGTCATAATTAACCACAGAGTTAACTTCACCTCTGCTCAGTCCCTGCCTCACCTTTCACAGTAGCAAGTGAAGAGCTCTTAGACTCTTAGCTGTCATGATAAAGCACGCTGCCCTTCTCATGACAGCACACTGCTATAAAGATGCTTACTCTAAGCATCTTGGGTCCTATAGTCTACACAGTGAGAGCAACACACCATTGCAGCACAAGACACCTCCCTGCTTCCCTCAAAGCCAGAAGGCAGCCCTGCTCTTGTGTTTTGAGTTTGGGGTTTTGAGCTAAACGTTGAATTAACCAGCTGCTTCTTCAACCCCATTCCCACTGCCCATCGTTTTGGGGAAATCTGTTAGTTGTTCAGACCACACAAGTGAAAGGGTACTTACAAATAGCTCCAGTGCCCTCTGACTTCACTTTAACAGCCCTCCAAGGAAATAAGGTCGCAAGTTCACTGATGGCAGGAAAGGCCCACTGGTGGCCTGAGCGATCCCACACGTTTACTGCGCCCTTCCTAATTCATCAAGAAGCCACAGTGCTTCTGGAGTGCAACGACTTTCCCATGTGTTCGGTATTTTTAGTTCTAAGCACTGTCTTCAGTGCTTCTCCAACATGTGTCTGAGAACGGCCCAGCGGCCCCATATTAAGATAATTATTTTAACTGCTGTTTTGAAACTCCACACTGGTGTACCCAGAAATTTCCTACACAGCAACCTGCACAGTTGGTTAAGCAAAAACAAAAAAAATTGATCCTTAATCAATCAAATGAATCTAATAAGTTATAGATAAATGCATGACTTCATCACCTGCTATGGGAGCATCCGAAAGGCAAGTGAGTGACCTCCATGGAGGTGTTGATTCCCAGTAATAAATGGATCAACAGCGCGCTAAAGCTAAGCAATCAGTGATCTCACAGGCCTGCGGCTGTGGTGAACAATGCCAACGTGCAGGAGGGAACTGCAGCCGGGCGCGAACATGACTACCCGGAATCTGTCCTAACAGACTCGGTCATAAATTCACCTCTATAAATCTCATTGCTTGTTGCTTTACTGACATACATGTCCTGCCAAAATATGACATTTTTGAAAGGGCTGTGTAAGTAGATTAAATGCTTTCTGTCTTTGGGAATGTGGAAACCTTTATTTGTTTTGTTAAGAGACCTTTAACTATCCTTAGGTTATGCGTCAAACAGATGTCCAGGGTAAATGGTCCTGACCCATTTAGACATTTCTTAGCTTGCATGAAGGTCTGGTTTCTGCAGCTTGTGTATAGTTCGACTCACTGGGCAAGCACCTGACAAAACTGTGAGGCTGGTAATGCTAGGTTTGATGGCTCTGTGGTGTGACTTTTAATGGCAGGCCCGAGGAAACTAAGATAAATTAAAACCTAATTGGGTCAGTTAACAGTTTTAGCAGCCCGCGCATATGGATCCCAGGGGGACACTTGAAAAGATGTTACAGTTTAGCTCCCGTTGCAGGCTGAGCTGTGGAATGAGACCCTAGCAGTGTCTTTCCAATCCATTTCTCAAGGTTGAGGATTAAAAAAAAAGCTCACTCAGTGTGAATGTGGCATTTACTCTTCACCCCACCTAGTTAGAACAGGATGAGAGGCTTAGGGTATGAATGCCTCACCATGGAAGCTGGAGAATGTTCATCAGGGGTGTGGGGGAGAGTACTTAAAGCACCCATCCTTGCTATAGGAAGCACACTTCAGGCAGGACCTTCAAGGGCTTCCAGTTACCTTCAAAGTTCAGCCCTGCTTTTTTGCCACCCTGGCGCTCTTACCGTGCACACTCTGTTTTGTAGGTTGACATTGCTTATTGGAAGCAGGAAGTCTTACATTGAAAACAAAACTAATTTTACTCTAATCTCCTCTTGCCTTATAGCCTTTCTTTCATTGCTACACCCTTCTGCCACTGGATTGGAGCCGCTGAGGAAGGTGGATGCTTGAACACAGTTTTTTTTTGTTTTTTTTTTAATATTTAAATCATTTTTATTTATTTATTTGAGAGCGACAGAGAGAGAAAGAGGCAGAGAGAGGGAGAGAGAGAATGGACACACCAGGGCCTCCACCACTACAAAAGAACTCCAGATGCCTGCGCCCCCTTGTGCATCTGGCTAACGTGGGTCCTGGGGAATCAAGCCTCCAACCCGGGTCCTTAGGCTTCATAGGCAAGCACTTAACCGCTAAGCCATCTCTCCAGCCCCAGTTTTTTTTTTTTTAATTATTTTTTTTTTTTTAGGGTTTGCACAATGGCTCCCTTCAACCTTTTAGTAAAATCCAGGTATTCAGGTATGGGATTTGGATAACATAAAAAGGGACTGAGAATGGATCTGAAGTAGCCACCTATGGTTCTAGAAATAAGAGTGAGAGAGGCTGTAAAGTTACAGATTGGAGAAACTTACTGAAGTACTGACAACAGTTCTTAAGTGGAGATCATCCACACTAGGGTTAATTTAGGAATCTTGTTTCTGGTAAAAGACTTCTTGAGGTATGTTGATTCAAGGCTTCACCACCAGTTCCCCATTTGTTCTCCTTTCTCTTACCCAAAGTATGTGAAGACTATGGAAGTAAAGTGGTTTCTTCGCTGGTGGGAATCTGAGTAGGGCTTTTATAACAAGCACAGCGATGAGCTATGCCTACAGGGAACATAAAGGCTCTTACAGAGCAGCAGTCAGGACATACACACACCATTGGGTAGGATTAGCTAGAGATGTCTAAAGCTGTGAATAAATGCTCCTAAGACCACTCCCCATTACCAAGCTCTTTGGCAAAGTTGAAATCCTCTGGTTGGAAAGCTGGGTGGGAAGTTTTCCAAATCTGCTATGTATTTGATTTGTAGAGCCAGCTTATATGTCTGGTTTAAGGCATGACAGAATATTCAAGTAAACTAATGAAACGAGTGTTTTGTTATTCTAAATCTGAGTATCTTTCATAGATTTATAATATGCATTAAACGTTAACTTAGATATGCCTGAAAGTGCCCTTTAGGTATCTCCTTCTTAACCCAATATTAGCCAGTGTATATTAGCAGTAAAATATAAGAGGAAGTAGGGTACACAGGCACAAGAATGTATAATTCATATGATGTCTATTTTTGGCTCAAATTGACATACATGTAGCTGAGATATTCCCATTGAATTTTGCGGGTAGAACATAGATGACACAGACATTTGTTTTGACCTCTTCTCCAAAGGTTTTCTCAAATGTGAATACTTGAATCAGTGTCTCCAGGGAAGTTCCTAGTGGGAGCCATAAGGTCTTCCTCCCTCAAGCTTTTATTATTTTATACTAGAGCCAAGATATTTCTTCCTCAGTTCTTCCAAGTCTGATATCCTCATACAGAAAGGGGGCTAAAATTAGCTGTCTCAAGCCTCTTTTCTATTCACTACAAAAGGAAGGAAAATTGATTCACCTTTAAAAATACACTAAGTGGGCCTGACAGATTGCTTAATGGCTAAGGTGCTTGTCTGCAAAGGACCCAGGTGTGATTCCCCAAGACCCACGTAGGCCAGATGCACAAGGTGGCTCATGAATCTGGAGTTAATTTCCAGAGGCCAGGCCCATTCTCTCTTTCTCTCTTCCTCTTTCTCTGTCTCTCAAATAAATAAATAAAAACAAAATTTCAAAAATGCACTAACTGTGAACATTCAACAATCCATGTCCTCAGTTCTCTGTAGCAATGCTGAGATTGGCTGATACCCTAAAGAAGGCACTGAAGTGTAGGGACAGTGAGCAGAGGTGAAGAGTAGCTAGTAACAGGACAAGCCTGGTTTGGGAGACAGGACTTGATCCGAAGTGTATACACTATTTCTGGAAGTAAGAAAGGTCTCATTGAGCCCAGAAGCCCTCTTTCTTAGGCATACTTGCCAGATCCCGTTTTCTTTTATTTTTTTTTATTTATAAGCAGAGAAAGATGAGATGAGAAGAGAGAGAGAGGGAGAGGGGAGAGAATGGGCAGGCCACAGCCTCCAGCTGCTGAAAATGAACTCCAGATGCATGTGCCACTGTACATCTGGCTTTACTTGGGTACCGGGGAATCGAACCTGGATCATTAGACTTTGCAGTCTAGTTTAAGCACTGATCCATCTCTTCAGCTCAGATTCTCTTTTCTAAGGAGGTTCCCCAGGGACACCTACTAGAGACAACATCAGAGGACAGATCTGACCTGTGAGGACAGGGATCCTGGGACCTGCTTCTGGGAAAGCTCACTTCAGAGGCTGATCTGATCTTTCCTCTTCAGTTAGGAATGTACAGTTTGCAGGTTTGAAAGCAAGCTCCTGATCTGAATGAGGGGATTCTGAAGGTAAAAGGTGTCAGAAACCAAACCATATCAGAGATGGAATGCAGGTTACAATACACACCTTTTTATGTGTGTGTCACATGTGTTTATGTATGCATGTTTATGAGGTATATTTTTCTGTGTGGTGCTTGTATGTGTGCAACGGGTATGTATTTATTTGTGCATTATGCCTTATATGGGCATGTGGATAGGGTATTCATCTTGTATGTATGTGTGAAGCATAGTATGTATGTATGTTGTGTATGTGGTATGCATGTATGTATACTCAAGCTGTGTGATATATATGAATAGCATGTGATGATGTGTGCATATGTAGGCATATAGTATGTATATGTGGTATGTATGGTGTGTGTGTACATATGCATTGTGTGTCATGTGTGTATATGCATACAGAAATGATGTGTTTGAGTATGTGTGTGTGTGTGTTTGTGTGTGAATGCATTGTGTGCATCTTCTGGGGAAGGAAGTGGGATTTGAAGAATGAGAATCTCTGGGAGACTTTCCCTAACTTGTAATCTCCCTTACCTTCTTATTCACCTGCTGTTCTAAACCTTACCTGGTTGGGAATTACTGTTGAAACAAGGCAGTTCTAACATTAATGTGTTAGAAACCTCAGATTCAGGTTGGGGAATACGCATGGATAGGAAATGCTGCATGAATTATTTAGGAAAATCTGGGCTCAGAAACATTAGTGACTTCAAGGTCACACTGCTCATCCAGGGCTGGCCAGACTCCCAGCTCCTGTCCCAGATGTCTTTCCACTCCATCCCCTCACTAGGGCTGCTAGGACTATGGGACTGCAAACTTTCCCCCTTGGATCTCAGCTTGTATGCTAGATATGAATTCTTACTTCAAAGCATTAAGAAAGTGGATTTCCAACATGTATTCTTTTCCTAAATGCATTTTCCCTAGATTTAGTGAGCCTTGCATGGCTGACAATTTCTAGTGCAATTCCCCTCCAGCTGCTCGGATGAGTAAGTCTCCTAGGAGCTCTGGTCTTTACACCCCCACTGATGTGCTGCTCACTCTGGCTTGGGAGATGGGTACAGAAGACTTTTCACCCTCATTCTGCCCTGCATGATAGGAGGGTGATTTGGAAGCAGACACTCTAGTTTCTATAGGGAGTAATTTAGTATAACAAAATTTTGGGGACTAGAAATATCACCTACAATATTTTCTGAGAGTTTAAGAAGACAAAGTCTTCTTGAGCAATGTTAAGAGTGAAGTTCTGCACACATGATCCTTGGAAAACTATGCATACTAACACTCATTAATTTCCTTTCTTCTTGGGATTGGGCACTAATGTAACAATTCATTGTACATTTGGTGACTTCTTATATTTATGACTTCTTTCCTTGTTATCGGAATGAATACTTCATTCCACCATCTTTGGGGACCACTTTGGCCTATGATAGCTCAGTGGATAGTTTATTTCCATGTATCCCAGTACTGGGTGTTGGCCTCCTACCCACCCCACTGCTCCATGTTTTGCCTTCTCCAATCCACTTTTCCATGTAGCTAGAAACATCTTTCTAGAATAAGAACATGATATACTTTATTCTTGCTTTCACCCTTGTTGGCTCCCTATTGGTTTTGGGATGGGGCCCAAGTGCTGTCCCCACCTCCAGTTTATTTTGCCCTACTCTTGCTTCCCCCTGTGAGCTAGTCTTTGTGGATCAGTCTTCCAAACAGCTTTGTTCCTTGGACAGCCTTCTGATTGGAACTTTGCCTATTGCACTCTTTTTCCTGTGATCCCAAGGTGATGGATTGCGTTAGTGTTCCAGTTCTCCTTTCCTCCCTTCCTTCATTCATTGCACAGACATGTGATGACCTCATCATGGGAAGGGTCATTTTCCCACCCCTTGACTTTAGTGTTGACCAGGTGGTTTGGTTTGAATGATTATTAAGGTGGAAGTAAAATGGTGCTGAGGCCAAGACCTTCAGGGGCCTTGAAAGGTCCCCTTGCCTATCTGCACATTGGCCACCACCAGGAATAGAATTCACCCTGGATGACTGCTTTTCCTTGAGCCAGAGACCAAGAAAGATCCTGTGTGGAGGAGATACAGACCTCAACCCAGCAAGGAGACATGACCACTCACATCTGTAGCTGAAAACAGAACTGCCAATCAGAGCCGTGTTTGCTTCAGCTGATCAGCTGACCCTGTCCCCTGTCCCCAGCCAACTTGAGGACACAGGATCAATACCAAGTCACTGTTATCTCAGGCCATTGACTTCTAAGGTAGTTAGTTCACTGCACAATAAATGCTAAGAGAACAGTTGGTTAATCCTGATGTAGATCAAACTCTGCTTACCTTCTTTTTGGGGTATTTATTTATTTTTTTGGTAGGCCATACTATAACTCAGGCTCTCCTTGCATTTACTCTGTAGTCAAGGCCACAAACTCATGGCAATCCTTCTACCCCAATCTCCTGAGTGCTGTTATTATAGACATGAGCCACCATGCTTGGCTTTCACTTCACTTATTTATTATTATTTTTTATTTTTAAAAATGTTTTATTTATTTGCAAGCAAAGAGATACAGAGAAAGAGAGAGAGGGAGGGAAAAAGAGAGAATGGGCATACCAGGGCCTCCTGCTACTGCAAATGAACTCTAAATGCATGCACTGCTTTGTGCATCTGGCTTATGTGAGTACTAGGGAATTGAACCCAGGTCATTAGGCTTTGCAGGCAAGTGCTTTATCTGCTGAATGATCTCTCCAGTCCTCACTTCACTTTCTTACAGAAGCCTGCTAGGATCCAGCTTCATACTTCTTCTTGCCCCCATAAATGACATTTCCTATCCTCCCTCTATACCCATGGAGGCACAGACCACACCCTACTGACACTGCTGTGACTACATATTTATTCCTTCATTCACTTATCAAATTTCTCCTGAGTATCTACTGCCTACAGCTTTAAAAAGTAATAGGTAAAGCTCATGACATAATGGATCCTACAAGCTATTGGGAGAAACAGTACCCAACCCCCTATTCATCCATGAAGAGGAAGCTATAGCCAAGGAAAGCTATGGAAAAGCTCTGGTATCTTGTTTGGGGCAGGGTGAGAAGGTTGACTAGTTAGTCAGGATGAAGGTATGTAGCCATGTTTGAGGACTGTGAATGTATGTTTTGCTTCTTGCTGAATCTATTCTCCCACAGCAACAGTATGTCACATTCCACAGTACCCTGTTAATGAACAACTTGTTGAATGAGCAAGTAACTAGGTTCCAAGTTGAATGCAAAGGTTGACAAAGAATAAGTAAGGATTTGATAAACAGGAGGCAAATGTACAGATTCTGAAAAGCACATGAAAAATAACCATGCATTTCTAGCCAAAAGGGAACATAATGAGCACATAGCTCCTTAAAAGACAAAGGTGTAAAAATAAGGAGGGGAGTAAGCTAAAATAATTGTGGAATTCATTTGATAAGTATTTTTTTGATTCAGTTACAGCAACACTGAATTCTTGGGGAACATTGAGAAAGGGACAGCTGGGAGATGACTCAAAAAACCTGTTGGAAAGGTACAGATGGCACTGTGGACAAGGGGGGGCATCAGAGGAGGCTCATGGTGTCTCCTGATGTCATGGATGGATCTCTCCTGGGCAGTTTCCTTTGCTCATGTGTGAGGCTCAGCTGGGGAGCCACTGCCTCAAGTTTACAGGACTGGTCACCTTCTATATCCATGACTCTACAAGACTGGTCACCTTCTGAATCCATGACTGGTCAAATTTTGCATGCACTACTGTGGCCAGCTATCAGAGTGTTGAGAGAGAGAGAGAAATACTGTGTGACTCCTTTCTGTCTATTTGTTCTTTTGAGGATCAGAGGGCTCTATGGGTCAATGCAATCAGTTATTTCCAGGCAGGCAGGCAGGCAGGCAGGCAGGGGTGGTTTCATAACCTGTATACTCTGTGTGGAGGCTATAGGCAGGACAGGTGTTCTCAGATTGGTAGCCAGCCATGTTTGTTGGAAGTCATACTTCTCCATAGCCTCTGTTTTGTAGGGTCTTACAGATCTCATGGAGTTAGAGAAAATATTAATTGTACATTAGTTAGGACCATTTTACTTCTATTAAAGATCACTTTACATGCTTCAAAAATGTTCTCTATATTTTGTCTGGGTGTGGTGGCTCACCTTGGTAATTCAATGTTCAAGAAGATGAAACAAGAGGACTATAGGTTTGATACTGGCCTAGGCTGCTTAGTAAGACCCTGTTTCACAAAACCAAAGAATAGAAGCTGACCATATATACTTTGTCCATGGGCCAATGTTATTTATAAAGTAGCAAATTTTAAAAGCGTTTGCAGGACTGACCTTAAGAAAGATCAGACCAGGGGTCATGGATGAAGTCTAGATACCAGCCATCTCTACTTTTGGTAGTTTTCTGCTAAAGTGTTTCCAGGCTCATGAGTGAAAGTATAATGGAAATACAACGAAAGCGCTGGAATGCAAAATTGCTGCCAACTCCAGGTTTTCTTAGAGCCTCAGTTTCCATATCAGTTAAAAGGTAACAAGCCATTGTAATTGGAATTGGTCTGAAAAGCAAATGAATAGATACACAATGCATGGAGGTGTTTGGAAACAATAAAGTGCAATTTACAAAGAAGGATGTCCATCCATTTATTAATCAGGACTTTTGTTCACAGGCCAACAGGAAACTTATTGCATGTGTTTGGCCAAAGTATCTCATCTCACAAGGCAGACATATTTCAGAAGCAGGATTTTAGTTTACTTTAGGTGAATATTTTTTTTAAAAAATATTTAATTTAATTTATTTAATTTCAAGGAGAGAGAAAGAGAGAAAGAGAAACAGGAAGAGAAAGATAATGGGCATACCAGGGTCTCCAGCCACTGCAAACAACCCCAGTTACACGCGCTACTTCATGCGTCTGGCTTTATGCACGTTCTGGGGAATCAAACCTGGTTGCTAGGCTTTGTAGACAAGCACCTTAATGTCGAGCCATCTCTCCAGCCCTACTTTCTGTGAAATTTACTACCTATGAATAAGTCAGAATCCACAGGGGGAAAAATCAGTATTCTAGAGAAATATTGAAAGGTTGCTTTAAGTTCTTTTTTTTTAATGTTTGAGAAACAATCAACAACAACATGCCAAAACAGAAATTCAGAAGCTTATGAGAGCTCAGTACTCAAGTAGACCTAAAATACATCCATCAATGCTCAGGGACTTATGTGGAAGAGGAGGAAATAGACCTAAAACACACCCATTAATGCTCAGAGAATGATGTGGAAGAGGGGGAAGTAGACCTAAAACACACCCATTAATGCTCAGGGAATGATGTGGAAGAGGGGGCAGAAAGATTGTAAGAGCTGCGGGTTGGGAGGGAGTACCCAGAGGCACTGCCCCTCCCATATCAACTGACTGCTGCTCTCACAGCTCATAACCCATAACCCCCCGGGAAGGACCAGCAATCTCACTGAGGAGGGCCCTCAGTGGAGTGGGTGCAGGGAGGAGGAAAAGGATGGTACCAACACATGATGTGTCCATATGAAGATTTTCCTGAAAAAATAACAAATGTGATAGGATCAGCCTTAGCAGTTCTGTACCCAAGGCAGTGTGTAGCCTGACAGGGAAGGAAGGCTACCTACCACTCGGAAGCTCGTATTTTCAGGAAGAAACATAGACTTCAAGAACTATAGTATGTGAGTAAATAAAATCCATCTTTCTGAGTTTACTCTATATGAATGTGTGCAAAATGGAGGTGAAAGCCAGAAAAAGCTAATCTCAGGTAGGCTGAGAGAAGAGTGGTCACAGTTGAGAGCAGGAAGAGGAGGGAGGAGGGAGGGGTGGGGTGAGGTTAATCAGCAGACACTGAGTTTCAGGCAGGAGTAAGGAACTCTGGCCCTGCAGGGTGACTAGAGATCATAATGTGCTATGCATTTCAAAACACTAGATGAAAGGACTTTGAAAGCCTTCAGTGCAAAGAAATGATTCATATTGGAAGAGAAAAAGATGTTTAACATTATGCAGTGCATATATATTGAAAGATAACATGATATCTCACTAATATGCCCAGTTTTATGCTGTAATGTATAATTTTTTTTAAACAATTCAAAATTACTCAAGAAAGGAACTTCCAAGGTCATGTTGACCACATGTCTGTCAGTTGTTCTGACATCTTCCTAAGTGGGACTCAGTTTTCCCATAAAGCACAAGGGAACACCCTGTGCATAGGCAAATAGCTACAAAAGGAGGAATGTTTTTTGGTTATTGAAGTAAAATATTTTAATAGACAGTTGTCTCACTTGGAGGACCGGTCCCCCTGATGTGCAAGGGACTGTGTTCCTCCTTGACATTTGGCAAATCTGATAAAGACATCGAAGGCCTGCTGGGATAACTGACTGCCGGCACGTTTGTTTTGGGTTCAGGCCTCCAGTGACCCATAAAACATTATGACTCTCCTGGGAAAGTGCTATGATAACACACGGACCATCCTGAAGGCTTTTACTTATTTTTCAGACGTGCTTTAGGTATTTTTTATTACTTAATACCTGAAATATATTTTTTAAAGATGTACTTTTATTTTCATCAACTTGGAAGACTTTTCTTAATTTTCCCAAGAATAAACTAGGTTGAGTACTGTTTACTTTTAGCTTTATTCTTCATTTTTCAGGGGGGTCACTTAAATAAGGCTTGAAAAATCTTGTAAATTCAAAGAAAGTGAAACAATCTTAGAGCCCTCTTTCAGAGAGGTCCTTACTGGAATGGCATAGGATAAACCAGTAGATCATGTTATGGGCTACTATATGACAGAAATTTAGGAAATACTTTGAGGTTTTGTAGACAGAGCTATGAAAGGGAATCATAGTTTTTAAGATTTACCCGCTGCTTACGTAAGATGGCAACTCTCATAGGCTTATACCATTGGACATATTTCCCTTTATTGGTAAAGGTCACGGTTCAATTTCTCCTCCATTAAAAATGAGTTTCTAAACAGGATGTCATTGCCCACACCTGTAATCCCATCATTCTAGAGGTTAAGGCAATTGGATTGTTAGTCTATGCTGGCCTGGGCTACATAGCAGAATCTTGCTTCAAAAAACAAACAAAAACAAGGGGGCTGATGAGATGGCTTAGTGGTTAAACGCTTGCCTGTGAAGCCTAAGAACTCCAGTTCGATGCTCAATTCTCCAGGACCCACGTTAGCCAGATGCACAAGGGGGCGCACGTGTCTGGAGTTTGTTTGCAGTGGCTAGAGCTCCTGGCGCACCCATTCTCTCTCTCTCTCTCTCTCTCTAACTACCTCTTTCTCTCTGTCTGTTTCTCTCAAATACATTTAAAAAATAAAATAAACAGGGCTGGAAAGATGGCTTAATGAATAAGGCTATTGCTTGCGAAGCCCAAGGACCCAGGTTTAATTCTCCAGGTACCACGTTAGCCAGTTGCACATTGTGGCGCATGCATCTGGAGTTAATTTGCAGTAGCTAGAGGCCCTGGCATGCCCATTTTCTCTCTCTCTCCCTGGTATCTAATAAATAAATATCATAAAATATTTTTTAAAACAAGTGTTTTTTGTTTCTTTTTTTAATTTTTTGACAGCAACAAACAGAGAAAGAGGCAGAGAGACAGAGAGAGAGAGAGAATGGGTGCGCCAGGGCCTCCAGCCGCTGCAAATGAACTCCAGACTTGTGGGCCCCCTTATGCATCTGGCTCACGTGGGTCCTGGGAAATCTAGCCTCGAACCCGGGTCCTCAGGTTTCACAGGCAAACACTTAACTGATGAGCCATCTCTCCAGCCCTGATAAAATATTTTTATATTAAAAAATTAAAAAGGAGCCACCAGATAAGAAAGGATTTCCACTAACAGTTCATGGGATGAAGTATCTGAATTGTTTCCAGTCAGTTGTAAAATTCTACCTGAAACGACATCCAACTTACAGGCAGGTGAAGCAAGTGCCTTTAGCTTTCCCTGATGTGAGCTGGGAGTCCCTGACCCTGCCAGTGACCACTTCATACAGTGACATTGCAAGGATCAATTCCTGAGCCTCACTTTGAAGCCAAAGCTTATTGTATTCTTTTTTTACAGTTGGCTGTGAAACCACTTTCTCCACATAACAAGCACAGATTCTGATCTCAGCAAAGTTTAAATCCTTTGCAAGAGCATCAAACTACACTGTACAGGTCTCCATTCCTTTTCCTGATAAAGGTGAATGACCCGCAGGATGGAGATGATTCGGTTCTGTGTATTACGTAGTTTCCAAGTGACTAGTACATGGGAGTACTTTATTGGATTGCCAACACTGGTGCTAGAATTTACATTGGTTTGTCTTTTTAAAATATATTTTTCATTTTTATTTGTGAGATAGATAGATGGAGAGAGAGAGAGAGAGGAGAGAGAATAAGCATACCAGGCTTCTAGCCACCGCAAACAAACCCAGACGTATGTGCCAACCTGTGCATCTGGCTTACATGGGTCCTGGGGAACAAAACCTGGGTCCTTAGGATTCAAAGTCAAGTGCCTTAACTGCTAAGCCATCCCTCCAGCCTGGTTTGGCTTTTTATTTAGCCATTTACCGGCTGGCAAAGCTGAGATGGACACCTAATGGGAAATAACTCTCTTCACTTATAAACCTTGATCTACAATGCCACTGGGCATTCCTGTGTGCTAATTGAGTTTCTCAGGGGAACACTGGGAATGGGGTACTTGTATTGCTGTTATATAGAATTCAGGAAAGATTGTTGCAAACATTCAACTGTGCACTTGTAAAACCAAACTAGACTTGTTGATGTTAACCAATACATGAACATCTGAAGTTTCCTATCTCTAAAATTTCTTGGGGGGTCCAAAGGCTTTCCTAAGTTTCCAACAACATTGCTAAACTAAATTTCTTTAGTCTCTGCCATGTATTTCTTTCTTTTCCTCCCTTATTTTCTTTTTCCTTGCTTTTCCCCATTCCCCCTTTTCCATCCCTTCCTTTCCCCTCCCCTCCCCTCCTTCCCTTCAGTCATAAGTACTGAAGCCTGGGTCCTATGCATGCTAAGTAAAGGCTTTATTATCCAGCTACATCACCAGTCTGTTTCTCACTATTTATTTTGAGGCCAGATCTCCCTACGTTGCCTAGGCTGATCCTACACTCACTTTGTAGCCCAAGCAGGCCTTGAATTTATGATTCTCTTTCCTCAGCCTCCTGAATAGCTGAGATAACAGGTCTGTGACCTCAGGATGGGCCTGGTGAATGTGTGGCACATGTCTGTAATCCCAGCATTTGGTAGACATGATAAAGGATTATGAACTGAAGGTCAGCCTATAAGACTCTGTCTCAAAAAATATGATGGTCTGGAGAGATGCCTCAGTGGTTAAGGTGCTTGCCTGAAAAGCCCAAGGACCCACATTCGATTTCCTAGTACCCATTTTAAAGCCAGCTGAACAAAGTGGTACAGGTGTCTGGAGTTCATTTGCAGTGGCTAGAGGCTTTGGTGTGTCCTTTCTTTCTCTCTGTATACCTGGCTCTTTCACTCACTCTCTCTCTCAAATAAATAATAACTGAATTTTTAAAAAGCATATTAAAACTAAAGCATATAGGATTGCACCAAAGTCAAGTTTGTATAACAAAAAAGAAGATTTTGTACATCTCGTTCTCTAAAAAATAATATGATTATTAGCAAATGAACTAGATAATATATATAGTTTAGTAGTGATCTAATTTAATCCTTACAACCTTGTAGTGGGAATGGAAATATTAACTCCTTTTACAGTGATTCACAAGGCGACAAAGAGACATGTTCAAGGTTATAGAGCATGCAATAGTGATGGTATTTCAACTCTGGAGGCCATCACCACTCATGGCGAAATTAGTTTCAGTTGTGGAGTTCTCCATATGCTGCACATGTATTTTGTGACATTCACTTGTGACAGCCAGGCCCCTGGGTTGTGATGTGGCTGTTAGAGTAGGCAAGCCTGGGTGAAAAGGGGGCTACTGAAGCCGGGTGTGGTGGCACACACCTTTAATCCCAGCACTTGGGAGGCAGAGGTAGGAGGATCGCTGGAGTTCAAGGCCACGCTGAGACTACATAGTGAATTCCAGGTCAGCCTGAGCTAGAGTGAGAGCCTACTTTGAAACACCCCCCCCAAAAAAAAGGGGGGGATACTGTACACAATCCACTTCTCTATGCCCATCCTGCCCATCCCAGTCTCCATGTCATGCAACTGCTCAAGTGCAACTAAGGCTTTCTTGTCTGGGGTTTGCTGAGCACTACTGGTGAATTAGGCTGTTGGATTAGGAACTGGAGGAGATTCAAAGATGAGTAAGGAAAAGCCCTGTCCTTCAGTCACTTTGGTTATAGTAGGAAGATGGCTAGTGTGACTCCAGTAGCCTGTGAGGTCCAGGAATGGTGTAAGCTACATAGAGATCAGTGTTTCCATGACAACCTGGCAGTGAGATTTAAAGGAAACCTTGAATGATGCAATGAGTGGGAATTGGAAAGGAAGATAATGGCTTGGATGAAGTGTGAAATTGGAAAAAAAGTGGAATGGTAATGGAAATAGAATTCCTTTTTTATTTATTTATGTTTGGTTTTTCAAGGTAGCCCAGGCTTACCTGGAATTCACTCTGTTGTCTCAGTGTGGCCTTGAACTCATGGTGATTCTCCTGCCTCTGCTTCCCAATTGCTGTGATTAAAGGCATGCAGCACGTCGCCTGGTTTAATTCCTTTAAAAACAAACAAACAACCAAACAACCAAACAAAAAACAATCTAGGCTTGCTGATAGGTAATCTAGTTGCCTTGTGGGTAACCTCTTTCAAATCCTTCAACTTCTTTGGGTTTTCCTTTCCCAAGTTGTGAAATAGACATTGCATCTTGTGGTTGCAGGGAGAATTGAATGAGATAATATATTAATTTATTAATAGTTTTATTTATTTATTTATTAATAGTTTTTGGAATATTGACTCACTTTATTTATTATTAAGTAAGAGTAGATATAGTGTTTTAAGGAAAGACCACATTACAAGGACATACAAGAGGTACTTTAAGCACATCTCTCATAACTGCATGGTGATGTCTATTTATTGGATACCTATCATTTGCTGGGCGTTTTGCTTATGGGCCCTTTTTTAAATTTGGGTGGTAACCATGCAGTGCTTGGGTGAGTTATTTAACCCCTTTTACACATTTATGAATAATGGTTAATACCTCTAAGGTTTGCCTGTGCATAGTGTGCATCTAACTTATCATGTATGGGCATATTAAGGATTCCATGAGATACTATGTGCTTAGGAGAACAGAGATTGTTCCATGGCAAGTATTTAGAAAAAACACTGCTCCATTCACTATTTCAATGATATTAATATTTTAAAATTCCACGTGAGGCTGATGCATGTATATGTGTGCACATGTATGTTTTCTTTATCCATTCATCTGCTGATGGAAACCTAGTTTGCTTCTACATACTGCCCACTGTGAATAATGCTGTAATGAACACAGGGGTGCAGATGTCTCTTTGACATAATGATTTCATTTTCTTTGACTATAAGCTTAGTAGTATAATGCCTGGACCATATGGTAGTTGTATTTTTAGTTTTTGAAGAACTTCCATATTGTTTTCCCTAGTGACTGTGCTCTTACATTCCCATCAGCAGTATACAAGCTTCTCTTATCTTCATACCCACACAGGCACTTGCAATCTTTCATCTTTTTGATCATAGCCTTTCTGACTATAGTAACTGATACCTCATTGTGGTTTTGATTTGCATTTCTCTTATGATTAGTCATGCCGGTCAGTTTTTACATACCTATTGGCTATTTGTGTATGTTTTGAGAAATGTCTATTAAGATATTTTTCCCATTTTCAAATCAGATTGTTATTTTCCTCTTGAGTTGTTCTGAGTTCCTTATGCATTCTGAAAATTAACCCCTTGTCAGATGCATAGCTTAAAAAATTTTCCCCTTTCTTGGGTTTCCTCATTTTTTTGTTGGTCATTTCTTTGGCTGTGGTAAAGCTTTTTAGTTTTGTGTGGCCTCGTTTATCTAATTTGCTTTTGTTACCTGTACTTTTGAGCCTTTAGTCATTTTAAGACTCATCCTCAGTGATCCAGGATGGTCCTTGTTACCTGCAGGCACCTGTCTCCTTGCTGCAGAATGATGTAGTTCTCTTTTTGTTTGTTTGTATTTTCAAGGTAGGGTCTTACTGTAGCCCAGGCTTACCTGAAATTCACTATGCAGTCTCAGGGTGGCCTCGAACTTACAGTAATCCTCCTACTGGTATGCACCACTGTGCCTGACTGTTGGTGTTTTTTGTATGTTGCAAGTGATGCCCCCTGATTATCAGGCAGCCCAAACATAGTTGAGTACTTTGCTTCCAAGAATTCTCAATATTCCAATTTCCTATGTTCAGTGTTCTAGTTGATTTCTCCTACGGCTGATGCACCTATGAGTCACTCATTCACAAATGTGAAATTCCATCATCTTTAGCTCCCATGGCTGGCTTCCTTCTTAAGGTGCCACTGTGTAAGTGCATGACAGGAAGACCACAGGGTTTCCCCTTACCCATGATGATATGGCTTTACCTTCTGCATCCCATAGTGAGAGCTGCAGAAAAACCAGGTGACAAACATATAGCTCTTCAGAGTGTGGTGACGTGATGGCCACCATGAGACGAAGTCCAATGACATGTCTGTCATCCTGGTATTAAGTAGCATGTGAGAGGAAGCTGAACACATAGGAGTGATGGTAGAAGATTGAGCTGACTCATTAAACTGTTCTTCTAGCTTTCCCATGCCCTCTGTGAGGGGGGATAACAAGATACATTAATAATAAATAATAAAACAACAGAGGAAAAATACAACAAGCCGCCCTCTCATATCCTTCCAGTTAACTTCTGTGTTGCAAAACAAACAAAGAGAAAAAGACTTCTAATGCCACAAACTGACATTAAATTGACAAATTGACAAATTAAATTGGCATTAAAGTTAACCTAAAGCAGCTGAGCCTTCTGGGCTCAAAAGGCTTCAACACTGTATTGATATATACTTCTCCTTTTGCCCAGCATGGGGGATATTCCCCGACTGAAGTGGCACATTGTCCACCACCAAGACCATTCCCTCTGCCATTTTAGTAAGTAAGTGTATCACCTCATTTTTATTGCCATTGAAGTAGCAGGAAAAACATATGTGACCAAAAAAAAATTACACCCAAAAGGGAGAAGTGAATTTACCAAGCAAATGTCACTTAAATAAAGGAGCATTGTACCATGGCTTCATTGTGTAAACATTGATACATTTATTACATGAGGACAAAAATCCTGTTTTGTTTTTGCTTATGTAAGTCATGAATTCTTTTATTTTCCTTTAAGAAAATGTATGTACTGGATGTACTTTTTGGAAATAAAAATAGCTTATTCAGCAAAAAGTAATTTCCAAATTTACCAGAGTGTCAACATGAAAGGGGTAAAAATGTGCATATCTTTGTGAACAGCTATTATGGCCATCAGATGTAATTATGCTAACCTGTGATAGCTGTCACATTTTTTCAGTGTCTATGTAAACATAACTATAAGCATAAGTGGTGTCTTGGCTGAAAAATTAGTATGTATTATTCTTAAGACATATACTAGTTATTTCATTTATGTGTTTGGCTCACATGAAGACATTGTCAGAGCAGGAATATTATTACATCTGTGATGATTCAAGTTTGTGTCCTGTGATTGTACAGTTCTCTCCTCATTGCCCTCCACTGCTCACACATCTCCCCTCCATCTGCACAGTGAGCTGGCCCTTAGATGCCAGTAGGCTTACCCACAGCTGTGTCCTTAGCCTGAGTAGGTTAGCCAAGTCACTGGGTCATTGGGGTTACAGTGACAGGTTGCCTTATTCCATGGACTCATCAGTGGTACTCACAGTAAAAGGTCTTGTCACCAGCACATAAAGCATCTCTTTCCTTGGCTACAGAAGTGTGTACTTGCTCATGTCAAGTGGGAAAGGTTGGGTAACTGGGTGCCCACAGACACACATTTGTCTTGGAAAAAAAAATGTCATTATCCATGTCCATTGGCAAGAGTGAGTGGTGTTTATTGTAGTCTTAAAAATACAGATTTTTTTAACATTATCTCCCATATGGACTGTCAAAGGTACCCATTTATCATTCAGCCTCATGCATATCAAATTCAGACATAAGAACCATAAGAACCCAAAGGAGCCTTGCCACTATGTCAAGCTGTAGCCATGGGCTTCTTCTGGTCTCCCTCTCTGGATGCATATTTTTTTTTCTAGACATGGAAAAGGTCATGCAAAATGTGTGTAGGGCCTTGATACTAGTTAGGGAACACTAGAGGCATTGATTATGAAATCCAAACTCATGATGACCACTGTAAGACCCGAACAAGTTCTTCAGGTGCCTGCCAAATGTCCGTGAGAATTGATGGGGCACGGAAAATACAAAGAAGAAATGGATCCTTGGGAAGAGTTCCACATGCAGGTTGTTTGGGATTCTGGTGGCTTAAAAGTATGACATGAGAAGACATTGTTTTCAATGATGGTCTTCATCCATGCTACGTCATAATTATATCTAATCCTATGTTTACTATACCCATGTCATTATGTACATGCAAGTCGACATGCTGCTCATTCAGGCATTCCATGAATTTTAAGAATCTGTCAACCCATTGCTATTCCAGAGTGGCAGGCTAGGCTTAGAAATTTACATGCTTTCATGGATCACTGTGTGGTGTGATCTTATTTCTCCTGGCTAATGCCCAGTTTGCATCACATGCTAATCTCCAGGTGGATTTGACAGAGCCTGGATTTATCTCAGTGAACACTTCTGATGATGGATGTTTTAACAATGTCAGATTACTGTGAAAGTTTATAAAGCTATTTGTCTATAGTGGCCATTGTCTGTAAACTCAGCTATTGGGGAAGCTGAGGCATGGTGATTTCTTGAGTCCAGGATTTTAAGACCAGTCTGGAAAACATGGTGAGATCTTATCTCATCTCATCTCAAAACAAAACAAAACAAAACCAAACTCTAACAGCAGTTTACTCCCAGTTGCACTGAGATGGTGGCAAACAGCTAGCATGGGGTAGCAGTCTGTAACCCATAGCTGAGTTGCTTTGTTTGACTTGTCACCTGCTGAAGGGGTTAGGAAAGGAGCTGGGAAGCAGGTTGAATTGGGTCCCACTTCCTTCTGTGTACGACTAGCCAGGATGTTCAGTAATTAGACAGCTAGGGTCCAGAGCCGGCATAAGTTAGGGACTTATAAATCCAATGGATTCTAGAGGTTTCTTAGAAATCATAGACTACTGTGTGGTAGTAGAATATTGTGGGGACTGTAATGAACTTCCAAATGCCCTTAAAATGTAAAGGAAGTAACACTGAATTCTAGGTAAAGGTAATTTTCAAACAATAAATAACCTAGAAATTCTTTTACTTATGTACATGTTTGTGCATTGTATGTATATTTGTGTGTATACATGGGCTTGTGTGTGCACATGAGTATGGAGGCCAGAGGATAATCTTGGGTGTAATACTCAGGAATATCATGTACTTCCTTTGAGACAGGATCTTTGGCCTACAACTCACCAATTAAATTAGAGTGGCTGGCCAGGGAACTCCAGGGATTCTCCTGTCTCTCCTGCCTCCCAGCACTGTGACTACAGAAACATGTCGCCATGACAGGGAATTTTTTACATAGGTTCTGGGGATTAAACTCAGGACCTCAATTAAGCTATCTAACAAGATCTGGAAATTCCTTCACATAAAGTCTCTTCTTTGCTAAATTACTTATTAGCAACAAACTAACTTACATCTGTAAAAGTTTTGGGCCAATTACA
Source organism: Jaculus jaculus (assembly GCF_020740685.1). Classification (NCBI taxonomy): domain Eukaryota; kingdom Metazoa; phylum Chordata; class Mammalia; order Rodentia; family Dipodidae; genus Jaculus; species Jaculus jaculus. The sequence goes on from NC_059109.1 coordinate 104,084,346, forward strand.
AAGAAAAAAATCATACACATCTTGTGTGTAACCTTTGAAAAACTCTCTGGAGTTTCCTAGAGATGAAACATAGTAGCAAGTCCTCTGGAACTTAGAAGGTGATTCAAAGCACAATTTTCTATTAGTGCAAACAGAAAATTTTGACAAAGTAGTTAAAGGTTCTGGAATCTTTAAGTGACATTAGATTAAAAAGAAGTCAAAGTGATAGAGAAGGAGTAATTTCAGTCTGGGCTCTAAAAATCCAGGGTACTTCACCTTTCCCCTAAGTTCTTTAAGAAACATCCTGAGTAGTACTATTTTAGAGTTTTGGGGAAACTAAGCCCACCCTGTGAAATGGAGTATCTTCTATTAGTTAAAAACATCTAAATGTTTTAAAATACATCAATTATTGCAAAGTTTTGGAAATGTTCATTGAAACAAAATTTGTATCCCCTTCATAGTTTTCACTAAATGTAAGGATCTTTGGTTTTCAGGTGTTCTGGGCATGTTCTTATTGTACTTCTTGCATAGTTACAGGATACACTAGAGAAAAGACAGAATCTTCAACAAATTGTGCTGGACAAGTTGGATATCCACATGTAGATAAATGAAACTAGGCACACTCCTCTCACCATGCACAAAAACAACTCCAAATGAAGTAAAGATCTCTACATAAGATCTGAAACTCTTAAACAACTGAAAGAAAAAATAGGGTGAACCCTCCATGACATAGGAGTGGGGAAAGACTTCCTGAACAATATACCCGTAGCCCAGGAAATTAAACAATCACTCAATGCATGGGAATCTCATGAAGCTAAATAGCTTTTGTACCATAAACAGAGCCAACAAACTACCCACAGAATTGGAGAAAAATCTTCACTAACTATACCACTAACAGAGGCCTAATATATAAAATCTACAAAGAACTCATAACATTAACCAATAATAAAATAAATCCACTCAGAAGTGGGGGAAAGAACTGAATAGTGAAATCTCAAAGGAAGAAATACAAATGGATAATACTTAAGAAAGCACTCAACATCATTAACCATCAGGGAAATGCAAATTAAAACAAGTATGAGATTCTACCTTACTGCAGCCAGTATGGCAATCATTAAAAAATCAAATGACAGGCTGGAGAGATGGCTTAATAGTTAAGGCACTTGCCTGCAAAGCTTAAGGACCCATGTTCGACTCTCCAGATCCCACATAAGACAGTATATAGCACAAAGGTGAGGCAAGCACAAGGGCACATGTGTCCACTAGGTGGCACAAGCATCTGGAGTTCTATTGTAGGGGCTGAGGTCCTGGTGCACCAATTTTCTCTCTCTCTCTCTCTCTCTCTCTCTCTCTCTTGCTTTCTTTAAAAAATAAAATAAAAAAAGGAAAAAATTACATGACAATAAGGGTGTGGTGAAGATATGGAGAAAAAGTAACCCTCATTAACTGTTGTTAGGAGTGCAAACTTGTACAACCACTATGGAGACTCCTGAAAACAATGGAAATCGACCAAGCTATTCCTCTATTGGACATCTACCTTAAAAGCTTCACTAGTCACTGCAGAGGCATTTGCTCTTGCATAGTCACTTGATCAGTATCTTTAATTTGCTTTTACGAAATAGGTTCATGGTGTAGTCCAGGCTAAGATAAACTTGTGATTCTCCTGTCTCATTCTTCTGAGTGCTGGGGTTATAGGTATGCACCAGCTCAGGCAGTCCCTTTGTAAAAAGAAAAGTGGAAGTATGCATTGTGATAACACTGCAAGTCTCTGCTTCCTTTGGAGGCACCTATCCAATCTCTACACCATCCCCCCAAAAGCCACTCACAGATGCACTGAATCATTAGCTGATGAGGAGAGAAGTTGCAAATATGATTCTATTGGCCAAGAGTCACAGAGGCTCTGTTGGCAATAGGAACCCACTGATGTCACCACCAGCTCCCCATTTAATATCAGAGAGAGCATCCCATTTGCAGACATATCCGCAACAGGCAATTTGCCCAGAAAATAGAGAGCAGATTTCTGGATCTGGGTGTAGTAATGGAACTGTTCTGGTTTGGAAGGTGAGAAGCTCAGGGAACCAGTCCAGAGCCGTGTGAAACCCAACACCTTCTAACACTGTGTAGTGTGTTGAACTGGCATCCTGTGAGGGATGTAGGGCCAAGAAGGGCAGGCAGGGGACCTGAGCATAATTCCTTTTTTCTTTCACTTGAATAGTGGTACAGCCATAGAAGTCTGGATGTCTAGGAGCTTGAAGGAACTTGGGGAGCAATTAGGTGAAAGGTTAGCTCAAGTTCAGAAGGGAAGGGATTCTGGGCCTAAAATATTGAAAAGTCTGTTTTTGATGTGAGCTGACCACTGAATGCACTTGCACATAGCTGCCAACAAAATTTAAAGACTGGTTTTAAGGAAAGGAAATGATATTAATACAGTGTCAGCACATGCCCCAAAGTCCACAGTCCATAGAGATGAGAAACTCGCCCTGCCAGGCAGTGACTTCTAACCAAAACCATGGTTATTCTCCAAGAACCCTTCCTCCCAGGCTCCTAAGCTCTGGTGTTTCAAATACTGCCTCTTTTTCACTTTCCAGACTTTCCTCTCGTCTTCCTCTGTCTCTTGCTTCATTCTCTAGTGGTGTTCTGGCCACTAGATGTGGGAGGATCTTTTCCATTCTCTCCCCTTCAACTGACCTCAGGCAGAATGTTTGTCCTGGAACACACAATATAGAAAAAATTGATTTAATATACTCTCCCAAAGCATTTCTCTCAGCTTTTCAAAGCTAATGCCAGCCACAATTCTTAGAGAATAGCAGTATCTCTGATAATACCTTTGAACACTGGAATGTGGAGTTCTCACTCACCCTGCCTGGGAGGATTTTGAAGCATTTCCTTTTTATGGAACAATGTGGTATTATCTAAGAACCTTTACTCCCCTACACTGAAGGAAATGCTGAATAAAAGGAAACATAGCCTGCACTCATGCTCCAAAGCCTTTAAGATTCACTGATGCATAATTCTTGGGACACATGTTGGCTGATCAGTCTGTAATATTTTCATAATTAAATAATTTACCCACATGATTCAACACTGCACAGTATTGGAGTCATTTGTCCAAAATACATTATCATTTACATTCAAGGCAGCTGAAATAGACTACATCATTACAAAATGTTCTGCTGTTGGCATCTACGTGGTTAGATCCCGATACAAAGGAAAATCATGATCTGTTCACTACTGCCTCACTCACAAGACCTGTTGCATGTCTTAATAATCATTTTTCATTCAAGCTATTTTTGTTTCAGTGATTGGTATTGGCCCATGGCTTTGGCTTGCTAATCAGAACCACATTCATGGGCTGCAAGTACAGTACCAGGATCAGTAAGGATTGTATAACTTTGTCCCTTCATGTGTGAGATATCCACTGGAAATAAGAATGTGCAGAAAGCTATCATGGAATAGCAAAGGCAAAGGGAAATCTTCTTATCTATAGAATGGGGTGACTCAGTAGTGGAACAGGAATGCGTGAAATGAAGTGGGGCTGCTTGATTCCCAAAAGCAAGAGTTACATGGTCTTTGATGCAGAACAGTTACCAGGAACTCGCTATGCTCCAGCCCAGTGTACTTGGCGATTAAGTCAGGTGACCCCTGAAAGAATGCACATTTTGTGTGGGTTAGAACCCAGTCCAACTTCATGGGTTTGAAGTGTTGACCCAAATTTAGACCTTGCCCAGTCTCAGTTTTGGATTAGTGTGTTTCAAAAATTCTTCATGGAAGGACTGTTGGTTTCTGGGAAAAGAAACAACAGAAGATCTGATAAGCATGGGACCACCATGATTCTGGACTTCCAGAAGGGACAATTTCCTCCACATTATCTCCATGCTCTGAAAATGTGCACCAGATGTATATGCAAGTCTGCTCTGGGTTGGGTATTTTATCTCTATTTTATGATGGAGAGGTACCAAAATCCCTTGGGGACCAAGGTAATTGGACTCCTCTTAAAGAGCTATTTCAGAGAGTCTTAGGAGCTCTGAGAAGCCACAACTTGAAGTCTGCAATTCCCTTTTAGATACTTCCCTTGTTCCTGGTACCAAAAGAACAACAATGTTAAGAATTAAAGGTGCCAATGTTGATTAATCTGGAGAGACATCACATCCAAAAAACTAGACTTGTCAGGGAATATGACAAAAACTTGTAAGGAAGAAAGACAGGCATGGGTCATGAAGGAACTGGGAAATGGGCAGTGGGAACACTGCAGGTCACCAATACGGAGTCCATCTCACTTGTGAGATAGCGAAACACAATGACAATTGCTGTAGTTTGAGTCAGATATTCCCCATAAGCACATGTGCCCTGAATGCTTGGTCTCCATATTGTGACAATTTTGGAGGTGGATCTTTGCTGGAAGAAATATGTGATTGGTGGGCAGGCTTAGGGGTATTATAACAAGCTTCCCTTTGCCAGAGATTGGATCATTTTCTTGGTGCTGTTTTCTGCCTGTTGTGATAGAGATGATGTTCAGCCTTGGCTCATGCTATACTTTTTTCTGCAATCATGAAGATTCCCCTTGAGACTCTAAGTCAAAACAAATCTTTACCCTATCATCAGCAGCTCTTGGTCAGGTCCTTTACTTAAGCACAAGAAGATAACTACAATTATCACATGGTCTCATGATTATGTGGAGTTGTTCTCATGGGAGACCATGGCTCTCAAAGGCCAGGAAACATAGTGGGAAAATGAACAGGGTGAGTTGGTCTATAAGTAGAAAGTTACATTTACATGGGAACAATGAGAGTTGGTGTTCGACAGCATAAACAGTGGTAATAGTTGACCATAGTGCTTTATATTTCAAAATACACAGAAATGATGGGTTTGAATGCACTTTCCTCATAGAAATGATAAATGTTGGAAGTGCTAGCTATCTTAATTATTCTGCCTTGGTCATTTCATAATGCATACATGTATTGAAACATCACATTGGGCCATATAAATATATAAAATGATTATGTGCAATTAAAAAGTGAAAAGTTTGCTAGGAATCATCATACACATCTGAGCCTTAATACTCAGGAGGTAAAGCTAGAGTACTTCATGGCTGAATACAGCTTGAGCAACATAGCAAGTTCATAGATAGTCAGAGCTACATGGTGGCCAAGAAATCAACCTAGATGTCCATCAACAGAGGAATGGTTAATGAAGTTGCATACATATATACAATGGAATTCTATTTAGTCATTAAAAATGAAACTAAGAAACTTGCTGGAAAATGGATTGTATGTGAAAATATATTAAGTGAAGTAACTCAGGTACAAAAAAGACTAACACTTTATGTTTTCTTTCTTATGTGAGTCCTAGCTTAGAGCGTATTTCACTCTCTCTCTCTCTCTGTATGTGTGTGTGTGTGTGTGTGTGTGTGTGTGTGTGTGTGTGTATTGGGGTGAGATGCCAAGGGACAAGAGAGGGGCCCATGAGAGGAGGGAAAGAAAGAGAAGAATAGCAATGGTATAACTTCTCTCTTTTAAATTTTTATTTTTTTTTATTAGTTATGTACTTTCCCTCCCCCCTCTGCAGGGTCCATCCTTGTTGTTGAATATTGATCATGCATTGTGGGGTTAGCCATCAGTTATGGGTAAGAGGCAATGACCCAAATTGTGGCTCTAACATTCTTTCCACCCCCTCTTCCACAAATTTCCCTGAGTCATGTTGGGTTCATTTTAGGTTGGCTTCAGTGATGAGGTCTTGGGAGCCTCTGTGTATCTGGATATCTGGTTTGATAGGAGTTGAGTGTGCTCTATGTCTATCTCCTTCACCCTTGTTCTGGTACCAGATTCACCAAGAAAGCAGCACTCTTGCTTATTTTCCCAATTACTCTTAGTTTCAGCTGGAGGCCCTTTGAGGTGTGATGGGCTGGTTCTCTCCTTAGGATCTGCATCCATCTGAAAAAGAAAAGCAAATTCTCCAATGGAGAGTGAAGTCAGTGCCAGATAAATTGGATAACCATTTTTTTGAAGAGAGAATTTGATATGTGTAGGCCCTCTTGTTGCCTACGATTATTGGTGGGAGCTTGATAATGGAGAGCAGGCTCATTTTTGGATATTGTTCTGACCTATTTCCCAGCTCCGGCTATGGGTTCCATTCCACTGAGCAGGTCAGTTAGCCAAATCAAGAGCAGTTGGTTTCCCACCATGGCTGTGTGGCACTATTGCACTTGTGTGAGCATCACATTAGGTTGTTTCCTGCTGAGTAGCTTAGACCACGAGTTGCTTGGAAAGATGTTGGTCATTTTCCCCCAGTCGGTCATGTACACCTTCTGGCACTAGATGAGCTAATTGTCTGGGGACTGACTCTCTTCCAGGTTCCAGCCATGTTACTACATCAGCATATGTTGTCTTCAGCAGTAGGGTCTTACCAGTAATTTTTGGTGGGTCATGAAGTACTCTAACAAAAATCTGTCTTCTTTTTTGGGGTGGAAGGAAGGGAAATCCGAGGTAGTGTCCCACTCTACCTCAGGCTGATCTGGAATTCACTGTGTAGTCTTAGGGTGGTCTTGAACTCACAGAAATCCTCCTGCCTCTGCCTCCCCGGTGCTGGGATTAAAGGCATGCATGTGCCACCACGCCAGCTGAAATCTATCTTCTGTTGGGAAACCTTGTAGGTATCTCTGATCAACAGCTCACTGTGGATGTTAGCCACATGTTGGTACTGGTAGTTACAGGTAAGCGCCAAAGAAAAGAAGGAATAAAAAGATAGGTAATATGAAAGAGGTTGATAGAAAAGGGGGAGAGCGAGAGAGAAAAAAAGAACAACAGGAGATTATGGTCACTCTTCATCAACCCTCTCTAGGGCCTTGTGATTTAGGTGTTCCCTCTAATGACCTGATGAAGGTTCAAACATTTAGTCTGTCTTTTAGGATGTAGAATTATTTTGTTGTTGTTTTTTTGAGGTAGGGTATCACTGTAGTCCAGGTTGACCTGGAACTCACTAGATAATCTCAGGGTGGCCTCAAACTCATGGCAATACTCCTGCCACTGCCTCCTCACTGCTGGGATTAAAGGCACGAACTGCCACACCTGGTCAAGATGTAGAATTTTATGGTACCTCTGCCATTTGGGCCCAGTTTTATATCCCCAACCTCCATCCTTACCCTCCCCTACAGCCCCACCTACCCTATTGTCTGGTCCTTGAGACGCATATTAGGTATGCCAACATCTCATATAGATTCAGGTTAGGAGCTGTAGATGAGTGAGACTGTGACAATTATTGTTCTGTGATTGGGTGAGTTCACTGCAACTGATCTACTCCAGGTTTGACCATTTTTCTTCAAATTTCATTGTATCATTTTTCCTTACTGCTGTGTAGAATTCCATCTTGTAGATGGAATACCACATCATGGTTATCTACTTGTCTCATGATGGACATCTGGGTTGATTCTAGCTCTTAGCTATTATGAATTGAGCAGCTATAAACATGTTTGAGCAAATCTCTCTGAACCAAGGCATGGAGCTTTTAGGATAAATGCCTAGTGAGGGAATAACTGGATCTGTTGGTAACTTTATAGTCAACCTTTCTGGGAGTCTCCATATTGTTTTCTAAAGAGGTTGTACCATCTTACATTCCCACTCACAGTGGACATCCTTGCCAGCATTTATTTTTCTCAAACAAAACCCCAGTAGCTCAGGAACTTAAATAATCACTTAACCATTGGGATCTCATGAAGTTGAAAAGTTTTTTCACAGACAAGTATACAATAAGCAGAGCCAATAGATTACCCACAGAATAGGAGAAACTATTTTCTGGCTATCCTACCAACAGAGGTAATTTCTAGAATCAATAAATAACTCAAAAATCTAAACAATAAAATGTCAAACAACCCACTCACAAAATGGGGCAAAGAACTGGACAAGCAGTTCTCAGAGGAAGAAATACAAATGGCAAACACACACTTAAGAAATTGTTCATCATCCCTAATTACCAGGGAAATGCAAATTAAAACAACTATGAGATGCCACCTAACCCCAGTAAGGATAGCAAACATTCATTAAAAAGGTATAAGTTCTTAAGTGATACGAAATGCCAAGCGGAATACTGAGTGTGAGGATGAAAGCAGGGTAGCGGGTGCAGTAAATGGGAGAAAGGAAGCAGAGAGGAAGGATCAATCCAAACTTGGTGTATGTTTTAATGTAAAATATAAGGTATTTTTTAAGACCATACTTGTTTTAAAAAATTAAAAATAGTCCTAAAAATTTTCTTGTCCTCATTATGAAAATTTTTCTTATTTTATTTTTGAGAGTGTATTTTTTTCATTATTTGCATTTTATACAAATGATATTAAACTTGGATGGAGAGATGGCTTAATGGTTAAGGCACTCACCTACAAAGCCAGAGGACCCAGGGTTGATTCCCCAAGACCCACATAAGCCAGATGCACAAGGTGGCACATGTGTCTGGAGCACTTTTGCAATGGCTAGGAGGACCTTGTGCACCATTTTCTATCTCTCTCTTAAATAAATAAAAATTTAGAAAAAAGAAATGATGCTGAACTGCTAAATGTTCTCTAGTCATTATTGTTCTTCAATAGATTACTAATATTAATTTCAATGTTAAGAGATAGTCCTCTGCTATGGCTAAGCAAATAGATTTTTAACATAATTCTTCAAGTGCTATTTGCATGGAAAATGGTAGGTGAAGTTAAAGGCTATGTTAAAGTATAGTAATACCACCATATATGGTAGGCATGTATCATAGAAATCATTACAGATTTTTTCACATGTTTCTATCAAAATTTAAAGTTATTTCTACTTTTAGAGAAATATCTGAATTCATAAAGTGGGAGCTATGGGTATAGTTCAGTTATGTGAGTATGTGCTTTGCATCACAAGGCTGCAGGTTCCATCAATAGCACCAAAACAAAAGAAACATTTATGCATAGTCCTTGCAATCTTTTTAGAACTTTTAGTGCTAGGGTATTATAAGACATCAAAAACAACATCTATTAATTTATTTAGCCATCTATTTCAATATCCCGCATATATTGTCTGTTAGAAATTTATTTTGGTTGGTTCAAGAGATTGCCCAGAGGTTAAGGCATATGGCTGCAAAGCCTAAGGCCTGGGGATTCAATTCTCCAGTAACCATGCAAAGCTAGATGCACAAGGTGGCACATGTGTATGGAGTTCATTTGCAGTGGCTAGAAGCCCTGGCATGTCCATTTTCTCTTTCTATCTGCCTGTCCCTCTCTCACACACAAATAAAAAAAGTTTTTAACAAGAAATTCATTTTGGGATTATTGGCACTTGAAATTTCCCTTTATAATTGCAAATGTTTTGCTTCTATATTCTAATTATTCATTTTCTGGAAAGCTGATTTGATATATAGTTTGCATGCATTTATAATTTAGGGAAAAGCTCACATTTTGTTTAAGAATTGAAAAAATCTTCATAAAATTAGATGACCAATGCTAGAGTTTTTATAAGCTACTTCTCATACTAGTAGCAGCCACAATTTCTAGCAAATGTCTATATACATAGTACAAACTGAAAATTAATTTGATTTTTATACCAAAGACCATGGTTTGCTCTTTACTTAAGTATCTTCCCTTCTCACTTAATTTGTGTGGTGCATTTTGTATTTTGTTTAAATTATATCAGATTTCTTTATCTGTATTCAGTCAGCATAGTCTATGTGACCAAAAGAAATCCTGAAGCTGAAAATGATAGTGTTGCATCAAGATGTTCCATTTTGGGGCAAGTCCAGAAAATGTCATATACAATTTTAAATCGTCACAAAGACTGTCATTGCTATTGGTCCAGCTGGGGCCATGTCTCATGGTAATAAATTCAAAACATGTGCCCTGCATGGCACAAAGAACGCTTCTGGTTTTCAGCCAAATTCACAGTCTTACATCGTTCTCTTGACTAACCATGTCAGCACCATGATCATACATTCACCCTATACAATCCTTTAAATTATTTAAATAAAACTGGCATTTAAATTTAAGATTTTAAAATTCAGTGAAATCCTTTGCCAGCATTTTTGTGAAATGGAACTCATCACAGTTCTAGCATCACATACATGCCTAGTTAACAGCATGGCCTGGATGTACATCTTCAGAATCTTGACTCTTGCATTGTAAAATGCTGCTCAGCCACCATATGCAACTGTATGAAGTCTGTGTTAATTCTCTTGCACCTCTGAAGCCAAAGATCGGAACCAAAGGGAGCAAAGAAACAAACACTTGTTCCATCAGCATCATTCTATCCAAGAAAAGATTCCATAGATTTGTTGGCTGACTTCTCCAGCCAAGAGCTTCTGCTACTCAAATTCTTCCCACTCCTGATCCACATGTGTTTGTAACTTCACAACCATATGACCCCAAACCCTCCTGGCAGTTGGGTACAACTCCCTTTAACTTCATGTACTTAGGACAAGAGACATGGCATCATCCAATTATACTCCTGGTCTCCAATCAAATTGGCAGAATTTTGCTAGGGCAAGCTGGATAATCTAATGATCCATGAGTTTCCATGTTGACTGAAAAATTTAACCCCAGACAGTGTCTTTCCTGAAAGATGTCCTCACTGTCTTCCTGTAGGCCATGTCTTAGGAACTTGTGGTGTTTAGTTTTGTTGGTGTTCTTCTTGGATTTAGAGGGAACAGCATGTATTAGTCACTTCATAAATACATGCTGTAAAGATAATGTCCAGAAAAATATAATGTCTAGTTTTAGATATTTTTGTGCATGTGTCCTATAGCTGATATTAGAATGTACTTATAGAACTGTATAGAAAAGATTTTGGGAAAACATGTGATGACAAAAGAAAAACATTTAGTGTACAGGGTGGTGGTTTGAAGGGAAATTGTCTTCCCATGGTCTCCAAATAATATTTTGATTAGATTGTAATTCACGCAGGTGAAAATACTTGTCATTATCAATAGCCATTCATATTATGATGCATAAACGAATACATTAATACGTTATTAATCTCAGTTTTCTTCTATATTCTGACAGCAGACTATCTCATGATAAAGCATGATGAGAGTTGCTAGAGGTGGATGGAAATGAAAAAAAAAATGATAAGGAAAAGAGAAAAGGGAAAAGCCAAAAACCCAGGACACATACGGGAGCAAAACTGTTGATTCAGCTAAGATATGGATGTTTCACATGTCTCAATAAATTGCTGTGAGCATTCATAAAACAAAATGTAAGGGCTGGAGAGATGGCTTAGCGGTTAAGCGCTTGCCTGTGAAGCCTAAGGACCCTGGTTCGAGGCTCGGTTCCCCAGGTCCCACGTTAGCCAGATGCACAAGGGGGCACACGCGTCTGGAGTTTGTTTGCAGAGGCTGGAAGCCCTGGCGCACACATTCTCTCTCCCTCTCTCTATCTGTCTTTCTCTCTGTGTCTGTTTCTCTCAAATAAATAAATAAATAAATAATTTTAAAAAATGTAAGAAAGCAAGCATTTTTGATGAGTGTCCTTTGCTGTTTATGAAAGCTGTCCATGTGAGTTTTACTAATGATCTTATTGAGGAGGTTAACTAAAATTTGGGGTTCTGTTTCAAAATGTGTTTCAGCAAAAGCAGCAGCAGCAATATTGAAAACAAATTTGAGGATCTGGGAGTTCCAACCAAGATGGCGACTGCCTAGCTGTGTCATAGATCCCAGGAAAAGAAAGGCAAGATGTTAAAGGTTCATTGGGTCTTTTAGGGGAGAGCAATCTCCAATAGATTGTCAGCAGGAGAGCACAGAGGGGGAAAAACAGGGAATCACTGATTCCCTCGTGGGCGGGTAGTCCACTCCTATCCCCAGGTAGCCACCATATCCACAGTGTCACCATGCCGATCTATCCCTGCATGAGGAAGCTTAGACTGCTCCACCCACACACCCACTTATGGCTCTGGCCATGGCAGGTTCAGCGAGTCCAGGCAAAAACAGGGAATTGCTGATTCCCTGGGGGGGGGGGGAGCTCACCCTTCCCCCCAAGTAGCCACCAATCCCTGTGTGTGGAAGCTTAGACTGCTTCGCCCATTCGTTCACTTAGTTCTCCGGCCACTGCACATTCAGTGAGCCCAGGCCCACAGCAACTGCCACCCAAGCTCAGACTGTGTCTATCCCTTGCACCAGCTCAGGTGCCATCCCCTACCTGTCTGCTGCTGGCCTTCTTACACTGTGCTGTTGTGGGGTTGTGCAAACTGCTTCTGGGTCCCAGTGTTCCCCCACCAGAGTTTGGGATGCTTCAGTGCTTGTGCCTCAATGTCCCTCCTAGCTCGAGTGAAGGCAGCCTTGGCACATTACTGTGTGAGGGCGCAGGCAACTTTGGTGCACCAGCCAGGCCATAGAGCAGGTGGCTTGGCAAGTGAGAGCCAAAGCCCAGGCTGCTTGGCAATTGCCTCAGTCTGCCTCAGATTCCCATTGTGCTTGAGCCTAGGCTGATCCACCCACCTACATGCCCATATACTGTGATGGGCAGGCCACAGCACAAAAGAAATAACATGAAAAACCAAATGCAAGAAAATCCAGTTAGACCATCCTGACCTGCAATGAACATCTCTAATCAAAATATAGAAGAGTCATTAGGATCAGAACACCAAAATGAAGCCATGAGCAATGCAACTTGACCAAGCTACTGGTAGAACTTGCAGAAAAGCAACAAAGGACCGATAATTGTGTGGATGCTGCCATCACTAGACTAGACCTAATAGATAAGAAAATGGAAGGAGTTCAAAGATAGTTAAGAGATTTGAGGGAGAGTGAAAAAAAAGAAGACCTCAAAAATCAGCTGGCCATACTAAATGAAGACATAAAGAAATGAAAGGATGAATTCCAAGAATCATCAAGAAAATCAGAAAATGATGTGGAAAGGGAGCTTGACACAGGGATGGAAACTATATATAGAAAAGTAGTAGAAAATACAAACCTAATTGAACAAGTCTCCAGAAGCTCTCAAGAATAGAGTTAGTCATGTGGAGGATAGAAACTCTGATCTGGAAGACAAGATGGAAGAAACAGTTTGAGAGTTCAAAAATTTCAGACAGTTCAAAAGTTTCTGTGAACAGAACATGAAAGAATTGTGGGATACACTTAAACATCCTAATATCAGGATCATTGGAATACCAGCAGGAGAAGAATTTCAGACCAAAGTCATGGAGAAGTTATTTAACAAAATAATTGAAGAAAACTTCCCCAGTCTCTTAAAAGAAAGGCCCATCAAGATACAAGAAGTCAACAGAACTCCAAACAGAGTGGACCAAAGGAGAAAATCTCCAAGACATAATGTCATTAAGACTCTAAACATTGACACCAAAGAGAAAATCCTAAAAGCAGTTAGGGGAAAACAGCACACCACTTTCAAAGGTAACCCCATCAGAATTACTCCAGACTTCTCAATGGAAACCCTGAAAGTTAGAAGGGCTTGGAATGAAACACTGCAAAGTCTAAGAACCCATGGCTTCTAACCCAAACTACTCTACCCAGCAAAAGTATCCCTCATAATAGATGGTGAAAGAAAAGCTTTCCATAACAAAACTCAGCTTTACAATTATATGAACACAAAACCAAACCTACAGAGAGTATTTCAGGAAATTCTCCACAGAGAAGAAACAAATAATCAGACTCAAATGCCTACAAGAAGAAGATCACAATAACCAAACTCAGAGTAGGCACAAAAAACTTCAAAGTCCATGAAAACACCAACCCACATAAACCATCACAATAAGGCAGGGATCAAATCAAATCTCACAGTCATTACCCTAAGTATTAGTGACTTTAATTCACCCATCAAGAAACCAAAGCTGGGCTGGAGAGATGGCTTAGAGGTTAAGCGCTTGCCTGTGAAGCCTAAGGACCCCGGTTCAAGGCTCGGTTCCCCAGGTCCCACGTTAGCCAGATGCACAAAGGGGCGCAAGCGTCTGGAGTTCGTTTGCAGAGGCTGGAAGCCCTGGCGCGCCCATTCCCTCTCTCTCCCTCTATCTGTCTTTCTCTCTGTGTCTGTCGCTCTCAAATAAATGAATAAATAAATAAATTAAAAAAAAAAAAGAAACCAAAGCTAACAGGATGGATCAAAATATTAGACCCATCAATCTGTTGTCTTCAAGAAAACCACCTCACCACTAAAGACAGACACCTCCTCAGGGTGAAAGGATGGAAAACAATATTCCAAGCAAACGGGAATAAGAAACAAGCAGGCGTAGCTATATTAATATTGGACAAAATAGACTTCAAACCAAAAATAATCAAAAAAGACAAAGAAGGCACTTCCTACTTATCAAGGGAAGGATCCATCAAGAGGATGTTACAATCATAAATTTCTATGCACCAAACATAGGGGCACCATAGTTCATAAACCAAAACCTACTCAACAATAAAACAGAAATAAGCACCAATACCATCATAGTTGGGGACTTCAATACACCATTATCAGTAATAGACAGATCATCCAAACAGAAACTCAACAGGGAAGTAAGAGAGCTCAACAAACCATAGATCACTTAGACATAACAGACATGAAGCTATTATCACCCTAATTCCAAAACAAGGTAGAGATGCTACAAGAAAAGAAAACTACCAGCCTATTTCCCTGATTAACTTATATGCAAAGATCCTGAACAAAATCCTCACAAACAAAACCAACAACACATCAAAAGCATTATCCACCTTGACCAAGTATGATTCAATCCAGGAACATAGGCGTGGTTCAATGTATGGAAATCTGTCAATGTAATACACCACATAAACCAGTTGAAACAAAAAGCCACATGATCATTTCAACAGATGCAGAAAAGGCCTTTGACAAGATACAACATCACTTCATGATCAAAACATTGGAGAGAATTGGCATGGTTGGTTCATATCTTATCATAATAAAGGCAATATACAAAGCTCCTAAGGCCCAAATAATACTTAATGGAGAGAGACAGGAGGAATTCCCATTAAGATCAGGAACAAGACAGGGTTGTCCACTCTCACCTCTGCTCTTCAATATAGTACTAGAAGTCCTAGCTCATGCAATAAGAAAGGATAAGGAAATAAAAGGGATACACTTTGGAAAGGAAGAAGTTAAGTTAGCTCTATTTGCTGATGACATGATTGTATATGTAAGAGACCCGAGAGACTCCATCCCAAAACTCCTGAAGGTGATTAACTCTTATAACAAAGTAGCAGGATACAAAATCAATGCACAAAAATCAGGATCCCATAGTCCCATTTTCAATAGCAACAACAACAACAAAATACCTTGGAATAACGTTAATCAAGGAAGTGAAAGATCTATCCAACAAAAACATAAAAACACTCAAACAAGAAATTGAGGAAGACTTAAAAAAATGGAAAGACCTCCCATGCTCCTGGATAGGCAGAATTAACATTGTAAAAATGGCAATCCTACCAAAGGCAATATATATATTTAATGCAATTCCAATTAAATTCCCTACAGTATTCTTCAAAGAGATAGAAAAAATGATCTCAAATTTCATATGGAAAGGCAGAAGGCCTCACATATCCAAACATATCCTCAGCAAAAGTAATACCTATGGAGGCATCACCATACCTGATCTAAAGCTATATTACAAAGCCATAGTAATAAAATCTGCATGGTAGTGGCATAAAAACAGGAGTATAAACCAATGGAATAGACTTGAGGACCAGGACTTTGGGTCAAGCAACTATAGCTACTTGATATTCGCCAAAGGCCCTAACAATATAGGCTGTAAAAAAGATAACATCTTCAACAAATGGTGCTGGACAAACTGGATAACCACATGCAGGAAACTGAAACTTGATCCACACATTTTACCATGCACTACACTCAAATCCAAATGGATCAAAGATGTCAATATAAGACCAGAAACTCAAATACTAATGGAAGAAAATTTAGGAAGTACTTTCCATGATATAGGAATGGAAAAAGAGTTCCTGAACAAAACCCCAGTAGCTCACGATCTTAAACAGCCACTAAACCAAGGGGATTACATGAAGTTGAAGAGTTTCTTTACAGACAAGCATACAATAAGCAAAGCTAATAGGTTACCGAAAGAATGAGAGAAAATATTTGCTGGTTATCCAACTGACAGAGGCCTAATCTCTAGAATCAACAAAGAACTCAAAAATCTAAACAGTAAAAAGTCAAACACCCTACTCACAAAATAGGGCAAAGGGCTGAACAGGCAGTTCATAGAGGAACAAATACAAATGGTAAACACACACTTAAGAAAATGTTCATCATCCCCAATCATCAGAGAAATGCAAATTAAAACAACTATGAGATTCTACCTTACACAAATAAGGATAGCAAACATCAAAAAATCAAATGAAAATAAATGCTGGTGAAGATGTGGAGAAGTAGGAACACTCATCCACTGTTGGTGGGAATGTAGGATGGTACAACCACTTTGGAAAGCAATATGGAGACTCCTGAAAAAGCTGACTATAGAGATACCAACAGACCCAGTTATTCTCTTACTGGGCATCTACCCTAAAACCTTCAAACCACAGGTCAGAGAGATTTGCTCAACCACATTTGTAGTGGCTCAATTTGTAATAGATAAGAGCTGGAATCAACCCAGATGTTCATCACTAGAAGAATGGATAACAAAGATGTGGTATATCTACACAATGGAATCGTGATTAGTTTGGGATGGAAGATATTCAAAGATCAAGGTCATAGTATTGACACCTTTGAAGAAGGGTGAGCAAGGCTGCATGATAAGAACAGCTAGCAATAACAACTGGATCAATTCTGAGGTTATTAAACAGGTAGATACTGTCAGTAAAAGTACATAAAACATGAATTTGCAGCTGAACTTATTTTCACAAATTTCACATTCTAGCACCCAAATCAAGAAATGGCACATTGACTGCCCCAGAGTCACCCTTGTCCTCTTATAACCTTCCAGACAGAGCATTCAGTAACTACTATCTTGGTCTCTACTATCATGATTAGTTTTTCCACTTTTGTAATATATATTCCCTGGAATTTACTATGTAGTCTGAGGGTGGCCTTGAACTCACAGAAATCCTCCTACCTCTGCCTTCTGAGTGCTGGGATTAAAGGTGTGCGTCACCACAGCCAGCAAGATACATATTCTTGTACACAT
This sequence comes from Jaculus jaculus, assembly GCF_020740685.1. NCBI lineage: Eukaryota > Metazoa > Chordata > Mammalia > Rodentia > Dipodidae > Jaculus > Jaculus jaculus. The sequence continues at coordinate 104,101,406 of NC_059109.1, forward strand.
ATCTCTTTGTGCTAAACAACAAGTGAATTTCAGCCACTTTGTTGCATGTAATAGCCTTTCATTCATGGTCTTAGATATGTAGTATTCAATCATATTCCTACACTGCAAAGTCCAATCATTTTGGGAATTTTCTAGCCTTTAAATTAATATTAATATTTAAAGTAATAAATCCTCTTCTGTTGAAATAGACAAGTATTTCATATTTAGACACTGGATTGCTGAGTCACAGGACATGCATGCATCTTGCTTTAATTAATAATGGAAAGCAGATTTTCAGAATGTTTTTGGTTAAATATTACTTCCACAAATTGGTAAACCATTCATTCATAATCAATGTAAAAGACAGTTTTCTCAGTTGAGTTATGATGAAATTACTACATTTTATAAAGGTGTATGAGTGAATTGAAATGAGTTTTTTGTTTGTTTGTTTGTTTTGAGGTAGGGTCTCACTCTGGCCCAGGCTGACCTGGAATAAACTCTGTCATCTCAGGGTGGCCTTGAACTCATGGCAATCCTCCTACCTCTGCCTCCCAAGTGCTGGGATTAAAGGCCTGCGCCACCACGCCCGACTTGAAATGAGTTTTTTAAAATATTTCATTTATTTGCAAGGAGAGAAGGAGAGAGAGAGAGTGAGAGAAGAGAGAGACAGAATGGATGCACCATGGCTTCCAGCCTCTGCAAATAAACTCCAGATGCATGTAACATTTGTGCATCTGGCTTTACATGGGTACTGGGTAGTCGAACCAGGGTTGTTAGACTTTGCAGGTAAGCACCTTAGCTGCTGAACCATCTCTCCAGCCAGCACAGAAATGACTTTCTTAAAAGTACCACTACAGGCATGCAAGGAATCTGTAGGCTCTTCATGATTCTGCTGACAGACTCTCAGAGCATCAGGTTGATGTTACCTTTTTAGATACAGTCAGCTAATCTTAAAAGTTTTATTCTTGGTCCAGCATATTATAGGTAGTAAATAAAAATACAAGTGAGTTTAGTTAATATATATATAGTCATTTCTTAATATGTTCCTATTTACCTTCAAACTATCAACCACATAAGAAGATGCCTACATTCTGAAGGTTACCTGCAATGATTCTAGTGCCCAAACTGTCCATCTGCATACCCATCTTCATCACTGGGGATTATATCACTTCATATGAATAATGTTACAATAACTGTAGATAAAAGAAATAAGCATTTTTAACAATTGTCATCAAGCATGGCTCAGTAGGCTATAATTTTGGCTGCCAGCCATATATTGACAATAAACTTGATCCCACCTTACAAATATGCTAATATCTTTCTAAATTCCCAAGAACCCTTGGCTTGGTGGTTAAGTGAACTCTATCTGGTGATTCCTGAACTAATTTGATGGTTTGTTGGGAGCCTTGGAGAGACACAAAGAAGGAAGAATGAGGGCTAGAGAAATGGCTTGGCAGTTAAGGTGTTTGGCTGTGACGCCTAAGTACCCAGGTTTGATTCCACAGTAGCCATGGAAGCCAGATGCAAAAGGTGGAACATGTGTCTGGAGTTTGTTTGCAGTGCCTAGGGGCCCAGGCATGCCCATTCTCTCTATCTATGCTCATCATTATATCTTTCCAACAAATAAATAAATAAATAAAATATTTTTAATAAAATTTTTAAAAAAGAAGGGAGAATGAGAAACTATTTGCTATGTTAAATGGAAAATCCACACCAAGGGCATCCCATGGGGCAGGTTTCACTGTGATCAGTTACTATGTTCATTCTCTTGGGAAAGGCTATTGTCCAGATGAAACTGAAAATAATCTTCTCTAGTATCCATCACTTTTATTCTACATAAAGCAATGAATTAAATAAATTATGCAATTAGCCAGGCATGGTGGGGCGCACCTGTAATCCCAGCACTTGGGATGCAGAGGTAGGAGGATTGTTGTGAGTTCAAGGCCACATTGAGACTACATAGTGAATTCCAGGTCAGCCTGAGCTACAGTGAGACCCTATCTCAAAAAAACCAAAAATAAATCAATAAATAATGTAATTAAATGCATTGGGTGCTAACTCAGCACCAAGATTGGGCTCTTGGCTTTGCCTATATGTGTTTGTATTGACCAAGAAACCTTGGAAGTAGGAGCCATGATTATTCTCATTGTACAGCAATACAGATAGAATCTCAGTATTCAGCAAATTTGTCCAAGATCCTGCAGCCATTAGAAATAAACACAAGACTCTTCTGTGAAGGGATTAAGCCTAAACTTAAAAATTGTTTTTGCTCTGGCCTGTAACTCCCAGTCCCAGAAATCAGTTGTTATCCACAATAAGCTGCTGTTCAGAGAGACATATGAGGTCCCCCAAACAAGACAGGCTTCTGTCAAATCACTTGATTACTCACCTGAGGTGAAATGTAAGACCCTACTGCTGAAGACACCATATGCTGTCAACACAGAGCACTGAGTGACCCAGCAGGAATCTGGAAGAGAGCCAGTCCCTAGACAGCCTGTCTAGTGCTGGAATGTGCTACCTGTGATACTAGGGTGAAAGTGGAGAACAATGATATGAGCAAGAAGGGGCCTAAGCTGCTCAGAAGCAACCAGCCTGACAGGAAGTACACACCAGTGCAGTGGTGGCACACAGCCTTGATGTGTAACCAGTTGCTTTCTGATTGGCTAAGAGATCTGTGCAGTGGAAAGGAGCCCATGTCTGGAATGAGGCACCAGGTCAGAACCCTATGGAGACAAAGATTCTGCTCTCCAATGACAAGGTCCCATTAGTCTTTGGCTAAAAGAGGGGCTATATCCATCAAATTCTCCCAAAATTAATAACATTATCCCATTTAACCTATTCTGACTTCATTCTGTGTTGGAGAACATGGTTTTCATTTTCAGAAGGTAGCAAAACCCAAGGAAATAAGCCACCCCTCAAGCTTCAGCCATAGTCCAGCTGAAACCACAGAGGAATTGGGGAGACAAGAAAGAATGCTGCTTCCATGGTGAGCCTGACAATCAGTGCCAAGGTGAGGGAGACATGCTGAGTATACTCAACACATACCAAGGCAGAGATCCAGATATTCCTAAGAGCTCATCACTGAAGTGGACTTAAAATAAACCCACTGTGGCTCAGGGAATTTTGTGGAAGAGGGGGTGAAACGATTTTAAGAACCACAGATTGGGACTGACTTCATACCCAGAAGTATTGCCCCCCCACCTATATCTGACTGCTCTACTTACAATGTATAACCCACAAACCCATGGGTAATGCCAGCAACCTTACTGAGGAGGGTCCCCAGTGGAATGGGGGCAGGGATGAGGGAAGGATCATACCAACACATGATGTATCCATACAAAGTATATCTGTAATAAAAAATTAAATTAAAAAAATTTTGGGCTGGAGAGATGGCTTAGTGGTTAAGTGCTCGCCTGTGAAGCCTATGGACCCCGGTTCGAGGCTCGGTTCTCCAGGTCCCACGTTAGCCAGATGCACAAGGGGGCACATGCGTCTGGAGTTCGTTTGCAGAGGCTGGAAGCCCTGGCGAGCCCGTTCTCTCTCTCTCGCCCTCTGTCTTTCTCTCTGTGTCTGTCGCTCTCAAACAAATAAATAAATAAATAAATAAAAATTTAATCACCTGTTTGACTTACAAAACCAAAAAAGAAAAAAAAAAGAAAGAAACACAAGACTAGAACTTAGGCCAACATGATTTCAGAATCCAAGTCCTGAAGCAATAAACTCCATGAGGATACATAAGGGTGCAAAAGGATCCAAGAAAATTCAGGAAGATGAAGGAAAGTGCAGGATGTCACAGGAGGATGAAGAAAGATACAGGATAATCCAGAAATATGTGGGAGGATGCAGGAGGACATTGGAGGATGCAGAAAATCTAGTCAGTAAGCCAAGATGTGGGAAAAAGAGCTCCAGCTGGAGAATTGTTCATAAAAACAAAATAATGGGAAAAAGGCTAAAAATAAAATTTGATTGATTGCATTATGAAAAGAAAAGAAAAAATTTGAGATACTTAAATTCTTTCTAAAGGATTTTTTAATATTTATTTGCAAGCAGAGAAAAGAGAGAGAGAATGGCACACTAGGGCTTCCAACCCTGCAAACAAACTCCAGATAAATGCACCACTGCATTGGGCTTTATGTGGCTACTGGGGAATCAAACCCAGGTCGTTAGGCTTTGCAGGCAAGTGCCTTAACCACTGAGCATCTCTCCAGCCTGAGATCCTTTAATTCTTAAAGAGTGACTAGCCATAGGCAGGATGTATAGACCAGTGTAATAGTGACACACAGGGTATGGAGGTAATCAACTGCTCTCTGACTGGATATGAGGCCTGCTCAGTGGGAGGGTATTCATATCTGTTACTGAGAACCAAGTCACAAGTGTGTGACTTGGATGGCCATAGATCCTAGGGAAAAACTCCCATTGTTCTTTGGCTAAAAGAAGAAGTTATGCCCATGAGAAAAGTCTTCTGCTTGTCTGTGTTTGTCTCCTTTGATCCACGATGCTCTCACTCTTGGTTAGAAAATCATTTTACTGATGGCAGCAAACACTGTGGAGACCCAAGGCCCATCAGGGCAAAAAAGGAAAGCCTACTGCCTAGCATGAGATTAGTTATCTATATCATAGCTGCAAGGGCCATTACAGATATTAGGGGGGAGCGATGGGTTATATATGAGTTCTGCTCTCATTCTTAGCCTCAGACCCTCCTACATGAGATGGCAGTACACACTGAGGAGACTTAAAACTCATCAAAGCAGAAAATCGAGGCTGCTCAGAGCTCAACACTGAAGGATCAGGGAGCACTGGAAAAGAGGGGCCAGAAATGACGTAAGGGCCAAGGGGTGGGAAGGTACACTCTGAGTCATTGTCCCACCCCATTGGAAGGGATGGAGAGGTGCATTGATGACCCCACAGTGCGTACCATTGTCCTCACAGAGGAGGGCTCTCAATGGAATGGGGGGAAGGAGAGGGAACATAAGAGTATAACCTATTGGGAATATGAATTTTCAATATGTTCATAAAATAAACTTCTGAATAAAGAAGTGCTGTAATATGTCCAACAAATAATGTTGGACAAACTAGATGACCATATGTAGAAAAAAATAAAACTAGGCTCACTCATCTCCATACACAAAAATCAAGCCCAAAAGACCTCAATATTTAAGACCTGAAACTTGTCTCCTCCTGGAAGAAAAAATAGGAGGCACTCTCCATGATATAGGAATAGGGAAAGACTTCCTCAACAAAACCCAAGTAGCCCAGGATATTAAACATTCACTCAACCAATGGGGATCTCATGAATCTAAAAAGCTTTTGCATAGACAAACACACTATAAGTAGAGCCAATAAATCACCCACTGAATGAGAGAAAATATTCACCAGCTATAATACTGACAAAAGCCTAATATCTAGAATCCACAAAGAACTCAAAAAACTAAACAATAAAAAATCAAACAACCTATTCCAAAAGTGGGGCAGAGAACTGAATAGTGAGTTCTCAGAGGAAGAAATACAAATGGCTAATACACACTTAGGAAAATGTTCAACATTCCTAACTATTAGGGAAATGCAATTTCAAACAACCATAAGATTTTACCTTATTATAGTAAGGATGACAATCATTAAAAAATTTAACAATGAGAAATGAAGGAGGAAGCCTTATCCACTGCTGGTGGGAATGTAAACTTATACAACCACTATGGAAATCAATTTGGAGATTACTGTAAAGGATGAACATAGAGTTACCCACAGACCCAGTTATCCTCTTACTGGGCGTTTATCCTAAATGCTCCATGCATCAATACAGAGACATTTGCTCAACCATGTTTATAGCTGCTCAATTCATTATAGCTAAGAACTGGAATCAACCCAGATGCCCATCATTGGATGTGTGGATAACAAAGTTGTGCTACGTTTACACAATGTAATTCTACTCAGCAGTAAAAAAAAAAAAAAAAAATGATACAATGAAGTTTGTAGAAAAATGAAAAGACTTGGAACAGATCATACTCAGTGACTTCACACAGTCACAGAAAGACAAATGCTGCATGGTGTCACTCATCTTCAGTTCATAACCTGGACCTGTTCAAGTTGTCATACTTGATAGGCAACTCAAGGCCCAGACAATAGGGATGGGAGGGTTTGGGGGGGAAGGGGAAGGAGGGGAGTAAACAAACACAAAATTAAATCTAAAATGAGCTGATACCTTTATCCTCGTAGATAGCCTAAAAGATATGACCCTCAAAAAGAGTAAGAGGGGAGCACCAGAAAAGTAGGGCTCTTGTGAGGGTGGGACGAACCCTAAGCTTTAAAGAAAAAAAATTTTTTTTCTGTCTCTGACCTGTAACTCCCAGTACCAGAGATTGGCAGCTGCCCACATTGAACTATGGATCAGAGAGATCCACGAGGTCCCCAAATCAAGACAGCTTTCTATCAAAGCACCTGATTACCTGCCTGAGGCAAAAGCTGAGACCTTATTGCTGAAGATACCTTATGCTTTTGACACAGATCACAGAAAGACCTGACAGGAATTCAGAAGAAAGCTAGTCCCCAGACAGTTAGCTTGTCTAGGGCTAGAAAGATGAGCTACTGGGGGAAAATGGCCAACAGTCTGAGCAACCAGATGTCTAAGCTACTCAGAAACAAACACCCTTACATGATATAAACAATAGTGCAATAGAGGCACACAGCCTCAGTGAGTAACCAATAGCTTTCTGATGGGCTAAGAGATCCACTCAGTGTAAAGGAACCCATATCTGGAATTGGGAACCAGGTCAGAATATCATGGAGACAAAGATTATGTTCTCCAGTGTCAAGCTCTGCCTAGTCTTTGGCTAAAATAGGGGTTACATACATCAAATTCTCCCTAAATTAATAATGCTTATCTCATTTAAACTATGCTGACTTCACTCTCCATTGGTTGTTCTTTTTCAGAAGGTAGCAAGACTGTAGAAGATAAACTGCGCTCACACTTCAGCCAAGCCACAGCGGAATCCACAGATAATTGGGGAGATGAGCAGGAGTGCTGCTTCCATAGCACCAGGGTGAAGGAGACAGACACTGAGGATATTCAACACTTACCAAAGTAGAGATCCAGAGGCTCCTAAGTGTTCATCACTTAAGTAGTCTTAAAACTCACCGCCATGGCTCAGGAAATTTTGTGGAAGAGGGTGTGGAAAGATTGCAAGAGCCACAGGTTGAGACATCATGCCCAAAGGCATTCCCTTCCCCCCCCCCCCCAAACAACTGGCTACTGCTCCCACAATGCATAAACTACAGCCCCATTAGGAATACCTGCAACCCTACAGAGGAGGGACCCCAACAGAATGGGGGCAGTGACAAGGGAAAAGAGTTATCAGTACATAATGTGTCCATACAAAACATCTTGTTTATGATAATAATAATAATAATAATAATAATAATGATAATAATAATCTTTTTAAAAAGTGCTTTAAGCCAAGTGTGACGATACAAGCCTAAAATCCCAACACTTGGGAGGTTGAGGCAGAAGGATCAGAGTTCAAGGCTAAGCTGTGATACATGAGACTGTCTCAAAACAACAACAAAGAGTGGTAAAGTTTCATAAGGAACTTATTAATAAAGGTCTTTGGCATAAGATGTTGATAAAAGAATTTGAGAAAAGCACAAGAGTTCTTGAAGTTATTCTGTCATAACTAATGAAGAAAAAAACCAAATTGGTTAAAAATGACAATGAAGCCTCCAAAAAGGCTCTGTCTAGTCCCTTGCTTTCTATCCTCAATCATAGCAATCACATTGTAACTTTGAAGAATTAATTGATTAAGATAATTGAAGAATTGCCTTACTTCCTCTTCATCTGTCTCAATAAAGCTAAAATTTTCCAATTTTCTTTAACAAACCCCATGTACCCAGATACATTTTAGCCTTTTCAGTTCTAACCTGCTGAGTTGCACATTTTATCTTATTTTTCCCAAAGAAAGAGGACTGAATTTTGTGCCTGTACTATGTGAGTTCTCCTGAATTCTTGGTACTCAGAATGCTGCATATGGTCCAGCAGCATCAGCCTCCTTGGAATGTGTTGATCAATGTAGAACTTTGATTCTCTCCCAACCCTACTAAATCTGAACCTGCATTTTAATAAGTTCTCCAGCAGATTCATACGAAAATTACATTTTTATAAGACTTTGATTTTTAGAGCAATTTTTGGTTCCCAACAAAATTAAGAAGGTATGAGATATCCCATAAGACCACTGCAGCCACACATGCAAAGCCTTCCCCTTTGTCAGCATCCCTCAACCAGAGGAGCGCATTTGCTTCAAGTAGGTAAAGCAATATTGACATCCTAGTCGCCCAAAGGCCATAATTCACATGAGTGTTTGTTTTTGGTGTTTCACATATGATACATTTTGGGAAAATTTGTAATGAAAATTCTTATTAGCAAAGCAACATGTGGTGCCCTTTTATTGTTTTCACACGGTAATTTGAAAAGCTTCACGTTAGTACACAGTCTCAGAGTATGGGGACTTCTTGCAGTTCTCTACATAGATTATAATGGCAGGAAATGTAGACTAACTTGCACCAATGTGGTGAATTAATTGTTTTTCCCTTCTTTCGTGTCTGCATATGGGAGAGGGCTGTGTGTAAGGTGTGTGTGCACTTGCTACCGTGTATGTGTGGAGCGCAGATGGAAACCTCAGGTGGTGCCTACACCCTGTCTCATGTTTGAAGCAGTAGCTCTAGTTGTTTGCTACATTTGTCAGTCTAGTTGGTCGGGGAGCTTCTGATAGATTCTCCCATTTCCTGCCTCCCTTCTTGCCTTTAGGCATAGCTGGGATTACAAATAACTGCCATAGTAACCAGTATTTTATGGGTATGCTGGGATTCAGAGTTCAGGTACTCCTGCTGTGTGGCAAGCACTTTATCCTAGCCCCAGAGTCAATCTTCAAGAAGCAAATCACGCCCATCTTTCCAGAATCTTTCACTGAAATGTGTATGACCCTCTTTTGTTGTTTGAATGTGAATATATGTCACCCATTGCCTCAGGAACTTTTTGATTAAGGTTAAACTTCCTATTCAAGTCTCCAGCCACCTGCTGGAGGAGGTGGGGCCAGATCCTGTAGTCCAGTTGTAAGGTGTGTTCAGAGCACTTTGAGCTCTGGTGTTTGTGCTCAGTGGCTCTTTGGTGGTGTCTCTCTGCTATGATCTGTGGAAGTAAGCCAGCTTCTTTCACTACTGGTAGTGTTTCCCCTGGATCTATAAGCCTGAAATAATCTTTTTCCTCCCATAAATTGCTTCTGATTAGATGTTTGTAAAGGTAACTGCAGCAGTAAAGTTAGTACTGGGAAGTGGAACCCTTGCTGTGATAGATCTGACCATAGGGTTTGGTCTTTTAGAACTTGCTGGGTAGGAGGAATGTTGAAGGATTTGGTACTTTGGACTGGAGAAGCCCTGCAGTGCATCAAGCAGAGCTTGACGGGCAATTCTGGTGAGAGCATGAAAATTCTAAATGCAGATAGAATTGTGGACTGTGAAGGCCTGGATTATGAATTTTCAAAGGAGAAAGAAAGAACTTTGTTGGAATTGAGCTACTGGCATAAAGGCTGGCTTCATGCTTCTGCTCATTCCCAGACAGTTGTTCTTGGTGGAATATATAGAAGAGAAAGATATGAATGATATATTTTTTCACAAGAAAAATTCAAGCAAGTTTGAAATTGCTGTCACAGAGACTGGTTTTAGGTTACTAAAGCTGCACTGTTTTAGTTGATTACCAACATTAAGGGTTGAGCAAGTGCTTTGCATTAGAACAATGGAAAAGATGCCTGAGGGTGAAATACACCCATTGACAGCTTAAATGAGTAAAGTTTAAATTATTTTTCAAGGAGGAGGCTTAAAGTAAGAATTCTAAAAAAGTAACCTGCTCTTTAAGATCAAGGTTAATAAATCCTTGGATTTACAAATTTGGCCATACCATACACCAGGTACTGAGTTTGGAAGCATACCAAATGCTATAAACAAAGGGTCATTGGATATGCAACATGTTTTTCTTCTTTTTAAATGGCTCCCGAGCTAAAAGAAACAAGGTTGAAATTCCTGTGTGGAGACCCAGTAAGGCCATTGTATAAAGGTGATCTGATTCCAGGGGCTGCAGAGATGTAGCATTGTGAAGCAGGGTTTATATCCTTGCATTGGAGACCAGTAAGGCCACTGTATGAAGATGAACTGGTTGTGGGAGGCACATACGTGGCAACAGGAAACAGGGTTGAAAATCTTGTATTGGAGATGAAGTAAGGCCATTGTATGGAGCTATGAGGATGAGCCATTGTTTGCAGTATAGACCTGAAGATGTTTTGGATAGACCAAAACTGTGGAACAGTTACCATGGAGTGCTGCTGGTTCAGGCTGCTCAGCCCAGCTGTATGAGTGGTATTAGAACCAGATACTTTCATAACTGGTTATGGATGTTGGATTTGAGCTGCAGATATTTGATATTGCCTTACAAGCTATTGATTTACATTGATCCAGTCTCCTTGTTATGCCTTTTTGTGATGGAGGTGTTTACTTTGTGCCATTATATGTTGGGGATATGTAACTTGTTTTGATTTTACACTACTCACAGTTGAGGGACAGTCTTAAATCTCAGATGAGATTTGGGTCTTTGGAACAATGCTAAAGTTGGTAACTACTATGGGAACCTTTGAAGTTGAACTGAATGCAATTTGCATTGTGAGATGTTCATGAGTCTAATGTGGCCAGGGGTGGAATATGGTAATTTGAATGTGAATGAATATCCCCAGTAGCCTCAGAGAATTTTTGATTTAGGTTAAACTTCTCACCTAAGCTTCTAGCAGCATGCTATAGGGGGCAATTCTATGGACTGATCATATAGCCCAGCCCTAAAGTGTGTTCAGAGAAGTTCGAACTCTGGCTATTTGGTGGTGTTTCTCTGCTATGAATTATGGAATTAAAACAGCTACTTCTGTCATTGATGGTGCTTCCTCTGTATTCTACAGGCCTGAAACAAACCCTTCCCTTTAATAGATTGCTTCTGGTTGGATGTTTGGCCAGAAATGCAAAGGTGGCTGCAATATCCTCATAAATAATCCACAGGCAAGTCCATACTAGCTTGTCATGGTCAAGTCCCATTCAATTACTGGGACATCTCTCTTTTAGGCTTGGATTTCCCAATTGATGGTATAGGAAAGGACTAGGTATAATCCTGGTGTGGAAAACATTGCTTTGCAGGCCTAGTGATAGTGTAGTAAAGGGGAAGTGGAAACTGAGCAGACCCTAAAGAGATAACCCTGGCTAAGTTTCCAAGTGATTGATTAAGTCCATCTGGATTGAGCTACATCTGGTTTGTATTACCAGAATACAACTCAGATATTTGCAAACAAAGGAATTAAGTTAGAAAAGCCATTGTAGTGCTGTACATGATCTTTACTCATTAATGCAGATGTTAATATTACTTATTACAACGTAGATCTGTGATTTTATTTTACTGCTTCTCCTTTTCACTAAGCAGTGATTATCAAGTCTGGCAAATACAGCATCCCTTGGAGTTGATGAGGCTTGTGAAGGCACAGGTTTCTCAGCTCTAGCCCCACATTTTCTAGCTCAGTAGGTCTGAGTTGGGGACCAAGAATGTACATTTAAAATAAGATATGTGGTGAAGAAGATGGTTCAGGGTGATCCTTGGAAACCTTTTGCTCTAAAGAATTAGTTAATGCACAGCCAAATGTTGAGAAGTAAATTCTTTGCCTTGTTTTCATTATGAAATAGTCATGGGCTGTTCAGGGGCACTTGTCTATATCTGACTGGCTTCTTGTATAGTTGCAAGGCCTCTGTAATTTTACAGATGGGGCAAAGGCAGCTTTCTTCAGGCTTCTTCTGCAGTTATTCACATCTGTTTTAAATTTATAAGACTTTGTTAGTATATTGTGAGCTTTCACAGTAAAACTGAGGTAGGGTTTAGGACAGGCCAGGGACTGGTGTCAACTTCTAGTCACAACCATGTTTGTAGAGTCATAGACAGGAGAGTGACCTGAGACTCAGAGATGGAAACACTTCAAAGGCCCTGTTTCTTTCCTGGTATGCCCCAGTGAAAATACTTCTGTTCTCAAAGCATTGGCTCACGGAGCTTATTGTGATCATCCTCTACTGTGCCCAGAGAACTCATGCTGAAAATGCATCCTTATTGTGAGATATTAAGAGGCAGGACCAGGTTGGACCTTTGAAAGGCTTGTGAGGTTCCCTATTTTCATGAATGAGCTATTTACACATTAATGAATTATCTCAAGCATGAGTATATATCAGCTATGGTCTCTGTTCCTGCCCCCCTGAACTTCTCTGTCTCTTTTCAGGTATCTCTCAGTATCCTCACCAGCAAGAGGATCCATGAGCTGAATAAGTCTTTTATTCTTCATAATTTATCCATCTGTGGCAGTCAGTTATAGAAATAGAAAATGCTGAAGTCACACCCTGCAACACTATCTGGCACAGCCAAGGAGGAGTAATACAAGAGCTGCATTTACCCTCAAGACATGTGGAGTTGTTAATGAACCTGGTACCTAGTCCAGGGCTCTATACTAAGTCATAGCATGATGAGGAGTGACAAGTCACATTCTCAATGGTTAGCTTGAAAACCAGGACAGTATGGTAACCAGTCATGTCTACAAATGATAAGTTAATGCAAATTTGGGTAGGGTTGGGATTGAGAAAGCTACTGGATAATTTAGCAACTAGCATGGACCAAGCTCTTAAAACTGTTTTCAAAGTCAGAATCACTATCTTTAGAATAACCCATTCAAAATGGAACAAAAGCAATTATTTCAGAAAATTTGAGTACATAAGTGTGATGCTTCAAAGATGAGTAGGAAGATAGGGTCTCATGGCTCCTTCTGACCATCAAGTTCACCAAGTTCATTTGTGGGAGCACCTTTCCACAGTCATAGGGCCCTATCCACAACCACAGCATTGCCCTTTGTGAGGCACTCAGCTGCAATGTGGAACTACAAGCATCCCTCACCTTTGCCTAAGATCTTCTTCCCACCATCAGAGCCAGGCATGGCAAGCCGAGGATTCTCATAAAGAACAACTCCACTTTGTATCTTCTTAACCAGTGTCACAGGTACTGGCATTTAAGTACTTCAGGCCCTCCCCACCTGTTTCCTCTCTCCCTTCCATGTATCATGGACTCTTCCCTCAAGAGGAGAGTATTCCCTGTCCTCTAATCAATCTCTGTGGTGGTTTGATTCAGAGGTACCCATAAACCTGGATGTTCTGAATGTTAGGTTCACTCCTAATCTGGGTCACTAATCATCCTGAGGATAAAATTGAAAATGAGGGGACTCAAATTTACTGTTGTTTCTGCAATGTACATGATTATCAACATTTTATCTCTGATAGGAGAGGCAGTGAGTTATGAGAGATCAGAGACCAAGGGCTAGATACCTCTCTAAACTCAGACTTATTGCAACAGCAAGCTCTTCACTGAGACCAATGCCTCAGGAGCCCACTGGACCAACTCTGGACCACACTTTGTGTTTAGTTCTGTGACCTGTACAAGCATAGTTAAGACAAAGGAAGGTCTCTATGTTGGTTCATTTTCATAGTCATCTTGACAGGATTTAGAATTGCCATGGAAACACATTCTCTGGGTTTGCATATGATGGGTTTTCCAGAAAAGTCTAACAGAGAAAGGAAGAACTACCCTTAATGTGGGAGGGGCACCATTTATCGAGTGAGGTCTTGGGCTGAATCAAAAGGAGAAAGCAAGCAGAACAGAGCAGATGCAATTTTTGTCCCAACTGGAATTAACATGTGTGTTTTGGACATAATTGGTTACTGGGTTAATGTATGGTCCAGGCTTTCAGTTTAACTTTTAGGGATGTGACCCATCACTACTTAGCATGTCATAGGTACCCCACTTAGGCTTAAATTTGCCCATGATAAAAGATCAGTTACTATTTGCCTAGTAAACACAATACAAAAATATTAAAGGATCATTGCAGTCAGGTTCACATTGCTGGCAGAAATCATCCAACCAAGAGCACGGTTTGGGAAAATGGTTTATTTTGGCTTACAGACTCAAAGGGAAGCTCCATGATGGCAGGGAAAATGATGGCATGAGCAGAGGGTGGACACCACTTCCTGGCCAACATCAGGTAGAAACAGCAACAGAGAGTGTGCAAGGGGAAACTGGCTATAATACCCATAAGCCCACCCCCAACAATATACTGCCTCCAGGATGTGTTAATTCCCAAATCTCCATCAGCTGGGAACCTAACATTCAGAACATCCAAGTTTATGGGGACATTTGAATCAAATCACCACAGAGATTGAATGAAAAAGTGATCAGAATTTTTCAGATTTTTCAGTTTTTCAATAAATTTCATCTCAAATTAAATTTTTATTATGACCAATATCCTTATATATGGTTGTGTCTTTCATATCAAAGATCACAAGTTCCAAAATGCTTTCAGAGCTTTCATAAAGTTATTGATTACTTTGGACTTTTGTATTATCTGATGCTGAATAAAATCAGAGAGCCATTGTCTAGGTAGAGTGTGAATTAAAAAAAATGTGTTATAATTACAAGCAATCTTTAAATTATACACATCAGATTAATCCTATTATTAAGCTATCAAGGCTAAGGATAAGTGCAAATAAAATGTTTTCCCAGGTACAGTCATGGCAAGGATGGACAAAACTGGCTTAAGGCCAGATGTCTTAAACCATGCATCAAACTTCTGAGGTTGGGCAAAATTGAAAACACATTCAGAGAAGTTAATTTCACTTAATTTTGAAACCCATGTGTATTTCAAGGGAAATTTAATCTGTGTGTTTCTAATTCATTTACACTCAACTCATCAAAATGTTATTTTGAAAGAATTGTTTCATTTTAATATCCAGAAAATACGAATCCTTTTAACACGATTCATGAAGCCTTCAATAAACTAAATATCTTCAGGTTAAGAAATTGTGTCTGGCTCCTAAGAGATAAGAGAAAGTAGTATATTTCTAAAACAGGGACCCTTCTCACTCAATGGATTGTGTATTTTGCTGTGTTAATACTATTGATGTAGGGATGCTATGTGCTCAGTGATCGTACCATTCTCACACACAATGGGATCCTCAATGCACTGTTACACTCAACATAGAAAGAGTTGGACCTGGACATTAGTTTTCTTTAGGTATATGTACACATGAGCAAATGTGTAGATCCCAGCTGTTTAAATGAAGGCATTGATGCCTTGATTTTAAAAAATGGGATTAATGGAAGTGTCAGTAAGGTCTATAAGAAGACCTGAGAACTGCTAAATCTTGCAAAGCAAAAGAAACCCCAGGAAAGAAGTGGAAAAGGAAGTGGGAATTTTTTCAAAATAGAATTAATTTGTAAAGAAACACAGTAGAGGGAATTAGTTATAATTTTACATACAATTTCTGGAAATGGTAAGAAATAAAGTCATCTTACTAGATAAAATGTTACGCTGAAACATGGAGAAAAGTAGATTGATTTTTAATGCTTGTTTATATTTCTAAAATATGAAAATTACTAGGAGACTCCAAGTTGAAATGTGTTTGTAGCTCTGAGGTCAGTGTGGGTGAGAGAAGTTCCATCAGTTTTGAAAGTAAAAGAATAAAACTGTGCTCCAGGCTTTGATGGGTAACCAACACAGGAAGGGGAATTTGCTGGATGCCTCCACATTGGGGAGGGAGTAGAGACTGCCAAACAATGGCACCCAACATAATTAGCGGAAACATTTGTCAACAGCAGGAGCAGTCACTAGGCAGCCATGCTAAGCTTTCAAATAGGACAAAAGGTGGTCATGCTGGTGTTTGCCTATAATCCCAGCACTCTGAAGGCCAAGGTAAAGAGTATTACTGCATAGTAAAGACTTGTCTTAAAGAAACAATTGCTAGGGCCGGAGAGATGCCTCAGTGGGCAAGCCTTGGGACTTGAGTTAAGATCACTACATGCTGTAGCTCTCATTTGCAAACTCAGCATGCCATAGGCAGCGACAATAGCATGTCCCAGAAACTCATGGGTTAGCTAGTCTGGTGCACACAGTAGTGAACTACAAGAGATCCTCTCTCAAACAAGATGAAAAGTGAAGACTGTCACTTTAATTTGTTCTCTGATTTACACATTTGCTGTGGTATACTCATGTCTTAATTTCTACACAAACACATGTACACACACACACACACACACACACACACACACACACACACACACACAAGAAACAATTGCTAGAGATGCATCTCAGTGTTAGCATGCTTGCTTATCATGAAGAAGGTCCTGGGCTTGATTCTCTACAGCAATAAACAACAAGTGGGAGTTGGACAAAGTCCTTTGGCAGGCATTAGCATCAGCAGCAAAGAGCAGTGGGCACTTTCCCTGTAGCAGGAGGTAGAAATAGGAGTTTTAAGAGCTCTACAACAGAAACCACGGTGCTTCCCTAGATGACAGGCAGGTTCCTGTCACAGGATACAGGTTCTGTATGTTACACAGATAGATTTCCAAATCCAGGGGCTGAGAAGATAGTTCATTGGTAAAGTCCTTGCCTTGAAAGCATGAGGACTTGAGTTTGAATTTCTAATACTGATGCAAAAGGCCAGATGTTGTAGTGGTGCATGTTTTAACCCCAAGAGCCATGGAAGAGGTAACAGGAGGATCTTTGGGGATTCCTGGGCAGCCAATCTAGTACACAGTAGCAAGCTCCAGGCTAATGAAAAACCCTATGTAAAACAGAGATGGGGCTAGAGAGATGGCTTAGCAGTTAAGGAACTTGTCTGTGAAGCCAAAGGATCATGTTTGACTCTCCAGATCCCACGTAAGCCAAACACAGAAAGGTGAGGCAAGCACAAGTTTCCACATGCCCACGAGATTATGCATGCATCTGGAGTTCATTGGCAGTGGCTGAGGCATTCCAATCCTCCCTTTCTCTCTCCCTCTCTCTCTTAAATAAAATAAAATAAAATAAGAGTGATGGATGGTATTTTTGTGGATAGCATCTGAGGTATTGTTTTGGCCTCCACACACCTGTACACACATCTGTATTTACACCTGTATTTACATCTGTATTTACACACATATGTGACCACATATACAAACATTCATATACATATAAATCAAAAAGTCAAGATTATGTGGACAGCCATATCTACATTAAAGATCTAGGACAAGCCAACATGAGAGGAGCCAGCATGGGACAGAGAGCTAGACCTTGAAGAACACATCCTGGCTGGCCTGCAGATCTACCAGGACAGATCAGGAAACATGCACACATAGAATGCACAAATGTGGGCCTTTCCAGAATGGGGAGGGTTATCCAAACACCCATGACAGTAAGATTTAGGACCTCTGGTTCATTTGTGGAGATGGCAATTAATTACTGGCATCGTAATATAATTTATGAATTTAAAATTCATTCAGTGAAAATCTGAAATATAAACAAATATGAAGAAAATCTGATCTGAAAGTCTTAAATTTAACTTACAGGGTCATCTTTCTTTTGGTCCACTTTCTTTCAAGTATAGAGAGGTTTTGAATCTCAACTTCCCCTATTTCTTTGTGACCTTGATTTTCTCCTACGGTCAAAAATTATAATTCTAAGTGGTCATATCAATATATACCTTCAGAAACGAGGAATTATGAAAGTTAACCATGGGACTATTTGTGCAGAGTAATTTAATGCCTGGAGCCCAGCAGGTATTCAGCAAATCCTGGCTCTACCTCAGTTCTATCAATACAGTTTTGGGAGCCATGTGGTTGGGCAAGTATTATGTTTCATGTTATTATATGATGGTTTTGAGGGGTAATTCTGTGTTAATGATTTGCTACTCAATTCAGTCTCCAAAATACCTTAATTCCAAATTCAAGTTTAATCATAAGCATATGGCCTGCTTCTATTTAACATTATAAAGGGATGAGTGTATGATCATAGGTTTATATTTTTGGAACATGCTCTGGTGGCCATTATAATCAGAATAATTTTTGAATCTGTGTGTGTGTGTATGTGTGGGTGCATGCATGCATCTGCTTCTGAGGAATTGATTGGAAGTAATAGATCTTTGTTTTATTTATATTTGATTACCTTATTAAAATTGGGAATGTGATTTTTGTCCTTTTCATGATCAGATCCACAAGTGTGCTTTATACAATGTGGATTTGATCCTGTCATGTTCCATTGCCATGTGGCCAAGCTCATGGTCCCCACTAAAACATGGATACTCTGTATACAATAAGAATGCCCACCACACACGTGGAGGTCCTGCTTTGCTAAAGTACTCAGGTGGAAAATTTTCTCCCAAGATAGATGTGACAATGTGATGTGCTTAAGTCATTGAGCAATCTTTGTGGCTGTGATGATCATGCTGGGTGCCTGAATGTCTACCTGTGAATGGTGGCCAAACTAAAACCTACCACACTGGCTTCTCTCTTAAACTCCAGATCTGCGTCTCCATTTCTCATTTCCTTCAGATATATCTATCTCTGTGCAAATATGATCATGACACAGGACCAATAATGGCTGTGGTCCTTTATCAGCACACACGAAACATGGTTCCTGACTCACACAAAGGCAAAGGCTCCAAGCGATATCTGCTTGGGTTTTCCACTTAGGGATTCTGATCTGGTGAAGTTGGGACCAGTGTTTGAGGCCACATGCTCCCAAATGTATAGGTAGGACAGCATATGTCCCACAAAACCAAAAGTATTTACTATTTGGCCCTTTGTAGGAAATATCTTCTGATCCCTGCTGTATAGCCTGGGTGGCTGGCTTTTATGCCTGACCACATCCCATGGTATGTCTCATGCCCACTTCATTAAATTCTTCCTGCTCCTTCCAGAAATTTCTTTTTCTTTCTTCCTTCCTTCCTTCCTTCCTTCCTTCCTTCCTTCCTTCCTTCCTTCCTTCCTTCCTTCCTTCTTTCCTTCCTTTCTTTCTTTCTTTTGAGAGAGAGAGCCAGAGTGTGTGTGTGAGAGACAATTAGCACTCCAGGGCCTCAGCCACTGCAATTGAGCTCCAGATGCTTGAGACACTTAATGCTCATGTGAACCTTGTGCTTGCATCACTTTCATGCATCTGGCTTACTTGGGATCTGGAGAGATCAGCATGGGTCCTTAGACTCCACAGTCAAGCACCTTCACTGCTAAGCCATCTTTGTAGCCCCAGAGCTGTGTTCTTATTCATCTTCCATTAGTGGTACACAGAGACTCTTGCTTTTCCCACAAATTCAACATCTTGGTGACGCTGCCATGAAGGAAGCAGGGTGTACACCATACAACCTGTCTTCCAATTCCACACCCCACACCAACCATATGCTTGTCCAAAAAGCATATCCTTGTGTTGGACTGTCTGCTCTACACTGATGAATCCTTTGTTTTTTATCTCGTAAGTTTTATTTCATATCTTGCTATGGGCTAGAATCCTTGCTGGGTATGTATACTCTAAACACTGTTTACTCTTCAAAGACACAAATATCTGAAGTTGACATTGTGAAGGCCACTGTAGAGAATACAATGGAAGTTTAAAGGGATTAGGTGATGTGACTGAGTTGACAAACCTGGTTAGTGGCAGATCCAGAATCTGAAGTCATTTCAGTTTTGCTCTCAATTGCCACCAAGAGGATTTAATTTACAGTACATCAACAGGGAGGACTACAGAATGTCTACACTGGGGCTGGAGAGATGGCTCAGCAGCTAAAGTGCCCACCTGCACGAATGACTTACCTGTTCTATGTGTAGTGTTTCTGAAACTCACACCACTTTGCCATCTCAATTAGGTCATTCTGAACCTAAATTAATCTCTTTAGGGCTGTTAATACAAGTTTTATTTTGGTGTAGAAGAACTCAACACTCCAATATGACAGTAACTCATCCCCTCTTGAGTTTGACATCCTTGATCAACCATACTCTGCTTCAAAAGAACAAGTCTTCATCAATAATTTTGGAAGTTGAGTACATGTGGAAGTGACAACTTGGGTATACTGGTGTGTATAATATATTATTAATTAATTTCACCTGTTTCTTTTTATTTTTCTAATGTGACCACTGGAATACTTACTCTGCTTCTATGGCCTGGGTTGCATCTCTGTTGGTGTTCCAAGTCTGTGTGTGTGTGTGTGTGTGTGTGTGTGTGCGTGTGAGAGAGAGAGAGAGAGAGAGAGAGAGAGAAGGAGAGCGAGCACTAGAGGTAGTACTCCATTTGCTTAATATTATTAATTAATTAATTAAATACTAGAGGTAGTACTCCATTTCCCTTAATATTTGGTAGTTCTCTCTTTAAGAAAGGAATAAAGAATATTACCTTACATAGCTATATTATAGCTAACGACATCAGCAAATTAAACATAGATATAATACTACATGCAATCCTTAGACACTATTTAAATTTTATATTTCCTCAGTCATGTTCTTTATGTTCACTTTGTCTTCTGTGTCTTCTTTAACTTTGGACAGCTCCTCAATATTTTTCTGGCTGGTTTTTGAGATTCTTTCTTTAAAAAAGAATTTTCATTTATTTGCTGGGAGAGCAGGGTGGGGCAATGGGTATACCAAAGCCTTATGCCACTGCAAACAAACTTCAGAGGCATGTTCCAATTTTTGCATCTGGCTTTATGTGGGTACTGGGAAATCAAACCCAGGCTTTGCAAGTAAGTGCTTTTAACCACTGAACAATCTCCCCAGCCTGGTCTTTGTCATTTCCAAAGATTTCTGGAAGTTTATCTTCTGGTTTCTAGTCATTTGCTCATATTCCTGAGTAGCAAGAGGGTCTGATGGAGAGAGATAACTAGATAGACATCTCTTATCCACTTTTCTTCCACTCTGATGGCCAAAAAATCTGTACAGAAGGCCCAGGGCATGCCTTTTCAGAAGGTCAGAGGGAAGTCCAAAATTTACAGTGTTACTGAGCTGGTCAAAATCTTCTTGTTATCATTATAATTTCTTTTCTCTGTGTTTTCTTCCCTTCTGCACTGGTTACAGACTGAGTTGCCAAGATGCATGTTAGGAAAACTAAAGTCTTCAGAAGGCCTACAGGGGATTCCAGGAAGTCAGATAATCCTGGGAAATCTTGAGAGGGATGTGGCTGGGAAAGCAACTAACAGTGGATGGCAGTCTGACAGAAGAAGCTTAGAGCATACTGAGACCCAAGGAGGAAGCAGGTGTCTTTTCAGCTCAGTAAAAACTGTTGGGCTCACAGGAGAAGCCAAAGGCACCACTGAGGGAATATGTTCACATTCTAGAGAACATAGTAGACTATATATTTTTATTTTTGGCAGTTTTATACATGTATATAATGTATTTTGATATAATCCCGTCCCACTCCTGCCTCTTGAGTCCTTTCCCCATGCCCCTTCTACTGAACTTCTCCTTCCCAACCAGTCCCTTTGCTACTTTGTTTCACTTTATTTACTTGTGTGCATGTCTGACCCACTGAGTTCAATTAGAGTAGCTTGCATGGGTGTATGTAGGAGATTATTTTCTAGAGCATGTGGGTCCTACCAGTGATTATACCGTAGCAGAAAGTGAATAGACTATATCTTACAAAGCAGTTTCAAGCTTTTAGAAAATTAATCAGAATACTTGATTACCACATGACCCCATGTCCCTGACTCAGTTTCCTTTTTGGAAACATCCAAAGATACCTTTTCTACAGCTGATGAGACAATGTAGGCACACTATTATTAACAAAAGTCTGTAATAGCATTAAGGTTCCTTCATTGTATTGTACATTCTATGGATTTTGATGAATGCATCATGACATATACCCATAAGAGGGTCCCATGGCGTACCTTTACTGCCCTAAAACACCATATGCTTCACTAGTTTGTGTTTGTCCCTCTCTGAATCTCCGACCCATGGCAACATTATTACAGCAGTGTATTTACTGTATCTATCAAACGCCTGGAATCCTATAGTGCTCTTTCAATTGGTTTCTTCACTTGGCAACACACATTTAAGATTATTCCCCCATGTTTTGAACACATAGCTTGTTTCTCTTTATTACTGGATAATATTCCACTATAGAGGTGTATGTGGTTCATCCACTCACCACTGAAGATAGCTTAGTTGATCCCAGGGTTTGACAATAATGAACACAGCTTCTATAAACACCTCTGTGGAGGATTTTTTTTTTTTCTAAATTTTTTTATTTATTTGAGAGCGACAGACACAGAGAAAGACAGATAGAGGGAGAGAGAGAGAATGGGCGCGCCAGGGCTTCCAGCCTCTGCAAACGAACTCCAGATGCGTGCGCCCCCTTGTGCATCTGGCTAACGTGGGACCTGGGGAACCGAGCCTCGAACCGGGGTCCTTAGGCTTCACAGGCAAGCGCCTAACCGCTAAGCCATTCTCCAGCCCCTCTGTGGAGGATTTTGATGACTATCAGTGTCCAATTCATTTGGATAAACACTCAGGGATGTAATTACTGGGTACTATGCTAAGAATATGTCAAGTTTAATAAGAAATTGTCAACTGCTTTCCAAAGTATCAGTGTCATCTTGCTTTCCCACCAGCAAAGGTGAGAGTTTCTTTTTCTCCACTTCCTTAACTAGCATTTGGTATCATCAGGTGTTTAAAAAATATTTTAGCTATTCTAATGGCTGTATAAATGGTATATCATAGATATTTTAGTTTTTACTTCCTTGATGCTTTATAAAGTGAAGCTGCTTTTTAAATATATTTTATTTATTTATTTATGAGAGAGAGAGAGAGAGAGAGAGAGGGAAAGAGAGAGGGAGAGAATGGGTGCTCCAGGGCCTCCAGCCATTGCAAATGAACTCCAGACATATGTGCCAACTTGTATATCTGGCTTACTTGGGTTCTGAGTAGTTGAACCTGGCTCCTGTGGCTTTGCAGGCAAACACCTTAACCACTAAGCAATCCCTGCAACCTGTGAAGCTACTTTTTATATGCTTTTTAGGCAGACAGATAGTTATCTCTTCTTTAGTGAGATGTCTATTCATATATTTTGTCCAGATTTGTTATTAGTTTTCTTATTGCTGAGGTTTTTTTCACGTATTTTGGATATGATTTCCTTGGTAAGTTTGTGTTTTCCAAAATATTTTATCTCAATCTGTGGTTTCTTTTGTTTTCATTCCCCCAAAATGTGCCTGTTGGAGAACAAAAGTTTTAAATATTAACAAAATCTCACTGTTCAGTTTTTCATGATTATGCTTTTGTGTTGTAGCTATAGCTTCACCAACAAATTCATGTCACTTAGATGTTACTCCTACCTTATCTTCTAGCAATTTATACCATTGTATTTTATATTAAAGTCATTTTTTTTAATTGGTTTGGAGAAAGTTGTTTGTTCTGTGTATAGATTTTTTAATGTGGGTGACTAGTTCCTCTGGTTAGTTATTTAAAAGCTATCCTTTCTCCATTAAACTGCACTATAA
Source organism: Jaculus jaculus (assembly GCF_020740685.1). Lineage (NCBI taxonomy): Eukaryota > Metazoa > Chordata > Mammalia > Rodentia > Dipodidae > Jaculus > Jaculus jaculus. Next base: position 104,124,764 of record NC_059109.1, read on the forward strand.
CAGCTTTGAAAATAGAACTGACATTAGAATCACAGCCCACAGGAAGTAAATTGGAATATGTGATCTAACAACATAGTCAATTGCTGGCAAAACAAAAATCTCAATATTCTCTGTAGGAATAATATGATACCCAAGATTAGGTAACAGAATAAAATCAAATTACATACTCCCTAGTTTCTCATCATATGAAGGATTGGAAAATCTGTCTTCATATGGTGTTATGTTTTGTTCCCACCAAAACTCACCAGAGGCTTGCATTCTCATGGTAACAATAGTGAGTACTGGGGTTTTGAGTGGTGATTAGGGTCATTATGAGGATTGACATTTTTCTTGAGGCGGTGAGTTTGACTTGATTGGGTCCTGTGAGAGTGAGCTGTTACATGGCCAGCCCTGCTTCTTCTTTCTTTCTCATGCCTGTCCGGCTGTTACACATACATGTTTGCCTACTGTGAGGTCTTCACCAGAAGCTAAGCAGATGCGGGTGCCATGTTCTCAAGCTTCCAGAACTGTGAACTCAATAAACCTCTTTTCTTTATAATGTTCCCAGTCTAGACATTCTGTTATGACAACAGAAAATGGATTAAGATCCAGGGGTCAAGGCAGCAAATTAAATATTCAGATGCTAGAATTATCTGACAAATGGTACAGAACATCTATTATACACATGTTTCAAGAAACAGCTGTGCTCTTTAAATGAATAGAATAATGGTAACCCTCAGCAAACAAAGGGAAGATACCAAAAATCCAAACTGAAGTATAAATTTCATAGAGATAGGGTTATAAAGGAGAAGGACAAATAGAATTGAAGATAAAAAAAAAACCTATCATATCTGAACATCAGAAAGATAAATTAGGAGAGAGAAAAAAGAATCTCATAGACTATGAGGAAATAAAGATATGTAATCAGAATCCAGAAAAAAGAGGAGAGTGTGTTTATGTATGGTAAAGAGAAAATACTTGAAAAAATAAGCAATGAATGAAAAAACTTACATTTGACAAAAGAAAAAATAAGTTTGTTAAAGCTGATTAAATTCAATACATCATGTATCCAAAGATCATTATGCCCAGACATATCACAATTAATCAGCTATACATTAAAGATAAATAAAACCTCCAAAAACAGCTAGAGAATGATGTACTTAGTACCAGAATACTTGGGAAATAGTGAAGGCCAGTAGATGAACAAGTTTAAATATGCTGAAGTACTGACAGAAAGGTCCCAGCAAGCCAGAATTTTATACCCAGTGAAAATATCCTACAGAAATTAAAATGAGAAGCCTGCCATAGGTTTGCATGCTTTACTTCCAGTACATGTGAGGTAGAGGAAAAGGATCATGAGTTTGAGGTTATCCTGGGCTACAGAGTGAATCCCTTTCTCAAAAATAAGAAAAAGCATAGTCAAGTAAAGAGGAAATTCAGAGGATTTGTTGCCAGAAGATTTGTACTAAAACAATCACCTTTAAAGTGCTTCATACAATTCAAAAATAACAGAAGAGTGATAGAAATGGTGAACATCCAGGTAAATATTATAGTCTCCAGTCCTCTTGAGTTCTTTGACACATTTTCGGGTTGAAAGTAATAACACAAGTGTTGTCAGATTGGTCTCCCTACAGACACACATGTAATATAAAGTACAAGGGCAATGAAAAGAAGGAGGGTAAGGGCAAACATTTCATATTTCATATGTATGGTAAATGTTGATTGAAGCCAGAAGTGGCCTGAAACAGAGTAACCAATACAATTTGTATAAGGATATATAGTAGAAATCACAATAAAAAATTAAAATGGAACACTAAAATGTGACAAAAGAGCCCAAATGACAACAAGAAAGGAGACAAAAACGAGGTGAAGAGGATGGAAAAACAAATGGAATATGTTACATTTACATTTGATGTATATAGTTTACACTTAGAGAGATGATTCAGTGACTTAAATGCATTTGCTTGTAAGTAGCTTATACCAATAAAGTTAACTATGTCAGGATAGATTAAAATATTTTCTAACCAGTGCTGGAGAGATGGTTTTGTGGTTCAGGCACTTGCCTGTGAAGCCTAAGGACCCAAGTTTGATTCCCCAATACCCACACAAGTCAGATGCACAAAGTGACACACTCATCTGGAGTTCATTAACAATGGCTAGAGGCCCTGGTGTACCCATTCTCCCATTCTTAGATAAATAAATTAATTAAATATTAAAAAATATTTTAACCATATGTTCTTTATTCCAGAATCTATATTCTGGTATAAATAAATCCAAAGGATGAAAGGATAGGCATGCCAGGGCCTCCAGCCACTGCAAACAAATTCCAGATGCATGTATCACTTTATGCATCTTTATGTGTAGTAGGGAATCAACCTGCATAGTTAGGCTGTGCAAGCAAACACCTTAACTGAAAAGCCATCTCTCCAGCCCTTAAATGGCTATATTAATATCTGAACATGTATAATTCATGCTCAAGAATGTTGCCATGAATGAAGTATTGCACACCTATAAAATTGACAAGATGACATGGAACCCGTATATGTGTAAGCACTTCACAACAGAGCACCAAACTAATAGAATTGATAGGATAAACAGACAAGTCCATGCCAGTGATTTCACTCCAGTGATTTCTCAATAACTGAGGACATGATAGGCACAATAGCAGGAATAATAGGCATTCCTATTATTAATATATATATATACATACATATATAGGCATACACACACACACACACACACACACACACACACACACACACATATATATATATATACACAATGATAGCCATAACAGCCAAATTATGGAATCCCTATCAATGGATGAATGGAGAAAGAAAATCTATTATATATTCACAATGGTATTTTATTCAGCCAGAGAGGACAAAATCATGTTGTTGCAGGAAAATGGATGGATCAAGAGATCATCATGTTAAGCAAAATGAGCCAGACTAAGAATGGTAAATATCACCTGTATTTTCTCACATGTGGGATCTTGATTGCATGTGTGTGTACAAATGGCCACATACACACATGAAAAGAAAGAAATAAAAAGGTAAACTTATGGAAAAGGACAGAGACCAGGAGTAACAGACAAGTAAAAGAATGTAATTGAGGAAGATATAGTCAAAATGCATTGTATATATGGCTAAGAATGTCACAATGATATCTTTTATTTTGTACAATTAATTAATGCTCAGAAGAAAAATATTGCCTGGAAAAAGCTGTTAAGCAACTTGATTGAATTGACATTTATAGAGTGATCCATGCTAAGACAGCAGAACATACATGCTGCTCAACAAATATGCATGGTTTATGTTGCGGGTCAGAAAACAAGTCTCAATAAATTCAACCAGATTTTAACATAAAGTTGTGTTTTGTAAGCACAGTGGAATTAAATTAGACATCAGTAACCTATATATAATATGAAATCATCTGTCCCTTGGAAATTAAGCAGCATACTTCCAAATGACTTAAGGGTGAAAGAGGAAGTTTCAAGTGAAGCATAAAAATATACCTAGAACTAAACAAAAACATGAAAATAGGGCTGGAAAGATTGTCCAATGGTTAAAGCTGTTTGCTTGCAAAGCTTGACAACCCAGGTTCAATTCCTAGGTACCCACATAAAGCCAGATGCACAAAGTGGTACATTGTTTGGAGTTCATTTGCAGTGGCAAGAGGCTCTGGTGTGCCCCTACTCTCTGATTGCAAATAATAAATAAAAAAAAAATAATCAGAGGGCAGAAAGAATTCAAGAATATTATTCAATGAAATTGAAAAGAAAAACTTACAGAGAAAAGTAAATAATAACAAGCACTTGATCTTTAAAAGAAAATCAGTAGACTGATCAAGTCATAGCCAAACTAACAAAGACAAAAGAAAAAAAGACATAAATTGTCATCAGAGAAAGGGGATAACACAAGGCAAAATCAGCAAATGGGGTCAGGGTTCTTCAGTGCCATATATGATGCTGGGTTCATAGACTAGACAACTTGGACTGGGTGCTGATACATTTTGGTCAAGGAAAATTTTCTCCCCATCCTGGCAACCCATCACAGACTTCCTTCAAGCAGCCTCTTCTTGCCTAGGTAATCTCCAGTTATAGATACTACAGCTCAGGAGGCCCTGGTCTGAGCATGAAGAGGGTATATGGATTAGAATCAGGGAGACACCAGAAAGCATCCTGCTGTGACTTGATGTACAAGTCAGTCCCTGTGCTGTGTGCTGTGGTGTGGAAGGTGAGGATTATCTACATAGACCCGACAGATGTAGGTGAAGAGGCACGTGATCGTGGCAGCCTGAAGCACTCAGAATCAGCTACAGGCATCACCCAAAGCAGTGCCTTTTATCCCTGGCCTCTTACTTTCTTTTAAATTATACCACTTTTAATGAGATTTTTCAGTTCATGATAACTCCAAGAGTGGTCACACTTTGTTAGGCTTGTTTGAGTGTGTTAAGTTTCTAAATGTTGGTATTAGAATCCATTATTCACCACCCTGAATGGCACAAATGTGTGTGGAGTGTTTCTGCTGTTTTTACAGATGAAAGGTTTTACAACCTTATAAGAGAGGAGACTCCATTCCTCATTTTCTTTCAAAACAGAACCAAGATCTGAAGGGAGATAACAGTGGGGACTGGAGCTGAGGGGCCATTAGATGTTCGTGAACTGACCAATCTTTCCATCCTTCTCTCTTCCTGCCCTCCTATGGTATCCAACGGATCCTAGAGTCTGAAACCTAGTGTACACAACCATGTCCTGTTGTTTAGCATACAAACTGACTCAAGGTTTGAGAACAAACAGCACCCTTAATAACTTAATTACAGGAAAAAAGTCTTAAACAGGGGCATTCCCAGGCAAATTGGGACCCATGGTAACTGTGGTTCTCTATCATAGTAGTTTAACAATAGGGAGTCAGTGAAATGGGTTCCAGTTCCACCTCTACTGGCTGGGGAGCTACTTAGCCTCTCTGAACCTCAGATTTCTTCATTAGTGTGTCTTGGTGAGATGAGCAATAATGACCTCAGCAAGGTCATTATGGGAGTGCTTTGTCAACCAGAAGACACCACAATGAAACTGGTGGCTTTTATTCTAAGAACTACCTGATATAATCGTGTTGATTCTAACAATGTGTTAGCCAGTGAGGCTATCTGGGTACCAGTTGTGCAAGTGGCAGTGCCAAGGTTTTTCACAATAGATGAGTACAGTTTTACACAATAGATGAGTTCTGAGGGGAAAAAATGTGGAGTATGAATAGTAGTTTTATAAATTTCCTCTTACTTAGAAAGCTCATTATTAAAGCAAATTCTCTGAGAAAACCTCCTAGAAAGGTCAGATTTATTTTTGAGAATGAAAAAGAAAAACAAACACTCCATGATTGCATCTTACATCTCAGATTTGCTTTTAGGCAAACTCATCCCTAGTGCCTTCAGGGCACTGGCTCCCCTGCATTATGCATGGGACTGAGGAAGTCAGGCTAGAATGAGGTCACAAATGTTGGTGATGCACAGGGATGCTGAAACTGGGGAGGAGAGAGTCCGGTGTCCAACACAGCCATGAAGAAAAGGATTTAAAATAACACCATAAATTCTTGGAAAGCAGGGCCCCGTGGTTTAATGTATTTCACATTGTGCCCTGGAAGCACCAGCCCTGGCGGCAAATGAATATGAGATGCAGCTGCAGAGGAGAAAAACCTTGGCACTGCCGCTTGCACAACTGGTACCCAGATAGACTCACTGGCTCATTGGGAACTTTCCAGCACCTTTTCCTTGTCTGCAGCTCCCTTCTGGCCAGCCTGCCTTGCCTTCCTGGTGGACACAGGAAGGCATCCTGTTCACTGTTGCTCAATCTGCCTTCCTCCCTGCGTCTGTCCTGCCATCTGGGATGACTTAGCCATTGTCTGTTAGGGCCTTTGAAGCTTGATTATAGGAGAAGGGAAAATATCGGCCTCCACAGAGCAGGCTGTCCTGTTTGAGACATCAGTGCAATCTTTTTTTCCTCTTTTTTTCAATTCACATATTTCTGATTGTCTTCGTATAAGATGGAGGGATGCAAATGGAATGTCTTCTCGAATTCTTTCTCTTGAAAGGAATGAGCACACCATTTTCTGGCCCCCATCAAACCAGTTTGCAAACATGACTAAATTGATAAATGATATCGTCCATTCCTCTGGTCTTACTTTATTCACTGGCTGAGCAAGGGATTGAACACCTACAAAGCATAAATGCTGATAAAATAATTCTTTAGCTCAGTTTCCCCATTACAACACTTCCCTATGAATAGTTATGAGTATAAGCAAGCATTACTGTGTTCAGGGATATAACTTCCATAGTCACCAACTGATTAGTTTTTAAAAAGCATCCAACTGGAATGTTTTGACAAATATTAACAAAGTCGCTGCATAACTGTGTTTTGTTTAAATGGAACCCAGTCTACACTTCTTACTATTAAGTGTGTGTGAAGAGGGTACAGAAATTACAAAGTTGTTGGGCTTGGTGGCTCACACCTTGAATCCCAGCACTTGGGGAGCAGATAGGAGGATTACCATGAGTTCAAGGCCACCCTGAGACTATATAGTGAATTCCAGGTCAGCCTGGGCTAGAGCGAGATCCTACCTCGAAAAACCAAAATAAATAAATATAAAACAGAACTTAGAAAGTTATATATGTGTTATACATAATGATTTAAAGAATCTTGGAAAACATATATATCTGACAGAATTCATGAATTTAAATAATTTATTCCCTATTCACTATAGGGTTGGTCACAGAATGATTTCCTCTCATTATTCTCTCTTTCCTTCTCTTTGTCCTGACTTATTAGAACTTTGGAATCATTATACTAAGAACTTGTGCCAGATGGGTAACAAAAGCTACTACATAAGAAAGACTAAAAACAGGGACTGGAGAGATGGCTTAGTAGTTAAGGCACTTGCCTGCAAAGCCAAAAGACCCAGGCTCAACTCCTCAGGACCCACATAAGCCAGATGTACAAAAAGGTGTATGCATCTGGAGTTTGCTTGTTGTGGCTGGAGGCCCTGGCATGCCCATTCTCTCTCTCTCTCTCTCTTTTTCTGCATATCTTTCTTTCTCAAATAAATAAAAATAAATAGTTTTTAAAAAGACTAAAACCATGCAGTGTAATAGCACACAAACTTAATTTACACCCAGAAATAGAATGCCACATAAAGTATAATCAAGGTGATATCAATGGAACTCTGGTGTGATAGATAACACAAAATGGTCAAATCTACCCCTCCTAAGAAAACAATACATGAGCAACTATTAGGGGAAGGAATTGTATGCACAAAGTCAGGGACTTATTTTGCTATGTGTATGTGTGTGTAATGCAGTGTGTGTGTGTGTGTGTGTGTGTGTGTGTGGGGTGTGGTATATGCACATGCATGTGCCCTTGCAGTGCCACATGCACTTGTTTGCGGCAGTGGTGCATACCTGTGATGGCCAGAGCAGAATATCAAGTGTCTTGTGCCCACCCAGTCTCATTTTGAGCCAGAATCTCTTCTTGACATCAGATCTGGCTGTGTTTCATGAGCATGTAAATTCCCTGGTCTCTGCTCTCCTTTGTGAGGCCTGGGGTTACAAGTATACATGACCTCGTCCAGCTTCTTAAGTGGGATCTGGGGATTTGAACTAGAATGGCTTCAGGCTTCTACAGTCCTTGATGCTTGTGTAGGATGGACTTAACTGCTGACCCACTTCGGCAGCCCCTAAAAGGACCTTTTAAGACTCAGGATTTCTCAGTCCCCAGACAGTTAGCTTGTCTAGTGCCAGAAGGTGGTACATGAGTGACTGGGGGAAAAGAGCTAACATCTGTCCAAGCTACTTGTGGTATAAACTACTCAGCAGCAAACAACCTGATGTGATGCTCACCCAAGTGCAATAGTAGCACACAGACATGATGGGTAATCAACTGCTCTTGAATTGGCTAATGGATCTGCTCAGTGGAATGGAACCCATAGCTGGAAATGGGAAACAAGTCAGAACCATATCCAAACAACAAATTCACTCTCCAATATCAAGCTCCCACCAATCTTGTACTACAAAAGGGCCTATACCTATTAAACTCTCTCTAAAATAATAATGGTTATCCCATTTATCTGCTACTGACTTCAGTCTCTGTTGGAGAATCTACTTCCCTTTTTTAGATGGACACAGGATTAGCCCATTGCACCTCACCAGGGACCCAGCTGATACCATAGAGTAATTGGGGAAATAAGCAAGAGTACTGATTTCTTGGTGAACCTGGTACCAGCACAAGGGTGGAGGAGATAGACACAGAGAACATTCAACTACCAAACCAGATATCCAGGGACACAGTGGCTCCCAGGACTTCATCACTGAAGCAGACCTAAAACGAACCCAACATGGCTCAGGAAAATTCATAGAAGAAGGGGTGGAAAGATTGTTAGAGCCACACGTTGGTACATTATGCACAGAGACATTGCCTCTTCCTCATAACTGATGGCTACTCCTACAATGCACGACCCACAATCCCCAGTGAGGAAGGTCCCTTCAGAGGAAGTAGGACAGGGAGGAAGCTAATGATGGTACCAACATGGCTGTTACACACTGAGTATGTACATAAATAATTTAAAAAGATTTAGGACTTCCTAATGATGACATGAGGACAACCAGAGCAGTAAGATTCCCACTCTTCAGGCTCCCTCCATATTCTTTTCTTACAAAAAGCTTCCCAAGAGTCCATAACAACTGTGACCCTTCAGCCAGAAGACCAGGCTGCCAGCTTCCCTGGAGGTAGGGCATGCTCAACCAACCACAGTCTATTCAGGAGAAGATGGATGGCAAGTCCCACCTCTTGTTAGCATTTTTATATTTCACTCTATGCTCTGATCGTGGAGTGGAAGGGGCTGGTGCAACCAGCTTAGTAGATGAAGATCAAGCCCACACCTTGAGGGCACAAAGGAAGAGCTAAAGAAGGAGATTCTGGATGCTATTGGACCACTGTGTCTGCCCAGGGTTATCTGTGCTCCAGCCCTGAAGTAATGGAGAGACAGTCTTTTACCCGGCTTGTGTCACCATTTGGGGGGATTCATTATAGTAGTTGAACCAGTGTACTAATTAATAATGGCATGTAAATACACCTTGGCCTACAATGGAACTATGTCCTGATGAGTCTGTTATGAACTGAAAACAGATTAAGTTGAGTGTATTTAATACACCTCCTGAGCACCCCAGGATAGCAACAAGGCACCTTACAGAGTTATTGATTCTCTGTGACTGCTAATTGTGTTGCCCAGGATCAAAGAAAGAATGGAACCATGTTATCACTAGCCTGGAAAAAGAATAAAATTCAAAATTTGAAGTAAGACTTCTACTGAATGTTCATTGCTTTTTATCACTATGGTAAAGTTAGATCATGGAAGTTAGAGACTATCTGTATCATCAGTACAAGTTATAATATACAATAATAGCATGATTTTTCATTACACTGGTAAATGGACATAGACACAGTGGACTCCACTCTACTCCCCCCCATTCCACAGTACACCAAGAGCTCCCATCTGATTTTCTTTAGTGCCACACACTGCTCTCAGCTCTTGGTACCCCTGTGATTCCTTCATTGTCCTGAAGCCTAGATGTAAGTACCTGACCTAGAAGGTATATAAAATAATAAAGTCTTTTGTCTTTGTGTGTGTACATGTGCACATGATTTATATGGACGTGCATTCATGTGTGTGATGGTGGGTGCTGATATACCAGGGGGTGCAGGTGGAGGTCAGAGGATAACTTTGGGTTTCAGTCTTTGTCTTCTACTGTGTTTGAGGAAGGGTCTCTTGTTAATGGCTGTAGTTTCCCAGCTAGCTGTCCCACAAGCTCCTGAGAAATCTTCTGATTTTGCCTCTCCTCCCTCCATAACTGTGCTGGGGGTACACACGCACTACAGCTTTCGGTTTTATGTGGGCTCCAGGGATCTGAGCCCAGGTACTCATTCTTGTGTGGCAAGTGCTCTGTCCACTGAGCAATCTCGTGAGCCTGAACAAGATATTTCCAAGATACTTTAAACATATATTTGTTTTATTCCAAAAATTTAGTTTGGTGAAATTTAAAAATGAAATTTAAATCACAGGTAGCTTCTATGAACTTCAGGAGGCTTTCTCTCTAAAGGTTTAAGTGGACAGCATAGTTTGAGTGATAAACACCCATGAGGTAGGGAGAGTATGATGCAAGGAAACTGGGAAACAAACATGAAGTCAAGCAAGGAAGTCCTGGGCAAGGAGTCAGGAAGGGAATTGAGAAAATGCATACCTCATGAGTCTATCATATACCATTGCTCACAGACAGAAGAAGTATCAAACTTCAGTATCAGAAGCAATAAGAACGGCTTAGCTAGCTGAACATAAAACTCATGTGGGAAATGAAGGGAATGTGTTGGGCCTCCATAGACAGACAAAGGGCTGTCACCTGACACTTTTGTCTACTTATAATGATTGTTGTTTATTTTCATCCATTTGTTTATTTATTATTTATTTAGTGGCATTTAGAATTAAACATAGGACCTCACACATGGTAGGCAGGCTCTCTATCATTGAATTATATCCCCAGTACCTCCATCCTTTTTTTTTTTTTTTTTTTTTTTTTTTTGAGACAGGATCTCACTAAGTTAGTTACTCAGGCTTTCCCTAAACTCACAGTGTGGCTTAGACAGGCCTCAAACTTTTTGATCCTCCTGCTTCAGCCTCATGAGTGTTAGAATGATAAGCCCATGCCACCATGTCCAGCTTTTTGAAACTCTTTCCAGCTGATTCTACTCATTTAAATCTTTTATCTTCGTCTTTAGATTTCAAACTCATCTTCCCAGTTGTGATAGAATACAAAGCTGCAATTCCATGTTTGTCCACAACCCAAACCATGGATAGGCTTAGCTTTGTTTTCATGTGTCAAAACTGGCAAGCTAACAACCTTTATTGCTTGCATAGCAGGCCCCCTGCACAGCTAGTAGACAAAGCACCATAATGCCCCATATTTCTCTGGCTTTTCCTAATCAAGATGGTGGCTAGCATACTGCTTCCCATCGAATTCCCTCCTGCACAATGATGAAATCCCAATAGTTACCCAGTTGTTTCTAACACCATTTTCTACATTGCCATGAAGTGGCTGAAGGGAAGCCCCATCATTCCAGAGACTGGGGACCTCAGACATTCTGTCCAGAGGCTCCAGACCGTACTCTGTCTGCATGCAGTGCCACAGTCACTCTTTTCTCTCCATACAGTGAGCATGCCCTTCTTCTTTCCTCTTTCATTTAGAGCTCCGAGGGAGGCCTCATTGGGATCACTAAGTTGCTATATTGAATCACAGGCCAGGACACATCAATTAGATTTGCCAGACAAGGGGCCAGTTAGTGCCTCTTTTCCTCTGCCTATATGGTGGTGGACTGTCTCCCAGTGCTCTGCCATGACCATCTTGCCACCACGTTATCTCAGTACCTTGTCCTATTGTTTGGGCAAAATATATGCCTTGGATTCTAAAGGGTTCCACCCTGTGGAAATTTTCTACCTTGCTTATACACACCCACATTTTGATTTGTGTATGTTTCTTTTCTCTTGTGATTAGGTCACAACTTATGTACCCTAGAACAGTGGTTCTCAAAAGAAGTGGGTATCAAAGTCTCTGGTCAGGCTGGTTCAGCGGGTCTGGGATGGGGCTGAGAAGATCTATCACAGATAATTCCTAGGTGAAGTATAAGTTTATATTGTGTGTTTATATTCTGATTTGGGGCAGTGGGTTGAGGGAAGATGTTATCTAGTGAGACTCAAGGTCAATGTGGACACGGCAAAACTGTGGTTGGCTTGGGTGACTCAGCCAACCTGACAGGATCATAGTGCCTCTCCTCAGAGCACCCCATCAATCCAGGCAACAGAGGCATTAAATTTAAAAAAAAAAATCCTTATGAAACACTGACCTTGGAGTCCCACTCAATGTGTATTCTGTGAACTTGGAATGTTTGCTTCTTCCAGAAACCTCAAAGTTACTTTGCTATTAACACTTGTGGAGAGTGGCAGGGTTTAACACTGTCTCACCTTAGCTGAGGAAGTATTAAAATTAATGAGCATCAGCATTCACTTTGATCAACTGCAAAACACCTCCTGACATCCGTATTCTCTCTGGAGTTCTACACTCTGGTCCCTTTACTTAGACAGTTTAGAACAGCTTGTCTTCACTATAGTACTGTGGTCCTAGGAAAACGGCAGTGAGAAAAAAAAATGCACTGTTTTACAGAAGGTCATGAAAACACTATGACTTATTATGCATTTCATGCAAGGGGTTATGTGTCTCATACCACATGTTGGCATTTATGCTCACTGTTTATGCCAAGTGAGTAAGACCGGATGGTACTGGTAATTTGTTGGTGTGGATGTGTGTCAGTGACACTGTGACAGAAATTGTTGATTTATGACAGTGGGAGTTATATCAGGCAATCCAGGAGATGGCCTCAGCTGCCTGTCCCTCCTGGGTCTGATCTGCCTTTAGCAAACCATTAGTATCGTGAAGTGATAGGCTTGCTTCTTTTTTTTTTTTTTTTAATTTATTTATTTATTTGAGAGCGACAGACACAGAGAGAAAGATAGAGGGAGAGAAAGAGAATGGGCGCGCCAGGGCTTCCAGCCTCTGCAAACAAACTCCAGACGCGTGCGCCCCCTTGTGCATCTGGCTAACGTGGGTCCTGGGGAACCGAGCCTCGAACTGGGGTCCTTAGGCTTCGCAGGCAAGTGCTTAACCGCTAAGCCATCTCTCCAGCCCTAGGCTTGCTTCTTAAATGCTATGACATGCCACCAGGAAGCTCTGTGGGTCTGGAAACACAACATGTGAATTTTCACTAGCAAAGTCAAGATAGCCTCTCCCTCTTTCTTTCTCCCCCCATGCCTGCTCAGGTATAGCTTTGCTGTGGGGTGCTAGCTGGGACAATTTTTGACACATATGTAGTCCAGGATCAGCAATGTTCCCACAAATCTTTTCTATGACTGAAAGCTCTTCATGACTGCTCCTCATGATGATCTACTTAGTATGTACAGGCAGTGGGAAGTGCCCCAGTAACCCCTTACAACTGTTTGTTACTGTGACTGTTATGAAAATAAATATCAGCTGTGTTGATAAGGCCAAATATTAACCTATCCTGCACTCATTTTCTCTTCAAATAATTCTACAAATAGATAATGCCCTTTTGTTGAGATAGCTATGTATTCCAGTCTGGCCTTAAAGTCACAATCCTTCTGCCTCAGCTTCCTGAGTTATGTGATTACAGGAATGGACCACCATTCCTGGCTCAGTCAGTACCATTTTTGTCCCATTTTATAGGTGGAAAAATTGAGGCATGAACAGTCATTTGTCCAAAGTTACACTGCTAGAAAATGGTCTAGAACCCAGACATGCAGACATAAGACCTAGGCTGTGAATTACCACATGAAACTTATTTTGATGGAATGTGATGGGTAGATGCTACTTGCTTTCACTTGCAAACTTGCTACTGAACCCAATGGGGTAAAAATATCTTGTGGGTTTCCAAGCAGACATGGCACAAACCCCTCTGAAGAGCCTTCATGTCTTGCTGTTGTTCAAGAATCAAGTATAAACACTTTCTCATACTTAGCCACTCAAGATTTTGTCAATTTTTTTCCCCCAGCTTTCAGAATCCTCCCTACCTTTTAATCTGAGATTGTCCAAAATGTGCCAGACAGGTACCTCACACCTTTGCTCAAAGTCATCTTCATCTGGCAATAACTTTCCTTCCCACACCTATTTGCATAACGTTAGCTTGGGTGAATTCTACTATGGCAAATCCCAAGTTCTTACTACAAGAACACTGAGGTCTTAAGATAGTCAAGAACCCTAACTCTTGTCACCTCCAGACATATTCATTTTATACTTTTATTTGCTGAGGAATGGACCTGTGCCATGCACACTCAGGCTGTATTGAAGGATGTCACCAAGGAGGACAGGGTGACAGGTCCCTCTGGACTCCACAGCTTCATCAGTGGCTGTCTCCTTCCCTCCTGAGCAGGCACATCATCTGGAAGCCCTCTTCCTTGGCTCTGGGGCTCCTAGAGCTGCAATAATGCTAATGGATCTTCATTTCTAGGGTATTCTCAGCCCCTTAAAGCCACTACCTACCTTGTTTTATTTATTAGAGTGAGGGAGCCTGGGGGAGAGTGGGTACACCAGGGCCTCTAGCCACTGAAAATGAACACCAGATGCATGTGCCACCATGTGCATCTGGCTTATGAAGATGCTGAGGAATCAAACCTGGGTCCTTAGGCTTCACAGGCAAGCGCCTTAACCACTAAGCTATTTCACCAGCTCCATTGTCTACTTGTTTATTGATATTCGAAGCACTTAAGTGAAGTCTCCCTCTTGCTGGGAACCTGGCCATGCAACAACCTTCCCTTCAAATTGCGTCTTCCAATGCCAACAGTCAACCAATAGAGTCCTATTCCCATAGCCTGGTCACCACTTATGAACAGAAATCACCTTTCATAGCTTTAGGATTATAGTGAAAAAGACAGTGTCCATCAAATCCCTGGGAAGGCATAATGTTGCTTGCCCCCTTCCCACCACATTGTCTTTGTAGTAGGCTATAGGGACAATGTAGTACAATGCAAGTCTCCCTTACTAAGAACTCTAAACTGTAAGCCATAGGGTTATTGTCTTCTCCTGATGCCAAGTGATTGTATTATCAATATACTTGCCTTCCTTAGAAGTCTCTAGAACCCTAGGATAAAGCTAAAGCAAAACAGATGCTTTAGGAATGAGTGAGTAAATGAACGAACAAACAAACGAAAGCTGGTAAGAGTTGGGGGCCATTGTGCAGGCACAGAACAACAAACAGACCAGTACCCATCCTAATCCTCAGAAGTTTACAACTGAGCCGCCTGCCTTCCAAGACTAGCCGTAATGCAGAGGGTGGCCCCTGCCCTGACACAGTTCCCTCTGTGTCATAATACATCCTGGAGGACAAGGTAGCATTGAGTTTCTCACCCCACCTGGGCAAGATGCTGAGCAGCGAAGCCAGGGTTCCCGACATCCCACCCGCTACTCTCTTGACTAAGCCACACGGGCTGTTTACCTTTGCCCTGGCCTGGACCACTTGGCTCTTCTTGACTCAGACACCACTGATCCCTTTCCCAGGATACACACCCACGTGCTCCCTGGGGCCAAGTTTTGTGAGGTATGTGGCTTTCTCTGGAATGCCCAGGTACCTCAGAGCTCTGGCCCTTTATCCCAAGGTAGGAGGATTTGCGTAGATACATTCTCACCACGAG
Organism: Jaculus jaculus; assembly: GCF_020740685.1. NCBI lineage: Eukaryota > Metazoa > Chordata > Mammalia > Rodentia > Dipodidae > Jaculus > Jaculus jaculus. The sequence continues at coordinate 104,140,036 of NC_059109.1, forward strand.
GGACCAGTGTGAGTTGCCAAACCTTAACATGGTCCAGACACTGGGTTTTCTGCAATGGGCTTATGAGGTGCACGGTGGACAGGATGTAGGAAGCCAATTGTGGAGAGGGTGCCCTACTTCACAGCAAACCCATTTTGTTGCTAAGCACAGTGATCAGGCTACTGGTTTGGTCCCTCTAACAAATGTGCAAATCTCCAGGACAGCAAATGCCATCCACACTCACTTTCCTCACCTCGTCCTCTTCCCTCCTCACCACCCTCAGTCTTCATTTTCAATAAGCCAGCGATTTACTGATGCATAGAAAAGTAAACAGAAAATGAATAAGCTGTGGACTTTGGGGGAAAATTGTTCAGCTAGAAATCTGAAGGTGGGGAGGCAAGCAGGGCACTGAATCAGGTTAAACAGTGAAGGCAAACATTTTAGACCCAAAATAACTAGGATCCTGCAGCTGGGATTTGACCCACTGCTGGTAAAGTGGCTAAAGTGGATTAAATGGACCAGAACTGGGCTTGGAGATAGCAAGGAATTTTATTTGTTTGCTATTTCTGTTCACGAAGGTATGATAGAAGGTTAGACTTTTGTGTGAGCAAAGGTCCGAAGCTTTTGTATCTGTTGTTAACACTTGCACTTCAAGTTGGGCTATTGCATGTGTGCTTCTCACTGTGTGTGTGTGTGTGTGTGTGTGTGTGTGTGTGTGTGTGTCTATTCCAACCTCTCCATATATACGTATATATGTGTATGTATGTATATTTATTTTCTTGTTGAACCATGATAGTAAAAATGATTAGTGGAGTTGAAATCTGTACCAATGCACAGTGCGCTTGCTGCAGTGTTTAGGAGAGCTGAAATATGCAATAATTGATTTTAACATGTGCTGTAATTGGTTCCACATGCATCGCTGTCAACCGTGATGCATCATAATTAAACTGACATGTTCAAAAACTGGCCACTGAAATGAGCACTCACTGAATTCTCCAACTGTGCGCAGCTTGCTGCTCCTCCACTCCCTCCTTTTCCACTTGGGCTCCATCCACACTGCCAGGTTTGAGTTTTCTCTTAGTCTCCTCCATGTTTTATCGATTTTACCTCCCCCAATTTTAAATGGCCTCCTGTAGTGGATTTAGGCTCTTTCTTCACCTTTTATTTTTCAGATGCTCACATATCTTAGCAGTGAAAGGTCTATGTGCAGTTTCCTGAGTCATCGTAAATCAGATCTAAAAATCCCTCAAATGGTCAAGAATTTGATGTAAAATAAGACACAGCAGCAGATCCAGAAATGCTCTATATTTCAGCCCCTCTGCCCCTGCCCCCAACTTGACCGTGCTTTAGCTCTAATGAGGACATCTACTTGAGGAAGAAAGATTAGGGTGTGATACATCTCCCTCTGGTCCTGTGCCATGTGAAGAATGTTCCTGCACCCTTCCTGCATATTTCTGTGGTCAACAAAAGTACTTATGTGGACTGGAAAGATGTATTAGCAGTTAAGGAACTTGCCTTCAAAGTCTAAGGACACAAGTTCGATGCCCCAGAGCCCACCTAAGCCAGATGCACAGAGTGGCACATGCAACCAGAGTTTGTTTGCAGTGGCTAGAGGCCCTGGCACACCCATTCTATCTCTCAGTTCCTCCTTCTCATAAATAAATAAATGAAAAAAATTAAAAAGAAAATGCTTGTGCACATCCAGGATGGGCTCATCTAAAAAAACCTGATTATCTTTCTACTAACATGATAAAGTTGGAAGGAAATTAACTTGGGATCTAGGAGTGATGGGGTTGATTCTCAGCTCCCTTATCTTTAATAGTATCAGTAAACTGTCTACTGTCAGCTTTCTCCTTGGCAAAATGAGATCAGTGTTGGGATTTGTCTGTCATTTCAAAGTCTTCAATAGTAGGAAGACGTTCAAGAATAACCAGATAGAGTGTCTTTCAGTTCCCAAACTCTATTCTGAGTCAGCATGAGCCATGTCTCTTTCGAAATTTGTGTCACTATAGTTGTCTGTTTCAATCAAATGAAGAGCTGCATTCCTTGCCCATCCCTCTCTGACTTGCTTTTTCATTAAAAATATTGTCTGTATTTGTTTTCAGGGAGAGAAAGAAAGAGAGAGGGAGAGAACGGGCATGCAAACAAATTCCAGACACATAAACTACTTTGTGCATGTAGCTTTTTGTGGGTACTGGAGAATCAAACCCAGGTCCTTGGGTCTTTCAGGCAAGTGCCTTAACAGCTGATCCATTTCCCAGCCCCCTCTTATACTCTCTAATCATACCTAGGCCCCAAGATGGTACTGAGCAGAGCATACAATGACTACAGGTTCTATAAAACCAACTCTATGAGAAGGAACATGGCAGCCATCCCTCCATTTTTTTTTCTTTTGGGACACATTATCTCACTTATTTCAGTCAAATATCACTGGCAGGGATTCCTTAATTTAAGTGGCCTGTCCCTTGCTTAGAGGCCTGGGATCCAGAGCTGGTTCATCAAGGTGTTTCTTCTGGTTGTCCACATACCATAGCCAAGTTGGGACCAAAAGACCCAGCTGGGACACTAAAGGGATTTCCTATGTGTTTCAATAGCTAACAGCTCAGAGACAAGCATCTCTCATCTAGTAGGTACGAGCTATGGAGATATAAGCCTGGCAACACTCTTCCATTAGGAGGAAGCCACACTTTCCTCCATGTGAAGGGAGAGATTGAGACCCACATATGGGATAAGCAGAGTTGAGAAAAAGTGCTAGATGAACAGAATGTACTTCAATTCTCACTTGCGTCTCATCTCTTGGCAAAATTCCATAAGGGGAAAACTATCTGAAGATAGTAAGTAGCAGAATGAAATAATCCTGTATTTACCTCTGTCTTCTCCCATTTTGATTTCTGGAGGGAAGTCATTATTGTATGACTCCACAGAGGAACACAGTAATGGCTGTAAGGGGTATCCTGATGGGGACTTGGGTTCTGTATTTTCTTTTCCTCTGTTTTGCATCATTATTCCCACTGGATCCCACCTCCCTTGACAACAGTGTGTTTCTTTCCACCCATCTTCCTGGCCAGTACTGTCTCAGTGTTCCAAGTCTTGTCTGTTCACTTTGAGCAGCCTTTGGATGGCATACATTGTGTGTGCAAAGGGGCTCAAACTGAGGCTGTCTCTGAAACTCTGAGAGTTCTGAAAATACAACTTGATGGTCTGACTACCAACGATTCTAAGACTATACATTTGGTTAAGTTTGGGACTCAACATTTCCCATTTGTTCCTTGGTTATACTGAGGCTGGTGGCGTATGGATGGGACTTAGACAGCCACTGTTGTTAGAAGCACCAGAAAATGCCAAAAGGCACAAACATGCCACTCCAGTCATGGCCTTTAATTCATCTATATTATCTTCCTTTTCTTACCTATAAAATGAGACATCAGATCTAGGTAATTGTTAGGGTTTAAACTTGAAATGTCCCCTATGGTCTCATATGTTGGGGGCTTGGCTTCCAGCTGATGGGTTCTGCAGAGGTGATTAGATCTTTCAGACTCTGATCTAATCAATGGCTTCATCCTCTGATGAGTTCATAACATGACAGCATTATTGGGAGGTGGTGAAAAGTGGGAGTTGGGGCCCAGATGGAGAACGTAGGTCACTGGGAAGTGTTTTGGGGCTTATATTTTGCCCTGGAATCTTCCTATAATACTTTTCTATGTTTCCTGGCAATGTGGCATGGGTGATTCTGCTCTTCCATGTTCTTTCTTCCATGATGGACTGATATCTCTGAAACTGTGAACCAAAATAAATTCTTCCTCTCTTAGGTTGTTTCCATCTGATTTATTTCCATCTTCACTTTTTTGGAGGCAGTTTCTCACTATATCTCAGGCTTACCCAGAACTAATTCTGTTGTTTTGGATGGCCTCAACCTCATGGTGATGCCTTTAGCTCAGCTTTCTGAGTTCTGAACTTATGGGCATAAATTGCTACTTCTGGTTTTACTTGGTACTTCATCTGGCACATGGCAATGAAAAAGCAATACAGTAAGTTTTAAATTTCCTTTAAGATACTTTCACATTTGTGAATATACCCTTCTATTTGGGGAGAAACTGTGCTGTCATTCAAACACTTATTTTTCTTTTTAAGGCTCCTATAACTTGAGAAGGCAACATCTAATTTTTATAGAAATAGTGGATCTGGTCAGAGAATAACAACAGAGTGAGATATGTGATAAATGCAGTGAATTCTCTGGCTCTGAAGAAAGACTCGGGATTAAACAACATTTCTCTCTGAACCAAGTACGCTTTGTAATGAATTGTTCATTCATCAGGCCTGAGCTCTAGAGCAGTATTTTCTTGGCCACAGAGAAGAGTGGCTAGTGTGGAGAAAATACAGTAGAAGACAGAGCTTTTGGGGGAGAAAAAGAGAAAGAATAGTGAACATTAGCACAAACCATTCTTCCACTTTTCCTTAGCAAGTCCTCGGGGCACAGAACCAATAGAAGGGTTGGGAGGCTATATCCAGAGCCAGGTGAGAGTGGTTGGAGAATAAATGGATTTTGGTGACATCTGGTTATGGAGAGAGGGGAGGTCCCACATGAAAGAAAGAGTATGAAATATCTTTCTTCTGACTTGGAAGGGAGAGAAAAATGATTGACGTCTCAAACTTCTCTCTCACCCTCAGTATACATATGTATACGAACCACCTATGCCTCAACGGGAAGCTGCAGCATTCAATAATCAGTCTATGAGTGGGAAGAGGAAACAGCGATGGTAAGAGGTTTCTTATTTACTTTTGAGGAACAATATATGATAGATGTAAAGAAAAATTTGTAAGGGCAATTTGGGAAATTTCTTTCCACATGAAAGCTATGCTATGACAACCTGCTGGTGTTTAAGGATGCCAATCAATGAGTATCATAAATCATTCATTAATTAATTCAGTAAATACATGTGTGTTGGGTGCTTAATAAATTCTAATACTGTGTGAGGCATTGGGAAGTGCAATTGTGGCCAGATCATCTCCATGCTTCAGGGGTGTCTAGTCAGGAAGGGAGGATCAGAAGTTATAGGCAACAGGTGTGAGCCAAAGGCTACCAGGAGCAAAGCCTGCAGGTGAGAACGTCAGCAAAGACTCTCCATGGGCAGCAAGGTCCCTGGTCTGGAAGAAGGTGGGGCAGGCAGGAAAAAGCTACTCGTTCCTTATTCCAGACTCAGCAGCAGATGTAAGTGCTCAAAGGGAAAGTTCAACAACTTCAGGTGTTTTGTGTTTCTGCGGGCCAGAACTGAAGCTGGGAGGAAAAACAGAGTTTATTTCAATACAGAGAGTGCTTGAAGAATTTGGTTCACCTTGGTAAGAGGGAATGCTGGATGGGTCTGGGGAATAACTGATGATGTCTATGTGCAGCTAAGTAACTGTGGGTGCCCAGTCATTCTTGTTTTCTTATTCTGCCTCCTATTTCTCTCCTCTATATTCTTTGATGATGCTTTGCTTAATTTTGAAGGCATAGTCCATTACTTCCATCTTTAAGATTCTCTCATTTTGGCTTTTCTTTGAAGCTAACCTCCTTAACTGTAGCTATAAATTCATTTTCTAAATAGATCTGATAAATATGGCAACTATCTATAATGAAAAATGACATTTGAAAGAGAAGTAGAGGAGTAAGTCAGTATTCTTTGTGGGTGGGAAGGCTGTTTTCATTTTTAATTTCTGGAGTGCCTGGCTCCTCTTAGGATCTGATGGCTGATGGATTTGTTCAACAAAGCCGATCACTCCCTCACTCCTAAAGGACCCTTTTTGATATTCTTTATTTTTTTTACCTGCATCTAAACTTTATACTCTCCGGGAAAAAGGGAAACTGAGGCCTAGAACAAGCATTGATGTTGTAAAGGCCAAAGCCTGTGCCATGTTATTCATTAGCCTCTGTCATTCCCAATAGAGCCATTGCTTTGTATAGGACTGGACACTATGGGACACTGGCAAAGTGGATGGTTTGGATCACTCCAGTCACACTGTTAGGGTGACATCATATACAAAGATCCATAATGATGAAAGGTTATTAACGATAAGTCATTGTGGACTTGTTAATTACTGGTAAGGCCTGGGCACATCCATGGCATGTATTTTTTTTTCATGTTTCAAAATTTACCAGGCATCTACTATGTCACTGTTAGTTTATTATTAACCAGAGATGGGAGGTTTCTGTTTTAAGTCTCTTTAACATTTTGCTTTTAGCCCCAGGACTATCAAAGGAACTATTGGATTTAAACCAAATTTGATATATAACTAGAAACTTATCAAGTTACACAGAAGGGTTTTTTATTGATATTTAGACTGATATTTTGTGAAAAGTGTTCTTGAATTAAGCTGAATATGGGGCTACAGGATGAACATTTACTTAACCCATGACCCTGTGATCAAAAACACACAAAAGCAATAAATAGTTCTCAAAGCAGTTTCAGAGAAATGACCAGTTGAGGAACACCAATCAAAAGTCAGACACATCACATACTGAGAGTCTTCCAGAACCCTTCTGAAGTATGGCTCACTTAGGGTAGAATAAGCAGGACTCATCTCTCATCTTTTTTTTTTTAATTTTTTTTTAAAATTTATTTGAGAGTGACAGACACAGAGAGAAAGACAGATAGAGGGAGAGAGAGAGAATGGGCGCGCCAGGGCTTCCAGCCTCTGCAAACGAACTCCAGACGCGTGCGCCCCCTTGTGCGTCTGGCTAACGTGGGACCTGGGAAACTGAGCCTCGAACCGGGGTCCTTAGCTTCACAGGCAAGCACTTAACCATTAAGCCACCTCTCCAGCCCTTCTCTCATCTTTTTGAGGTACCTTGTGGTATACCAGTGCTGCCCACACCTCAGGACATATGAGTCAAGCGAACTTTTGAAATTCTTCTTCAACCTCTGTGAGTTCTGCTGGGACCTGAGCATCTACATGGGTGACCATGGTCTAGCACACTCCGAGCACCTTCTTCAGAGACAGAAAATATGGTAGAAAGATGAAAGAAGTGGACAAAGGGCGTGCCATGCAAGCATGAGGACCTGCATTCAGATCCCCAGCACCAGTACAAAAGCCAGACATGACGACGTATGTGCACGTGATTCCCAGTACTGGGTAAGTGGGGACAGGAGGACTCCTGAAGCTTGCTGGCTAAGTATTATAGCCAAAGTGGTGAGTTTTCAGATCCAGTGAGAGACCCTGTCTCAAAAAATAAGGTGGAAAGTGACTGAGAAGGATATCCAACATCAACCAAGTCTGATTTCTATACGAACACACACACACACACACAAACACACACACACACACACACACGTGCACAAGCATCAGCACACACACATGTGCCCCCACACACATGCAAACACTCATTATACTTCACACATACACATGCCTAAATAAATAAACATAATGGAAAGATGTTAGAAGGGACAATGTGGAAGCAAGTGCCTGCCTAAGAAAGTGAAAGCTGAGATGTCAAGGCACCAAGTTGAGGTCACCAGGGAGTAGAGTCAGCTCCTCCATAAGCAAATAGGCCAGCTGCATCTTCAGAGTTGCCTCCAAGGTTCATCTGGCCATGATCAGGTCCTGGGGGCTTACTGGCTATGCTCCATTGTTCAGAGTCAGGGCTTGGGTAGGTAGGTCTAAGGCTGATGGTGGAATGAGTATGAGGTTCCCTGACCTTTGCCTGTTGACCCACATTTTTCCCAGGGGTACATAATGCTTTGTGCACTTACAAAAGAAAAACCCAGCTCTCCTGGGGTACCTGGAGTCCCAAAGGACTTTGCATCTCCCAAATGATGATTTGACATGTTCATGTGCATGATTAGTAATACAGCAACAAACAAGGACTACCTAAAATTAACCTTCCCACATAGAGTTGAATCTAGAAACAAAAAAGAAAATGTTCAGCTCTTCTTTTGGAGGCCACTGTTCATGATGCTTTACATCCTGCATCTCTACAAAGATAAAGGTCTTGACCACCTGGACTTGGTGGATTGATATGATTTCCTCTCCCAAAAAAGAGGAAAGGGAAGATATTGGAGATATTTTCCAAAATCCAGTGTGCACCGGGGAAACCTGAGGGATCTTGCATGGGCAGAATCTGGTTTGGTCACTGGAGATGGACTGGGTCCTAGAGCCTCATGCCCAGGCTTTCCCCAGGCGTGCTGATTCTGCCTTACCTGTTTCTACATTCAGTAGTGAGGGTCAGGAACTGGAAGGTCCAACTCAGTCACCTGCAGAGGCAAGGATGAGGCATTTGTCAGGTCCTTTCAGACCTCTGGGAGTATAGTCATCAGGGAGCTGAGGGCTGTGTTGAATTAGACATCTCAGAGTGCATCATAATAACTGGGCTCAGGCCCTCAGCTAACAGCATTATTTCACCACAGTAACTGCAGGAAGCCAGAATCAACTTCAGGCTGTTTGGAAGGTTTTCAGTGTTTGTTGATGGCGATGCTGGTAATTTGCTAAAGGAAGAGGCACTATGTAGGCTTCTGAAGAAGTGTTACAAAGAGGGAAGGAAAACTATCCCAGCTCCTCCACCTACCCTCACTAGACCCAATCCCTGCCCCAACCTCTGCTGGCAAGTTATGAGCTCTTGGGCTGACTTCCAAGTTCCCAAAGTTCAAGAGTGGAAAAAGCCAACTAATCTCCCGGAAAAATCTCCCGATGTGTACTTTTCTTTAAGAGTCGGCAGCTTGTCAGCGTCACTCCTCTCTCCCGTGCTCTGAGGCACTCTCACCAAGGCTGTGTACCCCTCCATTTCTGGAGGCCCTCCCTTCCCCTGCTGGGTATTGATACCAGACATAGAATGGGATTTGTCAGAGCAAGTCATGTATTACTGCTAACCCATTAACTCACTTAGTGTGTATAGGAGGAGAAGCACTGATTCTGGGCATTCTATTTTGTCTGTCAGGCCTGATTTGAGCTTATTTCTCATTGAGGATTCCATATCAAAGGCTGGGATAATAGAATTACAGGACATTAGGATTTTCAATCTGGAAGGGACCCTGGAGATCATTTAGTGCTGCCTGCTCATTTTACAGATGAAGAAACTATGCTTTTTACTCTTAGGACTTGGAGCAAATATGCACATGAAATCTCCCACACCTATGCATGGGAGTTATGTATGCTAGCAAAGTGAGCTAAGAACAGAACCTTCATACTGAGTTACTCTTCATGCTGGCCTTGGCTTCATTGAAGTCAGTCACACACATCCTCTGGAAAGCACAGGTTTTGCAAAATATATGCAAATGCCTTGGTTCCTGACAATAGCCAGAGAAGAAGTACAATGTTTTTACTTAAAGGACATTTTATCCAGTTGAATAGCATCTGCCTTACTGGCATCTGTACCAGATGTTACCCAGCGCAGGCAACTTTTCTCAGTAATCTAGCTGGATGTTTAGCTGCTGAAATTTTCTGTATCATTTGGTGATCATATTTCATTTCAGACTTTTGAAGAGGACAGATTGTCCACCTGGATCTCATTTTGCCACATTTTATTGATGGTCTGACTCAGATCTTTTCAAGTTTGTGCTAACTGACCTTGAAGGGGTAGCTTGTTGCTTAAATTTTATGACACAGATGAGTAAACTGCTTGCAAATTATGCAACACGATGGTGATGAACTAGTTAGAACCCTTTATTAATATTTATTACCTATAGTTAAGGAATTAATAAGGACTGTTATATTGTGTCCATCCCTGGGAGAGAAGCTCCAGGTAATTTGACTATAATCCCATGTGTAGGAAGGTCCACATTTTTGTTTGCAAATCTTAGGTGTGTGCAGTTATATGACATTGCTGCCTTCTTTTTTTATTATTAGTTTTGTATTCAGTGAATACAGTGATGTTGGTACCATTGTTAGCCCCCTCCCCCTTCTCTCCCCTCCACCTGACCCCTCCTTGTTGGGGTATATGGGTCATGCATTGTGGGGTTAGCCCTCAATTATGGGTTAGGAGGAAATGTTTCTGTCTATCATGACCGACTGTGTGGCTCTGATATTCTTTCCACCCCCTCTTCTGCAAATTTCCCTGAGCCATGTTGGATTCATTTTAGGTCTGCTTCAGTGATTAGGTCTTGGGAGCTTCCGTATCTCTGGATAACTGATTTGGTAGGAGTTGATTGTTCTCTGTGTTGATCTCCTTCGCCCTTGTGCTGGTACCAGGTTCACCAAGAAAACAGCACACTTGCTTGTTTTGCCAATTATTCTTAGTTTCAGCTAGGGCCCTTTTGAGGTATGAGGGTATGGGGGTGATTCTCTTCTTAGGATCTGTGTCTGTTTGAAAAAGAGAAGCAGATTACCCAGTGGAGAGTAATGTCAGTACCAGATAAGTAAGACAACCATTATTTTTTAGAGAGAATTTAGTAGGTGTAGGCCCTCTTGTAGCCCACAATTGGTGGTAGCTTGATAATGGAGAATGGGCTCATTTTTGGATCTGGTTCTGACTTGTTTCCCAGCTCCAGCTATGGGTTCCATCCCACTGAGCAGATCAGTAACCAAATCAAGACATTGCTGCCTTCTTGTTATTGTTCTAGTTCTGTGGATGTGGGCAACATTTTATCTCCCAGCCTTGTTATTCTCAGTAATTTACAGGAGCCATGCAAATCAGCATGAGCTTTCCATATGAAGTCAAAAGGATATTGGGTAGGCACTATAGAGGTTAGACAAGAATTATCCTACCCATAACCCCAGTCTGACAATGAGAAATACATCCAACTGACTCAAATTGGAACACATTCAGTCTACAAAAGTCCTGACTCCTCTTCCTCAAGGCTAGTAAGGATAATAAAACGAAACAAAATAAAACAAAACAAAACATGGAGAGTCTGAGATTGTGGTCAGTCTAGAGAAGGCCCAGGATAGAAGATGACCAGCATGTGATGTGGGATCCTTGGTGGAATTATGAAGCAGAGAAAGGACATCAGAGCAAAATTAAGATAGTATGAATTAAGTATGGGTTTTAGTTAATAATTATGTGTTTGTATCAGAACTAACTATTAGCAAAATGCCCAGTAAATATAAAATAACAATACGGAAAACTGGGCACAGGGAGTGTGGGACTCTGCACTATTTTCACAACATTCCTAAAAGTGTAGGACTATTCTAAATTTAAAAGAATACTTAAAATAATACCTATCATGTCCAGTCAGTTTTTCATATTGTCTCTTGTTAAATATAATTCTGAGACATACTAACCTAGTATTGGTGATGGTGAAGTCGCTGTCTTCATCTCATCTCATTAAATCCTCAGCACAAGTCTAGGAGGTAATTGTTTTGATTCTCAATGAGTGGTTTTGCAAATAGAGAAGCCAAGGCTCAGGGAGGATGAGCTCTTTTATGTTCATTGAGCTCCTCTGGCTCCACCTGGACTCTGAGTACTAGCTTGTCTGACTGGAGCACATGTTCATTGCCATTCACCACTTGATTCTAAGAATCTTGAATTCCAGAGGTGAGCAGAGGCTGAGGAAAATCAGAGGGGCATGATGGGAACAGGTATATGGATCCCAGAGCTCTGGCACCAGAGGTTTCTTAAAGAGACTTCTCCAACCTCTACTTCCCCCAGAGCCTGAGGTTTGAGGCAACTCTGGATGGGTTTTGTTATGCCCTAGGGTTTCATACAATATACACAATTATCACAGGAACAATCTCTGCACGATTCTCAGCAGAGGAGCACCGGCAGGCTTCGGAGCTATACCGGCTCACCAGGAAGGAAGCTTGGACAACTTCACAGCCCCAAGTGTTGCCTTGCTGTGTCTTTCATACCCTACTGCACATCAGTGTCATCCCAGCTTAGAGTGTCAAGTCTGGGCCTCTGGAAGATTTGACTTCATAACTGAGAGAGCATAGAAATAAATATTCAAAAATTTTGATCAGCTCTTGGATCTCTGTTCTGAATGTGAATCTCAGAATTTTTTTTTTTCTCTCTCTCTCTTTCACCTTAAGGAAATATAAATTCCCAACTCAACACTGTTAGTTCCTGAGTACATGACATTAACTTATCGAGAAGATCAGGAATCCACAAACTACACCTGTGGTCAATGGCCTACAGCCCTACCTGCTTATTTTGGTTATAAAGGCCAACTGTACTCAGATGCTCTATTTTGTTCCATATTCACGTGGCTCCTTTCTTACATAGCAGAGAAGTTCTAGTAGAAACATTATTGGCCCACACACATCTAGCTCTTTTTCAGTCCATAGTGTAGAGGAGAGATAATCTGTATGTTAATATTTTGTGTGTGCATATGTTATGTGTGCATGCATTCTTTTGTTAGTGGGTATAATTACATGTGTGTATGAACACATGTGTCTGTGCATGCATGTGTGGCCAGAGGAAAACCTCAAGGGTCATTCCTAGGTTCTGTCACCCTTCTTGAAACTAGTTCTCTTAATTGGCCTGGAATTCCCCAAGTAGTCTAGACTGGCTGGCCAGTCAGACCCAGGAATCCACTGTCTCTTCCTTCCCAGAGCTGAGATTGCAAGCATACATCACCATGTCTAGCTTTTGAAATGCAATTTCTTGAAATGGTACTCAGCTTCTTGTATCCTAGAATGACTCAATATTCTTATTTTAAAATGTTATACTTTGATATTCTGGGTTAGCAGCTTGGGCTGAGGCTAAGAGGTGTTCCTTTTAGCAATGCTTTTGAGACATGGTCTTAATCATTAAAACTATTGGCCTTGAAAGTAGCTAGAACTGTCTCAACCACCCCTGAAGCATACAAACATGGAATCACTGCTACATGTTCTGTTGGGATCAAAACTTACAAATTAAATAGATGTCATGATTATTGGCTGTATTGTGCCAACCCCTAAAATTCATCTGTTGGAGCCCTGACCACTAGTATGACTACATTCCAAGATAGTGTTTTTAAAGACATAATTAAGAGATATCATGGGAGAGGGGTTAATCTAACTGGACTTGCATCCTACAAAGAAGATTCAGAGATGTCAGGGGACTAAGGAGATAGCTTTAATCAGTAAGCAAGCATGAAGACCTGAGTTCAATACTCAGAACTCAATTAAAAACAAAACAAAAGAAGCTGTCCCACGCTCATAATCCTAATGCTGAGAAGTAAGGATGGTAAAATAGACTCGCTTACTTTAGGGAGTTCCAAGCCAGGGAGGGACCTTATCTCAGAAATGGAGGAAAACACCTGAGGAACAACACCTGGAGTTGTCCTTTAGCCTCCACTCCACATATGTGTATACACACACACACACATGAAGACATCAGAGACCACCTGTCTCTCAAATGCATAATATAGAGACAATATGAAGACACAGTGAGAAGACGCCATTGGCAATGCCACCAGAGAGGCCCCACTAGAAATCAACCTTGCTGGTACCTTTGTCTTGGACTTGTAGCCTCCACAACTGTGAAAAAATAAACTATGATTGTTTAAGCCACTTAGTCTGTGGTATTTTTTATGACAACCTGAGTGGATTAATTTAATCACTTAATGTACCACAACAAGAATTAAATTTAAAATGTTACATCTGTTTCACTTAAGCTATGAATACACAAACAAAAGAACTGAACAAGAGACAGACGGAAATCCAGTAAATGTGAACAAAGAATCCAGGTGTTATAGTTATTGTCTCACTGCTGGGACCAAACATCTTACCAAATGCTTTTGGGAGGAATGGTTTTTTACCAAATGCTGGAGGGAAGGATGGTTCATTTTGGCTTACAGTCTCAAGGGACAGCTTTATGATGACAGGGAAAGATGGTAGAGCTGAGGCTGGACATCATGCTGCCACAGCAGATAGAAGACAGTAGCAAGAGTGAGCTGAGTTCTGACAAGGGGAAGCTGGGCTCTAACACCCCTGAGCCCACCTCCAGCAATTCACCTCCTTAGCAAGTTTCCACATTCCAAAGTATCACCAGTGTTGACCAAGCATTCAGAATACTTCAGTTCGTGGGGGATAACTGACTGAAATAACCACACCAGGCATATTACTTTGTGTGTGTGTGTGTGTGTGTGTGTGTGTGTGTGTGTAGAGAGAAAGAGAGAGAGAGAGTCTCTACTCTAGCCCAGGCTGACCTGGAATTCATTCTGTAGCCCAGGCTGGCTTTGAACTCATGGCAATCCTCCTACCCCAGGCTCTTGGGTATTGGAATTAAAGGAACGAGCAATCATACATAACTCTTGTATGTTTTTTAACATCTATATTAAGATATGATTGACATGCAATAAACACACTATCAAAAATGTGATATTGATATGGTCTGACATCTGAAATACTTACTTTAATATAAACAATGAAAATATCTATGACCCACCCCCTAACTTCCCCATACACCTTTGCAATTCCTCCTGTTGTTGCTAGCTTCTAGAATTTGACCTCTAAAACGTGATAAAGCAACCATTGATATAGTTTCTGGCACTATAGATCTGTGGGCCAATTTTCATTTTCTAGAATTTTCTATAGGAACATAATAATTCCAAGTACAGTCATTTTTTTGACTAATTATCCTCTAATTCACCCATGTTGCTGCTTACATCATTATTGCATTTTTATGTACTGAGTAATTTTTTGTTCTGGGTCTTACAGTTTGTTTATTCATCCATCTATTGATGGATCGCTATTTGTTTCTACATATAAAATGTCTAGGAATGTTCAAGTACAAATTTTTGTATGGATATATGGATTCATGTTTAGTAGGTTAGATGGAAAACATATGTTTAAGTTTTTAGGAGACTGTTAAGCTGTTTTCCCATAGATTATGTTATCCCATGCCTGTCAGCCATGTTTGAGAGTTCTAGCACCACGTCATTACCAGTACTTGCTGTAGTCAGACTTTTTTTTTTTTTTAGCCATTATAAGAAGCGTTTTATGCACTGAAATATCGCTGTGGTTTTATTTTGCTTTTCTTTGCTGACTGATGATGCAGAGAACCTTCTCATGTGCTCAGGTGTCACCCAGCTGCATTCGTTGGTGGAGCATCAGTTTTGTCAGTTGTATCTTTTTATTTTAAGTTATTGAGTTTGAGGTTTTGTGCCTTGGATACTGGTACTTCATCAGATGTATAACTTGGAATATCATCTCCTTCTCTCAGACTGTGTTGCCATGTTGTACCTTTTTAATATTCTTTATTTATTTATTTATTTGAAAAAAAGGATGATATATAGAGAGAATAGGTGTGTCAGGGCCTTTAGCCACTGCAGAGAAACTCCAGATGCATGTGCCACCATGTGCATCTGTCTTCTGTGGGTTCTGGGGAACTGAAACTGAGTCATTAGGTTTTGCAGGCATGCGCCATCATCACTAAGCCATCTCTCTAGTCCTGATGTGCCTTGTTATCCTTTCATTTTGAAACAATGTTGGTCATCTTTCCCCCAGAGCAAAATATTTTCATTGAAGAAACATAATGCACTGTTTCTATTTTGAGATAAAATCTTGCTATGTAGCTCAGGACAAACTAAAGCTCACCATCCTCCTGCCTCAGTCTCCTGCATGCCAGGAAGACAGACAGACATGTGTCACCATGCATGGCTGCCACCTTGCTCTTAATGGATCACACTTTCGGTAAAATGGTGAAGAAACTTTTGCCTAAAAGCTATAAAATTTGTGTACATTTTTCTTCTCCAAGTTTTATAGTTTAAGTTTCTATGATTAGTTACAGGCTCCATTTTGAATTAATTTTTTACTGTGGTGCAAGGTATGAATTGAGGTTTCATTTCTTTCCATGTTCACTGTGCTGACTTACCTTTTATGAGCATGTGAAAGGTGGCCTTTTGTTCCCTAGATTGTCTGTGGATTTGCATGGTTTCTTAGCAGCAATAATTAGTAGTACAAAATAATGGAAGTATTAAACACTAATAATCATGTGGAGCCATAGCACAGGGCCTTGCAGGCCTCTGTAAATATTTTTGAGTTAAAAATTATTTATTTGCAATCAAATGCTCTACCCCTGAGCTATACCCACAAATGTGTAGCCCAGGCTGGCCTCGAGTTCCTGATCCTCCCGCCCACCTCTTCAGCAATATCCTACCGGTGTGCGCCACATCCACAATGAGTTTTTGATCAGAGAGACCTACAAGTTTTCCTAAAAGAAAGACAGATTTCTGTCAGAGTACTTGATGACCCTTCAAAGGTTAGTGGTAGGACCTTACTGCTGAAGACACCATATGAGGTTGACATGTAAAATGGAATGACATGGCTGGAAGCTGGAAGAGAGTCAGTCCCCAGACAGTCAGTGTGTCTAGTGCCAGGAGGTGCTACATGGGTGACTAGGGGAAAAATGGCCAATATCTTTGCAAACAACACATGGTCTAACCTACTTAGCAGCAAATAACCTGTCATGATGATCACACAAGTGCAATAGTGGTACACAGCCATGGTGGGAAACCAGCTACTCTTGATTGGGCTAACTGATCCCCTCAGTGGTACAGGACCCATAGCTGGAGCTGGGAACCAAGTCATAACCATATCCAAACATGAACCCAGTTTCTATTACCAAGCTACCAACAATTATGGGCTATAAGAGGGCCTACACCTATTAAATTCTCTATAAAAAATATAAGGGTTATCCCATTTGTCTGGTGCTAACTTTACTCTCCATTGGAGAATTGGCTTCTTTTCTTTATATAGACACAGATCCTATGGAAACAGCCACCCCATCATACCTTAAAAGGGCCCCAGCTGAAATTAAGAATAGTTGGCAAAACAAGCAAGGATGCTGTTTTCTTGGTGAACCTGGTACCAGCACAAGGGTGAAGGAAATAGACACAGAAAACAATCAACTCCTATAAAATCAGATATCCAGAGACTCAGAGGCCCCCAACACCTCATTACTGAAACAGGTAAAAAATGAGCCCAATATGGCTCAGGGAAATTTTGCGGAAAAGGGGACAGAAAGAATGTCAGAGCCACACATTGGGTCATGATACACAGAGACATTTCTCCTACCCATAACTGTGGGCTAACCCTACAATGCATGACCCATATACCTCAACAAGGAGGGGCCAGGTGGAAGGGATAGGACATGGATGATCCTAACAATGGTACCAACTTGACTGTATTCCCTGAGTACAAAACTAATTAATAAAAAAAATAAAAATTATTTATTTGCAAGCAGAGAGAGAAATAAATAAGAAAGAGAAAAAGAGAGAGGAAGAGAATGAACATGCCAGGGCATCCAGCCACTGCAAACCAACTCTAGGTGCATGTGTCTCTTTTGTGCATCTGGCTTTACATGAGTACTAGGGAACCAAACTTGGGTTGTTAGACTTTGCAGACAAGCTCTGTAACTGCTAACCATAGCTCCAGCCCCTGTGAATTTTAATTTATAAAGAACCATCTAATTATTTTAATTGAGAACCATTTGATCAATATTTTATATGGAAAAGTAACTATACATTTCTAGGGAAAAACTGGTCTTAAAGTCACCCTACTCTCTGGCCTTGGTTGTCCCTCCACTGATTTCTCTTCTGCCCAGTGGCCACAAATTTTCAGACTTCTTACTATTCATTTTATAACTATTGACATTCTATTATGGTAGTTGAAGATTTAGGTTTGCTATCTAGCTCCACAATCCCTAATCCTCCTAATATTTTGGTGTCATAAATATGGCTAAACTTTGGTTAAATAAGTATGCAGATTTGTCCATCTTATTGTTTGTTAAAAATTAAGATCCCAACTACCCCATCTCCTCACAAGCACATATACACTCAGGTCCTCATATTTAGTCATTGTGATGGTTGATGGATTCTCCATGTGGCTTTAGTGCTCATTTGAATATGACATCATGGCTAAATTCCAGCTCCCATCAATGGCATGAGGCACCCCTGCCACTTTGCCAAACCCCCTCACAGCCCTCCACAGCAGTTGGCTGCCACATTCTCCTGCCCTACAATTTGTGAGGTCCTGGAGGCCCTTTGTGCATCTGGATAACATGGGTCCTAGGGAACTGAATCTGGGTCCTTTGGCAAGTGCCTTAACCACTGAACAATCTCTCTCGCCCTCCTGGGAGTCATTTGGATAACCTTCCCCACTAAGGCTCCTCCACTCTTGTCAGCCTTATAGTCTTGTAGCACCTTCTTTCTATGTCCTAAGATCACCCTGGTGTCCTCTCTATCTCATTTAGTCCCCTTTCCTGTCCACTTTGTCCTTATGGAGGTCTGATTCTTTCTTTATTCTTTTGCTATCATTTCAAAATATTTTAGGGAAAAAATAAAGAATAAAAATATATCTGTGTTGTCTATAAAGTGTCTAATGGGAAATCTATACTAATTAAGTCACACAAATACACACAGACAAAAGAGAGATATATTATACAATAAAAATTACACCAGGCATCTGGGCGTGGTGGTGCATACCTTTAATCCCAGCACTCGGGAGGCAGAGGTAGGAGGATTGCAGTGAGTTCGAGGCCACCCTGAGACTCCATAGTGAATTCCAGGTCAGCCTGGGCTAGAGTGAGACCCTACCTCGAAAAACCAAAAAAAAAAAAAAAAAAAAACACCAGACACTAAATCCAGATGAGTTTTCTGCTTTCCTGTGAGTTCCGAGCTCACACAACTGTGTAAAGTAGCTGCTCTTGCCCACATGTGCGCATGTGCCGTTTCTACTCATCTCACCCAGCCTTCACTGCTGAGTATCTGTCCTGGGATCCTCCCACGAGTCACATTCTCAGAGATCTTTACCTTCATCCTTTCTTCAGGCTTCATGGGAAACAGTAAACTTCACTTGGACAACAATGAACTTCCCTCCTGAATGTCGGCCCAAGTCACAGGGTCCTCTAAGGTTTTTACTTTTCCCTCTGTACTCTCACTCAGTCTTGGGTTTGATGCTCAGCATGCTGTGGAGGGATGAACAGCTTGCTTATTCTGTCTGTATTTTCCTGGGTTCTGTAACTACTTAGCTCCTGAACTCCAGTAGGAAATATTTAATAACTGGCTCTGGGGGAGATGGTGATGTTTGTGGTGTAAATTCTTCTGCTGTTGCTCATTTCAACTTGCCAAAGTGACATCAGTACAGGCAAATTGCAGCAAGATGTATGGTGGCTTATCACTGCATCACCCACTGGCAACACAGGTACAGACATCATGAGCACAAAAGCACAAGTATTGGCAAAATTGACTAACATATTAAGGACAGGTGATATTTGCATATTTATTACCTATGTTCTAAATATAACTGATGTAAGTGGAGCTTACATTATACCATTTTCAAATAATGATTATATTCTACACTTGGCTCATGCAGTATTTGACAGTGTACAGTTGTCCTTTGTGAACTGTTATAAACCAGCTCCAGCATACACAAAATGGTCTTCTTCTATGCTCAGCTCTGGCATCACTACATTTCAGGTTCTTTGTCTCCAGACCAACTCTTTTGTGTTTTGAGGTAGAGTCTCACTCTAGCCCAGGCTGGCCCACATTCCACTATGTAGTCTCACGGTAGCCTTGAACTCATGGTGATACTCTTACCTCTGCCTCTCAAGTGCTGGGATTAAAGGTGTGCACCACCATGCCTGGCTAGACCAACTCTTGAGCTGTTCAAAAGTGTAATTCTTTTTCCTTAATTAATTAGATTATAATTATCTTACTTTGTTTATAATCAATTATGTCCCAATTTCCAGTAAGGTGTCCAACTAGACATGTGATTAATTCCTTATGATGTGAATTATGACATTTATTCAAAAACTTTAATGATCTGTCTAACATCCTTGCCCCACTGTTCTTTCCATGAGACAATGTGATTTGATAGTGTTTCACACCAGTCAGGTTAATGACTTTCATGTTGCATAGAGAATTCACAGCCGGGCAAAGGACCCTGGGTTGAGTCACTCATGTGGCCAAGTCAGCACTTGAGCTTCCAGTAAGTCAACCCTGAGAAGGGGCTGAACAGAACACATTCTGTTACTAGAAATGCACAGCAGCTCTGAATGTTTCCTTCTCTTAGCTATGGGAGGGATGTATATCTTGAGAAACTAAAACTTGAGCTTTCTAGTAGACCTTCAAATGCTTCAAATGCTTTTGGATTGTGATGTGTGAAATATCATTTTGTAAGATGGGTTTTCTTTGTAGTATAGTCCTCTCTTATTGTGCGAAGAGAATAAATTGATGTTGTAAATTTTGTTTGGGAATATCTCAATGTAGAGTACAACCACTATACAATCATAGTGAGTTGCAGGAGGAATGATGAGATGAAGAATGTCTAGAGATGTGTTGGATCTTTCCCTTTCTTTCTCCTTTTTCCTCTCCATCTTTCCACTGGCCTTACCTTTTCTTCCCATTTTGTTTTCTCTCTCTCTTTGTCTTTCCTTTGCATTTTTTGTTGACAAGGCTTCACACTATAGCCCAAACTTGCCTATAACTCACTATGTAACTCAAGATGGTCTTGGAAAAAAAAAAAAAACAAAACACATGCATCCTCTTGCCTCAGCCTCCCAGGAGCTGGGATTAGGGCATCAGAAACCACACCCAGCTGGATCATTTTCTATAACTGCAACAGTATGTAGTTAATCAAAATATAATTACACTTCCTGACACATTTCATTTTCTACCCTGCTTTAAAAAGTCTTTTTGTACAGTACTGGTTAATTAAAACAACCCATGCCATCTTGCAAACTGTTCCAGCAGCGCTTTCTCATTGAAGTGGTGACATGTCCACCCAGCTACCCAGAATGAGGGTGAGGGGCATCTGAGGACAGGTTACTTTTGGATTCTAGGGCAGCCTGAAAATAATTTGGATTTTAAAGACAAACAACAATACAAAATCCTCCTAAGAAGGCAAGCGTGAGCAGCTCTAGGTCTGGGGGAGCCAGTGTGGAAAGGGGTCTGGCATGTTAGCATGCTTATTGGGAACAAGTGTTTGTGTTCTTGGGTATTTGGAGAAACCAAGATCTCACTACAGAGAAATTTATCATGATTCAGAGCAAATTACGTATCTTCTAGAGACAGAATATTCATACAAAATCATCCCTATGAAAATGAAGATTCTTAGCCTGGCGTGGTGGCGTGTGCCTTTTAATCCCAGCACTAGGGAGGCAGAGGTAGAAGGATCGCTGTGAGTTTGAGGCCACCCTGAGACATAGTGAGTTCCAGGTCAGCCTGGGCTAGAGTGAGACCCTACCTTGAAAAACAAAACAAAACAAAAAAAAAAAAAAGAAAAGAAAATGAAGGCTCTTGTCCTGCCCCAGCTCCACATTGCGCTCTCACTATAGCCTGGCTTCCAGGCTGGCCTGTAGTGTCTGAATCCCTCAGTTCTGGTGCTGGAGCTTCATGGCTGACCTTACCTCTCATAGTCTCATTGATGCTTGGTTCACATCAGTTTGGGGCCTCAGGCAAGTTTGATTTGAACTAGAATCCTCACCAGCACTTTTTTTTTCACTAATTCAAAAAGAGATTTAAGACAAAATGTAAGGCCTGCATAATAGGAGGAAAAAAGTGATAGCAAAAGAGAAGAGACACTAACTAGAAAGAAGTGAAGGGTGGATTTGGGAGGGGAAATAAGGGTGGTGGGAGGGCAGTATCATTGTTCATTGTCTGTACTTATGGAACCTGTTACTGAAACTTAAAAAAAAAATGTTTAACAGATTGAAGACCCATTTTTCTTGATTGTTCGGAATTTCACTTAACAGGAAGATTTCGCAGAGGCTGACGCAGGATCAGGGAGATCTGGCAATAGAAGTTATCAAAGATAAAACAATAAGGTTATGAGGGAAAGTGACCATTACTTATTCTTTCCCCCTCCCTCCCTTTCTATTCTTTTTTCTAAGTATCCATCCCAGAATCTATCCTGTGCATGCTAGACAAGTGCTCTACCACTGGGCTATACCTCAGCCCACAACTGCTTTAATTTTGCTTTTCTTCTAGGTATTTATAGTGCTTAATTCAGAATATTGAGTGTCACCTTATTGCCAATATCTAAGCAACATGAGCTGTGAATTGGTAAGGTCTTGCAAGAATTCTAATGCAGCTTGGTTTCATGTGTATTTCAGCTTAAAGTTTCTGGCATATGCTCATTAACCTTACTTAGGAAGGTGTTACATGGAGACAAATATTAGTGCATTCCTGTAAAAGAAATGGTAATCAAATATCAATCGTAGCACACTATGTACATGATTTAATACTAGTATTTGTGTAAATGAACTTTAAAGTTTAGTTGCTGAATTGGACTCTCTCTTTATGTATGCATATATAAGCATAAATATATGTATTTGTTGAATAGTTTCTTCAAAATAGCACAAAAGGTTTACACATATGTTGGTAGGAATCACCCAGAGAACCAAATTGCACATAAAAGCCTTCATACAAAGGAAGATGGTTATGCTATAAATAGTTTAAGATGAGCTTCCCTTTGAGTGACTCTGTTTTGTTATCTGGTATTAAACTGCTTTTAGTCAGTAACTTCACTTCTGGTACTTATTACTGAAGAGTTATTGTGTTTTCACTTAAAGTAAACTTGACTTTAAAAAGAAATAGTAAGAGGGAAGTTCTGTTGCTGTTAGTTTCCTTTTGTAAATAAATATTTACTCAAGGCATGAAATTTCTCTTTGAACAATGGAGGCCTCAAATGGGAGAAATTCTCCAAGCTGTGGCATATTTCTATGGTATGGTATGATTACACACTCAAATGTCATCATAAAACATGTGTATTGTAATAATCATTCAAAAATAAGTAAGTAAATAAAACAGCGTATATAAATGCATGCACATGTGATACATGTGTACAGATTTTGTCTAAGTATGTGGGACATCTCTTTTAAAAGATTTAGTTGACTAATATTGCCTACAGTTCTATTTTTATTTATTTTTGAAATAGGGTCTCATGTAGCCCAGGCTGACACCCTCAATCTCTCTATGTAGCTGAGGCTGACCTTGAACTTCAGATCTTCCTGCCTCTACCTCATAAATGCCAGGATACAAGGTGTGCACCATCAAGTCTGGTTTTATGCAGTGCTGGAAATCTAACTCAAGGCTTATGCTAGAGAAGTATTCCACCAACTGAGCTGCATCGTCAGCCTTAATATTTCCCACTTTAAAATCACCTGATGATGTAGGCCTTTTCTGAGATATAATTCCACTGCCTGATATTTATGTTTTTTAAATATATGTAGTGTTTATTCATGTGTTTGCAAACATAATTTTTTGATGAATTAAATTTGGTTATTTATGTGAGAAATCTGGAAAAGACAATAGAATGCTATACTGAGGACACTGTAATTGTGGAACTATTATTCAAATATTTATTATACTTATTGAATGGAAATAATAAGTAATTGCTATAATGTAGTCCATGTTAAAAGTTTGTGTTTAATTAACACAGCAACTTGTCTCTAGAAATTTATCCCATAAGTTTTTGCAAACTTTCAGTGGTAATTCCATTTGTCTTAACCCTGGTTATGGGAGGAAAACAATGAAAAAATAAATGTCCAGAACCAGAGGATTACCTAGGTGTAATATAAAAGATAATGTTTATAATATTCTATTAAGGAAAAAAGCCCATGAGTTTTGTTTGAAATTCTTAGAATTGATGTCCATTTCATTCCTAAATACAAAGAAGCATACATGTATGTCCATGCATATGTGGATATGTGTACACATACATCATAAGTATACATAATGTAGATCTACTTATGCATATGTATTTAAAAGAAACAGGAATCATTTCATATTGTAAATGCACATGTCAAAAATGATGTGAAAATTAATTAGCAGTTCTGGAAGCACCAGTAAGAAAGTGGGTGGTTGGCACCACTGGAGAACTGTGCGTGGTTGTCTAGGAATGTGTGCTTATCATGGATTCTGAGGACACTGATTTGTTCATTTAGTTATTTGTCTGAGTTTTTACATTATATCCAACATTTGCATTTTTACAGAGCATTTATGATATGAAACTATTCATGCCACTATTAAATACATGCCCATAAAATATCTGCATTATGCATACTTACTATGTATATGTACACATATGCATGTGTTATCAGCTTCACGTTGCTGGGATGAACCTCCAAACCAGACAGTCTATGAGAGGAATGGGATTTATTTGAAGCTTACAGAACCTGGAGAAGTTCCATAATGGTGGAAGAAGCGAGCCCCCTTTCACAGGTCCACAGAGAGGGAAATATTATCACCAGCACCATAAGCAAGCACACTCCAGGAATCCCAGACAGAACTCAGGCTGCTCTCTGCAGACCTTAAGCTGGAATTTCACATCCACCCCCATAGGGCTGGACTCTAGCATTCACCCACAGTGACACCTCCTCCAGCCAGGAGGCTGGAAATTTAAAGTTACAACTGTGAATAAAACTCCTGAATCTATTTAGGGACATCCATTCAAACTACTGCACCATGTATACATGTATGGTTCTATACATGTGTGATTCTTTATATTTAGGAACTAAATGACCATTACATGCATCAGTGCTAAGAATTGCAAATAACAATAAGACGAGATACCTTTGCTTCATCTTCCCCATCTCTCTTTTAGTTACACTTATGTTGTTGTTTTTGTCATTGCCCTACAATTTTTGGAGATTTTCTTCATTCTTTTCTCCTGCAGTTTAGTTGGATGAATCTCTCTTTATTTATCTTTAAATGTGCTAGCTTTTTATTCTGTCAATTCAAGTCTGCTGTGAAGTTACTAACATTTGAAAATTCCAGTTATTATGTTTTTCAACTCCAAAATTTTCATTTGATTTTATTTTAACATTTTTCTCTTGATTGATACTTCCTTTGATGAGACATTGTCATCATACTTTACTTCGTTTATTATACATCCTTGCAGTTCTTTAAGCATGATGATCACGGATGTTTTGAACTGGCACCTGGGCACTCTCGCGGGCAGTTTATCTGGCTTCTACCTTCCTGCTCTATGAAGAGTGCTGTTCTGCTGGCCTCCCTCACGGGTCTTCTCTTGCTGAGTTCATTATGTATTGTGCCAGCAATGGGTACTGCTCCTCACCAGCTCGGGGCTGGTGCTATTACTTGCTTTTTTCTTTATTTACTAACTCACTGGGTTTTCCCCATCATTAAGTCTGACAATGTTTCTTTGGGAGGTGGCTTTCTGTTCTCTGATCGGGTAGTCTTACGTGACTTGTCTCAAAGGCTGTGGCGTCGCTTTCCCCTGACAATTCAAATCTACCTTTGGGCCCCTGTAGTGATTTTATTTATACCAGTCATTGTACTTGCCAGTGCCAGAATTTCCATTTCTTTCTTGAAGTAATTTCTATGTCTTTATTGACACTCTCTAATTGAAAATCACTGTCATCATGTGGTCTCTGAATTTCTAAAGCATGGTTTCTCTTCATTCTGCTCACTTAGTTCCTTGGAAATGTTTGTCTCCTGTTTCGAACATCTGGGACCTCTCATAGGCAGGGTGCATTGCCGCCTTTGCCTGTACAGGACGGCACTTTTTGTTTCTTTACATACTTCCTTTTTTGGTGAAAGTTGAACAGTTAAGACCATGTTGTACCAACTCCAGATTCTGATTATGTTTCCTTCTGCTCAGAAGATTTTTGATATTTCTGGGTATTGTGTTTATTTGTTTAATAGTTTACCTAAACTAAGTGTGTGACTTCTTCCTCCAGTGAATGCTGCCTCTGAATTGCCCTTATTACTCTTTTATTCTTTCTGTTTTATTAATTATTCTATATTATTCTGATTCTACATGATTCTATATTATTCTATTCTACTCTTTATATAGTGTGTGTGTGTGTGTGTGTGTGTGTGTGTGTGTGTGTGTGTGTGTGTGGTATGTGGTATATGAACCTCTATGTGTCCAAGTGCTGTGCCATGTACTGGCCCATAGTATCCTGAGAGGAAAGTTGGTTGTCTGATCCATTGTAATCCTGCCTGTTTGTTTTGTTGTTGACTTATTTATTTATTTTTGAGCCAGAGTGCCTTACTGATCCTGGAGCTCACTGCTTTATGTGCCAGTGAGCCTCAGATCTCTGGCTCCCCATGGTAATGGGGTTACAGATGCAGGTGGATATGGCCAGCTGTTTATGTGGTTCCTGGGGTTTGAACTTGAGCAGTCTCTTAGGCTTCTTGTGGTTTTGCTTGTGCAGAAAATGCTCTTAACTGCTGAGCTATCTCTCCAGTCCTGCCTTATTTTTAAGTTTGGATTCCTAGCAGTGACAGTTGGCCCAGTATAACAATATTCAGCCAGTAAGTGATCAGTTTGTGTTCTAAATCTGTAAGACTTGTCTGTTGCAAGTGGATCTATTGGAGGTTTGGGGTACTTTCAAGTCTTCCCCACACTTTACTTGGACTTGCACTGTTCAAGTTCCCAATGAGGACTGAAAGAAATCTAAGCAAAGCTTTTAGCAAATCTCTCTATTTCCTGATTCTCTCTATTAAATCTCTTGCCAGTCTGCCATTTTATTTGTTATAACCAGCTTTGCTGAGTTATTAGCCTTCTCTCAGTCATTCACCACTAATCTATCTATTGTTTTCAACAGTGCCTTAAGACAAGAGTTTTTATAGATCTTATTCCAAATAATGGCAGTCCAGCATTTGTGTAGATCTGCCAATACCCTCCTCTTGCCAATACCACCCTCATCCTTGGAAGAACTTCTACTGCCCTATCATTGCCATGATGGGCATGAGCTGGGTATGGAGATAGTGGGAGTTGGGGGGTATCTCCCTTCAGGACAATAGGCTTGCCCTTCCATATGTGAAATTTGTATCATACAAACTGAAAATGGGAGCGGGCAATGATTAAGATCTCAGAATCTTTGGATTGCCAATTCTTGGGTATATCCTCCACCAGAGCAGGGAATCAAGCCTCATTCTTGATTGTACCTCCCAGAACTGGATGGGAGGTACCAACAGCTCTGCCCTCCTGGGATGACACTATCTCCAAGACTGAGTTCTGTTGGTAAAAGGAGCTCCAGTACTCTTGCATATTTCCACCTGAAATAGAGCTTCAGTGGCACAGAGTTGAGGGTGGGGTAGATAATGGAAGCAGGTTCTGACTTGTCATGTGTGAAATATTTCATCAGATATGGTCTCAATGGAAGTGTGTTCTTAGATAATTCCAGCTACTTTCAAATGACTTTGCCCTATAATTTTTAGAAGGTTTGAAGATTAACTTGTATTCTTGGCTTTTACACATACCAATATACCTCAGGTTCATTTTGTATGCTTCCAGTAGGACCTGCAATAATTTTCCAGAAGAGTCCCTCCTTCTTGTAATGGAAAATGGTATTTGAAAGTCACAATTTGGCTGATAAGAGGTGCCTGTGTCATTGTTTTTAATCCTTTCCCCTTATGCCATTAAAAAATACCTTCCTATTCAGATAAAATATATATGATGATACAGTAGAAAAATTTGTTACCAGTAATGCCTACATAATAAATTGGTGTGGGAATTTTTCATGTGTATGTATGTATAGAATATATTTGTGGTGTGGTGTATGCACATGTGTATGCAGATGTGCATGCCCTACGTGTGTGCATGTTGAGGACAGAGGAAAATGTTAGGTTTGTTCTCTTATCTGCATATTTATATTCTATTGCTTTTTTGTTTATTTTTATTTATTTATTTGAGAGAGACAGAGAGAAAGAAAGAGGCAGGTAGAGAGAGAGAATGGGCACGCCAGGGCCTCCAGCCACTGCAAACGAACTCCACATGCATGTACCCCTTGTGCATCTGGCTAAAGTGGGTCCTGGGGAATCCAGCCTAGAACCGGTGTCCTCAGGCTTCACAGGCAAGCACTTAACCACTAAGCCATCTCTCTAGCCCTGCATATTTATTTTCTTGAGACAGGGTCTCACTCTCAATTTAGAGCTTCAGTCCATAAGGAAGGCCTGGAAATTCTCAGATCTCCGTTGTCTATGCACTGGGGTTATAGATGTGCATGTCTATTCCTAAGTTTTATATGGGCTTTGAGAAGTCAAACTTGCTAGTCTCTGCCTGAGAGGCCCTTGTGCTTGAGTGGCAAATGTTTTTAACTGATAAGCCATCTCTCCAGCCCCAGTATGTTTTATCCTCAGCCCATATACAATGCTATAATTATCATTTTCTAAGCATTATTCTGTAGTTTTAAAAATATTTTATTTTATTTATTTATTTGACAGAGAAAGAGAGAGGGATGGAGGGAGAGAGAGAGAGAGAGAAAGAGAGAGAGAGAGAGAGAGAGAGAGAGAGAGAGAGAGAGAGAGTGCCAAAGCCTCCAGCCACTGTGAACTAACTTCAGATGTGTGCACCTCCTTGTACATCTTGCTAATGTGGGTCCTCAGGAATCAAACCTGGGTCCTTTGGTTTTGCAGGCAAACGCCTTAACTGCTAAGCTATCCTTCCAGCCTTATTTTGCAGTTCTTTTGTCCTTAGGACATACCTATGTGACCTACAGTAAGCATTAAAGTAACCAGGAGTAGTTCTCCTCAATATATGTGTAGCTCACCATGTACAGCTGCCTTGTATTTTTAGGGAACATTTCACTTAATTGTTTATTCAAATTATATAAAATATTTACAAGTTCCAAAATAATGTACAAAAATTATGCTCAAGGGAGTTTAGTTTTCTATCTTATATCTACTCTTTAGTCATATGTCAAAATTTAACATCTTTTCATTTTGGGAATTCTTTTTAATAAAGAAATTGCACACAGGCATGTATTCGTATCATTTTCTTTCCTGAATATTACTAGAATTTAATGCATTTTTCTGCACTTTGATTTTACCACTTTTAAGTTTTTTAAAAATATTTATTTATTTAAGAGACAGAGAGAGAGAGAGAGAGGGCATGGAATGGGCACAACAGGGCCTCTAGCCACTGCAAACGAACTCCAGACACATGTGCCACCTTGTGCATTTGACTTATGTGGACACTGGAGAATTGAACCTAGGTCTTTAAGCTTCACGTTGTCTTAACCACTAAGCCATCTCTCCAGCCCTTTATCCCCACTGCCGCCCCTCCCCTTTAACATTACAAACTAGAAAGCATTTTATCGTCATAAATAGACATGTTTCCAGTTTTTTGTTTATGTGCATGTATTGTGGCGCATGGGGGACACATGCATGTGTATGTGCCCAAGGGACACTGCATATGCTCATATGTGGATGGATGTGCTCATCTGCTGTGGTCAGAGCAGAACACTGGGTGTCCTTCTCTGTCACCTTTCCATCCATTCGTACTTGAGCTGGAGCCTCTCACTGATCCCACAGCCTGCATTTTTTTTTTTTTCATGATTACTGGTGATTCTTAGGACTCTGTTCCCCTATGGAACTGAGTTTACACACATGTGTGGCCATGTCTGTCAACTCCAGTGATTACTCATGACTCCTCAGGTCTTCATGCTGGCACAGGAAGTGTTCTTAACCACTGAGCTATCTCTCCAGACCACTTCCCATTTTTGGTAGTTGACTTGCTGGTATGTGAAGAGTTTTGCTATGAATGATTGTGCACCTAACTTGCCTGCAAGATGGTGGGTGTAGGAGTGTGGTGTCGTGAGTTACTGGGACCCTGCTTGCTCTGGCTTAGGTCTTGAATCTCCCTCAGAGGCCCATGTTGTGGGTCGTTTGATCCACAGTCTGTGATACTATTGGCAGGTAGTGGACCCTTAAGGAGGTGGAGGCGAGAGGGAAGAAAGCTGTTGTGCCTTGTCTTTTGCTCCCTGACTCCCATGCTACAGACCCCAAAGCAATGATGACAACTGACCACGGGCTGAAATCTCCAATACTATGAGCTAAAATAAACATCTTCATTAGGTATTATGTCACAGTGACAGAAAGGTGATGAACACAGGGCTTCTGCCACAGAAGCCTCACAATGAATGCTATGCAATATCCAGGTTGAAGAAGGCACTGAAAGTGTTTGACAACCATTACCTCAGGGTGTCACAATTTAGCCAATGTACTTATTCCTCCATAGACAAAAAGAAAACATTATAAAGACATCCTTTGGAATTTTTCTTTCCTTGTTCCAATTTACTTATTGTTATGTTATTTTTGAAGTTGGAATGAGTCAGTCTTTACTACAGTTGTGGGGCCACACTAAGAGCTATGTACTTAATATTGTTACAATTATTTTTAAGACTATACACGAACATTCTTCTGTGTGGTGAGTAAAGGAAGAACTGAGGTCAGAGTGTCTATGTGCCTCTGCACAGGGAGGGTTCCTTTGCCCTACTGTATTCTCTTTCTTCCTCCCCGGGTTCAATTCAAATAACATTGTAACTTCTAGATAGCAGATATGTCTTAGCTTAAAAAGTCCAGACATCTAAGTAACTCAATTCCCTTTCCACTAATCTAAATTTTAACAAAATTGAAAAAAGGTGTCCATGTAATAGTAAACAAGAAGAATCATCACTATGCAATTGAAAAGCTTCTCATTCACCCAGAGTGCAACTAAAAATCCGACTGTGAAATTCAATATATTGACTTTTTCAAAGAGAACAATTTTAAATTAAATGGATGTGCCTGAGCCTGCACCTTTAAAATGCCAGAAGTGAGAATCGCTCTGGGTTGTTTGACCAAGTTGTAGGAGACCACCAATTACTAAAATGAGAGTTTAGTACAAAAAAAAAAAAAAAAAAAAAAAAAAAAGCTGCTCTGGCAGACAAGCCAAACATGTTTCTTGCAACCTCAGTTTGCTCTCTAATACTGTGAAATTTTTTTGAAAGGTCTTCCTTTCAGTTCTATGCACTTGCCTTCCTTCTGTCTTGTGTTAAATTCCTCTCTCACTGTTTTGAAGTTCTTGAGCACTTCACAGAAAGACAATATCCCTTGTCCTTGGATCCATTGGTTGCTGGCAGAGTAGATTATACTTGGGGTGTGAGATCCAAAGCACTGTCTAAAAGGACTGGGTTTCCTGGTTGTATTGCATATAATGAAGACAAAGAAATGAAGAGGTTGGATGATCTGGCCACTGCTCCCAGAAAGTCTGCTGTGGGAGGAAGTGGATTTGGTGTGTTACTCAGTGGTAGAGCACTTGCTCAGCATGTGCTAGGATTTGGCTTCAAATCCCAGCACTGCAAAAAGGAAAAAAGAGGTCTGAATTTAATTCCAGGACAGGATCTTAACTCTGGGTCAATTCTCCATGTCAAAGTCCCTCACCTATAGGTGCTGGCTAGTGATTTTGGAATTTTGCTTCTTCTTAGAGACTTTCTTTCACTTTGTTAGATTTGATGCCATGCTCCTTTCTGAGTCTCCTTAATTTTTCATCCTCGGGTTGTTTTCATGTAAAATAGTGAGAAAGTCTCCTTGACATTCAGTGGGAGATCTTTTAAATGCTCTAGTCTGCCGACATTGGCCATTCCTGCCTGCTAGGCAAACTGTGAAATGCCGTCATAGCCGTGCAAGAACGGGAAATGAGTGTTACCGTCCCTGGGAGGCCCTTTGCTTCCCTATCCTCTAAATTTTCCCCTTGCTCTGGCTTTCGTTTCTACAAACCTTAGCTGGTAGCCAAGAAAAATACTTTTAAGAACACCCCTTCTAAACTAAAGGAGAGAAGATTTATAAATGTAAAAATAATTATAACAAAGCAGGAAGTTTAATGTTAGGCACACATCTTCCCTTTGACCTATACCGGGGACTTTGTGAGCAGAAGGTGACTTCTGTGTCAGGATGCTTGAAATCCATCAGACCTCAGGGCCATTCTCCTTCTCCATCAGAGGCATGTTTCAGAGGACATTGGGTAAGTGGCATGTTTCAGAGAAGTCAAAAAAAAAAAAAAAAACAAAAAAAAAAACTGGCTTGCACTCAAGGCCTCTCACTCCAAAAGGAGAGGAAAATCTGTACATAAGTTTTGGTTCCCCAAAGGAGAGAAAACGAGAAGGCACTTCCTATCCATTAAAGTATCCAAAACATTGCCAGGGGAACGTTAAGCCAGTCCAGATGCTAAGCACGTTAAGTCTAAAGAAGCCAAAAGCAAGAGAGGGTCGTACTTCACACAGGCCATTTCCTTGAGGAAGCTCACAGTACTCTAGTTGGTTCCACGAAAGGCAAGAAATTTATTTGTAGACATCAGGAGCTAGGCTTTCTCATGCTACTGGCTCACACAGTCCACATGAGTGGGGGGGTCAAAGGGGCTCATCGTGCATTCTCAGAAAGATAACCCTGCCCAGGGGGCACAGCTGAAGGCCCCAGCAGCCTGTTGGAGCTCCAGGTACTGCCCTTGAGGACCGTGTCATGAGAAGGAAAAGCTGGCGAAGCAATAAGTCAACACAAATCATGATTACTGTTTTAGTAAACAAAAGCTTTTACTTAAAACAACAGAAGAGATTCTTGAGCCTAATAGCATAATGAATGGACTACATATTAAAAGCTTGAAAAAAGAAAGCTTGGTCAGAATAGACAAAGCACCAAAATACAAGATTTTCCCTTATTTTTATGGTTCAGTTTTATAATAGCAATGCAAATCCTATGATTAGACAGCAAGAAGTAGCAATCAACATGTTATAGATGTGTGAATTAGGAAACATATGTGAACACAGAAAAAGGTGATGAGGTGCTGTCTAACAAAAGTCTGCACTAGGAAAATGCTTATAGCTATATCTGTTTATTTCAAGGGTATTTCATAACATAACATGTTACAAGACTACTATCCAATATTAAAAAAAAAACTTTTCTAATATGATCACATTAAAGCATATTAGATAAGACTGTCATTTGCTTGAAAAGCAAAAAGACCTTCAAGTGTTATTTTTCTGAATATATGAGAGCACAGTTTTTTTTTATAGGAGCCTTATTCTCTAGATTCCGAAGTTGGATCCACACAGTATGTTCTCTCTTCCAAAATTTAAATCTTGGGCATCATTTGAGTGTTTCACCTCTCCTCTCTCCCTTCTGCTTCCTTCTCACATCATCCACTCTATCTCCCCAGTTGGTACAGGAAAGTGAGGTGCTGTCTGAACTAGTGGGCTCTGAATCAATAAGGTCTATAATAATCATAATTATTATAGATAATCATAGACCATGTGACAGAATCCCAGCCACCATAGAAGGTATTCACTTTGTCCCCCACTGTAGTTATTAACCTCTTAATTAATGCTTTTCATCAGAAGAAACAACAACCTCGGATTGCTTCTTAATCGTATTGGTGCTTAGGGTAGAGTATATCATGTTCAAGGACTAAAAGATTCAATATTTGTGCCTGGCTTATAAACTAGGTATTTCTGGGCTTTCTCTGTTCTGAATTCACTACAGTTAAGTGTATTTGGGGGGGGATTGTACTGTATTTGTGTGAAATTACAAAATATTGGAAGTTTAGATCTGATGTTATACTCATATGTTTTCCTTAATTTTCTTTTTATGACCCTTTGCATAATGGTAAGGCAACGCAACCTCATACTTACAGGAACCATTGGCAAACAACGCCCTGCTCCAAGGGGCTCACACATCACGTTCTGCACCTCGGCCATTGCACTGCTCCTCACACATGCACCCTAGCTTGCTCACAATTGAACATACACAGCACAAGGGCCCACAGATCCCAGGGGCAGCAATAGTGGCCAAACCTACTGACCACTCTGTGATGGTGAGCCTATGAAAAGAAGACAAGGCATTCCTGGCTGGATCCATTGGCCACATGGCTAAAGGTCAAAATCTAACCACCTAGGGCCAGATTCAATAAAGATCCGTCTGGCTTTTATGCCAAGCCACGCAGGCCTGGAAAAATCAACTTTCTGGAACTTGTGAAGTCTCCCATAGTCAAAGCAAAGTCAGCATTTCCTCTCCATTCTCAATGGCGCTGAGACGCTCCAGAGGCTTGGGTCAGCGATGACCTTGGCTGTGCCTTCAGCAAGCTGTACTGTAACTGTGCAGAAAAAGAAATGGTGAAGCTCTTCAGCATTGAGTGTGGTTATGCCACCAGTTTCCATGTGTAGCATTACCGGGTATCATTGATTCATTTTCCTGTTTCTCACCAATAATTTTGGGGGTTCCAGCTCACAATTCATAACCCACAACCCCATGCTGAATACCAGCAATCCTACTGAGAAGGGCCCTCAGTAGAGTGGGGGCAGGAAAGAGGGAAATGAAGGTACCAACATTGATGTGTCCATACAAAGATCCAAGTTAATAAAAAAAGGAAAAAAATATAAACAAAATGCCAAACTATCACTAATAACAGCTGATATACAAATGTCCTCTTGCCTTAGTGGGATAACTCCATGGCACATTGTAACTGCCTCCCAGTACATATCAATGGAATAAAATGTCTGGCCACAGTGTGAAAATGATTGCTCTATATTCTTGATTTTATTTGATTCCTTTCCTTGTCCCAGTTCCATGGTCCTTTATGAGTGACTCCTGGGATCACTGCCAAGTTAATTACTTTGCAATTGCATTTTTGTTTCAGGATCCGCTAGAGGGAAATGCCCAACTAAAGTTCAAACAAACTGCTCAAATATATTTGGCCTGGTAAATTAGGAACCAAAGTGTTTTTGCTAGATGAGTATAAATGAATTTCTCAGACCCCAAGCACAAGTGTGAAGAAAAGATAACTATTTTTCTATTGCTAATCTTGGACTGTAATTGGCATCTCATTTCACTAGATAACAGAGATAAATTTCAACCAGACCTGTGTAATGTCTGTTGATCGGTCTTCTCTCCCTCTGACTGTCTCTCTGGGGAAGTGTTTATGTTCTAGGCTCCATACATACTTCAAAGCACCTGGGACAGGAGTTGAGGCTGCCACTCTCAGTATGCTTCTGTAAACACTCGGCCAAGGCTGATCTGTTTGCTATGCCATCACATTGACATCCTTTCCAGCAGCATTCTGCAGTATGCGGATGGGACCATCTTGATTGAGACTGCTCTTGTCTTTCTGCCTGTTGGCAACATGAAGCACATTTTTGTATTAGTGTCCATGGTGAAATAATTCATTGATTTTATCTTATCAGGACTACTGGGGAATTTTATAGACTTCAGAGAGCTTTCTCTAAACTACCCATCTAAATGCGATCTGCAATCATTGTTTATTCTGCCAATACATTACATTTCATACCCAGGGACTCATTGGAACTCTGCATCTTTCCAAACATCACTTGGGAAGCTAGGTCTACACAAGACTACTGTCTTTTCTTTTATCTTTTTTTCTTCTCAGCTGCCATCAAATTCTCCGCTGGAATATGGGTAGGACTGGCAATATTTCCTCAGCCCTTGAGCAACACTCGACCTCCATCAAATAGGTGGGAACTGGCGGGTAAACATCAACCTCTTTGAATCCTCTTGGTGAGGAAATTTATTGTATTCCATACCTCTGAGGTATATTCTATACCTTGGGGTATGACCATAATGCTGATATTGTGGTTGGTTCAAAAAAACATTGCTTAGGAAGACTGCAAAACTGCTTACCAGGTTACATATAAGAAGTTTGCTTAGAATTTAAAGATAAGTTCCCTACAAGATAGAAAATGGGAATAACATTGGGGTTGGGTGGGGCAGTGAGAGTTTCAGCTGGGGGAGGAGAGAGGGATGGTTTAGAAGCCTGTTTGGTCTTACCAACGAGTTAGCCAGAGTTGCATTTTGAGTGTGTCTCTGGAATTCATGTGTTGGAAACTGGTTCCCCGATGCAGTAATGTTGGAAGGGGGGACCTTCAGGAAGTGACTAGTCATGAAGTCTCTGCCCTCATGCAGGTCAGCTATTCATGGATTAAATGGAATGATGGTTAGCGTGGGAGCATCTCTTTAGCATGCATGCTCTGTGATGCTTTCTGTCATGTCCTAATGTGGCTCTCACCACATGCAACTTCTAGAACCTCCAAAAATAAACTGCTTTCCTTTATAAATCATTCAGTCTGTGACAGTCACTCACAGCAACAGCAAAGGAATAAGACAGGCTACTACATACAAACCATGAGTAATGATGGAATCATCTGGGCAAGAGTAACTTCCTGTTTATTATCAGTGCAATTTAGCAGGTGAGGAGTGGGCAAAGACCGTGTGTGTAGGCACCATCCTTGTCCAGTCTGTAATGAAGATGATCTACCCTACATGGCTGCCTGTCCTCCTCTCCTGGTCCGCTTTCAAAGCAGCAGGCGTGCTTTGGTACTTCCCATGTTAGAAGCTGTATGGGAGACTTGGGTAGGACACACCCACCACGGAAAAAGCTTCCTTGCTCATGGCAGCACCGGCATTCTTTCCTCCCCTGTGGGCTTGCTTCAGTTTGCTGCAATGGAGGGGGGAGAGAGCAACTCACTGAGAGAAAATATTTGCCCAGAGATTAGCAGAGGAAGCCTCTTCAGATTTCTAGTATGCTGGGCCTGACAAGATCCAGGCTTTTTAAATAGCTCAGGGGGAACACAGGTCAGGGGCTGTGTGGGCTGATGGTGTAGGTCTTGCTGGTTGCATTCCCCCATGCAAAGCCAGCTGTTTTGGAAGGGTCTGTCTGCATTTCCTTGTTGTAAATCACCTTAGAATAACAGATAGATAGTAGCTCTAACTAGAGACCATATTGGCTTTGTTCACAGTGTGACCCACACACTGGAACACCCAGTGGGACTTGTTTCAGATGGCCCAATGCAGAAGAGCTATATAGACCAACTTAGTGATCTAAACCAGTTCTATTGCCTGTCTATGCTGTCCAAGAGCCTCAGAGACATTTGTAATTGAGAGACCTTACCACCCCTGGGGTATCTGAAGATATGGTCCATTGTATACCCAACGCATGTGGACTGCTTCTGTTTGAAGTTTCAGGTAAAGCTTGCATCTGCTCACTTTTGAATGGATGATACTTTGTAACATTTCAAGTTACTTGTCATGAAACAGCAGTTGCACATAGCTGTTCTCTGTCTTCTTGGCACCTGACGCTGTGTTTCCTATATTTCTCCAGGGTAAGAAGTAAATAAAGGGAGTGAGTAGTGAATTAGGGACAGGAATTAGGGGCAATTTATCTGGTTCTGCAATTACATGATTGTGTAAGTTAAGTTACTGCAGTTCTGTTACCTCTTCTCAAAAATGGAACAGGGCAGTACTTGGAGGGTGACGTCTGTGACTGTGTGTATTCTGATCTTGTTTCCTAAACATATCATGTTTATTTTTATTAATTAGTTTTGTACTCAGTGAATACAGTCAAGTGGGTACCATTGTTAGCCTCCTCCCTGTCCTCCCCCCACCCCCCTGGCCCCTCCTTGTTGAGGTATATGGGTCATGCATTGTGGAATTAGCCATCAGTTATGGGTAGGAGGAAATATCTCTGTGTATCATGACCCAATGCGTGGCTCTGACATTCTTTCTGCTCCCTCTTCTGCAAATTTCCCCAAGCCATGTTGGGTTCATTTTAGGTCTGCTTCAGTGATGAGGTTTTGGGATCCTCTATGTCTCTGGATATCTGGTTTGGTAGGAGTTGATTGTGTTCTGTGTCAATCTCCTTCACCTTTGTGCTGGTACCAGCTTCACCAAGAAAACAGCATTCATGTTTAAGTAAGCAAACATGGGCTGGTTATTGGAAATGAATCACAAACATATTTGAAGAGTTAAAAAAAATCAATAAGCAAATGATATCATTACACCAAACCTCACTGGGTTGGGGGCTGGTTCTTCACATAGTGCCAAGTTGGAAAATGAGAGCCCAGAGGGAAACAGGAAGTAACTTGGAGTAATTAATGAACTGTTGAAAGACTGGTGAGAAGGTTGCATTCAGTGGAACTGGCTAAGAATAGGTATATTTTAGTAGCTGGGAGAAGGTGCATGTGGATGTGGGAAAATGGAACTATTTTGGTTATTTTATATAGTTTTTCCAATATATAGAAAATATGTAATAGTATAAAACATAATTTTCCTGAACACTTGAGAATTTGAAGATGTATTTCATCCTACTTCAAAAAATATTTTGTTATTTATTTATGGGAGAGAGAAATAAGCAGGTAGGGAGAGAGAATGCGAGAGCCAGGGCTTCTAGCCACTACAAACAAACTCCATATGCATGTGCCTATTTGTGCATCTGGCTGTACATGGGTATTGGCAAATCAAACTCAGGTCCTTAGGCTTTGCAGGCAAGCACCTTGACTGCTGAGCAATCTCTCCAGTCTCGTACTGTTCTTTCCAAATAGTGAATAGTCTTGTCAATCAAGTTCTATGACTATGTGAATGTTAAAGTTGGTTTTAGAGCAAGACTCTTTAGACATTTCCTGAAGCCTGGGACTTTCTCTTATTTCATCATAAGCAACATTAGAAGAATCAGGCAATTTGACAGAGATACAATGCTATTGTCTAATCTCTAACCCACATCCCAATTCTGTAGACCACTCTGGCAATATCCTGTATAGCAGTTTGTTTTCTTGGTCCACATGGCATTTGGTTATCAGAATAACTTGTTAACCATTTTGTTTTCCCAAACTTGATAACTTTGCACAACACTGGCCAATAACATAGTAGTATGTCCTTTGTTTAAGTTTGTCTGACACTTCTTCAGGATTAGATGCAACCCATGGGTTTTTGAGAAAAAGAGCACAGAAGACAAAGTGTGCATCAGCACAGGAAGTTCATTTGTTCTAATATGGGTAAAACTCATTTCTTCACTGGTGAAGGTATATTGTTTTCTTTTATTTAAAAAAAAAAAATCTGCAGCTAAGACTTAACTGCTGCCTCTGGGTTCTGACTTTAAAGACAGTCTCATTGCAACAGTGCCACCTGCTGAAAAAAAAGGAATGATTTTCTTGGAACTGAAGTCCCCAGACATGGCTTGTGTTTTGATGCCTTCAAACATTATGTAACTTAAGGTTAAATCTAAACTTCCCAGACACGGAGCTTGTTAAAGGGTGAAGCTTGAGGTCAAGCCTTCAGGGAAGTATCAAAGCGAGGAAACACAGTTGAAATCAGTAGTGAGAGACCATGGTGAATGGCTTTTAGAACCATCCTGGGCCTCACACCCTCGGAACACCTTGGCAAGAGACAGGGATCATGAGACCTTCGCCCTCCTCCCACTGAAATGGAGGGTTCAGATGGGAAGTGGAGGTGGTGGTGGGGTGCTGCCGGGCTCTGAGTCCTGCTAGCTCCGCCCACCCGACACTGCACCGCTTTTACTGCTTTCATCTTTGTAATGTGGCTCCTAATAAACCTTAACTTGTTCCAGCATTTGCCTCATTGTTTGTCTGGAAAGAATAAGAGGGTTCGTCTCGCTCTATAATTCGAGAGAAGAGCTGGCATTCCCCTCCCACCATGGAAAACGCTGGGTGATGATCTCTATCGTCCTCCAATCCCGCCAATCACTGATTCCGCTGGTTTCTTCAAAGAAGTGTTTGATCTTCTCCCTACTAATCAGAAGTTTGAACCTAAAGTTTACAGAAGAGAAACGAGCCAGCTCAAGTCTGATGGTTTTGCCTGGCCACCTGTTTCTGCAAAGGCAGTGTTCCTTGGCACAGGGAAGGACCTGACATCCGTGGATAATGGTCAAATTTGGGCCAAATTATTTTTCTCTTGGCCCACCCTAAAGCAGAAAAGGAAGAAGCTGATTTTGTAGATAAGAGACATCAGTGGTGTAATCTGGCGTCTGGGAGAACTGAGGGAACAGCTGACTTCTCCAACCACGGCTGAGATTCCAGGTGCCTCAATCAGCTTAAATAAATTCAAACAGGCCCCCATCCTAGGAGAGTGAGCAAGATGAACCAGGCCTGGGGTGCGGGAGCTGCTGCACTGGGGAAGGATTGTAGACAGCAGGGCTGATTCATCGAGGTGGTGGCGAACAGTCCAAGCTTAGTTCTCCTTGGCCAAAGACATAATTAATACAAGAGAATTAAAGTTTCAGAATGATAAGTACTATCTTAGGATGAATAAACACAGCTCTAGCAACTGTATGTATCTGGGGATGGACTGATATGAGCTGGGGAATAGAGCTGCGGAAGTATGCGTGACCTGACTGTAGGTGTAAATGCTCCATTTATTCCAAGATCTATGATTTAAAGATGCATTTAGCATCTAACCCACGGTTTAAACCAACGTATGGTCAGTCTTCATCTTTTCATTTTATTTTTGAGAGAGACAGAGAAAGGGAGAAAAAGGCAAACAGAATGAGAGAGAGAGAGAGGGAGGGAGGGAGGGAGGGAGAGAGAGAGAGAGAGAGAGAGAGAGAGAGAGAGAGAGAGAGAGAGAGAGAGAGAGAGAGAGAGAGATAATGGGCCCTCCAGGGCCTTTCAGCCGTTGAGAACGAACTCCAGATGCGTGCGCCCTCTTGTGTGCATGTGAGACATTGCATGCTTGTTTCACTTTGGTGTCTGGCTATACGTGAGACCTGGAGATTCCAACAAGCATTATTAGGCTTCACAGTCAAGCGCTTTAACCGATAAACCATCTCTCTGGCTCCATAATCTTTAATTTTTTTTAAAAAATGATGAAAATGATATTTTTTTTAAAAGGAAGTAAGGGTGGGAGAGATGACTCAGCAGTTAATGGTGCTTGCTTGCAAAGTCTGATGATTTAGATTCAGTTCCCCAGTACCCACATAAAGACAGACACACAGAATGTCCCCTATGTCTGGAGTTTGTTTGCAGTGGCAGAATGTCCTGGTGTGCCCATTCGCTCACTCTTTCTCATAAATAAACAAATATGTTTTAAAAAATAAGCAGGAAGTAAGGACTGGAGAAATGGCTTCGTTGTTAAGTTGCTTGCCTGTAAAGCCTAAGGACTCAGGTTTGATTCCCTAGTGCCCATGTGAAGCTGGATGCATCTGGAGTTGTTTGCAGTGCCTGGAAGTCCTAGCACATCCATTCTCTCTCTCTCTCTCTCTCTCTCTCTCTCTCTCGCTCTCTTTCTCTGTGTCTCTTTCTATCAAACAAATAAATAAAATATTGGAAAAATAAATAAAAAGGAAGTAAAACCAAGTTGTATCTAAATACAACATTGAGGCTATATACTTTGTGTATGGTTCATTAGCCCTATAAATTATAGAATGCTTGGAAAAGATGAAAATTTTTTCAGGGCAACTTTTTAAAAAAGTTTTTAATTTTTTAATTTCTTAATTTTTATTAACATTTTCCATGATTATAAAAAATATCCCATGGTAGTAACTTCCCTCCCTCTCCCCCTGCTTTCCCCTTTGAAATTCCATTCTCCATCATATCCTCTCCCCATCTCAACCATTCTATTTACATATGTACAACACCAACCTATTAAGTACCCTTCTCCTTTCCTTTCTCTTCTCAGGGCAACTTTTGAAAGAACTTAGCACTGGACGGGAGAGAAGACTTAGCAGTTAAGGCACTTGCCCATGAAGCCTAAGGACACATGTTCAACTCTCCAGATCCCACTGAAGCCAGATGCACAAGGTGACACAAGCGTGCAAGGTTGGACATACACACAAGTTGGCACAAACGTCTGGAGCTCAACTGTGGTGGCTGGAAGCCCTGGCATGCCAGTTCTCTCTCTCTCTCTCTCTCTCTCTCTCTCTCTCTCTGTGTGTGTGTGTGTGTGTGTGTCTAATAAAAATTACAGAAAAGAACAGCACCAAATAAATGTTATATGTTTACTAAATATTTTTATTTAATAACTGTGTGATATAGTTTATTCCTGTGAAGTGTCTCTCTTTATAATTTATTTAGAACTTATGAGG
The DNA here is from genome assembly GCF_020740685.1 of Jaculus jaculus. NCBI lineage: Eukaryota > Metazoa > Chordata > Mammalia > Rodentia > Dipodidae > Jaculus > Jaculus jaculus. The sequence goes on from NC_059109.1 coordinate 104,181,457, forward strand.
TTGGTTGACTGCCTTAACACATAAGCACATGGGTGGTGTTAGGGCGAATCATGTGAAATTGTTATTTGACCATTTTTAACTAAAATGCTTATTGGAAATGGTGAGAAATAATACAGATGTACCCAACCTACCATTTATTTAGTTTCCCTCAGTGGTAACATCTTGTAAAATGATAGCATGCTTTTAACCTACAAAATGGAAATTTTACATAGCTCAACTCACTATATTATACATGTATGACAAAACCACAAGTTTGGCTGCATTAGGCTGTGTGAATAATCCTAAATGCATAAAGCAAAGTTACTTTGATGACATAGAGACATGGACCATTACTGTAGTAATGCATGTGGGCTTACTTTGCAAGAGAGGAGAGGTTTCAGAGGAGAGTTAAGCAGGAGGAGATTTGGGCTGGTGGTTTGGTTTGGTCTTGCATCAGGATACTAAGCATTGGCACGTACAAAGACAAGGAAGTATGAAGACTCACAATGCTGGCACAGGTACAATGTTAAGGTCAGGAGAGGGCCAGGGAGGGCAAGAGAGCTCCTAGCTGTGCCAGGTTAGCACAGTTGTTCTGTCCCTCAGCTAAAAGGAAGATGCTTGTAGAAGAAAGGAACGCATGGTGCCCAGGAGGTTGGAGTGCATGAAGCTAAAAGAATTGCAAGAAGATTCAACTCTGAAAGGAGGATATATACAATTTTCTTTGCCTGTATGAATAGCTGTTGACTTTTAGCTATAAACAGGAAGGAGTACTTTGTGAATCCACCAGGTTTAAGAGGTAGTAGTGTCCTTTCTATTCAATCACATACAAGGTGCTGGAATACAAAAGAAATGAAATCAGGGCTGGTCTTATCAAAACTGAGGGTAAAACCATCGTCAAATTCACTTTCAAATAATCTGGAGATCCCCCAAATATACTGGTAAATTAGGAGGATCCATAATGGAATGAAATGGACAAAATATCCCAATGTTTTAAGTCTTGACTTGATCAGAGGAAAAAAATAATAGTTCTCTTATCATTGTGCTGTTTGTCAAATACAAAGTGAGGTTGCAACTTCACTGATTCCAATCACAGCCAGAGAAACAAAAAAATAAGTGGTAGTGGGGCTAAACAGGTTCCTCATAACATAATCTCCACAGTAGTTGGTCTAGTGCGGTGATGATCTGGTCACCAGTAAACATGGGTAGGAGATCTGTTGGTCATGAGCACATTTCAGGCAGCAGGCTGCCCACAAAGCAAACACACTCATAGTCTGGATAAATAAAGACTGCTCAGATCCAGAAAGATGAAGAGCGGGACCTTTCCTTTGGGTTTCATGTTTACGAAGGACAAAGAAAAGAACATGCAAATAAAGAAGAAAAGAGGATGAACCAAGAATCAATTTGCTATGACTATCATTCATAGAAAGAAAGGACAGTGGTGGACTGAGAAGAGAAAGAAAGGCAGGGAAACAGGAAGCCATGAGGAAAACACACAAAGTGAGGACACACTGATATGATTTTGAACAAATTTTTTCCTCACAGAAATGGATACAGATAGGATTTAAGGAAATTAGAAGATGTGCAGAAGGGGACCAGATACTGAAGGAATATCAGACATGGCTGTGATGGTCCCAGGACTCCATGTCATCAGGGGTGCTTGCAGTTGTCCAGGCTCAAGGCTTTGATTTTTACTATTGCCCATGATGCTTAAGCAAGGATCCTAATAGCCTGAACTTCAGTTCCATAACCCCATCCCAAAGCCATCTGGATGTTACACACAGGTGAGAATCCCAGCATAAATATTTATGTGTTAAAGGGGACTTTGAAAAAAACCCACATTTTCCAAGTTGTACTCTATAGAACTACTTACTCTTGCTTTCCTCTTCTCCCTCCCTCTTTTCTTCCATTAATTTCTTCTTTGCATCTTTGTCACCTATTTTCTTTCTTCTTTTAACCTCTTGTTACTGAGCACCACTGTGGCCCACAAGCCACATGTGTAATGTGGAGTGGATATAGGCATTAAGCCAACACACACCAAGCTCATGAACCAGTGGAGAAGACTGACAGCGTGTCAACTATTGTTGCTTTCATAAATTATATTTCTTTTTTGAGAAAAAGACTTACTTATTTGCAAGCAGAGAGACACAGAATAAGCATACCAGGGCCTCCAGACACTATAAACAAACTCCAGGTGCATGTGCCAATTTGTGCATCTGGCTTTACATTGACACTGAGGAATTGAACTCAGGTTATTAGGTTTTCCAAGCAAGTGCCTTAACTGCTGAGCCATCTCTCTAGCTCTAATTGTATTTCTTTCATTAGTACAAAAGCTGTAATTTCTCTCTCTCTCTCTATTTTTTTTTTTGTGTGGGAAAAACAGGTTTATTTTGGTTTATAGGCTTGAGGGGAAGCTCCATGATGGCAGAGAAAAACGATAGCATGAGCAGAGGGTGGACATCACCCCCTGGCCAACATAAGGTAGACAGTGGCAACAGGGGAGTGTGCCAAACTCTGGCAAGGGGAAACTGGCCATAACATCTATAAGTCTGCCCCCAACAATACACTGCCTGCAGGAGGCTTTAATTTCTAATCACCATCAGCTGGGGAGACTAGCATTTAGAATACCTAAGTTTATGGGGGACACCTGAATCAAACCACCACAGTAGCTTTACAATTTGACTTAGTATAGATTTATATAAAGTTATAATCAATAATATAGACAAGTCCTGTGTACTTTACCCAATGGTAATTTCTTGCAAAACTGTAGTATAAGATCACAAGCAGGATATTGACATCTATAGTTAAGATGCAGAGCATTCCCATACTACAAGAGTCCTTTATGTTGCCATCTTATACCAACATTCAATTCTTCCCCATCCTTACGTAAACCCCAACATAGGGTCTCACTCTAGTCCCGGCTGATCTGGAATTCACTATGAAGTCTCAGGGTAGCCTCGAACTCACAACGATCCTCCTACCTCTGTTTTCCAAGTTGTGAGATTAAAGTTGTGCTCCACCATGCCCAGCTAAAAGTTGTAATTTCTTAGCCGGGTGTGGTGATACATGACTTTAATCCCAACACTTGGGAGGCAGAGGTAGGAGGATCACTGTGAGTTCGAGGCCACCCTGAGATTACACAGTAAACTCCAGGTCAGTCGGAGTAGAGTGAAACCCCATGTTGAAAAAAAAAAGCGTGAATTTCTTTCCTGTATGGTGCCAGAGATTAAATTAGAAGTAATTTCATGTTCTCACAAATGTTCCATGGACTTGAAAACAAGTGGTCAGACTGAGTTGTCTCTTATAAATATATATGCAGTATAACTCGATTTCTATAAATTTTACTTACTGGGAAATTCCCAACTCTGCTTCTCACCTGAAGCTCTGGAATGAACCATCATTGTAGACAGAGGAGAGAGCATTCCAGGTGCTCTGAGTTTGGTGTACCTTTTGCCAGCGCAAAGGGAGAATGTGACTTTTTACCCTCAGTGCCATAGAAGATCCAGTCCATGTGGGCACTGCTATGTCACAGGTGAATGGGAAGGGGTGTGGGAATGTTAGCATCCTTTTTGGTTATTTTATCCTCAAATTATAACAGAGAAGTAAAATTATTAGAAAGACAATGCTGACATTTTAAATTATTGTTAGTTTTTATGCATGTAGTTAGTTGTCCATCATTTTGTTTTTAACAGTTGTGTGTTATTTTTGTGCTTGGCAGCATTTTATACACAGAAAAAAACTATCAGTTCTCAGACCCAAAGAAATATTTGTGGTATTGTAGGTATTGAACTCATTTTTTTTTTTCCTATTGAAGAAGTTAAGAATTCGCTCACAGGTTACCCAGGCCCAGAAATCCAAGAGCCACATGTTCTACCTCATATGTGGATACTAGCTACAGATGATTGGGCTTCTGTGTGAGAAGGAAAATACTTAGTAGCAGAGGCCAGTAAGTTAAAAGGGAGATATAAAGGGAAGAGAAAGGAAGGGAGGAGGGTACTTAATAGGTTGGTATTGTATATATGTAAGTAAAATGATTGAGATGAGGAGGTAATATGATGGAGAATGGAATTTCAAAGGGGAAAGTGCGGCGGGGGGAGGGAGGGTATTATCATGGGATTTTTTTTATAATCATGGAAAATGTTAATAAAAATTGTGAAAAGAAAAAAAAATAAATAAAGTGGGGGAAAAAAGAAAAACAAACAAAAAAAGAAAGAATTACATCTTGTTCCAATATTTGATGCTGCATAATGTAGAGCATCTTTAAAAAAAAATTGCTCACAGTTATTGAGCTTGTTTCCTCTGTGTAACATGTCTTCAACATAAAATATGCAACTTCAGCTTGCTTGCATCAAATCGTCCAACATTCATGTACCTGTATCCACAGACTCTGTCCTGTACTCAATGTTTGCATTGTAAGAAATGTGCCATATCAGTCTTCTCAAGCAGAAAAACAGAGGCCTTCAGAACACTGACAGACATGCCAGTCCTCCCCGGGCAAACCCTGATGGTGCTGGAAAGTGCTATGGGATCTACTGGGTGACATTGTTCACCAACAGCATAAATAAGCAGAAGACCCTGGAGGGTACAGAATCTACCAGCTCCATGAGATGTACAACCTTCGTGGGTAACCAACTTCCTCATGACTGGACATGAGGCCTGCTCCGTTGGAGAGAACGCATAACTGGTACTGGGAACCAAGTCAGCACCTGCAGCAGACAGCTTCAGGTTCACTGAGATGAGCAGACCAGGCACAGTTATGGGGGAAGGGATATTAATTGAAGATTGCAGATCCAAGGGAGGTTCCATAATGGCAGAAGAATCCAGCCTGCCTTCACAGGTCCAAGAAGAGAGAGAGAAGTACAAGCCAAAAACCACACAGCACAGCACACTTCAGGAATTCCAGCTAGGCACACTTTGCATATCTTTACATTGAAATCTCACACCCACCACCACACATTAAGATCTGCTCAGTGATACCACCTTCAGCCAGGTGGCTGCAGATGCAAAGTACAAAATAATAAAACACTGAATATATTGGGGGCTGTGGTGTTTTGAGTCAGGTTTCCCCCATAAACTTAGGTGTTCTGAATGCTAGGTTCCCAGATAATGGTGTTATGGAAATTAATGCCTTCTGGAGGCAGTGTATTGTTAGAGGTGGACTTATGGGTGTTATAGCCAGTTTCCCTGTGCCAGCACTTGGCACACTCTCCTGTTGCTATGGTCCACCTTATGTTGGCCAGGGGGTGATGTTCACCCTCTGCTCATGTCATCATTTCCCCCTGCTATCATGGAGCTTCCCTGTCAAGCCTGTAAGCCAAAATAAACCTCTTTTTTGTCCCACAAGCTGCTCTTAGTTGGGTGATTTCTGCCAGCAGTGTGAACCTAACTGCCACAGTAAAGTGGTACCAAGGAGTGGGATTGCTGCTAGACACCTGACTGTGTGGCTTTAGCCTTTTGGAACTGATTTTCAAGAGGAATGTGGAAGGATTTGAAACCTTAGCCTAAGAGGTGCCTTGAATTGGTGTAAGTACATCTTGATGGACTATTCTGGTCAGAGTTTAAAGACATGAATGCAGTAAGAATTATGGAATGTGAGGTTTGTCTTATGAGGGTGAGAAAGAGCTTTGCCTGGACTGGGCTAGCAGTTTGTGTGAGAAGCTTGTTGTTATGCCCATATCCTGAGAAGTTATGTAAGGTTGTTTTGAGTAGAAATGAATTGGTGTTAGCAGAGGGATATAGCATAGGAAGAAAAATCTCTGGGTGAACTGCTGCCCATTTAGCTGCAATTGAGAGATTGCAACCTTTGAGATTGGGCCAGCTGACCTGCACGGGGGCAACAGGAAGAATGTAGACTCTTTTGTAGGGGCCTGAGTGCACAAGGAGTATCCTATTCTTCAAAGCCTGCTCTAGTCCCCCTGGATTAACAAATTGGCACACTACTTGGTATTATGGAGTATAATGGAGTGTTATGGAGTATGCAGGAAAGGGAGGGTCATTGAGTTTGTAACATGGTCTTCTGTTTTGGAAATGGCCATGAGCAGTGTGAAGCAGGTTTGCTGGATGCCTGCATGCAGACACCATAGAGCCATGAGGATGAACCATAGATTGCAGCGGAGACCCAGTGGAGATTCTAGGACCATGAGATGGCTGCTAAGGAAAGCTGTTGGCCCCAGATGAAGTTTTCCAGGACTGTGAGTAGCCTAGCTGGAAGTGTCGAATCCAATCTCCAGAGACTTGTTGCTGGTTAGAAGTATCAGACTTGGAGACTTGTCACTGGATAGAGTCATTGGACTTGGAGTTACAGAGTTTGGTGTTTTCCTTGTTTAAATAATATATTGCTTGAGTAATTCTTTGCTATGCCCAATGCCATCGTTTGCATTGTGAATGTTTATTCTGTGCCATTATTATTTTTTTTTCGAGGTAGGGTCTTACTCTAGCCTAGCTCAGGTTGATCTAGAATTCACTATGTAGTCTCAGGGTGGCCTCATACTCAAGGCAATCCTCCTACTTCTGCCTCCTGAGTGCTGGGATTAAAGGCGTGTGCCACCATGCCCGGCTCCATTATAGGTTTTTTTAAGTCATTTTTTTGGTATTATGGCTCAGTTAACAGATCTTGGACTATGGGGATGTATGAACATTATTGGAATTGATAAAACATATGGGGACTTTTAAACTTGGATGAATGTGTTGCATTTTACATCATGTATAGTTATCAGTTTATGGGAGTCTGGGGCAAAATGTGGTGGTTTGATTTAGGTGTCCCCAATAAACTTAGGTGTTCTGAATGCTAGGTTCTCCTGCTATCATGGAGCTTCTCCCTCAAGCCTGTAAGCCAAAATAAACCTCTTTTGTTCCCCACAAGCTGCTCTTGGTTGAGTGATTTCTGCCAGCAATGGGAACCTGACCTGCAACAGGAGCCATCTACTCAAACTACCATAGCACCCCATGGCCAGGAAAACCATATTGCACAGAAAGAAACCCCTACTGCTCCCCATACATGTCAAGTGGTAATTTTAATGGATGGCCCCCAATATATTCAATATTTTATCAATGTTTATAATTCAAATCTGCAGCCACCTGGCTGGAGGAGGTGTCACTGGGTAGATCCTAGAGTTCAGTCTTTATGTGTGGTGTAGATTTGGAATTCCAGTCGAATGATTTACAAAGTGCTTGAGCTCTGCCTGGAGTTTCTGAAGTGTGCTTGCTGGCTTTTTGGTGGTGGCTTGTGGCATCTTCTCTCTCTGCTTGGACCTGTGAAAGTTGGCCAGCTTCTTCTGCCATTATGTAACTTTCCCTGAATCTGTAAGCTTCAATATATATCTCTTCATCCATACCTCTGCCTGATTTGGAAGTTCATCACAGGGATCTGAAGATTTCTGCTTACAGAATTGGTACTGAGAATAGGGTGGGATGAATCTGACCATATGGATTTTGGTCTTTTGGAATATTTGCTTTTGAGGAATGGGTATTAACTTGGTACTTGCAACTACAGACACCTTCTGGAGTGGTTAGCCAACTTTATAGACTATTCTGATGAGAGTTTGAGAATGCTAAGTGCAGAGAGAATTGTATTTGGAAGCTTGGCTTATGCATTTTTCTAAGGAGAAGGAAAGACTGCAGAGGACTTTGCTGGAACTGGGCTCCTAACATAAGGGCTGGCTGCATTCTGCTTCCCAGGCACAGAAAGTTTGATCAAGGTTGAAACTGTAATAAACTGATGTGCTTGGCTAAAGATCTAAGACTGAAAGTTTTAAGATTTTTAAGTTGGAAAAAAACTCAAACATCTTTAAAATTACTGGCACAGAGACTGGTTGCTGAAACTGCTGTAGTCCAATACATTAATATTTGAAAAGAAGATGGCCCAACTACTTTACATTAAAACAACAAAAAGGATGCCTAAAAAAGGACATACAAACTCTTTTGAAAAAGAGTTGACTGGAAAAGGAACCTGTTCTTCAAGGTCACCATTGATTTTATTCCTAAATTAAAAATATGCCTTTGTTATACACTCCTGGTATTGGTTTCAGAAACAAGAAATGAGTAAAGTGGTCCTATGCACATGTGTTTCTAGGAACTGCTGCTGAAATGTGGCAAGAGACAGGGCATGATGACCCTAATAGGCTGGCAAAACCATTAAAAGATGGACTGTGGTTTACATGGAGACATTAAGATGTTTGAGATATAACAGGACTGCACAAGAGATACCATGGAGGCTATTAGCTAAGGATAAAAGTTTTTCCTGGTTATGCAGACTAGCTGGAGGGGTGGAATTGAAAAATCCAGAGACTGTCAGTCACTGGTTATGATATCAGTCTTGAACTACAAAGGTTTGATGTTTGCTTGATGATTCTTAAATTTATATTGTTCTAGTCTCTTGTTATGCTTTATAACAATTAAAATTGTTTACTCTGTGCCTTTATATTTTTAAAATATATAACTGGTTTTGATTTTATAGGACTCACAACTAAGAACCAACATTAAATCTCAGATAAGACTTCAGAACTATCTTAAGTTGGTAAAGACTGTAAAGACCTTAAAAATTGACAATATGCCATGTAAAATGGTTGTGAATCTATTGGGAGACAGGGGTGGAATGTGGTACTTTGAATAGATGGCTCCCAATATATTCAGGATTTTATTAAATTTTGTAATTTAGATATGCGGCCATCTGGCTGGGGGAGATGTGACTGGCAGATCCTAGGGTCCAGCCCTAAAGTATGGTGGTAGATTTGGAATTCCAGTCTGAAGATTTACAAAGTGCTTGAGCTCTGCTTAGAGTTACTGAAGTGTGTTCACTTGCTTTTTTGGAGGTGGCTTATGGCTTTTTTCTCTCTCTGCTTGGCCCTGCGAAAGTGGGCTAGCTTCTTCTGCCATTATGGAACTTCCCCTCGATCTGTAAGCTTCAATAAATATCCCTTCCTCCATAGCTGTGCCTGATTTGGAAGTTCATCCCAGTGACCTGAGGCTGTCTGCTGCAAGTTCTAGCTGCATCAAAATGTCTTTTGAGCTCCTAGGCATGTCCCATTTATTGAAAGCTTTGCTCACCCTTGGTCAGAGAATCTGTTTTATCTTACAGATAGTATAGAACACTGGTGAGATCCAAAATCTATCAATACAAGAAAAGATAGCCAAGTGCTTACAATGAGATGTGCCATCTCTATCACACTTACTTGCAGATGAAGCAGTTGACACAAAATATTGCTCCTAACAGTAGCCCGATGTCCACATCCAGGAAAATAGCAACCAAAACTGTGGAGAAGTGAAACACATCCTAACAGAAATACAGAGGCTACAGAGTAGTCTACATTAACCCATGGACACCTGCCAAGGCTCAGGGACTGTTGTGGAAGAGGGGCAGGAAGATTATAAGAGCCACGAAGTGGGTAGACGGGTAGATACAACCTGAGGCACAGTTTTCTCCAAAGGCAGAGGCCCTAATTATCGCACAGTAAACACCAGTAACCCTACTGAGGAGGGCCCTCAGAGAAATGAGGACCAGGGGAGGGGACATACTATAATCTACACTAACATATTAATTAAGTAATTTAAAAGACTATAAAGATTAAAAAAATAAATAAAAGACACAAAGGTCTTGAATGCTGCATCCCTCTGTCTCCCCCAACCCTGGATATGGTCACTACTTCTGATTCTACATCACCTATTTCCTTCCAGACTCAAACTAACTATTTTCTCTCCCACAACACTTTAATGAAAATATTAACATATTATAGGCACCACTGGTATACATCTTGCCCAAGCCAAAGATTAGTCTCTGTCCCCATCTTAGTAATTCCTTACCTGCACTAGTGACTGCTGACTGATTTCTGAAAGGCCTGCAGTGCTGCTTCTATTAGGTTTTTCACTTCCACCTTCACAGTCTTATCTTCTGATGTTCCTTAAAGTCTGTTCCTCATTTGTCTTGTGCTGAAACCCATGCAGTTCCTGTTCATCAGTATCTTGTTTTTTGTAATAACATGCCTTTTGTCTAGTACTGCATCCTCAAGGACCATCTGTGTATTAATGATACTGAAGTCAGTATTTCTAACTCCAGTCTCCTCTGAGTCCAGACTTCCACTGAACAACTAAGTTTGTTTGTATACAAGGAATCCCAACTCTAGGATTTCAAACATTGCTCTGGATTTTCATCCCCATACACTCTGCGAAGTCTTTCCTGGCTCTTATATGCTGCCACTATCACCATACATGCATGAGTCACCCTTGTCATTTTTCTTTATCAGAAAATATGGATTTAATTCATAGAGTTAGAAAATTATCCATTTTGTGGACTTTTAATTTATTCATATGAAATTGTTCCTATGAGTAATCAACATTTGCTATTTAAAATTTTCTAAATATACCTGTGCTTGAATTTTTTGCTTCCAATATTGTTTGCTTTTATTGTCTCTCTCTCTCTCTTGTTTGCTCAAGTTCTTACTGTGCCTTCCACAAATCTAAACATCCTTATGTTTTATTCTTAAAAAAAAATTATTTATTTATTTATTTTCAAGACGAGAGAGAGAGAGAAAGAAAGAGGGAGAGAAGATGAGAGAGACAGAGAGAGAGAGAGAGAGAGAGAGAGAGAGAGAATGGGTGCACCAGAGCCTCCAGCCACTGCAAACCAACTCCAGATGCATGAGCCACTTTGTGTTTTTATGTGAGTTCTGGGGAATTGAGCCCAGGTCATTAGGTTTTCCAGGTAAGCACCTTAATCACTGAGCCATCTATTTGTCCCCTTATTATTATTCATTTTAAATAGTGAATCATCTTCCCAATCAACTTCTTATGATTATATGAATGTTAAACCTGGTTTTAGAGCAAGACTTCCCCAAAGCCGTACAAGCTTATGAAAGCAGTGAAAATTGAAATGGTGGTCATGATAACTCATCACTGAAGCATCAGACCTAGATAGATTATTTTGCCAGCAAAAATTCAAAGGTATATTGCCCATTACATCCTAACTATTTCTGAAAAACAGTACATCTGCACAAGTCATCTTTTAAAGGTTGAAGGGCACCCTTAGGAAAACTGTAAAAGAAAAAAAAATCACAGATTCATGCCTCTATTTCAAAGATATAAACATAACAAGAAAATTATTTCTTTTCTAGTTTTACTTAGGAAAAATATGAATTTATCTTTATGGTTAATGGAAATTCATTTTTGTGGTTCATAAATTTTCAGGGGACTCTGATTTTAAACACACAATAAGCCAATATAATATTCACCATTGACTTCACTACTGCTGCAGATACAACTCTTTTTAAGACATGGTCATTAATTCAGGGATTTCCTTCTGGGCGATGGAAGAGCATTTAAGGCATAACTAACATGTATTAATTTTGACTTGTCAGGATATCACGTTGATACTTTACATGATATTTTGCTTTAAGAAGCAAAGTAAAGCTCATGTTTTGTTCTTTTCTTTAATTCAAATGACCATTTGATTGGTTCCAATGTTCCAGCACTCCTTTGAAATGTCTCCATCATAAATAAGTTCCCATTTTGTATCTTGTATCTTTTTGTTAACTCTATTCAGGTCTATTTTTATCCTAACTCTGTTTTGACAGGAACAAATTCTTTCAGATAACTATAATCTTTTATTTTACTCCACAAAATACAAAAGCAAGAGGTAGGTAGTTGCTGTTTTTCTTCAAATTATACCTGTCAGAGATGGATTCTATGAGGTTCTTTGGGCCATTTGACATGAGGTGAAAGAATGCTTGTTCCCACAGCTGACCCTACAGTTAAGCTCATCGTCCCTCAGCCCTGACCTCTGAATCTACCACATACAAGCACCACTGACTTTTGTTGATGGTCCCCAGTGCCATGCTTAGATCTGCAGCTATGCACATGCATGCTTCTAGCTCTTGTAGCTTCCCAAACCCTGTCACCAGCCTCTACACATGCCAGCTGCTGGCACTAGCAATAAACCTATGTATGCCACCAGGTGTGGCTCTGATTGATGTCTGTCAGGCCCCAGCCCCATGTTTCCAGACCCTGAAGCATTATCCAGGAATCTAGCAATCCTTAGAAGCATGCCTGACTCCTCACAACTCTGCCAACAAGGGCTGTTCAGTTGCCATTGTCCAGACCTCAGCTGCCCATAAGACATTGGCCCTTCATTCCTGCAGCCATCACATACCCTGGCACTTCATTCGTGTGCCTGATACCAGATGTCACAGGGTGTTCCGAGATGCCCTCTCCCCCATAGAGATGAGAAGTTTCTTGAGGAAAGCTAGTCCACTACCTGCAAATCCATAGATGCTCATGTAAATCTATATGAGTCAAAAAGAATGACCATGTATTGTACTAACACAGGACTGTAGCAAATTTCCAGTCATTGCCCCCCTCAATATTGCAAATAAATGAATTTCCTGATGAAAAATTAAAAGAAAAATAATTGTTCTAAAGAGGCTCAGTGAGTTACAAAAGACAAGTAGACAATCTACTAAAATCAGGAAAACAAGACAAGAGAAAAAAAAGCCTCAGGATGGAGAGATGGTTTAGCGGGTAAACGCTTGCCTGTGAAGCCTAAGGACCCCAGTTCGAGGCTTGGTTCCCCAAGACCCACGTTAGCCAGATGCACAAGGGGGCGCACACGTCTGGAGTTTGTTTACAGTGGCTGGAAGCCCTGGCGCACCCATTCTCTCTCTCTGCCTCTTTCTCTATCTGTCACTCTCAAATAAATAAATAAAAATAACAAAAAAAAATTTTAAAAAATGCCTCAACAAAAATATAGAAAACCAAATGTATGTATAATGTATATATGAATATAATAACAGCTATGAGAAGCTTCACTAGCAAGCTACATGATACAGAAAAAGAGAAAAATTAGACTTTAAGAAAGATCATTTTTCTAGTCAGAAAAAAAAAAAAAAAAACAAGAAAGAATGAAGAAGGCCCAGGGATCTATGGAATGCAATCAAGAGAGGCAACAATAACATCAAATTTTAGTAAGGAGAAAAGAAAGGAACTGGAACTTAATTTAAAGAAAAATGTAGATGAACACTTTCAAACCTGTGAAAGGCAGGAACATTCAAATACATGAACTCAAAACTCTAAGTATATTTAAACAAAGAAGAATTTACCAGGACACATTTTAATCAAAATATCAAAAATCGGCCAGGTGTGGTGGCACATACATTTAATGCCAGCCCTTGGGAGGCAGAGCAGGATTACAGAGAGTTCAAGGCCACCCTGAGAATACAGAGTGAATTCCAGATCAGCCTGGGCTAGAGTGAGACCCTACCTCAAAAAAAAAAAAAAAAAAATCAAAGAAACATGAAAACTTCATTAAAGCTGTTAGCATATTTTTAGCTGCAGCTTGGCAGGTCCTCAGAGAGTAGGATGTATACTCAAAATGTAAAAGTAAAGAAAACACATGTAAGAGTATTTTACCTTCAAGTGATGTCCTTCTTAAATGAGTTAAAGATTTTTTCAAAGGGAATTCAAAGGAGTCTATGACCACCAGACCTACCTTACAAGAAATTTAAAGGAAAAAATTTAAGTTGAAGCAAAAGACATTAAAAAAAATGTATAGAATTTGGGCTGGAGAGATGGCTTAGCTGGTAAGGTCCTTGCCTGCAAAGCCAAAGGACCCAGGTTCTATTTCCTAGGATCCATGTAAGCCAGAAGCACAAGGTGGCAAAATGCATCTCGAATTTGTTTGCAGTGGCTAGAGGCCCTGGTGCCCCCATTCTCTTTCTGTCTGCCTCATTCTCTCTCTCTCTCTCTCTCTCATAAATGAATTAAATAAATAAATACTTATGTTCAAAGATTTCTTTTTCTTAAAAAGTATAGCATTTACTGTTGGAAATTAAACATGTAGTCAAAATCAGAGTGTGGCTGACCACATTGTGTCCACAGTCAGGAAGCCAACAGCACTCAAGGGATAGAACTGGGCTATAGAATCTCAAGGCCTGCCCCTCCTGAACGACTTCTATAGTGAAATGACACCTGCTAAAGGTTCCATAGCCTTCCAAAGGAGCGCCACCAGATGGGGACCAGGTGTTATAACACATGAGTCCATGGGAGACATTTCAAACTCAAGCTACAGCAGTTATTATAAAACAGTCCTGAGGTGGTAATTAATTCTTTCTTAAATTCATTTGATATTAATTTCTTTGCTCTTGCCACTTTTTTTTTTTTTTCAAGGTAGGTTCTTACTCTGGCCCAGGCTGACCCGGAATTCACTATGTAGTCTGAGGGTGGCCGTCAACTCCCAGTGATCCTCCTACCTCTGTCTCCCAAGTGCTGGGATTAAAGGTGTGTGCTACCACGCCTGGCTATCTTGCCACTTTTTTAATTTTCAATTTACATGGCATGTCTTTTCCTCTTTTGTTAATTAAAAACTAAGGCAAAATGCACTAATATTGCCCATGCTGATCACTTTGAAATGTGCAGTTGATTCTCACAAAGAATATTTCACCCATTGCCATCATCCATCTCCAGAACTCTTTTAACCCTGCAGAACTAAAACACAGCACCTAGCAAATAGTAACTGCCCCTTCCCACCTCCCTAGCCCCTGGTAACCGCCCTCCACCTCCTGTGACTATGAACTTGACTCCTCTAGGTTGCTCATATAAATGGATTCACATAGCTCTCATCTTTTGTGACTAGCTTGTTACATATAGTATAATGTTCTCAAGATTCACCTGCTTGGTAGCATATGCCAGACTAATATTCACCTATACGTGTAGACCACCACTTGTAACCCATTTTCCTGCCCGTGAGCATTTGAGTTGCTCTCACCTTTTGGCTATTTTGAGTAATGCTGCCACACAGATGGAGGTACAAATATCTCTTCAAGTCTATTTCCAGTTCTTTTGAGAAACAGGAATAATAGCTCATATCATTCTACTTTTAATTTTTTTGAGTAACTGCTTTACTTCTATCCAGAGTAAGTGCCTCATTTTCTGGTTCTATAAACTGCCCTAGGATTTCCATTTCTCTCTATACTCACAAACAGCACAAAAGTAGAAGGGAGACAGGAAAGAACTGTGACTTGGAGTCAAGGGAAGTAAGGTGTAGAGACCAGCAATGTTGAATTGGGCCAACAAATTGAGTCTGCTGAGCCCGAATAGTTACCCCTGTGATGGAGGAGCCACTGAGCCCTAAGGAGTCCTTTACGAGAAAGGTGGGGTCAGAAGGAATCTTGGCATTGGGGGAGGTGACTGGAAGGTAAAGTAGCAAGTATTTTTAAGGATGTAGGGGTGGTGTAGCCCAGGTTCCAATCCTTATACTGTCATATGTTGGAAGAGTAACCGTGGACAGATCACTTTAATGTTGTCTCATGAGTAATAATGGGACAATGCAAGACCTAAACCAGAGAGTGGTGGTGAGAGTTGTATAAACACATGGCAAGTTCTGGAAGCAATGAACAATGTCAGTATTAGCACAAGTTATACGTGAGAGCACATGAGGTTTCTAAGTCTCTTCTTCCTCCTTTTTTCCTCATTCCCCATCTTTACCTTCTATCTCTTCCTATTATCCCTCTTGTTTTACTTGTCTGTTCTTCCTCAGAATTGAGTATTAACTTTCTAAGGCTTGCACAGTTGTTAATTATTCCACAAAATTCCACCTTGCATCGAAACAGGTAATTTGAGAAGTGGTTATGAGTTTAAAAATACACATTTCCACATAAACGCATTCAAATGGACATTTTTTTCCAACACAGAAACCATAAGATAAGTAAACTTATCAAAACAGCAGTCAAGTGGGACTTCAAATTTGATGAGAAAGCACACATATTGCAAAAGTCAAACTTACTTCCAGAGCATTTTTCAAATCTGAAAACCAATGGTCTTCCATTTAAAATTAAAAATGTGAACTGTGATTCACAATAAATTAGGAGTCACATGCTGCAATGGTCAATTTCTACAACTTATCTGAAAATTTAAATGAATAGTATAGAATAAATATTATTTAACATATGTAATATATGTACAGATACATGTATATATATGCATTAATTTTTCTGCTATTACTTTATCTTTTTAACAAATGTTTCTTGACCTATCTGTTAGATGACTAGGGAGAATCCAGAGTGTGGAAACTAGAAATTACCACTCAGTGTACAATGAAGGTCTCAGACTGCTTTGAAATGTAGCTTGTTCTTCTCCTGCCCCATAAAAATTGAAAATGCAAAAGCAAAAGACCCATCTCATTTCTTCAAAAAGTTTTGTAACTTGTTATTGGATTTTTAAAATAACTGTTCTCTGCAGTTTTTTATCAGAATTGCTTATGCTGACAGGTTTTGACATCTGCAGTAGGCTGTGGTATAGCTGTGATTTGCTTAGCATTGGTCTTGGGCAAAAATGGGTACGGCATTTTGAAGAAATATATACAAAATTAGTGTCCTTAAAGCTCAGGCTTGTTTTTCATTGAGTTAGCAATGCAAAAAGACCTTATCACCTCTTTGCAGAGTTCTCTATAGAGAGCTGAGCAGAAGCAACTTGGCCTGCTTTCTGTTGCCTGATGGATGTCAAACCAGGGGGCCACTGACTGAAAGTTCCTAGCAATGCCATTCTCTGTAATTGAAAATGCTATGTGAAAAATAAGCTATGTCAACAGTTCCTGCTGCCTGCCTTACATCCCAGAGAGCCGCGGACATTGTGCGTTCCCCCTGCAACTTAAAATAATTATAACCACAGAGATGGCAAGGGGAGCAGCTGCCCTGCAAAGCTGCTTGGGGTAAACCTGTCAAAACTCATGAGCAAACAGAATCTGAAAACAGAGGCTATGCATAAAGAAAATCAATTGCTTTTTCTATGAAATAAAAGGAAGAGTTTCGCTTAGGGCGATGTAACGATGATGTGCAACTGTTCTGCATTAGCCGTAACTTTCTTCTTGCTTCTCACTGCCTGAGTTTCCTTTATTCTATAGTGAACCATTGAGGTTGGGTGTTGTGCTCTGGGACTATCTAAACTGGAAATAATTAAAATATATATTTCATTTATAGTGGGCCTTATGTGAGGAGAAGTAAAGATTGCCACAGCTTCCTGAGTCTATGAGTTAATGATGTGTTCTGCATTTTCTTAATTTTCCACATTTCAACTGCCTCTGTTCCTTATTTGGACATAGGGAACTTTGAGAGGTATAGGAGACAGGCAGTGTGGCAGTGTGCCACTCTTGAGGCCATGCGGGCACAGTGGGTGAAAATTCCACCATGTGGGTCAATCATGTGTCCCTTGACAGTCTCCCCCAGCTCTTCCCTTCAGTGTCAGTGTTAGCGTGGTGGTGAAGATATGTTCAAAGCAGAGGCCGATTAGGTTGATTGTGGCCTGGTATTAGGGTGTGTGTTTGGAATATGATGAACAAATGGGTTTTCAAAATGAAGATATAAACATTATTGTTAGAAAAGGAAAAACCAGATTCATTGCAGAAAGAAAATATTTGTGTGTGTGTGTGTGTGTGTGTGTGTGTGTGCACAAGGGCAAGCACCGTGTGAGTATATTACCACATATCTGTAATGGAATGACATCATTAGTCAAGTGGAGAGGCAAGTGCCTATTTTTTTCAGATTTAATTAGGACGTCATTTTTATGAAGACCAAGCTAGCATAAGCAAAGCCAGAAGCTGGGTACAAAGGCTAAACTAAATATAAATTTTAATGTCTGCTTGTATAACTGGATTGTACAGCTGAAGCTAAAAAGAAAAATGGTGTCCTAGATAGATTTACAAGTGTGTTTTTGAGAGAAGAAATATGAAAGACATTCCCAAAGTGTCTAGAGAAAGAAGCTCTGTGGGAGAAATCTGAGATGCCATGATGCATTCTTATTTACTGTATAATTTTTAAAGTATTTTTATTTTATTTGTTTACTTGAGAGAGAAAGAGAGACAATGGGCATTCCAGGTCCTCTAGCTACTGCAAACAAACTCTACACACACATACATACACACACACACACACACACACACACACACACACACACCTTTTGATACTGCCTTATGTGGACACTGGAGAATTGAACCTGGGTCCTTAGGCTTTACAGGCAAGTGCTTTAACTGCTAAGCCATCTCTCCAGCCCTTATTGCATGAATTTTTAAAATGCACAGATGGATTATTTCTAGAAAGAGCTCCAAGTTAACTCAAAGTAGTGAATAATGGCAGTGAGTCAAAGAATGAAATGTTAGGTCATGAAACGTTTTATCTAAAACAGTCCCTATATACTCCAGTTAATATGATGGACAGACCATAATATGCACCTGGTTAATGAATGGAATGTTGGAACCTAATTTCAGAAAAGTACAATGTCTGGTAACAAGAGGCCAAGCACATTGGGAAAGCAAGCCAAGGTTCATGCCCACCCCCCACTTATGCCTAAGCCTGGGCCAGAAGCTGAGAATGGCTGTGGAGGGGGACATGGTTTTATCCTGTTACTGACACCTTTCACAACTTCCCTATAATTGATGGATGCATTAAGTAAGCCAGAGCCTTCATGATCTAAGTACCTCTGGAAATGCCACTAAAGATAAACCCCGAAGTGAACTGTACTCGTTTCTTAATTTAATCAAAATTAATCATACCATCTAATTAAGGTGACATGTGTTGGTGATGTGATGAAATTATTGGAAAGTTATTAAAGACAAGATATAAGACAAAGTTTGAGAAAACAGATCACTGGGACAATGTCCTTGGGGGGTGTTGCATGTTTTTCTGCCCTTACTGAATTCCATTTTCACTGCTTCCTGGATAGAATGATGTGAATTTTCTATCCTATTTTACCTTTATCACCAAGGATGGAGTTAAACTTCAGAAAACATGAGCCTAAAGTTGTTGTTATATACTAATATCAAATAGGCTGAACACAAATTAGGGAAACACTTCCATTCATAACTGCCTCAAAATAAAAGTACTTGGAATAAACAACCTAAGAAAAGAATCCTAAAATTCATTTGGAAGCACAAGAAACCTCTAATAGCCAAAGCAATTCTAAGCAACACAAATAAGGCTGGAAGTATCATCATACATGATTTTAAGATGTATTACAGAGCCATAGTAATAAAAATAGCATAGTAGTGGCACCAAAGAAGATGTATTGATCAATATAAATCCAGACAGCAAAAGCCAGCTGGCTTTTGACAAAAGTTCCAAAAATATTCACTGGATGGGCTGGAGACATGGCTAAGCAGTTAAGGTGCTTGCCTGTGAAGCCTAAGGACCTAGGTTTGATTCCCCAGTACCTACATAAACCAGATGCACAAGGTGGCACATGCTTCTGAAGCTCATTTGCAGAGGCCTCTCTCTCTCTCTCTCTCTCTCTCTCTCTCTCTCTCTCTCTCTCTCTCTCTCCATCTATATATCTATCTATATCTACCTATATATGTATCTATATCTGCTTCATTCTCTGTGTCTCTCAAATAAATAAATAAATAAAATATTTAAAAGAAATTTCCTTTAAAAATATCCATTGGACAAGTACTCACTGGAGAAAAGATAGCCTCTTTAACAAATGGTGCTTAGAAAAGTGTGTATCTTTATGTAGGAGGATAAAAGCAGATCTCTATCTCTCTATGCACAAGAATAAACTCCAAATGGACCTTCTGAAACTTTAAGAAGAAAAAGTAGTGTAAACACTTCAACATATAGGCATAGGGCAAGAACTTTCTCAGTGGAACCTCAGTCACTTAGGAAGTAACATAACCCATCAACTACTGGGTCCTTACGAAACTACAAAGCTTTTGTAGCACAGAAGACACTGTGAGCAGAGCAAAGAGGCAGCCTGCATAATAGGAGGAAATCTGCCAGCGGTAAATCTGACAGAGAATTAATACCTAGGATTTACAAAGGCATCAAAAAGTTACATAATAAGGGGCTGGAGAGATGGCTTAACAGTTAAGGCATTTGCCTGCCATCCAAAGAATCCTGGTTCAACTCTTCAGGACCTACCTAAGCCAGATATACAAGGGGCACACATATTTGGAGTGTGTTTTCAGTAGCTGGAGACCCTGATGTCCCCATTCTCTCTCTCTCTCTCTCAAATAAATAAATAAATATTAAAAGGCTAAATAGTAAGAAATCAAACCAATCAAAAATGGACTATAAAACTGAGTAGAGAGTTCTCAAAAGAAATATAAAAGGCCAATATACATCAAAAAGCATGTTCTAGGGCTGGAGAGATGGCTTAGTGGTTAAGTGCTTGCCTGTGAAGCCTAAGGATCCCAGTTGGAGGCTTGATTCCCCAGGACCCACATTAGCCAGATGCACAAGGGCCCCACACATCTGGAGTTCGTTTGCAGTGGCTAGAGTCCCTGGTGCGCCCATTCTCAAAAAAAGCATGTTCTAAACCAGGCATGGTGGAGCACGCCTTTAATCCCAGAACTCAGGAGGCAGAGGTAGGAGGATTGCCATGAGTTCAAGGCCACCCTGAGACATGTAGTGAATTCCAGGCCAGCCTGGACTAGAATGGGACTCTACCTTGAGGAAAACAGAACAATAATAATACTAATTTTTTAAAAAGCATGTTCTACATGTTCTATATCCTTAGCCACCAGGGAAATGCAAATTAAAACTACTTTGAGATTCCATTTTGCTCCTGTCAGAGTGGCTATTATTAAGAGGTCAAATGACAGTAAATGGTTGTGAGGGTATGGAGAGAGAGGAACTCGTCTCCATTGGTGGTGGTATTATAAACTGGTACGGCCATTGTAGAAATCAGGATAGAGGTTCCTGAGACAGCTAAAAATAGTTTTACCATTTGACCCAGCTATACCACTACTTGGCATATATCCCAAAGACTACTCATTACTATAGAGATACTTGCTCATTCAGGTTGATTGATGCTCTATTAGTAATAGCTAATAAATGGAACCAGGCTAGATGCCCTTCAACTGATGAATGAATAATGAAGATGTGGTATATTTACACAATGGAGTTTTATTCAGCTGTAAAGAAATATGAAATTATGAAAGCTGCAAGAAAGTGGATGGATCTGGTAAAGATTATGTCAAGTGAAGTAAACCCAGGCTCAAAAAGTCAAACACCATATGTTCTTTCTCATATGTGTATCCTAGATTCAAACACTTAGATTTTTTAATTTTATTTTTTAAATATATTTTTAAATTTTTATTTATTTCTTTGAGAATGACAGGCAGAGAGAGAAAGAGGCAAACAGAGAGAGGGAGAGAGAATAGGCGCGCCAGGGCCTCCAGCCACTGCAAACGAACTCCAGACGTGTGCGCCCCCTTGTGCATCTGGCTAACGTGGGTCCTGGAGAATCTAGCCTCGAACCTGGGTCCTTAGGCTTCACAGGCCAGTGATTAACTGCTAAGCCATCTCTCCAGCCCTCAAAACACTTAGATTTCTATGTGAGTTAGAGTAAAAATCAGTGAAGGCCAGAAAGCTATAAAGGGGTTATGATGGAGTGAGAAGAGGGGAGGACTTAAAGCGAGGGCGTAGTGATGTGCAAGTAGAGGAGAAGAATAGCGGGGGTGTGATGGTCTGCATGGGGTCAGGGAAGGGGGTGCAGGAGAGGAGTGGTGGGAGGAGGGTGAATCAAAATGTAAGATGGTATGAATAAGTCATATGGAAACCTAACTTCTTTGCTGACTAAGAATATATATGTTAAAAATGAGTGAGTTTGGGCTGAAGGACCCTGTCAAGGTAGGCAATGTTGTGCCCATAGGCCACAGATTATTAGAAAAATATTCCATGCTGGGGTGGGGTACCTTCCAGCAAGTTGTTGGCCAAGGAAGACCTTGATGACCCCAAAACATAATAGCCTTTTGACAAGACTCTTGGTTTCCCACCAGAATTAGGTGGTAAGATCCTGTTGCTGAAAACTCCACATGCTTGGACTTCAGAACACTGAGAAATCTAGCTGGATCTGAGCTCAAAGCCTCCATGTGTGCTTCATGGCTCATTGATGACAACTTCAACATCAGATTTCTTCTAGGACAAATTGCTTTCATTATTCTTAAAACAATTCTTTACAACCTACTTAGATTACTTTATTACAAAAGAAATCATTTGTAGGTCTAGTATAGCAAATTAGAATAACTTTTCTGTTCTTGGACTTATCTTGGAATATCCCTCCTTCTTTACTCTTAAAAAACTAGTTGTCAGGATCCTGATAAGACCTTTGCAGCCTGTAGGGGGAGAAAAGTCATCAAGAGTCATAACCAGCAATGGACCCTGCAATCTTTATAGCTGGCAAGCCAGGCCAAATGTACCAATTGGTACAATGGTGGCATGTCTGTTATGAGGGAAAACAAATGCTCTCTGACTGGACTTGAGGCTCGTTCCATGAGAGGGAATTCATGGCTGGTACTGAAAATCTAAACAAAAGCCTAGTGCTGGCGTGTCAGAAGCCCTAGAGAGAAAACTGCTATAGATGTCAGGTTAAATGGACATATTATGCCCATCAAACTACCCTCTAAATATGCTTATGCTTATACATTAAGGCTGTTCTCACTCTTGGGTAGAGAAGGCTCTCTTCAGCTGGTGGTGACCACTAGGATGACTCAAAACTCAACAACGTACTGAGAAGTGACAGTGCATTCAGCACAAAGTGAGACATGTTGGTCACACACACCCTCCAGGGCTCAGGGACCATTGCAAAAGATTGGTGGAAAGAATGTAAGAGCCAAAGGAAGGAGAGGAGTGCTTACCATGCTGTCTTCCAGACACAGAGAGACCTTGATATTTGTGACCTCACATTGGCTGATGCTGCTTAAATAAGACCTGTATAATAGGAGAAAAAATGACATCAAATAGAAGAGAGACTAGTTAGAAGAACAAAGTATTCAGTGAGGGTAGTGGGTGGGGATTATGATCGTGGTATATTTGGCTATATTTTTAAAATTAAAAATGCTTAATAAATTAATGCTTAATAAAAATGCTTAATAAAGTTGTTTCCACCTGGCATTTTATTTTCACAGTAACACAGCATAGCTAACAAAACATGCCACTTATCTCCTACCTGTATTTTAATAGAGTGTTGACATAAGGCAACCTTTTAATAATTTTAATCAGTGAGAGTAGATCTAGTATGACCTGGGCTAACTTGGGTTGGTAGGCTAGATTTGATGATGGAGCTTGGGTAACTAATATGCAGATGGGACTTTGATGAAAAACAATGATGACCTTCCCATTTTATTTCCAGGACAGAATGATTCATCCCACACCTGTCCCCTCCATCCTGAAGCCATGTGTTGTTTATTTTTTAAAAAGGATTTCAAGAAAGAACACAGAACATATGTTCCAAAACATTGTCCTATCTAGTAAAACAGGTTTAAAAATAACACCATGTATGCTTCATGGCTCATTGATGA
The DNA here is from genome assembly GCF_020740685.1 of Jaculus jaculus. Taxonomy (NCBI): domain Eukaryota; kingdom Metazoa; phylum Chordata; class Mammalia; order Rodentia; family Dipodidae; genus Jaculus; species Jaculus jaculus. The sequence continues at coordinate 104,204,705 of NC_059109.1, forward strand.
CAACTCCAACATCAGATTTGTTCTAGGACAACTTGCTTTCATTATTCCTAAAACAACAATTCTTTACAACCTACTTTGATGACTTTATTACAAAAAAAATTCACTTGTAGGTCTAGTATAGCAAATTAGAATAACTTTTGTGTTCTTGGACTTATCTTGGAATATCCCTCTCTCTTTACTCTTAAAGACCTGTGACCTGTCATCAATAGGCAACTTAAATCCAAACATAACATTGTTATTCAGAACAAAAACTAATGCTGTGATGCCCAACAGAAGAACTTTGCTTAATGTCCTAACTTCTTACATTTGAAAAATGTCCTGTGTTATCTAGTGTGGTTCCTGGGTCCTTGAGCTGGCCATGGTCCCCCAAGGCATCTCAGGCAACCGTGGTGGGGAGTGCATGAGAATCACTCTTGAAGACAGTTTCAGTGAACAGCTCTGTTTATTGTCAGGGAAATGGGTTTCTAAGCAGTTGAAGATCCTAAGGGGACTGGATGTACAAGATTGCTTGCTGATGCCTAATTAGCATACGGGGACATTCACTCCAGCACCTTAGGCAACGGCACAGGGGGGTGGGCTGTGCAAAGGTGCTGGCTGATACCATATAAGGAGTTTGCTAGGCAACTGGCCAAAGGCCACAGGGTTATGGGCAAAGCCTAAGTCTTACCTGAATGCCCAGATATCCTGTGCTTGGAGGGTAGTGGCCTTACTTCATGCTGATCTTGGGGTCCAAGATTTTGTCCAGGGATTCAGGCTTACTGTGACCCCCAAGAAGGGGAAGAGGATCCTGGCTCACTGCAATCCCCCAAAATGGGGACAGTAGCTCCCCTGCCAGTCCAGTCCCTGAGATATGACCGGCAGTTCAGGCTGCTGTGACCTCTCCATAGCCTGGGCCTTCATGTCAGGCACCTTAGGTTTGCTTTAACCCAGGGCCCTGCCTATGTCCGACAGTTTAGAAGTTTAAGGGAATTGCTTACACTTTCAGATTACCTGACATATTCTTTTAGCTATTAATTATTTTGGTTAGCCTGAAAGAGGATTTCTTATGACATATTCATAGTTATATATCACTGTACTTTGATCCTATAACTGCCATATTCTTGTTACCTTCTGTGGCAGTTTGATTTAGGTGTCCCCCATAAGCCTAGGTGTTCTGAATGCTAGGTTCCCAGCTGATGGAGATTTGGGAATTAAAACTGCCTAGAGACGGTGTATTGTTGGAGGTAGGTTTATGGGTTTTATAGCCAATTTCCCCATGCCAGTGTTTGGCACACTCTTCTGTTGCTATTGTCCACCTTACGTTGGCCAGGGGGTGATGTTCTCCCTCTGCTCATGCCATTGTTTTCCCTGCCATTGTGGAGCTTCCCCTCGAGTATGTAAGCCAAAATAAACCTTTTTTTTTTTTTTTTTTTTTTTTTTTTTTTTTTTTTTTTTTTCCCCAGAAGCTGCTCTTGTTTGGGTAATTTCTACTAACAATGCTGAACCTGACTGCAATAGTAAAGTGGAACAGAGGAGTGGGATTGTTGCTAGATGCCTGACTTTGTGGCTTTTGCCTTTTGGAAGTGATTTTCAAGAGGAATGTAGAAGTATTTGAAACCTTGGCCTAAGAGATACTTTGCAGTTCTGTAAGTACAGCTTGATAGACTATGGTCAGAATTGAAAGACCTGAATGCAATAAGAACTATGGGCTGTGAGGTTTGGCTTATGAGGGTGAGAAAGAGCTTTGCCTGGACTGGGCTAGCAGTTTGTGTGTAAAGCTTGCTGTAATGCCTGTGTCCTGAGAAGTTATGCAGGGTTGCACTGCTTAGAAATGGGATGTGGCACAGAACAAAATGGAATCTTTGGGCCTAAACTGCTGCCCATTCACTTGCAAGTTGTTTGAGAGATTACAACCTTTGTGATTAGGCCAGCTGACCTGCACTGGGGCAACAGGAGGAATGTAGACTCTTTTGAAGGGGCCAGAATGCTCAAGGAGTGTCATGTTCTTCAAAGTCGGCTTTATTCCCCCATGGATTAACAAATTGGTACCCTTCTGGTATTGTGGAGTATAAGAAATGCAGTAAAAAGAGGGTCATTGAGTTTGCAACATGGGCTTATGTTTTGGAGATGGTCATTGGCAGTGTGAAGCAGGTTTGCTGGTTGCCTGTATGGTGACCCCATGGACCACGAGATGGCTGCTAAGGAAATTTGCTGGCCCTGATGAAGTTTTCCAGGACTGTGAGCAGCCTAGCTGGAGGGGCGGAATTGGAATGCCAGAGACTTGTTGCTGGTTAGAGTTACTGGACTTGGAGATTTGTCACCAGCTAGAGTTGTTGGACTTAAAGCTACAGAGTTTGATGTTTTCCCCGGTTGTTTTAAGTCTTGTATTGGTTGCATATTTCGTTGCTATGCCCAATGCCATGTTTTGCAGTGTGAATGTTTATTCTGTGCCATTATGGGTTTGGGGGAATTTTTTGGTAATATGGCTCAGTTAAAAATCTTGGACTATGGGGATATATGAGCATCATTGGAATTCATAAAAACTATGGGGACTTTTAAAGTTGGATGAATGCATTGCATTTTACATCATGTATGGTTATCAGTTTATGGGGGTTGGGGTGGAATATGGTGGTTTGATTCAAGTGTCCCCCATAAATGTAGATGTTCTAAATGCTAGATTCCCAGCTGATGGAGATTTGGGAATTAACATTGCCTGGAGATGGTACATTGTTGGGGGCAGACTTATGGGTGTTGTAGCCAGTTTCCCCATGCCAGTGTTTGTCACACTCTTCTGTTGCTATTGTCCACTTTATGTTGACCAGGGGTGATGTCCACCATCTGCTCATGCCATTGTTTTCCCCTGCCAGCGTGGAGCTTCCCCTATAGCCTGTAAGCAAAACTAAACCCTTTTTCCTAGAAGCTGCTCTTGTTTGGGTGATTTCTACTAACAATATTGAACCTGAATGCAACACCGTCAAACACATTTTTGTCTCTAAAATGAGTAATAAAAGGTTCTAAGACTGTCTTTATGAAGGATAAGTATGAATTCACAATACAATAAGCCTTCACTTATGAAGTATGAACACAGCAAGAAATTACAATCTCTCATTGTGGCAATTTGAATGGATGTCCCCCAATACCTTCAGGAGTTTGTTAAAGCTTGTAAATTAGATCTCCAGTCTGGTTGGAAGAGGTGTCACTGTGGGTGAATCCTAGGATCCAACCCTAAGGTGTATTTGGGAGTGGATCTGGAATTCTAGACTAAAGTATGCAGAAAGCAATCAGCTCTTGGGTGGGGGGATTCCTGCAATAGTGATATTTCTGCCTGCATGGACCTATGAAAAGGCTTCTTCCACCATTATGGAACTTGCCCTAGATCTGTAAGCTTCAATAAATCCTGTTCCTCCACTAAACTGTGTGTGGTTTGGAAGCTCATCCCAGCAGCATGGGGCTAACTGAGACACTCAGAAATCTACATGAGCTAGTTAACACATTGCTTTTAGTTTGGAGCTCCTTTCAACCTGACTCTTCATCTGAGAAGTGAGTTTTATGAAGCAGGATTGGCAGGATAAGGGTTCCAAATGGTCTACCCATGAACTTGACATGTGGGTTTCTTGTTCAGCCTTAATGACATGCTATACTGCCATCCTAACTTTTGATGAACATGTCATGAAATTCTCATCTTTTTCTCAAGTGTTAAAAATCAAAATACTGGGGCTGGAGAGATGGCTTGGCAGTTGGGGTATTTGCCTGAAAAACCAAAGGACCCAGGTTTGAATCCCCAGGACCCACATAAGCCAGATGCACAAGGGGGCACAATTATCTGGAGTTGGTGTTTGCTTGCAAAACCAAAGGACCCAGGTTTGAATCCCCAGGACCCACATAATCCAGATGCACAAGGGGGGCACAATTATCTGGAGTTCGTTTTCAGTGGCTAGAGGCTCTGACATGACCATTATCTCTCTCTCTCTACCTGTCTCTTTCTGTATCTCTCTCTCTCTCTCAAACAAATAAATAAATAAAATATTTTAAAAGAGTCAAAACACTGAGTCTCTGAAGGCAAAGGCAACAGAATGAATTGACACATAACTCACGTCCCTGACGCCTGGCACTTTATATGAGTGCATGGGATCCTGACACCCACTCATCCACCTTGGCATCTTCATCTTTGTGTAACAGAAGAAACATTTGAGGTCCAGATAAGTTTGACCCTCAGGTTGTTCTTCTTGTAGAGATTTGAACCTACATTCATCTTATTCTCAAATTCCCATTGTTTTTCCAGTGCATTTTCTATAATAATATATTCTCTTATATGGATTTCTCTTAACTGTTCAAAAAAACTGGGGGGGGGTGATGGAGAGATGTCTTAGCAGTGAAGGTGCTTGCAGATGAAGTTGAAGGACCCAGGTTCAATGCCCCAGAGCCCACATAAGCCAGATGCACAAGGTGGCACATGTGTCTGCAGTTCATTTGCAGTGGCTGGAAGCCCAGGCATGCCCATTCTCTTTCTATCTTTTAAATAAATAAATAATTTTGTTTTTTAAAAGAAGAGCTTTTGCCTACATAGTAACAAACTCCTGGGTTATGCACTATTGCCCTTACTTTGCAGATGATTTTCTTTCCCACAGTATCGGCTTCTATCCTCTGCCTGCTGGCAGGTAGCGCCTGATTCCTCTCCCCTTGAACCTGGGTTTCACCACTCAAAGACAGTGCAAATGATACTCTGCAACTTCTGTAACTGTCACTCAAGGAAATGCTTGGTGTCTGCAGAGGAAACAATGCCTGTCCTACACCCATCCCACAACAGGTCAAAGATACTGAAAATTAAAAGAGTAACTTGATGGGTAATCTTCTTGAGACCAAGAAGGTAAGACTGGAGTTTTACCCTGTGTCCCAGCACTACAATGTCTATAAAACTGCTAAATGGATGATGGAGAATGGAAGCCATCTTCCTATTAAAAGAATGTCCTATTGTGGTTCTCAGAAGTACAAAGTTCAAGGCTGGAGAGATGGATTACCTGTTAAGGCACTTGCCTGCAAAGCCAAAGGATCCCGGTTCAATTCTCCAGGACCCATGTAAGCCAGATGCACAAGGGAGTGCATGCATCTGGAGTTTGTTTGCAGTGACTGGAGGCCCTGATGTGCCCATTCTCTCTCTCTCTCTCTCTCTCTCTCACACACACACACACACTCTCTCTCTCTTTCTCTCCCTCTTTCTCTTAAATAAATAAATAAATAAATATATTTTAAAAAGAAGTACAAAGTTCAAAGGAGAGGTATCTGCTGCCTTCATAAGTGAGCCAAGGAATGGTGATTTTCTTTTATGCCTTTCTCCATGACAATGAGGACATGCCATGGCCATATGACTGAGAAGTTGTTATTTGATTTGATTCCTAATCTTATTTATAATTCAGTAATGTAGCTGGTCACAGTGTTGATAGATTTCAGATTTTGTTGGCTTTCCACAGTCAGTAGGACTTGGCTGGTCTGCACCCCCTTGATAGCATTCCATCTGATTTGGGGGATATGGAACAGGGTGCACGTGCATTTTTTTTAGTTTCTTTTGTTATTGTGGAGCCTTCTCTTATAAAAGCTTTTTTCCTATTCTTTTGTGTGACACTTGAGATCCAACTTTACAGCTTTTGTTTCTAAAAAGAAACCACTGCTGGAGGCATTGGCAAGGAGTGCATTTGGTGGCATGCTATTTCATTTGAACACAACTGGATCCCTAATGATTTGATGATCTTTCTGTCTTTGGCTCAGCTATACACAAGCATGTTCTGTGGTCACTATGAAGCTGGCCTCTGATGTTCATGTTGATTTGTAGGCATCTGGTGCATCCTTTCTCCTTCCAAGATTGCTGTCATTCCACTGCACTGAATCCGTACACTGTATAGTATTCACCACTTCATATTGCCTATTTTTAAGATATATTGGATCCAGACCACATGGTCAGCTGTAGGGCTCCATGCAGAAGTGCTTGACCCTTGCAAATTGGTTGTGATTTGTTCCATCATGACATTTTTTCATGGGTCAGGAGTGGTATCAGGTAGCCACAAAGCTCTTAACTGTCATGGTGCTATGAAACAAGTGGATGCCAACTATTTGCTATTCTTAACTGTTTATGAGATTGCAAATCATTTGAGTGTTGCAGAGATCTTATTAAACTCTGCAACACACACAATTTTGTTTAAAACACTATAGGGCAGATAAATAGTCAAACTTATTTAGAGGAAAAGACCAGTAAGAAATGTATAGATGTATGTATACAAGAGAATTATCATAAGAACTGGCTCACATAATTATGGAAGCTGAGAAGCTCCATGATATACTTTTGGCAAGCTTGGAAACGAGGCACACAAATGATGTAATTCAATCCAAGTCTGAAGATCTTGAGCTCTTGACCCACAGAACTCTGATATCCAAGGTCAGGAGAAGATAGTTGTCTTGGATCAAGAAGAGAGTTTATGTCACTTTTCATTCTCTTCACATCCTCAGTAGACTGATAGTCTATCTGTGATGGCCATCCTTCTTTAGTTGGCCTGTCAGTTCAACTTTTGGCAATTATTGCATAACACATGGAGAAAGAATGCAACACAAGGTGTATGGGCAACTGTTATCCCAGACAACTTGACATATACAACTAATTATCATGAACAGGCATGAAAGTGTGCCACTTACAGCCCCTTTAGGTAGAAACTCCTTAACCAACTATGGAGTTGCAGAAACCACACAGCTTCCAGCTGCAGCATTTTGTGAACCTACATTCATGTCTGTACAGTAGAATTGTACTTTTCAGACCTTTTTGCAGTCATTCTTCTCTATTCTTTCCACAGCTGTGACTCTTGCATAATGACTTGAATAACTTTCCTGTCTCATCTTCTTCCTCCAACTCCTGTATCATTCACAGGCATTGACCCAGTAACTTTCTTCTACTTGTAGCTCTGCCTGGTTTGTGCTTCCTGATGCACACTGAATAAGATGATGAATGGCCTCACTACCTTCTATCTCAGAGCTGCCATCTGAAGGGTTAGGAGCACTAGAAGGCAATCCAGAAATGTGGTTGGAGCTCTCATTATTACATTGGAGAGACAGGAAGTAGATTTCTATTTGATTCATTCCAATTGCCTCCTCTTTGCAGCTATTGGTTATGTAATGTTTATTCTGCATTTGAAGTGTGATAGGGGACAATCTGTGTAACCAAATAATTGAGTGGCCATATGACAAAAGCTCCAACTGGAGTTTATATGGGAACACTTCAGTCATGATTCTCATTATGAAGGTCCATCATGGAAGCATTTATTAATCATAATATTGCTGTTTCAAAGGCCAGGACAGGTATCAGTTGTGATTTTTTTTTTTTTGTCACAGGCAGAACTTAGTGACAGAATGTGACATCTCAGAAATTCTCTTACCACTATGGTAACCACTGAGGAAGGTACAATCACAATTAGTTCTTTTAACTTTTTAAAAATTTTTATTTATTAAAGGGAGAGAGAGTGGTGGGTAAAGAGACAGAGAGAGAATGAGGGCACCAGGGTCTGTACTCACTGCAAACAAACTCCAGATGCATGTGTTACCATGTGCATCTGGCTTACGTGGGTTCGGGGGAATACAGCCTCAGTCCTTAGGCTTCACAAGCAAGTGCTTTAACTGCTAAGCCATCTTTTCAGTCCACAGTAGGGTTTTAGTGTTCCACTGAATAGTCCCTCTCTCTCCAAGGAAAAACTATTCCCAGGGTTAAAAAAGTCTAGCTTTATATTAGTTTTTTATTTAGTTTAAATATTTAAGTCTATTTTGGATATAACAAGAACATAAAATTCTATATATTAAAGTGTTACCATGTAATATTTCAATATTTCTTTACAATGTGGAATGTTTAAAGTAGGATAAACAGATCTATCTCTTCAAACATTTATTGTCTCTTTATAGTGACAGCTTTTAAAATCTTTGCTACCAGCTTTTTTTTAAAATGCACAGTATACTGTTTTTATCTATAGTCACCCACACCAGAGCTTCATTTTCCTAAGTAACTCTAACTATACCTGAAAATGTAGCTTGTTTTAAACAAGGCCAGAGCCCTTCCTGTAAATTCACTAAGTATCAGCATGTTTCAGTGGGTTGATCATGAAACAGAAAGGCTGAATTGCTGATGTTATCTAAATTCTTTTATGAAGCAGTTGATCTGTGGGTTATAAAGACTCATACAGCCATACCATCTACACTAAACAGCCTGAAAATCAAGGGGCAGTAGGGCATACATGACATGTTACTTATAAAAGTACAATAATTAAAATAACCTAGGCACACACTTGCAGTGAAGCTATGGGACTATGCGGATCCTCACTTATTGGGTTTATTGCTGGGATGGTTACTATGAGTTAAGTTTCTATTGCATATATTAATATATAGTTTGAATTCTAAAATTAGCATATGGTAACAAGAGTTAATCACTAGCATTTTTTTTTCTAAGACCAATTGGGAATAAAACCTCTAGATGACAATTCTGCTCTTTCCAGTTGCATGATCCTGCACAAACTAAAGAGTCTCTCTCTTTCTCTCTTTTCTCCTCTGTAAGTATGCTGACCCTCTTAGTCCAGGCATAATGATGGTAATAGTGAGCAGAATACCCAAATATTAAAAAAAAATGTTCAAAAATTACTTGAACCTTCACAGCACTCATTTGTTTATTTTATAAATTTATTTATTTATTTTTATTTACAAGGGAGAGAGAAAAAGAGAGGGAGAGAGAGAATGGGCATATCAGGGCCTCCTGCCACTGCCAATGAACCTCAGATGCAGGCACCACTTTGTGCATCAGGCTTTATGTGGGTACTCAGGAATTGAGCCTGAGCTGTTAGGCTTTGCAAAAAAGCATGTTTCACCACTAAGCCATCTCTTCAGCCCTATGTGTTTGTTGAAATGAGTTTTAAACATTTATTTGTGCAATGTGTGTGGGTTCTTTTTGTGTGTGTGTAGAAATGTGTGCCACAGTGTGTGTGAGAGTCAGAGGAAAACTTCAAGGCGTTTGTGTTCATCCAGTTCATTTTGTTTGAGAGAGAGTCTCTTGCAGCTCCAAATAAATGAATGAATGCCAGTCTAGCTGACCCATGAGCTTTATATCATTACAGGCTCTGCCTTCCACTTTCCTAGATATGCTGGAATCATATACTTTTGTGGCTTTATGTGGGTGCTCGGATTGGCAGGCTTTGCAAGCAAGTGCCTTTAGCTGCTGAGCCATCTCTCAGGCCTTGAAATGATTTTTTTTAACTGAGAATATGAAAACCTAGCCCAGTAATTGTTATAATAAATTCTGAATCAGTGAGATTCATTTAATAAGGTGAAGGGGGCAGAATGAGAGCCTATAAATGGTCATTAAATTCATGTGAAGTATTTACTGTGGCTTCTGCTGTATAATAGTGGTTAAAGGTATGTTACTCAGATATTTGTGAAATAAACAGAGTTCCATGCCCTCAAGTCCCAGGTGTATTAATAAATCTACTTGTAAGTGGTTTTTTAAAATTCTTTTTAATTTTGAGGATAAATCTGAAGATCACATGGAAATAGAGCCAGATGTTCAGATACAACTTTTCACATAGGTGAATGTTCATAATTTACTTTGTCCTAAAATAACCACAAAAGCAAAAGTCATAGCAAATGGCTTCAAGAACATGAAATCCAAAGCATCTCAGAGCTTTACGTTCTGTCAAACATTTCATCAAAGGGCATGGGAATCGAACCGTTCATGTTCTTTTCATTTTTAAAATGACTGCATCTTTTTTTGCATGAGAAGAAAGTACTTTTGATATGTGTTTTAAATTATTAAATACAATAACATTCTTCTTTAGAAAAGCATCTTTTCCTTGTTTGAACCAATGTAAAAGATTCATTTTTATTTATATTATCACTGTGAATCCATTGAATTCACTTTTAAAGAAAGCTTTTAAAATGTGAAGTCATTTTCTTCTTCACCTTACAAAAAAACAAAGGAAGTTTTATTTTAAGCACTTAAGACATTTTTAGCCTTTTCTATTATAAGGAACTTCTTTTTTAAAAAAATTGATGAATAGGTAACATATAGTAGTCAAGAGATAACTAATCTGATTTCAAAAAAGAAATGTGAGCTTGAGTAGTAGAGGAATTGGGAAATGTGTTATCTAAATATGTCACGGGATATATTGACTTTAATATGTAACATATGTGAAGTTTAATCATTTAGCAATGAATTCTTTTTCTTAAGTCCGTATGGTAAATATCAATGAATATAATATTTTTTGAGGTGAATGATGTGCCTAAGACCAATATCTCAAGGCTTAATTACCCACTTAAAGGTCCCTGGAGTCCTTGAAGGAAGGCCTGAGACCCATAGATCATGATTGCTGATGGAGGCTATGCACTGGAAGGAGGGCAGAAGGCAAGACCAGTACCTTCTCAGTCAGCCCTGTTTGGAGTATTAAAGAGGGTGATCATAGATCACAGACCTTGTCCCACTGCTACTTACTGAAGCTCACTGTATATACCACATGCCTTACCTCCAGAAAGTAATAATAACAGTGAGAGTGGCATAATATAATAGCATTAGCTTCCAATTAATGCTAGTCATAATATGAACTAGCTCCAACTCCCACGTTATTCACTGATATTTTTTCCTGAGTTTTCATTGCACATCTTTTACAAGCCAGGCCTAGCTGAGTGTGCAGAGCTAACCTGACAGTGACTTGAGGAGGCCATCAGTAGGCACATGATGCAACTCTGTGACCCTGCCTCTGTCATGCCATAGAGAGAAGTGGAGTGGACAAAGTCTCTGTCCGAATCGATAATAAGGGTCTCTCTAAAATGATGCCACTGGAGCACAAGGATACAGAGGAATTTTCCTGGGCGGGGGGGGGGCAGCAATTTCCATTTCCAAGTGGGACACAGAGTGTCAGGTGTGGGCATGACAAAGGAGGCCAATATTTCAGGTGCAGTGTATGAAAGAGAGTATAAAGATGCAGGACACAGAGATAGTGTACATTGGTTCTGGACTGCGGAATCCATGTCTGGAACCTTGACTGTGACTGAAGAACTGTGGGTAGCTGGGTAGTGGCATGACTTTAAAAGGTCTCCCCATCTGCATGCAACATGGATTTAGTGGGTGTGGAACACTAGTGGGTAACCTTATTATTAGGTATTTCCTGGCACTCAATCAAGAAAGATGGTGACATAGGCCATGGGACGGCAATGCAGAGGGAGGGCAAAATGGTTTGGAAATTGTATTGACATGACTGGTAAAGTTGACATAAAAGAGGGAAGGATAGGGCTGAGCCTTAGCCAACCAAGTGCTGATGATGACAAGGAGTGAACCTTCAGGATGAAGCTTGGGAGATTTGTTGGATATGTTAATTCTGAGACATCCACTTGAACATCCAAGCTGAGGTTTCAACCAGGCACATTAGATACAGGTCTATGACTTCTGACACATAAGTCAAGAGCCTGTAAATTTCCAAGAAATTAGTTTGTTTGTCTTTTTTTTTCCCCATAACTCTTCTGTTAGCAAAATCTGACCTAAACCTACTCAAAGTCCTAGATAGCCTCTGGTTTCCCCTCTGAGCAGCTCCTGTGTGCCCAGCAGCACTTCTGGTGTTGCTCGCTGTGGATGATGCCCAGGGCTCTCTTCATGCATCATGTTCCTTCTCTGCAACCCTCAAAGGTAAGACACATTTGTCTCTCCTAATGTTAGTGATGCACAATCAAGAACTAGTTCTTCAGGGGGACAGGGAAACAGTGGAGAATTCTGAAAAGTCATGGCCTCAATCTGAAGTCTTTTATGGGGTCTTCAAGCACACTCCGACTCTTGGAAACAACCGTGCATTAAAGAGTGGGGTAAAGGGGGAGCTTTGCCTAGAATTTCTTTACAGGGCACTACCAGCTCTGGGGAGAGTTTGGAGTATGTCAGGCACCTGATAAGACAAAACCATTTGTTCTGATTTTATTAGAGCAGCCCTCACCTTTGCCTGGGATTGTTTGGAGATAGACTTTTGAAATATTGCTATTAATTATGGCTTAGAAACAGTTTTACTAGATGCTTTTTAATTTATTAAGGTAGACATAAATTTCCCAGTGTCACTTGCGGTATAATTGTCTGTTTTTTATTCGCAAAGGGGAAAAAATACCAAATTAAATACAGTATGAGATCCCCCTGCCAATCTAGATAAGAACCCAAATCTGTCTATTGGCAGGGGACCTTTATTCCAAACATTCCTCTACCCCACAAATCCTTGCTCAGGCCTCATCATCCCCAAGGCTTGCCCTATCTCTATGCCCACCACTGCTACCTCTCATAGTGAGGATAATGGGTCTGCATGGCTGATGTAGGTACAGAGAAGAGACGGAGAATAGCCTGGCTTCTCCCTCACAGGACACCACTCTTCCCTCCATCTTCCCTCATACTTGGCCACATAAATTTTCAGCCTGAGTCCATCATCTCTCTCTTTATACTTTATCTCTGGATCACCCTCCTAGGATTTGTAGAGGAGAGGAAGACAATAAAAGCAACATCAACACAATATACAAACAAGTTCTTTGCAGTGCCTCCTACAGACTAGATTAAGAAACAGAATGTGGCCTGGAGAGATGGCTTAGCAGTTAAGGCACTTGCCTGCAAAGCCAAAGGACCTAGGTTTGATTCCCCAGGACCCATATAAGCCGGATGCAAAAGGTGACACATATGTCTGGAGGCCCTTGAGTGCCCATATTCTCTCTCTCTCTCTCTCTTTCTCAACTAAATAAAGAAAATTAGAATGTTAAAAAAACTGAATGTAAATTCTATAATTTTGATATAATCTTAAAGGCAAAAGCATAAGCTGGGGGAGTTGGGGCGAGGGCTAAGTGGTTAAAGGCCTGTGTTTACAAAGCCTGCTGTTTTAGGTTTGGCTCCCCATGCACCTACATAAAACCAGAGGCAAAAGTAGCACAAGCATCTGGTATCTGTTTGCAGTGGCAAGAGACGCTGGCTCATGTGTGTGCCTGTCTGTGCACTTGCACACATGCACACACGCGTGCGCGCACGCACCCCCCCCCACACAAATAAATATGATTTTTTTAAAAAACAAACAAGCTGGTGGCTAGAATGACGAGGTATAAGGAAAAAATAAGATTTGAGGAAGGACTTTGCAGCTGCCTTTGCAATATTCCATAGAGGCCCCTAGTGCTTAGAAAGACTGTTACCTGGTGAGATATTTGGGGACATTTTGAAATGATTACATTAAGTCACACAAACCATAAGCAGCGATTTTTAATTTTAAAATTTTTAATTTTTCAATTTATTTACTAGTGTCAGAGAGAGAGGCTGAGAGAGTACAAGAGTGAGAATGGGCACATCAAAGCTTCCAGCCACTGCAAACGAACTCCAGACGCATGCACCCCCTGGTACATCTGGCTAACGTGGGTCCTGGGGAATTGAACCTGGGTCCTCTGGCTTTGCAAGAAAGCGTCTTAACTGCTAAGCCATTCCTCCAGCCCCATAAGCAGTGATTTTCTAACACGTTCCTCACCCCCATAGTTAAATTTTTATATAAGTGAGGGACAATGAAAAATATGGCAAAGACTATTAAGAATAAAATTAATATCATCTAAGATTCTATCACAGAGATAAACAGTTGGACACTTGGACATTTTTATTCCAGTTATGTCACTACACATTTATTTATTTTTCCTAGATATTGTTGGTTTGTTTTTGAGACACGGTCTCACTATGTAGCTCAGGCTGGCCTTGAACTTGAATCATCCTCTAGCCTGTCTCCAAAGTCCTTGGATAAACAGACATGTACCACTATGCCCAATGTAACATTTCTATATTTACATAGCTGAGACTTTGGAGTGCTGATGTTTATGTTCTATTTTTCTTCAATGTTTCCAGATTGTCATGCTCAGGAAACATGCCTAAAAATAAATGAGAATGCCAATGATTAGTTCACATTGAGAACCTGACAGGACTTCTTATCCCTAGCCTGTGCAGGCACGCTCTCATAGAATGCTTTGAGCATAAAATAGTGCTAAGCAGGAAACGGGAATATAAACATCACTTAATGATGGCATCAGTAGGAAATGTCAGTTTTCTAACCATTTCTCTTTGTGTATTGTTGTTTACTTTCCATTTTTATGTAGCTCTCTAAGTCATCCATGGCTACACTTCTGTTTTTTGTTTTTTTTTCTTGGAGCAAATAGTTTGAAGTTTGAAGGGAGAAACCAAGCCCAAATATAATAAAATACATGTTAGTATTCCAAATTTGAAAAATACACAAGGTCCAACAAATGAAAATATGATTCATGTGTATTGTTATAAGCTACAGACTATAAATAATTATTGTAAGGATCATGATGTATGTGATATATATGTGTACATGTATTCCTATATGGTTTTGTTAAAATATAGTTTTTCTTTCATTTTGTTTTGTAAAACAAGGCCTAGTAGATAGTACAGATGTGCCTTGAACCTTTTATGCAGTCCAGACTCACCTCTAACTTGTGATCCTCCTGCATCAGCTTCTCAAGTGCCAGGATTTAAGGAGTGAACCACCACACCCTTGCCTTTATTCATATATTTCTGCTTTTTTATTAATGACCCTGCTTCATAGCAAGTCTTTTCTTGTATCACTAAATATTCTTTGAACGCATGATTTAAAAAGTAGTTCATATTTTTATTTTCAAGCAGAGGGAGAGAAAGTGTGTGCACTTGAAGCTGCAAAGGGAGCACAGACGCATGTACTATTTTGTGCATCTAGCTTTATGTGGGTGCTGGGGACTTGAACCTGAATCAGCAGGCTTTATAAGCAAGCACTTCTGAACAACTGAGCAGTCTCCCCAGCCTGACAATATATACAATGAAAAATTTAACTAACCAAAAAAGTTTGGGAAAACCTTAATAAATTGTTCATTCATATCAAAAATGCCTTTTACCAAGAGACTAGTATGCAAAGGGAGCAATGTATCAAATAGCACTGCTTATGAAAAAGAAAAAAGAATGTTTTTTCCTTGTTACCAAATTATTTTCATTTCAAGAATTTTAAATTGGAATTAATTGTTCTTTGAGAAAATCTTAGATAATTTCAATTCCTAAGTATAGTCACTTGAAAAATAGCCTTAAAGATCTATATCTTAAACCCTTAAACCAATAAAGGCATCAACTATATGATCTGCCAAAATTGATAGAGCTACCAAGAAACTGGCCAAAGGAAGACAGTAATGTGGGAAAACACATGAGAAATGCCGTAATATGTGAATGAGACCATGAAAAGAAAATATAAAAATCCATCATTATGATTTGGCATCCACTCAATCAAGCTGAGGCTCTAAGGAAATTAATGACTGTCACCTTTCTAAACCTCAGGGTTGGGCTGGAGAGATGGTTTGGCAGTTAAGGCACTTGCCTGCAAACCCTAAAGAACAAAGTTCAACTCTCCAGATCCCACGTTAGCCGACAAATAAAGGTGAGGCAAGCACAAGGTTACAGTGACCACTAGGTGGTACAAATGTCTGGAGTTTGATTGCAGCGGCCGAGGCCCTGGGGCACCAATTGTCTCTCTCTCTTCTCTGTCTCTTTCTCTCACTCTCTCTAAAAAATAATAAAATAAAATAAAATAAAATAAAAATAAACATAAGTGTCTGCATCTAGCATTGCGACACTTGTGCCTACATCAGCATGAAAAGTGCCTCCACGGCATGCTAGTGAGGAAGCACATATTTCGTTCTGGCCCAGAGTTTGGGTCATAGCTTCTCCCCATAGATTGATTAACTGGAAGCTAACTACATTTACTTCCTGAATGAAAAATTTTAAATAACAGTCACTAGATCTTACAAAGGGCCAAAAATGTTAGAAACATTTAAAACAAAGTTTTCTTCTCCTTGGTGTTGATATCTGGAGTCCCAGAACTTACCACATCACTGGCACTAAAGAAACTCACTATTAACTAGACATTCGAGAGCCATACATCCAACCGGCCTGTTTCCATCTTCCCCCAGAGAGTGGCAGTCTGCGGGGAACAAGTCTTTGGAGAGGGCATTGTCTGTGATCTTCAGTTGAAGCGTGTCATCACTGACACAGTTCCTGGCAGCCAGGTCTTGGTGGGTGACTCCCCTTCTTGCCAGGGGGCTCACTCCACAGGCAGAAATCTGAACAGCCATGTGCGCCAGGCCTTGCTGAGAAATTGCCTGTGGATTATTGGCCTCTATTAATTTGCACTGCCATAAAAAACAATTTAATATTCCCCCAATTCATGTAAGGCAGTATCCCCATGGGCTTTTCTCCTTCTTCCATACACATGAGTACTAGAAGAAGATTTCTGTGAACACACGATTTTAATGGTCCTTTTCCTCTCATAAATATTAAAACAGAGCTTCATATATTTAAATATGCACTTCTCTTTCATTGGCTCTATTTAGACTGTTTTACAACTTTCATTATTTCAAATACTGTTTTCATAAATGTCCCCAGACTGTATATTTGAACCCCCAGCTCAAGTCCACCACCAATGAGGCGATGGGATCAGAACATACAGGGGGAATTCAGGATGCTGTCAACATATTTGTATTCCCCGTGCACGCTGAATGACGGAGCTTTTACCCTTATACTTACAGTGCCAGAAGTAACACTTTCCACAAAGACACCAGAGTTAGTTAGGACACCAAAATCTGGTCAACTCCAAATCAACTGTCTTTCAAACTCTGCACAGCACCCTCTTGAACATGTCTAAGGCCAGAAACTTGGGTTTTCACAGCTCTTGTTTTTATTTTTTTATAAGCCAACAGAACATTTTTTATATTAAGTAGAAACTTCGTATGCACACAATGTATGTTGGTACCAACATTTCCCTTCCCCTTGCCCCCGCTGCACTGAGGGCCCTTTTGAGTGGCATTGCTGGTAGGCACCATGTAGTTGTGGATTATGAGCTGTGAGAGCAGCTGACAGTCGTTGTGGGGGAGGGGCTCATGTCTCTGGACATTTTTCCCACTCTCAGGCTCTTGCATTCTTTTGTCCTCCTCTTCTTTTTTCTTAAGTTTTTATTTATTTATTTATTTGACAGAGTGAAAGAGGGAGAGGCAGATAGAGAGAGAGAATGAGAAAGAGAGAGAGAGCATGCCAGGGCATGCGGCTACTACAAACACACTCCAGATGCATGCAGGACCTTGTACATCTGGTTTATGTGGGTTCTGAGGAATCGAACCTTGGACCTCAGGCTTTGTAAGCAAGCACCTTAAACCATCCCTCCAGCCCCTCTTCTTAATGGAATATTCAGCATGATGCAGATCACAGTATATTCTATGGCTTTTAAAATACAGTCACTATAGGATTATTGGAACATTCCATTCAGCAATCACATTTATTGGTTGATTTTCTACTTTACTCAAAGTTACTGACATTAAAAAAATCCAGAGGTGTGAGCTGTAACACACACTCATTGGGAGCCTCAAAAACTGTCCTCTCAGCCAATTCAGCTGGACACAAATATCAAAAACAACAAGTATTTGAACAAAACTTTAACATTCTTAACATGTTCATGAGAACAACTAAGTCAGTTCTTTTAAGGATGGCTGCTGTTTTGACATCCCACCCGGAAGCTTCAGGATATTTCCCTTAGTTGTTGATTTCCTTTTGAGATCTAGGAAGTAGCTCCCCCTGAAAGGCAGAGGATGAGGAAATGACAGCGAGGCAGGGCTGGAGCTGTGAGTGTCTGCTTCACACTGCTCAAGACAGGTCTGTTCTTTTGCATATTTTGGCACTTGTCTTTGAGGCATATTTTATTCAATCTTTGCAAAGCTCAAAGTTGATTCAAAGCCAGATGTTCAGAAATAGACTGAGGAGGCAGTTAAAATTTTTCATCCCTCACCTTCTATACATCATGAAAATCATTTGCCACTGATGGATGTTCCATTGAATTTTTGAGTCAAAAATATAACTGTGATTAAAAAAAAAACCCTAGTATTACAAAACAGTGTCTACACATGAACATATTAAGCAGAAGTAGGAAGTGTCATTTGCTCTAACATTGGAATCAATGGATTACTAATATTGAAATGATCTCAAAGTAAAGAAAAAAATGAAAAATTATAGAAATGTTACAAAAATGACCATATAGCTTCCGCTCACTTTTTTTCAGCTCATTTTATTCGTCAATACCCCTCTTCAGTGGACAGTACTAAAAATAAGAGTTGCTATTATTTAGATGTAGTTGAATTGATATTTCCCTCTACTCATATGCTAGAAGCTTAGTTTTACTGTGATAATGTTCAAAAGACAGACCTTTCAGAGGCTGGCAATGGCGGGAAATATTTACATTAGGGAACACTGTTTTAAGAGGGGAATAATGTATGTGCCTCAGGACCAAGGTTATTCTCAGAGACCGTTGTTACAAAATGAGGCCATTCATTGTGCTAAGCCACTTCTGGATGAGGCTTCACCATATTGTTTCATGGCCAGGGAGACCTTCTCCCTGCAGTAATCTGCTGTTTTGGATGTCTCAGAAACTAGAGTCAGGAAGCAAGTTTCTTGCTTTCTTTCTGACCCAGGTATTTGTTATAACAACACAAAACAGACTATATAAGGATGTTTTCTAAAATAACTGCAGTGTGATATTAAAATAAGGAAGCAAATACTTATGTACTACAATGATCGAATCCACGGCCCTTGTACTAATTTCCTCGGTGGATATTACCCTGATCTATCCAAGTGATTAAATGATTATCGTCATCAATAATAGGAAAAATGAACTACCTGAGCCTTTGAAGTTATGTTCTAGGAAGTTCATCTCTCATAGATCCTGTGACTGACTCCTTCCTTCCTTCTTTGCCTCCTTCCTTCTGTTTATCTTTTCTCCTTTCCTTCTTCTCTGACATGATGTCACATAAACTCTAACTTTTTGGCTCTCTACCTGGGTGGGATCCTAGGAAAGTAAACCCAAGTAATTATTAGGAAACATAACTTGCACTTGCATGAACATGTTGACATTTTTCTTTGGGTATGTTAGCACGGACAGCTTTGACTAGCATGTCAATCCATCCTGTGTAAACTGTTAGCTAGGTTAGACAGGCCAAATTTCCCAGTGAATGTGCTCAGATCTGGGATCTGTGTGAAGCTGCAGGTCTGCTGATCCAGAAGTGACAACTGACACATCCTAGACACAGCACAGAGCACGGGAATCTCCTTTTCCACACCAAAGGCACCCTAGAAACAGCTGGCCTTGTGCAGTGTAGCCACTGGTAGGCTTAGGGACATTTATATAGCGCTTACTGAGATTTTTGAGACTTACTCTTCATATTATATAATTGATATACAAAAATATGATCCTTTGGGCTGGAGGAATGGCTTAGAGGATAAAGCCCTTACCTGCAAAGCCTAAGGACCCTAGGTTCAATTCCCCAGTACCCACATAAGCCAGATACACTAGGTGGTGCATGCATCTGGAGTTTATTTGCAGTGGGTGGAGGACCTGGCATGCTCATTCTCTCCTTTTCTCTCTCTGAAATAAATAAATAAAATATTTCTAAAAACTTTAAAAAAAAACAAAAAAAATGATCCTTTAAGAAAAGATGCAAAATATAGAATTTTTGTAAGTCTTTCACATGAAATACCACTTCCTTATTTAATGAGAAACTTGAACTTGCCCCGGTACACTGAACTTCAGTAGATTTTATGTTGGCTGTGGCTTCAAGCAATTCCTCTGAGTCTCAATGTTAAGTAATTTAGGGAGAAAGGAAGATTTTAAGGGAGAGAATAGAAATTTTAAAATATAATGTTTTATAAAAAGTTAGTATTTATTTGATAAGTGTGAAGAAATCATAATAAATTGCTAAAGTTTGGAGATCTGAGTCCCTTGTTACTAGAATACTGTTCGTCAATATTAGAACTGTTGGTGAAGAAAGCTTTCTTAAAAAAAAAAAATGTGGTTACTGCACCCTAGTCTGGAACATTCTTTGACTCCTGGCAACTCTCAGACACTCACTGGGCTGGTGGTGACAGTGAACTATTCTGGGCCTTAAACTTGGTTAGCTCCACAAAATCTTCAGTAAATGAGAATTTCTTTGCTCAGATGGGTAATAACACCAGCCATTGTACTGCAATTCAAAATTTTGTAAATCAGTTGAAACATCAAAGACTCAAAAAGCTCTTGCTTTTCTTTAATGGATGAAGGAACCAGTACAATTTATTATTGTAACAAATGCAGATTTCTAATGTACCTGAAGATTTTTTCATGTGAAGCAGGGATTTTGAAAGAAGTTACTTTCTTTTTTTTTTAATTTTAATTTATTTATTTGAGAGAGAAAGAGGTAGAGAGAGAGAAAGAGAGAGAGAGAGAGAATGGGTGTCTCAGGGCCTCCAGCTACTGCAAACAAACTCCAGATGCTTGTGTCGCCCTGTGCATCTGGTTTATGTGGGTCCTGGGGAGTCGAACCAGGATCCTTTGGCTTTGCAGGCAGATGCCTTAACCGCTAAGCCATCTTCTCCAGCCCAAGAAGTTACTTTCTTTTTACTGGGTACTCATACGAGTTATAGACAGCATCCTGAAGCTAGGTTGGATGAAAGGACACCTTGCCAAAACCGTCCATTTCTAATGTCCTAGAGGACAGTGGTCTGGAGCCAGAACTGCCAGTGACAATAGATAAGAGTTCCTACAGGTCTTGCCACCCCAGTTCCCAGAACTGCACTTTGGACCCCAGCTCCTCCTGGAACGCCCTAAATCATGCTGTACTGGGCCCAAGAAGATGGTAGGTGAGTGAGCACATGGTTCCATGGGGCCAGCTGAAAAAGCCAGTGTCCTACCCTGGATAGCCACACCAGTTGTTCCAACTGGGCTGTCTTGGGATCACCTTGAACCAGCCACACCTGGAGCCAAGAGGACAGAAACAGGACAGGTTCTCTCTCATGTGGAAGCTGTGCTGTCCGGCAAGAAGTTTCTTCTTAACCCTAGGCTTATTTAAGGACAGAGCCTTGGCAAGCGTTCTTGCCATGAAAATTTTAATAAATCATCAGAAACACACTGGCAGGGGAAAAGAAGTCAGTCTGCCTTAAGACAGACTGCCAAGCCCTGTCAATGAAACAGGAAAGATGGTTTGCATTGGTTTTACTTCCTGTTTTTCAGTATGCTATAAAGGACAGCATGTGGCTTAGGGTAAGTATGCGGGAGCTTGGACAAATCACTTTGGTAAGCCTGTTTCATCACATGTACCTCCTGCTTCACAAGAATTCCTATCTCCCAGTTGCTATGAAGATCAAATGTGAGTTCTTTGTAAAGGGCTGGGGAAGGTTCCTGTTTATTTTTCTTTTCATGTGGCTGTAGAAATGTCAGTGTTTCAAGTTCACGTATAATAGGCCATCAATACACACCACACATTTTTATTATTACAAGTCGGTTAATTCTAGAAATAAACATCTGATCTAGCTTAGTCCCTTGAGAAATTGGCTGGGGGTGGGGATAACACATATCTACCCTCCATGGACAGTGCCATTTCCATACAGGTGTATCCCAGAAGTTAGAACTATCTTTCAAAGGAAAAATATCACAAAAAGTCATATAGTTGTAGGCTTGGGCAACATGTAAAGGCAAAAAAAAAAAAAAAAAAAAAAAAAAAAAAAGAAAAAAGAGTAGGTGGTTTACTTCTTCCCAGCTTAGTGAAACACATGAACCTTGGGCTTCTTTGGTTTTGTGCTATTTTCTTATTTTATTGGGTGTGTCATAGCTCTGACTGAGAAGATGATGAGTGAGCACAGCAGAGGGGCTTGTGCAAGAAGCTTTTTCTGACTCTTGTGCTGACCTTCCTGGGTATTTTTGAGGCTCGGGCCTCCTGTCATTGATGGGTCATATGCCCAAGTTCCCCCCTCGGTTTGTCCTTCCTGAGGACCTGACACAGAGCTCGGCGAGCACTTCTCCTCCTGCACATTACTCTGGGTTGATAGAGCTTTCCTACCACGTCTCCTGCTCCACACTGCTGTTTTCTCCAAGCAATAGGAAAATCTCATCTATAAAATATTGGTACAAAAAAAGAGGAACACATAGCTCACTAAGACCTCATGGCCGGCCTGTTAATTGCAATTGCAAGCATGTCAAAGTCACATGGGATCTTTTTTTTTTTTTTCGAGGGAGGGTCTCACTCTAGCTCAGGCTGACCTGGAATTCATCTGTAGTCTCAGGGTGGCCTCGAACTCACAACGAACCTCCTACCTCTGCCTCCCGAGTGCTGGGATTAAAGGCGTACCCCACCACGCCTGGCTTTATATGGGATCTTTATAGCAGAGCCTCAAGAGCAGTGTGGCTTTTTCCCCAGACAAGTTTCCTCTTTAAGCTTCTTCCACCAATTTGGGATGATGGAGTGCATAAGGTTATCTGACAGGATTGTATTAGAAATCTGCTGGCCAGCAGCAAGAGTACCCTCTGCAGCTGCAGTCTCCAGCGATGGAGAAGTGGAAGGGCGTGAACACAGCAGGCCCAGAAAGTCTGTTCACAGGCTTAACAATCACCATCCAGCACAGATCTCCTTCTTGTAAAGTCTTTAACGATCTACCGGCAACGCTGTTTCACTGGTCATGTGAGAGGAAAGCAAATAGATGGCACAAAGAAGGAGATAAAACACAAATAAAAATCATTTTATAATGTGATAAAAATATGTTTTATCAACATACACACAAATTCAGGGATTAAAAAGGAAATCAGGCTTATTGTGACTCAAATATTAATTTTGCCCACATAGAATTATTTTCTCAAATTCTTAATACTTATATATATATATTGGGGGGGGGGTATGGTGGCTGTGATGTAGTTTTGGCGGGTGGGTGTATGTCTATATGTGGATGGATGGACATTGTTAAAGCTGGATAAAAATAATATTCCAAAGCTAAAGTAAACTGAATGAAATAATTTTTCTTCATTGAGTAATTTTCATCTTGAGAGCTCTCTTGAAACAATTTTCATCTGAAACTTTAGCTTCAGAAGTTTTAATTATTTTTAATTTCACGACTTGATTTTGATGGGTGCTGTTGGCAATGGATTCCTATGGCAAGAGGCCAGGTTTAATCTATTGCAAGTGACTTCTGTAACCTTCAGTTTGGGAAATAAACAGGAGAACAGAAACTCAGTGGCGGGCGTGTTCTCTTCAAACATGTGTTCCTATTTAATACATTCAAATAAAATAAGCCTGTAGTTATTGGTGGTCAGTGTCATGGAATATGAGCTAATATAGTTTCTCATTAAAAAAAATAATATAAGGCTGCAATAAAGCAAACAGTTAGTCACTTTGTTAGATATGAAGTAATAAACCAGTGGCCTGGATGATAATGTGTATGCTATGCCTTAGGAGAAAGTCAACTTGATTGTTAGGCTTGTTAGTCTGTGACTCTGGCTTAGGGACCCAGAAAAGCAAGTTGTGATCAGACTCCACAGTTTGAAATGTGTTGGATAATATCTTAGTCTTCCAGAGCTTCCCATCTTCTGTTTCTACATGCTAAAATTGGGTAAGGACTATTCAGTTTGCTCAGTTGAATTGCTGGAATCCTGAGTGAACAACTGTCATCTGGAAATTTGAGAAGGAGACAGGGAGGGAGAAAGACAGGATGAAAAAGAGGGAAGGAAGGAAGGTAGGAAGGAAGGAAAGAAGGAAGGAAGGAAGGAAAATTAAGACAAAAAAGAAAACAAAAATGAAGAAACTGACAAAAGAGGGAAGAAAAAAAGAAGATAAGAGAGAAAAGGGCTCAAAATAAGGCAGCATTCATTTCTTGGGACCCTGCCATCTCTCTGTCCCACGCTGCTTACTCTTAATAATATCTTTATCAAATGGGCATTTCAAACTCTGTTTCTCTTTTAAATTAAATTATCTGTACCAGCATTAGTAAAGTGCTTCTAAAGCACAAGTCCTTCCACTGTGCAGTGCCCCAGCATGAAACACAATATTCTTCCACAGCCCCCTAGGACTCAGTGGCACAAAAAAAAAAAAAAAAAAAAAGATGAAGGAAGGAAGGAAGGGAAAAAGCAAAGGTGTTTCAACTGTGAGGGGTTGCTGAGCACTGGCTATTGAGGAAGGACCTCCATCCAGGCATGGTCGCATTTCTGGAAACCCACGGTGGACACAGCCCAAGTATCAGAGACCAAGGCCGAGCTTCATAACTCCCAGCAGGAGACATCTTTCCCAGATACCAGTCAGCTGTTGTTGGATGCGGGTTCTAGTCCCCTGGAGGTGATATTGAACACCCAGGGAATTTCTCTTCAAGATGCCATAATTCAAGGCTGGATATTTATTAACCAGATCTATGACATGCAGCATTGCCAAATCGTCATCTCGGTTTGCCTGGGCATTTACCCACCCAACCTTTCTAATACAGCGGGGGTGTTGGGTGAAATACGACTTTCTGATTGAAAGAATGCCTGCAGGGCTCCGTGATAAACAGCAGTTCATGCGCACTGTGGTTTGCAGTGAGCGGAAGGGGCCCAAACCTCCCCATCAGTTTATACACCCCTTCCCTGGGCCTCCCCCACCCCACCCTGCACCAAATTATCTCCGTTTATTTTTCGTCACATCTGACTGTGACCAATAATTTCTGTATGGCCAGCGTCAGTTTTGCCTGCTGTGCCTCGTTCTCTGGTTTTGTTTTAATTTTATTTTCTCCCTTTGCTTTTAGATGCCGAGCTGTATTTGACTTTAGGCAATTTTATGCAAGGGAAGGTTTAAGAAAACATTAACGGGTGAGGTGGAGTTGCTATAAACCTGTTGGCATGGAATGAAGTCCGTACACCTTATCATTTTGGCTACTTGGTCCTTTTTATTACCTTTTTTTTAGGGGGGTGGGATACCTATTGCTAACATATTTCATTTTCTCCAAGTGTATTTTTCCAGTACTAAAGCTATGCTTTTTTTAGGTCTACCTAAAAATTTTTTGAGTTACATCATTTGCACAAATATGTTGATGTTAACATTGAAAAACCTCTTTGCTTGCGGTTGTATATTTTATTTGGCTAAAAATGGCTCATGTCTAATACATTACACGTCCTTTGGTGATACTATTTAAGCGAGAAATTCCAAAACTCACAAATACCCAATAGCCAAAAAGTTCCAAAGCTGTGCAGGACCACTAAACATGCAATATATCTCCTTCTTTTCCAAACAGAAATAGATTTCTCTCTGATTTGTTTGATAAATTTGACCCAAGATTTCCATTTGGAGTTATTGGAGTTCCTACTGTTTTTCTGTGTGTTGGTGGGCCAAGGCCTAATCACCTCGAGGCCCACGGAGACCATAAATTACAGCGATGAGGTGGCGCTTTGTACTCTTGCCTGCAAAAGAAGACCATTTCCCCGCAGCCTATTTTGACAGGCATGAATTTAATTCATTGTTTTATGACAGATGGGAAAAGTGTACATGCTCATAGTACTGATTTATGGTCATTTGGGTCTGGAGGATTCTATAATTTGCAACTAATGTGAAAACAGATGGATAGGCAGACACCAAAGGTTAGGCTGACCGCGCGTCCCTGCGATGGTTACAAATGGCGTCCATATGCGACCAGTCGCTGGGTGAGGTCCGCCCTGGGACACCAGCCGGCCCCCCGAACCTGCCCTGCGCCTCTGTCTCCTGAGTAAGTCAGTGAAAGTGAAATTTGGGGGATATTTCTAAGCCTCAGTCTTTCAGGAGTTATTTTGCACGTTCTGAGCATGTGGGGTTCTACTTTTCTTTAAAAAACATTGAAAAACGATTTTTAAACGTGTAATGTAACTGGTGATTATCCAAACAAAGAATTGCACCTAAAGGCATTGGTGGCTGTTTTCATTTCAATTGACAAATTTATTTTAATAGAATGATTGATTGAAAATCAGCAGTGGGGGATTTCAAAGGAAATACCTTAACTGGGGGAACTTCGTGGGGTTTTTTTTTATTATTATTTATTTATATTGTGAAAAATGTGTTTGTGCTTAAGTAAATGAGTTTCTACTTTTCAAATCATTTTGGAAAATAAATAGATTACCAGGTGAAATTACCTAGTTGATGCAAAAAAAGTATTTAATACACTTTTGGCTATGAAGTGACATCACCAGAATAAATGACAACAATCCCTTCCTTTTTCTTGATGAAAACTTTAAGCCTATAGCAACAAGATAGACCAACAGTTAATTTTAGACGAATTGGTGCTTATAATCCACTTACAAATGGGAGAGACATTAGGGGCTTTCTTACTGACAGTTACCCACTGCCGTTTTAACATTACTGACTTGGTTTGTAATGTTTAAGTGTTAAAAATAAACATTACTTTTAAGGCTGAAGATAGAAGTTGTCTTCTGTTTCATTTTGAAAATTTGAAATGTAGATTGCTAGTCCCTAAATTAAGAGTGCAAAAGAAATATACAGATGTAATTAAGAGATGGTTTATTCTTGACCAGATCAGTATTTGGGTAGTAAAAGCCAGAAGATAGTGCCTTACAAAGTCAAAATATTGTTTTATTTTGAAATTATTGAAATGACACCTGGCTCAATCTAATGACCATTCCTGAGGCTTCACTAATGCAGAACTGTCTATTTTGGTCAGCCTAGCAGGACTTTTTCATCTTCACATGGTGCTGTGTGGACAGTGATACTGGGCCTCATTTGGTGCTTCAGAGTTTGTACATTTATTCTGGGAAAGGAAAAATTAAGGAACAGATAGCTGATGCTATTTGACACATATAAAAAAATAAACCAGCCAGGTGTGGTGGTGCATGCCTTTAATCCTAGCACTCGGGAGGCAGAGGTAGGAGGATCACCATGAGTTCGAGGCCACCCTGAGTTTACCTAGTGAATTCCACGTCAGCCTGGGCTACAGCAACACCCTACCTCAAAAAACCAAAAAATAAAAATAAAAAATAAATAAACAAAACCAGATGCATATTTTTTCTTGTAGCTGTGATCTGCTTAACAGTGAGCCCCTCTTTGCTGAAAAAAGAAAGTCACCTGAGTGCATTCTTTCAAGCCCTTCCTAAAGGAATTGTAGTCTTGGGGTGCCATGTATGCTTTGGGCACAAATTCCTGGATTCAGGATTGTCTCTAGGATGGCACCACTTTGAAAGCAGCTCTTGGGCATCCTTGTTCTTTCTCCCCATGTGATTACTTCTGCCACACCAAAACTCAGCAGGAAAGCCCTGCCCAATGCTGCTGCCAGGATTTAGGACTTCAGGACTGTCAGATATGCAACATTCCTTTCTTTATAAATTATCAAGTCTTGTATATGGTTGTAGCAATAGGAAATAGACTAGGGCATAGTGTCATAGAAATAAGTAGTAAGGACTGTATTTTACAATGTAACTTCTGAACCTGCTGTGGTGGGTGTCAGTGCTCTTTGCTCATGCTTGCTGTAGATATAGAATCAAATCTCAATGCCATGAACATTGCAAACACCAAGAGCAGCCTTGGACTCCTGGCTCAAGTATCATCAGTCCTAATCCCCAGCACCCTTGCTTGACTACCTGTGTCTCACGTCCATTCCTCGCCAGAGCTCTGCAACTTGTCCAACCCCTTCATGAGCTCAGCCTTGTTGGGTGCTAAGGGTCAGATGGGGATCCTGTTCCCTGGGAATGTCCAGGATCCCTGACCTCCTGAGTATATATCTTCTCATGCTCTATGACACTGAAAAGTGATTGGTTATTCATAGCATTTTCCCCCCTTCATTTACTAGGAGGCTGGATTGACTATATGAAACTTTTTTTTTTTTTCTTTTGAGATAGGATCTCACTCTAGCCTAGGCAGACCTGGAATTCCCTATATAGTCTCAAGGTGGCCTCAAATCCACAGTGATCCTTCTACCTCTGCCTCCTGAATGCTGGGTTAAAGGCATGCACCAAAACTTCTGGCTACATGAGCTTTTAAAATGCTGTATCTACTTGAGTAGCTGGTACTGATGTAGCAATTGCTCAATTAAAAAAAATAGTTAAAAGAAGAGCATAGTGGTAGAGCACTTACCTAACATCCACAAGGTCCTGTAGTCAGCACCACAAAAACATTAATTAAAATTATGGGGCTGGAGAGATGGCTTAGCGGTTAAGCACTTGCCTGTGAAGCCTAAGGACCCCGGTTCGAGGCTCGGTTCCCCAGGTCCCACGTTAGCCAGATGCACAAGGGGGCGCACGCGTGTGGAGTTCGTTTGCACAGGCTGGAAGCCCTGGCGCGCCCATTCTCTCTCTCTCCCTCTATCTGTCTTTCTCTCTGTGTCTGTCGCTCTCAAATAAATAAATAAATAAATAATTAAAAAAATTATGAAAGGAAGCTGGGCATTGTGGTGCATGCCTTTAATCCCAGCACTTGGTAGGCAGAGGTAGGAGGATCACTGTGAGTTTGAGACCATCCTGAAATTACATAGTGAAATCCAGGTCAGTCTCAGCTGGAGTGAGGCCCTACCTTGAAAATAAATAAATAAATAAACAAATAAATAAATAAAATTATGAAAAGAAATTGATCCTCAAGTTAACTATATGATGATAGAACTCAGTCAGGTAACATTAGATTATGAAGTCAACTTACACATAGTAATACAATTGCCTCATGGAAACAACAGCTATTTATGAAGAAACCCATTCTATGATTTTGTAATTTTTTTGGCTTTTACTTTTTGAAGTAGGGTCTCACTATAGCTCAGGCTGATCTGGAATTCACTATGTAGTCTCAAGGATGGCCTTGAACTCATGGCAGTCCTCCTACTTCTGTCTCCCAAGTGGTAGAATTAAAGGCATGCGCCACCGTGCCCGGCTGTAATTTAGTTAGTTAGTTTTTTTTTTTTTTTAATGTGGAAGATAAAGAATAAGAGTGAGCAAGTCAGTGAGAGAGAGAGAGAGAGAGAGAGAGAGAGAGAGAGAGAGAGAGAGAGGGAGAGAGGCAGAGAATTGGCACACTGGGGCCTCAAGCCTTTGGAATAGAACTCCAGACGAGTGTGCCCCTTGCACACATGTGGGACCTTGTGTGCTTGCGTCCCTGCATCTGGCTTACGTGGGACCTGGTGAGTCACACATGAATCCTTAGGCTATGCAGGCAAGTGCCTTAGCCCCTAAGCAGTCTCTCCAGCTGTTAACTTTTAATTTTAAAGTACAGATTGTCCTTTATATTTGCAGAAATATTATATATAAGGATACTCATTGACAGCATTGCTAAGAACCCCAAAGTAAAAATGAACCTCCCAGGCTAGCATTCTCCTTCTCTTACCTTCTTGTTCTGAAAGCACCTGTGTCCAGATCTCTGAATAATCTCCCATCCTTTCTTCTGTTTATAAAATCATAAGTTATATACTGACAGATCATTTTGTGCTGGTTTGCATATTTTTGTGTTTAAATAGAGAGCTAGTACTTGTAACATTCTAAGATGCTTTTTCCTAAATTAATTCAGTTGATATTCTGATGGGTACTCTTAATGCCTTAGAAATTAAACCACCCAGGCCAAGGAGGTTAACAGACCTACTGGAGACAATAAGTGCCACACCAAAAATAGGGTCCCAGGGGCTCAGGATCCAGAGTTCACACTCTTTACATCTGTCTTTTGTTGTTGGTGGTCTTCTCCATAATATTATTTTTCATCTCTGTGGTATTGTTGTATGTCTGATCCACTATCTTCCACGTATATAATACACATTAAATGGTTTGTTTTTGTTTTGTTTTATTTTATTTATATACAATCAGAGAGAGAAAGAGAGAGAGAGAGAGAGGGAGAGAGAAGAGAGACAGACAGAGAACGGGCACACCAGGGCCTCTAGCCACTGCAAATGTATGTATGTATGTGCCACATGTGCATCTGGCTTATGTGGGTACTGGGGAATTGAACCTGGCTCCTTTGGCTTCACAGGCAAATGCCTTAATGGATAAGCAATCTCTCCAGCCCCAAATATTTTTATTTATTTATTTACTTGATGGAGAAAGAGAGAGAGAGGAAGAGAGAGAAGGTATGGGCATGCCAGGACCCCTTGCCACTGCAAACAAACTCCAGACCCATGCAGCACTTTGTGAGTCTGACTTTTCATGGGTACTGAGAAATTGAACCAGGGCCATAAGGCTTTGCAAGAAAACTGAGCCATCTCTCCAACCCAGAATTTTCATATCACGTCAATTGCTCTAGTAATGAAAGCAGCAATGGGATACTTTGTATGATACCAAAATAACATAAACTTCTAAAACAACACTATTCGGGGTGGTGATTAGAATGTGCATGTTACTCCTGATATTCACTTCACTTGTCAACATGCTCTGACAGTGATAAAATATTTTAAAGGCATTACATTTTCTATATGCTTGTTAGGAACAATCAGAATTAAATCATGATTAATAATAAAATGTTGTGGTTATATTCCACCATTCATAAAGGAATGGAAACACAAAAATGTCCAACCATATGAAAAACCGAGAAAATTAGGACCCGTTCCTGGGGCTGGATATTATTTGCTCAGTGGCATGCTGCTTTGTAGGCAATGAACGTTAGTTCATCCCGATCTGCCTGCTCTCCTCTGCACTGGAACGTTGGGAGCTTAGATGATAGATTATGTCATGCTCCATTTCATCTTCCTATTTCTGCCTTATTTAGCAGTTCCCTGGTGGTTTTGCTTCTTACTGTTCTATCCTGTCGCTGCTGTTTTCTCTTTCTGATATTTTATTTCCCTTAAACTCCTCACCTCCAGCTTTATTTATTCCCCAAGGTTCCAAAAAGAAAACAATTAGATGAAGGAAGCCAGTGCTGATTCTTTCCCAGCTGCAATGAAGTGCTCAGGGCAAGCAGGCTGGGGAGGGGGGAATGAGGGATCTCCACCAGTTACACAGTGCAACGGGGTGGGGGGGATCTCCAGCAGTTACACAGTGCAATAGGCGGAGGGGGGAACTCCAGCAGTTACCCAGTGCAACAGGTGGGGGGGTGGGGTGTAGGGGATCTCCATCAATTACACAGTGCAACAGGTGGGGGGTATCTCCACCAGTTACACAGTGCAAAGCTCTTACTCATCCTGCTGACATTGCCTTTTGTGATGTGTTTTGTTTTTCTTACTTATTCTCTATAACTAGTATTGCACCAGATGCTCTTTACTACAGAAGTCTAATAAACATGAGACCAACGGAGGCAACATATGGAAGTCTGTATACCTCTTTGGTTGTCAGTAGAAGAAATGCACAGAGATGATTTTCTGTCTACTATGGAAGAGACAATAGTGACAGTCCTGTTTCCCAGGCTATTATGAAACAAGGTGGAATAGAAGTCTAGCATCAGGTTTTGGATAAACGTATAATCCTAGAGACAAATCCATCTTAATCAAGAAGATCTATCCTCCCCAAACAAGTTAAGTATCTTGAATCCGAAAATCCCAAACCCAACATGTTCCAAAATCTGAAACTTTAAAAAGAATTTATTTATCTATTTGAAGAGAAAGAGAGAAAAAGAGAAGAGAGTGTCCCAGGGTCTCCCACCACTGGAAAAAAAAAAAAAAAACACCCTGGATGTATGCACCACTCTATGCACCTGGCCCCACTGGGGAATCAAACACAAGTCTCCAGGCTTTGCAAGCAAGCAGGTAAACTGCTGAGCCATCTCTTCAGCCCCCCAAATCTGAACCTTTTTGAGTACTGACATGATAGTGATATATTACTGCAACTTTCCACCCCTGACCTCGTTAGGATAGGTTATAGTCAAACAGGTGCATTTGAATTCTCATGTATAAAATTCTCTTCAGGGGCTGGAGAGATGGCTTAGTGGGTAAGTGCTTGCCTGTGAAGCCTAACGACCACGGTTCGAGGCTCGGTTCCCCAGGTCCCACGTTAGCCAGATGCACAAGGGGGCGCACGCGTCTGGAGTTCGTTTGCAGAGGTTGGAGGCCCTGGCGTGCCCATTCTCTCTCTTTCCCTCTATCTGTCTTTCTCTCTGTGTCTGTCGCTCTCAAATAAATAAAAAAAAAATTCTCTTCAGGCTATGTGAATATAAGATGTACATATATTTTATGTTTAGATTTAGTCCAATCCCCAGGGCATCTCATTAAACACATGTGCGTGCACATGCATGTGCACACGCACACACAATGTCCCAAAATCTGACACACTTCTGTTCCCAAGTACCTCAAGTAAGATTGACTTGGCTAGAATCATGTAATAAATAGGATTTCAAGCTAATGGTCTTCATGTTAACAAGTAACTGCTCAGATATGTCTATGGCTTTTCTTTCTACAGCCTATTCTGGATAAGTATAAGTTTGACCAGTTTTAATTTAAAATCTGACAGGGCTGGGGAGAAAGGTCCATCTGTAAAATGCTGCCATGCAAGCATGAAGCCTTGACCTGATCCCTGACCCCATGTAAAGTGTTGGGCATGATGGTGCTTGTCTGTAATCCCACTGCTGGGGAGGAAGAGACAGGCAATTCCTGGAGATCACTGCCATCTAGTATTGCCTAAATAGGTGAGCTCTAATGCCAAATAGAGACCCTGTCTCAACAGAGGTAGGCTGCCTTCCTGAAGATGCCAGCCTGATGTTGTGTCCCAGCCTCCACACATGTATAGACACACTCACATGCAGCCACACACATGAAAACACAAACACACACAATGAAATAAAATCCACTACAAAGCTGATTTTGTATGTCTGTAAGCATACTAAGTGCAGCTGATTTTATTAAGGTGAAATTATATTTGCATGACCGTGGGTCTTACAGTTTCCTGAACTGGCAGAGATAGACCAAGATTTTGAGCTTGGTTCCACTGCTGTAACCCAGAAAAGAAAAATTCAAACTCATTTATGAGACTCAGATTTTCTACCTATAATCTCTGAATTATAAAAGCTGATCCATGGGTTATTTTTGAAAATAAATCAAAAAGATATAAGTACGTGTCAATAAAAATCATCAAAAAGCCTTTTTAAATTCAAAATTTTGACAACTTTTGTTATATACTATGAACTAAGCACCACATCATGTAATATATCCTTTTTTCTTCTGGTACTGAGGACCGAACCCAGAGCCTTGAACTTGCTAGGCCAGCCCTCATCCATTGAGCTAAATCCCCCAACCCTCTATACTTCTTTTTTAATAATTGTTTATTTCATAGGTTATAGTTTTGCATCCCCTTTCCCCAGTCCCCAGTGACCCTTCTCAGTCACTGTGGGGATTATTAGGGCCTCTGTCAGTCTCTGGGAAGTGGGGCTGTACCTCAGGTTATTTCTAGTCACCCTGTGTCTCTTACAATGTTCCAGCCCCCTTTTCCTCATCATTCCCTGAGCCTTGGCAAGCTGTGTTAGCAGTTCTCTGCAGCCTTTGTATTTCTGTTAATATGTGTTTCGGTTCACCGCGGTGCTTATTGCTATTTCCCTGGATGTGATTGTCGGGCTAGCATTGGGAGCAACACTCATTTCACTGCTTCTTCTGAGGTTTCTTCTGGACCCTAGTGAATGTGGTGGAGGTGGTAAAGGTGGCAGACATCATGGTGAGCGGTTGGCTCTCTTTTCTTGTCTTATTGATAGGGTTAGGGTTAAAGTTAGAGCTAGTTATTCTCTGCTGACTAAAATAGTCACTGCTTTCCAACTGGGAGAGTCATCTCAAATTATGCCCATGAAACAGTAATATTTTGAGCAGTAAGAGATTTGAGGAGAGCAAATCAGTTTTTACAAAGATCTGGGACATGGTATGGCCAGGTAAGCCCATGGAGTACCTTAGCACACAACGTTGCTGTAGACTGTGTTACTGTTCAGTAATTGTAATCCTCTCATTGACCTGCCAGGTGGGAGGAGAGTGGGGGTGCAAGGCTTAGCCATGTGACCTGCGATGCCCAGTGGGCTGTGTGGAGACATCTAGAGAACTTAAATCCAAGTCAAGCTGGTGGTTTACTTAGCCTCTTACATTTTCCTACCATCATGAGAAAAGCCTTTTCCAGGGCAGCATGGCTCCTTCTACCTGGGTTCTGGAAAGACACATGTACCTGATCTTAAGTTCCCTGTAATTTCCAGAGGGGTTGATCTGTGATAAAGCAGTAAGACTGGGGGTGGAGGAGAGCAGGTTATTCTCTAGCATTTTTTAAAAAATTTTTTATTTATTTATTTGAGAGCAACAGACACAGAGAGAAAGACAGATAGAGGGAGAGAGAGAGAATGGGCGCACCAGGGCTTCCAGCCACTGCAAACGAACTCCAGATGTGTGCGCCCCCTTGTGCATCTGGCTAACGTGGGACCTGGGGAACCGAGCCTCGAACCGGGGTCCTTAGGCTTCACAGGCAAGCGCTTAAACGCTAAGCCATCTCTCCAGCCCGTTCTCTAGCATTTTTGTAGCAAAATCCAATTGTCTATTAGACACATTCAACAGAGATATTTCTTGGGACATTAAATATGCTAATGAACACTATAGATCCCCAAATTAACTGGCTGTGGGCTTATATGTTCTTAGGAAAGTGCCTTCAAAAGGAAAAATTTACAATGATATTTTTTAAATAAGACAAAGCCTTATTTTTTTTTTTTCTCTTTAAAAACCAGGGAATATTACAGTTTCAAACATCCCATTTTCACAACACTCATTAATATTTATGGCTTTCTTCTATAGTAACCTATATGAATATCAACTGATGATATAACATGATCAAAATTATGCTTTTTAAATTTGATGAGCCTGAATTTGAAACCTAGTCCTACCACCTAAGAGACAAGAGACAGAGAAATTCATGTATACTCTCTGATACTTAGTCTCTCTATAGATAATATTGGGATCATGATTACAACTTCATTATAGGGTTGTGAGGATTCATTGAAGTGTGTGGTACGCTTAGCACAATGCTTGACTCAGGGCACTAGCTTAATTGTAACTGATTTCATTATTTATTTTAATGCTTATTTATTTGTCAGCAGAGAGAAAGAGAGATAGAAGATAGACACACAGAGAGGAAGGGTGTACCAGAGCCTCCGGCCACTATAAATGAACTCTAGATGCATGCAGCACCGAGGTCATTAGGTTTTGCAGACAAGCACCTAAAACGCTAAGTTATCTCTCCAGCCCCCTGATTTCATTACTTTTTAAAGGTCTATTTCCATAAGGTCGTCTTCTTTGGAGATATTGGAAGTTGACAATAAGGATACAGATATGAGGATAAGTTGATTCTTAAAAATATTTTATTTTTATTTGTTTATTTGGAAGAGACAGAGGGAGAGAGAGGGAGAATGGGCACACTAGGACCTTCAGCCACTGAACATGTACTCCAATAGCTTCTCGGCCTTTTGGCTAAGATCAAGTGTGAAAATGTACTCCAGGCACCTTATGCATTTGGCTCACATAGGTCCCCGGGAATCAAACCTGGGTCCTTTGGCTTTGCAGACAAGTGCCTTAACCAATAAGTCTTTCTTCCAGCCTGAAGTTGATTTTTTAATCAAAAAGCATAATATTCAGGAAAATGCCCCCCCCCTTTCCTGTTTTGGCTGAATGCAACTGTCTGCTTTCCAAATAACTGTTTTATATTACTGAATTCAAATTTTCCTGATCCCCACCCATCTCCACAAACCTGCCTCACCCCAAAGCAGAAACATGGAAAGACTGACAGCTGGTATTCTGTCTGCATTTACTGACATGAGTGGGTGCCACCCTGTCCCTGATGTCTCAGGATTGCCAGGACTTCATTACCCCACAAAGCACCTGCTAGGCACAAATTGGCAATGTTGGTTCCAATTAAAATCCAAAACCCAGGGTTGGAATTTTGCATTGGGTGAGAAGTTTCATCATTTCCAAGTATAAAGTGAAGCTTCTCTAAGCCCCACATCGACTCCTCTGCTGAAATGCTGGGAAGGAAGTGGTCTTTTAAAAGGTGGGATAAGTGAAAAGGGAAACTGTCTCTTGTAGACTTTCCTGGGGGCGTGGGGAGCCATAGGCCCTTTCCCTGAAGAGCCCTGCTAAGCGCTAGCCTTCTGAAGTTCCTGTGCTGTGCCATGGAAGGAAATGGACCTGCCAGTGCTTGTTGAGGTAAAATTTAAGTCAAGGCTGGGTTAAAGACTCAAGTTAAGCACTTCATTTTTATGGTTTAAAGAAGAAAAAATTGTCTGTGAAAATGCTGCTTTTCATATGGAAGGATTCATTAATATGTTTTGACAACTGTAAAAGTGGGGGTGTGTTTTTAAGTGGGCACACTGAATCAGGGTGAGTGAACAAAGCACGCCCATGCGTCTTCAATGTACTTAAACTCGCCTTAGTGTGCGTTGGTGGTCTCCAAATATTCCAGTTGTTTTTATTTGCATTTTGTCACAATTTACAATTTACTCCTACCTCTTCCCCTTGTCCAAACACCAAAAGCAAAACTGCAGGCAAATTATACTTGGAATTTTATACACAGCATTCAGAAGTTTATAAAGCAGATGCATCTGAAGGCAGATACATGAATCCACAAAATGATGGCATGTCAAGAGCAAATCAAGATGAATTTATAAGAAAGCCATGCAGGTGGTATCTATATGTCCGAGTATAGAAGGTATTTTCTTCGTTGTGATAGAATATATATGACAGAATGTAAGGGTTTGTCACTGTGTTTAAACGTGCATAAACACATTCACATTGTTCTGCACGTGCCATCACCACTCACCTCCAGACCTTCTCCATCTTCCTCAACTGAAGCCCCAGGTGACAATCATTCTCCCTGGCAAACAACACCATTTTATTTTCTGTTTCTATGACTGACTAGGCAAGGTACTTCACAGGAGTGGAATCATTCCACATATTTGCACTGTTGTGATTGGCTTATTTCACTTGGCATGGTGTCTTCAGTGTTCTACCACACTGGGCCATGTGTCAGAGTTCCCTCCCTTCTTCTTGCTGAACAATGTTCCATTGTTCTCATTTTGCTTAACTATTCATCTGCCAATAGAAACTTGGATTGCTTCCACCTTTGGGGCATCATGAATAATGCTATTATGAACATGACTGTGTAAGTGTGTTTCTTTTTTTGCTTTTGATTCTGTTAATATCAAAAGTGGAAATTGCTAGCTCATGTGGTAAGTCTGTGTTTAACTTTTGGAGGAACCATGACAGTTTCCGCAGAAGCCTCACCATTTTATGCTTGCTATCAGCAACATAAGGTTTTACTTCTCCACAATCTCAGTCACTATTTCGTTTTCTTTAAAAAGAAAAAAAAAGTAGGGCTGGATAGATTGTTTAATGGTTAAGGCACTTGCCTGAGAAGCCTAAGGCCCCAGGTTTGATTCCCCAGAACCCATGTAAGCTAGATGCACACAGTAGTGCACGCATCTAGAGTTTATTTGCAATGGCTAGAGGCCCTAGTGTGCCCATTTGTCTTTTGTCTCTCTCTCTCTCTCTCTAATAAATAAATAAATAAATAAATAAATAAATAAATAAATAAGATATATATATATATATATATATATATATATATATATATATATATATGGTGAGAGAGAGGGTCTAGATTTCACATATGAGAAGAAACATGATAATTTTTTTGTTCTGAATATGGCTTGTTCCCATTAGAATGATGATCACCAGGTCCATCCATTGTTCTGTAGATGACATAATTTCATTATATATGGCTAAATGAAACTCCAGTGTATCTATCTATATACCACATTTTATCTACTCATTTGTTGATGATCACCTAGTCTAAATATATAAGCTAGATATAGTGAATATTGCTACACTGAATGTGGATGTGTATGTAGCTCAGAAAAAAAATGCCTTCTGAGACATTTCTCCTTTTATCCATTCCTGCATTCTGTGCGCTCATTTCTTTGTGTTGGAAAACAGCCGTACAACTGGCAACAAGGACTTTTCTATTTATTTTGGAGATGTGCCTGCTAGCCTGGCTTGGTCATAGTAGACGACCACACATGTTCCTCTTTGCCCTCCAAGTGTCGTCACTGTGTCCTGTCACCATGGCCCACGGCATCCAGCAGTCTCTCGGGAAGGATTAAGCTCCACTTTCATGGCTCTGTCCTCTTGCCAGACACAGCCCTCAGTGTTTTGCACACATTAACTCATAGTCCCAAGCAACCTATAACTGCTCCCATTTTACAAGTGTAAAAACTGAGACACAGAAAACCATGTAATTTTCCTGGGGCCACACAGCCAGCATATGTGGAAGTCAAGAAGTCCAGTTGCTTGGCTTCCTAATCACAAGGGCCAGAATTTCTTATGTGGCTACAGGAACCTGTAGCTCCTTCTCTCTGTCCACTCTCTATACCTGCCAATGGGCTGGAATTTGAAAACAGGTCACCCAGAGGCATTACTACACCTTGGGAAGGAATGTAAAAGTGGAATGTCTTTAAAAAGAGAACAGTATAATGGTTTCACAAAAAAAAAAAAAAAAAAAAAAAGTTAAGCACAGATGACTGTATGACCTAGCAGTTTCCCTTCTTGGGAAAGTAAAGCAAGGATTTAAACAGATATTTATGTGCCCATACTGTTAGCAGCATTACTCATAGGCCCAAAGTAAAAGCATCATGTGCGTTTTTTTTTCCCCCTCCTAAGAATGTACTTTTAGGCTCAAACATAAAGCTTGGTCATAAGGATATTATTACATCTCTCAACTTCAGCCAATTAGGTGTCATTTTTATCTCATATTCTTGACGGATGGACTTTCACACCATCAAGAGCTGAGAAGAGACATCAGAATGGAATGAGTCACCCAGCAGAATGGCTGTGTAACTTTTTCCCCAGGAGATGAGAATCGAAATGGCAAACCATAAGATGCCCGCATGTATCCTCAGACCAAGCCCAACCTGTTTACATTACTTCTCATTTATCTTGTATCTAGAGAGAATTTGGTAGAAAGGAGAGAAGAGAACTCCCTGTGCATATCACAGTGGTCAGTCTTTGATTGGTATATATTGTAACTATAAATTCACTATTGACCAATTCATCACAACTTGTATTTGTGGTTCCTTGAAATCACTGTGTCTGAAGACAGACCTTTTCCCCTTAGAATTTCTTGAATTGGATATATATTAAAAATGACAGAACTCTCAATTATCCATGCCACCAACAAATATTGGTTCTTTCTTTCAATACTCAATATTGAACTGAATTCTCTGGTAGAAACTCCCAGCTTAAAAATTTGAACAAATAACTACTTGTTCTTCTATCAGAAAGAGAGAGAGAAAAAAAAAAGCAAGCATTTTCAGACCGACAGTGAAAAGTTGTCCTGAAGATGAGGCCCAAATGAGGGACTGGCTCCAAAAATAAGCTAGGAAGAAACCCAGGAGGAAAATGTCAAGACATCAAAAGGGACTACTTTAATAATAAATATACATAAGGAAAACATAAAACACATAAAATTCATTTGACAATTACAAAATCTTAGTAACTGGAAAGATACCATATGGTAACAAGATAACGGGATATGGTTATTTTTTCCTGAACAAATATAATAATTTAATAGTTTTAGTCAGAATCATGATGAAAAAAACTGTTTGAAACTATCAAAGGGAATTTTATGGAAAGAAACTGGCAGAACTAGGGCTTAACAAACAAGCACAGTGGACACAGCTCCTGAGATATGATTCATGGTGGTAACAGTAGCTCATGCTTGCCATGGGTTTGAAGCACATTCTGCTCTCTGTCTTTGGTGACAAGAGTATCCTGTCTTCCTGCTAACCATCTTGAGTAGATTCTTCTGCATAGCTTCTCCTTTCAGCAGACACCAGGGTGGTGAGCACTTGCCATCCACTCACTGAGCACTCAGCTCAGGCGGGTTGAGCCCCTTAGCTCTTTCTAATTCCAGAGCTCACCTGTTTACTCCCTGTACCCCAAACAACAGAAAGTAAAACAGTCTCGCTTCAGTGCACAATCAGTGATGGACACAGGAGAGGGGACCTGGGCTGCATGTGCACTAAAGGTTTAACTTCTGCCTAGCAAGAAATAAAACATTATTCAATGATTACTTGCTTGCATTAGCAAACTAAAACCTTACAGTATGGAATTCACTATGCTAACATTCACTGGATTAAGTAGCTAAAGGGAAATAGCAAAAACCAAAATTTAAAAAATAATAAAATTTGGAAAGTTACTGGAAAGTGTAACCGTTCTCATATGAGCAAACATCTTTGTGAATGTGAGGAAGTCACAAGAAGACGTGACAGAACAATTGGCTAAAATTACAGTGAAATAGATGCGATCAACACAGACAATGCTATTTTGTGAGAACTTAGGCTATATATCACACTAGTCAATAGTTCTTGTCCTGTAATTCCCTAACATTTCTTCAAGAATTATTCTAAGGGAACTCATCAGCAAGGTAGCCAAAGACAGAAAGGGCCCTTCTGTAAGCAAGTTTTAGAATTCATTTTTTAAAAATATTAAGTAACTGTAAAAAACAACTTGATAGGGGAAGAGTTTAATAATTCTCACGCCTCTTTGATTTCTTATGTTGTCATTATCCTACTACATCCAGGCAGCGCACGCTGGCATTTGAAGCTCACAGGGTAAGCTTGTCTGCAGAAGAGGATGCTGGCTGTTATGATTGTGGAGGAAGTGGGATCATAGGACATACTTAATTTTATGTTTTCTTTATGCAGTGTTTGTAACTTCTCAAAAATCAAGCAAAATAAATCATAGTTACAACTAGAAAGTAAGGATGAAAATGAAACCAAAACTAGATGTGAAATTGTCCATGCAACCTGATTATCATGTTTACATCTAACCACTTGAAGACGTAGAAAAATCAACAAATCGTAATAACTATTTGAGGAACATATTGTCAATAATCTCCCACTTCTTTGTTTTAACTGATTATTCTACTTTTCAACATGTAACTTATGATCTCATTTTTCTAACAGGAAAAAAATAAACAATGTGCTAATGTAAATACAAAAAGTTTAAAATAGATCAACTTCCCAGCTGCCCATTTGTAGATATTCTGTTTGGTTTTACTGCACGTGTGGACAAGCTTTCACGGGCTGGCATCTCTGGTTTAAATTATTATACAGAAGCCATTTCACTTCCCGTGTAAGTATCTCAATTAAATTTCCCAGGTGTAGTTAGGTGCGGTGTGGATGAGGAGGAAGGGGTCCTTGTCATCTCTAAATGCCCTTGCTATGGGAGGTGAGAAGTGAGCAGACTGCATGGGGACAGCCCTGGCCGCCCAGTGCTATTAGGTTCCCTTGCCTTCGTTTTCTGGTTCCACACCACTCCAGAGGGGTGTCTGCTTGGGCCTACACCTTGTGAACTTTGGGACAACAGTGACATTTTAGTTTCCAAGGTTAATCATTTTTATAAAGTGAAACAACTGGCAGGTATCAAAAACAAAATACAGCAGCAAAGAGTTCACAGAATTTTTGTACCAGTTCTCACATCAATCAGATCTGGAATCTTCTATAAATACTAAACTGGTTGGTTCCCACTTGATTTTGGTGATTTGTTTTTGGAATTTCCTCATAATAATAATTTTTAAAGGCATTGGTCATCTTTTGAGAATCGATTTGGTTTATCCACCAAAGCAAGCAGATTAAAATTGAGTATAATTTATATCCAATACTGGTATTCACAGTATTAAAGTGCTTAGTAGAGGATGAGACACTTTTTGAAACTATATTTTCTCTATATTATTCCAATTTTCATTAAAGGAAAACTGAGAAGTATTTTTTTTTTCCTTTTCAGATATGAAAAATAAAGCAAGGAAGCAAAGTTGAGAGAAAAAGATGCTACCTCCAGACAATGGTGGTGCTGGGTTGATTTCCTCCCCCATGCTCAGGAAGGTGCAAACTCCACCTCTGGGTGACACGGAAGAAGGATGTGATGATCACCATAACTGGGAGCACTGAGTTGAACTTTTACATATTTAATCATTTCTTGCTACTTACTGCTGCCACTGCATTGAATCTCAATTGAAAACCATCAGAGTTAGCTGCATGAGGCTCGCGGACTTCTGCAAACAGCAGAGTGTAATGAAAATTGTGGTCACTGATCGGTAAAAGACAGGAATTTCCATTTCCCTCGCACTTGTCTCTCAGCATATCAAAAATTCACTTTCCTTGCAGAACATGTTTTCCTATGTCCTTACACTCTAAGATCTTTTTACCCCACTTTTCTTTTCACACCCTGCTAACTCATGCCTTACGTGCCTTTTTTTTATCCTGCTGTGTGGCTGAAAAACCTCAAGATCAGTAGGTGGTCATGGACTGGTGCCCCAAATCCTGTAAGGAAAGTAGGTGTGGAGTTGACAGGTCTCAGGACAGGATCTTTCAGCACCAGATATAGGAGCTACCAGCTTGCAGAACACATGCATGCCTTATCATTCTCTGTGAGTCCTCTGGGAACCAACGGCACCTGGGTACCATAAGGTGGGCTTTCCTTTCATGCATGGCTGTACTGAGCCACGTCTGCCTTCTTACAGCCAATGTAGTGCAGAATGTCTTCAAATAGAACCTTACATTGAACAAATCAATTATGTTGTGTCTACAGGATGGTGGGATTGGCAGCTCATCTCTCTAGATCACACCAATATACCACTGTGGCTAGCAGCCAGACCTGGTTTGGCCAACTCATAAGCCTAGCTGAGGCTTCCAAGTTTCCAACATTTGTGTATATTCTCTCTGCACTCGGTAACTCCATGAGGAAGGGGCTGCTCATTTGAAATTACTCACTAGTTGACAAAGCAAATATTTTGTTTTCTACTGTGAACTGGGTGCCAATTTGCAGCTAGAAATTTAAATTTTGTCACCCACTTATACACACCTGAATCTTCTATAAGTGATGTGAAGAAGGCTAGGAAATCTTATTTACATCCCCAACTCCCAGAGGAGAGAGGCCAGGGCTTCAGTCTGGGAAGATAAAAGATTAAACAGTAAATTATTTGAGCAGAAAATATTTTCCAAATACATGAAATATTTTTAGTACTTTAATCCTTCATAAATCCTTTCAGTATACCTATAAAAGTATAGAAAATAAAAGCCTCTTTATTTTTCTTCCCTTGTGTAAAATGCAAGAAAAATAAAAGTGAAAGGGGAGTGAATAATCATTGATTTTGGCACTGTGGAAAATAGCTACTTTCTCCTAGGGTGATGCTCTCAACTCTTTCTGTGCATTAATTTTATAGAGGGCTTTCAAACATCACCAAAAATCACCATGTTGAGGCTATACCCAACTACTCAAAGCTCTGCAGGTATCCCCAGTGGGTTGGTGGTCAAGTTTGAGAAGCACAAATTCTGCTAATTTTTCAGGTAATGATACTTCTAGGTTTCAGGAACCTGACTCCCACCTTACACAGCCATCCTCTGGAACATTCACAGCACTCTCCATAGGAGGCCCCAGGAATGTCCTCATAGTGCCTTCAGCCAGAAGAACGGCTGCTCCAGGTGCTTCTGGATGAACACCATACTGGACCACTCTGTCTTCCACTGACTACCACCATTTAGATATTTCTTTTGAGAACAAAGATTGTGTATTTTATTTCTACATTCTTCTATATCCTGTATATTTTTAAGGCATGAATCAGGACCTACGTTTTATGCTTAAGTGACT
Source organism: Jaculus jaculus (assembly GCF_020740685.1). Classification (NCBI taxonomy): domain Eukaryota; kingdom Metazoa; phylum Chordata; class Mammalia; order Rodentia; family Dipodidae; genus Jaculus; species Jaculus jaculus. The sequence continues at coordinate 104,248,104 of NC_059109.1, forward strand.
GGGTAGAATTAATAAACCCATGGAAGTATTCACCTGGCTGTTGAACAGTATGGTATATTTTAAAAGGCCATAAAAAGAACGTGGGGGTGTTTTCACCACAAAGAACTGATGAATGTTTAAGGAGTCAGATAAAGCTTAATTGACATGATATGACCATGTTATAATGTACATATGTATGTACAGGTTACAGGGTAACTTATAAACACAGACAGCTTTTTAGGTTTTAAGGTCTTAGTTAAAAAGGAAAGCTGAATTTAAATACTATCCACTTGACAGCATCAATTCATTTCGGTCCAGTGCATAATTGTGAAGTACCTCCTGCTCACCTTGCCCCTGGTACAAATGCTGGGGACTCAATTCTAAATAAGACAGCCACCACAAATGGATGGTCCTGTTTTCTCTGAGGACCCCTTTACGGCGGGCTCCTCGTCTCTCAGCAAACATCTGACTCCTACCTTTCTAACAGAGACTCTTAATCCACCCCTTCTCCTCGCTGAAGGCTTTAGATACACACAAGACAACACTGAGCGAGACGGGACTGGCTCTAGCTAAGGCAGTGTGGAAAGGGCTGCTTATTTTTAGCATATGTTCTGTACTCAGAGCTGCCTTTAGGAATCTCCCTCCAACTGGGCTGGTTGCTGAAGGGGGGGGGGACGTATTTACTTATTCAGAGAAGACTCGAACTTAATATAAACATTCTTTGATCCAGAGAAAAAATTTTAACTGACACGCGGGCAATAGTCTGGTCTCTGACTGACCATAAAACTGGCTGTTGCAATTTCTGAATTCAGAATTCTCACCCTTAACCCAGACCCCAGTTAATTTGGAGTTTGTGTTGAAAACATGTTGAATGCTTTGCCCTAAATCAGTCAGCCAATAGGTATTTCTATGCCTGGCACTGTACACTTAAGTTTTGTTTTTCTGTGGGAAAAAATAATATAAAAAGCACAGAGCTGATTCAAGGGTCACAACAAATGCCCGGACTGGTGTTGAATTCCTTCCTGCAGCCTTTTCTTTCTGCAGGATTCTCAGGAACCTTACTAAAATTCTACAGATACTTTATTTGACATCAGGTTTGTTTTTTTTTTTTTTTTTTAATTTGAAGGGATACATTAAAATAGGATGTTAATTTAGAAAAAATGTTTCCAAAAGTTCTTGACACAGAGGACAGAGGCAAAGTCCAAATGAAAGGCAAAGGTTCACCTGACCATGGCCTAGAGGGAAATGCCTATGTTTGAAATTATAGAATATTGTCTTGGAGCTGACCTTGTACCAGAAGATTTCTATTGGTTCGAAGATGGCTAGAGAAGAATTCTGTTGGTATACCATATATATGTAGATATACATATATATACTTAATATATATATTATATATGTAGATATATTTATATTATATATGTAGATATATTTACCAACAGAACATATACATGTGTGTGTAGAGAGAGTATAAATATATGCTTTTATGTTACTCAAAATTGAACCTAGCACATACTAGGTAAGCACTCTACCCTTGAGCTATCTACCCCAGCTTAGTTTCTCTTTATTGTGTCCTGCCTCTGATAATGAGAAAATCACCCCGTGTCATGTAAAAATTCCTCTATGCTATTTTAGCTCTTGGAACCTCTGTAAAAATAGCTCCATTCAGGAAATTCCAAATTAGAATTGTCTTTGGTCTTGAAGTATTGGAGGTACAAGGGAACTGTGTGTAGCAGTTTATTCTCCTCCACAGGGGTCATATTTTGACACAGGCTGTGATCCTCCCACCCCTCACCTCTTCTCCGTATGCAGTTATCGTTTGACTATGGAAGGCACAGGGAGACTATTTCTGCTTTAAATCCTGCAGAAAATGGTAGAGGAAATTCTGAATTTGGGTAAAGTGGTAGATGAACATCATTAATGTCTAAGAAAACCTACCAATTAAAACTGATTGGGTTGTTTCAAAATCAACCCTTTGGCAACATATTTGGAAACACAATAAATATACAATTGATAATGTAAGCTACTGTGGCTCATAATACATTCAGTTTCCACCAATTTTACATGGGAAATTGGCTAATCAAAGGGCTCTTGGAATCAATGCATGCACCCTATAAACAAATGTTCACTCGTAACTGCAGGGTTTCAAAGTCAGGGAGGGTACTCTGATAATAGGCTTACTGAATGTCTCAGATCATTTAATCAAACTATGCTCTAAGACAGGAAGTTTAAGGCAAAGTTAATTTTAAATGTGTGGTTTATATGAATGCTTGTCTTTCTTTATTTCTTACTTCCTGTCTTGCTGTGCTGGGGATGGAACCCAGGGTCTTAAGCTTGCCAGGCAAGGGCTATACCACTAAGCTACATGCCTAGAGGTAATGCTTTGGTTGTTTATGTATCAATCATGACAGAACCATTATGATGCAACATGCCTCAAGGGATTCTGTTGGATAATTTGTCAAATTTTAATTTCAGTAGTGCTTGTCAGAAAGTAGACTGTGGTCAAAGAAATGCCCCTGCTATTTCTTACATGCCAGCTCTGAGTCCTCCCTCCCGTTGATATCAAAGAAATAGGAAATACTCTAGTGTACACCCAACACTGGGAAAATTGTTCTCCTAAAACACAATGTTTTAGTGTGTGTGTGTGTGTGTGTGTGTATTATTACACTACATATACATGTATTATTAACTTTTCACTATTCAGGCAAATATTTCCTTAAAATATTATTAAATGCATTCTATGTTACAGAGAAAATATTTTTTTCTTGTCTGAGAAAAGCAAATAAGCACCTAATGTCTTCACAATTTGTCTAGGAATATTTATATTTGAAAAAAATCATCAACTTTTAGATTTTCATAATGTAAATATTTATGCAGTTATGAAATTATACTAAGCTTAAATATATAAGACATTTATATAATTTTATGGAAATTTCTATACTCTATGGGCAATATAAATTTTGAAGACACATATACTATAAGAAAAATGCTTTTTAAATTTTATCCTATATTTATCTAATTAATAATGAATTAAAATGTAAATAGAAAGAAAAACGGAATGTTTTCTACATGCATTGAATCCTGGGTTAATCAGATTTGGAAACCAAACAATTTTACAAGTTTGGCTCCAAAAGCTATATTTAATTCTGCCTTTTCCTGCATCCTGAGTTCCACCTTTCACCCAGCTTCCATGCCTCCGTGCCTAAGAGTAAATGTTTAAAAGTATAGAGGAAGTTACTCAGACCCATGTAATAACCTTAAAAATGAGAAATCACACATGAGAATGTGCCCATACTTGCGCTCTAGCAAAAGAATGTTAGAAAATGAAAGTGGATTGGTGATTGTGAATAATACGTGATTTGATTAAAACGAGAGTGCTTGCTCTTTGGCACTCTTTTCTCTGTAGTCTTAAAAATATCCCTAGCAAAAAATATTTTTCCCTAAGGTGACAATATACAGTTGTTGTTTTAAAATGTCATAGAACAAAGGAATAGTTGTCACAGAAAGAAGTCAATACAAGATGCAACTATCACTTTCCTTCCAAAAGAAAATCACTATTAGTCCTATAATTTTAGCATGGACAATGTTTCCAAATGATTTTTCATACTAGCATAGACCTATTGGTTTTAGCTCTCTCTCTCTCTCTCTCTCTCTCTCTCTCTCTCTCTGTGTGTGTGTGTGTGTGTGTGTGTGTGTGAGAGAGAGAGAGAGAGAGAGAGAGAGAAGTCTTGATTCCCATTTATCACATGCAAATCTACCAAGCAGGTGTAGAGCAGAGACTAGTATTAAGGAAGCAAAATCCCAGATGAGACATCTGAACAGGTCCCTTGCTTCTCATTGCCAGGTAACAATGTTTAGAAACATGGGTATTGGGGGAAAATAAAGACAGGTAGCCCACAGCTTTTGTTAGTTTGGGGGTGTCTGGGCAAAACTCATGGATGTTTCCATTCTTCTTTCTTTCTTATGCTTCCTACAATTCCAAGGGAATGACAACCGACCTCAACTTCTCACTTGTTCCCCGGGGAAAGAACTAGGACTATGAGCAGAAGGAAAGCCACCACCACCACCTGGCTGGCATGAAGATGCAATTCTTGGGGGATTTCCTGTGTTTCACTGCACATTGTTTTGTCTGAGGATGGTACCTCCACATGAACAAAGTGATTAATAATGGTGGCATTATTTTTGACTCTAGTACTTTACTAGTTTCTCTGCTTTACATCTAGTGAATTCATTTCACTCTGCCATCTGAAATATCACAGTTTGATCAAATAAGTAAATTAATAAAGTTGAAAGTGCTTCCAAACTAGGCAGACACCTTTCTGTAGGGGGGCTTTTATTACTCTTCCCAGCTGATATTTATAACTCGGCCATATGTGGTTATAAAGATTTATTATGAGCCTGTGGAATAAGTTCTGTTAATGTGTACAGTAAATGTCCAAGTTTTGACTCTGTAAGCCTTGGAGATTTCTAACACGATGAAGCCATTTTTGATCAGAAGCCAAGCGGCGCGCAGTTGGAGCGAAGCCTCATATTGACAAAGGGCTTAGCTCTGGGCCTTAGACTATACTAAGCCTGTGTGTGAGTTCCGTAAGAATGTTTGCAAAGTTCAGGTAGGCATTTTTCTTCTTCATCACCATCCTCATCTAGAAGAGTTGATGTTGGAGGATCCATTGACTAAACATTGAAATGGAAAATTTTCAGACCACAAATAAAGGCCAGACTGAAATGAGGGGCCAAGCTGGCCCAAGACACAGTGAATGGGACATCTGTATGTCCTCCACAGCCATGAACAGCTACTGCGCAGACCCTCTGAGTTCATATAGAAAGAAAAAACTGTACATACCAGCTGTACAAGCTCATTCTCCCTTGATGGCCAGTGGACAGGGGACACAACTCTATAGCTGTCTCCTTCCACACACCCTCTGTCCTCTGAAGCCTCTCTTCTACTTAACATTTGTCTATATATATTTTCTTGTGTGTGTGTGTGTGTGTGTGTGTGTGTGTGTGTGTGTGATGTATGCACATGTGTAATGTGTTAATTTGTGTATATACACATGTGTATGTGCACATTCACTTTTGTGAACATGGAGGTAGAGGTTGATATCAGGTTTCTTCGACAATTGTTCTCCACCTTATTTATTGAGTCAGCGTCTCTCACTAAACCCAGATTTCACTGATCTGGCTAGACTAGCTAGTTAATTTGCCCAGGGATTCGCCTATCTCCACCTCCTAAACACTGGGGTTACAGGCTCGTGATGCCAACCCTGGAATTCATGTGGGTGCTTGGGATCTGAATTTGGGTCCTCATGTTTGCAGGGAAAGTGTTTTACTAACTAAGCTATTGCTTCAGTTCCACTTTTTTTTTTCTTTCTTAAAAAAATATGTATGTTGGGCAGGAGGGACGGCTTAGAGGTTAACGTGTTTGCCCGCAAAGCAAAAGAACCCAGGTTCAATTCCCCAGAACCCACGTTAGCCAGATGCACTAGTGGGTGCATGCATCTGGAGTTCATTTGCAGTGGCTGGAGGACCTGGTGCACTCATTCTCTCCTTTTTCTCTCTGTCAAATAAATAAATAAATGAAAAATAAAAATAGTTTTAAAAAATGTGTATGTAGGCTGAAGAGGTGGCTCAGTTAAGCATGATTCCTGAACAACCTTCAGGACCTGAGGGTGCCTAAAAATGTTTGAGTCCCAATCTCAAGATCCCATATAAACAGCTGGGCATGGCCATGCATGTGTATAACCCCAGTCCCTCAAAGGGAAGCAAAGAAACCAAGGAATCATCCAGGCTGAGGAAACACAGCAATCTCTGGTATTAGTAAGAGACTCCAGCTCAAATAAGAATTGGCAGAAGAGTGATGGAGCCAACATTGTCATCTGGCTCTGGCCAATTCAGGCAAGTGTCCCCACCACAGCAGAAGACATGTAGTTCCACAAAGCCACATAGATGTACTACACCATACATACCACATCACACAATACAAACATACATACATACAAGCAAGACAAACATGTATATGTTATTCAAGTGAATACACGGTATTTAGAGGGAAGACCTTTGAATCTCTTCTGGAATGCTAGAACTAAACACCATTAACTGGGTGGCCAATACACAGCACAAATTTATCGCTCACAGTTCTAAAGTCTGTAAGTCCAATATTAAGTTGCTGGTAGATTTGGTATCTGGTGAGATACTCTTTCCTAGCTTATAGATGCTGTGTCTTCACCATAGGGAAGCAAGAAATGTACTATCTTTGAACTCTATTATAAGGGCACTAAATTCACCCATGAGGGCTTCATGGTCTGATTGCTACTGCAAAGCCTTGTTTCCATATCCATTACCTTGGTGGTTTCAATTTCTATGTATCCATTCTAGGAGCAAACATTCATTCACACCATAGCAATCTTGAAATAAAACAACAGAGTAGGACAGTGGCCAAAGTTTTCAAGCAGGTTCCTCAACCATGAAATAGTTAGAGTCACCTGGGTAACTCTTTTGAAATATTAGAAATGTAGTTTGTCCTCCTCCTCTGGAGGAGGTAGTCAGCCTAGGCAAGAGATTTTTCTCATAAGGTCACACACTTTTGTAGACAGCCCATATTACAAAGTACTTTTCTAAGCCAACGCACTTTGCTCCATCCCAGGGATTAACTCACACATATTTTTGATGGTAATTATCTTGACTGGTAACAAATCTGAACAACATTGCTCTACTATGGCTTAAATATTTTTGTTTTGGTGATGTTAATAGCATTATGCTCTAAGGCTCTTGGACATCTGAATAAATGCTTATAAGTAAGTAAAATGCAACATGAAAATATATGTATGTTGGTTGATGTGAAGATGAAATTCAGAGCTGAAAGAAGTGAGAACTTATAAATTTCCCTTTAGTAGCCAGAAGTGACTTCATTCATGGGACAGTCTCTTGGTCACGACTTTGAGTAACATAAACATGTCTCCTGTCTCCTGCAAGGGAACATTCCTCATCATACGGACCAATCTTTCTAAATCATAACAGGTTATGTTTACCTGGATAAGGCTATCAACATTTTAAAAGACTGACCCATTTGTAATGAGTAATTTATCTCTTTTAGCTGAAGTATAGATAGGTGAGCTTTGATGACAGAGGTCACATCTTCTTAGGGGTAAGGCAATCAACGAATCAAAGAAGCATGGGAAGAAAGTCTGGGTTTAGAAAACCAAGGCACAAGAAAGCATGCAGAGCAGGGACAGGGGGAGCCAGCCAGAGTGCAGTCAGAAGAGAGCGAGGCTGGAGACAACGTTAGAGTATGACTGAGCACACCCACTTTGCTTACTGCTTGGCAGCTACACTGAACTAGGCAAACCCCCTCCTGCAGCAATTCAAGAGGTAGAAATCTGAACAGAAGTTCACCGAAACAGATCTGTAAGAGTGCTCACAGTGGTACCATTTATAACAGCTAGAGCTACCATAACAAAGGACCAGCGATTAGGTAGCTTAAACAGTAGAAATTTATTTTCTTGTGGTTCTGGAGTCTGGAAGTCAGAATTGGCTTCTCTTATGGCCTTTCTCTTTCTCATACACACATACATGGCAATCTTATCCTTGTAACTTCACATGCTCTTTCTCATGTGAGTATGTACGTATGGATATATTCATATGCATGTGTGTGTCCTCTGATCACCTTTTCTTACAAGGATTCTAGATAAGGCCCAGCTGTATGCTTTCATTTCACTTTATTTATCCCTTTAGAGAGCCTATCTCAATATAATAGTATACTCCTGGGTACAAGAAGATAGCATTTCAATATAGGAATTTTAAGGGGGCATAACATACCTGAAAGAATCCAAATATCCAGTGGAATGAAGGCACAATACTTCATTGAGAATGAATAGATTGCAATCAGGAAAGAAAGTGGGTGAATGTCATAGAAATCATACTGAATGAAAGAAGTCCGACCGAAACTAGTAGATACCATATGCTCTATCCGCACTGAATTCTAGACAAGCAGAACTGATCTATGGTGAGATGGTTAAAAAACAAATCCTGGTTCTTCCAGAGGGGGCTTGGCTTGAAGGAGCATTTTGGTGTGGTTGAGGTATTTCTCAGCTGGGGGAATCTTTTGAAGGTGTACTTACTTTGTGAAGAAGTGTCAACCTGCATACTTAACAATTTGAACATTTTTCAGTGAAAATGTTACAAATACCTCTATGATTAAAAAATGAAATTTATGCTTAATAGCTTTTAAGTAATAGATCCAAGCTCTAAGTTAAACATGGGAAATTAATCAGTTATTCTCATTCTATTACTGGTCAGCCTCTGCTAGAATGTACCAGGGTCTGCCTTGGCTCTATACTTTCTGTATGTGAAATCATCCCTGGACTTTATCTTATCTCCTGCATAATATTTCCCTATTTCAAGTTCCAGCTGCTCCCAGTGACTCCTTAGTTGACTGTATGGTCAGAAAGCATCCTCTCGCTTAGGTTGTGGACATGAAGTTTATAGACAGAACATGTGAGCTTGTCTGAAAACCCCCACTCTTATAGAGCTGTTCCCAGGGAGTTTATTCTAAATGTGAAGTATATTAGTTGCCCAAGACACCTTATAAAAATAAATGATCCTAGGGGCCTAGCCTTAGAATGTCATTTCCATTACAATATTTGCTTTTGAAAGGCAAAGGGTGGTGGCAAACACAGCAGGTATTAACATAGAGCCTGGCCTTCAATATCATCTGCACCTTTGCACTGTGGGCTGCACCATGCATGTAGAGCTTATAACTTCATTTCTTGAAGCTTCCATTTCTCCAGTTGGAATTGGAGAAATAATGCATCTTCTGCAGGTCCAGCGTGGGGAGGGAGGCCGTATCTGTAAGTCATATCCGCAATTCTCTGTGTAGAGTGTGGCCCCTCCAGTGGTCTCTCCTGTTCAGCCTGGAAGCCAGGAGCACAGAGTACTAAAAGCCTGTGCACTCTTACACACCAGAAGGACCTTAGTATATTAGTCAGTACTTTTCCTAGTTCTACAAATGAGAAACGTTTAGTTTTGACCCAAACAAGGACTTTCTCAGGCTGAAGAACAGATGTCTTTGGCAAAACTAAGTTGAATCAAGAGTGTTATCTATCCAAGCTGGCAGAGGCTGAAGCAAGCAGACTGTTACCAGTTTGATGCCAGCCTGGGCTACAGAGTAAGACCTTGTTTCAAAACTAACAACCCAAACAAATAACAAAACCAACCGCACCCCTGTGTCGAACACATCTCATCATCTTTTGGTCTAAGCCATGTTCTTGATTGACTTTGTAAAGACTTACTATAAGGAACAGAGCAAGTAGCCATCTGGAGAATTTTTCTTTAATTGTCAGTCTAAGGACATGTGGTTCAGTTCCTTAATGTTTGCAATGTAGACCAACTTGGTCTCAGTCAGTTAAGATTGAAAGCTCACACTTTTTTCCTATTTAAATTAGAACCTTAAATGTAATGCTGAGGTGAAGTGGAGATGGGTATTTGACTTTAAAAGGCCAAGAGAAAGGATACTAAAGAATTGAAAGATAAACATTTTGCTTTTCAAAGGAAAAGAAGTCTTCATTCTATTTTATAGCTAACCATAACTGGAAAGATGAATGATGCTTTTTGTTAGTGTCATGCTTTTCAGATTACATAAAAACCCGGCTTTGCATGAGAGGCTGTGGTGAAGCGGCCATTGTCAGCGCCCTTGCCCGATTCTGCAGCACACTGTGTCCCCAACTTTCACTGGCTTCCTCTAGAACCCAACCTGGGTGCCCAGAGCACCCGGAGGTCTCTACGCAGTCTGACTCTGAACTATTAAATTGCCACCACCCAGTGAGTGACGCCTCCTGTCCCCACACTCCCCACCCAGACCACCCCAGCACAGACTGAGTCATTTTGATGTTGGACAAAGTGGAAGGCTCAATCTTCAATTCACTCCAATCTCCACAATTTTGTCAATTTTACATAAATGATTTCTAAAATCTGCCTATTATTAAATACTAGCTCCATGGAAATCTCAAGTGCTAAGATCAGTTATTTTCCTAAGCTAGGTATGAAAATGAAGAAGTAAGCAATAAATATTTATCTGGAGAAGTATTAAAAAGTTGTTATACTCCATTTTAGTTGTGCGACAATTTACAGGGATCCTCACATGTATTTGCACACACACACACACACACACACACACACACACACACACAAATTTGACCTTACTGTATATTAACTTAAAAAGTAAAGCTATGAAATGTTCCTTTTATATCCTAGGAGAAGAAAGAATTATTTTTTTAATATTTTATTATTTTTATTTATTTATTTGGGAGAGAGAAAGATGCAGGGGAGAGAAAGAGAGAGAGAATGAATGGGTATGCCAGGGTCTCCAGACACTGCAAACAAACTCCAGATGCATGTGCTACCTTGCGCATCTGGCTAACATGGGTCCCGGGAAGTTGCACTGAGGTCCTTTAGCTTTGCAGGCAAGTGCCTTAACTGCTAAGCCATCTCCAGCCCAAGAATTGAATTTTTATCCTCCAAAGTTGCAGGGATCCACGAAAATCACCTGGCCTTATTTCACTTAGGACTTAGAAAGTTTGCTGATATGGAAACTGTAGATCTAATCAATTGCCCATGTGAATTGCTGAGTCTCTGTGACTCCCTGGGCAGTGCAGGGGCCAGAATGGTTGTTCCAAGGTCACGTGGGCTTGGGAGGCCTAAGGGGATTGCCACGCTGTTAGGGCAACTCCCCAAAAAACCTGTGTGCCTGGGCAGGTTTCCTTCTGGTCCTCTCCTATGATGTACTGGTATTTCTTTGTGTGAACCTTGGTTTCGAGGTCTTAATTTTAAAAAGAAGAAAAACAAGTAATTTGATAGCATTCAGAATTAGCAAGGTGTGCCCTAGACCTAATGTTACACGGGGAGTTGTTTGCTTTTAGCTTTCAAGCCAGAGTCACATGTCTGATGAGTTTGTAAGTGATAAAGGAGATTAGATGAAGAATTAAAGAAGAATGGATTCCTGGGCAGGGAGAGCCAGGCCATATTTTCTGTGTCTTCTGTGTGTGAGTCCATTGAGTGAAGGGTGCTTTGTCTCTGCCATTACTTTTTGAAGGCGCCTAGGACCCATTCAAGCCATGCTTGTGCATTTAGACATCATCTGGACCTGGTATCAGATGCAAGAGGGCACTCCTTTCTAAAACCGGAGGAGGCAGACTACAAACACCTGGGTTTCTGGACCATAGGACTAGCCAGAAGCAACGAGAGACAGGAAGTTGTGGGTAAGCATACTGCTCCATGGAGGCCTTGCTCTTCCCATAGTTCCACAGAGACTGAAATTCTATGGCTCACAAGTCTTGGTGGGCAGGTCTTTTGCACATGCCTGATTATGTCTGAGGATGTCTGTTTGATACCAAGGGTTCCTGGGGTCATCTACCAACTAAACTTCTTGAGTTTGAATATTGGCTTCAAGGTATGTATCTTGGGGAATGCAGGCCAAGGTGTAGCTACATATATGATACACAGGCTCATTTATGTCCCCCACCCCCTCTCTCTGTCATTGTCTCATTGACCTGCTGTCACATTCCTACAAGTCATGTTCAAACACTTTTCTATGGAGAGACTATTCAGTGCTGTGGTCCATTCCTTGTGTCTGGGACTGAGCTTCTTGTCCCGCTACCTCAGCCATGTAGCGCTGCTGGGGACACCTGCAAGCAACAGCCTCTGCCGTTAGAGTCCGAATGTCAGTGCCTGCAAATGCAATATGCGAGCGCATCTGGTTTTCCTTCCAAAATATCTGACCTTGTGCTTCCAATGTAATGATAACCAGCTTAGGACCCAGATGATTTTGAATCTTGCTGACTGTGTCCCAACACAACAGCCAGGAAGCATCCCTTACCTCAGGCTGCTGAAAGGTGGGAGCGGAGATTAAAGACTGGAAATGGGAGGGAACGCAGAGGAGCAGCAGATTTCATCGTGTGCTGCTAGAGACTCCTACAGGAGGGGATCTGAGGAGAGAAGAATGGCAGGTGGGAGACCACACCCCCCAGATTAGCTCTCCTTTGAACTGTGGAAGCAGAACTGCAGTTAATGAAAAACACTGCCAGGAGCACTGATTCATACCATCCTGCCTGCCCAGCTTGCCTGCTGGCTTGATTGGCCACATGGCCATGTCAGGACTCAAAAGAATTGTTAGCCAGGGCACTGGCTTTCCTCCGTCTTAACTTGCAAAGCATTTGTTGAAGTATTTCTGGACATGAGGTAGCGTGAGGACAGCTAACTCAAAGAGTACATCCAGGAGCCACCTAGGAGTCTACTCAAGTGAGCCAGCTGATAGAAGAGAAAGATTAGGTATTTATGGAAATGAGAGTTGAACTTGGACTTCTCAGGTCTACAGATGCAAATTTAAGACACGAAGCCAACTGCCTCTGTAAAGGCATCCCCCTTCCCACACACCTTCACGGGCATGTGGGATATATCTTCTTAAGGGCATCACTTTCAGAAGTGGGTATGGTGCGCAGGGATGTATTGTGGGATATGCAAAACTGAGGTTATAAACAAACCACATTATATGGAGAATTCCAAATTACTCAGTAATTGAAGGGTCATTTTCCCAGTGGCAAATGACAGTGGCTACTGCTGTTTGACCTCATGTCTGCGACTCCAAGCTTAGTGTCTTCTCTATCCACCCTCTCACTTGCAGGTGGCTCACTCTCCATCTTTCTGAGATCCTTCCACCCTTCTCAATCTCTGTCTGCCCACCATATCCCAACTTTAGTTTCACACAGTACCTGGCCCTGGTCGCACAGAAGCTCAGATTCCATCTGTTATTTACAAAGATGCTCCATGGTGACAGTGGGAGAGAAAAATCCATTTTACCCAAGGAAGGACCTCACCTACCTATGGTTCTTTTAGACAGTTCATGAATGCTGTGTGCAAGTACCTCTGCTATCCATGCAGATCTTTAGCTGCTAATGTGAAAGGTATGATCCTGACGAAGCAGGAACAGATATTAAGCAAAAAAAAATGACATGGGAAAATGTTCAACTGCAATGCACTGAGAAGGGGCATGAAGGAAGATGCTAGGATACAGATTTGCATGGTGGGGGAGAAGTGGGGGAGCTGGCCAGTGACTAGGAAGAAATAACAAGGAACAAGACTGCTGGTTTGCTGGGGGTGGATGCACTAACCGAAACGGGGATATGTGTTCTCATCTACTTGATGTCCACACCAGGAAGACACTGAGAGTGTTCCCACTCAGGCTGTTGGAGATTGATTTTATCAGAGTCACTGGCGTACACTTCATTTCACTGTCCCTGCTTCTCAGGTTCCCCATAAGCAAACAGTAGATGGCAAGTCAGCAGGATGAAAATCCAATAGGCAGGCAGGACAAGAGCAGGAGTGGTAGCAAGGCCGGGGAGAGAGATCAACAGCCAGGGAAAGATGGCACTGAGTCAAGACCTGGAGTGGATTGGGCAAGTGGGAGGGGAGGGGAGGACAAGCAGTCAGGAAGCAGCCTGAGGCCCAGGCATGATTTGCGTTCTGTTGGTTAATTGATTTAACATCACACATGTTGAAAACTGAGAGGGCTCTCAGAAGACCCTCACCTGGGGCCTCGACAAATAGTCCTTGCTCGGTTTGGCCAGGTCTCTGTTGGCCATCCAGCCCAGGAACAAGACTCTCCTGTAATTACCTCCAAAGTGGAAAAAAAAAGAACTCTCACATCCTGACTCTAAAATTCTCTCTTCACCCCATGAGTCAGTACATAAACTTTAATTCAGACATTGGCAGTACTGTCAGCAGCTCATACGTCATAAGCAGGATGCCTCTGAAGTTCTGTGTGCCCTGGAGCAGGCCTCTTCTGCTGCCTTCTATAGAGGCTGGATTCCTCTTTACTGGTGGAAACCCTAGGCATGAGGTTTTGCTCCTCACTAGGAAAGAAACTGAGATCCCTAACTTTGCCTCTGTCTTTGGGGACAGAGCTGTGTAGGACAAGTGCCTCACTCTTGTCCTTGTACCACATAAATGCCTCGTCTCTACACACCCGGTCGAATGTGCAACCTGACCGTTTGATGCCCCGGATGTAGCTTGCAGCATCCTTGCTATCAGCCCATGGGCTTGCTGGGTCATATGGAAGAAACTACAGATGATTAGCCTCAATCATTATGGGCCCAATGGCAAATGACAAGTAAAACTGCAGAATTAACTTCTCCTCGAGCAGTAACCTCCACTAGCATAGTTCTCGTGAATCTTACCTGAGTAAAAAGTTTGCAAGAAAATGGAGCAGGGGAAGGCTTGGAATAAATTTAGGTAAAACGGAGGGCTTGAGTAGCTGTGGTAAAAAGGAAGGTTTTGAGTAACTTGAAAATTGGAAGGCTTAAAAAGCTTGAGGTAGCTGGGCATGGTGGTGCATGACTTTAATCCCAGCACTCCAGTGGCAGATGTAAGAGGATTGCTGTGACTTTGAGGCCACCCTGAGACTATATAGTGATTTCCAGGTCAGCCTGGGCTAGAGTGAGACCCTGCCTTGAAAAACCAAAAACAACAACAAAACAAAAATAGCTAGAGGTAACACAGAATGGCTGGAAGGGGAACTGAGGCTGGTAGAAGATCGCCCATGATGGGAATAATCTTGTCACCTGGGGTGAACTGGAATCTGAAGCCTCCTTTCTCTTCTCCATTTCATTTTTTTTTTCTAGTTTGATACTACCAGGGAGAGGAAGTTAAGCATCTACTTGGCCATTAGAACCAAGCCCAAGATGTTAATGAATTGAATTCACTTTGTATGATATGAAATTTGTAAGCTGAAAGCATACTTATCACATACTAGTATACCTTACCTCCTTAGTGGATGATTGGATGGAAAATGCAAATTCCACAGTAATGTGTGTACTAAGATACTTGTAATAGTTTCGATATGAAATGTCTTGTTTACCACCCTTAGAGTCAAGTGCTCGGTCCTCAGCTAGTGGCACTATTTTAAGAGCTGTGGAAAATTTAGAAGGTGGGATCTAGCTGGAAAAAGTAGGCCATATGAGGTGGACATTTGAAGGTTATATCTGCCCCCCTGTCTCATCTTTTCTCTGTGCTTCTTAGCAATCATGAGGTGCTAGGCTACACACTCTGACCAACATGATGCTGTATCTCACCAGGAGTCTTGAATTAACAGAGCCAAAAACTACGAACAGAAACCTCCATTACTCTAAATAAATATTTTCTCTCTGGAGTTATTCATGTCATAGTGACAAACTAACACACCAGCAGAGAAAATGACCAACAAAACCACCCTAAAAATTTTGAAATGGGATTACCATTGTAAAACAATGCTAAAGAGAAACACAATCATTTTTAAGGTTTTGAAACATCTTACTATATTTGAAAAAGCTTTGATTTGGTGTTACATGGTTTATGAGTTTGAAAATAAAGCTTGGAAATTTAAAGGATTTTCATATGTTATTTCTAGACCTGCACTTATCAAAGTGTGGCATGTGGAAAGAAAACCAGAGGTCATATTTGCTCCTCTTACCTTGTCCAAGTGTAACAGCCCTTCTGTCAGCCGATGGTCAGCCTGTCATCCAACATGTGGGTTTGTGTCTGCTCCATATTCTGCTTAACTGTAGGTGAGTTCTCTATAAAAAGATCATCATTTGGGACTTGTGCATATTCCTTGACCTTATTGAACCACAAGCATAAGGTTCTCTGAAACAAAGAATTAACACTTTCTAGTTCCTTTGTTAAAAGGAAAAAGCTTGGGCTGGACAGATGGCTTAGCAGCTAAGGCAAAGGACCCAGGTTCAATTCCCTAGGACCTATGTAAGCCAGATGCACAAAGTAATGCATGCATTTGGAGTTCTTTACAGCAGCTGAAAGCCCTGGGGCACCCATTTTCTCTCCTCTGTGTAATACGTAAAATAATTTTTTTAAAAAAAAAAAAAGAGGTAAAACTTGAACTTCTACCTGCCTGTCCCTCTGCACTCCCCAGACTCAGGGCAGGTTTTATATTTTAGGCTTTGGTTAAAAAAAAAAATTCTGGCCGGGCGAGGTGGCGCACGCCTTTAATCCCAGCACTCGGGAGGCAGAGGTAGAAGAATTGCCATGAGTTCAAGGCCACCCTGAGACTACAGAGTTAATTCCAGGTCAGCCTGGACCAGAGTGAGACCATACCTCGAAAAAAAAAAAAAAATCTGATGGCAAATTTCAACTATTATGATTCCCTGATGTGTGGCTAGACTGGTTTTACCCAACCCCCAGTTTTCTCACCTAAAAATGGAAATAGATCTCTATTCAAATATTAGAAAAATACAGGTGACACCTGCCCTCAGTACCCTACCAAATATGGCCCCATTCTCATTTTTCCTCCTTTATGCTTGATTCCATTAATCTCCTTTACCTTGATTATTAACATTATGCTGTATTTTAATTTGCTGATTTGTTAACAACTCAAGCTAAACTCCAGTGTTGCATGTTCACCACAGGAGCAAGAGCCAGCTACAAACAGACTTAGGGGAGTAGTATAGATTGAGTGTCCCTTACCCAAAATACTTGGCGGCTAGTAGTGATTTGGTTTTATGGTTTATAAAATTTTACAATAATTCCTTAGGTTTTGCTGCCTTAGCCAGCCTACTTTGAAAATCTGAAATCCAAAATTTCCTCAAATCCAAAATTTGGTGGTGGGGGAGGGATGGAAATGTCAGAAAGGAGATTTTTTAAATGGGCTTAGAGAATAGAAATTAGAGCCTATGTTGAAGACAGTTGATTAAAACAAGAGAGGGGAAATCTGGAAATATTGGTTGGGTCAGATTTAGGGAACTCGGGGGCTCAGCTAAGATTTAGGAACTTGAATACATAGGAAATTGGGAGCTATGAAGTGTACTTGAACAGTGGTTTCTCATGACAACAAAAGAAATTTAGCTTAGTGTGTGACAGACAGGGAAATAACCTGGTGGGTAGGAATAAAGAATATTATGTTAAGGCCTTCACCAGGGTGGTTTTTGTGGGAATGAGCAGGAAGGACAGATGTGGGGCATGTGGTCACTCCACAGTGCACTGCCCAGGGCCCCCTTAGAGACCCTTGTGTTCCTCTAACAGCTGAAAGGACCCAAGTTGACACCTTGAGGCTCTTGGTGGCCTTTTAATAGGGGCCACACACAGAGGGGTTGTGGAGATGGCTGAATGCATCATGCACTTGCCTAGCAACACTGAGTACCTCGGTTGACACCCCCAGGCCCTGTGGGAAAGTCAGGAACTGTGTTGGGTTCTAATCCTGGTGTGTCTGCAGTGAGAAGAGAGGAGAGGATACTGGAGGATCTCACTGACTTGCTCAGGGTGGCCTGGAATTCACTACGCATCCTCAAACTCGTGGCAGTCCTCCTGCCTCAGTGTCCTAAGTGCTAGCATTATAGGTTTGCAATACTAGGTGCAGGTCCTGAGAATTCTGAGAAGATATGATGAAAGCAAAGGGCATAATAAACCTCGCATTCATATATCTCTGAAGTGTGCAATGTTGACCAAGTGAGACAGTGCATAGAAAGTGCATAGAAGTTCTAGTATCTGGCATTTAGTATCATGGGTTACTTTTTTTACCTATTCCCTCACTAGGGGCTGCAGTAATGGCATCTTAAGTTATGGTGATCTACTGTCTGGCAAGTGAAGGACTACTTAGACACCGAAGATGAGTAGTAGAAAGGCCATGCAGGACACAAACTCTCATCATCACCCATGCACGATAACCCTGAAAAAAACCAGTCACCTGAATGGCCAGTGCTTGAAACAATCCTGACAGAGGTCCCCATCCCTTTTGTAAGCTTCAGTGCTCAGAATCACCCTTGAGTTAATCCCTAGTGGCATGAATCATGCATTGACAATGATCTATAAAAGACAGCTTGACCATCAGAGAGGTCTGGACTCACATCAACCCCATGGAGACACTGAGGAGAATGTGGGAAGGGAAATCTGTAGCAGCAGTGGAAGGCACTGCAAATGCGGGCTCAGAAACGACATGGATCTGGTGGGTGGGGGACACCTAGGCAGTACCTGGCCTAATTCAATGCTCCTCCAGGTTCTGCTTGTCACCAAGGAAGCTCACTTTCCCCAACACTGGAAAAGATCAACATAAGAGCTACCAGTTATCTGACATGCACCTGCTGAGGGATAAATAGTTCTTACCACCTACATCCAAAGCATCCAGCAGCTTTGGTAAGAGACAGGTGGTTTCTAGGATGCAACACTAGAATATGACAACCTGACTGTGGCTCCTCTTCATGTTCTGTTTATGTGTCAGGACAGGTGGATAGATGGTCTTCCAGAGACATGATGCCCCAGCAATAGCCCCCTCTCCTTTTACTACACTTTAGCCAAGTACTGAAATTAACAGAAAGGAGGATCAATCTTGGTGTGAACTGCTTGTTATGGTCCCAGCCTGGCCCCCAGGAAGGGCTCAGACTGGCATGTAGGCAAAGGAATGGAGAGAAAATTAGCTTCTGGGTTGCACCTGTGTGTTGGCCCCTGCCCTGTGGTGATAGCCAGCTTCCCCAAGCTGTGCTGTTGGTTTAACCCCAACTTCTGGTTACATTTTAACCATCTAAGGAAAGCTGGGCTGTGACTTACTACTTCATGGTTTCCAGGACGCAGTACACTGCAGGTTCTCAGTTGCCTCTCAAGGGTTTGCCTGGTGCAGGTGAGTGCTGACTCAGACAACTGAGCAGTCTACCAGCATAAAAGCAACCTGGGGGAAAGCAGGTAATGACAGATCAGGGCCCAGGTCACAGCAGTCTCTGCACACCAAGATATAGAATAACATATTACTGTCCAAAGAATGCTAAGGTAAGACACTGCTCTATGAGTGAACGACCAAGCTGAGGATTATGCGTGGTAGACCCAGGTTTAGACTGGGTGGGGGGATTCGCAGACCAATGGGTTCACACGCTTACTTTATGATAACCGCTACTGCTATCAATAATAATGTACTTTTGATTGTCTGATATTCAACTTTTGATATTACTCATCTCTAAGTCAATTAGTTATGCTCAACATTTTGTATTCACAATTTTTGTAGCACTGTGCTCTCCACCAGCTCTTTAGAACTTTCTTCACCAGAACTACTCACTTTTTGCTATGCCATGCACAATTCCAACCACAATCTCTGATTCAGTTTGAAATGCTTTTGAAGTCACCTTGGCCATACCAAAGATGCCATAGTTCTATCTCTTTGTAAGTATCCAGAGAGACTCCTTGAGAAATCCAGATGTTGACTTGCTCGGTTTTGATCTCTTAATAGTAAAGGTACTTTGATAAAAGAAAACACCCCCTAACATATCTGGCTCTTCTACGTTACACTTTTCTGATATTTACACATATTTAATAACTCTGAGCTTCCACCGCTTTTCTCTATAGGGGCACTGTCTATAGTGCTGTAGACACCCTCAGGATTAATCAACAAGTTCTCTGTGTCCAGAAGTCTGCTTGGCTGGAGGATGCATGCCCAGGTGGGCATTCTCTTGGAAAGTCAGAAATCATGACACATTTAGGTGCCCCAAGGGAGACCTACACGGAAGTGTTTTCTCTTTCCTTGTTCAAAGCATACCATCCTGTGGGTAAGGAAGGAAGTGTGCGGAGAGTATAATCCTTAACTGTGGAGAACACCCAGACTGGAGAAAAGGAGGTGGTAGAAGAAAAATTGAGCTGGTCATAGAGGCTGAAGCCACAGCCTGGGGGCTAGTGGAGGTTAGGTGATGGTGACATGGGCATGCTGATAGTTGTGCCACTGAGCCCATGGAGCTGAGACAAACTTTACTATAGCTGTGATTTGTCCCTGCAGGGCAGGGCTGGTCCTCCAGGGCCAAGTGTGGATGCTGCCACCATCGAGTGCCCACCAATGGTCAGAGATGGTGCTGGGTGCGTTAAGTTGCCCTGTTTGACTTGGATAGATGCCCTTCCAATTAGACACCAGTACCCTTGTATGGGTATATAAAATGGGGCTCTGAGACCATCAGCCCCCAGAGAACTTATATTTCACTTTGGTTTTCATTATGTTGCTGGAAAGTTCTTACCACCTTTGTAACTTATGGGTCACTTGGAAATACAGGAAAGGTCAAGTGTACGGTAGAGGAATCTCAATAATTCCACAGTAATCAGGTACAAGTTCCAAGTAGCAAGTGTTAAGTGATTTTTAAATTTTACAAGAGAAAAACAGCACATTGGTATAAGTCTATTAATTTGATTTTATGTGACCTAGTAAAATAAGGGAGGTCAGTTTCTAACATGGAGGAATAGTAGAAACCCCACGAACTGCTTGGAGACATTGTGTTCCTAGGAGGTGGCCCTTGGCAAGCCACAGATCCTACATGTGGCTGGAGAAAAGAGAGGAAAGGACTTTGTTGTCATGTTCAGGCTAGGCCTGGATGATCCAGCTGCACATGCCCTCCAGGTAAGCAAGACATGGCTTTGTCATTTTATCAATTCTTTTTTTTAATATAAGCTGTTCAGGTGACCTTCTCTTCCTCTTCCTTTTCCTCTTCTTCCTTCTCATCCTCATCTTTCTTCTCCCTTTCCTTCCTTCCTTCCTTCTCTTACTCTCTCTGTCTCTCTTTCTTTCTCTTCTTTTTTTCTGTCTTTCTTTCTTACTTCTTTCTTCTTTCTTTCTTTCTTTCTCTCCTTCTCTCTCTCTTTCTCTTTCTCTCTCTCTCTCTCTTTCTTTTGGTTTTTCAAGGTAGGGTTTCATTCTAGCCTAGGCTGACCTGGAATTCACTATGTATTTTCAGGATGGTCTCAAAGTATTGGTGATCCTCCTACCTCAGTCTCCCGAGTGCTGGGATTAAAGGCGTGCCCCACCTTGCCTGGCTTCCTTTTTTATTTTTGAAACCAGGTCTCACACTGTATTTTAGCTGGCCTGGAACTTACTACATAAGCCAACCTGGCCTATGAACTCTTGATAATCCTCTGCCTCATCTTCCCAGGTATTGAGATTTCAAGTGTGAGCCAGCACCACACTTAGCTTCCAAATTTCTTGCTAAATAAACATTTACAGAGCACAAATAAGGAAGGAAAAAAAGGTAAAAATTCTTCACTAAAGTACATGGGAGGATGGCTCAGTCAATAAATGCTTGCCTTGCAAGCATGAGGATCTGAAATTGACTGCCAAAGCCCACCTAAAAGTACCAGCCATGGTGGAGAATTCTTGTAATCTTAGTGCTAGGGAGAAGGTCACAGGCAGATCCCGGGGGCTCTTTGGCTTGCCAGCCAAACTTAATTAGTGAGTTCCAGGTCAGCGAGAAACCCTGTCTCAGGAAAGTGCTGAGCCTCCACATGCACATGCACATGCACACACAGAAACACTCGCACTCATATACACATACACGCAAAACATATTTTGCTAAGTCCCACCAGCAAAATAAAAAACATTCGCTTCTATAATCTTTTAGAAATTTTTGTAGTGCTACGGCCATGGGTTTTTTGTTTTTTTTCATGACTGCCTTTTATGCCAATTACGTCATGGCGGCACTAGTGTTCTAGAAGATGGTCTTCACAGCATGTACAGTGGGCAGCACTGGCTCCACTGGAACATCAGAACCCCAGTCCAGCCATGCTGTGAAGTCAGCATACTTCAGGGAAGCTGCGAACCTGTATTATTTTTAATGAGAGAGAGAGAAAACTGGTGCTCTGCGGCCTCCGGCCACTGCAGTAGAACTTCAGCTGGGAGCCATCTTGTGCACATGTGTGACATGGTGCACTTGTGTCACTTTGTGCAACTGGTTTACGTGGGACCTGGAGAGTAGAACATGAGTCCTTGGGCTTCACAGGCAAGTGCCTTACCTGCTAAGCCATCTCTCCAGCCGTCATCGGCAGTGCTCGCTACATACTAATGGCCACCACCCTTGCCTGTCTACGAATTTCCCAATACATACCAGAGCCTGGTTTAATCTTTTGATCTTGCAACACAACTTTAGCATTTACCAAGCTCATGCTTGAAAACTATGCAATTGAGGTATAAAAGAATCATATTTTGTTTTAAGTGAGTTTATAATTGATTTTGTGTGGGCCATATTAATTGCTATCCTCAGCTGGATGTATCCTGCAGGTTGAAGACATTTGTATCTAGTCAATACCCTATTGAAAAGCATTCAGGAAACCCAATGTCTGATTTTTATCAATCTCAAAGATCATATATATATGAGTTTATATATATATATATGAGTCTATATAGTGACTTCCAGGTCAACCTGGGCTAGACCTAGACCCTACCTCAAAAAAAAAAAAAAAAAAAAAGCAAAAACAAAAACCCTTACATCAAATACAAGCATAGCCCAGCCTGAGAAAACCATCTCAAATACATTCCCCTAACATGACTGATACTGTCTTTTGAACTGAAAATTCATACTCCAGGCGTGATGGTGCACACTGATCCTAGCACTTGGGAAGTAGAGGCAGAAGGATCAAGAGTTCAAGACCAGCTTCCATTAGATAGTAAGGTCCAGATCAGTGTTCTTTATTATTTTTTTTTATTAATTAGTTTTGCACTCAGTGCATGCAGTCAAGTAGGTACCGTTGTTAGCCTCCTCCCTGTCCTCCCCATTCCCCTGGTCTCTCCTTGTTGAGGTATATGGGTCATGCATTATGGAGTAAACCCTCAGTTATGGGTAGGAGGAAATGTCTTTGCATATCATGACCCAACATGTGGCTTTGACATTCTTTCTGGCCCCTCTTCTACAAGATTTCCCTGAGCCATGTTGGGTTCATTTTAGGTCTGCTTCAGTGATGAGGTCTAAGGAGCCTCTCTGTCTCTGGATATCTGATTTGGTAGGAGTTGATTGTTCTCTGTGTCGATCTCCTTCACCTTTGTGCTGGTACCAGGTTAACCAAGAAAACAGCACCCTTGCTTGTTTCACCAATTATTCTTAGTTTCAGCTGGGGCCCTTTTGAGGTATGAAAGGATGGCTCTCTCCTTAGGATCTGTGTCTATCTGAAAAAGAAAAGCAGATTCTCCAACAAAGAGTAAAGTTAGCACCAGATAAATGGATAACCCTTATTTATTTTTAGGGAGAATTTAATAGGTGTAGGTCCTCTTGTAGGCCACTGTTAGTGGTAGCTTGATAATGGAGAGCTAGCTCATTTTTGCATAAGTTCTTACTTGTTTCCCAGCTCCAGCTATGGGTTCCACTCCACTGAGTGGATCAGTTAGCCAAATCAAGAGCAGTTGGTTTCCCACCATGGCTGTGCACCACATTTGCACTTCTGCCAGCACCACAACAGGTTATTTGCTGCTAAGTAGGTTAGACCATGAGTTGCTTGGACAGATATTGGTCATTTTCCCCCAGTTGCCCATGTAGCACCTGCTGGCACTAGATGTGCTGACTGTCTGGGGACTGACTCTCTTCCAGCTTCCATCCATGTCACTCCATGTTACACGTCAAACACATATGGTGTCTTCAGCAGTAGGGTCTTACCACTAACCTTTGGTGGATCATCAAGTACTCTGACAGAAATCTGTCTGTCTTTTAGGAAACCCTGTAGGTCTCTCTGATCTAAAGCTCATTGTGGATGATAGCCCCATGCTGGTACTGGGAGTTACAGGTCAGTGCCCACAAAGAGAAGGAAGAAAAAGGTAAGTAATATAAAAGAGTTAGGGAGAAGAGAGAGAGAGGGTGGGTGGGGGAGAGAGAGAGAGAGAGAGAGAGAGAGAGAGAGAGAGAGAGAGAGAGAGAGAGAAGCTGTAGAAGATTAAGGTCAGTCCTCAGCGTACCCTCTTCAGGGCCTTGTGACTCAAGTGTTCCTTCTAAGGGCCTGGTGAAGGTTCAACCATTTGGTCTGCCTTTTAGGATATAGAATTTTATGGTACCAGGGCTGGAGAGATGGCTTAGCAATTAAGCGCTTGCCTATGAAGCCTAAGTACTGAGGTTCGAGGCTCAATTCCCCAGGACACACGTTAGCCAGATGTACAAGAGGGCACACGCGTCTGGAGTTCATTTGCAGTAGCTAGAAGCCCTGGCGCACCCATTCTCACTCTCTCTGCCTCTTTCCCTGTCGCTCTCAAATAAATAGAATAGTAATAAACAAATATAAATTAAGAATTTTATTGTACCATTGCCATTTGCATCTAGATTTGTGACCCCACTTCCTCCTTTGCCCTTCCATAGATGAGTGAGACTATGGAGCGACTATCTTTCTGTAATTGGGTAAGTTCACTGAGAATCAGATCAGACAAAAGTAGAATCAATCAATCAACACAAAATCATGTTAAAAAGGTATGCATGCATATGCACAATGGGATCAAATTTCAATGGTTTTCTTTCAGCTGGTGTTGTCATTCAGAAATATACATGGATATCTTCTCTTGCCTATATGTGCATACACTCATGTCCTCTTTAAAATTACTCTAATGACTGATGCTATCTGTGTTACAGGTGATTTCATATGATGTTTAAAAAACTGCACTCTCATTTTAGACATGGATTCAATTACAGGTTTTTATGCTGCTCCCCTCTCATCTTTTCAGATGTTCTACCTTAATCTACCCTTTCTGGGAACAGGTTCTGTTACCTCTTAGTGAAAACCTATCTTAATAGATAGTTGGATTCCTAAGTATATTCTCATGGAATCAAACCGGAAATATACCTATCTGAGAAGCCCAAATCACTTATGGCTCCAGGAATGCTGTAGGTGAGAACACTAAAACCAGAGAGAGATTTTCCTGAGGAATGTTCTAGGCTTCAAAACAACTGCGCTATGGACCCCTCCTGGACGACTTGACTACTGCTGACCTCTATTGGCAACCTTTGGTAGTGCACCAAAAAGCTCCTTTTAAGACATGGGAAGGGGTTCTTTGTGGTTCACCCTATTAGGAGCTAGGAATTCCTGCGGCCTTTGGAAAGGTGCTAAATTGTATTCTGATTAGAGGGAACTTAATGGGATGGCATGGCGGCAATCCAACAAGTCATGTTTCAAATGGAACCGCTTAGTTTTTGGCTAGAGCAAATGCTGATTATTTTCACAGATGCATGACATTGTACATAGTTACATACGGACATTGAAAGGGGCCCCAGAACTCACCCACTAGTTAGTTATGTGTATATCAGAGCTTGTAATAATCCTATGGGTTGCAACTCTCCCCTGCTTTCCAGCACAGTATTAGCAGCTACGGTTCAGAAATACCTGAAAGTCTTTCTGGCTTGTCTGGTTAATTTTCAGCTCTGTTGGAGTCCTCTGGCAAAAGGCCTTGGACTTTCAGTAAATGCTGGACTGACATCTGCAGTGAGAAATCCCTCGAGTTCAAAGCCTTCCTTCCCATCAGCCATGTCACCCACCTGATAGAAATCACCAACTAGAAGCTCATAGGTTGAAATGGGTGCCAAAGTTGGCTTAGGAACCTGCAGGAAAGAACATATGTTAAAATTTTAGTAGGCAAAAAAATGAGTCTTAAGAAATAGCCAAGTGTGTGTCCTAGGTTTCTTTCCATCAAGAATGGCGCGATGGTGGGGATGGGAGGTGAGGGAAGGGTAAGGAGACAAAGATAAACCTGGTGCAGGTACAAAACATCAATTAGATAGGAGCCATCACTGCCCAATGAAGGTGGTTAATCATTGACTGTACATCTCAAAATTGCCAGAAGAGAGGATTTTAATGATATGAGATGGATATGTAGTTGGAATGATAAATATGCCAGTTAGCCTAATTTGGTCATTCATAAAGTATACATGTATGGAAACATCACATTATACCATATAGATGTATATAATTTATTTGTCAACTAAAGATAAAACTGAAAACGTTTCAATGCATATCTGTACACATGTATTTGTGTGTGCACAGGTGCATGTATGTGCATGTACATGGAGAAGCCAGAGGACAACCTTCCAGAGGAGAGACACTTTAAAACATTTATATATTTATTTTTATTTTTTTTATTTTAGAGAGCGACAGAAAGAGAGAAAGAGAGGGAGAATTGGTGTGCCAGGGCCCCAGCCACTGAAATCAAATTCCAGATACTTTCACCACGTAGTGGGCATGTATGACCTTGTGCTTGCCTCAACTTTGTGTGTCTGGTTTGTGTGAGATCGGAGAGTTGAGCATGAGTTCTTGGGCTTCACAGGCAAGCACCTTAACCGCTAACCCTGAAAGCCACATTTTTGAGAGGTCTCTCACTAGTTGATTAGGCTAGACTGTCTGGTCAGGAAACTCTAGGGATCTGTCTGTCTCCAACTCCCCAGGGCTAAGATTATAAGCACATGGCATTTCTGTGTGTGCTCTGGGGATAGAACTCAGTTCCTCATGCAAACATTTTACCAACTGGGCTATCTCTCCAGCTCAAAATGATGAACATTTGTGAAACTTAAGATTATTCAAGCGTGATTTAAGTGAGTCATCAGGTAAGAACCACTGTGATATGAGGACACTGGACAAGTGCAGATGGGAGGCTCTTGGTAGTTCAGGAAACTACCTGAAAGGGGAGAGTGGGAAAGAAAGGAGAGAGCCAGAAATGAGACCGAGGCTGCTGGGAAAAGTACAGCCAAGAGAAACAGCCTCAGTGGAGAGAAGGCAGACGATGGTACGTTTTCATAACATTTATTTTCATAAAATGTGATGACATTTTAGTGAAGTGAGAAATCATTTAAGTTGCCTCCCAAACTTCAGGGTGAGACCACCTGAATTTGTTTTCTGGGTTTTGGTGGGTTTTAAAACTCATTAACAGAGAAAAGGGTTGGCATGGATTTCACTATTTCAGCACTATGTGGCCACAGTTAAACACCAGGATGACGACATGAAACACACGGGATGGAGTTTAACATTCACCCACTTTTGAGGCTTGATCACAGACAAGGAGATCTTGGCCTTCACCTCTGAAGAGTCCACTTGCCTCTTGCCTCTGAGAGGGAAGGCCCAAAATTGCCCAAAGAATTAACCTGTGAGCTTGAACATTGCCCAAGATATCTTTCCTGGCTTTGGCTGTTCTTTTTTTTCTTTGTCCTGTGGTTTATTTGGTTATTGTTGCTGAGACAGGGTCTAGCTATGTAGCCCAGACTAGTACTGACCCTGACATCTCCTGCCTTTGCCTCCCAAGTGCTAGGATTAGAGGTGGTTTTACTTGGGTATTGCTCCCCTCAGGGACCCTCATTGCCTCCCCAAATCATGGTAGACGACATATCCTCTGGACTCAGCCTTTTCTTGCTGAAGTTCCTCACACGCTTCTTCTCAATTCTCTGTCCACTATAACTGACACTCTATGAGAAGAGGAACAGCAGGCTTTTCCACCACTGTGTCTCTAGTACCTAGCACAGGATGTGAACTTTCCATGAAGGCCTAATTAAACTATTGAAGTAATAAATCATGAATCATGAACACCCTAATAAAATGCAATTTTCATACTTGTCATTTTGGGTAACGATTATCTTTTTTCTATTTTATTTTTACTTATTTTTTAAAGAAAGTGTCATGGGGGGGGGTAGTTGTGCCAGGGCCTCTAGCCATTGCTAGTGAACATCAGATGCATATGCCACCATGTACATCTGGCTTAGATGGGTTCTGGGGAGTCAAACCTGAGTCTTTAGGCTTCACAGGCAAGTGCCTTCACTGCTAAGCCATCACTCCAGCCTGAAAAAATTCTCTTTTTCATGACTAATGTCTGTGTGGTTCAAGACAGAGCCTGACTCAGATGACTTTAATAAAATAGTGTCAAAATTGCATTACATTTGGCAATTTCTAACCAAGGGTGATGCAATGGTTAAGCTTCATTGTCAACTTGATTGGACTTAGAATCCCCTAGGAGACTGGTAAGCCATACCTTTGGGTGCATCTATGAAGATACTGTCAGTGACTCTGAACTGAGGAGACTCATTCTGGATGTATCACCATCCTGTAGTCTAGAGGTCTGGATGGAACAAAGGAGGGGAAATGATAAAGCCAGTATTTCCTTCTCTGCACTCTGTGCCTGCCATGAGGTGGGCTGCCTCCCTCTTGGACCTACTCCCACTTCCATGATGCTCTGCCCCATCATAGACTGAACTCAAATATTTCTAAATGATGACGACTACCTTTATTAGCTTTTCATTACTGTGACAAAGTACCATGCACAAACAACATAAAGGAGGAAGAATTTATTTTGGCTCATGGCTTTGATGGTACCAGTCCATGGTTGGCTGACTCCATGGGCTTCAGGTCCATGGCCAGGTAGAAGGACCATGGCAGAAGGGTATGGCAAAGGAAAGCCCCTATATCATGGCAGCCAGAAAGCAGTGAAGAAGAAGGGGCTAGAACCAGATATGCCCTTCAAAGACAAGCCTCCAGTGACAGCTTCTTCCAGCCATACCTTATTTTCTGAGTCCTTCAGCTATGAGCTCTTGAATGGGTTGATGCATGGGTGAATTTATATCATATGATCAACTCACCTGCCAATAGAACTACCAGCTGAAAACAAGTGTTTACCATGTCAGTCTTCTGGAGGAAGACTTCATATCCAAATCATAACACAGAACTATACTTGAATCTTTGAAGCACATGGCTTATTTCACTAAAATAAGAAAATAGGGCTGAAGAGGTGTTAGTTTGCAAAGCCTAATGACCTGAGTTTGATTCTCCAGTACCCTTGTGCACAGTGGTATGTGTGTCTGGAGATCATTTGTAGCAGCTGGAGGTCCTGACTTGCCCATTCTCTGCCTCTCTTCTATCTCTCTCTCCAGCTTTGCAAATAAACAAAGATAATTTTAAAGAAATAAAATAAGGAGTGGACATGGTGGTACACACCTTTAATCCAAAGCACTTGGGAGGCAGAAGTTGGAGGATTGCCATGACTTTGAGGCCACCCTGACACTTCATAGTGAATTCCAGGTCAACCTGAACCAGAGTGAGACCCAACTTTACCTCCCCCCAAAATTAAATTAAATAAAAAAAATAATAATAAGGAGCATAGAGATAAAGACATCAATCTTAGAGCTGGAGAGGTTGTTCAATAAGTCGAGTGTTTGCCATATAAGCATGAAGATTAGTTTAATCCCTAGGACGCACGTAGAAAATAAAAATAAACACTACATGTGGTGGTGGTGTAGACTTGTAATTCCAGTGCTGAGGAGGGAGACAAGTAGATCCCAGGGACTCATTAGCTTACTTGGTGAACTCTAGGACAATGAAAGCCTCTGTCTCAAAGAAAGATGGATGTCCTTCCTGAGGAATAACACGGGTTTATCCCCTGGCCACTACCGACACCTGTACATGCACACTTACAAGAAAAACTAACAAACTTTGAATTTGAACAGACTCAATTCCATTGGATGATTTTCATCCCAACATCAGCTGCCTCCTAATGGCATAGGATGCTTTGTTAATTGGAGATGCTGGCAAATCATTCAACTTCCATGAGCTTTAAGTTTCCAGGTCTACAGTGTGGAAATAATAACACCTACTTTTAGAACAGTTGTAAACATATTTGGTAAGTCATTGGAAAGGAGTAATAAAAGATATAACATATAATTAATATGACTATTGATAGTTTGAAGTAAGGATATTGTAACTGGGAAAAATCAACTGCGTTTTCTGCCTGTTGCAGTGTATGAGTTGGAAGCCTAACCCGCTTGGACCCTGGAAGGATTGAGACTACTCGTATGGACAATGTGATCGAAAGGGCCAGGGTGCAACACTAGTCCATCCTGTAAGGTAGGGGGCAACAGGGCTCAGCTCCAGGGTCTCTGTACTCTCAAGCTTTCACCTCTTGAAGAATGGGAGGAAGACGGCCATGCGTTCCTATGCCAGGACATTTTATAAGCTTTCATAGTATTGCTTTCTTCCTACCTGTTCCGTATGACATTCAGCTATGGCTCTCTGGCCAGGGTTTCAACCTCACACCTATCTATTACTTCCATAATGTTTCCAACAATGGAGGTCCCCATTTCCCTCCACAAAAGAGTCATTTGTATTCTTTGTGGGATAGTTAAGACCTCTGTTAGTTTCTGTGAGGGACTATGCCTCAGGATATCCCCCCCACCCCAGGTAGGATCTCCCTCTAGCTCTGGCTGACCTGGAATTCACTATGTAGTCTCAGGGCAACATAGAACTAATGGTGCCTACCTCTGCTTCCCAAGTGCTGGGGTTAAAGGCATGCACCACCATACCTGGCACCTCAGGATATTTCTACTCACCCTGTTGTCTCTTTCAATCTTCAGACCCTCTCTTTTGCAATAATCCCTGCACCTTGATTGTGGTGGAAATTTGTTTTTAGTGTATACACTGTATTTCTGTTCAGCCGTGTTTCAGTTCACCTCTGTGTTTTTTGCTACTTCCCGGAGGTGGTTGTTGGGCTAGCTAGCATTGGGAATAATGCTCCTGACTCTTCTTCCTGTGTGGCTTCTTCTGCACCATGGTAAGTGTGGAAGAGGTGGCACAATCCATGCTCTAAGGGCTCTTTTCAGCTTACTGCAGTTACTCAAGATTAAGAACCATTTCAAACCCATTGACATGATTCAGTGGATAAAACAAAGTGCACAAGGGCCTGAATCCTGGTCCCCTGCACCACCTAGAAGTCGTGGTGAGCTGGATTGGATGGCTAGGCTAGCTCAGAATTCAAGTGAGACTCCCTGCCTTTGTAAGTTAAGTGGAGAGTAATTGAGGAGGACACCCAACTTTAATTTATGGCCACATGTGCACATATGTGTGCATGCACACCTGCATATATGTGCACCCATATAGTTGCAAACACAGAGAGAACATTTGGACTTAAAACACAAAACCTTGTGAAACATTTTGGTTCATTTTGCTTTGTGTCAGTGGAGAACAAAGGTAAACATATAAATAGATAACACTCTGTCAGAAAATGTGCATCAGCAGTAGTTGACAGCAAAACTCATTTTCATAAAACATTTTGTTTTATTTCTTATAATGAATGTTGCATGAAACTTCCACCACAATGGATGAGGGGAGCTAAAAGTAATTCTGGATTCCTCAAAGCATCTCTGAGGATGGGATACCAGGTATGTGGGCTGTCTTCTACTCTTTGAGGAGAAAAAGCCAGGATAAAATGTGTGTCCTCATCCACACCTGGGTCAGTGGATTAATTTTCATTTGATTTGAACAAATAGTGAGAAAGTATTCATCATAACTCATATAGTTGAGAGCACTACACAGGTGACTCAATTGAGCCAATAAAAGGAGGACAAAATAACATCATTGCTCCATAATGAATCATAATGCCTAACCAGAAACACTATGCTTAGAAAATAGTAATTCAATTTTACTATATTTAAAGCTTGCTCGCTTATAGAGTACTGAAAATATGATCTGCAGCATTATTATCTAATTTCTTTGTGTCATCTTTGCTGATAGTGTTGACCATTATTTATTTATTTTTGTTTTGTAAAGATATAGTCTTGTTATTTACCCACATTGGTCTTGAGCTCGTTTTATATCCCAGGCTGGCCTCAAACTTGCTGTGATCCTCCTGTTTCAGCCTTCCAAGTGTTACGATTACAGGAATATGTTGCCATGCCCAGAGTCTGTTTAATATTACTCAAAATTTACCCAAAGCTATAATTTTCTCCTGAGGTCTAGATCATAGTTTACTATGTATGTATGAACCAAATATGTCTTATTCTTCAATGATGAAAAGATATGTCACCTTTTGTTTTTTATAAGAGTATACCAATACTATAATGCTGAACCTTTCCTACACATTAACCATTTACAATGTGCACAAAGAAAATCAAAACGTGCCTTAAAATGCTTTTAAATTTATGAGACAGCCAATGAATATTGGGACCATCACCATGTAGTCATGGATTGTGGAAGAAGGCAAAAAAAATAAGAAAAGAGATAACCAAAAGAAGAAAGGGAATGGAAGGCATGTGGGAGAAAGGGGACAACAGAAAATAATGGGAAGTGATTATGATTAAAATACATTATATGGGGTGGAGAGATGGCTCAGTGGTAAAGGCTCTTTGCCTGTGAAGTCTAATGACCGGGTTTCAGCTCCCGGGTACTCACATAAAGCCAAGTGCACAAAAAAATGTCCTTGTATTTGGAATTTATTTCCAGCATCCATGGCATACCCATGCTCTCTTTCTCTTTCTCTCTGCTGATAAATAAAAGTTAAAAAAAAATATATTATGCATATGTATGAAAATTGTCAATAAAAGAGTTTTTTTTTTTAATTTTTATGGTTTTTCTAGGTAGGGTCTCACTCTAGGCTAACCTGGAATTCACTACGTAGTCTCATGGTGGCCTGGAACTCACGGTGATCCTCCTACCTCTGCCTCCTGAGTGCTAGGATTAAAGGCGTGCACCACCACGCCCAGCTCAATGAAAGAGTTTTTAAAACAGATATTAGAAAATTGCTTTTCCCCACCTTTTGAAGAAATGTGTCTAGTGAATTGCACTGGGAAAGTACACAAGCTTCCGTATGAAGAGGGAAACACCCATATGTGTGATGTGCTGAAAATGGAAACGCTCCCTATGCTACTGTTCGATCTGAGCTCTGCTTTGTAATGACATTGGTAGGAATCTGCAAGGTCTCAGGTTTCTTGTCATAGCTACAGCATGCAGGGAAAGTCTCCAGTGGAAGCGGCTAGAGCAAATGGGGGCAGCAGTGTTCATCAAGTGAGACCCTCCCCCACCTCCTTAACCACGCTTGATTGAGAAAGACAGAATCACCTGGTCTAAGCCACGCTAATAAGCCTATTCCATCTGAAGTCACTGAAAGTATATAGTCTTAACCTGGCCACATCTTTGACTGCCAGTAAGAAGTTTCTATGTATTCATTAAGTGGCAAATCAAAAGCTTGTCTGCAATGACAAAGAGAATGAACAACCTCACAGGAAGAAGTATCCTTGACAGCCACAAGAATACCACAGAGAACTCCACCACAGCTTGGGGTTTTGGCTTAGAAATGTCTCCAGACCAGGGGCAGGATGGCCCACAGAGCCCTTTCTCCTAATAGCAAGTCTCCTCTCCCTTACTCCCAAAGCTCTCTGCATACGTCTTCTGCTGTTTGTAATCAAGAGACCTGACTATAAATCCCACCACAAATCTTTGTAAATCTGAAGAGCTAAGCATACATAGGCTTAATGCAGAACACTAGCATACCAGCTGGTTACCTATCTAGGGTTGTGTTGGGGAGAGAGTGATTGTGAAAATAATGGTCTGGAGAGCGATGCCATGTGAGTCAACCACAAGGTCCTCCATTCTGTGCCCTGTGAGGATGGATGGCATTCCAGAGATGAGGACCTCACAGAACCTGTTTGGACCAGACAATCTAAAATCACCTTCAGTTTCAGCAAAGCGTCTTCTTGTACTATGGGAAAGGCAATGTGCCACCGTCACCTCAGCCCACAGCAGTCTCAGGGGTGTGAGGGACTCTCTGCAGATGAAGGTTATGGCTTTGAGAATGAACTTGCTTCAAACCATATAGATAGCCAGAGGCAAAGAAAGTTTTGGGTCCAGTTCTGTTTTATAAGGAGAGTGTTTCTCCTATGGCACATCATAGCCCTTCTTTCTGTCTAGTTACTTACTAGACAAGCTCTTAGGTCTTTTGCTATGGCAAGACTAGCAAAATGTTCAGTGACTAACTGTCATTTTTGTGGGGAAAATGTTAAGGAAGGCTTTATTTCACTGGTCCATATGCATTTTTTTTAATATTTTTTGTTCATTTTTTATTTAGTTATTTGAGAGTGACAGACATAGGGAGAAAGACAGATAGAGGGAGAGAGAGAATGGGCGCACCAGGGCTTCCAGCCACTGCAAACGAACTCCAGACGCGTGTGCCCCTTTGTGCATCTGGCTAACGTGGGACCTGGGGAACCGAGCCTCGAACCGGGGTACTTAGGCTTCACAGGCAAGCGCTTAACCGCTAAGCCATCTCTCCAGCCCCCCATATCCATATTTTTATATGGCATAAAATTTTCCAGGTTACATAGAAGCAAAATATTTTGTCTTGCTATTGTCTCAAGAATCTTTGCCTGGCTGTCACTTTGCATTGAGATGAGGCTCTGCTGAACCTCTGGAAACATGCACATTCAAATAATTAAGTGAGAAGTTTGGTGTATATCTGTAATAATTAGGTAACCCTCATTATTAGCTATCACTTTTGATTTGTCTCACTGTCCCACTGGATTAAACATTAATATTTATGATCAGATTTGATTCTTAGAACAACTGTCCATGTAAGGGTCACCTTTCTCTATGCCTTAATAAGACAAGAACCAAAGAAAGGAATCAAGTCCAGAATGCTCTAGCAATCTTTGTGCCTCTACTGTTTGCTTTCTTTTGCCACCCAGCACTACATAGACCATGACCTTAACAATAGCACTGGGCTGTGGTATTAGCCACTATGCATCTACAGAGACACATGTGCAGATACCTGAGGGAGTTTCTATTAACTGGAATTGTTTTAATTAAAAATAAAAAGCCTTAAAAAAAAAAAGAAAAAAAAAAGCCTTGAGTTCAGAGGAAGAGATTGAGTAAAGGAAAGGTGGAGGGAGGGCTAATCAAAATCTAAGAGGATATAAGTAAATCATATGGAATCCTACTTTTTTGGACAATGGAATGCTCAAGAGCCATAGATTGTTGCTAGAAGATTTTCAGTGCCAGGGATGGGATACCTTCCAGTGAGTTGTTGGCCAGGGAGGTCCCTGATGCCCCCAAAACATTATAGGCCATTGTCAAGGCCCTTGGTTTCTCACCAGGAATATATGGTAAGACCCTATTACTGAAGACTCCACATACTTGGGCTGCAAATCCACTGAGAAATCCTGCTGGAACTGAGCTGATAATCTCCTTCATGTAGACCAGCTGACAGAAAGCTGGAAGAAGCCATTCTGCATGCAGTTCAATGGGAGGAAGAGAAAACACCAGAAAAGATACTCAACAGAGGACACTGCAAGCCTTATATTGGAAGCCAGACCAAATGAGCCAACAGGTGCAATAGTGGCATGTCCATCATGGTGGAAGCCAGCTGCCCTTTAATTGGACTGAAGGCCTGCTCCATGAGAGGAAGTACATCACTGATATTGAAAACGTAAAACAGGGATAATCATGAGCCCTAGGGGTGTAATTTCTGCTGGTGACTGGCTAAATGTATGTACTATGTTTATCAAACTGCCCAGTAAGCACTTCTGTTAATGTTCATACCCTTATGTTAATGCTACTCTCACTTTTGGTAAAGAATCTTCTCTTTTCAGATGGCAGTGAATTTGGGATGACTCAGAAGGTATCATGGTGCTGGAAAGAAGTGACCGGAGTGCTCAGTACTGTATTATCTCTATCACACCTTCCAAGGCTCAGGATCTAATGTGGAACAGGTGGCAGAAAGAATGTAAGAGCCAAAGGAAGGTTAGGACTCCTTACAACGTGCTCCCCCCAGACACAAAATGGCCTGGATGTCCATGACCTCTGGCATTTCCTACACAAGACCATCATAAGAGGAGGAAAAGATCATGACATCAAAATTAAAGAAAGACTGATTGAGATGGGGAGGGGATGTGATGGAGAATGGCATTTCAAAGGGGAAAGTGGGGGGAGGGAGGGTATTACCATGGGATATTTTTTATAAGCATGGCAGTTGTTAATAAAAATTTGAAAAAATTAATTAATTAATTAATAGCCTAGCATTAATATTAAAACAGAGCCTGTGTTTCTTCAGAGGGTTTTTGTGTGTGTGTGTGTGGTATATGCACATGTGTAGGGGAGTCAGAGGAAGATACTAAGTCTCCTCTTCTCTTGCTCTTCCCCCTTATTCCCTAGAGCCATGGTCTCTCACTGAACATTGAGCTCCTAGTACTTCATCCGCACTGACCAGCATGCCTCCCTCAGCACTGGGGTTACAGGCATGCATGACCATGCCTAGATTTTTATGTAGGTGCTGGGGATTGTTCAGCAAGTGCTTTTTACCTGCAAGGCCATCTCCACAGCCTTCAGCCTGTGTTTCTTCTACACATTTGTTATATGTATTTAAATATTGTATACTTGCCCATAAGTATATACAATTATTATGTCAAACAATATATATATATTTTAAAAAATGACCTTGAGGCATCCTTCATGGAAAGAGATCTTTTGAAGTATAAAGGTAAATGTTTACTTGGGAGACATTGTCTGAAAGCCTTATTTCTGAGGCCCAAACAAGGAGAAATCCTGCCATGTACTAGGTTTGGCCATTTGTGCAATGAGGTGCAGTGCCTCAAGTCAGTGGTGTCGGAGCAAACCTGCTTTGCAAGGTCATTAGCCCATCTCTCTAGTGATGCAAATAACATATGATTTCTAATGAATATTAAACAGCTTACTGAGGTAACCAGTAGGAAAGTACAGAGCACCCATTGATTAAAAAAACAACAGCAACAGATCTGGTACATGCCAATACTATCTTCATGATTGACTTTATAAAAAGAAAAACAAGTGTATTTTTTGCTTCCCAGGAAATTCTAAAATTGGTAGTGCATGTGGATGTTTCTAAAGGGATTCAATGTAGCTGTTTTAATTGTTAGGCTGCTAAAGATTTGAACTCCATATTGGAATTTTCCCTTTGCCTGTTCATGCCTAGCTAGTCCAACATTACAGAAAAGACAGGACCAAAAAAAAAAAAAAAAAAAAAGCAAAAAGACTAGGGGGAATAATTATAGCAGCTATGACGTGGAGTACCTAACTGGCATGGGCCCAATCCTCAGTACCACAAACAAGCAGACACAGAAACTCGTCAGTAATGGGTTGATATTCAAATCCAATCTGACCCCTTGGTGACGGAGCATGAGAAGGATGCTGTGGGATGATTTTATTCTAGAAACCATGAAGCAAGAAAGACACCAGCTCCCTCATGCCTGTGTAGACAGCAGCATGGCAGGTGCATTAGAATGTGACTAAGGTACAAAGCTTCCTCTTTGCATCATCGTGCTCTGAGCTTTCAGCTGGACGGTGACAGGGCTGCCTAGCGAGCCACGTAGACAGGCAGCTAGCTGAATCCCTGGGTAGGAACCCTTACATGAAGACGCCTGCTTTGTGCTTTCTGCTGCTTATCTTGTGCTATCCCTGAGCATCCGTTTGGGAAGTGTCTGGGCTGCTTCCCAAGCCGTGTCAGAGGCTGGTAATTAAGTGTTCTGCCTCTAACTTACAAAATGTGCCAAACTGGGTTGCCCATTTTTCCCCCATTGAGTCTTGTGTATTTCTCCTGCCTCACCTTGAATCCTGGAAGAGTCAAACATTTGCTATTCAGGTCAAGCCTGAAGGAAATGGTTGTCCCAGATGAAAAGAGGCTAGATCCCAATTTGCTTTGAAATGCACTTACTAAAGATCAATGTTTAATATCATCTTTGTGAGACATGGCTCTTCTTAATAAAAACAAAAAGAAATGTTTGACCTGAACTTTAAAAGGTCCAAGCACCCGTGATGTTCAGCAGAGGGAACATTATTCCTTGTGCACAGGTCTGATGGAAGAAATAACTGTGAAATTGAATGTCCATGCACAGTTGAGAAGGGAGTTAAAGGGAAAGTATAAGGTAATCAGTAGCTGATTCACTCGAGCAAAACAACACACCGTTCTTTCTTTTATTTCCTTCTCTCGAGAAAGGGTGCTTTAAACTATTTCATGAAGAAAGTTATTTTGAATTACAGGAAAATAAAAATATTATAGTTTTGTGTGATTTGTGCTCTCATTGCATGCGGTGAATAAAATGTAGCTTTTAAAACATTTGAATTGGGGGTGGAGAGATGGCTCACTGGTTAAGGTACTTGCCTGCAAAGCCTAACAACCTTGGATTGATTCCCCAGTGTTCACATATCAGTCAGATGGATAAAGCGGCACAAGCATCTGGAGTTTGTTTACAATAGCTAGAGGCCCTGGTGTGCCCATTCTCCCCGCCCCCCTCCACCCCATCTCTCTCTGGGTGTAAAAAATAATTGAGTAAAACAAAGCACTTGAATTTGGGACTGGGGAGATGACTCAGTGGATAAAGTGCTTGCTATGACAGTGTGAGGACCTGAGTTTGAATCACAAGGACCCATATTCAGCTGGATGCTTAGAAGACATCTGTAATCCCAGCATATCTAAACTGTGACTGGAGGTGGAGGCAGGAGTAAGCCTCAGAATCTCACAGCCAGCTCGCCTGGAAAATGTGGTGGTCCAGAAAGCAGAAGACAAGGCTGTCCTCTGACCTTCACACGCAGGAAGTGGCACACACAACCTCTCATGACCTCCCCCTCCTTCTAAGCAGAAAAGTGGTCTCATTTTTTATGTAAGAAATCTAACATTTTGTATGGACGCTTAGACACATAATTTTCAGGTCTGATGGTTACATGATGAAAACATTGATTCAAAGCCATTGGTCAGTGATACTTACCTCTACTAAATAACCCAAATACACAAATTGAAATAAAGTGAACTTTTTTTTTTCCAGAGTTAATGAAAGGTTCCTGTTTGTGAATTTGGGGCTTTGAAGTGCTAACCCTCCAAACAGCACCAGGAATTTGCTGGTGATTTATGACTATTTGGACAAGTGGTGAACAGTGCATGACTGTACGGAAAGCCGACGTCGACATTCCCTACCTGTCAAGAAGGTTTTACTGAAGCAGGACCCAGGCTCATCTGGCTGCAGCTTCTCCCAGAGCCCTGCGCCTTGTGGGTCCCAGTAGGCAGCATTGGGGTTGACCCTCAGCCTCCTTTCTCCTGGGCAGATCGCATACACATCTTCCCGGTCAATCGTCACTCCTCTACTTTCTCTGTCCACGGGTCCCTTCCCCTCCCTCTTACCTTCCTGCTTACTTCAACCCCAACAAAGCTCACTTCCTCCACCCTCACTCTTTTCCTTGTGGCCCTTGGTAATTGCATGAGTCATTCTAGGGCCTCCAAGGCTTCCGTGCATTGGCTGGGTCTGGAAAGATGGGCTTAAACTCTCCGCCTACTCCATGTCTCCTTCTAGGCATACGAATAGTGCATTCGCCCCATGCCTCCTCTCATGCCCACACTGCCTATGGAGGGGAGAGAGGTCCTTTCTGCCCTCTTAGCTCTTCTGTGATCCATTTATCAAGAACCCCAACAACTACAGGAACAGATAAGCAAGAAAAGAGCCTGAATGAATTTTATTAATATACACATACAAGGCATCGTCACAAGATACTTAACAAATGGCCAGCACATGTGCTTGTATGCTTTTCTCAAGAAAGAATAAAAGCAAATCTGTGAAGGAATTTCAGGGTTAACAGTTATGCAGACCAGGGCAGAATGTAGGGGTGTTACTAAGAAAATCAGGGAGTAGAAGCCATTGAAAGATCATAATTAGCTCAGAGTCTCTGTGTTCTGCTTTACTGCTGCCCCAGCTCCAGTTTCCTGTGATAAAGGCTATTTCCTAACTTTGGTAGGGGAAGGACATCCTTTGCCAAAGAATCTTTGTGACTTGGGGCATGTAGAGAAAGTTAGGTCAAGTGGTCATTTCTGAACTTCCAGGCACCCCCCGCACCCAAGTGATTTCAGCCTGAAATAATCAAGACATTGATTTGACATACCTGGAGATGGCATTCCTGAACTCCTTCTATGTTCAGAGGAAGACCCAGGCCCAGGGATGGTTCACAATCTAGTTAGATGTGTTCAATCTTTAACATTGCAATATAATGCTGTCTTCTACACAGTTCACACTTGGTAACTACACAGTCAGATGACAAAAAAAAAAATGCAAAGAAAATCTCATCATGTTTTAAGTTTATGATTTTGTGTTGGGCCGCATTCATAGCTGCCATTAGCTGTGGATTGGACCTGCTGGTAGATGAACAAAGACTGTGTCACATGGAGAAGCTTCCCTGGGATAGCAGGGCACTATGGAAAGAAGCACCAGAAGTGCCGGTGTGGGACGTTCAGTCAGTGCTGGTGGCGGAGAGGAGGCTGCTTTGAGCTTACTTGCTTTGGGAACTCTGGACAGCCTCCCATGTACCTAAGTCCTGTATGGTCATAACTACAACTGATCATGATTCCTCCACCAGTGCTCATGAGTGTTACTTATTTGTTTTCTTATTTTCGTGATTGCCTGGAGACTAGTTCCTGGAGTTTCAGGAAGTTTACTTCAACAACCACTAATATAAACTAGAACTAACAAACCACCAAATGATTAAAGGTTTACTTTGCTGTCATTCAAGGCTTGCTTTGTACATCTTCACGGGAGCTCTCCTTAATATCGACTGGCACTTAGGATACTCTTGTCCATGAGGTAGCATTTTGTGGTGGTACTCATGATGCAAAGACAAGAGCCATGAGAGGGCTTCACAATTCAGATGGAGGTAAGTGAATAGACCTCAAAGGGAACTAAGAGCAGTTGGCCAACAGATTGTGGAAAACTGAACAGAGGCTGAGGGCAAACTTCCCACCCTTCGTTTT
Organism: Jaculus jaculus; assembly: GCF_020740685.1. Lineage (NCBI taxonomy): Eukaryota > Metazoa > Chordata > Mammalia > Rodentia > Dipodidae > Jaculus > Jaculus jaculus. Next base: position 104,288,368 of record NC_059109.1, read on the forward strand.
TTAGCTACGGACCATCTAGCCTTGATACATAGGCAGGTTTCAGAGCCTTTGAGCTTCTACACACCTGAAAATTGAAGGTAATATGGCACCTGCCTTGGACGTCACAGCTGAATGTCATAGCTCTGCAGCATCATCACTATTACTTGGATGTCCCTGAGTCATGATGGAAAGACTTGCTCATGAGAAAGGTACTATTTTAGATAAGCATTTCAGGATAAATAGCATTTGCATTGGAGGGGAAGGACTATATCAGAAAGTTCAGATGAAGAAAGCCTGAGTTGCAGGTCTTCATCTGGCTTTGTGTCTCAAAATATGCTCCCTTCTCAGGTGTAATGGAATCACATCACTCATTTAAGAAAGAGAAATACTGGACATACATCATAGTTTCAGTTAGATATTTCAAATCAAGACACCATGCAGAGTTTTGCTGCATGCAGCAGACCTAATGATTCTAGGAGTCAGGGAACAAGTGGCTTGCTTACTTTGAATGGAGGTTGGGAGCAAACAATGACCTATAAATAGCACACAGCCCTGTCCTTTGGCTGAAATTCATTTCCAAATAAATCTCTCCAGAGCACTGTTCCTACCTTGCTTCTTTCCCTTCCTGCCTTAGCTAACATGTCCCAGAGCAGACATTGCCTTTCCCAAAGCAGGAGGAGACCCAGGGAAGTAACAGAAAGAAACAGAACTTTTGTGTTCCCACATGACTTCCTAACCAAAAACACACTCCCTCCGCATTGAAATGCTTAGTGAGGACTCCAAGCACCAAGACATGCCCTGAGAAAATCAGCTGATGGCTTGCAAATGACTGTGTTTGTGGAATGGCATAAGGTTGAAGATGTACATAGCCACCTTCCTGCTCCCATGATGCCAACTCTCTAGAAAGACAGAACACGGGGATGTTCCCTCTCATTTGCATTAAACAAGTCGGGAATTTCTTGAGGATTGCTTGAGCTATTGGTTAAGAAGCAGGAGAGCAAACATCTGGGATTTGGAGTGAGGCAAAATGCATGCACAGCCCTGTAGCAGGCTCATGCTCTTCACAAATGTTGTATCTGGCTTCACTTTAAGTGTGAAAGATGAATGCTTTTCAAAACTTTCACTGCTGTCCAAATGAGATGTGCTAATACCTCCAAGTTACTGCCTACCCAGCTGTTTCCACACAGTGCATCCGGAGCCCTGGCCAATTTTTTTTTTCTCTTTATGCTTCTTTGCTTTCACTTTTCCTGCCATTTTCTGTAGATTATATTAAGAGACAAAAGAAGTGTGGTGAGTTTGAGTAGGAGGTGCCTCAAGACACTGCAGTCTTTCCACCAGCATCACGCCCCAGCTTGTGTGCAGGATGGAAGGTAACTCTGGGATGACATAACCATGGAGCGAACATTCATCCATGTATAGCATGGCCACCCATAATTTTTCTCCTAAGATTCTATAAGAAAGCAGACAACCATTCAGAGGATATCACTAGACAGTCTGGCATGGTTACAAATCGCTTATCCATAGGGACTTCTGCCACTGTCCTTGTAAAGAGATATAGTAACTTTCAGAAGCCTAATAGTCATGGGCAAATGTTAGATGGGTAGCTTGAATAAAATTCTGGTAAGATTCACCTCACCAGTAATTGAAACCATGGGTGAAGTCATGAAGAAAGGCCTAGACCATGAATTCTCCAAAGCTGAGAGAGCAAGAAGGTGGTATGCCTGGGCATAAAATTAAGGGGTTCAAACATATCCATCTGATAATGCATCATGTCTGTGATAGGTCAATGGAATAGTGACTTCAGAAAGATCCCAGAAAGGCTGGCATCAGAGAGAATGTAGGGAGGATAGGAAGGAAGGAAGCAGAAAATGTGAATGTGGAATTCCCAGCATTCCTTCATGGGTGGTGAGGTTGCTACCGTTCTGCTCACAAGGCCAATGATGCTATTCATCACTGGCTGCCCAGAAAAGGCATAGCAAGAGCATGAAGCCCTGTTTCGTTTCTAGAAACAGGACACATTTCTTGTTATCATCACAAGTTCCTTAAAAAAGGTGCTGGGAGGTTCTGAGGTCAGCATCAGGAGGTTCAAGCACCAGACAGTTAATCTTGTGCTGTTCTCAGAGGGAGTCAGTGTTACCAAGTGCATGAACCACAGTTTCTTCACCATGGCAACTTCAAATTCTGGAATTGTGCTCAGCTATTAGATGTCAGGTGCTGATGAGTCACAGTGGCTTCTTATTGTAGACCATGTATTTAAAAAAAAAAAAAAAGAGTTTTCACGATTGGCCAAGAAACTATTATAATGTTATAATCATCTGCACTTCTCACGGTTCCAGTAACATCTTTGTCTTCAATTAGTCACAATCAGGGACTGATCTTTCCCAAGGGCCTGGCCTCTAGTGCTATGTTGGCTCAAGTTTGACCTGGTTCTGGTTCAGAATTATGACTCACACCGCTCTTCAGGCCTGACATGTTGCACTGAAGCTGATGTCTGCAGTCGCTGGAATGGCAATTCTCTATCGGGTGCTGTAGAAGCAGAGACTTTCACAGTGACCCAACTCCTTCATCTCCCTCCTTATGATGACTAGCTGCACATTAGCCAACGTGGGTCCCATGTGGTCCTCTTGTCACCATGAGAAAAGTTTCAGTTTCACCATTTGAGGAGTTTTCAAGTCATTTGCTAATGTTGTCACCTGCTCCCAAGATCTTAATGAGGCTAGTATAACAAAAGCGGGTTATATTCTCCTTTAAAAATATTTTAATTTATGTATTTGCAAGGAGATATAGGCAAAAAAAAAAAATGAGCCTTCCAAGGCCTCTAGGCACTGCAAATGAACTCCAGATGAATACACCACCTTGTGCATCTGGATTTATGTGGGTACTGGGGGATCAAACCCAGGTCATTAGGCTTTGCAGACAAGTACCATCTGCTGAGCCATCTCTCCAGCCTCTGGTTATATTTTCTGAATCATGTCAAGAGGAATATCTGGCAGAAGTGTTTGTGGCTCAGACTGGTTGCATATCATGACCACGGGGAAGTCTACTGGAAGTTATAGAGTCTCAGGGATTCTAAACAACCTAAATATCTGACCTGGAACCTAGGAGTCTATGATTTTAACATTTCCTGTGTGCTGAATATGCACATAATTTTGTAATATGTAGAATCAGACCAATGTCAAATCATCTGTGATTTGAGATTTGTGTCAAAGACACAGTTTTATTCCCTGGTTAGAGGGGAAATAGTCATTGCTCTATTGACTGCCACTCATATTTCATGGATTTCAGCTTTTCTGCACTTACTTAAGCTAATGCGTTTTTTTTTTTTTTTCTCAAATGTTCCTGCCCCAACTTTTCGACAAATGCTGATCTGTAAAGTGAGAACCCTTCAGGACATCTTCAGGCTCTGTCATTAAGTAGTCTCGAGGCTTTCCTTGTATTGTTTCAGAGTGGGCTCAGTGAATGGCAGCAAGTTCCTGCTTTCTTCTCTCTGTGGTCTGTAATCCCTCCCCTCTCAATGTTATAGTGTTGACTTACCATAGTTGCCCTTTTCTCAGCTTGGTACTTGGGACTGTGCTGACTTACTGAGGAGAAGGTAACACAGGCCTTGCTTCAACCACCCCTCTTACCAGGAATGAGGCCTTGAAGGAAGTGCTTCAGGCCTTGGCCCTCCATTTACTTGTGTATCCTTCTTCCTGTATGAGATCTCATTGCCTGCAGTCTTTCTCAGAGGAAAACTAGAAGAACTGCACTAACCTATATCACCATCATCAACCCACGAGAAATGTGTCTTTCCCAGATCACTATTAATAGCAGCAAGAGTGTCAGCAAGAGTGTCAGGTGTCCCTCTCCCTTCAGAGGACACCTTGGCATGTGGTCATGGCCTGGTCCTTAATGCTGACATTCTTGTCTTGGTTTATTGAGTTGGAATTTCTGCTGGTCTCTGGAATCTGTGTTTTAAATAATTTCTCCTGGTAAGTCAAGTATATGATCACATTTTGGGAGTCTCAGGGAGAAGAAAGCAAGAGCATATTTTTATTTATTTATGAGAGAGAAAGAGAGAATGGGCACACCAGGGCATCCAGCCACTGCAAATGAACTCCAGATGAAAACACCACCTTGTGCGTCTGGCTTATGTGGGTACTGGGAGTCAAAGCTGGGTCCTTTGGCTTTGCAGGCAAGTGCCTTAACAGCTAAGCCATCTTTCCATCCCTCTCTGCCTCTTTCTCTCTGTCTGTCTGTCTCTTTCAAATAAATAAATAAAAATAAACAACAAAATTTAGGGCTGGAGAGATGGCTTAGCGGTTAAGCGCTTGCCTGTGAAGCCTAAGGACCCCGGTTCGAGGCTCGGTTCCCCAGATCCCATGTTAGCCAGATGCACAAGGGGGCGCACGCGTCTGGAGTTTGTTTGCAGAGGCTGGAAGCCCTGGTGCACCCATTCTCTCTCTCTCCCTCTATCTGTCTTTCTCTCTGTGTCTGTTGCTCTCAAATAAATACATAAATAATTTTTAAAAACATTTTTAAAAAATTTAAATTACATTTTAATACCTTTACAGTGAAATGTTCAGGCCCCTACTCTGGCCTCCCTTTTGGTCTCACTGCCTCTCAGACCTCCTCTTCTTCATTCCCCAAACCCTTCCTCTTCCTGCCTCTAGGTCACACCAGGCACCCATCCCCCACAGGGCCTCTGTGCTTGTCCCTTGGAATGCTGGTCCTCAGAAACTTCTCCACTCATCCTAGTCTCTTAAAAAATAGCATTATGATGCCAACATTACTAGCTCCCCACCTCACACGGTCACACCATCCCTACCCGTGCTTTGCTTTCATTCACGCACTTTTTACTTTCAAACATGTGTGTCTGATTTATTGTTCCCTTGCTCTTGGACAAATATAAAATCCTAGATTACATGGAGTTTCTGTTTGTCTTAGATTAGGCAGTTAGCACGAAGTAGCACAGACTGAATGCTTCAACAACAGAAATGTCAATTCTTAGGCTTCGGGAGACTGCAGTTAAAAGATGGAGGTGCAAACATGAAGGGCCCTGGTCCAGGTTGCAGACTGTGGCTGTCTCACCATATGGTGAGGAGTCAGTCACCTGGCTGTTACAAGGGCCTACTCCACGACAGTGCTGCCATTCTGATCTAATCATCACATGGAGGTTAGTATTTCCGGAAAACAAGTCTTCCTCTACTGATTTTTGTGTCACAGATGATGCCTGCACAGTGGGCTCCCAGAGAACATGCTGGATGAATACCAGCATAAATGCATCCTGAGACACTGTTTTGAAAGAGCTGGGGACCTCATGAGTTAAACACTGAGTCTGATGTTTGTCTCCATCCAGTCACTGAGCTGTGGGCCAGTCCTATGTGGTGAGTATGGTCTCCATCCAGACCAGGGATGGTGACCAAGTGGCATCTTGGATGTCCCTCTAAACCTTCTCCTCATGTGCACCCTGAGGCATTGGAGTATGGATCCGGAGTGGCCCAAAAGTGCTTTGCCATTCTGATGAAGTCACCCCTAGGTGAATGTCTAACCACCCACCCTTATTCAGCTGACATCTCAGGCAGCGTTTTTCCATGGCCTCACCCTGCTCCTTCGTTCCTCTGTCCTCCTGGAAGATTGTACACTCTCTGCTTCCTGCTCCCCGTTCTGATGCATGAGTTCTGAGTTCTTTCCTCAGGGTTTCTTTGCCACCCCCCTTTCTGTTTGTTAGTTTCCTCCACCGCCACATCCCCAACCTTAGAGCCACTTACAGAAATGGAAGTGGCTCCCTTGAGAATGCTCTGGAATCTTCACTTGACCAGGCAGGTCATCTGCGCCGGCTGACAGGGCCACCTGTCACAGCTGTGCTGAGCTGGAAGAACGTGAGTGGGAATGTGTTTCAAATGCAGTTGTTTCCAGTGGCTTTGGGGAGGCCTGAGACATACTACTGTTCTACTGCAAGTCAAGACTCCTCTGTGCTGTTCGCTGCCGCCTTCCCCAACAGTCTTGGGGGGCTTTAATGGAATGCTGCCTTCAGTTAGGGAATTGGAAAAAAAATATAAAAGAATAAATAAAATCAAGCAGGGGTGTGAAGGGGCTACCCAGCCTTCCATCTGCTCTGGTTTGTCTGGACGGAGATAAGATCTGTTTCCTTTTCTCCTCTGTTCCTGGTCCTTGGCCATGTCTGACACTCCTGACATGAAATGCACTTTGTTCTGCCCTCAGCATCTCAGAACCATGCCAAACAAGAAACATGGGCTTGCCATGATGCTGGGGTCCTCGCCTGTGATCTTTCCCCACAGGCATCCGCCCCTCTACGGCTCTGAGGGAACAGATGCCCCCATCGGCCCAGCAGTGATCCACCGAAGGCATATCAAATTAAAGAGAGAGATAAAAGGCCTTGCTTTTCAAACCGAGTGCCAAAGAATAATGGTCATATAGAGTGGAGCGCAGGCTCATTGCAAGAGCTGAGCTCACATCTCCCCCTGTTAGTGTCTGCTGAAATGTATGTGGCTGGCCTTGCCATCAACCTCAGTCCCTCAAGCTTACTACCCAGTGTGGTGGCAGCAAGACAGACAAAACTAGAGGAGTGGCTGGAGCTGGGAGGGCTGGGGGCACTGTGGACCCCCACTTGCCTTGGATGCATGAGTGACTGGAGTGTAAATGTGCCAGTGAGGGTTACAGCTGGTGAGAATGGAAGTGCCGTCATAAAGGTCTCAGTCTTGGCTTTCCCATTCAGACAGTGCTTAACCATTAAGCCATCTCTCTAGCTCCCCTCATGCCTTTTTTAATTAATTGTGTTTATGTGAAGTTGCTTGTAGCACTCTTTTACTGATTAATACAAGAATATTGTTAATTGTGATCAGTAAATTATAACACTAGGAATTAAAAATTAACCAGGGTTGTTGTGATTTCAATATGGTGGGTCTCTGGAAGCCCTCAGTTCTCTGAGTATTGTAACAGCAGGTGGCAAATATATAAGTAGCTAGCAGAGGTGATCAGATCATAAGAGCATGATGATCCAGAGGCAGCAGTAAATGAAATCTCATGGCTGTGGGTCAGTTCCCGTGGGAGCAGTCTATGAGAAGAGTAAGCCTGGCTTGCCCATCTCTCACTTCCTTTCTCTTCAAGGGACACTCTTGCATACATAAAAGTGATGTCACCTGCCATACTGCCATGTAACAAAACACCTGTCAGCAAAGGCTAAGAGGATAGGTGGTGCTTAATCTTGGGACTTCGAGTCTTCAAATTTAGGAGCTCAATAAACTTTTCTTCATAGAATATCCCACTTCAGGAATCTTGTTATAGCAACACAAAATGGACTAAGACACTAATGAGGTACATTCTGGTGAGTATTTTCATTCGGTGTTGATTGACATATAGATTGGCAAAACTTTTCCTAAATTGTCAGTGTACTTAAATTTACAGAAATAATCCCAGTGAATCTGAAATAAACAACCAGATTTAGTTAAGAATTTATATAAAGCATGTTGATGACAGTGATACCTAATATCGTGTTGTGAAGCCAGGAATGGTGGTGTACACATGTAATCTCAGCACTTCAGAAGTGGGGGCAGGAAGATCATGAGTTCAAAGCCAGCATCAGCTACATAGTAAATTCAAAGCCAGCTTGTGGTACATGAAACCCTATCTCAAATAAAATAATAATCATGTTGTGGTTTCACAAGAAGTTTCTTCCCAAAGGGTTTATAAATTAAACCTTTGACTCTCAGTTAGTGTGCTATTGACAGGGTATTTGATCATAAGAGTTTTGTTCTGACCTCATGTATGTCCACTGGTGTGTTTATAGTTGATCTCATAGGAATAGGAGGTGGGTCTTGGTTGAAGGAAGTAGTTACTAGGCATGCCTTTGTAGGGTATATTCTGTCCCTGACACCTCCTTCTCTCCACCTTCTGTCACAACATGATGTGAGCCACTTTACCCCTCCTCCCGCTCACTTCACCTGCCTCATCAAGCCCAGTAGTGCTGGAGCCATGAAACAGGGCTGAGCCCTCCTCAGATGCTTGGTCACAGTGGTCAAAATTCACTAACACAAACAAGACCAATTTAAATGCTCACTAGTACACATTACTTATATGAATTAGGGTCCATGTGAATCCAAGGTTATTTTGAAGCTATTAAAAAGCTTGCTTTCATAGTGTTATTTTTAACCAGTTTACCAGTAAAGAAAATGTTTGTAGCATGACATTAAATGTGCATTCATTAGCAAGGTCTTGCAAAGCTGAGTTTATTCTTTGAATGGTAATTAGACTAACACATAAGCAGAATTCAACATACCTGAAAGAAAATATAGAGCTCTAAAGACATGAATATTGTGGTTACCAATAGCTGGCAATATAAAGGCCAATGAAATATAATCTCTGCTTTTGAGGAGCTCATAATTCCAAAGATAATGGGCAATAAATAAATGGAAAATTACAATGATGTAATGCCACTCAGCAAATGTTTATTGCACTTTGGAGAGCCTTTTTCTCGCAAACATTATGTACTAGCAACTAAGCCATTCCTATTCACCATTCTTTGGAGCTGTCAAAACTAACTTTTAAGTGCTGGTAAAATAAGCCACGCAAGCTAAATTCAGGCGAGAACCAAGGCAAATATTACCATCTAGCATCTGAAGTCAAAACTAAATGACTATGGTGGCATTGAGAAGGGCAGGAGATCGTGAATGAGGAAGATGTAGCACCGGTCCTCATATGAAAACAACTCAGAATGTGTGCACTGGAAATCTGGGGAGGGAAAGACAAAGGGAAGAAGTCATGAGGTTATAGAAAAGTTGCTGTCTGTCAGGGGGTGTCATCCCTTGTGGTAAAGAAAGATAGTCAAAACCTGAGGTTGACCATGAGATGCTGGAACAAATGGAGTATGACCCTAAACTGGGGGGAGGGGCGGGGAGAAAGCTGAATTCAAGGAAAGGGAGGATTATTCCTTAAGTATGGCTTAATTATCCCCTAAGACCAGATCAACAATGATGGAGAGAATTCAACTGAACAGAAAGGTTACAGTTTTGGCATTGTCACAATAGCCCTGTGAACATAGTGCCTTCATCATCTTTTTGGCACAGCCTTCACAAAACAGAAAGAACAGAGACACATTTATGTGCTTCCTTGATTGCTATGTTACCTTAAACTCTTTTGTAAATCTTATAACATAGGTAATGTGAGATGATGTGCCAGTTATTTGCATTGAGCTACAGCCAGGGTACTTGCAGCACTTTAATCAGAGAGGGTGAGCTTAGATTTTTGAGACAAGAGTAGCTACTAGGCATATCTATTACTTATGATGTTTGGTTACTTGATGTGTACATTTGAGGGAATTATTAATAAGCTTACACTTTAAAAACAGGTCATCATGTGGTGAAGCTGAAGACAGTAAAGGTGCGTGGATTGGCTAAAATAAGCTGTAAGCAGTTGGCACACCCATAGGTAGAGCTTGTGCCTGGAGCTGAATCTTTCTGAATCGTGCCAGGAATCAAAAGGCTGATGTCTGCCTGAAGCTGCCCACCACGTGAGCAGAAGATGGTGGACTCATGAGTGGCTACTTCAAGAGAACCTTCTGGGCAAGGTAGTGGCCAGATCTTTGTGAAGGATAGAGAACTGTGACTTCATTGAGCTGCTCTGTAAGAATAGCTGTTTAATCAAAACGTTGTGTACAAGTGAAGGGACTTCTCTGGAAACGGCCTTTCCTGAGGCTGACAACGGTGAGGAGGAGTCAGTACTCACCAAGGTGGGACTTCACTGGAGGCTTCCATTTTCTACCCAAATCCCCGACGCTTGCAGGACCAACTCGCTTAAGGTCAGCTGGCAATATTAACACAGATAAAAATAATCCCCTTAGTACCAATTATAACATCCAAGTGAGAGTCCTCCTTGAATGTAGATCCCTATACTAGAGCCTTCCACATTGGGATTTCCATGTCCGTTAGATGGCTTTGAATTGTTACATTGCTGGTCTATGTATATGCTAATTGAATTGGTCTGTTTTTCTCTTCTGATCACCTTTCAGTCTAGTTGAAACCTGTGAGCAAATGAACCCCCTGCTTTGTGTAACAGTTCTCTAAGTCCCAAGTTTCAGCAGACTTGAATCTTAGGAGGAAATGACTGTCTTGTTTTCCCCATATTCTCAGTACCCAGCATGGCCTACACACTTGCAAGACTTCTCTAAACCACAAATTTAAAGACTAAAGAGAAAGATTGTAACATACTTTCTTAAAGGAGAAAATCAAAATTAAGTTGATGAATCTCTGCTTGCAATAAAATGCCTCAATCTACTCATATTTGGAAGCCAATGCTCTTGTCTACATAAAGAACACAAGTAAGATTTACCCTGTGTAGTCTTTGAATAATCCATTTCCTGGAGCACAGGACCTGAACAACTCCTTAGATGACTTGTAAAAGTCTTGTGTCCTCAATCAGAAGTGGAAAACTGATGGCCTCTGGCCAAACACCACCAGATGCCTATTTTAGTAAGTATTCCACAGCACACAGCTCACCCATCCTCACACATTGTCTGTGATCACCTCATTATGACTGCAATTGCATCAAGGAGTTGCTCAGAGAACCTCTGCCTTGTGCGGCCTAAACTAGACATTAGTCTCCTTTAAGGCAAAGGTAGGCAGAACTCAATTGAGCTATCTGAAATGACACACTTTCCAGACAAGATGAACAGTGAGACTTTCTATATCATTAAAGTAACCAGAATGAATACTGTTTCAGTTATTTTGTTAAAGGCTAGATGTTATATTTGGAGATTTTGTCTTGATTCACAAAGGATTTCAGCTGGAATATATATATATATATGTACAAAAAAACATAAGCACAATAAGTCAGGTATTAATAAAATACTAGTCAGAGACTAAATTAAAATAGCTTCAGCTCCATTTAAGATTTAAACTTTAATTCCATGCTATTTAATATTTATGTTGCACTCACTTCCGGGTTTGTTCTGTCATCAAATCTACTTTGTTCTTTTAAGAGGTTTTAGGATTAGCAAATATATCAAATATTTTAAACTGTGAAATATATTATAAATTCTGTAATATTAAAACAACTGTATAATATTTGTTTAGAAATATTATTTTTATTTATTTATTTATTTATTTATTTATTTATTTATTTATTTATTTATTTATTTATTTTGAGAGAGAGAAAGAGACAGAGGAGAAAGAACTAGAGACAGAATGGGTGCACCAGGGTCTTCCAGATGCTGTGAAAGAGCTCCAGACGAATGCGCCCCCTTGTGAGCATGTGCGACATTGCACGCTTGCGTCACTTTTGCGTCTGGCTATATGTGGGACGTGGAGGAACTGTTCTTAGGCTTGGCAGGACCTCAGCCATCTCTGCAGGCCGTAGAACATGTTTTAAAAGGAAAAGGAATGTTAGCCAGCATAGTAAGCTTCTCCCATCCAGTTTGGTTTCCTCTTATGCCAAAATTAACACATATCCTGAGATTGTTTGCATTTCTACAGTCCTTATCTTATGATTTATGATATGTATGCACGCCCATAATACATGGTATTTGTGATGGTTTATCTTGGTTGTCAACTTGGCTGGGTTTAGAATTGCCTAGGAGATTAGAAAAGCACACCTCTGGAATGCCAGTGATGGCAGAAAAGCATTTCTAGGTGGGATTAACTGAAGGAGGAAGACCCACCCTGAAGGAGGGTGTGCCATTCCATGGGCTGGAAGCCTAGATGGAATAAATGAGGAGAAAAGAGAACACCAGAATGCATAATAATCCTTCTTTGCCTCCCTTCCTCCTCTCCCCCCCCCCCTGCCACCCTGGTCACCACAATGTCAGCTGTGCTGTCCCAGGACCACCATGTGGACATCTAAAACTTAACCACACTAAACTTTTCCACCTTTCAGTTGTTTATGTCAGCTGGTTTGCTAATGTGGCACAAAGTCTGACTAATACAGTGTTGCTTTATATGTTAGTTGATTCCCATGAGTGGGCTATTATGTGACATATTTTACCACTTGTTCCTATTTTGTCACACTTAATGTTAGAAATTCATCTATACTGACATTAATATGGATTCATTTTAACAACTGTGTAGCACTAAAAATGCACCTGTGATTGATTGATTGCTTGATTGATTACCAGTGATAGTCATTTCAATTGTTTTCAATCTTAGAGTAGTAAGAAAAGCTTCAAAGATCCACTGTTCTAGAGCACAGTAGGGTGACTATACAGTACTATGGGCCTTAGAATAGGAGAGAGGAGTTGAAGTCTCCTGACACAAATGAGTGATAAATATTTAAGGAGCTAATTTTAATTATCCTAATTTTCTTATTGCACACTGTGTACATGTATTGGATTATTGCAGTCACCCATAAATATGTACAATTCATATGTCAAATAAGTTTTTTTGAAAAGATCCAGTAAGCATCTTTGTAAATTCCTTTTCATTCAATATGGGCATTTCTTCAGTTTTTATGGCTAGAAGAGAAGTTGGTGGACTTTGAGGTACTTTGCCAAGTTCAACTTTACTAGACAATAAAAAAATTCCCACGCTGCAGAGGTAGCTTAGGGATTAAGGCACTTGCTTGTGAAGCCTAGGACCTATGTTCAACTCTCCAGATTTCATATAAACCAGGTGCACAAAGGTGAGGCAAGTGCAAGGCTGCACATGCCCACTAGGTGGCACAAGCATCTAGAGTTAGATCGCAGTAGCTGAGGCCCTGACATGCCAATTCTCTCTCTCTAAAATAAAAAATTATACACACACACACACACACACACACACGTAAATAATTCCATATGGCTGAGGAGGTCATAAGCTCTAGTGGGGAAGCTACTATTCTCTGGATAAATAGATAGACTAAACCTACCAAACTGCCCTTCAACTACTTATGTGTATGCCCATATATTAATGATACTCTCACTTTTGTTTAGAGAAGCTTCTCTTTTCAGATGGTGGTGATGACTGGGGAGACTCAAACCTCACGAAAGTGCTGAGAAGTGACTGTGGAGTGTTTAGCACTAAGTGTGATAGCTCAATCACAATCTCCAAGACCATTGCAGAAGAGGTGGCAGAAAGAATGTAAGAGCCAAAGGAAAGGGATGACTGCCTATAATTCTTTCCTCCAGATGCAAAGTAGCCTTGAGGTTCCTGACCCCACAGTGGCTGATACTACCTTCACCAAGACCTGCATAATAGGAGAGGAAAAATGATGACATCAAAATAGAAGAGAGACTAGTTGGAAAGAAATGATTCAATAGAAGGGAGATTTGGGAGAGGGTAAAGGGAAGGTTGAGGGAGGGTATTATGATCATGGCATATTGTGTATATGTATGGAGGTTGTCAATAAAAAGTTTTAAAAAATCAGTTCCCTCTGAAGAGCTTGTACATTTTACGCTTTAGCCATCAGCACAAAATGTGAATGAACAATTGAGAAGACAGAATTGGAGATGTATAAGGAGCAGTATCAATGGAAAAAATTCAAATCTTTTTTTGTTTGCTTGTTTGTGTTTTGAAGTAGGGTCTTGCTATAGTTCAGACTGACCCGTATTTCATTATGTAGTCTTAGAATGGCCCTGAACTCACCATAATCCTCTGCCTTTGCCTCCCAAGTGCTGAGATTAAAGGCATGTGCTACCACGCCTGGCCAAGAGTTCAGATCTTTAAGACAGACTTTTCACTAAGAGGAAGTTATTGTCTTCGCTTCTTCCTTGGATGTTTATTCAACCCAGAGCTCACTAATTTGGCCAGACTAGCCAGCCAGTCCCAGGGATCTCTCCTGGCTCCACATCCCCAATGCTGGGATCACTGGTATTTGCTGCTGTGCTCAGCTTTTTCATCAGTTCGGAGGATCCAAACTCCCGTCCTCATTCTTAAGCAACAAGCATGCTACCCAGTGGGGCATCTCCCCAACCTGACAATTCAAAGCTCCTGGGTGCCTTATTGGGCCCCCATTTTACTCTTCTATTGCAATATATATATATTCCTTGTGACAATTTATTGTCCCCTTTAAAGACCTGTTCAGACCCTGCTCTGCTCTTAATAGGTAGCCCTACTTGCTTAGCCCTTCCAGGTTCTCTATGTAATATTCTCAGGCAGTGCCAAGGCAGAACATTCTAGACTCTAAAGTTCCCAGAAAGTGTCAAGCTATGGCTCTACTCCTCCAAGGAGGCTGTATACAAGTACACAGAAGCAAAGAGGCTTTCATTTGCAAATGGAAGACACTTTATCTAGTGGACAAGTCAAAACTTCAGAGAGGTCTGGGGAGATGGTGCAGTAGTTAAAGGCACTTGCATGTAAAGCCTGATGGCCTGGGGTTCAACTACCCAACACCCACATAAAGCTAGATGCACAAAGTGGCACATGTGTCTGGAGATTCTTTGAAATGGCAGGAGGCCCTGGACCCATACATAATTTGTCTCTCTCTCTCTCTCTGCTCCTTTTATTTCTCTTTCTCTCTCTCTCTCTCTCTCTCAAAAATAAATGCATAAACATTTTAAAACAATTTCCAGGGAGCTGGACATGGGGAAGAGACATGGAAGTGGCCACGGAGATTTCAGTGAATGGAGCTATCTATCTGCACCCACCCTGCTTCCCTGCACTGGTGAAAGTGAGGGTGACGCTGCCACAGTAGCAGCTGAAACCCCAGATCCAGACAGGAAACCTGATCCAGTGCATGGACTCCAGTTAAAACTGACTTCACAGGGAATTCTGATTAGCTCAACCTGGGTCAGGTGCTCAGCACTGTCTAGTTCACTGTTTCAGAGAATCATGAGTGGTAAGACGTCTAACCAGAAAAAGAAAAAAGTTTAACCTCGAAAAAATAAAATTTCAATAGAAAGACAAGAAGTACATTCTGGACAGAAAACAAAAATCATATATATCAAATATGGTCACATATTTTGGTTTTTCCATAATGTATTTATTCCAGAACACTCTAGACCATTCTAGCCTCTGATAACTTTGCCTGGACCTATGTTGCATAGGAAAGAATTTCTTGTTACAGAATCCTTTCTGATCTTCCAGGTTCAGTGGTCACTTTTCTTGTTCTTTCTGTTTTTTTGTTTTATTATTTTTTTTGGTGTGTGTGATATATGTAGTGTGTGCACACTTGTGTATAGATGCATGTGCCCCATGCCCACATATGTGGAGGCCAGAGTGGAACATGGCATGACCTCCTCTGTCACTCACTCTTCTGCTTTGTTTCCTTGAGGCAGAGTCTCCCAGTAAATCTGGAGCTGCTGTTTTCAATCACACTGGCTGACCAGGGAGCCACAGAGATTCCTTTGTCTCTGCCCACATCAAGGGTCACAGGTGTGTGGCCAAACCCAGCTGTCTACAAGAGTGCTTAGGATCAAACTCAAGCCCTTATGTTCAGACTGCAGACACACTTACTTGAGCCATCTCCCCAGCCAATTTTGTTGCCATTTGTAATAACTGAACATGCTCTGGGCCTGTCTTGGTCTAGGTGTCTCCTTACAACAAGCTCCTGATCCAAGTGTCCCTTAGAGAATTCAAGTTCAGAGGCTTCACAATGGCCACCATGACCAATCTTTATTGGTCAGTGACACCAGTCTTCCATTGCTTCCTTGATTGTGGTACTTGTGGCAGAGTGGGAACATGCTGCATAACTGATAAACAGCAAGATGAGGAGATCTCAGAAGGAACACTCTGGGTTTGTGCCAATAAAGGGATGGGCTTTTCATGACAAAGCCAGCTTTGTTACCAAATTCAAGCTCCCTCCCACTATGCATGGGATGGCTATTACCTTCTTAAGATAGATGGTAATTTCTCATGTATTTCATGCAGGGAAAATGGAACACTTCATCTCAGAAACATCTCTTGTGTTACAGATTAAAAAAAAAAAAAAAAGGCTGAATTTCATAGTAGGCATGGAGCCTTGAAACCTACAAGGACCTGGAAGAACTTCAAAACAGGGGACATTGATTGGACATTTGCTTTTTACATCGCCATGCCTTTTGGGCAGGAATATCAGAAAACCTAGAGTATGGTCCTTACATCCCACAGGCTCCACAATTCATTCATTACAACCATTGAAACTCTAACAATAAAATAACCTGTTTGACATTTTTCCCCTAAAAGAGGACTTGACGACTAATTAAATGAATTTCAACATACACCTTTTCACCAATTGTCTGTCCTGTCTGTATGTCCTGCTACACTGACTGAATGCTTTAGAACATAGAGACACATCATGTTCCTGCTGACCTATTGTGTGGCATATCTTGGGCATTGCTCTGAATATGGTAACAATGAATAATAAACATTGTGGCTGCCAGCACTCTTGACTATGGATGGTCTGAGGGTTTGGCTGCCATGGCCTCCTAAGGGTTAACAGAGAAAGAGAGTAGGATTCTGGGCCCTGCGGTTGATTTTCAAGAGTCCCTCGTTGTGGGGCCAATGGCAATGTAACATCTGGCAGGCACCTGAATAAATCCAAGGGGTTTCCTGTTCAATATTCAGTAAATTCTGTACCTTGACTCATGACTATAAAAACCATGGTGGTAAGATCTCGGGCAAGCATGGCGGCATTTACTTCATGAGGCCATCTCCATGCCCTGCACCCCAAAGCCTGGCAGTCATTCCATTTTGCTCACTCAGTTTTACAGTAAGCTTCACATTTGTGGATGGGTCCTCTTTTACTCCCTCCCATTCCCCAATTCCTACTCTGCTCCATTCAGACTAAGTTTCCTCCTGAAAAGCATACCATGTACATCCATGTGGCCCCTGTGGTCTTCCAAGCCTGCTCACTCAAGGAAGCTTGAGTTAAAAGCTCTTCCATTGGAAGGGGTGCTGACTGACTTTCTCCTATCATCTTTGCTCCTCACTTGTATTGCTGAAGAATTCTTCGGCAAACTCTTGGCAGAACTGATCTTCCACACTCCTGGCTTCTCTGTCCTCTAGTGAGTGGGGCTGAGCTGCAACTGCAGGATACTGGAGTTGAACAGAGTTCATTTACCCCACATCTTATCTCCACAGTGCAGATTTTTAATAAACATTTTCACAAGGAACCCATTGGCCCTCAGTACAAACCCTGTGGCTCGTCCTATGCTCTGTCCTCTGCTCTTCCCATCAAGGCTGCCTTCTGATGAGCTTCAGCTTCTCACAGTCCCCTGAGCTTCAGTGTCTTCTGCTCCCTTGTCCAGCCCACCCTGCTCAGCTTCATTCTGCATGCGCTTCCAACACAGCTTCTCACTGTGTTGTGGACACACGGTGTCTGCCTTGGTTGGTCCCCATGTCCAAAAGCAAATGTGAGAGAAAAACCTCTAATGACAGCTCTACTAGACTTGGGTGTCAGCCACAGGAACTGACAATGGCAGTGCCAAAAGTGTGAAGCTTTGATCAAGCTCTGCCCATGGAGTTTGTGGACTTGGTCTGCTGTGACCCTCTAAGGAGACAAAAGCTCAAAGCAAAGGACATGGAAGGAAGCTGATACACACTCTCCCAGCTTTGAGCCTCACTTTGGTGGGTAGGCCCCGTGACTCTTCAAGCCATTCAAACTATGGGTAAAATACTCTGTTTGTCTGAGCATGTGGTCATACTGAGAGGGCAGAGACTCTCTCTGGGGTTGTTGTGTTGACTGAGGGGCCCACAGGATCATATCCAGATGCTAACTCTTCTATGCTCCCCAGAGGAGCAGAGGTTGGATTGGATTGATCCCAGCATCCCTGAGATAAGGTATAAGCATCCTGATTTTGCTAAGTGAATTAAAAAGTGATTTGAACCAACTGCTAACTCCACATATCTAAGGGACAGGTATAGACTTGATTCTGAGAATCATGTATTTATTACCTTCTTATAGTGTTGGGTATTGAACCTAAGATTTCACACCTGCTAAGCAAGTGTTCTACTATTGAACTACATGGCCAGCTTTATTTTTATCACTTTATTTTGAGAAAAGTTCTCCCTGTGTAACCCAGTCTAGTCTTGAACTGGTAATTCTTTTGCCTCAGCCTTCCCAGTAACTGGGATAAGAGGTGTGCACCACCATCCTGGGACTAAGTGCTCTTGACATAATATTCTTCCAAAATAGTTACCTGGATTTTCAGCCAGCTTGTCTCATTTTAACATAAGACAAGTTTGGAGAAGTAATTCAGATATAAATACATATGCATATATGCATTTGTATGTGTTATATATACATTAATATATATGTGTTTATGTATATAGCATATACATTCATCAGCAAGCTCTTGACAGAACTGATATTTCACACACACACACACACACACACACACACATATATATTCATATATTGATACCCTGTAATACTGGTGGAGTTAGCCCAAAATAGCCTGTTTCCAGAAAAGAAGTTCAGCAAAGTTATTTCTTAAATCCCTACAAACTACATTCGATTCTATAATTAATCTACATTTCTTTTAGTATTCAGAAAAATTTAACAATAAAACTATTAACCCTTTTTGAAATGTAATCAAAGCTCTGTAACAGTTTTGTGTAGCTATAATAGGACGTCACTGCTGATTCATGCCGTCTCCCAGGCTGAAGGTCCTCGGACTCTTTCCTGTATGGGATCCATACCTGATAGAGGTTTGGATTCATGAATTCTGTCCCATCCCCCAGGACACTAAAAGCCAACTATTCTTAAAATCAGGGTCAACGATGAAAAGGGAAAAGTTCTCTGAAATATTGGGCATTTCCTTGGATTTTCATTCCATATTACATAACAGCCTGATCCCATCAAGACGTAACTAGTACCTAAGCAAGTGAGAATGGGAGTAGCACGGGGTGGAGAAAGAGCAGAGCAGGCTGTGAGAATTAAATCGACATGGATTTCCTCAGGAGCTGGTGGTCCCTCCAGCCTCCTTTCCCTGCTTAGGGATTATTCCTATCTGCCCGGCCCACTCTGCCCTTCACACTCACAACTCGGAAGCCCTTGTACCAAGGCCGTGGCTACTTATACAGACTGCTGAAACCCTTTACAGGGGCAAAGACACTAAAACCTGGTGTCTCCTTAAAACAGTCAACACTTTCTCCCCAGTCTTCTTGCTTGCCTATGCAGAAGCTAAATCACGTTTAAATTTGTTCACTATTCCTCAGCTTGGTGCCACCTTCCAGCTTCTGGGTTCATGTTCCTCATTACCTGTGGGCTCTTTTGCCCCCTTGTTTGCTCTATGCAGCCCAGGTGGTACAACAGTGCCACTGCCATGCATATTGCCCTTCTTCTACTTCATTAGACCATAAGACTCTCAGATGACAAGAAGCCAGGATCCTTTCAGAGAACTGGGGGAGGGGGATTTGGAGGAAGTCCCTCGCAGTATAATGATGTCTCAATCACCAGTAGACCCCATATACACCAGTGGTCTCATGGAATATAATGGAGCTGAAAAGTCCTTTTGACACTTAGGTATCACAAGGTCATACTGTGGCACATTACTTAGGTGTTCGTGTGTTTGTAAACAAACCTGGAATGCTGCTGCATTTACAAAAGCACAGCTCAGGGCTGGAAAGATGGCTCAGCAGGTTGGCTACTCCTGGGTTCTGAGGGAGCTTGAAATTCCACAGCCCATGTAAACAGCTTCACCCCCAGTCCCTCCAGGGGGAGCAGAGACCAGGGAATCACACAGGCTTGCAAACAGCAACAAGTTCCAGGATCAGTGACAGATTCCAGCTCAAACAAGAATGTCAAGAATGTAAATTAAAAAAAAAAGGGCTGGAGAAATGGCTTAGCTGTTAAGCGCTTGCCTGTGAAGCCGAAGGACCCCGGTTCGAGGCTCGGTTCCCCAGGTCCCACGTTAGCCAGATGCACAAGGGGGCGCACGCGTCTGGAGTTCGTTTGCAAAGGCTGGAAGCCCTGGCGCGCCCATTCTTTCTCTCTCCCTCTATCTGTCTTTCTCTCTGTGTCTGTCGCTCTCAAATAAATAAATAAAAATAAAAATAAAAATAAAAATAAAAATAAAAAAATTTTAAAAAAGAATGTCAAGAATGTGGGGAAGAGCAATAGGTTAGGGCAGTTCTGCTCTGATGCTCTGATCCAGCCACCACAGGTGAACTGCCCTGCCCCCACCCCACAGGCGAACACACTGGGAGTCACAAGGACACACATATATGCATATGCCACACCACATACACTCCACTCCCTCCCTTCCTCCCTCCCTCTCTCTCTTTCTCTCTACATACACACAAGCAAATAAAATAGCATAACATAATCACAAATGATAATGAATGACTATGTTACTGGTTTATGTAATCATTGTACTATACTTGCCATTTTTTTTTTATGATGTACTTCTTGTACCTATAAAACTAAGCAATTTACCATAAAATAGTCAGCAGTGTTACCCAAAAAACCTCGTACATCTCATGTCTACTGTATGCCTTCATTGTTTCAGGCATTGTGTCAAGCAATTGACCTGTACCATCTATGTCTAGTAAGTGTTATTTATAATGTTAGGGCAAAGTCACTTCTCTAAGTACTTCTCAGAACATGACTCTGCAATGTTTCCCTTTTCTTCTTGTTTTTCTTATAGTCAAGAGCAGAAGTAGGAGAAGAAAAGTCCAAATCCACTTTGAAATGCCCTGGAACATCCACTATTCCCTCTTTTGAATGTCTAATAACAGTTGAACTGCAAACATTAACAGATAGAGCTAAATGTTTAAAAACATCAGATGTATGCACATGTACACATAGTATGTGTATAGATAGATACATGATAGCTATAATGATAGTAGATTGGTGAAATGTGGATGGTAGACACTGATATGTAACTAAATGATAGATATTGATATATATAGACAGACAATAAATAGATGATAGATTCATAGAGAGATAAATGATAGATGATAGATAGACAGACAGATAGATGAAGAAACTGAAGAAAGGCCAAGTGTGGTGGCATACACTTTAATCCCAGCACTCAGGAGGCAGAGGTAGGAGGATTGCTGTGAGTCAAGGCCACTCTGAGACTACACAGTGAAGTTCAGGTCAGCCTGGGCTAGAGTGAAGTGAGACCCTACCTCAAAAAGCAAAAAAAGAAACTGAAGGAAGGAGAGCCCATGGCTGTAGCTTCTCTGCTTTATCTGCCTGCCTTGTGTCATTTCCATAATCCATTGATGACATTCTTTCTTTCATCTCTGATGCCACAACCTCTGGTACATTTTCCTTGGAACCTACCCTGCAGGTACCATGAATCACCCTGGAATGCTACAGGGAAAACTCACTGTGTTTGGAAGTACTCTCTTTATTTTTTTATTTTGCTTTTCAGGGTAGGGTCTCTCTCTAGGCCAACCTGACCTGGAATTCACTATGTAGTCTCAGGCTGGCCTCAAACTCATGGAGATCCTCCTATCTCTGACTCCTGAGTGCTGGAATTAAAGGCGTGCACCACAACTGGCTGAAAGTGCACTCTTGCTGAAGATCACTTGGTCCTAATTTAATTCTCTCAGTATATCCCTTGTTGAGTTCATAACCTGTCGGGACTTTCTCACATTTCTGGTCTGCCTGAAACCCTTCTCTCTTCCTTCCTTTGAGAGATACAGTGGATGTTGCTGCCTAGTGCTCTAATAACTCATATGAGCAATTCCCTATGCTGGGGCAAGAAGCGGGGGCAGTATTGGCAGGAAGAATCTGCTCAGGTAGAATACTAAAACAAGAGATTGGGGTGCAGGACAAGCAGACACTGGGAATGACCATTACTGTTGGAGGAGGAAGGTAGCAGATCCTTGGACTGTTTGGCTCTCATGTACTACTTAGTATTAAGAAAGCCAAGAACCTGTGGGCCAGGGGAGATGGCTCAGCAGTTAAAATGCTTGCTTGCACAGCCTGCTGGCCTGATTCAATTCTGCAGCCACCCACATGTAGCCAGACAAGCATTCATTTGTAGTAGCAAGAGACCCTGGTGCATGTGTGTGCATGTGTGACTCACACATAACACACACACAAATAAATTAATTAGGAAAAATTTATAAAAGGAAAAAATTCTATTTTTTTTTCTTTTGCTTACTACTTAAGGCTTCGTCAAAGTGAAAACTTTCCTGGCCACATTCTTGGTTCCAATGATAGTTTGGCCCTACCTGACACTGGAAAAACAGGTGCAGATAGATTTAATAGCCAGTAGTAGATGATGAACAAACTCCTTCCTAGCGTGGAGGATGGCCTTGAGGTTTATTCTTCAAGGGGCATCAGCAAAATAACCATTAATGATTTTGTGAAAAGATAGCCAGGCAGGAAGCTGCATAACTTCTGATCATATCAGCTGTCTGACTTTTTCATTTGGGTGGTAGGTACCAAAACAATAAAATAGAGATCTAGTCATCCATGCCCCCCCCCATCTGCTCTAACCAACTTTGCCAAGAACTTATCTAACAATAAAAGCAGCAGCACAAAGGATCTTGGCACCAGGCATTAGAAGGGTATGTGATGGATCAGGCATCATTGCAAAGCTTGGTCCTACGGCTGACCTGCATTGTCTTAGGCTAGTGCCTAAGGCTGTTAGGTTGGGGTACCTATTTTTTTCTGCTTGAAAGTTATGTCTAATATACTCTAAACTTGAATGAATGTTCTATAAGGAGTATGATTATTCTCAGTAAACCAATAGATTTTAGAAGAAAAACAAGGAATGTGAAATAAAATGTACACCTATATAATATTGTGAATGCCAGTGTTCTGCAAAGTAGAAATTTGGATCATAGGCTAGTTGAAAATTAAATTGTATGTCATATGTTCACATGTATATACATGTACATATATATGTATATAGATATATATCATGTGTGCATACCTAGATACAAAATAACCCATGATATTATATTGTCTATACCTACATGAACTCAAAAATTCCCAGGCTAGCTATCACAGAGTGACTTAAAAGAATTCCAGTCATTAAGCAAATATGCTCACTGTTTTACCATTTGGTGAGATTAAACTCATTGCCCATAGCGACACTTAACACAATTGCCAGACAGTCCTTTGAGGTACCCTGGACCTTCTGCCAACACACTTCCCCTCAACCCTCTCTGCTTTCAAGGGAGATACTTAAGAGATAGGCAATGCTTCCTTGTGGGGTTAACAGAGTCTTAAAATATCAATGGAATTGGACCATCTTAATATGAACAGCAACTCATGATATCATTTCAGTATAAGAATGTCAGACTTGAGGCTGGAGAGATGGTTTAGCATTTAAGGTCCTTGCCTGCAAAGTCTAAGGACACAGGTTCCATTCACCAGTACCCACATAAACCAGATGCACAAAGTAGGTGGCTCATGTGTCTGGAATTTGTTTGCAATGGCTAAAGGCACACCCATTCTCTCTCTTTCTCCCTGCTGTTTTTAATAACTAAATAAGTAATATATATATATTTAAGGAATTTCAGAGCCCGGCATGGTGGCTTGTGCCTTTGATCCCAGTGCTCAGGAGGCAGAGGTAGAAAGATCGCTATGAGTTTGCTATGAGTTCATGTGTGGGGAGAGGGAATTTCCTTTTTAAGCCCTGTAAGATAGACCACTGAACATAAACGCAAGGCTAAAGGAAATGTGGCCTGTGTGGCAACCTGTGGTCAAGGATGCTCTCCAGGTAGTGGACAGGCATGCATGGACTCAAACAACCAGATATCCTGGTGGCTTTTGACCTATGCCTGTATGTACCTATGCCTTTGTTTCATGCATACACCTGGCTCCTTATACCTGAAACAGCTCCAAGTCGGGTTCTCCATCCTGGTTTTGCAGTCTTTATTTGCCTTCTTACCATCTGTTCACCATTGCTGTGGTGAGTTACCCTCTCTGACCTCACTCCTGGCCCTGGCCCTACAAGTCATATGCAGATACCCCTTTTGTTTTTCTCTACCATGCCTTCTCTTCAATTACTTGTCATGAACATGTCCCCATGGATACATAGCAGGGACATCTGGCACCCAGCTGCTGGGCAGAGTCCATCTTACTGGCCCTCTCCTAAGGACCCTGCATCACTATTTTTACCACTCTCCCCCATTTGACCCAGGATGCTGCCCAGGTTCAGGTTATGTAGTCCAAAGCAGGTTAATAAGAGGTTGAGCTCTGAAGATAGCTTCAATTCCTTCCAGCCTGGGGCCATGTCTGGTTTGAAACCTTCCTCTTGGAGGCTTAGGATGGTGCCAGGGCTCTGGACAATTTTGCCATACCCCCCGCCCCCACTGTGCGGACACCCATGGACCAGTTTCCCATTCTTGATGCATAGGCTCTTGACAGACCCTAACCTAGAAAATTAACTTGCAAATGGGAGTTCTTGATGCAATAATGCCTCAAGGGACCTTATATCCTCTTTTCTGTGTGCCATCGACTGACATGGGTACCATGGCTGTCACAGCTCTCAGTTTGCTGGCATATTGGCCAACTCCCTTTATGTGATTGTCTGCTCAAGCTCCCCATCCATCACTTCACAGGACACACATGTCTTGACATCTAGTTCCATGGACAGCTGACATATTTTCTTTTCTATCCATCTCT
Organism: Jaculus jaculus; assembly: GCF_020740685.1. Lineage (NCBI taxonomy): Eukaryota > Metazoa > Chordata > Mammalia > Rodentia > Dipodidae > Jaculus > Jaculus jaculus. Next base: position 104,312,770 of record NC_059109.1, read on the forward strand.
GTTAGCAAGAGGTAACACTGCATGGGTTAGTTAGGTTGTTGATTCCTAATTAGTTGCTCCCCTCCCCCCCATCTAGAAACCCATTCAAGTTGAAGTCTGTTTCACTGACAGATACAAGTGGATAGGAAGTGGCCCAACACCTGATCTCCCCATCTTTCAGACCATAAGGGAAACTCACCCTAGCCGTGGATCAACACAACTAAGTGACCCAAACCCTTTAGCTGGCCGCTGGGCTTTGTGAACAGTGACCAGTTCATGCATGGCCTGGATTGTACAGAGTGCATTGCATGTTTTCTCAAACTCGCACTTGCTTGCCTTTTGTTGATTAAATTTGGGAAGAGTCATAATTACTGTGACATAAATGTGTTCAACTGTGGAAATCCTGTCCTTAGAAGAATCTGGCATAGCCTCCTGTAGTCAATCAAGAGCTTCAAAGAAAGCAACTGGGGGCATCTAAAGTGACAACAGTTGCCTGACAAATTGCCATTTCAAAAGCCTTTGAACTAGAAGAGTGAACTTAATAGCTTTCAGCCACCGATTGTTATTCTTCAAACAGGGGCTTTTCTTCTTGTCTTTTGGGTCATCTGCTCAGCCTTCCTTCTGCAGACCGGTTCACTGTTCTTGCTCCCAGTTTGGGTTAAAATTGAGATGTTTCATAGTATTTAGTGGCTACCATTTGGATTTTTGTCTTTGACTGGCCAAGTCAATCATGGTGCTGGAAGAATGCCAAGAACATCATGACTCTCGGTGGGGACTGCTGGCTGCAAGCCTCCTTGGAACCAAATTCACTGCTGTTGAAGAGGCAATTTTAAATTAGCATTGGAAATAGAGACCTGGCTTCCGAGTCCAAGATCTCACTGTGGGGTATGAGGGGATCCCAGGCAGATGTTCTGCTCCAGACACTTCAGATGTAAGGATGCTTTCTCCACATGTTGGAGTGGCGCTCTCAGATACAATGGAGGCTAGGCACCTGTGACTGCTTAAGCCCAAATGAATAGAAATGAAATAACAATGTAGACCAGTTTCTCAGCTTGGATGCAGGCAGAGGTAGCCAGTGGCTACTCAATTTGAGAGGACAAATATGACATATCCATCATGCCAGATGTTTCCACTGCAAAGTGTTGCTTCAGAGGGGGCAGTCTTTCTCACATCCTTCTGATGCAGAGGGTGAGATGCATATTCCAAGCTAAACACTTTGGCCAGGTGCACCATAGTGAAATCCCAGGAGTTCTCAATGCTAGCTTTGTTCCATGTTCCCTGTTTCACTGGGATCTCTTGCACTTTGTCCATTTGTGGTGACTCCTTCTGCATCCCCACGCCGATCCTATTAAGTACTATCTATCTATCAATGCTCAGGCTGGGGTTACATCCCTGGACAATGTCCCTTCTCCTGAATCAGGACTCAAACTCTCTCTCTCTCTCTCTCTCTCTCTCTCTCTCTCTCTCTCTCTCACACACACACACACACACACACACACACACACACATCCTTTGCCATCTTTCTCAGTGCATACTTCTCTTTCCCTTGGACTGATTCTGAGCAATCTGTTTGTTTTCTTGAGTGACCATTGTGAGAAACTTTGGTAACTTACTTGTTATGCAAATCCATCCATCCATTCATAAATGCATATGTGTGTTCTCTTTCATGACATCATTATAACCAAGTTCACTGGAAAATTTCCAGCTAGATTTAAATATGATCTTTGATGTAGGATTGAGATTTCCTGCCCTCCTTTTGTCAGCAAAAGCAGACTACATGGCTTTGAGGTCAATATTTAAATCCAAAATTTTGTTTGGTAGCTGCTCACTCAGGGACCATGTGTGTGTGTGTGTGTGTGTGTGTGTGTGTGTGTGTGTGTGTGTGTTACCCAAAGCATCTGTATCAAATGTTGCCAACCCGGCTGATACATTACTGCTCATCTCCTCTCTATAGCTGCATTTCTTTCTGTAGATCTTTCTCAAGAGTCTTGGAATGTGGCATGGCCTGATAACAAAGTAGCTGGGCGTTGCTTAGCTATTAGCGGATGACTGAGGGGGCTTGGTGTTCTAACATCCCACCCCCAGGCCCTCAGGTTTTGTAACTCTGAGTTGCACATTTCAAGTCCCCTTGTGGAGTTAATCTCTGATTTCTCACTGTAGCCGCTTGCTCGGTTGATAGCTCTCAGAACTATTTGGTGATCCTAGTGGCTTTTCCCTTCTCTTTCTCATTTCCTCATCTCCTTTCTATAGCTTCCTGGAATGATATGTCAAATAAAGTCTTTGCACTTTGATCCTGTATTTATAAGTAGCTTGCAATCAAGTTGAAAGTCATGATACACATTCCCTACAAAAGAGATCCTGAGTTACATGATAAAGTCAAGGAAGAGGTCTGGAGAAATGGCTTAGCAGTTAAGATGCTTGCCTGCAAAGCCAAAGGACAGAGGTTTGATTCCCCAGAATCCCTGTAAACTAGAAGCACAAGGTGGAGTATGTGTCTGGAGTTTGTTTTCAGTGGCTGAAGGCCCTGGTGCATCACCTGTCACCCCATGAATAAATAAATTAAATTAAAATATTTTTTCAAGTCAAAGAAGAAAAAGTCTTTTTTGCTCTTGGGATTCTTGGTTTCATCTATTATCTACATATAGCTCTAGAAGTATCAGAATCATGCTACTGACAAAGTAACTATGGCTCTGAGGATTTAAATCCTGGGTGCATTCTCCAGGATCATTATTCAACCTGGGGTCAGGGTTTTATGAAGCTGTATTAGTTATGTAGTTATGTGCTCATTGATAAGACAAAATACCATACCAGAAGTATCTTAAAGAAGGAAAGGATTTTTTTTCTTTTTTTGGCTTACAATTTTGAGAAGTCCAACATTGTCTGGAAAGCATGGCAGGAGCAGGAAGCCAGCATGCATCAATTGTCACATCAGCATGGAAGAAGCACAGCAGCATGATGGATGCTGGTACTCACCCCTCTCTCTCCTTTTCATATCATCCACAACCACATCCACAGTGAGATGGGTCTTCTCACCTCAGCTTACCTAATCACATGCCTTTCTGGAAGATAATATAATCTAGATAATCCCTCACAGGTGATTCCAGGTCCTGTCAAACTGTCAGTAAACGTCACAGAACCTGTCACAGCTATTCCAGCTTCATTACATATGTGATATTATTAAAAACCATGAGTGCATATAATTGACGGTTGATCATATAAGGAGAGAAAGTTCAAAGTTGGGATGGCCAGATGGTTTTTTCTGGAAGCTGTAACCAAGAGAGAATGTTTTGGGAGCAAGGATAGATATGGCTTTCCTGGACACGGGCCCTGCCTGAGTGAAGAATCAGAGGCTGGAAACCACATTTTGCCTTCACATGTTTTCATTTGCTTTTTGAACATGTTTTGCCTTGAGCTTTTTAGATCTTAAGAATTTAGAACTAACACATGTCAAAATACTTATCTTTCCTGTGGTTGCTCTGGGGGGTTATGAACTAACAAACATTAAATGGAGATGCATCTTGAATTCATAGGCCAGTTCTGAATAAAAAAATAAAAGGCGTTGGTTATTATATTTAGAATTATATAAAGAGAGTAGGGGCTGGAGAGATGGCTTAGTAGTAAAATGCTTACTGTAAGCACTAGGACTTACGTTCCAATCGCCAGCACCCATGTGAAGGCTGTGCTCTGTGCATGTTCCAGTAATTCTAATGCTGGGAGGCCGTGACAAGAGTATCCCTGGGACTTGCTGGCCAGCTAGCCTAGCCAAATCAGCTAGCTCCAGGCTCAGTGAGAGACTTTTGTCTCAGAAATAGCATGCAAGTGATTGAAGAAGGCCCCTGATGCTTATCTCTGGCCTCTATTTGCATGTGCACAATTATACACACACTCATATACACATGACATGTTTGATCCCACACATATGAACATGCTATATTCATAAGTGTTCATGCCACACACACACATACACAAGCCAAAAAGAGAGAAAGACAAAGCTATTTGGGCCATCGCTTCATTGCTGGCCAGCCTTCCTTAATGCTTTTAATAAAATCCAAAACATCGTGTTTTCTGGGCATGGGAGAAAGTTTCTCACCCTCAAACATTCTGCAACCAGCACCAGCTACCAATGTGAGCATATACCACCACCAAGCAATGTTCTTCCATCCAATGTGCATAGAAGCAACATGTTAATCAATATTTCATCACTGTGGCAAACGCTTGAGAGAAAGAATTGAAAAGGAGGAAAGGTGCATATTGGTCCCTGGTTTCAGAGATTTCAGTCCATGGTCACTTGACTGCCACACTGTGGGTCTTAGTCCCTTAGGAACTATCTTGGTCACCAGGTCTATCATTATGATAACACAGTACTGAGGTCAAACCCTTTTTGAGAAAGACAGAAAGACTATATTCACACAATTTCTATAGTGCTATGTTGTATGCTTTTTTTCTAAATTGTTATGGATATTTTTATTATGCTTAACTTATAAACATAATCTCGAATACATAAGTATACAGAGGAACAATGGTATCTACAGCATTCAGTACTGCTCATACTTCACATCCACCTGGGGTCCTGGGACACACGCTCCACGGATAAGGGGCACTGCCATATGTGACTGGCCGGGTGTCTACACCTCTGTTGCAGTTGTAATGCTGATTATCACAACTGAGGTTTTTGTTTTTTTTTTTTTTTTTTTTTTTTTGCTCCTTCAGTGGACTTCCAGCTTATTATTGCTATCTCTGTTCTTACTAAATTCTTATTAATTAATTGATTTTCCTTGATGTTGGATATAAAATAAAAGAAAAGCTCTCTGACTCTTTTTTATTTTTTTGAGGTAGGGTCTCATTGTAACTGAAGTGGAAATCATTTTGACTTATCTTGATTCCCCAGTACCCACTTAAAAGCCAAATGTACAAAGTGACGCATGAATCTAGAACTGTGTTTGTAGTGGGCAGAGGCCCTAGTATGCATGTTCTCTCTTTCTCTCTCTCTCTCTCCCCCTCTCTCTACTTGAAAATAAATAAATATTTTTAAAGTAGGCAAATTTATAATGGAGTGGCAGATATATGTATATCTGAAGATAACTGCACATAGTTCTCAAAGAACTAAGTGGAAATTGCATAAATTAAAAGGTGAAGCCCTTCAGCAGCTGGTGGAGGGGATATCTTTCAATTAATATCTTTTAAAGTTCTGTCAAGGTACACATGATATAAAACCCCATCTTAGCTGTCTCTCCGTGTCTAATGCAGTGGCATTACAAGTATACACCCGAGCCTTCTCAGTACTGTGTGGTCCTTGCTACTATTCATCCCAAAATTTCTCATACCAAAAAATTATAACTCACCCTTTGAACCCATTAAACATTTCCCACTCACTCAGATACCTGCTGTTTCCACAAATTTGATTACTTGAAATATCTCGCTGCAGTGGAATCATGCAGTGCCTTTTCTTGTCCAATATATTTCATTTAGCATAAAACTTTCAGCTATGTTGTCGTTTATGCCTTTCTTTCTGATGTGTGTATGTGCTGCATTTTTTGTCTATTTATATGTTTATAAACACTTGGACTGCCTCAACCTCTTGCCTATGAATTATGTTCCATGAACAAATATCTTTCTGTGATCTTGCTTCAACTGTTTTAAGTATAAAACCAGAATTAAGGGGCTTGCATAGTAATTATATTTTGATTATTTTTGAATTATTCTATATCAGCACCAACTGCACAAGGGTTTGTTCACTTCCTTGACAACACTTACTACTTTTTGTATCCCTTGCTTTTCTTTCTTTTTGTCTCTCTTTGGCAGGAGACATTTAGGTACATGTGAGGTAGAATGATATATTTTTATTTTACGGAACTTTGAGAATATATTCATTGACTGATTCATTCATTCCCCCATTCATACTGTCAACTGGAATCAAATCTGCCCATCAATACCCTTTGATTGCAGCCTTTGAACTAGTTGTTACTTCAAATGATGTCTGGGGAGGTGAGGAAGAGCATTTGAGCATTTCAGGGGATGGAAGAGCAAATGCCAGACTCTCAAGGAAGGAAGTGGCCTGAGGGCCTGGCCTGTACTCTTTCCACTGACTTTCCAGTCTTATTTTTTAGTTCTCGTGGATTTTCTTGCTGTAAGACTTGTGCCACTGCATTGTAGCTCATAGACAAGGGCCTCTGCTTACATCTGTGCATAGGCATAGCATGTTTCTATGCCCATGCTTTTCCCATGACATGACTTACCTAGCCTATTGGACAAGTGAAGATGCTGTTGAGGACAAGCCAGTGATCATAGTCATATCTATGAGGGAAGAAAGGAGGCAGAGAATGGCCTTGAGGCTGGATTGTTATACATGCTTACTCTAGTGTTAGGTAAGTGACTCATTTTCTCTATGGCTTGAATTCTTCTTTTGTAAAATAGGGATAATAATAGTACATCTCTCCTTGTGTCCCCATGGTAATAAAATGAATGGTAAGCACCTTGTTTCTACAAGGTGCTTAGGACAGTGGCTGACACCATAGGTGCTCTGCAGGATCTGGCTGTTTTTATGGTGTGCTTTCCATTCTCCTTCCAGGACACTTATTGATATATGCATGTGCATAAGGGGATTAAATGGACTTTTGGGGTAGTTTATTTTTACCCTGCTTGAACCCCTTCAATCTCATCCCACCCAAAGTGATCTTCCAGGTTTTGTCACTGCAATAACAGATTGTTTATTACAATCTGGGAAAGCCTTTATGCTTCTTGGAATTTTTTTTTCTATGTTGAATGGAAGCCTGTGTCTTTGCCATTTACCCTTCCATGCTGAGGTTCTATTACCACATAAAACAAGTAGGGTCCAGCCACAGTGTGACTAGAACTTCAAGGTGATAGGTGGCTTCCCCAAAGGCTTTAAAACTTCTTAAAATATGGCGTTGCGGGCTTCTGTTTCTTGGTTGTCTGCCTCCACTGGTGTCATTCCCACTAATTATGATGCGTAGGACTGTTATTCTGCAAGCAGAATTTGATTAGCACAGAGTAGAGCAGACCTGAGACCTCCTTCATTCAAGATCTGTTGGTTCTCTTAAGGTAACCAGATGTGGAAGTTCAATCTCTGGCTACCGCGCCCTGTGGGCATTTCTTTTCCCTGAACATCTTGTGGTACACATGCACCACCATTTTTGTTTGGTGCTATAAATTTGAATACCAACCACAAGACAAAAATTCATTTACCCTGCCAATTGTGTGAGGATTCTTATCATATTTTTGAACTTTAAGTTTTCTAAACACTGCCACCAATAATATATCACCTCATTATTGAGTAGTACAACATTGGAATTTTCATCTGAGTAACTAGTAAAGCATGGTAAGTCAATGGACAGAATCAGGATCCATGAGGCTCATGATCATAACCCTCCATTGGGGTGGACCCTGTTCCCACTAGAGAATGCTTAGAGGTGGGGCTCAGTTAATACTCAAAAGATATGTGAATATATTATTTCTCCATTTCTTCTTATTTTCTAAAATTATGAAATAGCCTGTCACATATCTAACAATAGTGTAACAGGCCATGGAGCTTCTTGGCTACTGGGCAGATGAAATGACTCCTTTGTTCATTCTTCACTAAATGGACTTAAGTATCACTGAAAGACAAGAGGGGGAGTTCTACTGTTGGAGGTAAGTTACAGGAGTATCACGTGGTATCTATGGAGCTTTACAAAAAGCAGATGTTCTCTAAGGCACAGCCTGTGGTTCAGGAGATCTGGGCAGTGCCTGAGAATGTGCATTTCTAGCAAGTTCTCAGTGGTGCAGAGGCTACTTTCATGGATGGCCCACTTTAAGACCACCACCTTATATGACCATCGTTTTTGTGCCACTGAGAAAGTGGAAGTGGTATGAAAGATCCTCAGCTCTGCTCACACCTTGAGGAAATCTCTCTAGCAGAAGATTGAGTGGTTCTTAGTTTTCTCTTGACAGGTTATTGAAGAGTCCTTTGGCTATTATCTATTTCTTATTAGGATTGTGGTGTTTTTTTGTTTTTTTTGTTTTTTAACCCCTGCCTTGTAAATAGAATCTGTTGATTAATTTAAATTCTGGCAAGAAGACAGGGACCTTCTCTGATCTTTAGCCAAAATTTTTTCTACAACATAATCCCCACTACATGGTTTAATCCAGTATTTCTTTTTAAAAACAGAAATAGGGTCTAGTGTGAAATTGCTATTTCTCAGGGAACTCATGCTGCCTTCTTGTGATCACAGATTCCTTTTAAAGGGGGAAGCAGAATGAGTAATAGAATCCAGAATCTTGCCTGAAACAGACATTTAAGGTGTCTGCTCCCTTCACCATTGTTCACTCTGAAGCAAAAGGAGAATGGAAGAATTCTCTGTCCTCGGGGTGTCAATCAGCTTCATACCATCACTTCCAGCTATGAGTTCATGTCTCTAACCATCCCTCTGCTTCTGTCATGCTTTCAAAGTCCCTGTCATTGTCTAAAGAGTCTTATACTCATCTTCTCACTGGGACAAACAGGTCTGTCTCATCCCCAAGACCTTCCTTCTCTTCCTAGTCCACATCAGAGTGGTAGCATGCACCCCTTTGCTGGAGGCATCTACATGAGCCTGTCCCATTGTTCCACACTGTCAGGATTCTTATGCTCTGAGTGGTGAGCAGCAAAGGGGCTGGGATGGTCTCTGATGAGGTCCTTCTATATCCTGGCTATGAGTCAGGAGAAGATGAAACAAGCCAACAGGAGTATATCCAAAGGTGATATGAACGGTCACTCTGGAAAAGGCAGACTTGGTGACAAGCCAGTTTGCTCTATGGGGCAGATTACCATCACAAAAAGATGCATTATAGGAGTAGACAGTTTTACCCTTAAAAGTCTCTCATCTCATTCACATGCTCTCCCCAGTAGTGGGTTATTCCTCTTCCGTACATGGTCATTCTAGTTCTTCCTTTCTCCCCACAAGCTTGTAGGATAGGCTCCCTCATGCTCTACTGGGGTCTGTACCCAAAGAGCTCTCTTCAGTGAGATCTTTGCTGAGTGTCTGGTCTAAATTTGCAAGTATCTTTTATTATTTTATTTAATATATCTTATTTATTTAATTTATTTATTTATCCCTTATTTCGTCCCCAAGAAGTATTCATATTGAAAATGTTATTGATTCTGACATTTAATCTTGTTTACTACCTGTCCTTTCACATTCAGAGATTTATATTTACTTGTTTCAAGCTTGTATCTCGAACACTTGGAAGAGTGGTGGTAGGACCCAGGTAAGACTGGCTCCTCAGTAGATACAGGAGGGAGAGAAGGAAAGACAAAAACTCTGGAAAGGAAGGTGAAAATGGAAACCCAGAGTGTTATCTCACCAGTATGTATAGTCTCACTTGAAGCAAGTTTTAGCTAAGAAGCCCCATATATGTTGGGGACAATTTCTTATCTTAATACTGTCAAGAGTCCCTGAATCCCTTTGAGTTATAAGTATTGCAGCCAAAGGTTATCTAGCCCAGGTACCCTCAAGAGCCCCTCTAGCTTCCAAGTTTCAAGAACCTATCAGTACTTAGATGGAGGCATTATGACCTGAGCTTGCCCTTGGGCATGTAGAAGTCATTATTGACATCCCTGTCATTAGACCTTTTCCACACAAAGAGATGCATTATGTCAGGCATGGTGGTGCACACCTTTAATCCTGGCACTCAGGAGGCTGAGGCTGTAGGATTACCATGAGTATGAGGACACACTACAGAGTGAATTCCAGGTCATTCTGAGCTACAGTGAGACCCTACCTTGAAAAAACAAAAGAGAAAGATGCCTTAAAAGTCTAGATAGTAGGGCTGGCGAAATGGCTTAGTGGTTAAGGTGCTTGCCTACAAAGCCAAAGGACCCAGGTTTGACTCCCCAGGACCCACATAAGCCAGATGCACCAGGGGCACAAGCATCTAGAGTTCGTTTGCAGTGGCTGGAGGCCCTGGCAGGGTCATTCTCTTTCTCTCTCTACCTGCCTATTTCTGTATCTCTCTCTCTCTCTTAAATAAGTAAATAAATAAATAAATAAAATAGTTTTTAAAAAGTCTAGATGGTGAAGCTGAGTATGGTGGTTTATGCCTTAGTCCCACCACTTGGCAGGCAGAGGCAGAGGATCACTGTGAGTTTGAGGCCAGCCTAGAACTACAGTGTATCAGGTCAAACAGGGCTAGAGTGATACCCTAACTCTAATAAAAAAAAGAAAAAAGAAAAAAAATCAAACAAACAGACAAACAAACAAACAAACAAAAACCTGTGGATGCAGTTCGAAAGCCTCTACTCTGCAAATGAGTTCATTTCAACCACGTCCTATGGTTGAAGAATGCATTTTCCCTAGACAGTGAACAATTATGTGATGATCCCTTGCCATGTGCTTTCAGACAGCTCCCTTAAATTTTACAGAAAATCAGTAAAAATTACTTGATGAATATAACTCCCATTTTAAAGATTAATAACTCCAGCTCAGAAATTTAATTTCACTTGCCCAAGTAAGCACAGGTGGCAATTTGGACAGCAGGAAGGAAGCTGTGTAATTCTGAATTTAAAGTCCAGGGTGTGTAGCACCTTGGTCCAAATTCAGGTCACCCATCCCAGGATAAGTGGCATTGGAGGACACAGTATCGACTACGTTTCTTATACCTCCCATCTTTCACACCTGGGCTAGTTTTAGAATGATCACTTGGTCTGCAATGAGAGCCTGGACATCTGGACTCTCAGAAGCCCACTGAACAGCCCATGGTTGGCAGCCTCTGGTGACCACAGACCTTCTTCCTTTTTCTCTCTGTGCTAACACTTGGGCCTTCTATTCCCACCCTAGTACAGCCGATGGGACTAAGGGCACATCTGTGTTTCCACATACCCTCCCCTTCATGTGCACAAACCAAAGAAGGCATCGCCAAGTAGACACCTGTGTATACAGTCACCTGCTCTGGCCAGACAGATATTTATTTGCTGTTGTATGAACGAGGGAAATTTGCACTCGGCCCTGAAAATTTGGCCACACTGGCTCATCCTTCCTCTTCCCCAGCGATTTCTTCACAGAGGATGGCCACAGTCCGTTGGCATTTCGTTGTACTCTGCTTGAAGAGTGGTGTACAGTCCCGGCAAGATCTGTTTTGCACCTGTACCTGGGCCTCCTAAGGTCCTCAAGCTGTCAGGGAAGTCCCATGTACTGATGCTAAATCAAGTCGTACATGACAGGGAGGAAGTGCTTTTAAAGCCAGGTGTCTAATCCTGTCACATATTATTTTATGGGATGGCCCTTTAAAATAGAGTTGTGTAATGGGGCTTGCTTTAAAGGGCTTGGGCTGTCTCACTGGACTGAGAGCGGGAAAGATGTGAAAACAAGGCGAGAACATAAACCAGGAATGTCAAGGTCTGCTCGCATTTGACCTCCACGTGCACAGAGAACGTGAGCACAGGGATGTGCGGGTTCTGTCTACCTCTGTAAACCACAACCGCTTGATTCACGAGCTGTCATTAACATCTCCAGCATGCTCATGGCAAGCAAGCGACGACAAACCGAATTCCAGAATGGCGAAATTGTTCATTATTTTAACTAGTTATCTTTTCAAGTTAAAATATTTCCATGCATTTGTTAAATTTCTAGATTTGTTAAATTCTAAGCAATGGCATATTTTACACAGTTTTTATTTTTCCTTCTGGGTTTAGCACCAGCATTCTTAGGTCCTGTCATCCTTTACCAGGGAATGGCCTTGCTCAGAGCTGGAGAATGAGGTCTACGGATTGGAGAGTGGTGTCTGGAGAAAGTGGGCTATACTGTGGGCAGGACGCGCTACTACTGAACGGTGGAAGGAACAAGAGGAAAAAGCACAGAACACACAGTGTTCAAGCATGGGGCCCGAGTCCCACTCCTTGTTCAGACATTGCCTATCACCACCTCTGTTCGTCTTGCTCTCTGTCATAGCTGGCTCAGGTGACCCTCTTGCTAGTAAGCTAGACTCTACTTCCTTGGGTAGGGTTGATACCACAGGTTGAACAGAGCATTTGCTTCTCCTCAGTACAAATTTTCTGGTTTAGCAAGTCATACCAGGACCCATTTCCTAATTCTGTATCTTGCCCACCCCCGCACTCCCCCCCCCCCCCGTTCTGGGCTTTCTCCACTCCTGTTCTGGCGCACATAGCCCACTCTAGGCACTCATAGTCGGCTCTAGAATCACATTTGCTCAGTGTTTTTTTTTTTTAAATTTTATTTATTTATTTATTTATTTATTTTTTTTTTTTTTTTTCAATTTTTATTTATTTATTTGAGAGTGACAGACACAGAGAGAAGGACAGGTAGAGGGAGAGAGAGAGAATGGGCGCGCCAGGGCTTCCAGCCTCTGCAAACGAACTCCAGACGCGTGCGCCCCCTTGTGCATCTGGCTAACGTGGGACCTGGGGAACCGAGCCTCGAACCGGGGTCCTTAGGCTTCACAGGCAAGCGCTTAACCGCTAAGCCATCTCTCCAGCCCTTATTTATTTATTTATTTGAGAGCGACAGACACAGAGAGAAAGACAGATAGAGGGAGAGGGAGAGAATGGGCGCGCCAGGGCTTCCAGCCTCTGCAAACGAACTCCAGACGCGTGCGCGCCCTTGTGCATCTGGCTAACCTGGGACCTGGGGAACCGAGCCTCGAACCGGGGTCCTTAGGCTTCACAGGCAAGCGCTTAACCGCTAAGCCATCTCTCCAGCCCATGCTCAGTGTTTTTGCCAAATCACCATGGTCCACCATGGAGCCAGGTCTTGCCCATGCAGTTTGGATTTTTCCATGCTTTGAGGAGCCTGACACTGCTACCCACGTAAGTGCCCTGGGGTTACTGGGAACAAGGGCAGGACTTTCTGCATTTACCACCTGTGTGAACAGCGCCCCCTGCTGTTCACACTCAGGATCATCACCTTCCAGGATGTAGCTGTCTACAAAGGAAGGGGTCGTGCACTTGGGGAGGGGCAAGGGATCGTGTTGTGGAGTGGAGGGACAAACCACACAGTGGGGAAGGAGGGACCACACATTGGGGGAAGGTCAGGGACCACACTATGAGAGACAAGGACTACATGACAGGCTGGGACAGGGGCCACATAATAGGGGTTAGGCAAGAGTCTGTACGTGTAACCGTGGATTCTAAAATAAGGACACCTGTGCTTCAGGTAGGTTTGTCTGGAGTGATACGGATAAGGCACTGGGAGAAGCAAAGACCAGCATCAGAAAGCCACTGGAGAAATTGGAGCCCCTCCTCCGCCACACACACATCTGTAGGGACAAACAACTCTGGGAAAAGTGTGGGAAAGGCAGGGAAGTCATGAATTGCAAAGGCTTTTATGTGTATTCTAATGAATTCTTGTTCCATCTACTTCCAGTCCTTTCAGGATTGTTTTTAAATGCTAAGCGTGAAAATGTAATTCATAAAATATATATACGAGACAATAAAGATTTAAATATATAAACATATGTGTGGCATAGTGAGCAATAATACAGAAAACATTCTGAGCCTGTCATCCAGACTGGAGAAATAAAAGTACATGCAAGGTTTGCATGGCGCTGCAAACACCATGCTTCATGGAACGTTCAGGGCCTGTTCCTATTAGATTAGTTCTCTGCCACTGAGCTGCACCTTGCCTTGGAGTCTCTCATGGACACATGGCATATCTCACCTCATTCCTATCATTATAAGATTTTCTTGAGAACCATACTGCACAAGAAAATATTCTCAAAATACAGCTTTGGAATTGACTTAGCTGAGCTCCATATTAAACTACAGTGTGTGTTCTCTGCTACCACGCCTTTCCTCTTGCAATGTCATGTGTCTGACGTCTGCTCAGGATCGTCATGAGCCTGACATGTAGTCTTTGACAGTGAAAGATGCTCTTCTCTTTCCCTCAGTGTGTGAAAAATGGATTTTGCCATTAACTTTTTGTGGAGAATTTGGGCTTCTTCCTATGTGTGTACACGTGTGTTTATTCACTATTACAACCAAAGCTGCTACAAAGTTTCTTGCGTGTCAAAGAAAGTGCTTTGTTATTTAATACCGGTGGAGGGTGGAATTGTTGGTGGTCAGAGATTCACATTTTCAATAATCTTGGATAATGTCAAATTGATTCCAAGGAGGTTGTGATTGTTGATCTCCCCACACCAAACAATTGTTATTGTTTCTATGTGCCCTTGACAAACCTTCATATTCTCAGTGTTTTCTATTTGTCTTGGTTTAGCATGGGTATTGTATTTCATTTGCTCTTGTGATTTATATTTCTTTTATTCCTCATTAATTTCTTTTTTTGGGGGGTGGTTCCATGTAAGGACTCACTGTAGCTCAGGCTGACCTAGTATTGACTATTTAGTCTCAGGGTGGCCTTGAACTCATGGCAATCCTCCTACCTCTGCCTCCCAAGTGCTGGTATTAAAGGCATGTGCCACTATGCCCAGCTTATTCCTCATTAAATGGAATATCTTGTCTATGTTGATAAGTCACCCACATTTTCTCATCTGTAAAGATCCTCTGTGAATGCTGTGTCCACTCATCTGCTGGGCAGATTTCTTTGCCCTGGCACCTGTGGTATGCCTGTATATTCTGAATGCTTATCTCTGGTAGTTGCGTGGGCTGCCATCTCAATCTATGTAAGAGCCAAAGGGAAGGTATAAATCGTTACAACAAGCTCCTCCATACACAGAATGGCCTGGGTATACATGACCTCGTAGTGCCTGACACTACCTACACAAGACCATCATAATAGGAGGAAGATATGATGACATCACAATAAAAGAGATACTGATGAAGTGGGGGAAGAGGTATTATGGAGAATAGAGTTGCAAAGGCAAAAGTGGGGGAAGGGAATTACCATGGTTTATTGTCTATAATTATGGAAGTTGTTAGTAAACAAAAGAACTAAAAATAAAAAACAGTACATACATGATGAAAAAAATATTTTATTGATTTCATTATATGTATTTATTTGCAGAGAGAGAGAGAGAGGGAGAGAGAGAGAGATAGAGAAAGAGTGAGAGAGAGAAAATGGGCATGACAGGGCCTCCAGTCACTGCAAATTAATTCCATATGCATGGTCCACTTTGTGCCTCTGCTTTAAGTGAGTATTGGGGAATCAAACCCCTGGTATTATTAGGCTTTGCAGGTAAGCCTCTTAGCTACTGAGCAATCTCCCCAGCCACAATTTCAATCTTTATTCAAATTAGTTTTTAGATTAAATATAATTGGTCCATTGATTATTTTCCTTATTGTCTGCATTTCTTATAGATCAAGACTTTCCACCTATCCCAAGATCATAATGACACCCTGTATTATCTACTTAAAGTACTATGACCTTGTGCTTGCACAATTACGTCTTTAGTGATTTGTTGTTATGTGGTTGTGGCGTTAGGCAGATTTTTAACTTCATTTTTAATCTTTAAAGGTGAAGCTGAGATCTAAATGTGTCTCCCCAAATTCACATGTTAGGACTTAATTGATAGTGCAATAATAAGTGGTGATGTCTTTAGAAAGTGACTGAGTCATGGAACAGGTCTTCATGGATGGGATGAGTGACATAGGGATATGCTGTAAAAGGCCTTAAAAATACTGACTGATCATTTTGTCCTTATTGGGCTGCCATGTGAAGACACCATCTTGGAAGCAGAAATCAAGTCTCAGTGGAGTGTGAATCTTCAACTTGAATTTCCAGTCTATCAACGTAAGAAACAAATTGCTGTTGTTTGCAAGTTACCCAGTCCATGGTCCTTTAAAAAAATTATATTTTTAGTTTTGAGAGAGACAAAGAAGGAGAGAGAGACAGAGAGAAAGAGAGAGAATGAGCACAAGAAGAGGTTGTGTCTCTGCATCATTTGTTGAACGGCAGCGCTATCTCCCCCAACCTACAATAGCAGCTGGTAATCAAACCACATTTGGTTACATATACACAGGTGCATTGCTAGAATATCTATCCAGTTCTCCTTGGTTTGGTTTGTTTTTATACTAATGGAACATTTTCTTTATGTGTGTGTGGTGTATGTCTGTAGGGTGCATGTGTGTGAAGGTCAACAAACAGTTCTTGGTGTCTTTACTGTCATCCCCCTTGGTTTTTGTGAGATGGGTTCTCTCATTTGCCCGGAGCTCACCAAAGAGGCTAGACTGGCTGGCCAGTGAGGCCTACAGGTCCTCCTTTCTCCCCTTCCCAGTGCTATGATCACAAGCATGTGCCACATGCCCAGCTCTTTTACATGGGAACTGGGGATCACACTCAAGTTCTCATCTTGTAAGGTAAGCACATTAACAACTGGACCATCTCCCTAACCTTTAATGAAGCATTTTTTTAATTACTATGATTTTTGCCTAATTTCTTGATTGGCTAATTTCTCCCACACAAGAATATATAAGATATTTTCCCTTATGGATATGAATGAACCTTAGAGTTAACCTTTCAAGTTCCTGTTCATAGAGGTTAGTAACAAGGTAACCTTCTTCGGCAGGTAGGCAGGTAGAGGTGAAGGTCTAAAGATCCACCCAGCCCTGGCGAGACTCCAGCCTGATCCAAGAGCAGCTTCCTAAACTTTGCCTGGGTTTGTCCTTACCTGTGGTGGATCCTTTCTAAGTCTGCACTCTTTGTCTGGGTCCACCAACCAATCAAGGTCCTTCATATACATTTAACTTGGCAATAAGGCTCATCCTAATTGGATGTGTAATTTATTTAAATAAAAACCGGACTGGAGAGGCTTCCGGTCAAGATGGCGACCGCCTAGCTGCACTACAAACAACGAGGGAAAAAAAGATAGATGCAGATCCTAAGAAGAGAGCTGCCCCAACATACCTCAGAAGGGGCCCAACTGAAACTAAGGACAACTGGCGAAATAAGCAAGGGTGATGTTTTCCTGTGAACTGGATACCAGCACAAAGGGGAAGGAGATCAATGCAGAGAAAAATCAACTCCTACCAAATCAGAGAGCCAGAGCCTCAGAGGCCCCCAACACCTCAGCACTGAAGCAGACCAAAAATGAACCCAACATGGCTCAGGGAAATCTTGCGGAAGAGGGGGCGGAAAGAATGTCAGAGTTACATGTTGGGTCATGATTTTCAGAGACATTTATCATACTAATAACTGGGGGCTAACTCCACAATGCACGACCCATTTTCAATAACAAGGAGGGTCTAATGGGAGGGGGTAGATCACAGATGAGCCTAAATAATGGTACCAAACTGCCTGTATTTACTGAAAAGAAAACTAATAAATTAAATTAAAAAAAAAAAAAAACCGGACTGGAGAGATGGCTTAGCAGTTAAGTGCTTGCCTGTGAAGCCTAAGGACCCTGGTTCGAGGCTCGATTCCCCAGGACCCACGTTAGCCAGATGCACAAGCCCTAACATGCCCATTCTCTCTCTTTCTATCTCTCTCTCTACCTCTTTCTCTCTCTCTCTCTCTCTCTGTTGCTCTCAAGTAAATGAATAAAAATAACAACAAAAAATATTTTTTAAAAAGGTGATCCAAGTTACCATGTGGATTTCCCTAGACTTTCCCTCTGGTGACCTCTCTCAGCTTGGGGACTAGGGAGGTAGGAGGAGGAACTAACATGGGAGCTTTGCTGCTTTTTTTCTACTGGCTTTTAAAGTAAACCTCTCGATGGCTCATAAGTCAAGGCATTTGCTTGCAAATCCTGATGATCGGGGTTCAATTCCCCAGAACCCATGTAAAGCCAGATGCACAAAGTGGCACATGTGTTTAGAGTTTGTTTCCAGTGGCAAGAGGCCGTGGCCTACCACTTCTCCATCTCTCTCTCTCTCTCTCTCTCTTTCTCCTGGCAAATACATCAATGAAATTTTAAAAATAAGTAAATCTTTCAAAGATTTACTCTTCTTTGTATTGATGTTTGCCAGTTCTTTGCTAATTGTAGATAAGAACTTTAAAGCCCTTGGCTTGAGGAGTTTTTTGAGTCACTGAGCCCAGGCTGTCAAGCCCACAACACTATAATAACTCTGAATAGAATTATAAGGTCATTAATTTAGAGAAGGGCCATTGCCATTTCTTCCCAGTCTAAGCTGACTTCTATGTGAGGACTACTGTGGGGTTTTCCTGTGAAACCAGGAAGGAATGGAGAGATGATGAGAACAATCCACCATGGCACCATGCTCTGCAGAGAACATTGAAGACCTCAGATCCCAAATATCCATGCAGATTGTCCTCAGGTCTGCTGTATCAGCCTGAAGCAAGACTGGAGAAAATGATGAACACAGTGCCAATGCTCAAACAGGAGTCAATGTCAAGGAAAATAAGAGACTGGGCACGCTAGTAGCTATGTTACTTTATTAAACAGAAATTATGTGCTTTATATACCATGACTATCATATAATATGGTATTGAGCCATATCAAATTCTACATTAACAAATGGATTTTGCTGAAATTTACTTCCACCACTATGAAACATTTAGATATTTTCAGTAGATTATATAATTTCAGAATATTTTAAACATTTGAAGAGAGAAGGGATGTTGGAATTTGAGGGAGGAGGGAGACAGTTTTATACTGTAACCCAGGTTGGCCTGGAACTCACTGTGCAGCCCAATCTGAGCTCACACTTAAAGTAGTCCTCCTGTCTCTTACTCCTGAATCCTGGGATTAGAAACCTGAACCACCATGGAATTTTTATTTTGTGGCAGGTGAATTTAATTAGTCTGTGTGAAATTTAGCTTCCTTACTTGGAAAATGGGGTTAATAATACAGAATTTAGGAAAAGTGTGATAAAGCCAAATTAGATAACACTTGCTAGTGATTTCAGATGTTTCTTGGCGGGAGAGGTTTCCGTACCAACCACTTCCTCCATGGAAGCTCAGTGTGTACATTTCCAATGCGTAGATCAGTTCCTGATAGTTAGCAGCTCCCCTTTCCCATCCACTGTGGACTTTGCATGGCCCCAGGGCCCCATGGAACTTGCTGTGTTGAAGAATCTGAGTAAGGAGAGCAGCTAAGGATCCAGGAGAGAACAAGCCAGAGGTTCTCTATTACTACAGGGGAGACACCATTTCAGGAGCTAAGGAATTTAACGGGGCAAAGAAAATTACTACTTAGGAATAACAGGAGCTATTACGAAAGTGGAGAAGTCAGGGAAGGAATATGAGGCATCCATTTGGTCTTCAAGCGACAGATTTTGCTTTTACTCAGATGAGAAAGGATGCTCTGGAGCCGCTGGCGCTGAGGAGAGAGAAAGGGATGGAAAGAATAGACTCTAAAGAAAGGGTGCATTTGCACATCCAACTCCTTTAGGGCATTCCTTGAGCAAATGAAGTAAAGATTTAAACAGATTGGTTGTTTTTGTTTTGTGCATTGTGAGTCTCTTCTGGAACTGAGCCTAGAGGTGGCTCATTATTATATGATTAGAATGGAAACACACTGGCATCCAATGGAGCATGGGGATTTGAGGGCGAATCTCCAAAGAAATCTACACCAGGGCAGGCAGGATTTGAAAGTTATGCAGTACTTGGGAATAGTGTGGTCAGTGGGAAGAAGCCTTCCCATTGCAGCTTGCTTGTATCCCTTTAGGTGCTTGTTAAAATGCAGATTCCAAGGCCTATTTTACTGAATCAACTCTCTACCAGACTCTTTCAGGCACGTTCCTCATGTAATGTTTATGTACCCCAAAGTTTGAGCACCATCACGGGAATGAAACAGAGAGAGGGAGAGAGAGAGGGAGAGAGAGAGAGATGAATCTAGACTCCATAATAAAGCACAACTTTCACTTTTGATTTTCATGCCTTGAAATAATTAATGGGGACTTCATTAACTCGACTGAAGATTCTTTCCCTTGTCCTCCATATTACTGGAGAAGTAAGGTTATTGGTGGAACCTGCAAGTAGTTTTGTGCATGGGGCATGACTCCATATTTTGGTCTGCACATACATGAACTGTAATTTGTTAATTAGAAGAGGATTTTTTTTATCCATAAAATCAAAATGCACTGTACTTAAATGCTCAAAGTAACTTGATTGAAATATAACTGTGAAGATTGAAGAAAAATTGGTATTACTGGAATAAGGTGTTCTTCCCCACCCCTACCTTCCTTTCAGATGCTACCCAGAGTCCCTTGTCAAGCTATCAGTCAAAGAGTGTCGAGAGAGAGGTAGCCTCCCGGGTGTGGTGGTGCGCTTGTACTTGAGAGGTTAAGGTAGGGAAGAGGATGGAGAGTTGGAAGCAATTTCGGGCTACAAACTATGGAGAGGGGTTCCTCAGGAGAGAGGAGAGGGAGAGAGGAGACTTAAACACTGCCCTCTAGTGACTGAACAGGTAAATGGACCCACAATGACAGGAGCTGGGCTTCCTGGGTGATGGATCGGAGTTACTGGGCCAAGCTCATGTGGTCTTGCACAGAACTCCATTTGGTGCTACTCCTAGGGGTTTATTCCCGTCTGACGCCATTCCAGGGATGTGTCAGAAAAACAAAGAACATGAGCAACTATCTATCTACACAAGTGACTCACAGGGCATTAACAGAAATTAGGGAGCAGAGTAACCTTGCGTGAATGTACCTTGGTTTTTTCTGTACCTTGCTTTGGAGATGAACATTACTACCATCGGTATCCCTATAACATTTTTTTTTAATTTTGAAAATCTGAAACACAATGCCCACTACAAAACAACTCTGCAGCTAGTATTTTCTAATAGCAAACAAATTTCCCAGCCAAACTGATTTAGAAAAGAAAAAAAAAAAAAAAAACCCAAAACAAAAACACACGCCTGGAACCAGTGAGCCACCTACTGGTCCTTTAATGCATTGCAGGCTTGCCCAAAAAGGCAAAACCATTTGGCAATTCTCTTAATGTGTTTTATTCTAGATTGAATCAGGTAAAGTTCTTAAAGAATATTAATATTTTCTGATTATTTTTCAATTCATATGCAAGGAAAAAATTGTATGCATGACCTTTAAACCCCATTTTTATTAAACTATCTAATTTGGTTTTTAAAAAAAGGGCATGGTGGCACACACCTTTAATCCCAGCAGAGGCAGAGGTAGGAGGATTGCCATGAGTTTGAGGCCACCCTGAGACTATATAGTGAATTCCAGATTAGCCTGGGCTAGAGAGAGACCATTCCTCAAAACAACAACAATACCAGGTTGATCTGCTTATGGTTAATTTTATTTTCCTCCCACCCACTTTTATGTGTTTTGTTTTACTTTTTTGAGGCAAGTGTCAATATGTAGCTCAGGCTGATCTCCCAAATTCCAGGTCCTCCTGCCTCAGCCTTCCAAGTACTGGGGTGGCAGGCATAGCCACCATATCCTGCTTGTTTTCCTCCTGAAGTTACCGGTAAAAACTCTACTGGCTCATAGCACAGCCAAAGAAGTATCAACCAGCTTCAAAGTTCAACAAGTCCTTATGTACATCAGAATATGCCTGTCAAGCACAGGGGCTGCATGGGGCAATTTCATTCAGAATAAACAAAACAGTTAGCTCAAGGTCAGTGCCATTCAAATTGGAACAAGTCAGTGCCGCATACTTTCTGGTAAAGATGCACCTCAAGGGCATAGCATCCCCTCTATGGCTTTCCTGCTGAAAATGAAAGATGTTAAAGAGGTCAAAAGTGATTGCCTTTCTGCAAAATGACAAGTCTCCACAATCCCAGAAGAAATTTAAGGAAGCTGAGGAACTGCTCTAAGCCCACAACATCTAAAATAGCAAAATAAATGAAGTCAAGTGTGACTGAGTATCAGATTGGGAGGCACGTGATGCAAGTCGTAGAGATGGGATGAGGACTCTAGACTAATAACAGCATTACATAAAGTCAATGTGAAACGATCGTATGCTTATGCAATGTTTTTTAAAAAAGGAAGAGCTTGGAAAAATCTGTGGACACTTAAGCAGCATGTGGATAAATGTTGAGATAAGTTCACTATACATATTTGTGGTGGTTTGATTCAGGTGTCTCCCATAAACTTAGGCGTTCTGAATGCTAGGTTCCCAGCTGATAGAGATTTGGGAATTAACACCTCTAGGAGGCAGTGTATTGTTGGGGGGGGGGGTCTTATGGGTTTTATAGCCAGTTTCCCCATGCCACTGTTTGGCACACTCTCCTGTTCATATTGTCTGCCTGATGTTTTCTGAGTGTGATGTCCACCTTCTGCTCATGCCATTGTTTTCCCTGCCATCATGGAGCTTCCCTTCGAGCCTGTAAGCCAAAATAAACCTCTTTTTCCCATAAACTGCTCTTGGTTGGGTTATTTCTACCAGCAATGGGAACCTGTCTGCAACAATGTTACAAGGAAGATCTCCCCAGGGATCATGGGGGCCACAAGAGCTCAATCCCCAGCCTTTGTCCAGGGATGCCTGGTGGGGGCTCAGATCACTCATGTCTAAACATCTATGTCTATATATGAGGAAGCAGGTTTTCTGAAGCCACCTATTTTAACCTCCCTTGGGGATGTTATCAATATTAAATAGCAGTCCAAAAGTTGCTTAGGAATTGGTTAGCTGGTTGTAGTGGGGCACAGCTTTAATTACAGCACTTGGGAGGCAGAGGTAGGAGGATTGCTATGAGTCCAAGGCCAGGTCAGCCTGAGCTAGAATAAGACCCTACCTCAAAAAATAAAAAATTACTTAGACCCTGTTGGTAAAATTAGGGAAAGAAGAGCACAGAATTTTCTTCTGATGAAGGCATAATCATCCAGGAGAGAGAACGTGTCTCCATGTCTTCATGAGGTGAACTTGGGTGACCAGGAGCCAGATAGTGGGTATGTGTATCTTTTATACCTGCAAGGTTCTTGACATCAAGCACATATTCCTCCATGTTATCTGGTCTGATTTGTACATTAACTTTGCAAATATCATGGAGAAGATATGGTAAACTGTAATATTTTATTGTTGGTATAAAAGGTGCTTACATATGAATAATAGCAGCTCAATTTGCTTTGGGGAAGTTAGTCATGGGTGGATTTGGGGTTAATTAACGGGTGGACCGTCCCATGGAGGTTTACTGCTTCTTGCTGTGATCCAAGATCCATAGAGGTACCCTGAGTTGCAGAAAAAGAGTTGCCTTTGGAATTTGACAGGCTGTATTAACATCTCATCCCTACAACTTCCTCAGCTCAGTGACTTCTGCTGGAGTTATTTTTCCTCTCTAATCCTCTGTTAACTCGTAGTCATGTTTTCTACTGTGTGTGTGTGTGTGTGTGTGTGTGTGTGTGTGTGTGTGTGTGTTCGCGTGTGCCTGCTTTTGCGTGTCCCTTTGTATTGTTTGGTAATTTATCATGATTTAATTTCACTGAAGTGTCATGCAGGCATGGAAAGTTGTGCCACAGAGAGAAAATACTTATGCACCGACACTAACATGTGACAGTGACCATGACTGTCACTTGCAACCTCCTCCTGTATCACTAACTGTAGAAGTAGAACCTATTTTGCATCTTGTCCCTTTTGATCCATATTCCATTTAAACTCTAAACTCTAAACTTCTGTGCTGAATTTGGTTCAAACTAAGAATTGCATTTTTCTATATTTTAAAAGTTTGTGAACTTTTAAAAAATGAGGTTGTAACTTTCTTCCCTGAGGACTCTTTATTAAATTTTTATTTTTTAATGTGGTACCTGGGGATCTGAAGTCAGGTACTCATGCTTGCACAACTTTATCTACTTAGTCATCTCTCCAGCTCTGTTATTTTATTTTTATCAGAATATATTAATTGTACAAAGCAAGGTTTTTCATTATGATGTTTCCATATTCATATATATTACACTTTGGTCATATTCACCCTTTCATTACTCTTTATTATCCCCTGCCCCTCTGTGGTGGTTTGAATTAGGTGTCCCCCATAAACTCATGTGCTATTAATGCTTGTCTCTAGCAGATGGCAATTGGGGAGGTGGAGCCTTGCTGAAATAAGTGTGTTGTTGGCTGTGGCCTTTTGTGTTTTATAGCCAGATCCCTTTTGCCAGAATTTGGCTCACCGTCCTGCTGTTGTTTTCCATCTGCTGTGGCTACCACTCATGCCAAGCTTTCCCCTGCCATCGTGAAGCCTGCCCTAGAGACTGTAAGTCAAAACAAAAACTTTTATCCCCTCAGCTGTTTTGGGTCAGGTGCTTTATCCCAGCAATGAGAAAGTAGCTATGACACCCTCCTTCCTTGTAGTTTTATATCATTTCTGGGTTATTTTTCCTAGCTTACTGTCTAGCAGTGAATCATTTACTCACTCTCAGAAATGACCCAGTCTGTGACTACTGCCACCTGCACAGTTCTGCACCCTTACCTGTTAAGCATGCGGAGAATGTTCTAGAACGTTCACTTACATGGCTATGCTCTGACAGGCTGTGACCACCTCTGGGAGCATCCATCTCCTGACTCTTCATTATAAGTCATGTTCCTCATCTAAAGCTAAGCCCTGTCTGGCTTCCCTTCCCAAGTCAAATCTCCTGATGTGGAGGGCTGACATATGTTAGCACTCTTCTTTTCTTTACTCTGCCAAGGATTGAGTTTCCCGTGATACTATTTTCATAGGATTTTTTTTTTCAACTATTTCAACAAAACTTAAATCTGTCAGCATTTGGCCATGCCCCCTGCCAGTGTGTGGCATTTTGACTTTCAAATGTAGAAGGGATATTCAATTACAACGTTCAATAAATAAACTTCATACCACCTCTCTAATTGGATTTCTGTAATTGTATCAGAGAAAATTCAGAGTGTGTGTGTGTGTGTGTGTGTGTGTGTGAGAGAGAGAGAGAGAGAGAGAGAGAGAGAGAATGGTGTGTGTGTATGTATCTGTGTAGATATGTTGTTTCCACACATACTGAAATAACTTTTGATTCTTTTGTTATGATAAATGAGAAAGTAAAAGCTAAGGAATCTGCACCTCATACTCTATTACAAGACACTACAATCAAGCCAGGCATGGTGGCACACTCCTTTAATCCCAGCACTCTGGAGGCAGAGGTTGGAGGATTGCTGTGAGTTCAAGGCCACCCTGAGACTCATAGTTAATTCCAGGTCAGCCTAGGCTAGAGCAAGACCCTACCTCAAAAAAACAAAAAATAAAAATAAAAGATACTAAAATTAGAAAACTCAGTAGGTATGAGGAGACTTCATTGAAGGTAATGTAGATCTGTCCTGGCTTTATGCAGTGAATCTCCACTCAATAACAAGTATGTTCCACCCCTATATTCCTATGATAAAGCACTGTTCTTTGCCAACAGGAATCAAGAGGCTTTGGAGAGCAGATTGGGCAACGAAAGGACAATGGGAGGCTGGAACTTCACTTTGAACCCTAAAATGAAGAAATGCTTAAAGTATTCCAGAGACATGCCATTTTAGTCTACTCAAACTGCCTACAGCAATCACTTCCTCATTGCTACAACAAGAAACAGTTTATAGAAGGAAAGGGTTTATTCCTGCCTTACAGTTTCCGGTGGAAGTTGCTTCATGGCTGGGAAGGAATGGCAGGAGCCAATACCACATCTTCACATCAGTAGAGAGGAAGTAGTACAAGTGGGCTGGGTATAGTAAGTGGGGGGTGAGTTATAACACCCCAAAGTCTGTCTCCCCACTAACTATGTCCACAACTGGGAATTGAGATTCAAGTACATGAGGCTATGGGGGACATTTTGCATTCAAACAGTGCATTGCTAAAACAAAACACCATAGAGTTGTGGCTTCAGCAACAAATGTATTTGCACAATTCTGTAGACTGGAAGTCCAAGGCCAAGGTTCTGGCACAACTGGTTCTCTCTTTAGTTTTTATGTGTCCCCATTTGCTCTTTCCTCTGTATACATTCAGAGAAGGTGAAAGGGATGTCTGGGGTCTTTTCCTCTTTTCATAGAAATACAAGTCCTAGGGCATCAGCCCCCTAGAAAACAGTCAAACTGAAAGTTAGGTGGGTGGAAAACATAATTCAGTGCATGACACATATGGAAAGTACACTGGTGCTGGCCTGTGGGAGCCCCAACTGGCCACATCTGGAAACATTTGAGCATCAAAATAAGTAATGAAAGTGGGCGTGGTGGAGCACGCCTTTAATCCCAGCACTCAGGAGGCAGAGGTAGGAGGACTGCCAGGAGTTTGAGGCCACCCTGAGACTATGTAGTGAATTCCAGTTCAGCCTGGACTAGTGAGACCCTACCTCACAAAAACTAAAAGAAAAAAATAAGTAATGATAACAACATAGTATATTAACATGAATAAGATCTGAATCGATATGTCCCATTTTATGTAGCTAAATAAATGAATAAATTTAAAACTAGGGAAGACAGAGCTCTCTGCCTTGCAGGAGAAAGCTGACTAACCACTGCACCGGGTGGAGTTCACCTCCATTGGTGATCATGTCAGAAATGCCCAGCAGATGATGAAAGTGGAGGCTAAACAAGACCAGCCATCTCTATCCCATCTTCCAGGGCCCAGGAAACATTACAGAGGAAGTGGTCAATTAACTATGAGTGCTGCTCTCACTGACAGCTTGAGAAATTCCTCCAGGGAGATGGTGATAGACACTGAGGAAACTCAAAAGTCATCAAAGGCTGCTGAGAGCTCAACACTGAAGGAGACTTATACTACTCCCTCTGCGGCCCAGGAAACATTGTGGAAGAGGGGGTGAGAAGAATATGAGAGCCAAAAGGCAGAAATAAATATTCTGAGTTATTGCCCCTCCCTACCCACTGCCACATAGACAGAGACCATGATGTTCACTGTGAACACCCATAACCCCATTGCGGAGGGCCCTCAGTGGAAGGAAGGGTGGAGGAGAGTAAACATAAGAGTATAGCCTGGTGGGAATATAGCCAATATGCATTATGTTCATATAGTAAAACTCTCAATTAATAAAAATATAAAAATAAAGGTTATTGGCTAAGGTTTATGAGGAATGAAATGTTTTCATCATTTCAAAGTGCCTTCCACATATTAGATTCACCTAAGGGAGAAAAATACAATACATGGAGAAACCACTTTAAACAAAATATCAAAGCTTGCCATAATCCCAGCACTAAGCAAATCATGGTCAAGCCAGCCTGAACTATATGGCATGACCCTATCTCTATAAAAGAAGTGGAAAACACAACAATCATCATGCCCCTGCTAATAAGAAATATTGGAATAGTCATATCATATGCATCACTAGAACTCCTCATGAAGAAGTATCAGATGACCTCAAGTGAACAAGTTCTGTGAAAAATCTGACCAGGATTTTCCCAAACACAAAATTACAGTTGAGAAAGTCCAACACCAAGAAACCATCATTAGCTTTATAGTGCTTAAAAGGCAAGGACCATGAACAACTGAATGCAATGTGTGACCTTGGAACAGATTCTGTATAGTCAGTACATGAACACACACATACATACATGCCCATGCTCACTCACACATGTGTTCACACAAATGTAAAGGATATTAAGGCATATGATGAAATTTTAATGTGGACTGTGAGTTAGTTAATAGTATTATAAAATCATTAAGTATTCCACTTTTAATAATCTTATTGTAGCTTTAAAAAATGTCCTTAGGAAACATACATTGGAGTGTTTAGGCATAAAGGAAGATTCTACAACATAATTAAATGGCTTGGGAAAATGTGTGTGTATGCATTTGGGGTGTGTTTGGAAATAGATAGTTGGACAGGCAGATGAATACAAATGTAAATGGAACAAAATTTAAATTATTAGAAAATTTGTCCAAAAGGCATATGAGAGTTCTTGGTACCATTTTAGTGATGTTTGTACATTTTAAATTGTATCAAAATGAAAAGTTAAGGTCTGGGGAGCTGACTCTAGATAAAGGGCTTGTCACCCAAGTGTGAGTATCTGAGTATGGATTTCCAGAACCTGCAAAAAGCTGAACTCTGCAGTGAGTGTCTGTAATCCCAGCTTGTATTTTGGGTCTACCAAAACATAATTTTTTTTAAAAAAAAGCCTTTTTAATGAACATCTACTTGCCATGTGGTATGCATTCTGGCCAAAGGACTCCATTATACAATGTCAGTGATAGATTCCTGTTGAAGATGGCTTCAAAATGGACCACCTGAAGCTGGGCATGGTATCACATGCCTTTAATCCCAGCACTCGGGAGGCAGAGGTAAGAGAATCACTATGAGTTAGAGGCCAGCCTGAGATTAGAGAGTGAGTTTTAGACCAGCCAGGTCTAGAGTGAGACTTTACCTCAAAAAAAAAACAATTATAATAATAACAAACTCCCTTCCACCAAATTTTAGGGGTAGCCATTTGTCTTTGAAATTCCACTCCATGCCAATGATCCATGCAACTTTGTGTGTGGTTTTACTATGACTGATCTCATATGAAATAAGAGAAGTATCTATAGCATGCATAGCCACATGGAGAGATGGCAGTTTTCTCTAGTTCTGTGTGGGTACTTCCTGTACATACCTTTAATCATCCTCCTCAGATGACACGTAAATTAGGACGATAGGTATACATACCATTGCCTGTTTTCAGGGTAATTTAAAAAGGATTTTGTCAAATGTGTTATTTCTTATTTTTTATATTTATTTATTTGAAAATGACAGAGAGAGAAAGAGGCAGATATATATAGAGAGAATGGGCACGCCAGGGCTTCCAGCCACTGCAAAGGAACTCCAGATACGTGCTCCCCCTTGTGCATCTGGCTAACGTGGGTCCTGGGGAATCAAGCCTTGAACTGGTGTCCTCAGGCTTCACAGGCAAGTGCTTAACCACTAAACCATATCTCCAGCCCAAATGTGTCATTTCTGATGTCATTCTGCATTACAACTTTATTCTTTCATCTCTTTGGGTCATACAATGTCTCCTTTTTAACTTTGTTCCTGGACATCTTTATAATGGTTTGGATCTGAAATATCCCCTAAAAGCTTGTGTTTAAGGCCCAGTCCCCAATGCAATGGTATGCAGAGGTGGGGCCACTGGACAGAGGACTGGATCGTGACTTCTGACCTCATCAGTGGACTAGTGCTTTGTTATATTTGCAACTTTAATTAATAGGCTTCTGTGAGATGAAGGAAGGACTAATTTGCATATGTATATGTGTGTGGTATGCGTACATGTGGTATGTAAGCACATATAGGCCAGAGTTCAATGTAAGGTGCTTTTCTTAATCACTCCTCAACTTATTTTTTGCGAAAGAGTCTTGCTGCGGACCTAGAGCTCACCAAGTCAGCTAGATTAGCTGGCCTGCAAGTCCTGGGGATCCCCATCTCATGCCTCCCCAGTGCATGTTCTCCAGTTACAGGATCATTGCCATACCTGCCATTGTAATGTGAGTTCTGGGGATCTGAGCTCAAAAAAGGAAAATAGCAAAAACAATAAATAAAAGTCCAGTGTGGTGGTGTGCACCTTTAATCCCAGCACTTGGGAGGCAGAGATAGGAGGATCACTGTGAGTTCAAGGCTACCTGAGACTATGTAGTGAATTCCAAGTCAGCTTGGGCTAGAGCAAGACCCTACCTCAAAAAAAAAAAAAAAAAATTGAATGCATTCAAAATAAAGGTAAATAGACAGAAGATTGATTTTGTTAAAGCAGTTAAATATTGATAAATGTGTATATAAAACACATGAATAGGCATATGCTTGTTATAATGCTAATTTTTTATGTTTGAAATTTTTATCTTCAGGAAAATAGAGTTCTGCTAGAACACAAAATTAAGCAATATGTCTATCTGAAAATAAGCCCAGGGGTTGGGGTGATGGCTCAGTAGTTAAAGGTTATTCTCCCTAAATCAGATCTTTTTCCTGTTGACTTTTTAGTGAAATCCTGAGGTTAAACCTTAATATTCATATTCATAGTATTTAAATAAGTTAGAGATGATCAAGAGAGAGAGAGAAAGGATTGGCGTGCCGAGGCCTCAGCCACTACAATTGAACTCCAAACACTTGCACCACCTACTGGGCATGTGCAACATTGCACTGGGCTTACCTTTGTGTGTCTGGCATATGTGGGATCTGTAGAGTCAAACATGGGTCCTTGGGCTCCGCATGCCAGCACCTTAACTGCTAAGCCATCATCCAGCCCTATTCATGGTATTTTGACCACATGAAGCCATGCTTCTTCCTCCAAGACACTGCAGTAATAATCATATCATACCCCTAAGACATGCATGCCAATGGCATGGCAAGGTGCTTGCTTCCCTGTGGTGTGTCTACACCCATTCTCACTCTTCTTATCTCAAAACAACTAACTAAATAAAACATTTTTTAAAAAGAACTTCTTTATAAAATGAGTTAAAAATATTGATCATCAGATGCCCACTTGCACACAAGGAAGCTTTGTGTGGTTCTTATTCTTGGGTATGTCATTAGATAGAGTTACACTTAGTTCTTGTCCGGCCCATTGGGAGCTTCTATGCTGAGTAAGCTGACTCACCTCTTCATCTACATAATGAAATCAGTAAGGATTGCTCTAAAGATTTCTCTGGATTATTTCTGAAGCACATGGAAGAACCAGAGAGTGTGTAAGGACTCAAAAGCTAGTGGTTCACTTCATTTAAGGATTATATAATAGTAGGATCCTAACACTAAAGATGATCATACTTCCCTAGAGATGAGCCATGATGAGTAGTCCAGATGATAGCCCAATCATAACACTCTAGGAAAGGTCCTGGGCTGAGTGTTTACCTAGGCTTTGTACTAGAATTGAAAGATGTGACAGGATTTGCAATGATGGTGCCTGCCACAGCCAGCTCACGTGCAGTCAAGTACCTTTGTCATGGCCCTGTATCTTGCAGCATGCGGGGCTGCAGCTCTCATCACACCTTTGCTGACTCTATCATATTCTTTGAATTTACTTTTCCAAGTATCATATTCATGAGTGACCTCGGTACTAAGGCAAAAATTTGTCTTGGTTTCCCAACTTTCCCTTCTCTTCTTCCTTTCTCCTCTTTCTATACTCCCTTCCCTGAGTACCCAACACAGTAATGAGAAATAGGTTTTCTAAAACACAGATTGTGGGATGATGATGGACCCATAAAGTTTACATCAGTGATCTTCAAATTGAAATGGGAACTCACACTCCCCCCAAAAATGTGAGTACTACACTCATTGGGGACCAAGCACTGTGAAATATGTTACTCATTCAAGCAAGGATACTAAGAAAACTATCCTCCAACTCTTACTGCCATGACAGTGGTGTCTAGGACAGGTCAACATTATCATTTCAGTAGCTCATGTCTCAATTCCTCCAGTAAATTAACTGCACAGTTCCAGGTTAGCCATTCTTGCAGTCAGTCGCATTGCTGGAAGAAATCACCCGACGAAGAGCAGCTTTAGGGGAAAAAAGTTTACTTTGGCTTACAGACTCGAGGGGAAGTTCCATAATGGCAGGGAAAAAGATGGCATGAGCAGAGGGTGGACATCACACCCTAGCCAACATTGGGGGGGACAATAGTAGCAGGAGAGTGTGTCAAACACTGGCAAGGGGAAACTGGCTATAAAACCCATAAGCCCATCCCCAATAATACACTCCCTCCAGGAAGTGTTAATTCATAATTTTTCATCAGCTGGGGACCTTGCATTCAGAACACCTAAGTTTTTGGGGAACACCTGAATCAAACCACCAAATTCCACCCATCCCCCATAAACTGATATTCATACATGATAAAAAATACAATGCATGCAGTCCAACTTTAAAAGTCCCCACAGTTTTTGTCAGTCCTAATGATTTTCAAATATCCTCACAAGCCAAGATCTTTTAACTAAGATATTATACTAAAAAAATCCTCCCCAGACCCCATAATGACACTGAATAAACATTTTCACTGCAAAAGGCAGCATTGGGCATAGGAAAGAAATATTCAACCAATACAAGATTTAAACAGGGCAAACAACAATCTCTGTAGCTCCAAGTCCAACAACTCTAGTCAGTGACAAGTCTCCAAGTCCAATAATTCTAACCAGCAACAAGTCTCTGGAGTTCAAATTCAACCCCTCCAGCTAGGCTACTCACAATCCTGGAAAACTACATTTGGGACCTGCAACTTTCTTTAGCAGGCATTTCGTGGCCCCAGAATCTCCACTGGGTTTCCACTGCAATCTACGGATCATCTATGGGTTCCATCTGGTCTCCATGCAGGCATCCAGCAAACCTGCTTCACACTGCCCATGGCCATTTCCAAAGCACAAGACCGTGTTGCAAACTCAATGACCCTCTCTTTCCTGCATTTCCTATACTCCACAATAGCAGGTAGGGTGCCAACTTCTTAATTCGGGGGGGAATATAGCAGCCTTTGAAGAACAGGACACTCCTTGAGCATTCAGGCCACTTCAAAAGAGTCTACACTCTTTCTGTTGCCCCAGTGCACATCAGCTGGCCCAAAATCAATGGTTGTAATCTCTCATATAATTGCAGCTGAATGGGCAGAAGTTTCAGCCCAAAGATTTTAATTTTTTTCTGTGCCATATCCCTCTGCTCACACCAATCTGTTTCTACATAAAACAACCCTGCACAACTTCTCAGGACACAGGCATAACAACACGCATCTCACACAAACTTCTCCTAGCCCAGTCTAGTCTAAGTTTTCTTCACTTTCCCAAGCCAAAGCTCACAATCCTTAGTTCTTACTGCATTCAGGCCTTTCAACTCTGATCAGAATAGTCCACCAAGCTTTACTTTTACCACTGCAAGGCATCTCTTAGGCAAAAATTTCAAATCTTCCCACATTTCTCTTGAAAATCAGCTACAAAAGGCTAACACCACACAGTCAGGTGCTAGCAGCAAATGACCCCACTCCTGGTACCAAAATTACTGTTGTAGTCAGGTTCGTATTGCTACCAGAATTCACCCAACCAAGAGCAGCTTTTGGGAAAAACAGGTATATTTTAGCTTACAGATTCATGGGGGTTTTTCACTATGGCAGGGAAAATGATGGCATGAGCAGATGGTGGACATCACCCCCAGGCCAACATCAGGTGGACAATAGCAACAGGAGAGTGTACCAAACACTGTCAAGAGGATGCTGGCTATAACAG
The DNA here is from genome assembly GCF_020740685.1 of Jaculus jaculus. Lineage (NCBI taxonomy): Eukaryota > Metazoa > Chordata > Mammalia > Rodentia > Dipodidae > Jaculus > Jaculus jaculus. Next base: position 104,345,639 of record NC_059109.1, read on the forward strand.
CCATAAGCCCACCCCCAACAATACACTGCCTCCAGGAGGTATTAATTCACAAATCTCTATCAGCTGGGAACCTAGCATTCAGAGCACCTAAGTTTATGGAGGACATCGGTAGCAAACCACCACAACCATTCAGGCCATTGAGACAGAGGATCTCCCTCAAGCATTAGTCTTGCCACAGTAAACCTTCAGGGAGATTCCTATCTCCCTGGATTCTCTTAGCGGTGAAGCATATTGTGGGAAACCCACTTTTGGAGTCTCCATGAAATTTGTTGAATCATATAGGATGGATGAAATTGGTAGATTGATGGAGCAACTTGATGGAACAGATATATCAGGGAAGGTGGGTGTTGTAATCAGCTCCACACTGGTGGAATTAACATCCCAACCAGGCACAGTTTAGGGGAGGAAGGGATTTATTTTAAACTTACATATCCAAGGGGGGTTCAATCAATGGAAGGAGAAATTGCTTCTATACATCAAGCAGAGAGAAACAACAGAACAGCCAACAAAAAATGAAAGCAGCAAGCACAAACTCTGGTACCAAACACTAGGGGCCCCAAGCAGCACTCAAAACTTCTCTGCATATCTTTGTGCTGGAAAATCAGATCCTCCCCCAAACATACCTTAGGGCTGGACCCAAGGATCTGCCCTCTGTGACATCTCCTTCAGCCAGGAGGCTCGAGATGCAAGTAACAAGCTTAATAAAACACTTGAATGTCAGAATAGTATACTTGATCAAATCAAATACCTCCCACCTGACTAGCCCTCATAATGCTGGAAAGCCCTACATGAGCTTTTGGAAGACAATAGTCATCAATGGCATGAATTAAGTAGGGGACCCTGTAGACTACAAAATCAACCAGACAGACAAAAAGTATACACTTGCGCAATAGTGGCATACAATCTCTGCAGGTAACCAGTTATTCTCTGATTGGACATGAGGCCTTCTCAGTGGAAGAGAACTCATATCTGGTACAGGAAACCAAGACAGGTCAGGAAACTCAGGCTTCAGAGAGAAGCCTCCACTGCTCTCTGGAGAAGAAGAGTGGGTTTGCACATCAAAAATCTCTCAAATAACTTTGCATATCCCCCTTAACTCAAGCTGCTCTCATTCTTAGTTGAAGAATCTGCTTTATTTTACAGATGGCAGAGAAAAAAGAGGAGAGCCAAGATCCATCAATAAGACAAGAAAATAGCCAACCCCCTACCACAAGACTTGCCACTTCTGTCACATCTGTCAAAGCCCAGGAGAACTTGCAGTGGAAGCAGCACCATGAACACTGCTCTTACCGCTAGCCTGACAACCAGCTTCAAGGTGACAGTGACAGATAAGGTGAGTAATCAAAATCTATCAAAGCAGAAACCCAGAGGCTACAGGGAACTCTACAATGAATCAGACTGTGAACAGGCCTGCCATGGCTCAGGGAACATTGCAGAAAAGGAGACAGAGAGATTGTAAAAGTCACAGAGTGGGTGGGAATTCTCTGAAGCATGATCCTCCCACTACCACATAGGGACTGGCTGAAGCCTTCGTTACCTCACAGTGAATATCATAATCCCATTGAGGGCTGCCCCAGAGAATCAGGAGAAGGAGCAAGGAGATAAAAGATTATAATCTGTTATAACATATGTGTAAAATAAAATTTAAAAAGCATCTGGGTTTATGGGGGACATGCATTCAAACTACCACAAGTGGGCCAAGAAATCATTTGTACTGCAACCTTGACAATAAAAGTAAGACACAGAGACAGAGTGGTGCCTGCTTGCTTCTTGTCAAAAACAAATTCTGTGCCTCCTACTCATAAACCTGGCAACCCAAAGAAGGTCAACTTTCCATGCTCCTAATTCCTGATTCCATGAAGCATTGCACAGTTATAATCACCAAATTTGAAGGACTAGGGAGACCTACAAGCTGATTTTGTGCACCTCATCGCATGTGTGAATTAAGAAGCTTGGAGTAATTAACCCTGGTACAAAATCAACTCTAATTCCCTTGAAGGAAAGATCTGATTTGATTTCATTTGGTTTCTCCCAGTGCTTGGTACTCCACAAAGTTTGTAACTAAATGAATGGATGAATGAAAGAATGACCAACAGAACAGTGGAGCAGTGTGTCAAAGTTCGTATCACACAACACAATTCTATAACCAGAATTTGGTGGTGGGGAAACTTTTATATTCTTCAGTTAAGTTTTGCTTAACTTGAGATAAGACCCACATGCACAACGAAAGTTATACATACACAGCACCTTACACGTAGCATGTATTCATAGGGCCTGTCCCTCACTGTTAACTGTAGGGGGATTCACTGAACTCCCTGGTCCTTGTGTGGCTCCTTAAGTCCTTCTTCACCTCTCCTGCATAGAACGGTGAGGACAGTTCACCAAAGCAACATAGGGAATGGCACATGGCTCTCAAGACAGGTCATTGTTAGTGATGTTAGTAGTGATAGCAGTGCTTGCATTGTTGCTTCTACATTTACTACTGAGTGTTATTCTTTGCATCTTAACTGTCTCCCAAAGGCTCATATGCTAAAGACCTGGTCCTCAGCCTGTGAAGCTGTTAGGAGATAGTGAAACTATGGATGTGGGGCCTGGTAGGAGGAATTTAGGTCATTGGGAGTATGCCCTATAATTCCAACTCCTCTCTCTCTCTCTCTCTCTCTCTCTCTCTCTCTCTCTCTCTCTCTCTCTCTCTCTCTTCACCATGAGGATATAAACAGGCTTTTTCCACCATGTGCTCCCACCATGATGCTTTGTCTCACCAGTTCCAAAACAGGATAACCACGTGATCATGCTAAAATACCCCAAACTGAGAGCCCAAATTTTACATTACCTCCTTTGTTTGGTTCATTTTGATTTGTTTTTTTATTTTGTTCTCTTTTTAAGACAGGGTCTCTTTTTGTGGTCTCAAGCTCATAACTTTCTGGCCTCCATCTTCTGAGTGGTGGTATTGTTCCTTCCCATAAGTTGTCTCTCTGGGCTTGCCATAGCTCCTAAAGGCCCTCAGACATGCTGATTAGAGAGATTGCCAGTGCTATAGTTCAAATCACCAGAAAGCTTGTGGGTAAGATGGACGCTGCAGCCCGACCAAGACCAGCCCTGACCATCATCAGATGTATATCTAATTATCTCACATTTTTTTCCAAGCAAGTAAGCATATCCTCTGACTTTTCTCTTGCATTTCTCCCATCTGCCCTGTGGAGGCCATTCGTCTCTCCAGTTTCAGATTCTTAAACAGCAAGCTGCCATGCCAATACCTGCCCTCGTTCCTCTGCTGAAGTGATTTCAGTTTCCTTTAAAATATGAGCTTTTTCCTCACTCATATTTACTATGCACAGATGCAGAAAGAGAATTACTCAAGTTTTGCAATAAAAATAAGCCTGGCTCGGCGAGCACCTGCTTTCCGCTGTTTAATAATGCCGAGCTCCCTTCTTCGATGTGCTTCTGTTTACTCTTCGACAAATTATTTTTGTTCTCAGTTGACAAAGATAAATGGTGGGATTAATATATATTGAAGCAGTCCCTGTGAACAGTGTGCCAGCCCAAGGAAGGGTGGGTATTATTTCCCCCAGGTAAGGCAGCTCAGCCAACTGGATTAAGAGTAATTTGCTGTGGGGCTTTAGACGATCACGAGCCATTAGTGATACACCATTTATGAAAATTGCTTTTTCTTAAATAAAAATTAGAATGACTTTCATTACCTTGTCAGGACTGAGCCAAACCTACTGCATTTTCCCCCCAAGGGAAAACAAAATATCAATGGCAAGGCTTAGAGTTTTTTTTTTTTTTTTTAATTTAACCTTAAAGTAATCTCAAAACTGTTGGAAGTAACAGTGGGGGGAAAGTGTGTGGCAAAGAACTTTATCCTTTAAGATTTGGGGAAGCGTGGGGATGCAGTCATTCAGAAAGCTAAAATCCACCGAAGGAACTAGGTGAAAGAGGAAAGAGCAAACCGAATCCTGCACAGCACTTCCAGATGATTGCTTTGAAAATTATGCAAATCTATCTAATGTAAGTGGAGATTTTGCAAGCTGTGGTTTGAGTGATGACTTTCATTATCCTGGCATTTTTGCTTTAATTTTATAGCATCTTTTTGAATAATAAAAATAATACTTTCAACCAAGCAATTCAAGAGTGACCTAAGAGCGGCTCCCTTACACTTGTGATCAAGCCCAGGGCCTCAGCATGGGCAGAATGTGCAGTAGACACTTACCTTCATTCCTGAGTTGTCACGCTAGAACACTTGTCCTTTGCTAGGAAAGTATTCTTTCAGTCTTGTGCTTTACATAATTGTGAAGGCTGCTTAACATTTGAAGTAATAAAAGATATCAAAAGTTCTCTATTTATGACTGTATTTGGTTTATTTTGCTTTTCCTATTTTAATCTGGAAAAAAATCTTTCCTGCTTTTGTATGTGGTTCATATACTTTTTCTATTGTATTTCCAAGTTACATGTTGTTAGAGTTGCTAATAGGCCAGTATCTCCAGAATGAAAGAAAAGAGCACATAGGGTCGGGTTTAGCTAGCTCAGGGGCAGAAGGATGCAATACGGGCCCAGCATGCACTGGCCCAGCACTACCATGAAGGAGAAAAAGGAGGAGGAGGAGAAGGAAGAAGATGGGAAGAAGAAGGAGAAGGAGAAAAGGATAGGATGCTGTGGCCTGTCAGGCTCCATGCCTGCTAAAGGGGACTTCACTATTGCTGGGACCAAAGCAATTGCTGCATGCTTAGGTCATAGGCGGCTGCAAGGGCATGGATTTCCTACAACGGGAAAGTGGGTCATGGGAATGACTCTAAGAAGAAGAAAGGCCTGTGTATTTAAGGCCTTTGGGGAAGGTTAGAGAAACATGATTCTGCATTGTTAACCGACTGGGAACTGAACTTGTCCTGACACTAAGAGGAGCTGCCATCTGCACTGAAAAGTAGAGATCCCGGGGCTGGAGAGATTGCTTAGCGGTTAAGGTCCTTACCCATGAAGCCTAAGGACTCATGTTCGACGCTCCAGGTCCCACATATGCCAGATGCACAGTGACACAAGCGTGCAAGGTCGCACATGTGCACAAGGGGAACATTGCATCTGGGGTTAAATTGAAGTGGTTGGAGGCCCTGGCACACCATTCCTCTCTCTCACTCTCTCTCTTTCTCACTCTTGCTATCTCACATTTTAAAAACAGGCCAGAGTTTTGTCTGTTCTACAATCACAAGCTCCTGCTGTGACCTCTAAGAAGGATTTTTTAAATAAAGATAATAATTAAAAATGGAAAAAAATAAAAATTAAAAGGCCAATCAGTTGGGCTTACCTCAAAAAAAACAAAAGTGGAAATATTAATGCTTTCCTTGCCCTAATATTTGGTGGGCCAGAGGTTGATGCAGCCTCACTGTAGTGATTTCCTTCAGCAGATCCTATGGTTAGTAAAGGCATCCTTAAGAGTATCTATGGACAGAGGGATAGCTTGGGAAGAAACTCCTTGCAGGAGTGGAGAAAGCTTTACTCTAAAGCCAAAGGCTGTTGTTGGTAAATTCCAGTGCCAGAACTGGCTTGCTCCCCACAGTGGGGGCTACCCCCCCCCATGAGGCCACCTAATCAATGCCAAAGCACTTGGCTACCAGCCAGAACTAAACGATAAGACTAGATTGCTGAAGAAACTATAGGCTATGGTCCCAGGGCATTGAGAGATCATGCTGGAAGTGAGATGGCTAGCTACCATAGTGATGGAAAGTGGTTTTTGAGCTGCTAGGAGATAGAGATCACCAACAGCTTGAACGAGTAGTGGATCCAGAAAGCTACAGAGACAACCAGCCAGGCAAAATGTACCCACATATATAGTAGTGACACATAGGTATGGGGATAATCAGCTTCTCTCGACTGTGGGAGGGAGTTCATGCCTGCTGCTGAGAATCAAGTAAGAAGCCTATGGCTTGGAATTTCATACATCCTAGAGGGAAGATTCCACTGTTCTTTGGCTAAAATGAGAGGTCATGCCTGCCAAAAGTCTAAATGCCTATGTTTATCTCCTTTGGTCCATACTGCTCTCACTCTTGGCTAGACAATCAGCTTTTTATAGATAGCAGTGAACACCAGTGAGACCCAAGACATCACGATGGCAAGAAAAGATGTTGACTGCCTAGTATAAGACATCACTAGCACATCTGCCAGGACCCAGGAAACATTGCAGAGGAGGGGAAAATTAAATAAGAGTGCTACTCATGGCTAGCCTGAAAACTCCTCCAGGGAGACAGTGGTAGACACTAAGGAGACTCAAAACTCATCAAAGCAGAAAATTCGAGGGTGCTGAGAACTCAACACTAAGGAAACTTTACAAGGCTCAGGGAACATTGCAGAAGAGAGAACAGAAAGAATGTAAGAGCTATAGGGTGGGAAGGTATACTCTGAGGCATCATCCCACACAGAGACTAACTGGTATATTCATGACCCCATAGTGATTACTGATAATCCCAGTGTGAGGGGCCTTCAGCAGAATGGATGTGAGGGAGAGGGCCAATAAGAATATAACCAATGGAAATATGGACAAATTGCAATATGTTCGTATATTAAAGTTCTCAATAAAAATAAATGAATAAATATTTTTAAAATGGTGGTAGGTTTCCTCATGTGGTGCCTTGTTTTTGCCTTTCATTATATTTTTCCAGCTCACAGACATAAAACACCAGATACACATATAAGATAATATGGAAGTATGTGAAGACTCAACCATCAGATGGAGCTGCATGGAAGGATTAAGCAGATTCCACACCCACAAAAATCTGACACCCAAGGGAAAATAAATGAGCCTCCTATCTAAGAAGTTAGGAGTCTGTTGGTATGCTTAATTAACTGTGAAAGCAGGATTATAGATGGTGAAGAGATTCATAATTAAGAATATTTATCTTGGTCTGGAGGTATGGCTTAGTGATTAAGGATCTTGCCTAAAAATTCAAAGGACCCAGGTTGATTCCTCACAACCCACATAAGCCAGATGCACAAGGTGGCACATGTGTCTGGAATTCGTTTGCAGTGGCTGGATACCCTGGCATGCTCATTCTCTCTCTCTCTATGTCTCCCTTCCTCTTTCCCCCTCAAATAAATAAATAAAAATGAAATATTTTTAAAAGTTTTTATTCTTTAAAAAGAAAAAAAAGAATAGTTATCTCTCATGTAGAATTCCTAAAATTATCACTCAGTTTGCCAATGTACTCAGAGAAACATGAATTTCCTGGGAGTAACCTTTTTCCCATCATCCCTTTAAATATGGTTCATTTTTCCAACAGAAGTCATGTCTAAGAATCCTACTGTTATTGTTGAAATAATGAGTGATTAACTAGCCCTCTTCTTTAGTGAAGATTCAGTTCAACCCATTGGGGTGGGGATTGGGAAATATGCCTGTCAAGGAGCCCTTCAAAAGTAATGCACACTTAGAGGGAGGAATAAAATGTCATGACCACAACCACGTGGGCTCATCCTCCTGATCACAGGAGGGTGAAACTGCTTCTGAATATCCTATCACAGACGTGTTGGTAAGCCTTCCAGTGCTCTTACAAATTCATGAGATGATCACCTTTGAAAAGGCAAAGCTTGCACTGGCTCAGAATTTCAGCCCACAGTCAGATGGATGGATTGCTTCTGGGTCAGCACAGGCAGAAACCCTCAGTGAGGGGCACATGATGAAGCAAAACCCTGGAGGCCAGGAATCAAAGCGAGCGAGGGCAGAGATGGTGTGACATCAAGGTCCAGTTTTCCCACACCCCAGTGGCCTGACTTCAGCCTCCTAGGACCCTTTAGGATTGGAACTAGAGTGCCAGGACACCCTAAGAAGTAGAATTGGAAAAGTTCACAGTTCAAATCAAGATCACTTTTCAATTTTTAAAAATACTTTTATTTATTTGCAAACAGAGAAAGATAGAGACAGATGGGTCAGGAAATGGGTGCACCGGGGCCTAGAACCAAGACAAAAAACAACAAAAAAAAAAAACTCCAGTTGTATGCACCTCTTTGTGCAACTAGCTTTACCTGGGTACTGGGGGGTCAAACCAGGGTTGTTAGGCTTTGCAGGCAGTGCCTTAACTGCTGAGCCATCTCTCCAGCCCCACTTTCAATTTTGTCTACATAAAGTTAAAGCATATTGACAGATATGCTGAACAAATCTAAACATAGCAAAAATGTTTTTAGAAATTCTCAATGATTACCACCTGTACATTCTCACTTGTCCCTTCCCTCTCTTCTCTGGTGGTCTAGTGGTTAGTATCTCTTCTATTTCTCTCCTCTCTTGTTCCTCTTCTAAAAGTCTACCTTTCTGTATTTTGTTCAAAAAGGTTTATCATTAAGAATCAAAGTATGGGGGCTGGAGAGATGGCTTAGTGGTTAAGCGCTTGCCTATGAAGCCTAAGGATGCTGGTTCAAGGCTCGATTCCCCAAGACCCACATTAGCCAGATGCACAAGGGGGCACACGCATCTGGAGTTCATTTGCAGTGGCTAGATGCCCTGGAGCGCCCACTCTCACTCTCTCTCTCTCTGCCTCTTTCTCTCTCTGTCTGTCGCTCTCAAATAAATAAATAAAAATAAACAAAAAATCAAAAATCAAAGTATGCATTTTGTTTGGAATGTGCCTTACTTTCCAAGGTCTGTCTACTTACCAGTCTGAAATAACACCTTACAATTCTGTGTGTGTGTGTGTGTATGTGTGTGTGCGTGTGTGTATGGAGCCCAGATTATCCTGAAACTCACTATATATCTTATACAGGCCACATATTCATGGTAGTTCTCTTCCCTCAGGCTGCCTAGTACTGGGATTACAGGCATTATGGGTCATGTCAAATTCTGAAGCTCTGAGATTCTTTGGATTTGTGTTCACATAGCACTTACCTTTTGTAAGTGAGTTCAGAGATAGGTATCCAGCATTGTGTTGCCTAACCTCCCACCCTCTGCTGATAACAGAGGCCCCATTATCCTACAAGTGGAGGTCATGGTTGGAAGGTGGTTGATTCGTTTCCCTGGGGTTAGCACATTATCAGAAAATCAAGAGTCAGACGATTGGCCTGCACTTCCCGACAGCATGAGACACCCACCTAGCAAAGTCAGTAAGACAGAACAGAAGTGAAGGGTTGGGAAGAGAGAGACATTCTTGAGCTTCTAGATCCTTCTGTGTCTGGAATCCTCTAAGTACCCTTTCTGTTATACAAGATTAATTTGGGTTTAATCTACCAACCACTTATTAAGCCCTTGCTCAATAACACACTGTGTACTGGTCCTAGAGTTGCCTAATTCACATTTGTTAAAGGCATCTATCTTTGAGTATTAACAGTCCTATAAATAGCCACTTGAGGATCCAGGGAATAATTCTCTCCATTTTTATAGAGGGGAAACTAAAGCCCAGAAAGGTATGGGAACACGCACAGAATGGCACAGCTATCAAGTGGTAGAACTGGGGCTTAGATTCCGTGTTCAGTACCCTATTCACACAATATGTGTACAAAACATACTTTGCTTTTGAGTCAGGAATATAGACTTATACCTATAATCCTAACATGCAGGAGGCTGAGTCAAGAAGATCATGAGCTCAACACCAGCCTGGCTGACATCCTGTTCATTTTATTCCCAACAAAAACAATGTTGTTACAGAGCTCTCAATTTTGTGTCACAAAAAGTCTATTGAAGCACATAAGGAACAGAAGAAACCTCATGACAACTTAAAATATGGATATCAAATGTGACAGGGGGAAGTAGCAAAATTCACAGATGCCAAATGTTTAACCAGGCCTGCTTCCTCTTGCCAGAGCTCACTCCTGTTCTCCTCTTTTCCACCTCTGTGGCAGAGGAGATGTCCAGCCACCACACATGCCATGCTTTCCTCTGCCATCCTCACAAATTACAGAAATTTTAACTGTTAGGTGAAGTGATAAAAGAGGGAGGATTTCTTGGAATGATTAAACTTTGAGAGCTAGGAGGCATTGGTAAGATATAAACTTAAATGTTTTAGAGTCCTGAATCTGGAAAAGGGTGTTAGAAGAAGTTGGTGTGACCTTAGTGTGTAGAATGAACTGAATCAGGGTCAGGAAACATGTGGAGCCATCACGGAGCCCAGAGCGAGAGCTCAGGTCCACAGTGCGGGAAGCAGAGGCAGGAATGAAGCTGCCGGGAGGAAGTGCAGTGTGGAGGCCCACCTCCACCCAGCTCCTCTTCCGATGTACTCCAATCTCTGTGCTGTGAAATAGCCTTTAGCAGTTGTGGTGGTTTGATTCAGGTGTCCCCCTAAACTTAGGTGTTCTGAATGCTAGGTTCTCAGCTGATGGAGATTTGGGAATCAATGCTTCCTGGAGGCAGCGTATTGCTGGAGGTGGGCTTATGGGTATTATAGCCACTTTCCTCATGCCAGTGTTTGGCACACTCTCCTGTAGCTGTTGTCCACCTCATGTTGTCCAGGAGGTGATGTCCAGCATCTGCTCATGTTATTGTTTCCCCCTGCCATCATGGAGCTTCCCCTTGAGTCTGTAAGCCAAAATAAACCCCTTTTCCCACAAGCTGCTCTTGGTCTGGTGATTTCTGCCAGCAATGAGAACCTGACTGCAAGGGCAATTGGTCTTGTCAGCCTAAGTCAAGCCTGCTTTCTCTGAGCTCCACACACTTCGCACATATCTGCAGTTTGAATCTGGGCTGTTGTCTTCATCTCTCTGTGCCTGGCTTATTTCTCTTGGGAAGACTGTCCTCTAGGTTTATTCATATTGTCAAAAAGGACAGGATTTCTTAGTCTTGGGGTCTACATAGTATTCTATTGTCCTTCCATACCACGTTTAAAAAATGCATTCTTCCAAAGGCTGGGAAGATTGCATAGTGGGTAATGATGCTTGCTTACAAAGTCTGCTGGTCCAGACTGATTCTCCCAGTACTCAGGTATATAGCGAGAGTCACAATGTGGTTCATGCATCACAAGTCCCTTCTCTCTTTCTCTCAAATTAAATAATAAGCATCTTCCATGTGTGAATAGTTCAGCATTTTCCATATCTTGGCCTTTTTGAGTGACACTATAATGAACCTGCAAATTCAGAACTCTCCTTTACACACTGATTTCAACTCCTGTGAACAAGTGCTGAGAAGTAGGATTGTTAGATCACCATGGTAGCTTGAATCAATGACCCCCAGTACATTCCAGAATTTATTAAAGCTTGTAACTTATTAGATATCCAGCTGCAAGGCTAGAGGAAGTGTTACTGTGGGTGGAAACCAGGGTCCAGCCCTAAGGTGTGTTTGAGGAGCGAATCTGAATTCCGGCCTAAGGTATACAGAGTACTTGAGCTCTGCATGAGGTTCCTGGAGTGTGCTTTCTTACAGTGCTGGTGGTGGCTTACATGGGATCTGGAGAGTAGAACATGGGTCCTTAGGCTTCACAGGCAAGCCCCTTAGCCACTAAGCCATCTCTCCAGCCCTGTTTATTCCTACATAAAGAATTAAATCCTGCATGGGCAAGTGTGGGGGATTATTTACCTGAGCATGTGGGTCCCACTGGTGGCTACACCACTGCACAAAATGTCTCCTATGACCACAGCCACCACCAACTGCTTATAACTCCCATGCAGGCAACGCTAATTAAATTCAGTGGCGCGTGCACGCACACACACACACACACACAAAATAAAATAAAATAAAATAAAATAAAATAAAATAAATAAAATAAAATAAAATAAGATAAAATAAAGAGATGCATCAAAATAGAATAGGGACTAGTTAAGAAGGAGTAAGGGTTCAGAAGAAGGAGGGAGGAGGGGACTCAAAAGAAGATAATGGCTGGGTATCATGATCAAAATATATTATGTAAATATATGAAAATTGTCAACATAGAAGAAAAATAAAAGAGTTAAGTATTGGCTGAATGTCTGATATTGCAGGATGCAGAGCATCTTTGATGTCTGCAGAGTTGATCGATATTTTGATTTTTTTAATTATAAATGTTGAGAACATCACTTCAATATGAATATGAAATGCTTAGGGGCATTTCAGAAATTGCCAGAAATTCTTAATCCCAAGCCAGAAATTCATTTCACTACTTTTTATGAAACTCAAGTTAGAAATTCAAAACAGCAACTTGCAGTATTTACTGATGTTTTGTTGAAAATTTTAATATATAAACATAGAACAATTTGGCCATATTCCCACTGACTTATACTCTTGTCCCCTCTAAACCATGCACCTGTTCCACTGAGGACCTTCCTAAATGAGGTTTTAGATGTTCACTGTGAGGTCGTGAATGCACCAGTCAGTCTTGGGGACAATGCCTCAGAATGCTCCTTCCCACCCTGTGGCTCTTATATCCTTTGCACCCCCTCTTCTGTCATGTTCCCTGAGGTTGAGGGCTTGTTATAAGTCTCCTATAGAGTTGAACTCTCAGAATCCTGATTTCTGCTTTGCTGAATTTTGTGTCTCCTCAGTGTCTACTACCATCTTCCTGGAGGAAGTTCTCAGGTTAGCCATGGAAGCAGCATTCATATTTAATCCATCCCTTCTTCTATGAAATGTCCTGGGCTCTGGCAGATGTGATAAGTTATCTCATGATAGGCAGTCAGCTTTCTTTTCTTGTTGAACTGAGGGAACTTGGGTCCCCCCGTATTCACTGCAATCTATAAAAGCAGATAATCTAGCCAAGAGGGAGAGTAGTATGGGAATAGACATAGACACTTAGGAGACTTTTTGATGAGCATAACTCTTCTTTTAGACAAAGAACAGTGGGGTGTCCCTCTGGGTCTATTATTTTCCAAGCCATAGGCTTCTGACTTGGGTCTCAGTACCGAGTGTGAATTCCCTACCACTCAGTGGGTCTCATATCTGATCAAAGAGCCGTTTACTACCCCCATATCCTATGTGTCACTACTTCATATGTGGGTATGTCTTTCCACGATCATTGGTTTTGTAGCTTTTAGCATCCACTGCTTCTTCATACTGCTGGTGACTTTTGTCCCCCAGAATCTTGGAGCTGGCTTCCATTGCTGTTCCAGTATAAGCTCTCAATGTTCTGGGACCACTGTGTGTCTTCAGCAACAGCATTTTACCATTTAGTTCTGATGGGTAACCAAGAGCTTTCACAATGTCCTACACTGTTGTGGTGGCGTCATAGACCTCCCTGACAAAGAGCTCTCTGTGGGGAGAAATCTAAATCTAGCACTGGGATTCACCAGCAATAGCCTATGGTTTTAGGGTAAAATGTACCCCTAACAGGTGCTTTTTCCTGTGTTCTCTCTTTCTCTCAGAGTTCATCTCTTTTAATTAGATAATTAATTAGCTGTCTACAGTACTGATTGGTGCCATGATTAGTTTTGTGCATCTCCTCTCCTCTCCTTCTCTTACCTGTATCCCCAGACTCTTCTAGCCCCTTATTCTTTCCACTTTCCATTCAGCTATTCTCTCTTCTGATCTCTTTCTGCCTTTCCTCTCTCTAATGCTCATTCTAGCTTCTTTACCAATACTACTGATGCTTACTATGGCCCATAGACAGCAAATCAGATTATTCCATGTTAGGATTTATGTATGATAGAAAGCATGCAGTGCCTGTTTTTCTGAGCATGAGTAACCTCACTTAGTATAAAATTTTCAGGTTCATACATTTTACTGCAAATTCCATAATTTAACTTTTCCTTACTGTTGAGTAGAATTCCATTGCATATATGTACCACACCTTCATTATCCATTCATCAGTTGATGGGCATCTGGATTGATTCTATTTCCTATCTATTGTGAATAGAGCAGTGACAGACATGGCTAATCAAGTGTCTCTGTAGAAAGAAATAGAATCTCTAGGGTTTATGTGCAGGAGTGATATAGCTGGGTCAAATGATGGATCTATTTTCATTTTTCTGAGGGATCCCCAAGCTGATTTCCAGAATGGCTGTACCAACTTATATGCTGACCAAGAGTGAATGATGGTTCCCCTTTCCCCACACCCACACCAGCACTTGTTTTAATTTGACTTTTTTTTTTCAATTTGTCTTTTTCATGATAGCCATTCTCATTAGAGTGAAATGGAATCTCAAAGTAATTTTAATTGGCAATTCTCTGATTTATATATATGTTAAACATTTTTAGATGACTATTGGTCATTGTATATTTTGAGAATTCTTTTCAGGACAGTAGTTTCTGTAACCTATAAAATCAAATATTCATGCAATACAACCCAGAGGTATACTAATTGAGTACTTACATGTTGAGGAATTATGGTAGAAGAATATTGACTGTCTTGATTTTCCATAAGTAAATTGTTATGTTTCTACAAAAACTACAATTTACAACATGCAATGCTCTCAAATCTGAGCCAAGGCATTTCGGGTAGCCCTCATTGACATGAGTGGCATGACAACATGCAGTGCAAAGTGTGTATCTTGTATGTTTAGAGTCAAGGCTGTGGTGAAGTCATACAACATGAAATGGGTCAGTGCTACCACAAACACATCAGATGCATTGTGTTTGATTTTGAAACAATTTTTGATCTTGAGATTTCAGAAAGCTTTTGCTGTTGCCAAAATTTTCATGACTCTCCCACATTTATGTATGTGCCCTCAGGAGACTGAGCTCTGAGTTTTAAAAAGGACAACCCTCATTTCTGCACAAAAATATTTTGAAAACAAAAGAGCTACTGTGTTTCCAATAAAATTGAGCCACAAACTTAAAATGTGCAGTAAATCACAGGCTGGTCAGAGATTAGAATCCAGGAGCCCTGGGTCAAGTCCAGCTGGCCTTCTTCCCTATGGCGTCCAAAGAGTTCCAATACTTCTAACTGGCTACATTTTGTATAGTTATATAAATACATACATACTATTCTGGAATTTTCTTTTGATTTACAACCTAGAATATTTACTCCCTGGTTCTTAGCCAACACTTGATTTAAAGCACATTTAAATTATCATCCAAAAGTCTGGCAACATGCAAGTGGATGTCTCTTGCTGTGTTTCAGAAAAGCAATACTGTTCTGGATGGTATGAATGATTTGTAGAACTTACCTTCACCTGCAAAGAGATGGCTCTATTCAGGTAAAATATATTCATGGCATATGGTCGCATGCTGTGAGAAAGGTCAGCTTTTCACCACTCAGAACACAGCCACTTTGGATTATGAAGCTGTCAAGGAATCCACTGAACATATTCTGTCTTACATTAGTGTAGGATTGAAATGCCAGCTTGTCTCTATTTTAGCCCGTTTTCAATCCAAATCAGTAACACTAACTCCTTGATGACTGCACTTTAAGCATAAAATCAGTATTAAAATTCTTTCTATCCGTCCGTGATGCTCACCTATGTGACAGTTTCAGACTCAGACCTACGCTCTTGGTTAGCAAGTGGGCATTATGCAGCGGACATACCCAACAGTGTCCACCTGGGGGCTCCAGAGAGCACTGTCTGTGTTCAAAGGTGTTGGCATAAAGTAAAAACGAAAGTATTTCAATTGCCAGTTCAGATGAAACACAAAACGATTGTGGTGGTCTTGCCCCCCAACCCTTTTTTGTTGTTTTGCTAAAGTGACTATTTAATTTTGTAATTAAGATAAAGGAATTTTTATATAAGATTCTTCTAGGCAGAGAATGTAGAGATTAGACGTAAATCCCCAATCAGTTAAGGAAGTTCTGGGGATGACTCCCAAGCAGACTCCTGGCTAATGTGGGGAATCAACTATGGGCCCCAAGGGTCCCCAAGTCACTCCTAAACAGAGTACCCCACACTCAGTGCACCAGGCACTTGATGCAGACAGCAGCTGTGGTCATGGGGTCTCAAGTCAGAAAATGCTGGGCACGGCTCCCACTTCACAGGAAGTAACATCAGAAAAGTCATTTTGGTAAATAAATTATTTATGACATTCCTGGGGTGCACTCCATTAATGAATGACGTAATCTTTTAACACTTTTCAATTCATTATCCCTGTAAAAGCCTTTAATCTGCTAGTCTCATTTGGCTTTATGAAACATACATGGGAGAGTGTTCCATGTAGAAGAATTTGCCATAACTGAATAACCAATTTCACAGGTTTTAGTCCAGTCCTGGGTGTTTCTTGTCCATCTTTCACAAGGTTGAATGAGCTTCCTTTCAGTGTGTGTAAGCCCTCCTCTCAACCAAGATCTTTCTAAAATATATGAAGATAACCCTGTGACAGAAACAGATGTGTGGGGGCGGTTTGGAGCCATCAGTCATCCAGTCCCTGCAGGCCTGCGAACTTTTCTCAGGTGCACCTGGCTCTGAATTACCAGAGAGCTAAGGTGGAGCCCTCTCCTCGCAGTTCCAAACACGCTTCCACAATAAGAACAAATGGCAGAAACCTCCATTTATGCTATATTCTGTGCAAAACACATGTATCTCCTGCCATCTCCTTCCCCCATTTGAACAAATGTTACCAATTTCAGGGCTTTTGGAATTATTACCAAGTAACCATTTCAACCGCTGCCTGGGTTTAGAGAACAATGCTGGAGAAAGCCGCCTGGAGCTGCTGCTAATCCAGCATCATTGCCCTGGGACTTCATAGCTTTGAGGACGCTTTTCATCTCTACTAATGAACTTTCTATAACAAAGCTTATGTCCATGACAACTGTCAGCCCTCTTTGAAAATCAGACACTCAGGCAGGCATGCCCCAGCACTCGGAGGCAGCAGTAGGAGGATTGCCATGAGTTCAAGGCACCCTGAGGCCACAGAGTGAATTCCAGTCAGCCTGGACTAGAGTGGACACTCCTGTTACAGATGTTGGTCTTTGCTTCTTTCCTTCCTTCCTTCCTTCTTTCCTTCCTTCCTTCCTTCCTTCCTTCCTTCCTTCCTTCCTTCCTTCCTTCCTCCCTCCCTCCCTCCCTCCCTCCCATCCTCCTTTCCTTCCCTCCCTCCCTCCCTCCCTCCCATCCTCCTTTCCTTCCCTCCCTCCCTCCCTCCCTCTCTCCTTTTCTCCCTCTCCCTTTCCTTGATTCCTCCCTTTTCTCCCCTCCTCCCCCCCTCCTTTCTTTTCTTCATCCCTTCCTTTATTATTTCCTTCCTCCTTCTTATTTCTTCCTACTTAAAAATCATTAACAGCCTCTAGTAACTCCCCAGAAAATGGCTGTCAGCCTGGTTGTCTTGGGCTCAGAGGCTTGGGAATGGGTTTTGGTGGCAAAGAATGTCTCTGGCCTGGTCTCTGCATTCTGCATTCCTAAGAGAGACCATCAGGGTTATGTTGGTCCTGTTGAGACTGTCTGCTGTCATTTGCATTGGATGTCCTCCAAAGGCCCACACATTAACAGCTTGGTCCCCAGGGTGGCTGTTGAGAGGTGGTGGAACCTCGGGGAGGTGGGAAGGTTGGGAGGTTTTAGGTAATTTCAGATGGGATCTTCCGGGGGTTCTGCTGGATGAGGTGAGGCATTTGTTCTGCCACCGGGACATTCTGACATCTCAGAGGCTCAAAGCCAAGGGCCCCGCCCCACTCAAGTCTTGAACTGGAATCTCCAATGGTGTGAGTTAAAAACTAAACCCTTCATCTCCATGAGTTCATTATCTCAGGCATACACTGTTTGCCCTCAGGTGACATCCCACTCTGCCAATTTGGTCTGAAAGTTTTAATTTATGACTTGGAAATTGATTCCTAGAAGTTAAATACATAAGCTCAAACCAAGACTTCAAGGAGCCAGGCTTGCTGTCTGTAAACTGTTTTTTTTTTAATTATTTTTTTTTTATACAGACAGGAGGGAACTGAACTCTAAGGTGACAGGTGTGTTGTGGAGAGTAGAGCGTCTCCTGAAACCTCATGTCTGTTGTCACAGGGGAAACCCAGCTGTTCCATAGCCCTCATTCCCCTGCGCAGGGCTGGCTCCACACTCTGTGGGGGTTCCTCGCACTTCCTTTTCTGGGAGAACAAGATGCGACTGCCAAGGGCTTTGGTGGCCAAGCCATAGACCTGTGCCCTGTGGCCCTTGATTCCCTGGAGGAAACTCAGACTCATAAGCTGAGCGGGCACTTCTCCAAGCCTTAGCGGGATCACCCCCGTTGGCTGCTCTCTCCTTGGTTATGTAAAAACTCAAGTGACTTCTTGTTCCCAGGTCATCTGGAAGTTAACCTGGGAGTAGATTGGGGGGGGGGGGCCTTAGGGGTCTCTGCATAGTGAAAGTTCAAGGACAGCTACAAAGGATGAAGGTCACTGTGGTGGCTGCTCTGGCTTTGCAGCCCAGGGGCTAGACATGCTCACTGTAGAAGGGCAATATTGAGGTTTAATTGCTATAGCTGAGAATGCCTTTGTTCTTTCCATCTTTATAGAAAATACATAATGTAAGGACATATCCATCCTTGCTTCATGAGGAAGGAACTAAACCACACAGAGGTTAGGTGGATTTTGCAGAGTCACAGAGCTGGCAAGTCACAGACAAGAACTTTGTTTCAGGGTCTATTTAGGTTTTGAGTAAAGGACACTATTTTGTGAGAAAGGTCTGGGTGGCAAAGTAAGTAATGTTTGCCAGTGTTTACTGTGTTATATATGCCTGCTGTGGGATTCTCAAACACCTCAGACAGAGCTTCCTGGTCCAGCCAAGCCAAGTGTATTAACACTCACTCAGCAAGAGGGACAGCAGATAACCAGGGCCTTGAAGGGGGACATCAGAGAAAAACATCTACCAGACTCTCGTGGGAGTGGTTTCTAAGGCAGACGGCGGGAAGCTATTGGACCTGGGCACAGCTTCTGACCTCAGGATCTGCAGGTGGTGACACAGGAGACAAAGAGAAGAGGTGAGCCTGGTGACCAGAAGCTGGGTGGCTTAGTCAGTTGTACCCATTCTCTAGAAGCAGAATGCTCCGGAAGTGGTTTTGCTCTTCTCAGCGGTATATATCTCGGGAAAATTGGTGTCATTCCTCATGCCACTCAGGACAGAAGGTGACCACAATCCAGCTTCTTGCTCTTGAAGAGCTGGGTCATCTATGAGGCCATCACTGTCTTGACTAGACAGCTGAGAGAGCAGAGGTCATGGTGCTAATAGTAACCCAAACGGCTGAGATCTAGGACTAGGGTTTGGATGTCGGATTTGAATTCTGAGTTTTGGAGCTCTCAACCTTGGGAACATTGGTGCTCAGCTGGGACCAAATATCCACATCTGTTCTGCTCTCCCAGTTGAGACAGGCCACTAAGACATCTGTCAGCAGAGAGAAAGAAATGTCCCATCAGGGTATGGAAGATAAAAATGTACCCCATAGTCATGGCAGCATGATCTGTAATGCCCAAGATATGCAAAGATCCAACATTCCATCAGTGGTGGTTTGATTCAGGTGTCCCCCATAAACTTAGGTGTTCTGAATGCTAGGTTCCCAGCTGGTAGAGATTTGAGAATTAACGCCTCCTTGGAGGCAGTGTATTGTTGGGGGCAGGCTTATGGGTGTTATAGCCAGTGTCCCCTTGCCAGTGTTTGGCACACTCTCCTGTTGCTATGGTACACCTTTTGTGATGTCCACCCTCTGCTCATGACATCGTTTTCTCCTGCCATTGTGGAGCTTCCCCTCAAGACTGTAAGCCAAAATAAACCTCTTTTTCCCACAAACTGCTCTTGGTTGGGTGATTTCTACCAGCAATGTAAACCTGACTGCAACAGTAAAGTGGTACCGAGGAGTGGGATTGCTGCTAGGTGCCTAACTGTGTGGCTTTGGCCATTTGGAGCTGATTTTCAAGAGGTATGTGGAAGGATTTGAAACCTTGGCCTAAGAGATGCCTTGCAGTGCTGTAAGTACAGCTTGAGTTGAAAGAGCTGAATGCAGTAAGAACTATGGACTGTGAGGTTTGGCTTATGAAGGTGAGAAAGAACTATGCCTGGACTGGGCTAGCAGTTTGTGTGAGAATTTTGCTCTTATGCCCATACCCTGAGAAGTTTTGCAGGGTTGCTTTGTGTAGAAATGAACTGGTATGAGCAGAGGGATATGGCACAGAAAAAATGAAATCTTTGGGCTTAAATTGATGTCCATTCACCTTCAAATTGTTTGACAGATTACAACCTTTCAATTGGGCTAGCTGACCTGCACTGGGGCAACAGGAAGAATGTAGACTCTTTTGAAGGGGCCTGAGTGTTCAATAAGTGTCCTGTTCTTCAAAGTCTGCTTTATTTCCCCTGTATTAACAAATTGGCACCCTACCTGGTATTGTGGAGTATAGGAAATGCAGGGAAAAGAGGGTCATTGAGTTTGCAAGTCAGTCTTGTGTTTTGGAAATGACAATAGGCAGTGTGAAACAGGTTTGCTGGATGCCTGCATAGAGGATAAACCATGGATTGCTGTGGATACCCAGTGGACATGCTGGGACCACGAGATGGCCGCTAAGGAAAGCTGCCAGCCCCAATGAAGTTTTCCAGGACTGTGAGTAGCCTAGCTGGAGGGGCGGAAATGGAATGTCAGAGACTTGTTGCTGATTAGAATTATCGGACTTGGAGATTTCTCACTGGCTAGAGTTGTTGGACTTGAAGTTACAGAGTTTGATGTTTGCCCTGGTTGTTTTAAATCTTGTATCGGTTGAATATTTCTTTGCTATGCCCAGTGCCATCTTTTGCAGTGTGAGTATTTATTCTGTTCCATTATGGGTTTGGGGGAGATTTTTTGGTTATTATGGCTCAGTTAAAAGATCTTGGACTATGGGGATGTTTGACCATCTTTGCAATGGATAAAAACTATGGGGGACTTTTAAATTTGGATGAATGCATTGCATTTTACATCGTGTATGGTAACCAGTTTATGGGGGCCAGGGTGGAATGTGGTGGTTTGAGACAGATGTCCCTCATAAAGTTAGGTGTTCTGGATGCTAGGTTGCTCAGCTGATGGCAATTGGAAATTAATGCTTCCTGGAGGCAGTGTATTGTTTGGGGTGGGCTTATCGGTGTTATAGCCAGTTTTCCCATGCCAGTGTTTGGCACACTCTCCTGTTACTGTTGTTTGTCCACCTGATGTTGGCAAAGAGGTGATGTCCACCCTCTTCTTATGTCATCATTTTCCCTGCCATCATGGAGCTTCCCCTTGAGCCTGTAAGCCAAAATAGACCTCTTTTTTCCCCCATAAGCTGCTCTTGGCTGGGTGATTTCTAACAGCAATGTGGACCTTACTGCAAAGCCATCCCTGGATGATTTGATGAAGAGGATGAGGCTCTTGCACAGGGGAATATCATTTAGCCTTTACAAAGGAAGGAACAAATGTTATTTTTTACAGTATAAATAGACCTGGGGGACTTCATGCTAAATGACATAAGCCAAACACAGTAAAACAAGGACTGGTGATCTCACCTTTATGTGAACTTTGAAATAGTGAAACTGTAAAAAAGGTGAATATACTAGTGATTGCCCAGGACTAGGGGATGGAGAAATACAGAGATGTTGATCAAAGGGTAATTAAATGTTTCAATAAAGCCAAACGAACAAGGCCTGAAGATCTAGTGGACAACATGGTGACTATTTCCCCCCTAAAGTTTTCTGAAAGATAGATCTTGAATGTCTTAAAATTGCATGATGTGAGGAGGAAATGTTGGAAAACACATTAGATATGTATAGATCCGTAGTGCAATAAAAAGACTTTTTTGTTTTTGTTTTCGTTTTTTGAGGTAGGGTCTTACTCTAGCTCAGGCTGACCTGGAATTCACTTTGTAGTCTCAGGGTGGCCTTGAACTCATGGTGATCTTCCTACCTCTGCCTCCGAAGGGCTGGGATTAAAGGTGTGCGCCACCACACTCATCTTAAAAAGACTTTTTTAAAAAAGAAAAGAGGTCAGCTGGACATGGTCACATACATCTGTTACCTTAGTCTTGTGGGCACCAAAGATCAGAGACTCATTGGTCTCATGAAAAGTAGCAAACTCTGGAATCAGAGAGATTCCATCTTTTTAAAAATTTTTTTTTAATTTTTATTTATTTATTTATTTGAGAGCAACAGACACAGAGAGAAAGACAGATAGAAGGAGAGAGAGAGAATGGGTGCGCCAGGGCTTCCAGCCTCTGCAAATGAACTCCAGACGCGTGCGCCCCCTTGTGCATCTGGCTAACCTGGGACCTGGGGAACCGAGCCTCGAACCGGGGTCCTTAGGCTTCACAGGCAAGTGCTTAACCGCTAAGCCATCTCTCCAGCCCGAGAGATTCCATCTTAAGGAGCTACGTAGGTGAGCAATAGGGGAAGGTGTGCACATCTACACATACATGCATTCACCATTTGCACACCATGCAGACATGGAGACAGATAGACAGATGAACACACACACACACACACACACACACACACACACACACACACACAGAGAGAGAGGGGGGGGGCGATGGGAATATCTATTAGTGGTAGAACACTTGCTTAGCATGTTTGAAAGGGGAAAAAAATCCATAAAGTAAATTGCCCCTTGTGGGAATTTACTTAGAATGACCTATTAAAAAATGCTAAGGAGATATAAAGGGAAGAGAAAGGAAGGGAGGAGGGTACTTAATAGGTTGATATTGTATATATGTAAGTACAATGATTGAGATGGGGAGGTAATATGATGGAGAATGGAATTTCAAAGGGGAAAGTGTGGGGGGGAAGGGAATTACCATGGGATTTTTTTTTATAATCATGGAAAATGTTAATAAAAATGTAAAAAAATTCTATATTGAGAATCACTTGAGAATGCTGGCTTACCTCTCCTGTTCTTTAAGCTCTATTAGTTTTACCTGACTTTATAGATTACTTTATTTAGCACTGAATTTTAGTCTTTGAATTTATCTATAATATCCATGCTGACTGTGAGGAACACTCATTTTTCTGTCAAGTCAGAGCTCCCCGCACATCCTTTGTTTTGCCTTTACAACACAATGAGACAACACCAGCCTTGCTTCTGACTTGTATCAAGAACAAAACCCCAGAAATGTCAAAATAGTTTGAAACAGAGCATTAATGAACACTACCAAAATATATGAATGATCTATTTTTTTAAAATGAAGTGGAAAGACCTGTGGCATATTTTTGTTAACCAGAGATATATTTGTATCCCAAAGAAGGCTCTGTGTGTTTTTTTTCAGTGTGTCATATTTTGGCTTCAACTTTATTTTTCTTTTCGCCTTATTAAAAAATTTTAAAAAGTCCTTAAGACAGACACTTGGTTGTCTAATTCCTCGACAACACCTGTTCGACCACCAGGGGGAGTGTTAGACCACCAAATTGACCCAGGCACTTAACCAGGTTAGTTTAGGCCATCTGAACTCCAGCTGATTAGGAAGGTGTGGGAGCAGCCTGTTAAAATGGATTAAAGGTTAAACAAAGATGGCTGTGAGCTTGTTTGGGCACGATTGAAAGAAGGTAAAGAGGGAGAATGATTTTGAATAGAAACTCTGAGGTCTTTTCTGTTGTTGTTGAGTTCTGCTCAGACCTGGTGGTGGTTTTTCTTGCCTGTCTGCTTCTTACGCAGACCCCATCCTCTGGATCCTTGAGGTTGGCCTCAAATATACTTCCATATTCGTTACAAAACGGGACTCCAGTATGAATTGGGCGGGGATGTAATGAATAAAGAACGACAATACTGTCCGTGTGAAGCTGCTTCCTGGGAGCCGGGGCATTACGCGGGAGGAACCCCGGGCAGAATGGAAGGACCAAAGAGCAAGTCGCCCACTTTTTGCTGCGTTTCTGCCTTCAGAAGAAGATAAACTGCCCCATGGACACACCCATGTCCAGCAGAGAACCCCACCTAGCTTTGTTTGCTTCCCTACCACCATAGATTGGAACATTTCCTATCAGGGAGTCGGCGTGAACCCTTTCAAAAGACTTCTATTATTTTTTTCTTTTTTTTCGGTTTATTTTTATTAATTTATTTGAGAGCGACAGACAAAGAACAAGGCAGAGAGAGAGAATGGGTACGTCAGGACTTCCAGCCACTGCAGACGAATTCCAGATACGTGTGCCCCCTTGTGCATCTGGCTAACGTGAATCGAGCCTCGAACCAGGGTCCTTAGGCGTCACAGGCAAACACTTAACCGCTAAGCCATCTCTCCAACCCTCAAAAGACTTCTAGAATCTTGGCTCCAAATCTACAGTTCTGAGCTCTGCCCTATGGTGTGTGTGGTGCCTGATCTGGGACTGCAAAGCACAGTGGGCTTGGCCAAGTGCTCCTTGCTAGGGTCCACCTAGGGAGACTCGTGGAGACTGAGGGCAGGAGGAAGACACCACTGTTCCAGGCGCTTCCTCTTCCTGTCAGCGTTCCCAGCTCAGGGCTCCTCCATCAGGGCCAACTCCCCCTGATCCCCCATCCCTGCGCTAAACCCTGTTTGAAGTTTTCCAATACTCAAAGACCAGAGCCACCATTCCCCCTTCCTCAGAACTGTGCAAACCAGTACAGCTGCCTTACAAGAGAGTATGACACTTCTTATAAAACTGGACATATTCCTGCTCTAACACCAAAGGACAGTGTCCCTTAGAATTTTCCCAAATGAGTTAAAATCAGTGTCCACACAAAAAGTTGCACAAGAATGTTTACAGTAGCTTAACAATTTTCAGAATAAGGAAGCAACAAAGAGGTCCTAAACAGTGACTGAATAAACCAACTTCAGTACATTCTTTTTATAGGAGTGTTACTTGATTCAAAAAAAAAAAAAAAAAAAGCAATGTGTATTGCTAAAGAAATGTCAGTCTGGTAGGGGCTTCATAATGGATGATTTCCAACTATGTGACATTCAGGAAAAAAAGACCCCGAAGAAATAGTAAAAAGAGCAGTGCTGGGGTGAAGAGACGGCTCCATGGTTAGAGGTTCTTGCTTGCAAGCCTACCAACCCAAGTTAGATCCTCCCCAGCTCCCAAGTAAACCTGTAATCCCAAAGTGCCCATGGCTATGGAAAGTGGAGACAGGAGATCCAGGCATCTCTGCAGCAGCTGGCAGCCACAAGAGAGGTCCTGTCTCAACAGAAGATGGAGAGGTAGACACTGGAGGAAGTGCTCTTCAGGAGCAGAAAGCAGCTAGGACAGATGAACTGACCCTTGCACACCAGCCAGGGCCCTGGTGAAACCACAAGGGAATTAGTAAGATGAACAAGAGTGCTGCTTCCATGGCCAGCCTGACAACTTGCGCCAGGGTGAAGGAGACAGACACTGAGGATACTGAAAATGTTTCAAAGCAGAAATCCAGAAGCTGCTGAGATCTCAACACCAAAGTAGACTTAAAGCACACCTGCCACAGCTCAGGGGGCTTTGTGGAAGAGGGGGTACAAAAAATGTAAAAGCCACAGAGTAGGAGGGCACAGCCAGAGGCATTGCCACCCCCCTTACAATGACTGGCTGCTGCTCTCCCAAGTAATAACCCACAATTGCATGGTGAATACCAGCAAGCCCACTGAGGAGGGCCCTCAATGGAATGGGGGTAGGGGGAAGGAAATGTTGGTACCAACATATGTTGTGTACATACAAAGTTTTCTACTGAATAAAACTAAATTTAAAAAAAAAAAAACATGGAAAAAGGAAAGAAACACCTTCAGTTTGTCCGCTGATCTTCACACATACACCTTGGTACATACGCATGTCTACACACACACCCACACACACAAATAACTTAAAGATCAATGCAGAGATCAGACTGGGTAATATGGGGCAAACAGAGAGATATTTAGGTGGAACACAGGGGTTTTAGGATAGAAGAGGTTCTTGTAGGATATGTATGAGATATGCTATTGGGCATTTGTCAAAACCCATAGAACGTTTAATACAAAGAACAATCCCCAATGTAAACTACAGGCCTTAGTTAATGACGGCATACCCACAGGCTCCTCCCGTGTAACAGGCACCTCACTCATGAAGATGTTAAAGAAAAGGCAGTGCAGAATCTAGGGACGAGACAGGGGCAAGTGCCAATCCTTAGTACATCCTGATCAGTTTTCTAGAAACCCAAGACTACTCTAAAAATACAGTCCATCACTTTTTGAAAGCTCAAAGAAATAACTAGCCTGGACTCTACCACACATCTCTGTACCCAGAGGGGCATCCAGTCTGGGTGAAGAAGTGGCTGTTGCTGAGCTCTCGGCCTCTGCCTGTGCTTATCTGCCTTTGGTGCACCCCCTCTCCTCATCCCCTCTCTTGTGGGGGTGATGGTTACGGGTGGCTCAGGTAAAGTTCTGAGTAGTTGGGACATTTTGGTGTCAAAGGAAAAAGCAAAGTTAAACTACTGAAGTCCCGGAACCTGAGGGCTAAGGCAATGCTACACTCTTCTTAAATCCACTTCTGGGCACTAATATCTATAAATAGGAATTTAGCAACAGAGATACTGCAAAAACTAGTTTACATTCTGTGAAGTTTGTTGTTGTTGTTTTGGTTTTGGACCTCATGAAAACTAACTCTAAACAAATAACCATCCTGCGAGCTCTAAGCCAGGGCCATGATGGGTCTCATACAGATCCTTTCCTCACTCCCTCAGAACTGGCATCGTTATTAGCTCTTTTTACCAGATGAGACATTAGAAAGGCTAAATCATTTTCTGGAACATGGTAGATCTGGATCTGAAGCCATGCCATTTCTGAAACCACAGCATATGGAAATAGGCATTGGTATCTGGGCTTTTCCACATGGTTGCAGGAAGTATCAAACAGGGCATCCATCCATATGGCCCCAGCAGGGGAAGAAAGAGCTTTGATTGGACAAACTTTCATTCCAATTATGCTTTGAGACATGAGAAGTCACCTAAAAGCTCTGAACCTCAGTTTCCCCTTCTATAAGTTGGAAAACTAATAGAACCCATCTCACAGAGCTGCTTCCTGAGCGAACATGGTCCTACATGATCCCAGAGCAACTCCCAGTGCTCAGATCCTTGGAAACTCAGAAATTAAGGGGACAATCTTGACAGTACCAGTGTCACCTGCCTTGAAGACCATGCCCTGGTTGTTGTCACACAAATCCACACTGGACACACACAGACATAACACATGTACTCCAGAAACCTGCTTCAGGCTAAGATGCCCCATGTGGGGTCAAGGCCGCTTCTCAAGTTGTCCAGATCATTGGGGATAGCATTGCCCAACAGAGATGCAACCCAGACCCCAGAGGCAAGACCAGTATTCCAATGCATGAGATGAAGCTGGGTTTTGAATTCATACCTGTTTGACTCCAGAAGCCTAGCTAGTGTTTATCAAAGAATGGCTTATGAGATGTGGGAGGCTTTGCCATCTTCCACACCATGATCTGGCAGATGGGAAAATCAGACCTAGAGGTCTATGATGCACATAACATATACCAAAGAGCAGGAAGGAGAAATAGCACCTTTTTCTTGTTGTTTTGTTTGCTTATTTCTTGTTTGTTGTTTCACTGCTATTTTTGTTTACTATGTTTGTTTTCAGTGCTGAGGATCAAACCCAGGACCTTGTACATGCTAAGCAAACACTTTACCACTGAGCTACATCACCGGCCCTTGAGATGCCCTGTTTTGACTTCTGGACTCATATTCCTATGGACCCATGTACACAGTGGTAGAACTAGCCAGTGCTTACCTTTGACCTCATTCTCAACATATACAAGGGCTTGCATATCCTAGCCCCACGTGAGCATGTGTGAGACAGTGTGTGTGTGTGCACAAGGGTGTCCCCGCATATGAATGCAGTACCTGAGTTTGAACCTGCCTAAGAATGCATGTGTATTTTTGGTACAAGAAGAAAGGAACAATCTCCATTGAGTCCCAAAGCCACCATCCAAGTTATTGTGCACATTTGAGGTAAACATCATCACCATCCATATTTTTCATATAATAAAATGTGTAGGATTTTAATCTCAACTCTACAACTGAGTTTGATGTAAGTTAGTGATGTACAATAGATCATTTTCAGGGGTCATTGGGATACAATGCAATGATTCTGAGACCCACAGGTGAGTACCACATTGCAGTGTGAAGATGTACCAGCAAAGAGGCTGCTGGGTAACCCAACACTGTAGCTGCCTTGGTCGAAGGGCAGAGACTTAGGAGACCAAGGTTTGTCCCCAAGCTCAGCTTCATACCAGCAGTGCATGGGCAGTCAGGTTTCTGTGATAAAGCCATACAGCAAGAGTCCCATTCTTTTCAGACATGATGCCACGTTACCAGAACGACAGTTTGGGGCAGTTGTTCTGATTACACTCAGACGGTCAAGCACATCTCTTGTCATGAAAAATACCATGGTATTTATTATATTGAGTCATACAAACTTTCCAATAGTCAACTAAGTTCACTTAGTACAAAATAATCATTCTATATGTCTTAGCCCAATCTTTTATTATTGAACTGTGATAAAACAAGACCTAGCCATAACGGTTTAGAAAACCTCTCTAAAGTGAAATTAATTAGGCAACAGAAGTGTTTTCCCTGGTTGTCCAAAGCAGACCTCTGCCAACTTCCACATATTCCTCATATTCCTATGTCCACATCTCATAAGCCATTCTTTGATAAACACTAGATAGGCTTCTGGAGTCAAAGAGGTATGAATTCAAAACCCAGCTTCATCTCATGGAGCTCACTTCAAATCCCCCTTCCTTCTTGGTGTCAGAGGGTGGTGCCAGTCCCATGGCTTTTCATGAGGCATGAATGGAACATAGAGATACAGTTCCCTCCAAGGGAGGTCAGTGGTCTCAGATCTGTCCAGCAGCATGGATGGAGCCCGCCCATCAGGGGACATGATCTTGTCTTCCTCCTGTCACCCCAGCACTTTTCTCTCTTTGAATGGCAGGTAGAACCCTCACAGAGTAGGAGAAAATCTTCCTGTTGCCTCTGAATGAACTCAGCACTATGTTCAAACATCATATGAGAAATAACAAGGAGGAAAGCCCTCACGCCCACTCTGGTACACCTTGGTGTTTGCCATTATTAGAACAGCAAACGGTGCACTATTGATTCTCAGGCTGTGGCTTACCAACTCAGAGCAGCTCAGTTCCTCTTCCTACCCTGTGACTCATGAATACACATCTCATCCTAAATAGTTTGCTTACTGATTGGATGTTGGGTTTTGTTTTTTTTTTAAAATCTTGTCCTGTTTCCCTCTGGACAGATAAGCTAAGATGTTTTCTTTACCCCACAGAAGCAAATAAGAAAACAAGAAATACTCTTTTAGGAATAAAGGAAGAGGTAAGACCAAAATTTTTATGGGAAAGAGGAGAAAAACTCTAGAGGGCTTAACATTAAAAAAAAAAAAAGTTGTATTTTAGAGCCTAACATGATAATTTTCACTTCAAGAGTGTCCTGTGTTGGGTGAGAAATTATGTTGTAACCTTACTTAGGGGAATGTTTAACTGTAGAGTAACTGAGGGAAAGGCTGGACAGACCAGAAGCTGGTCCAGACCCCTGACTTCCAGGTAGGGAGTAAGGGGAGTTGTTTTACCCCACCATAATTCTCAATCCCTATACAACATCAATATGTGATCTGTGCCCCTGTCCAGGAACACTGACTATAGTAGTTACCTTCTTGTTGTTGGAACAAAACACCTGACCAAAAGCAGCTGGTGGGAGGGAGGTTTTGATGTTGCCTTACAGTCTCCAGGGGAAGCTCTGTGATGGCAGGGGAAAGCATGGCATGAGCAGAAGCTGGACATCTCCTCTGCCATGGCAGGTGGAAAACAGCAGCAGGAGAATGAGCTGAGCTTTGGTAAATGGAGATCTTGCCTATATCACCCTTAAGCCTGCCCCCAACAACACACCTCATCAAAGAAGGCTCCGCCTCCCATATTTCTGTTAGCTGGGGACCAAACATTCAGAACCCAAGAGTTTATGGCAACATCTGATTCAAGCCACCACACTGATTCACCTGGGTGGCAGATCCCAGAGTTACAGAGCCCCGATC
This sequence comes from Jaculus jaculus, assembly GCF_020740685.1. Taxonomy (NCBI): domain Eukaryota; kingdom Metazoa; phylum Chordata; class Mammalia; order Rodentia; family Dipodidae; genus Jaculus; species Jaculus jaculus. Next base: position 104,375,359 of record NC_059109.1, read on the forward strand.
TATATTTTAGCAGAAATGAGGGAATCGGTGATCTGTATGCATGCTACAACTAAAGGCCTCTGCCTTGGAAAGTGTGCCCAAAAGCATTGTGTGTTGTGAGTTTCAAGTGTTTTTTTGTGGTCCATTGGAATTCACAGAAATAAGTCTTCCAAAGTCTTAGATCTATTGGATTTCAGAGGTGAAAGACCTCAAGGATTACTCCATTCCCTCTGAGCCAACCCACCTACACAACATTATTGTGCATTTCTCATGCTCTACTGTAGGGGAAGAGCTTTCCATTAGTGCTTCGTTGGTGAAGGTTAGAACTTGGATGCTTAGAAATGTACCAGGCTACTTTACACACCAAGCAAAAATTGGGTCCTTCTCCCCGTGAAGGGGTTTTTTTTTGGAACGCTATGGCAGCTCCCATGTCTGATACCTTTTCCAATTCCATTCTGAAGAACTCTGATCAATTCAGAATCACACTGTGGTGGTTTGATTCAGGTGTCCCCCATAAACATAGGTGTTGTGAATGCTAGCTCCCCAGCTGATGGATATTTGGGAATTAATGCCTCCTGGAGGGAGTGTATTGTTGGGGGCGGGCTTATGGGTATTAAAGCCAGTTTCCCCTTGCCAGTGTTTGGCACACCCTCCTGTTGCTGTGGTCCATTTTTTGTTGGCCAGGGGGTGATGGCCACCCTCTGCTTATGCCATCGTTTTCCCCTGCCATTGTTGAGCTTCCCCTCGAGCCTGTAAGCCAAAATAAATCTCTTTTTCCCAGAAGCTTCTCTTGGTTGGGTGATTTCTAACAGCAATGTGAACCGGATGGCAACACACACCATTGAGGAACTGTCTCCCCACAGTGTCTCTGAACCTCTTTGCTACCATGTCAGCAGGGGAAGGTGGATACCTCCACATTTTCTGACTTATAAATGCATTACTAAAATTATAGTTATCAGGTTGGGTAGATGGCTCAATTGATAATGTGCTTGCCTCACAAGCATGAGTACCTGAGTCAATCCCAAGTATCCATGTAAAATGCTGGGTGTGGTGACACATGCCTATAATCTCAGTACTGAAGAGGCAGACATAGGAAAATAGCTGGGGCTTACTAGCCAGCCAGTCTAGTCTAATTGGAGAGCTCCAGCCGAGTGTGAGGCTCTGTCTCAAAAAGAAAGTTTATTGGCTGGAGAGATTGCTTAGTGGTTAAGGCACTTGTCTATATAGCCAAAGAACCCAGGTTCTATTCCCCATGACCCAGGCAAGTCAGATACCCAAAGTGGTTCATGCATCTGGAGTTCCTTTGCAGCAGTTGGAGCATTCGCTCTTTATCTGTCTCTCTCTTTCTCTCTCAAATAAACAAATTTTTAAAAAAAGAGAGAGAATGTTTGAGACTTATGGCCAAGATAGCGACCACCTACCTGCCCTGCGGATCCCAGAGAGAGAAAGGCAAGACATTAAAGGTTCACTGGGTATTTTAGGGGAGAGCAATCTCCAATAGATTGCCAGTGGGAGGGCACAGAGGGGGGAAAACAGGGAATCGCTGATTCCCTTGCAGGCGAGTAGCACACCCTTCCCCCAAGTAGCCCCTGCATCTACAGAGCTGCGCTGATCCACCCCTGCATGTAGAAGCTTAGACTGCTCCACCCACTCGCTCACTTACTGCTCTGGCCGCCTTACGTTCAGTGAGCCCAGGCCCACAGCAATTACCAAGCAAGCTCAGACTGTGTCTGTCGCTTGCGCCAGCTCAGGTGCCATCTCCTACCTGTCTGCTGCACTGGCCATCTGCTTTGCAGGGGAGTGCAGACTGCTCTGGGTCCCAGTGTTCCCCTGCCAGAATTTGGGCTGCTTCAGTGCTTGGTGCCTCAGTATCCTTCCTAGCAGGAGCACAGGCAGCTTTGGAGCATTACCACTTGAGAGCTCAGGCAACTTTGGCGCCCCTGCCAAGCAGTTGATCAGGTGGCTTTGGCAAGTGAGGCTAAAGCCCAGGCTGCTTGTCAACTGCCTCAGGCTACCTCAGATTCCACCCACCTATGTGCACATACACTGTGATGGCCAGACCACAGCACAAAATAAATAACATGAAAAATCAAATGCAAGAAAATCCAGCTAGATCACTCAGTCCTACAATGAACATCTGTAATCAAAACATAGAAGAGTCATTAGGATCAGAACACCAAAATGAAGCTATGAGCAATGCAACCATGGCCAAGCTACTGGTAGAACTTGCAGAAAAGCAACAAAGGACCAATAATCATGTGGATGCTGCCATCACTAAACTAGACCTAATAGATAAGAAAATGGAAGGCGTTCAAAGACAGTTAAGGTATTTGAGGGAGAGTGAAAAAAAAAAAAAGAAGAAGACCTCAAAAATCAGCTGGCCATGCTAAATGAAGACATAAAGAAATGCAAGGATGAATTCCAAGTATCATCCAGAAAATCAGAAAATGATGTAGAAAGGGAGCTTGACAGGGATGGAAATTATACATAGAAAAGTAGTAGAAAATGCAAACCTAATTGAACAAGTCCAAAACTCTCTAGAATCTCTCAAGAATAGAGTCAGCCATGTGGAGGATAGAAACTCTGATCTGGAAGACAAGATGGAAAAAAACAGTTTGAGAGTTCAAAAATTTCATTAAGTTCAAAGGTTTCTGTGAACAGAACATAAGGGAATTGTGGGATACACCTAAACATACTAATATGAGGTTCATTGGAATACCAGAAGAAGAAATTCAGACCAAAGGCATGGAGAACTTATTTAACAAAATAATTGGAGAAAACACCCCCAATCTCTTAAAAGAAAGGCCCATCAAGATACAAGACACCAACAGAACCCCAAACAGACTGGACAAAAGGAGAAACTTTCCAAGACATGTTGTCATTAAGACTCTAAACATTGACACCAAAGAGAAAATCCTAAAAACAGTTAGTTAAAAAACAGCACACCACTTTCAAAGGTAACCCCATCAGAATTACTCCAGACATCTCAATGGAAACCCTGAAAGCTAGAAGGGCCTGGAATGAAACACTGCAAAGTCTAAGAATCTATGGCTTCCAACCCAAACTACTCTATCCAGTAAAAGTTTCCCTCATAATATATGGTGAAACTGAAGCAGACCAAAACTGAACCAACATGGCTCAGGGAAATTTTGCAGAAGAGGGGGTAGAAAGAATGTCAGAGCCACATGTTGGGTCATGATATGCAGAGACATTTATGTTACCCATAACTGTGGGCTAACTCCACAATGCACGACCCATATACCTCAACAAGGAGGGGCCAATGGGGAGGGGGTAGGTCATGGATGAACCTAATAATGGTACCATACTGACTGTATTTGCTGAATACAAAACTAATTAATAAAAAAAATTAAAAAACATAATAGATGGTGAAAGAAAAACTTTCCATGACAAAACACAGATTTACACTTACATGAACACAAAAGCAAACCTACAGAGAGTATTTCATGAAATTTTCCACAGCGAAGAAACAAATAATCAAACTCAAATGCCTACAAGAAGCATATCACAATAGCCAAACTCAGAGTAGGCAGAAGAAACTTCAAAGTACATGAAAACACCAATCCACATATATCATCACAATATGGCAGGGATCAAATCAAATCTCACAGTCATTACCCTAAATATAAATGGCCTTAATTCACCCATCAAGAGACACAAGCTGGGGCTGGAGAGATGGCTTAGCGGTTAAGCGCTTGCCTGTGAAGCCTAAGGACCCTGGTTCGAGGCTCCATTCCCCAGGTCCCACGTTAGCCAGATGCACAAGGGGGTGCACACATCTGGAATTCATCTGCAGTGGCTAGAGTCCCTGGCATGCCCATTCTCTCTCTCTCTCTCTCTCTCTCTCTCTCTGCCTCTTTCTCTGTCTGTCGCTCTCAAATAAGTAAATAAAAATAAACCAAAAAAAATAAAAAAAAATAAAGAGACACAAGCTAACAGGATGGATCAAAAAATTAGACCCCTCAATCTGTATCTTCAAGGAACCCACCTCACCACTAAAGATAGACACCTCCTCAGGGTGAAAGGGTGTAAAACAATATTCCAAACAAATGGGAATAAGAAACAAGCACACATAGCTATATTAATTTTGGTCAAAATAGACTTCAAACCAAAACAGTCAAAAAAGACAAAGAAGGTCACTTCCTACTTATCAAGGGAATGATCCATCAAGAGGATATTATAATCATAAATCCATAGGCATCAAACATAGGGGCACCACAGTTCATAAAACAAAACCTACTTGACAATAAAACAGAAATAACCACCAACACCATCATAGCTGGGGACTTCAACACACCATTATCGTTAATAGACAGATCAACCAAACAGAAACTCAACAGGGAAGTAAGAGAGCTCAACAAAACCAAGATCACTTAGACCTAACGGACATCTACAGAACTTTCCATCCCAAATCCACAGACTGCATATTCTTCTCAGCAGCCCATGGAACATTCTCTAAAATAGACTATATACTGGGTCACAAAGACTGCCTCCACATATTTAGGAAGATTGACATAATTCCCTGCATGATATCAGATCACAATGCTATATTGCTAGAAATCAGCAACAAAAGACCCACCAAGAATCCAAACGGCACACTTTTAAACAATAAATGGATAGTGGATGAAATAAAAACTGAAATTGCAAAATTTCTAGAATTGAATGACAAGGAGAACACATTGTACCAAAATTTATGAGACACAATTAAGGCAGTCCTCAGGGGAAGTTCATAGCACTCCTTGCATTCATAAAAAAGACAGAGAAATCCCAAATCAATAACCTAACCATCCACCTAAAGGCACTTGAAAAGCAAGAAATATCCAACCCAAAGAGCTCCCAAAGAAAAGAAATAATTAAAATAAGAGCAGAAATTAATGAATTGGAAACCAAGGAAACAATAAAGGCAATTGACAAAACAAAGAGCTGGTTCTTTGAAAAAATAAACAAGATTGACAAACCCCTGGCCAATTTGATCAAGCAAACAAAAAAAAAAGAGAGATGCTTCAAATTAACAAAATTCGAAATAAAAAAGGAGAGATCACAACAGACATAAGTGAAATTGGGAGAATCATCAGAACTCATTTCAAATACCTCTACTCCACAAAACTGGATAATGTAGAAGAGATGGATAAATTCCTGGATGCATACCATCTATCAAAGCTAAACTCAGAGCAGATTAATCTCCTCAATGAACCCATTACACTCATGGAGATTGAAAAAGTAATAAAAAACCTCCCCAGAAGGAAGAGTCCAGGACCAGATGGCTTCTCAGCTGAATTCTATCAAACCTTCATGGAAGAACTCAAACCAACCTTCCTCAAACTGTGCCACACAATTGGAGAACAGGGAAAGCTACCCAACTCCTTTTATGATGCTAGTATCACCCTAATTCCAAAACCAGGTAGAGATGTCATAAGAAAAGAGAACTACTGGCCTATTTCCCTGATGAAGTTAGATGCAAAGATCCTGAAGAAAATCCTCACAAACCAAATCCAACAACACATCAAAAGCATTATCCGCCTTGACCAAGTGGAATTCATCCCAGGAACACAGGGATGGTTCAACATATGGAAATCTGTCAATGGAATACACAAATAAACAAGGTTAAACATAAAAACCACATAATCATTTTGATAGATGAAGAAAAGGCCTTTGACAAGATACAACATCACTTCATGATCAAAACATTGGAGAGAATTGGAATGGTTGGTTCATATCTTTTTTTGTTGTTTATTTTTACTTATTTATTTGATAGTGACAGAGAGAGAAAGAGGCAAGCAGGGAAAGAAGAGAGAGAATGGTACGCCAGGGCCTCCAGCCACTGCAACCGAACTCTAAACACGTGTACCCCCTTGTGCATCTGGCTTACATGGGTCCTGGGGAATTGATCCTCGAACCAGGGTTCTTAGGCTTCACAGGCAAGTGTTTAACCACTAAGCCATCTCTCCAGCCTCATATCTTAACATAATAAAGGCAATATACAATGATGTGAAAGCCAAAATAATACTTAATGGAGAGAGACTGGAGGAATTCCCTTTGAGATCAGGAACAAGACAGGGTTGTCCACTCTCACCTCTGCTTTTCAATATACTACTGGAAGTCCTAGCTCAAGCAATAAGACAGGAGAAGGGAATAAAAGGGATACAATTTGGAAAGGAAGAAGTTAAGTTAGCTCTATTTGCTGATGACATGACTGTAGATGTAAGAGACCTGAGAGACTCCATCCCAAAACTCCTGAAGGTGATTAACTCCTATAGCAAAGTAGCAGTATACAAAATCAGTGCACAAAAATCAGTAGCCTTTTATATGCAAATGATGAAGATACAGAGAAAGAAATAAGGGACATGGTCCCATTTTCAATAGCAACAACAATAACAAAAATACCTTGGAATAACGTTAACCAAGGAAGTGAAAGATCTATACAATGAAAACATGAAAACACTCAAAAAAGAAATTGAGGAGTTCTTGAAGAAATGGAAAGACCTCCTATGCTCCTGGATAAACAGAATTAGTATTGTGAAGATGGCAATCCTACCAAAGGCAATATACAGATTTAATGCAATTCCAATTAAAATCCCTACAGTGTTCTTCCCAGAGATAGAAAAAATGATCTCAAATTTTATATGGAATGCCAGAATGCCTCGTATATCCAAACATATCCTCAGCAAAAGTATTACCTCTAGAGGCATCACGATACCTGTTCTAAAGCTATATTAAAAAGACATAGTAATAAAAACAGCATGGTAGTGGCATAAAAACAGGAGTATAGACCCATGGAATAGACTTGAGGACCAGGACTTTGGGTCAAGCAACTATAGCTACTTGATATTCGACAAAGGCCCTAACAATATAGGCTGGAAAAAAGACAGCATCTTCAACAAATGGTGCTGGGCAAACTGGATAACCATATGCAGGAAACTGAAACTTGATCCACACATTTCACCATGTACTACAGTCAAGTCCAAATGGATCAAAGACCTCAATATAATACTAGAAACTCGACTACTACTGGAAGAAAATTTAGGAAGTACTTTCCATGATATAGGAATGAAAAAAGACTTCCTGAACAAAACCCCAGTAGCTCACGATCTTAAACAGTCACTCAACCAATGGGATCACGTGAAACTGAAGAGTCTCTTTACAGACAAGCATACAATAAGCAAAGCCAATAGATTACCCACAGAATGGGAGAAAATATTTGCGGGTTTTCCAACTGACATAGGCCTAATCTGTAGAATCTACAAGGAACTCAAAAACCTAAACAGTAAAAAGTTAAACACCCTACTCACAAAATGGGGCAAAGAGCTGAACAGGCAGTTCACAGGGGAAGAAATAGAAATGGCAAACACACACTTAAGAAAATGTTCATTATCCCTAATCATCAGAGAAATGCAAATTAAAACAACTATGAGATTCTACCTTACCCCAATAAGGATAGCAAACGTCAAAAAATCAAATGAAAATAAATGCTGTTGAGGATGTGGAGAATAGGAACACTTATCCACTGTTGGTGGGAATGCAGGATGGTACAACCACTTTGGAAAGTAATCTGGAGACTCCTGAAAAAGCTGACTATAGAGATACCAACAGACCCAGTTATTCCCTTACTGGACATCTACCCTAAAACCTTCAAACCACAGGCCAGAGAGATTTGCTCAACCATGTTTGTAGCAGCTCAATTCGTAATAGCTAAGAGCTGGAATCAACCCAGATGTCCATCACTAGAAGAATGGATAACTAAGATGTGGTATATCTACACAATGGAATTCTATACAGCAGTAAGAAAAAAAATGACACAATGAAATTTGTGGGCAAATGGTTTAACCTGGAACAGATCATTCTCAGTGAACTTACCCAATCACAGAAAAAAATCACCACATAGTCTCACTCATCTACAACACATAACCTGAAATTACCCAAGATGCCTTACATACCCAGCAAGTATCTCATGGAATAGACAATAGGATAGGCGGGGAAGGAGAGGAGGGCAACGGGGGGGGGAGGGGGACAAAAATCTAGACCCAAATGGCAATGGTACCATAGAATTCTACTTCCTAAAAGGCAGAACAAATGGCTGAACCTTCACCAAGCCATTAGAGGGAACACCTGAACCACAAGACACTGGAAAGGGTATGATGAAGACTGACCTTAATCTTCTATAGCTTCCTTCCATCCATCTCCCTCTCTCTCTCTCTCTCTTCTCTCTAATTCTTCTATAATAGTTATCTTTTTCTTCCTTTTCTTAGTGGGCACTGACCTGTAACTCCCAGTACCAGCATGTGGCTATCATCCACAATGAGCTTTTGATCAGAGAAACCTACAAGGGTTCCTAAAAGAAAGACACATTTCTGTCCGAGTTTATGACCCACAAAAGGTTAGTGGTAAGGCCCTACTGCTGAAGACACCTTATGTATTCGACACATAAAATAGAATGGCAGGACTGGAAGTTGGAAGACAGTCAGCACGTCTAGTGCCAGAAGGGGCTACATGGACGACTGGGGGAAAATGACCAATATCTGTCCCAGCAACTCATGGTCTAACCTACTTAGCAACAAATAACCTGTTGTGATGCCCACACAAGTGCAATAGTGGCATATAGCCACGGTGGGGAACCAACTGCTCTTGATTCGGCTAACTGATCCCCTCAGTGGTATTGGACCCACAGCTGGAGCTGGGAAACAAGTCAGAACCATATCCAAACATAAGCACACTCACCATTATCAAGCTGCCATTAGTCGTGGGCTACAAGAGGGCCTACACCTATTAAATTCTCTATAAAAAAGTAAGGGTCATCTCATTTGTCCTGGTGCTAACTTACTCTCCGTTGGAGAATCTGCTTCTCTTTTTCAGATAGATGTGAATCTTAAGGAGAGAGCCACCTCATCATACCTCAAAAGGGCCCTGGTTGAAACTAAGAAAAATTGGTGAAACACACAAGGGTGCTGTTTTCTGGTGAACCGGATACCAGCACAAGGGGGAAGGAGATCAACACAGAGAAAAATCAACTCCTACCAAATCAGATATCCAGAGACCCAGAGGCCCTCAATACCTCATCACAGAAGCAGACCAAAAATGAACCCAACATATCTCAGGGAAATTTTGCAGAAGAGGGGGCGGAAAGAATGTCAGAGTCACATGTTGGGTCATGATATGCAGAGACATTTATCTTACCCATAAATGTGGGCTAACTCCACAATACATGACCCATATACCTCAACAAGGAGGGGCCAAGGGGTGGGGGTAGATCACGGATAAGCCTAATAATGGTATCAAACTGACTGTATTTGCTGAATACAAAACTAATTAATAAAAAAATAATTTTTTTTAAAGAGAAAGTTTTGAGCTGGAGAAATGGCTTAGTGGTTAAGCACTTGCTTGTGAAGGACCCTCTTTTAGGCTTGATTACTCAGGACCCATGTTAGTCAGATGCACAAGTGGGTGCATGCATCTGGAGTTCGTTTGCAGTGGGTGGAGGCCCTGGTGTGCCCATTCTCTCTCTCTCTCTCTCTCACTCTCTCTCTCTGTCTCTTTCTTTGTCTGTCACTCTCAAGTAAACAAATAAAAATAAACAAAAACATAAAAAAGAGAAAGTTTCTAAGCTGGGCATGGTGGTGCACACCTTTAATCCCAGCACTTGGGAGGCTGAGGTAGGAGGATCATTGTGAGTTCAAGGTCACCCTGAGACTACAGAGTGAATTCCAGGTCAGCCTGGGTACAGGGAGACTTTACTTCCAAAAACAAATAAACAACAACAACAAAAGAATGTTTCTGAGGATGACACTGAATATTATCCTCTACCTACACACACACACACACACACACACACACACACACACACACACACACACATTTTTATTAACATTTATGCACAAGTTAAAATTACAGCTAGCTGGTCCATTGGAGAAATGACTGGGTAGGTACAGAGACTGCTTGTTTTCTCCCAGTGTTGCCCACATGACAGTCAGAGCTATAGGACAAGGCTTTGAGTCTCAATGAACAGCTGCAATAAATCCCCATGCAATAATGCTCAAGGACAGAGAGATGCCAGAGGCAGCAGAAAATATATACAGGAAAGGGAGTGACCTCTATCAAGTCACAATGTCATCTAGAAGATAGGCCATTGGTGCAGATATCAGTGTGTCACTTACAAAATGATTTTCTCAGGGCAGGAGAGATGGCTCGGAGGTTGAGGCACATGTCTGCAGAACCTAATGACCTGAGTCCACAAAAAGTCAGATGCACAAAGTGTTGCATGCATCTGCAGTCTGTTTGTAGTGGCTGGAGGCCTTGGTATGCCCAGTCTCTCTATCAGTCTCTCTTTTATCTGTCTCTGCTTGCAAATAAGCCAATAAAATATTTTAAAAGTTGATTTTCTTAGTAGTGACTCTTCGGGCTGATCTACATGGTCTTCAGGGATCCAAGTTAAAGAGAGAATCCTGGATCAGTTCATCATCTAGTAATAGCCACCTAGTTTATGTTTCCTATGGGCCTCTGTTACCCTGCATGTGAGCATTCCTGGCCCCGTTATGCACATGAAGCAGCTAAAACTCCAAGAAGTCAAGCCCCTGCCCCACTGCAGTCAGCCAGTGCATTGCATTGTAGATTCAACACTTTAGACCACTCTAAAATTTGTGCTGAGAGTTATGATGCCAAGTTACTCTGAAGAGGTTGACTTGCGTTCGGTGTGACCCAATGCAGAGGTCAGAGAATTATGTGAAATGTTTTAGAATCTTTCCACTAGAATAACTAGCAGGAATCATTCTTTGTCACTCCCCGGTGATATAATAGAAGACAATGTCTTCTTAGGCAGTTGAGAACAAAGCTAGTCTAGCTTTAAATTCTGGCTCTGTAGCTCACATGATTTGTAAATTGAAGCACATCCCCTATCCTCTCTCAGCCTCGGAGGATCATCTGCAGAGAGGGCTTCATTTAGAGTCTTGTGTGTCATTGAATGGTAAACTGCCATTAGACCACAGAGTACCCAGTAAAGACACTAGCTCATAGCAAGATGGAAAATCAAACTGATAGATGAAAAATAAAGGACGTGTCAACCTGGAGAAGGCATTATAGCACATGATTTATGCACAGCAATATTTTGTATGTTGAATGGGGAGGTGCAGAGTGTGGCTCTTGAACCCTGGTTATACACACTGCTTCCTTTATGCCAGATTCAGCAGGAAGTTTAATCTGAAGGCTGAGGCAGAATACCAGCCATCATTTGGGAGAGGCAAGGAGGCTCTATATTTAGAATTTCATGAACTAAGCTGGAGGATGAATAAGAAAGCAGCTGTTGAAAATCCAGGAAGCATGTGTTGAACTTGGCATGAGAAGGAGAGGAGGCCATGGATAGGCTTGTTAGCTGCTTTTCAAGCTGTACAACAGGTTTCAGCAAATGTTTTCTAAAAAAGGGGGAGATAGTGAGTACTTCAGTCTCTGAACCAATCATTCAGCTCTGCCACTGTGGCAGAAAAGTAGCCATACAATTTGTCATGAACACATGGCTCTGTCTCAATAAAACTTTATTTACAACAACAAGTAGGACACAGAATTTGGCCTAGGTACCATAGTCTTTTCATTGTTAATAAATCTAAAAAAATAACTTGGGAATTTTATCATCAAGAAACTCCCTATTGTGGGGAGTAGGTATGGAAATCTCAACAAAGCTATTAAATCCTGAAGAGATAGGTGTTTTTTTTTTGTTTGTTTGTTTGTTTTTGTTTTTGCCATGAAAATACATTTGTTTTTGTTTGAGAAAGTATTCTGGGAAACAGGAGGAAGGGGATTATTTTCTCTAATGTTGTGTCTGAACATATTCCTCCAACAATGATTTCAAATGTGTTAAAATGATATTTTATCCTAATAGCTGTGGCATTTTAGAGAATGAAGACTCGAAGGCAAAAGCTGCACCTGAACAGGGAGTTTGTGTTTAAGGGCGGGGACGAGGCTGGGTCTTGGCCGGGGCTGGCCGCAGTCTGCCCAGTCACTGGGAGCTGGGTTTCCTAAGGAGCGACACAAACAAGGAAACCTTCTTTCCTTCTGTGGAGGAGAGCTAGGTGCCCGGGCAGATTCATTCATCCCATGACTGGCTTATTGAGAAGGTTTTGGATGAGTTTCCCCCATAGAGCTTCCTTTAAAGAATTCTAAGCAGCGGTTTCTAGCTCAAGGTCAAAAGGGGCAAATGGTTCAGCTTCCAGAACAGCTCGTAGTTACAGTAGCCTGGAGGACATGTTTTCCTATAACCTCTGTTAAGAGAGGCTTGAGGACTGCTGCTTCACTCCAGTTCAGGTCGCCGACATAAGGGGCACCAACATGAGCTTTCTCTTTTGGGGGTTCTTGTCACTGTGTGGAATTGTTCTCTTCTCCCACTGAATTCCTGACTCCATGCACAGATGATGGCATGTCTGGGCTGTGGGTTGGAAATGAGGGTGAGCATTGCAAAAACCCAGCCATTTCTATCCTGTGACCTCATAAAAGAAACACTTTCCTATGATAGAGGCTCAGTCTAGTAGTCTGAGGTATCCCCAGAACCTAAGGGAGAAGGATCAAGTCACCCAGTTGGCCCCATGGCATCGAGGGGTCATTCTATGTGAAGCCATGTGAAATCTTTGCTTCCAAAGAGGGCTATGTAATCTTGAATCTACCTTGATACCTTGGATGTTTCAGAAGTCAAGTGTGTGGTTGTTTTGCTGGCCTCACCCATTATCCTGTCCCCTTTCAAGGAGAAGTAGAATGTGTACTATTCTATTTCAAAAGTCTAAGGACAGGACTTATTTTAGTCAAGTTGTTCTTTATCCTTTAAAATAGTTTCTGCTGTAATCTATTTTGAACTGCAGGATCCTGCTTTGGACATTACAATTTTGAATGTACCGGTGTGTGACCACCTTTTAAAGTGTCTGCTTCTTACAAATATGTGAAGGGATGGCTATCTTGTATACTTGAGTTATTTCTTAGTTATGTCCTGAAATACTTCAATTTCTTCATTGGCTTACTCACTCTCTGTCTCACTAGTGTGAATTCTATAGAGGAAAGCAGGAAGGCAACTACTCACTACTTCCTTTTGGTATTGTATTTTTTTCTTTGTCATCTTAATCCTTCAGTTTTTCAGATGAAGAACTAAAAATTCTGTTTTCCTATGTGTACCATTATCTTATTTTTTTTTCAAATAGAACATAAAGATCTTAAACATGGCTACAAAGCCTAATTAATGCTTATGTAACATATTTTCTGTATATTTTAACTATGAGTCCATTTGACAGCAGCAATTTAAAACCCTCTTGAATGCATAGTTTACTCTAAACAACATCTACACCATAAGAACAATTCTACAATCAAATTAGTAGTCAAATAACCAACGGCTAGTGGAAAATTGGTCAATGTATTATTTCTTCTACGAGCTAATTCAAAATGAGATATTTAAAAATGTAAATCTCTCTTTTCAGTGTTACAGAAGCATCGATGAATATTTCTATGAGTAGGAAAATATTTATTAAAATAGTGGCCAACTATTCGTACTGATCTTAGTCTTTTAACCGTCAATTCTTGGAAGAGGCATCTGGGCCAGATGGAACCCAGAACAATGGAAACGAGAACGCAAAATATGTCTACCTGGGATTGAACTATACAAAGAGGGAAAACCACAAACCCAACGCTTTCTACTTACAGACATAGAAAACAAAACAACAAATCCACTATTTCAGGGGATAAAAAATTGCCACAAATAGCATTGATTAAATTAATAATTTCCATAAGATAAAATCTTAATCTTTTATTTCCCCTTTTTTGAATAAGATTGATCATGCTAAGGTCCAGTCTCCCCTTTTAAAATGAGAAAGAAATAAAACAGCTAATGAGTCTTGCCAGCTCTTCTTCTTATTCTTTTCACCTTCACCCCAGAATTCCATCTTGTGACTGTGTCATTTGGTACAAGCCTCCTATGGTGGTAGCAAAGCCATAAATAAATCCATATCTATGGAATTTTAAAAAGCCTTACAAAATAGAGCAACTGAGCCATAAGAAACCTCTAGACCTTCTCCATAAGGCCACACTTAGGCTCCTGGCCAGGTGGGAACCAGCTCAGAATGGCAATTTTATAACCCAATAACCATAACTCCCAAGAACTACTTCCAATTATATTAGTAAGACAAGCATTATATTGGTCATGATTTCTGCTTTCACACCAAAAACTGTAAGCCTTAGTGAGTTTCTTGACCTCCCGGAGTCCATCCCACACCTCCCTTATAGGAGAAGTTAGTGTGGGCTATGTCACCTCTAGCAAAAGAACTCTAGAATTGTGACGCCCATTCCTAGCTGAGGTCTGCATAAATGCTATTCTGGGATTTCACCCAGTTCAGGAGAGCATGTGAATTCCTTTGGGAAGTAGTGAAGCCTGCCTTTATTACCTGTGGTTCACATGCATTTTCCCCATAACTTACTCTGATAGCTGAATTTGACTGTAACTCGAGAAGCCGTTATCCACTAAAAGTTTATTCCCTTGAGAAATCAGAGATAAGATGAAGGGTGGTCCCCCTACATCTTGAAATCCTGGAGCTAAACAGCAATACCTCTAGGAGACATTCTGATCAGGACTAGACAGAGATTCTCATTTGTGTTTGGCACATATGTGCAATTCACAAATCCCTGAAGTTGCATTTCAGACGGTTGTTTTCAGGAAGAGAGTTATGACACATGAAGTGATCTTTGTCTTTAAGTCAGATGGGAAAAGTGGAGTGGGAAATAGTGATCAGTAAATACAATGATTTCAGAATAGTATTCATCTTAATCTTCATTCGTGTCAATACAAGAACTATAATACGATTTTTCCTTGTGTCATGGGAAATATTAAACGAGCAGATGCATGTTCAATACATGCACGTGAATGATGGTCAGATGACAGAAGATTCTACTTGTTATGTTGTTTTGACTCCATCACTGAGGCTCTGGTAATTTTTATCCTGATACTTGATGGTTGTGGGGAAGAAACAAATCATTTTCTGTGCACTTGCAGGATGTATTAACAAATTTTGAAACTGACTTACTTCATGGAACTGGCAGTCCACAGTATGGCCAGACAGTTAGAGAGCTACCATTACCTCGAGTTCATAAATTAGATCTCTATTTGATAGTGGAGGTTCAGCGGCATTGGGCCTTGGCCTGCTAGTCCAGATCTGGTGGGACCAGGTGCAGACTCTAGAACTGGGCTTCTCATTCATCTCTTTCTCTCATACTGTGTTTCTTCACCAGGGCTTCAGAAAACATTCTGTCTGAGCTTTGAAATTCAAACTAGGACTCAAGATTTCCCAACTGAAGCCAGGCACAGTGACTCGTGCCTTTAATCCCAGCACTATGGAGGCTGAGGTTGGAGAATCGCTGTGAGTGCAAGGCCAGCCAAGGCTAGAGTGAAACCCTGCATCAAAAATAAATAAATAAATCCCAACTGGGGTAGTCACTGAGCCTCTCAGTGAAGGTCAAACCAGAAGAAGTTTTTGTTTGTTTATTTTCGAGGTAGGGTCTCATTCTAGCTCAGGCTGACCTGGAATTCACTATGCAGCTTTAGGGTGGCCTCGAACTCACGGTGATCCTCCTCCTACCATAGCCTCTGAGGACTGGGATTAAAGGCGTGCGCCACCATGCAGCCTTCAGAGAAATTATCTTAAATCACTTTTTTTTTTCCATTACAAAAGTGGTGACCCTACCGTATGCAGGTGAGTACAGGTGGCTTTTACCATCCCTGTTCTTGCCTTGTGATACTAGAGATGGAAGCTGGGGCCTCACCTATCCTAATTGCAATTGTTCTTGCACTAAGCTATACCCTCAGCTCAAGTATTGGTAGTCTTCATCTTTGCCCTGGGTTGGTTTGTAAACATGCAAGTGCCCCTATGTGGAAACACACTGCCAGAACTGATAAGTTAGCTTTTGGAAATTCCTAGCCTAAAATTTACTCTCCAGCTTAGAGAGTCCAGTTGTGTCAGTCAACACTAAAGCCAGTGCTTATGTAAGTTAAGTCAGCAGGTATTGATAAAATATAGATTATGACTCAGAAATGCAGAATTTCAGGCCTTATCTCAGACCTACTAACAAGGCTCAGGTGGCATGGGTCCTGCAAGTCTGAGCAGGTATATTATTTATTATAAAAATATCATAAATTGAGCACTAACTGATGTTTAATGAATGTCTGTAACAGGGCATGCAGCAATCCTTAGATCTGAGTTCTCTTCCCAATGTACCTGGGACTTCAAAATCCATGATATGCTGTGCCCAACCTCCTAAGGAAGGTAGCCAGCACAGTGGAGGAAGATTTGGAGGAAAGGCACTCTCAATCAGCAGATACATACATTACTATTGGGAACCCAGTAGCTTCAGTTTTGTGAGAAATTGTTTCATTCATCAGTTCAGACTCAGAAAAGCTTATTATAAACATGTTCCATGTGACAACCAACATGAAACCATATCTTTGTTCCCAGTTCCTGACAAAGAACTGCTAATTACAATTTCCTAAGCAAAAGGGTAGTGTGAGGAATATCTTTTGTTTCTGATCTTGGGCAGCAGGGAGCAGGGAGGAGTTGCCATTTGTATGTTTGTTTTGACCAGGATTTCTTGAACCCACAAGGATTCTTTTGCCTCAACCTCTACAATGCTGAGGTTACTAGACCCAGTTCCTCACTTAGGACTCCTAAATCCCTTGGAATTTCCTGGATGATAGGGGTCCTTTGTTCTTATGAAAGCTTTGGTGGACTACTGGGTGGGGGCTGGTCACCAGAATGACCAAACTGGGATTAGAAGCCCAGAGCATTCAGCTCCATCCCCCATTCTCCATGGAGGGGAGAAGAGCTGGAAAGGGAGTTAATAATCAATCATGCTTATGTGCTCAAGTCTCCATTAAAATCCTCAAGGTCTGGGTCCATGGAGGTTGTCACACCCGTTCCCAAGGTACAGAAGTTTCTTGAGACCCTTCTCAACCTCACCTATGGACCTTTTTATGTAGTTATTCTCCCGTATTCTTTATCATGGGTTTACTTTATTATATAATAAACCGGGAAGCACAAATGTTTCCTTGAGTTCTGTCAGCCATTCTAGCAAATGATTGAACATCAGGAGGCATGGGTAAGAGCCCTCTGCTATGTAATTAAGTCAGACAGAAGTTGGGAGTACCCTGAGGGTTTACTGCTTACAAAGGACATATGAAGGAGGGAGCGTTCTTTGGGGACTAAGCTCTAACAAACTCCAAGTAGTTAGTGTTGACATTGTGAGGAATTGTACAAGACACGCAATTTGTATGCACAGAAAATTAGAAAATTGCTTGCTATGGAAAAAAAAAAAAAAAGATACCAACACATCTGGTCCCAGAAATACAAGGGAAAATAGTTGCTTTCTCCAAAACAAGTAATCTTACATCCATCTTCTTATTATCCCCATGAGAATATGCAGCCACTCAATCTCTGGAGCAGTTGAGTGCTGTAGGGTTGTTCTCTCTACGTGTGACATGAGCCACACCGTCATGGTGCGCTGTTACTATGACAATGTTCAAGAGACTTTGCGACATGAGCACCACCATCATGATGCAGAGTTATTATGATAACGTTCAAAAGACCCTGGCTGGCAGTTTCAGTGACTAAAGTAGACAGCACATCTGAAGTGTAGGTCAGTGATAGTGGTATTGAGGAAGGAGGGTTCTTGCCAGACATTCTAGTTACTTCCTGCCTCAGTTGAAAGTGGTCTTGGTACTTCTAGAGTACATAGGAGGGAGAACGTTAACCCGCCAGTGGGACTCTCCGGTGGTGTAACTAACTAACTATGCTGGAGATAGGACTTTCTAGGAATAGAACTTGTCTTTGAGTCACCATTGTTCTTGTAAATTACCACAATCAGCTTTTAATCCCAGCTTGGTATTTGTGCAGTTCATTAGAGCTCAGTCCCCAAAGAATACTCCCTCTTTCTTATGTCCTTTGTAAGCAGTAAACTCTCAGGGTACTCCCAACTTCTGGTTGACTCCATTATATAGCAGAGGGCTCTTCACCAAGATGGACTTGGACCGAATCCTTTCTTTGGTCTGCAGATGTCCTCTAGCTGGGAAGGATGGACATTTCCTTATGCATCTCCAGGAGTAGTCACCCAACAGATGAACATGGGGCTCCATCCTAACCAGCAGGATGGAAGTACAAGTTTCAATGCCATTTCTAACTTACTTTGCAAGGAAGGTTGGCTGTCTCTCCATTCTCCTCTCCTTGACATAGACTGACATGAGGTTAGTATGGAAGGACTACCATCCTCTGGAAACCCACATTTTGAGCAAATGTTATGCCATATAATAGGACCAAATGAAATACCAGAGGAGCACTGACCATTTTTCTACATTTTTTGAGATAGTCTTGCTCTAGCCCAGATTGACCTGGACCTGAAATTTACTATGTAGTCTCAGGCTGACTTTGAACTCACAGTGATCCTCCTATATCTGCCTCCTGAGTGCTGGGATTAAAAGCATGTGATACCTTGTTTAGCTTTTCTACATTTAATGACAGTAATTTTTTTTTCTTAGTTTTTCAAGGTAGGGTCTCACTCTAGCTCAGGCTGACCTGGAATTCACTATTTAATCTCAGGGTGGCCTTGAACTCATGGTGATCTTCCTACCTCTGCCTCCCAAGTGCTCAGATTAAAGGTGTGTGCCACCATGCCCGGCTGGACAGTAAATGTTTTGAAAGGTGAATCTTTTGGCCACTTTTGCTTGGGTCTCACTCTGAGCCTTACTGAGTTGGGTCCTAATCTCCTACATGAATAAATGGTAACTCACAGTGAGGTAGAGTAATTAAGCTAAGAAAAATATGGGCTTGAACTTCCATTCTCTAATTTTACATTCTGGGTTTTTGTTTTGTTTTTGCTTTCACATATTAATCTGAGTATAGACTTGAAAGGTATCCTATAAAAGAGAGGTTATGAGATTTCAAAGCAAGTCAGAGTCCAAAGAGTACAGCATTAAAATGCAGGGACAAAGAAGGGCCTCCTCATTGTATATGGATAGGTTCAGATAAGATGGACACTCAGTTCAGGAATGCTTCCACTTCAGAGGATTTTTTGTTTTTATGTTTTGGTTAAAATAATTAACTAAAAAGTTTGAATGCCAAATTCAAAGGAAGACATGGATCTAGAAATCTAGGATGCCTGACAAACACCAAATCAAATAAATCCAGGCAGACTCAGGCTGAAATGTAGTATGAATATATAAAACTGTCAAAAGCCAAAGATAGCCAGGTGTGGCACACGCCTTTAATCCCAGAACTCGGGAGGCAGAGGAAGGAGGATCACTGTGAGTATGAGGCCACCCTGAGACTACATAGTGAATTCCAGGTCGGCCTGGGCTAGAGCAAGACCCTTCAAAAAAAAAAAAAAAAAAAAAAAAGAAGGAAAAGAGCAAATGATGGCAGCAGTAAGTGAAAACTTACTACAAGGGATGCTCAATAAAGTTGTCAGTGGATTTCTCAGCAGAATCCCTAGAGGGAAAAGTGGTGAAGTGATAAACTTCATATTTCAAGTACTGAAGTTATCTGGTGTGAATTATTTTCATTATCATTTTTGTTGTTATTTTCAAGATAGGGCCTCACTCTAGCCCAGACTGACCTAAAACTCACTCCATAGTCCCAGGCTAGCCTGGAACTCAAAGTGATCTTCCTGTTTCCTACCTCTGCTGGAATTAAAGGTGTGTGCCAACACAGTCGGCCAGTTGTGAATTCTTTACCTGGTAAAACTGTCCTTCCAACATGAGGGCCATCTGGAAGTGGTGGTACAGTCTGGTTATTATGTTGTCTACAAGATATTCATTTTTAGTGTTGGAGAGGTGGCTTAGCCATTAAAGTACTTGCCCAAGAAGCTTAAGGCCCCAGGTTCGATTCCCCAGTACCTATGTAAAGCCAGATGCACATGATAGCACATGAGTCTGGAGTTTATTTTCAGTGGCTAGAGGCCCTGGCTCACCCATTCTCTCTCTCTCTCTCTCTCTCTTTCTCTCTCTCTTTCTCTCTCTCTCTCTCTGTCTCTCAAATAAATAAATAAATAAAATATTTTTAAAGGATATTCATTTTATATCTAAACACATGTATTGACTGGAAATGAAATAATGGGAAAAGATTTCCAAGAAAATAGTAACCCAATTAAAGCAGGAGTAGCTACACTGTTATACAAAATGGCTTTTGGGTTAAAATCTGTAATAAGAGGTAAAGAAGAACATTAGGTAATGATAGAAGGGTCAGTACTCCTAATGTTCAATTCCCCAATACCCACATAGGCCAGATGCACAAGGTGGCACGTGTGTCTGGAGTTCACTTGCAGTGGCTGGAGGCCATGGCATGCCCATTCCCTCTCTCTATCTGCCTTTTCTCTCTCTCTCTCCATGAAATAAATAAATAAATGAAAATTTAAAAGCTTATCACTTATCAGACTTTAAGAGCTAACGTTCTAAAACTGCTTCTAGAAGACAGGGATGCTAGGTGTGGTTGGCATCCACTGAGAATCTAGCCTTCAAAACCTGAGGCAGGAAGGTCATGAATTGCAGCCCTGTCTGAAAACAAAATACATGGCGGAAATTTTCATGACGTTGGATCTGATGATTGCTGGACATAGCACAGAGCACAGGCAAAGAAATGAAAACTAGATAAATTGAGCTCCAAGAAATTAAAATCTTGTGTGCACCAAAGGATGTGATCACTGAAAATATTTGTAAGTCATATATCAGATTAGGAATTAATACCCATATAAGATACAATGATACCTGCAATTTAAAAATGAGGAGAGAACTTGAATGGACATTTGTCCAAGGAAGAAATAAAGACAGGCAGTACCTGATGCTATCATAAGGGAAATGGAAATCGAATGTATGACTAGATTTCCCCCAGTATTCCCATGAAGATGGCCATTATATATTTTCAGAGCAGCAGAAACTAGAAAGGGATTTGAAGTGTGCTGAAAAGTTAGAACTCTTGTATACTGATGGTGGGACTATAAAATGGTATTTTTGGTGTGAAAATGATGCTATGGTTCCTGCAAAGCAAAGAATTGCCACAAGATACATAAATCCCACTTTTGAGATTTACCCAAATGAATTGAAAGCGGGTACTCAAACAAACAAATATTTGCACACTCATGCTCACAGGAGACTTGTTCACAATAGTCAAAAGGTAGAGGCAGCCAGCCACAAGTCTATCAATGGTTAATGAGATAAAATATGGTCTAGCATTCCAATAAGAATGCTGTTTAGCCTGTAAAGAGGAAGGAAATTATGATGCATACAAACCTTGGAATTAGTATACTGCTCAAGACAAGGTTGACAGGAAAGACAAAAGCTACCTGACCTCACTTACACGATGCAACTGGAATATTCAAACTCACAGACAGAAAGCATAATGGGGGTACCAGGGCTGCAGGAAGAAGGAGCAGAGAGCTAGGTAGTGCAACAGTTTTCATTTTGGATGATGAAAAGATTCTGAAGATGAGCATGAAGTTGAGTGACAAACCACCTGAATGTTCTTGATATTACTGAACTATACACACACACACACACACACACACACACACACACACACACACACACATTAACTCTCATATTTTACAACTTCTCAAGAGGACATTCCCACCATAAATTCTCACCCTTCCTAAGAATGAGTAAACTAAAGAAAAATCAGGTTAGTGCATCTTAAATGGGACCAATAAGTGATGAAAGATCCTCGCTTTTCTTCCATGACTCCCTTCCTTTTATTCAATTCTGCTTTTAGCCCCTCTCCTGAGCATTGCCAACTCTCCAGGCCGAGCACTGAGGGTTCTGTACCGTCATCTAGAATGGGTTTCATGAGACTTCATGGCTCAGGCAGCTCTTCTGCTGCAGGTTTACAGAACCAACAGATGCCAGTGAAAGCAGATTCTAGATTAAGGCTCAGAAACCCAAGGATTTCAGGGAAAGAATTGATTGCAGGAAGACCTGTAATAGATATGTCTGACCCAAAGGGGGCAGCCTTGAAAAAGTGGTGCTTGGTCTGTCATTTCTTTTTTTTTCAGATGGCATTATGGGAAATATTCAAATGTCGAAATGCAGAGATTTAATTCAATTGTAAAATACTGAGTAAGTTAAATAACACCCAACTCTGGGCTGAGTACAGCCCTCGTGCCCCAGTTTGCAATTTCTGCCTTATGTGAATGTAATTAAAAACATACAACGTTTCCATTTCCTGGTGTCCTAGTTGTGTGGTGAGTAATTAATTAATTCCTCTGTGCAAAGAAAGAGTAGGAAATGGATTTCTGCATGTTTGGTGTCTTCCAAACATCGGGTTTCTGACCTGAGAAAATCAAAATGAATTCTGTCTTGGAAAGGGCCATTGTTCCTCCTCAGGAAAGGATCTTGGGACAGAGCCAAAGGGCTCCTGCTGTTCTCTAACTTTGTTTTTACATTCATTTCTTATCACACATGATTTTGTCAGGCTTCTTCTTTCATTATGTCATGGTGGGGCCATAGTCACTGAGGAGACTTTGGGAAGCAACTTTGCAACTCCTGCCCTTTCTTCTTCCTGTTACCCAGCATGGGCTCCCCATCGCCATCTGACTGGTTATAAGCAAGGAAATTCGTCATCCTTTCCTTGTGGGCCCAAAATGGCAGACTGTGACATTGAAACAATCAGATGTGCCCTGTCATGTTGCAGTTAGTTAATTTCAAGTAAGTTCCCAGACACTTTCAAATTTTGTCCTTTAGGGAATGTTTAAAGTGAATTAGGTCCATCGTGCTTAGCTAGAAGGTCTGGAAATTCTAGAAAGGTTTGATGTAACATCTTTTCTGTTATTTTTGCCACACAGGTGAGCATATTGAAGATGTAGTCCGCAGGTGTGACTGGAAGCGCAGGCATCCATTTAAAGTAATGAACCTTATTTGCTTTTACCAATAGCTGCTTTTCTCCACTTTGCTGCTTGCCTGTGTCATGACTGGACATCCCTGTTACTGCCCACCTCATGAGCTTGTGATTAGGACAAATCCCAGTGACACTGCATCAGTCATTTCACTGTGTTACTGTAAAATAATAATAAAAGAAGAGGAGGCTGGGAAGAAAGCTCAGTGCATAAAATGCTTACTATGCAAGCATGAGGGTCTGAAGTTGGATCTCCAGATCCATGTAAAATGTCAAGCAGCAATCCCAGCATAGGGGAGGCTGAGATAGGGAAGTCCTAGGACTCGATGGCTAGCTTGTCTAGCCAAATGGGTGAGCTCTGGGTTTCAGCAAGGGACCTTGCCTCAAAGGAGGTGGAGAGCAAGTAAGGAAGACCTCAGGGTCAATCTCTGACCTCTACACACACACACACACACACACACATGCACACGCACACACACATACACATACACATCACATACACAAGTATATATACAACACTCACAAATAATAATAGTAATGATAATAACACAAAAGAGCTTCTCAAGCCATTTGACATGTCTGTGTGAAATGGTTTGAATCTTGAATGCTCCTCAAAGGCTTGTATGTTGAAAGCCCAGTACACAGCTTGTGCCACTGCTGGGAGATGGCAGAGCTCAGAAACTGGCTTTTTTTCTTTTGTGCCTGTCCATGAGGTACATGACTTTTCTCTGCCACTCACTCCTATGGTGGAGTGCTGCCTCCCCCAGACCCAAGGCTAAGAGGCCATTGATCTTGGACTGGGACCTGTAAAACTGTGAGCATAAATCAGAATAAGCTTTTCACTTTATAAATTAATTATCCAAAGCATTTTATTATCATGATGGAAACCTGACTAACACAATATATAATGACTTCATAATATGTAGCATACCCATGTTTCCTTGTGAGCATGTGTCTATACCCACTGTTATACAAGTGCGATACATGGGATCTACATATGTAAGGCTTTGCTCAATGGGAGCAAAGGAACTAATGTCTTCTTGGGGACAACTATGTGCCAAACTGTCTAATCAGCACTTACCTGAACTTCCTACTGAATCCTCCCAGTAACCCAATGGCATCATGGCCCCCACCCGCATTTTGCAAGTGACATGCTCAGAGGTGAGAAGGTCATCACGCTGCTTCTTCCCTTGGGACAGATCCCTG
This sequence comes from Jaculus jaculus, assembly GCF_020740685.1. Taxonomy (NCBI): domain Eukaryota; kingdom Metazoa; phylum Chordata; class Mammalia; order Rodentia; family Dipodidae; genus Jaculus; species Jaculus jaculus. The sequence continues at coordinate 104,399,436 of NC_059109.1, forward strand.
CCCCCTTGATGCCACCTTTATGATGGAACCTAGAGATAATAATAATAATAATAATAAATAAATAAATAAATAAATAAATAATAAAATCCTGATTTGAGGCCCAAAGTCTTCCTTCTATGCTGGTTTTGGTTTTATGGGATTTGTTTGAGATTTCCAGGTCTTCTGCTGGAATCCTTCCTGCTTTCTCCAGACTGTGTGTTGGGATTTGGCGGACAAGTTTGGATTTCTCTCTCTACCTAAAGAGTCATTACAAATGACATACTCTTTTGGATTTGGGCTCCCTGAAAATTCTGCTAGGAATTCTCTAAAATAGGAGGAGGGAGAAGGAGAAGCAGGTAGGAGAAAGAAAGGGAGGAAAGAAACTGGGAGGAGGATGGAAAGGAGAGGGAGGAGGGGGACAAGGACATCATGTTTGAAACCAAGCTTATGAAGAATGCCTCTTGTATAGTATGGTTTTTTAAAATAAAAAAATCAGCCCTGGGCTTCATTTTATAGCAGGAAACAGCATGTTTGGTATTGGTTTTTCCACAGGCCCCTTGCCCCCTCCTTTGTATGCAAAGGGTCACCAAGGCAGGTGCAAGCAGGGAGCCAGAAGAGCAGACAAAACTGACTTTTAGGGTTTTGTCTCAGTCCAGTGTGCCCCCTCACCAAAGCATAGTGACAAACACAAACAACTTTTGACCTTTGCCCTCCTGCTTGTGCCCACCCGTTGTGGTAAGGCATTTGTCTCCCCACCGACGCCTATTTTTGTTGTTGTTGTTACTTTTTATTTATTTATTTGAGAGTGACACAGAGAGAAAGAAGCAGATATAGAGAGAGAGTGAATGGGCGCGCCAGGGCCTCCAGCCACTGCAAATGAACTCCGGACACGTGTGCCCCCTTGTGCATCTGGCTAACGTGGGACCTGGGGAACCGAGCCTGGAAATGAAGTCCTTAGGCTTCACATGGCAAGTGCTTAACTGCTAAGCAATCTCTCCAGCCCCCGACACACCTTTTTAAGACAGAAAGACTGTGGATTGAGTTATCATAATTTTTGCAACCTTCTTCCGTGACCTGTTGTATCTTTTTTTTTTTCCTACACAATAAACAGGCAGAGTGGAGGCAGATTTGAAATAGTATGTGTGGCTATTTGCTTTTGTGAAGTCTTGAATGGTACTGTGGTGGTTTGATTCAGGTGTCCCCCATAAACATAGGTGTTGTGAATGCTAGCTCACCAGCTGATGGATATTTGGGAATTAATGCCTCCTGGAGGGAGTGTATTGTTGGGGCGGGCTTATGGGCTTTATAGCCAGTTTCCCCATGCCAGTGTTTGGCACATACTCCTGTTGCTGTGGTCCACCTTATGTTGGACAGGGGGTGATGTCCACTCTCTGCTCATGCCATCGATTTCCCCTGCCATTGTGGAACTTCCCCTTGAGCCAGTAAGCCAAAATAAACCTCTTTTTCCCAGAAGCTGCTCTTAGTTGGGTGATTTCTACCAGCAATGTGAACCGGACTGCAACAGGTACCTTCTCAACTTGTTTCTTGTGCCTTTACCATCGTTTGTTTCACCTTCTCATGTTGTGTTGCTTCTTAGAGTTTCTAAGTGGGGGTGGAGTTGCGGTGAGGGAGATAGAGACTTCATTCCATGGAGTCAATATTTATTAATAGTAACAGCACCCCCAGGGCTCCCAAAGGTACTGGAGGAAGGTAGAAAGCCATGGGACCTCAGCACGCCGATGGGCTTCTCTTCTGAGGGAGAAAACCTTGCTCGCCTACAGCTTTGCTAAGTAGCAAGGATTCCTAACATCCTGTGGCTTTTCCAGCAGCAAAACATGGCTTTCTTTACATGCTGTGGCTCTATTCTTTGTGCCCTTTGTTCCTGAGTTCTTCATACAAAGAGAACCTTCCATGATGGATAAATCATTCCAAGATTCTCCTAAAAACCTTGACTTAAACATGGCACAGGTTATACATTCTCTTTGCATCCCACTGGTCCAGCATGGCACAAGGCCAAGTCCAATGTCTAAGGAACGAGAATGCTTACCGCCCTGTTCTTCTCACAGGATGGGGCTCAGATCTATAGTACCCTTATAGAGGAAGGGCATAAAAGCAATGTCTCTATGAAATCATGAAATTTTTCAACGTATATGAGCTGCAGGCAATGGCTTTGTTCAGCAGCATTCTCCAGCTAGAGATGCCTAAGAGTGGGTGGAAGCTGGACCAAGACAGGCAATGCCAGAAGACAGAAGCAGGGAGAACCCCCAAACTTGGATTTTCTTCAGCCAAGCATACCCACTGGCTGAAAGATGAAGAGCCCACTCCTGTGGGCATCTGTCTCTTTCTGGCTGTGCAGCATCAGGACCCCTTCCTAAGGCACCATGTGTGGCTGAGAGATATACTTCCTTTCCCTTTGCGAGACTGTAGTCATAACCTTACCCATAGTAGTACATGGTGTTGGCCTCAGGAACCTTTTCTACCACGTTCTATCACCACAACCAGAAGGCTGCTTCCTTCAACCCAGAAGATTCTTTCTCTGGACTTTGACCACTGGGTGGGTGCTTTCAGGGTGTAGGGAGCAGCAATGATTGCAGAGAACAACTGCAGTGGTCTCCCACCACACACAGGAACCCTCCCTCCCTCCAGTTCCTGTCTATTTCCTGTCCCAGACCCCTCACCTTTCCCATAGAACATATGGGGTTCACTTTACACTGAAGTTGATCAGAGAAAACTCTTCAGCCTGTGGCCAAAGCATACGGCCTGACCCAGGGCCACAGATACATATTTTAACCCTGTGGTTTTGTGTCCGCAGGCATTGGGAATCCTAAAATATTTGTTGCTAAAGCAAAACAATACATGATGCAAAGGTTGGGTCATAGGTCAATTGTAGACCCAACTACTCATGGGCAGTGAGGCTCCCTACCACGTGAACCAGTGTCCCCATGAACAAGCATGAGAGGGTCAAGAGTAAAGGAGGCACCATGAAGGTGAGGGCACCCTATGTCGTGGATCCTTTCACATAAAGTTGAGACTATTCCAAAGAGAACGGGTGAAGTCTATCAGAGAATATAAAATGACATCTGCCAGAGAAATTAGGGCATTTTTAGAGATGCTTACAAAAGAATTATAAGAACATACGTGGTGACATGAAAATGTGAAATAAAAAGGGGAAAAGGCATGTACTGTGACATGCTCTGTTCCAATAGAATGAAAGCAATTATGTACACAGGAGTTTGGAGTGACTTCAGATGAAAGCCTGCTTGCATGTTTTCTCTTTTCTACTTTTATGTGTGATCCCACCCTTCCACAGAGAACATGAATCATTCTTAGAAAAGATGATGACAGCTTTGAAAACTAAAGTCACCCAAGAGTAAGCAGAAACACACCGCAGTCAACCTTGAGGTGACCTTGGGCCTGCTCAGCCTCTACTCTCTGGGGTATCTGTCCAGCAGCCAGTGCCTCCACTTGGGTGCAGAGCTTTGGCTCATCTGAGCTAGAGTTGGGATGAGTTAGCAAGTTCACCTGCCACCTGGGGTCCTTTAGCTTTCCGTAGACAATGTTTCTTGTCTTTTGTATACCTCAGCAGCAGCTCATAGCATCTTGATAATAGCTGGCAAGCAATCCAACTCTTTCTAAATTTGAAAACCAGAAGGCACAAAGGCTCCAAAAGCCTGTGCTGTGGCCTTCTTTTGATGAGAAAGAATGCCTGAGAACAATGCCTGGGCTGGCAGAGGGAGAGACTGTGCAACAGCTGCTCGAAGGCTGCCCTGTGGTAGCCTTCCTCTGCCCCTTGCCGCTGGTAGGAAAATCTCCAAGGTGCTATAGCAAAGGAAGCAGGGCCATTTAGGAACACAGCCAAACACCTGCAGATCTGTGGATTATGTTGTATTCTGTGGTTGTGGATAAAAGACTGCTAATGTTTTCATCTCAATGCGGTTAATCAATTGTATTTTCGGAGCGTGCTTGGATTTCTATTGGGATTTCTAGAGTGAGTACTGATTTATGGTCTCCCCAACACAGCAGTGTGTCTGCTACTCTTGAGACACTTAAAGCCAGCGGCACCCGTCAAGACAGTGTCTTACTGGAGAGCCACACTGTATATTTTCCGTGTGCTATAGGCCCTCTGCTCCAAGGGCTGGGCATTCCTTGGAAGTTGATGGTGTGTGCAAAAGAACACAATTGGGTATGTCAAACTAAAACAATTGTAACAGACAGAAAGTGGCCCTACGGATCCCCCGTAAGAGCGAGATGCTCCCACGCACCTGCCTCCAGCTGTCTACTTCACACTAGGTGTTATGGACTCTTTTTTTTTTTTAATTAATTAATTTATTTATTTATTTATTTATTTGAGAGCGACAGACACAGAGAGAAAGACAGATAGAGGGAGAGAGAGAATGGGCGCGCCAGGGCTTCCAGCCTCTGCAAACGAACTCCAGACGTGTGCGCCCCCTTGTGCATCTGGCTAACGTGGGACCTGGGGAACCGAGCCTTGAACTGGGGTCCTTAGGCTTCACAGGCAAGCGCCTAACTGCTAAGCCATCTCTCCAGCCCCGGTGTCATGGACTCTTTCCAACCCACACTTATGAAGATTGTTACCCATGACAGTGCTATCACTCAGATTTGGGTTCGTATCAAAGTAGTCATAGGTGGTTTCTGCCAAGACATGTCACCTTGAGTGATGAAAGAAAGCTCTTCACTATGCCTTCCCAGCCAGTGTGTGCCAGCGCAGGGACTCTGAATACCAGAAGCTGCTAGGTGTTTGTTAATACACGCTGCTCTGGGTTCTTGTGGCCACCTGAACAAGCTCTCTCCAGTGGGATGTGAGCCAACAGGATATAAGTGACCTCCTGAGAAGTCAGAGGGAGGTGCCTTCTTCCTGCTTCTCCCTGACTGAGAGTTAATGAGGAATATAGCAGCCATGTTGGACCACAGGATAGAAGCCAAGCTATCTTCTAGCTTACAGTGAGTACTGATTTATGGTCTTCCCAACACAGCAGTGTGCCTGCGACTCTTCAGATGCATAAAGCCAGCAGGGGAGTTCTCTTCCTTGCTTTTCCTTAATGTGCTACGTTCTGTTCCAACTCTCTCAACATTGTTCTGTGGGAAAACAAGGAAGAGCCATTTCTTAAGAAAATACTAATGGCTGCTTTGGGGAAAAAAGCTGAAAAGGAATGAGTATAAGCAAGCAATAAATCAAGGCAAGAGGAAAGTGTTGACTCCATTCCTGTCTTTGACCCTGTGTGTGGTCCAGGAGGTTGGAGGAAGGCACAGCCATCAATGGCCAATGAATAGAGTCTGGGTACCCATAGGGCTGGGATTTCTTATTGTGTATGAGGCTTTCTAACACACATATTTTTCTGATTAACTGGGATCTAACCAAGGGCTCGGGATGCAGCTTGGTGGGACAGGACTTGCCTAGCTTGCATGAGTCCCTGGATTTCATCCCTACCATGTCTAAAAAATCATAGTTAAGTATTCAATACAAGATGGTAAACAAAGACAGATAATAGACAAATAGTTGATAGATAGCTAGATAGACAGATAGATAAACAAGACCTAATCAGAAGTCACTCTTTAAATCAAACCTTTGTTGCAAGGCTATGTTACAAATCTTTGTTTTCATTCCTGCCCTGGCAATTGTTTATTAACACTCATGGCAGCTTCCTTTCACACTAGAGAATGTCAGTGTCTCCATGGTCTTCCTAATAACGGATGATGACAATCAAGCAGAATCCACTGCTCAGTAATAAACGAACTTCACTTGTAACATTCTACATTTTCCCCTGGGATGGCCTAATATGACTTTTTTTAAAAAAAAAATGTTATTTATTTGTGAGAGAGAGAGAAAAAACAGGCATGTCCAGGGCTCTAGCCATTGCAAATGAACTCCAGACACATGCACCACCTTGTGCGTATAACTTACATGGGCACTGGGGTATTTAATATGGCTTCTTAGACTTCTCAGGCATGTGCCTTAACTGCTAAGTCAGTTCTCCAGTCCTGCGTTAAGAAAGAGAGAGAGAGACAGAGAGAGGAAGATAGAAAGAAAGAAACTCAGCCTGCAGAGACAGGAGTGGGAGGTAGTGAGGCCATTCTATCCTTCACAGTAAAGGGAAGCAGAAAATTGGCCTTTTGCCTCCAAGTGTGAGAAGCCTTCCTTTGTCACTAGGAATTTCTTAGTGAAAGAGGCAACTATTTTCATGATGTGTCGTGTTTATAATGCCTGCTTTTTGGATAGCAAAGAATTGCCAACATTTCTTTAAAGTCCAGGTGGGAGAGAAAGGAGAGATGGTGAACCACAGAAAATCATGCTGCGCCTCACTGTGGGTGTGTCCCTCCCCAGCTGGGGTGACTCCATAAGACCTGGCACTTGTGTTATTTTCTGTTCAAAGGAACCAATGGTGAAGTGCAGAGAAGCCGGCAGCACCCATGAGGACCAGCACTATGCTTTTGAATGAAATAAATTGAACTCATTGTTTTGCATACTCCCCTCCTCTGCTACATATGTGGGAGGCTAGAATGTCTTATTCAGGGCCTGACCTCTCAGTCCAGAACATAAACCTCAGTGCTGGGTCCTAGACCTGAACCTTCCTGAGCAGCTTCCAAGGGCCAGCTGGGAAGAGAGACAGTGTGGTATTTGGTTGCATTTCTCTTTGCAACGCAGCAACAAGAAGCCCCAGCTGTTTCAAGTTTCTCTGTTTGGAAGCACTCTGCTGGCACTTCAGTGTGCTTGTGCTCGTGGACCCTCCTGAGAACAGGACTCCACAGGCTTCCTGTCCCCAAGCTTGACCCTGCGATCTGCACTGCATTGCTTCTGCTCTCGCCTTTGCTTCTCCCTACCTGCAGCACCCTGAGACCACCTCCCAGGTTACTCAGCTGCATGCAGCTCTTGGCTATGTGATGGCTTCTGAGGCCACATTCTTATCTACTATGTAATATAATAATCGGAGGCAAATTAAGCACTCCCCCACCCTGCATTACATGTACTTTGGCAACCCTGCTCTGTGTCAGCAGTGGATGGGCAGAGGTGCATTATCATCATGTATGCGCACTATAGAGCAATCTTTCCTCTCTGGGTCTTCAGAGGCTATCCTGGAGTCCAGCAGTCCACGTATGAGGGGGTGCTGTACTGTCCCATACCATGCTGGGTGAGAGTTCACAGAACTAAATTACTGGGGCTCAGTGAAGTGAGACCATTGGAATTCATAGCCTGGTTGTTGAGTAAGGACCCCGAGTTTGGTCCTACAGGGCACATTTTATAATGTTGCACAAGACCACAGGCAACTGGGGCTGCTGTGTTGTAGGAGGGGGGGGGTTCTGCTCCAGAACATGAGATTCTAGACCTGCCAAAAACAGTCAGGGTGCATGCTTGCTCTTCAATACTCACTTTAGGGTCTTCACCTTGCTGTGCCTACCAACCTGAAGAGCCTATGGCAAATCTCCCTGAGCCCTAGGATCCTGTAGATGCCCTCCTGTGACATCCTCCTTATGAAACATCACTAAGATTCTCAAGGCCAAATTCTCCCTGACAGGCCTATTACAGCTTGACTTTGTTGGAGCCACAGGTTTCTCCCAGGGCCTTCTGGGGGATACAAGTAGGCAACTTTCTTCATGCTCAGTAGTGAATGTGAAGACAGCCCTTTCTGCTTTGAGCATTCATTATAGTATGGTAGATAGAGGTTAATAAACAGGGCAAGAGAGGATTGGGAGGGGAGAGACCTTAGACTGAGGACCCAGATCTTACTGGATACTAACAAATCCATTACCAAGATCACCAAAGCCAACTAGAGCTGTGATTTCCTTGAGCCCATTGGTTTTGTTTTGCTGGCAGAACACAGAGCATTGGTTGTGTAAAGAGACACTTTTGGGGGTACCTGGGACCATAGAAGGCCCATCAAAATGCAGAGTCACCCTATCATTAGCAAGGCTCCATGGCCTGAAAATAGTTTGGACAAGATTGCTTTGGTATTTGGTGACAGGTTCCCGATAGAAGTCCTGAGGGAGGCACTGCAAGCAGCTCTGTTGCAGTTTCCTCAGAAAGTGGATTTTTTTCTTTCCACCCCAAATCCTATCACTGTATACACATTTCATGAGGTATTTGGTACAGTTAACACCAAGACAACAAGCATCATCTATAGCCATATTCAGTAAGCATCTACATCTTATACTTGCATTTCACACAACAAAACAGCAACTAAGATATCATCTTAGATTTCCTAATTTCTTCCCCTAATTCCTTAAATGTTGGTGAGTGGGTCGAAAACCCATGAAACTCTAAACTCTGTTGCTGGACATTGATCAGTGCATCTGGGGTGGACCTTGAGAATGTGTATGCTAAACAGTTTTCCCGTTAGGAAGCTCTTAAGACATACACACACAAGGAACTGGAGGGTCCATCTCTTTCGTGTGCTGTGGACTTTGGCTGAGGAAACAATCCTGTAACTCACAGTTCTCTACTAGCAATGTGGAGACGATAGCAGCCACTTCTTCTCAAGTTTACTTCAGGGTACTGTGACATAGTAACAGAGGACACTTAACAAACATATTCAGACCAAGCTGGGCTACGACTACAAAGAATAAATAGGCATGTGGTTTGGCATATAGCAAGTACTTATGGCTTTGGCAAAGAACTGAGACCAGGCTAACCTCAAGGGCACCAGCCTTTCAGGTCAGCCATACTTCCTTAGATCAGCACCTGACATTTGAAACTTTTTGATGAACAACCCAGCGATTATCATAAATTGGTCTGAAATCTTTCTTAAATTATTTTTTAAAATATTTTATTTTTATTATTTATTTGAGAGAAATAATCAGAGAGAGAGAAAGAGAGAGAGAGAGAGAGATAACGAGTGCACCAGGGCCTCCAGCCATTGCAAATGAACTCCAGATGCATGTGTCTCCTTGTGCATCTGGCTTATGTAGGTCCTGGGAAATCGAACCTGGGTACTTTGGCTTTGCAGGCAAGTGCCTTAACTGCTAAGCCATCTCTCCAGCCCTAAAGTTATTTTTGTATGTATGATGTGTGTGTGCCATAGTGTAAGCGTAGAACCCTGAACGTCAATCCTCACTTCCGCCTTGTTTGAGGCAAGGACTTTTATTGTTCATCACATTATACACCAAGCCAGCTGGCCCACTAGCTTCTGGGATTTTCCTCATGGCTCCAATTCTCTTCTCACCATAGAAGGATGGGGATTACAGACACTCAGCACTGCATGTGGATTTAAGTGGGCACTGGAGATCTGAACTCAGGGCGTCATGCTTTTGCTGCAAGCACCTCTGCCACTGAGCCATCTGCCCAGGCCTGTGCTTAGGTCTCTAATGTGATCAGTGGTATTCCCATGGAGTCTTTCTTCAGGTTCTCTGAGCAACAGTTGCTACACCAAAGGCTTCTACGAGACTGATGTGGGATATGGAGCAGGAGAGGAAATAGAGGGGTGAAGTTAGAGGGTAATTTAAATTTTATGTTAGAGTTTATTCTATTTTATGTGTTCCATGGTTGTGTATGTGCGTCTGGGTGCCTATGTGCTACAGCATGTGCATAGAGGTCAGAGGACAGCTTTTCCTGTCAGTCCTCACCTTCTGTCTTGCTTGAGGCAGCATCTCTTATGGTTCACTGATATAAATGCTGGTCTACAAGCTTCTAGGGATTCTCCTATCCCTGCCTTCCACTTTGCCACTGAAGTACTGGGATTATAGATGTGTGCTGCTCTGTCCAACTTCATGTGGGTTCTGAGGACCTGAACTAAGGCCCTCATGCTTGCATAGTGTTGTAGTCAGGTTTGCATCGCTGGCAGAAATCATCTGACCAAGAGCAGATTTGGGGAAAAAAAGATTTATTTTGGCTTACAGACTCAAGGGGAAGCTCCATGATAGCAGGGGAAAATCATGACATAAGCAGAGGGTGGATATCACCCCCTGGTGACAAGTAATATTGCCCACATAAGGCGGACAATAGCAACAAGAGAGTATGCCAAAAACTGGTAAGGGGACACTTGCTATAATACCCATAAACCCGCCCCCAACAATACACTGACTCCTGGAGGTATGAATTCCTAAATTTCCATCAGCTAGGAACCTAGAATGCAGAACACCTAAGTTTATGGGGGGCACCTGAAACAAACCACAGCATTCTGCCCCGGGCCCCCACAAACTGATAACTATCCATGATGTTAAATGCAATGCATTCAGTCCAACTTTAAAAGTCCCATAATTTTTATCAATCGTAATGATGTTCAAACATTCCCATAATCCAAGGTCTTTTAACTGAACCATAATACCATAAAATACACCCCCCAATCCTTAATGGCTCAGAATAAACTCTTACACTGCAAAAGATGACATTGGGCATAGAAAAGAAATATTCAACCAATACAAGATTTAAAACAACCAGAGCATGCATCAAACTCTGTAGCTCCAAGTCCAACAACTCTAGTCAATGACAAGTTTCCAAGTCCAGTAACTCTAACCAGCAACAACTCTCTGGAATTCCAATTCTGCCCCTCCAGTTAGGCTATTCACTGTCCTGGAAAACTTCATCTGGGGCCAGCAGCTCCCTTTGGCAACCATCTTGTGGTCCTGGTATCTCCCCTGGATCTCCACTGCAATCCATAGTTCATCCTCATGGTTCCACTGGGTCTCCATGCAGGCATCCAGCAAACCTGCTTCACACTGCCCATGGCCATTTCCAAAACACAAGACCGTGTTGCAAACTCAGTGACCCTCTCTTTCCTGCATTTCCTATACTCCACAGTACCAGGTGTGGTGCTAATTTATTAACCCTGTGGGAGGGGGGGGGAATAAAGCAAACTTTGAAGAACAGGACATTTCTTGAGCACTCAGCCTCCTTCAAAAGATTCTACATACTGCTGTCATCCCAATACAGGTCAGCTGGCCCAATCTCAATGGTTGTAATCTCTCATACAATTGCAGCTGAATGGTCCAAATTTTGGTCTATAGATTTCTTTCTGTGCCATATCCCTCTACACACACCAGTTTGTTTCTACACAATGCAACCCTGCACAAATTCTCAGGACATGGGTATAACAGCAAGCCTCTCATACAAACTGCTTCTAGCCCAGTCCAAGCAAAGCTCTTTCATCCTCCCAAGCCAAATCCCACAGTCCATAGTTCTTACTGCATTCAGGTCTTTCAACACTGACCAGAATAGTCCATAAAGCTGTACTTACATCACTACAAAACATCTGTCAGGCTAAGGTTTCAAATCTTTCCACATTCCTCTTGAAAATCAGCTCCAAGGCTGGAGAGATTGCTTAGTGGTTAAGGCATTTGCCTGCAAAGCTAAAGGACCCCAGGTTTTTTCCTTAGGACTCACACTGGCCGGATGCACAAGATGGTGCATGTGTCTGGAGTTCATTTGCAGTGGCTGGAGGCCCTGGTGTCCCCATTCTCTCTCTCTCTCTCTAAATATTTTTTTAAAGAATAATATAAACTCCAAAAGGCCAAAGCCACACAGTCAGACGTCTAGCAGCACATGACCCTACTCTCTGTACCAACATTACTGATGCAGTCAGGTTCACATTGCTCAAAAATCACCCAACCAAGAGCAGATTTTGGGATGAAAAAGGATTTATTTTGGCTTACAGACTCGAGAGGAAGCTCCTTGATGGCAGGAAAAAACACTGATATGAGTGACATGAGCAGAAGGTGGACATCACCCCCTGGCCAACGTAAGGTGGACAATAGCAACAGAAAGTGTGTCAAACACTGGCAAGGGGCAGCAGCTATAATACCTATAGGTCCATCCCCAATACTACAATGACTCCAGGAGGCATTAATTCCCAAATCTCTATCAGCTGAGAGCCTAGCATTCAGAATACCTAACTTTAGAACCACCACACATGGCTAGTACTTTAACCACTAAGGTACTTTCCCAGGCCCTAGAAGATGACTTCATATGAAACACGGGGCCTGATTTCCAGGTATGCTCTGCTCTGTAAATTACACCTCAGAGTTTTTGGCTTTGAGGGTAGGACCATATCTCTGTTTATGTTTTGAAGAATGTTCCACAGCTTAATGCCCCTCTGAAGATGGCAGAGGGCTCTTATCAGCAGAGTACATAGCAGCTGGTGAAAGGCTGCATAGAACCTTTTAAAAGGACTCAGGAGATGTTGGCCAGGCACCAAGATTGAACGACCACCCACAACAGATGTGAGTCCAGGTGTTCTGTCTTAACATACTGGGCTTCTGTCCCAACACAGGCCTTAGATTGTGAGTACCTGATTGATAACCCAGCTTAAAGCCTTGGGATTTAGTGTCCCACGATTGAAATTGGGGCCATCATGGAGACCCATTCCTTGTGGTTCAGGCAAACAAACAAACAACAAAAAAATAAAACCCTATAATGCAGCAGTCATTATGAATCATTGTATTACTCTACCTTCATTTCACCTAAGTAAACACACTCAGCAAGTTTCACCTGCCTAAGATTGTACAGCTGTTAAATGACAGTGACAGGCACCATTCACAAAAGGGGTGTCATGTGGTGAGCAGGCTTCCAAGTGTTTTTCATCAATCATAGCATTTAATCCTCAATCAGTAAGTTAACATTTTCACTAGCCCTGATGAAGAGGGCTATTATTAATACGTGTTTTGCTTGAGGTCAAAATTGGTGGGCACAGAGCTGGGTTTGAACTCAAGTCTGTCTCACTAACTTGGTCAACTATGCCACATTGCCTCCAATATTGTAGTTCTTTGTGTGACTCTGAGATCCTCACAAGCTGGGTCCCTTTACTGTTCACTCCTGTATCCGTATAAACAGGCAGAGAAGTGAGAGTCGTGATATATTAGAAAGAGAGAAATTATTTTGAAATCTACAGGAAATTCTTTGCTTGATAGTTTAGCTTAGAATGAGTCCAGCAATAGCACACGTCTTCAAGCCAGCTTTATTCACTTGTCCAGTAGAAATGTGCCAAGGACCTAGTCAACCGCTTGGCACCATGTCAGATCCTGGAGCGAAATCAGATCCTTTTCCTGGTGAGCTCAGTGGGGTTGTTATTCCTTGAGGCCCCAATTTCCACCTCTGTGCTATCTAACAGCAAGATTCAGGTGGACCTCATTGTGCTGTCCGGAGGTCTCCATGCTGCCTGAGAGGAACCCACATGTACCCTTCATTCTTAGGCTCTGCAAACCATAATAATCAACTTCATTCCTCTGTTTTCCCTCTCTCATCCATCCCATGCAGTAACAGAGGTAAATAGCTCAGAGTTATAATTATGAGACATTGAGTGGGGGCAAGAGGAGAGGGATAATGTTTCAGAAGTCATTCTGAGTACCTGGATCAGGTTTCCAAAAGTTGAACACACCATGAAAATACTCTTTGTAACCAACCAACATTATAGCCACTTCCTGCCACTCCTGTGTGTCTTGACAATGAGTAACTATGAACTATGTTCAGTGGAGAGCATTTTATCTGAACTGGTTTCTTTTTCTACATACAAGCCATGGGATTGATCAGCAAGCAAAGCTTTGTGTGACTTTTTAATGAAGGAAGATAAAAACAACACCACAGACTTGGTCTCTTATGTGCAGGGAGGAATAATTTCTCACACCATGGGGAGGATGCTTGGCTTTTCCAGCCTTGCTCCCAGAATGCACCTCTGAGGGCAACAAGAGAGGGGCTGCATTCCCTGCATCAACTAAAGCTTCTGGGTAGAGTGAATCCCACCCAGGCTTCTCTATGGTCAGCTTTACCACCTCTGAAGGTGAATATATCTGAGAGTGAAAGGTATGTGAGTAGAATTGTCCTGGGATGTCTTGCAGGAAAACTCTTACACAAACCTTCAAGGACATCATCCTAACCCCAGAAGAATTCTAAGGAACTCCTTGGCTGAAATATCCTAAATTCTGGAAACTTGAAGCCCCATTCCATATTCCACGGGAGCCTCAAGGAAGCTCCATGATCTCTCTCCAGTTGCCAACCTTTAGCTACAAGCGACAAATGAACTCTACAAAGGACATATCCAATTCTGATTTCAATTTAATCTGTGTGGTCAATTATTTGTATGATAATGGATGAAAATAAAGACGAATTCACAAAAGTCAACTCTGTAATTTTAGAGCCTTTAAGACATTTGAAAATGCCTTGTGCAATTATGTGGCGCTTAATACTCAGATAATGGAACAATGAAAGATGTATGTTTGCATTTTGTAAAATTAAACTGTATGCAGTTATTTATCTTTTACCTTAATTGTTTGAGCTTGTTTCTAATGTAAACTGTTGTAATTTTAAATAAATATCATAGAAAAAACTTTCATAGGTATCAAGAATCCAGAGTAAATTTACTTTGCAAATAGGCTTTGTAGGTATGTTTTATGCCGAGGATCTTAAACTGACACTTTCATTCAAAAATACTTTGAATTACTCACTGTTTGCCTCTCTGAGGTCAGACGATTTCGAGGAGACAAGATTTCACAATGGAGTTTGGTTGGCTTCATCTTATCCAAAAGCCTGAAATATGATAAACGTACAAAATCAATATATTAGAAGGTGGGAACTACATTTTTTTTTTTTTTTTTGCTGATTTTGGTTAAATATGTTGAACTGTATGCTTTCAATTTTTTATTTTTAATTCTTGGTTCAATATTCTATGTTTCAGTTTTTATCTCTTCTACTCATTGCATTTATGATGGTTTGAATCAGATGCCCCCCATAACTTTGTGTGTTCTGAATGCCTGATCCCCAACTGATGGCAATTTGGGAGGTGAAAAGTGGCTGGAGGAGGTGTGTTTTAGGGGGCGAACCTTGAGGTTTCATTAACCATATCTGGCCAGTGGTAGTTCAGCTCACTCTCCTGCTGCTATTTTCCATCTGTTCTGGCAGAGTTGATGCACAGTCTCTGTTCATGCCATCATTTTCCCCTGTCATCACGGAGCTCCCCCTCCAGACTGTAAGCCAAAGTAAATAAACTCATTCCCTTTGGGTGTCTTATGTCAGCAACAAGAAGGTAACTGCAGCAATACTCATCAACTGACAGTTGGGTTGCTTGGTGTAGCCTAGAGGTGTGAGATTGTTGGGGTAGCGCTACATAGTATTCTGTCCCCTCCAGAACATGTTCCACCTCTTTGAACAGGGAGCCCATACTGTCAATGCTTCCAGCCCGCTGGTCACTTTGTGGCCATCTTGGTTATCAGATGTTCTGTTGTGGGTTCTAGTGCTTTTGCTCAAGTAAAAGTTACCCTATGTACTAAAGCCCCCAGAACCCAAGAGAAGAGCACTGGCCATTCTGATATTCCAGAGCACAGAGCTGTGGGTGCCTCCTGCACGTGAAAGGCCAGCATTCTCAACTTCATAAGGAAATGGAAACATCTCCTGCTGAGCCTACGAAGCTCTATGGTAAGGTGAAATCTTCCACCAGTGAAATTTGTGAGGAGGGAAGAAGTTCGTTGTCACACTTCAACCTGCAAAAGTTAAGGCTACATGAGCTGGAGAGATTTCTCAATGGTTAAAGATGCTTGCAAAGCCAGCTGGTCCAGGTTCAATTCCCTAGTATACACATAAAGCCAGGTGTTCAAAGGGATGCATGTATCTAGCTAGTGTTTGCAGCAAGAGGCCCAGATGCTCTTGCTCTCTCTCTCTCTCTTTCTCTGCTTACACGGTTAAGGCTACAGTGCGTGATAAGGATTTTTACATGTGTATATGTGTATGGTGTATGCACCTGTGTCCATGCAACCCATGAGTGTGTGTGCAGAGGCCAGATGAAATCAGGTGTCCTTCTCTTATTACACAGCTGCGTGTTTATTTGAGACAGGTCTGTCCCTCAGCCTGGAGCTGCTGCTGGTCCAAAAGCCTCAGGGATGATCTTGCCCCCTACCTCCACAGCCCCTGTGGACTGAAGTTAAAACTGTGTGTGGGGCTGGAGAGATGGCTTAGCAGTTAAGCGCTTGCCTGTGAAGCCTAAGGACTCCAGTTCGAGGCTCGGTTCCCCAGGTCCCACGTTAGCCAGATGCACAAGGGGGCGCACGCATCTGGAGTTCGTTTGCAGAGGCTGGAAGCCCTGGCACGCCCATTCTCTCTCTCTCCCTCTATCTGTCTTTCTCTCTGTGTCTGTCGCTCTCAAATAAATAAATTAAAAAAAAAAAAACTGTGTGTGACCACGCTCAGCATTGACATAGCTTCTGGGAAGTCAAACTCAGCAGTCTCCAACCTAAAAGACCATGATGCTTAAAGAGTGAGCACTCTTAACCAGGGAGCTATTTCCTCCGCTCATTGGAAGGTATATTTTAGCACAAAAAGTAAAGAAAAAACGCATATCATGTAAAGGAAGTACATCTTTTGGATTTCTTTGTACCCCACTGGCTGCCCTTTTGGAGTCTGTTAATCTCTTCAATATTCTTTTGTTCAGCCACTGGCCAGATGTGGATCTGACCTTGGGATATGGACATTGGGTTCTCCTTTAGCTCTGATTGGCCATGTCCTTCTAGTGATGAAGTCTGCTGGTTTCCCTTTCTGCCAGTCCTGCACCAATCACATGAGGTCATAAGGTCACCCAATGTGGAAAGCAGCCTGAGGTGGAGGGACACCATGTAGGACCCCACAGAGCAGCATTATCTAGAGTAAAGCTTCACCTGAACTTGAATTTTCAAATCTTATCCACAGGTTCTTTCATCATGTCTACTTCTTGGGGGGAGGGGTAATCTAGTATATCTCTGTGTAAAGGAATACTCTCCCCATCTCTTATTCTGATTATTGTCACCATCATTTCTGAGTGACTCGCCCATTAAGGCAGGTCCATATGAGTAGACAGACGGCCTTTCTCTCGTGATTGCACTAAAATGGGCACAGTCAGAGTGGACACGCTTCTGGAAGAGCCGCTCGTCCTGTCCGTCTGTCACGACATCTGGGAAGGCGACAAGATCTGATGAAGCACCTTCATCCCTGGAGGTCATTAGAACTACCTGGGGATATTCAAAGTACTCATGCCCATTGACCCCTAGCGATTCTGGGAATCAGAAAGGTGGGCCTCTGGCTGGAGAGATGACTCAGTTGTTAAGATGCTTGTCTGTGAAGCCTAAGGACCCAGGTTCAATTCCACAGGACTCACATAAGCCAAGTGCACATGGTGGCACATGAATCTGGAGTTTGTTTGCAGTGGCTGGAGGCCATAGTGGGTCCATTCTCTCGATGTGGCTCGCTTGCTCTCTCTCTCTCTCTCTCTCTCTCTCTCTCTCTCTCTCTCTCTCTTTGTATGTATGTATGTGTGTATATACACTATTTTATAAAAAAGAAAGAAAGGTGGGTCTTGCTAGAGCCCAGGAATCTGTATTTTAATATATATTTCACTTATTTATTTGAAAGAGAGAGAATGGGCACGCCAGGGACTCCAGCCACTGCAAATGAACTCCAGATGCATGTGCCCCCTTGTGCATCTGGCTTATGTGGGTCCCGGAGAATTGAACCAGGATCCTTTGGCTTTGTAGGCAAACACCTTATCTGCTACACCATCTCTCCAGTCCCCAAGAATCTGTATTTTTGAAAGCTCTGCAGCCTCTGGGACTCTAAAAAATGACATGACCAATGGTGCTGGAATTTCCCCAGCATCAGAGATCATGTAAGGACTGGGCAGACACAACAGCTGCTTGTTCTGAAGAATCAGGTCTAGCTGAGCTGTGACAGGCACAGAGCATCCAAAGAACCAAGATCTTGCAACACATTTAACACCTAGTATTTCCATGCAGTCTTGAGCATGAACTATCATCTCGCTGGTGCCCTTCTGCCAGAGGGACTCTGGAAAGTAGTGAGCTCTTCTGTAAACTCCCTTTATATTCTGAGTTCAAAGATGAAATCTTGTCTTTTCACAAGAGATAGAAGGAGATAGGCTGCTCTTGGAGGCCAATGAGAATGAGGGTCACCAAGAGATGATGAGGCCTCAGTCTTCCGCATCACCCAAAGTATTCATCCCAGGTTCATTGGAGAAGAAGGAAGACATGAGAGCAACTGCTCTGGGAATGGGGCAAGGCCCAGCGAGCTGTTACTGCAATTATGAGGGTGAGGAGTCTATTTGAACACAGGATGCATAGCATCATAGAGGTCCCTGGTGTACAGACAAAGAAAGGAAAGACATATCACTTATTTTATAATAAGAGAGAGCTGTAGAGATAGCTTAGTGGTTAAGGTACTTGCTTGAAAAGCCTAAGGACATAAGTTTGACTCTCCAGAATCCACACTAGCCAGATGCACATCATGGCACATGAGTTTGGAGTTTGTTTGCAGTGGCTAGAGGCCCTGGTGTTCCTCATTCATTCTTTCTTTCTTTCTATCTCTCTCACTCAAAAATTAATAAAAATAAGGTATTTTTAAAAGAAGGTAAAGCTACAAGTTTAGGTGCTTATATGTGCTGGAGAAAGCCTGTAAGAAATTCATAAGTATTGTCCAGTCAGAGCTGTAGGGTTTTGACAGGTGACTGGATAGAGATATATAGAAAGTATTTTTTAAATCCTATATCCATTGTCATTTCTGAGTTTCGAATCACATATTTCTTGTTTATATTTTTAAACATTAAGGTCCAATACATAATATGAACTCTCTTATGAACCAAATATCATAAGCACCTTGATGTTGGCATTAATTATATATTATCAATCATGGTAGCATGCTTGTGTGTTTGAAACAGTGTTGCTGGTGCAACAAGCACATTTCTCCAGGATTTCAATGATGCTTGGCCCTCCTGCCATGATTCCTATTGTCCTGACTGCATTTGCCCTTGAAGAGGAATCCAAGCCTCATGAAGAACGTTCCACATCTCAGCAGACTTAAACAACCTCCACCTTAGAAATCCACAGGAACCTGTAAGGTTATCTTCTCATTTTTCTTTGGATTAAACCAACAGGGACTATCCCAGTTAGACTTACTTGTTCCAAGAGGCTGGTCTCTGTGAATGGGGTAGTAGTCTTGTCCCAAGGCCTCTCCCCCATTATTTGAGCTGACTGTGACAAAAAAAAAAAGAAAGAAAAACAAAACCAGGCTGGGCAAGCTGCAGTGTTGAAAGAATATTCAAGCATTCTGAGGCATGAGCAAGAGACAGCGTTTCAGACAATATTAGCAAAATCATGGTACCATTCTCCACCTGAATATTTCTGTAGCTCCCACCAGGTTGTGAAATTGACCCCAATTAGTCCATGGTACTGTTCTGGTGCTATTAAAAAAGTGGCCTCCATTCAAGGAAATGTTCTGTGGCTACCCGCATTGAGGACACTCTGCTACTTTGGAAATGCCATATTTAGTCTCAACTCCCATGTCCATTCTGTTATTAACCAAATCTTAGGTGACAGTTCAAGCCTGTATAGTTTTCAGTCTATTAATATCTCTTAGTCACAAAGTGATATTTCTTTTCCATCTATTGCCATGATGGAACAGCTGGGGCCAAGCTGTTCGTGGTTTATGGAAAGGATCTTATCTAACTAGACAGTTTGTTGAAGTTAAAGTGAAAATCCTAGTGGGTTTTTCTCATTTCTGCTGTTTGTATATGAATTTTGGATATGCCAGGAAATCAAATTATTCTTTTCTTACTTTACATGTGTATATGTGTGTGTGCAGTATGTGTGTGCATAATGGGTGTATGTATGTTGATATGTGTGGGTACATGTGTATATGCAGATGCATATGAAATCCAGAGGCTGACAACAGGTGTCTTCCTCAATCACACTCCATCTTATTTTTTCTGTCTTAGTTTTTGAAAAAGAGTCTCTGGTGGTTTGAACTGGGTGTTCTCCATAAACTCATGCGGTCTGAATGTTTGATCTCCAACTGATGGCAATTTGGGAATGGGAGCCTTGCTTGAGAAGGTGTGATGTGGAGGGTGTTCTATGGGTGTTATATCCAGTGCCCCCCCCCCACGCTTGCCAGTGTTTGACACACTCTCCTGCTGCTGTTATCCATCTGATGTTGGCCAGAAGGTGATGTCCAGCCTCTGCTCATGCCACATTTCCTCTCTCATCACTGAGCTTGCCTTTGAGCCTATAAGCCAAAATAAAGCCTCTCTTCCCACCAGCTATTTTTGGTAGGGTGTTTCATGCCCGCAGGGGACCTCTCACTGAACCCAGAGCTCACGATTCCGCTAGAGTAGTTGGTCAGAAAGCCCTAAGGAGCCTCTTGCCTCCATCTCCCCAAAGCTGGACTTATAGGCACATGACACTGTGTGCAGATTTCCATGGGTTCTGGGGATCTAAACTCAGGCCCTCAGGCTTGTATGGTGGGCACTTTACCCACTGAGTTGCCTCGCCAGCCTGGGAGATCACCTTGGTTTAGAGACAGCATCTCATGTAGCCCAGGCTGGCATTGCTAAGTAGCTGAGGATGACCTTGAATTTCTGCTCTTTTTGTCTCAATTTCTCCAGTGCTCCGATTACAGGGGAATACCATGAGGCGTGGGGTTTTATGTGGTCTGGGAATGGAACACAGGGCCTATACTGAGCTATAACCCAGCCTCAAGAGCACATTCTTAAGGCACGAAAAGTGAGGTGAAGCAGGAATATGAAGCAGAGCTCTGTGAGTGCGAGGAAGTGAGGGTGCAGGTGGGTTCGGTCACGAGGCTGGTCAATGGGACAGGCTGGTGATGGCTTTCAGTGGCATCTGAACTCACACGTGAGCAATGCAATGAGTGTGTCTGTCTGGGAATAGCGGCATTATTCCTTTCATGACCTTGTGCTTGCAGAAACACCGGTCCTAGAAGCAGACAGAATAGCTCCGGGGCTTGCCAACTGTACCATTTGGGCTGATTTATTGGACCTCCCTGTTTACTTTCCTTATGTTTGCGCATGCGACAGCTTGTGGAGACTAAAGGCTGGATTTTCTATTGCATATCCCAAGCCAAAATAACCCCCAGTCCTCTTCTCTCCTCCTCCTTCCCCTCTGTGCACCTACATCTCCTCCTCTCTTCTTTCCTTCCTCGTCTTGCTCCCCTCCCTCTGCTTGGGGTACACCTGATGAACTGTCCTCAGGAGACCTCTGGTGCGAAGTCTGCTGAACGGAGCCGGGGTTCAGAGTCCAGTCCCCTGCTCTACCTGACAACCAGCTGTGTTAGCAATACAACAGAACTCAATTTTGTGTTTAGGGCCCAAAAACCTAAGCACAGAAAGGCCTCTGGACACTAACTGAGGGCGCCCGTCCCTCCACAGCTCCCAGCCTGTGGCTCGCTCTCCTCTCCTTTAGAGGGCGCCATGTTGCCGCAAGGACACCGCGTCTCTGTTTCTCCCGCTTCCATTCGTGCTCACTGGGCACACAATAAGGAAATTCCTCCGTTAGCCCAGTGCCTGATGGTGGTCTGATAACTAAGGTGGCGCATCGGCACTTCCATCATACACCTCATTTCTCACAGAGTCAGCAATGAAAACTTCCAGGAGGCTGTTACTTTAGGGCATTTTAAAACAAACATTGTATATTTGTTTGGAGGATCTATCTTTTTCTTTACCATATACACATGTCAAATATAAGGAAAAAAATTCTCCATGTGGCCAAAAACAATTGATTAATGCTTAACCTAGGTTTTTAGCAATTTCATCCAGATATTAGTTTGCATTTAGCCATAAAGAAATAAGAAACACTTGAGACAATGCTTATGTTAGTTACCATGATTTGATCATTATAAAGGTATCCCTGAATGGTCACTTTTGTACCCTATAACTTTGTATGACCATTATATGCCACTTAAAAATAAAAGAAATATAAAACAAAATGCAAAATGTCAGAACATTTCAACAACAAGGAAAACAAAACTAAAAGAAACATAACTTTTTGTATCTTTTTTTTTTTTTTTGGTTTTATTTCCCAAATATAAATTGGTCCTTGTATCACCTTCCCCTCTTTGTTTTTTAATCTATGGTAAAGTTGGCCACAATTAGGCAGAAAGTAACTTCTGAGATAGCCAGAAGTTTACTCAAGGTGCATGCCTTTAGGAATTAGCAATAATGCTTCATTTTCATTTCCCTACCCCATGATTTCAGCAAAAACTTGGGGACAGAACTAATGCAGACATGAAGGTTCAATGACCTAAGGTCTCAGCCACCATTTAAGGGTGCTGGGGACCACCCTTCCCATGTCTCCTCATCAGTACCTATGGGCATCTCAGAAGTCTCCACTTCAAGTATTCTGTCCTGTTATCAGACACTGTATCAAATCATACATTCTACCTTTTGTTCATAAAAATATATAGCTACATTGAGTTTTTTAGTTTATTGAAAAATACCTGCATATTTTCAGACCCTACTTCTGTATGAACCACCCAGGATAAAATTTCAAACTAATGGTGACTTTCTGATATCTGAAGAGATCCCTTTTCCTTTTAGGGTCATTGGTGATTGATAGTAACTATATCATTTTTTTTTCCAATGGCTATATCAAAGACTCTGAGGCTGTGTATATTACAAAAAAAAAAGCTTATTTAAGCAGCAGTTGGGGACTGAAAATCCAAGATTTGCTTGCTTTCTGTTTCTTACAGGGAACCAAACTTCTAATACCTAAACTTTTGGGGCACACATTAAAAACCTTACCCAAACTTGAGCATTTACTTAAACTTTTTTTTTGGGGGGGGTTGCTTTCTTAGAGCCTATCATCTGAAATTGTAATTTGTAAATTATATGTAGTAAAAAATCAGAGTGGTGTATTAGTTACTTTTCTGGTCACTGTGACAAAGTTCATGACAGAAACAACCTGGTGGAGATGGGATTAATCTTGATTCTTGGTTTCACAGTGATCAGTTCATGGTCACTCGGCCCCATACACTTGACAGAGCATCATGGGAGCGAAAGTGTGTGGTGAAGGCTGGCTTTCATGTCTTGGTAGATGGCATGGAAGGAAGAAATGGCAGTGTTCTTGGCTCTCCTCACACTTTCAGTCTGCCTCGACCCTCAGGGGATGCCGCTCGCCTGGGTGGGTCCCCATCTTTAGTTAATCATCTCTAAGAATGCCATCCCAGCAAGTCAGGTATGTGTCATGGTCTCTGAAGTGACATGAAGGTGAACACTCCAGATTCCATCAGTGGTAACAATTAGACTTTCTACAGATGACATTTCTCTGTTTCTCCCCGATATGATACTCTGGGAGATCATAAGACATTTCAAGTATGCATAGAAAAGCAACATTTGACTGTTTATGACCATCCTCCCCCATCTGTTGCTAGCCATTATTTTTATGAAATGCTCATCTGAAAGGAAAACTTGGGATTAGACAATAAGAAGGTCACAGCTGTGGGAAGAAATATTCTAGAATTTAAATTCTAAGAATGCTCACTTGGCTTCAGAGACAGGTCAAACAGCCTGCAGTCAGAGCTAAGGCCAGAGAGAGACATGTTCACAGCATCACTGGGGCTGGGGCAGAAAGACAAAGAAAGAGGAGAATGAATTTCTGAACTCAGGGGTCTGAACAAAAGAATTTCACCCGAGATCGGAGCTGAATGACTAGACTCATGTCTGCTAATAACCCAGTGTCACTTTGTGTATTCTCACTTCCTGTCAAGGAGCATTTGAATGTGTGCTTCAGTCTCAGTTTTGGTCTTGATTTGAACTGTCATGACTCCGAGATTAAGGCACACAGCATACTGGGATACAGGGGTGGTGGCCATTCTGAGTGATGAGAGCCTCCAAAGCCCAGCAAGGGAAGCCTGCGGGCATCCAAGGCACCCGGATAAGAGTGGGGAAGGTGTCTGTGGCCATGTGAACCTTATTTGACAAGAGGCTAAACTTTCACACCTGTCATCACCATGTGGCAAAATCATTTCAACAATGACACCAATCTTGTCCCACTCTGGAGCTCAATCACATGTTAATTGATTCTCAATATCCTATAATACACTGTCACAAGAACTGATTGATGACTCCAACTTCCTGAGTACAAAAGTTGAAAGATTTGAAAAAAAAAAAAATTGATAAAGCCCTCCTTTCTCCATCTTGATAAACTGATTATTTTTCTCTTGGCCACCCTCTGGTAAGCAAGCAGAACAAAAGACAAAAGGAAGAGGCAAAGGGCAGGAAGAAACATCCACAGACTGCAGTTTGTGGGTGTGTGTTCATTCCACAGTTATATTTGATACCTTTAAAAAAGTGTTCACAGGTGACTCATGAGAACGGGAGTAGAATTACTTTTGTGTAACTGATATAAGGATGGAAAACAACTCCTTCCTCTTCCTTGGGTTGGCTTACACCACAGCCTCAGTTTCTCAACACATACACACACACACTAGATTTTGAAATGGTAATTTAATTGTAAGTCAAGAAGGATCAACTTCATACGCATAGAAGCCTCAAAAAGGGAGATGGGGGGCGCAGCTGGAGTAAAACTATGGAGGAAGCAAAGCCACTACAGGGTCTAAAAATGCTGGTGGAGTTCAGATAGCTTCACTGGAGATGTAACTAGGATACAGCTGTCAAAAACAAGTGACTCAGAGAATTTTGAGAGCAAAATATTGTATTACTAATGTACTTGGATTGAGACCTACAACATTTCAGCTTGAAGTAGCTGCAGAAAGTACATTTTTCAGCTAAAAATATCAATAGGAAAAAGCCGAACCACCATTGAAATGGATGACAAAGTGAGTTTATAGCAAAAAAATACTCAAATTTATCTTTTTATGAGTTTGCTATGAATTCTTCTCAAGCTCACTGTGAGGGGAGGGGAATAGAACATGTGGTGAAGCCAGACATGCATGTGGCCTCCTTCCCTGCCAGACAAACTTTCATTCACCCTCCAAGGCCCAATCTCAATGTTATGTCTGTTAGGATGACTGTTATCAAAGATACAAGCTATATGACCTGCTGGCAAGAGGTTGAACAAAAGGCAATGTTTTGACATAGTGGGGAGGAATGGTATTGTTATAGTCACTGTGGAAACAGTATAGAGGCTCCATGGTATTCAAAACAGGTCTTCCATAGGACTGGTCACCTTCTTCCAGGAAATCTCCATCTGAGGAAGATATTTTCATGTTCACTGAAGCATTGCTCACAGTAAGTAAGATTTGGAAATAGTCTAAGTGTCTGAGGGCAAGTGAATGTGGGAACAACACTTCATTTACCACAACATGAATATAAATAGAGAAAAACTATGCTAAGTGAAATCAACCAAACACAGAAAAATATTGTGCTACCTCACTTATTTATGAAATCTTTTTAAATGTCAAATATATAGAGAGAGGGGAAATCATGAGCCTTAGGGGTATAAAGCCTGTTCTTGTCTGGCTAAATGCATATATTATTCTCACCAAGCTGTCCTGAAAGCACTACATGTAATGTTCATATTCATATGTTAAAGCTACTCTCAATTCTGGTTAGAGAAGCTTCTCTTTTCAGATGGGATGACCAAAAAGGCAACATAGTGCTGAGAAGAAGGGATGGAGGAGTGTCCAGAACTGAAACACCTCTATCACACCCTCCAAGGCTCAGGGTCCATTGTGGAAGAGGTGGCAGAAGAATGTAAGAACTAAAGGAAGGGAACAACTTCTTATAATGTAACTGTCCAGACAAAAACTGGTCTCGATATCCATGACCTCGCAGTGCCTAGAAATACCTTCATGACACCTTCATAATGGGAGAAAAAGACAATGCCATCAGAACAAAAAGGAGAGACTAACGGAGAGAGGGAAGGGATATGATGGAGAGTGGAGCTGTGAAGGGGAAAGTGTGCGAAGGGAGGGAAATATCATGGTTTATTGTCTCTAAGTACAGGAGTTGTCAATGAAAAAATAATATATATATATATATACAGAGATAGAATGAAACCAAGAGTGAGTGGGGAGGGGAAGATGTTCATATAAACATACAATGTAGCAGGTGTGTAGGATGAGCCAGTCTGGAGCTCTTGTACAGTCTTAAATATGTTATTGTATTGAAGATGTTTACTAACTTCATATAGGTTTTATGCACTCTTGTTACATACACAAAACTGGATGCATGTGTGAAATGGTGAATATGTTGATTTGTTTCATTATGGTAGCCATCTTTCTTGCTGTCTTTGTGTTCCATACAGTAGATTGTTGAAATATATACAACAAAATTCATTGAAGAAAAGAGGAGAGAAATGTATGCACAAGAGAGTGGACCACCGTCTCCAATGCCCCATCATCTCTGTGAGTGCTTGCTTGATGCTTACCTCATACCCAAGCGATTTTCTACAGTATTTCCATCATATTTGCATGCACGTGAAATGTATGGTTAGGATACTAACTTGATCATAAAGTCATTCTTTTTTAAAGAAAATATAATTTATTTATTAATTTGAGAGAGAGAGAGAGAGAGAGAGAGAGAGAGAATGGGTACCTGGGCCTCTAGCTGCTGTAAATGAACTCCAGATGCATACTCCACCCTGTGCATCTAGCTTATGTGGATCCTGTGGAATCAAACCTAGGTTCTTTGGCTTTGTAGACAAGCACCTTATCCTCTAAGCCATCTCTTCAGCTAAGAAAGTCATTCTTCTTACTAGACTGAGCTCTATAGGATCAGCTCATGCCTATTTTTTTCTTTTTCTTTCTTTCTTTCTTTCTTTCTTTCTTTCTTTCTTTCTTTCTTTCTTTCTTTTTTTCTTTCTTTTTTTTTGGTTTTTTGAGGTTGGGTCTCACTCTACCTCAGGCTGACCTGGAATTCGCTATAGAGTCTCAGGGTGGCCTAGAACTCATGGCGATCCTCCTATCTCTGCCTCCCAAATGCTGGGATTAAAGTGTGCGCCACTATGCCCGGCCAATTTTTCCTTTTTGTAAAAAAGAAATATTTTATATATTTGGGAGAGACAAAGGAAGAAAGGGTGTGCCAGGGCCTCCAGCCGCTGTGAATGAACTCCAGATGCATGTACCACCTTGTGCATCTGGTTTACATGGTCCTGGGGAATTGTATCTGGGTCCTTTGGCTTTGCAGGCAAGGGCCTCAACTGCTAAGCCAGTTCTCTAGGCCTCATAACCAGTTTTGTGTCTTTAGTGCCTGGCACAGGCCTTACCCATGAGACTCAGTCACACAGCCAGACATTTACAGTCATGTTCAGCAGGTACCTACATGTGTGCATGTCTGAAAGCTCCTGTTTAGTGGTTAGTCTTTTATTCTTGAATTATTAGGAAGAAATAGTCAGTGGCTAAAAGCCAGGAAGTTTTCACATTGGTTATAAATGGCATTTTCTTTTGGACCTATTTCTACTCAGTCGCCTAGTTTGAAGACAATGCCCAGAAAGGAAAGAACTAAGACTTCCCTAGGCAGGAGACCAATTGGACAGAGAATTTCATTCTCTCATCAGTCCTAGGTCCGAGGAAGCCCCGTCACCCAGTAAGTGTCTGCTCATTTTGTGGGAAGCATTTGCTGGCTAGAGATGTGGTCGGTCAGCAGTGAACTGTTCAGATGCCCAGGTGTTTCCTAAGAGACTGCATATCATGTACCTGCTGAATCATGAGCTTCCGTTGGATAACAATGGGACGCTTTGACAGGCCGTAGGTGGGCTGGCCCTGGCACACACCAGAGCTGCCCAATCTGAGGCTGAAAGAAGGAAGGAGAAACGTGATGCTTGACTCACCAAGAATGTTTTCATGGGAGTTCCTTCTGAGGGCATGGTGTGTGCTTGGGTCAGAAAGAGCCAGTTTTACCTAGCTAATTTATTTATTTTTTATTTTGTTTTGGGGTTTTCAAGGTAGGGTCTTGCTCTAGCTCAGTCTGACCTGGAATTCACTATACAGTCTCAAGCTGACTTCAAACTCACAGCAATCTTCCTAGCTCTGCCTTCCAAGTGCTGAGATTAAAGGTGTGTGCCACCATGCCCAGCTATCCCCCTTAATTTGAATGGGCATTCTCTCAGCCTCCTTGATGTTTCTACTTGTCATTTTATGGTACTAACATCCTTTTCATCCCCATTGCATAGGCACAAAGGCCTATTAAGAGTGGGAGTAAACCCAATTCCACTCTTTCTAAATGAGGAGAAGCTTTATAACTTTCAACCTCAAAAAGGAGTCTGAAGGTTAGAACTGAGAACAGTGAGTCCTGGAGTTCCAAGGAGACTTAAGAGATATGACAAAGGAATGAATCAGCAACTTGGAAAGGATGGGACTGTACGATTGAAGTCTAAATGTTAGCCCAGATTGCTACACACTCCATTCTCTCCATAAGTGTCTGTGTTAATCTTTTCTAATGTTTGATAAATCAGAAGAGCTCCAAAAGCCTACAGAGCATGAGAGTAAGGAAACAGAAAGGAAGATATAATGTTTAAAACTTTGCTTGAAATTCCTCATTTCTACTTGCTAAAATTTGTGAGGGATCATTGCGGCAAGAATGGTCATTGGCCAAAGAGGGGAGATAAAAGCATGAGAGATGGATGGGGACCACGGCTTCCATTGTCAGTAGAATTTTACCTGGTGCAGGGTGACTGGGGGCAAAATTCATGTAGGGAAATATAACTAGATAGAAGCCACAAGACAACGGTTTCTATGGAAAAATATCTTTGTTCAGTGTCCTACAGAGGAGCCACTTGCTTTTCATCTGAGCTCTTCCTTCTCCTCATCCACAAACTAGAATATCCTTAGCAAGCTTATAAGAGACTCAGTCATCAGAAAGTCCCCAAGTGTGATCTTCTTGTGATCTTCAGTACCTCACTGTCTGTCTTCAGGGTGCCTCTTTCCAGGTTGCTTAGTCTGCTTTGGTTGTGATAACCAAATAGCTGAGTGAGGGTGATTTATAAAGAAAAGAAATTTAGGACTGGAGAGATGGCTCAACAGCTAAATGTGCTACCTGAAAAAGCATGAGGGACTGAGGGGACATGAAATGTCCCAAGTTTGAATCTCCAGATCCCATGTAAACAGCTGGGCATGGCCGCACACACCTGTAATGCCAATCCCATGAAGGGGAGCAGTGACCAGGGAATCATGTGGGTTCATGAAAAACAGAAAGCTTCAGTATCAGGAAGAGACTGAAGGCTCAAATAAGAATGGGTTTAAAAGCAGTTTGGCTCCAACCACCTCAGGTGAGGCACTGCAAGGGCAGATACACATGGACACATCACAATATACACACCATACCACACCACAGTACAACACATATACATACAGACACACACGCATACACACACATACCACATTACACTCACATAAGCAGAAAAACAAAAGTTAAAAATAAAGGGGCTGGAGAGATGGCTTAGCAATTAAGGTACTTGCCTATGAAGCCTAAGGACCCAGGTTGGATTCCCCAGAACTCATGTAAGCCAGATGCGCATGGTGGTCCCTGTGCAGTGACTAGAAGCCCTGGCACAGCCATCCTCTCTGTATCGCTTTCTCTCTCTCTCTTCTTCAAATAAATAAATATTTTAAAAAAGTGAAAAGTAGAAGCAAAGTTTATTTTGACTCCTGGTTCTGGAGGTTAGATTAAGGGACTAATGTGATGAGGGGCTTGGGCTGCTCCCAGTAATGGCAGAAGGAGGAAGGACAAGGGTGTTCATGAGGAATAGGAAAATGTCAAGAGAAATTATAGCCTTCATAACAACCCACTACTGTGACACACAACCCATTCTCTTTTTAAAAGAATATTTTTTTATTATTTGAGATGGAAACACCAGGGCTACAAATGAACTCCAGTTGCATGCGCCACTCTGTTCATCTGGCTTTCCATGGATGCTGCAGAAACATACTTAGGCCCATAGGTTGTGCAAGGAAGCACCTGTGACTGCTGAGCCATCTCCCCAGCCCCTGTATCACCTGCTCTTAGGAGACATTTGAACACTCGTTTAGGTGGGCAGCTCCCTTGGGAACCAAGGGCTTCTTTAAGCCTCACGCCCCCCCCCCCCTCAGCATCACGACGTCAGCAATTACATGCCATCATGAGCTTGAGTGGACATATCACATCCCAGCCACAGTACACATGATCTCAGCTTAAAATGCAAAGTGGTAATCAGCTGACACTCTAGGAGGAGGGATTCTCATAGCCCTCAAACCTGCTACAAGTGAACCTTCAACAGTTGTCAAAAAGCCAAACTGTTGATCACATTGTGTACCTGCTAATTCAATGCCATAGTATGTGCTTTTTTTCCTCTCCAACTTCTTGGGGTTTGTGATATTTCTTCCCTTTTTTACATCAAATTGACTAGAAACTGTTGTGCATTCAAAAATATAACAGGCCTCCATATATGGGATATTCTAGACTGTTCATATTTATAAAGCATTAAGGGGATTTTTTTATAGTTTTTATTTTATACATATATTTTAATAGGTTATACTCTTTTTCCCCTCTCTCCTTCTCCTTCTTCTCTGGGGCCTTCCTCAAAGGGGTTATGGTATTCACTGTGGGGTCATGAAGACTTTAGCCATTCCCTGTAGGATGGGGGAGTACCATGCCTCAGGGTATTCCTATCTACTCTGTGGCTCTTATAATCTTTCTGTCCCCTCTTCTGCAATGTTCAAAGAGCTTGTTTTTTAGGAACACTTAATGCTTTGGGGAAATATAATATATTATTAAGGGAACAAATGAGAAAAAATAACAACAAAACTTTACATATAATAGGATCTAAAAAGTTTATGTGTAATATATTTATGTTAATATTTGTATAATAGTTCAGAGCTATTTTTATTTGTTTTGTCAGGGTTTTTTTTAAGATAGGGTTTCCTTACATAGCTTGGGATGGCCTTGAACTCGCCATGTTGCTCAAGCTGGCCTGGAACTCAAGATCCAAGGTCCTGCTCTCTCAGCCTCCCGAGTGCTGAAATTATCTGCCTGCAGCGCAATTGGATCAGGATCTACATTTTCAAAGATTTACATATTACTAATATAAAGAAAAAAATGTAAAAGGATGTTCTCTAATTTTAAGGAGCCATAAAAGAGTATATGACATTCAACTTTCTGTTTTTAAAATTTATTGATGTCTCTTCCTGTGTCTATATATGTGTGCATGTATGTGATGTTGGGGGGGTGCATGCCATAGCACATATGTGGAGGCCAGAAAACACTCTCAGGGGGTTTGTCCGTGGCTCCCACCTTCTTTGTGACAGGGTCTCTGGGTGTTTTGCTGCTGTGTGTTCACCAGTCTCCTGGCCCATATGCTTCTGGATTCTCCTGACTTAGCCTTCAAGCGTGGAGGTGCATTGGGCTTACAGACATGCAAGACACTTTGTGTCTGAATTTATGTGGGTGCTAGAGACTTGAACTCAGGTCAGGAGGCTTATGAGTATGTGACATTAATCATTTTCTCCAATCCCCTAACATTCTCCTTTCTAAAGCTCTGTGTAAAGAAGGGTACTCATTCATTGAACTGACCATATCCATCTTACTAAAGTATATAGAAGTTCTGCCTACGTTTAACATATGAAAATAACATTTTAGCACACTCAGGTATAAGATTAGAACACACATAAAATACAACAATCAAATGAAAAGGAATGCTTGCTGTTTTGGGCAATTTGAAAACATGATCCTTCTCCTACTTTTATTCACATGTGACATTTCAGGAGAGATTTATGCAAGACTGATCTAGATAGAAAAACACCAACATAAACAAATCCACCTGTTAGATCACCTGTCTGCTAGTTCTATAAAGTCACAAATATGGTCTCTGTAAGGTCAACCATACCATATTTCCTATGAATTAACAGTAGGAATTGCAAACTACATGACCCAGGTTCTATGACCGATAACTTCATCTCCACATGCTGCTGTGTCCTACCTATGAAGATGCAAGCTTTCAGTGAATAAAACCTCATTCAGAAGGTTGCTCACTCTCGCTGCCTTCTGAACTATGTTTGTATGAGAATGCATTTATTACTGAGAAGGCTCAGGAGGGTCCCCTCAGCCTTTAGCCTTTTGTTTTCTGCGGAATTCTTTCTCTGGCTCCTGTCTTGGTTCTAGCAGGTGACCTGTTCTCCTGAGAATGCCTGAGTTAGCTTCCTGTTCCTTTACATTCTCACATGCAAGGTGGTCACTCTGACCCTCTTCCTTTCCCGAGAGAAGCAGGAATAGCATAGCAAGAAACCTGCAATTTCTAGGTGGCCATGCATGGTTGTTCATTTTGCAGAGGAGTAGATATGAAGAGGACAAATTGAGATGCTGGTATACAAATGCTAAAAACACTCAAATTTCTGAATGGAGCGAGCTGTGGGCCCAATACTCTATGCCCCATAAAGGCTGTTTCTTGACTTATTCAGTGACTTCCCCTACATCTGGGTACTGACTTGTATGAGGCAGGAAATGGAGAGTTCTTAAAGAAGCGATGGTCAACAGGTGTTTATCTTCCTTACTCACATCCCTCAGCTATGGAATGGTTAAACAATTCATAGGAATCACCTTATAGGTCTCTCTTTTGGGGGGGGAAGGGAGAGTTTGTGTGTGTTCGTGTGTGCATATATGGATTCATGCCTGCCAAAGCATATGTGCAGAGGTTGGAGGATTGTGTATGTCATGCCTCACTTAAGGCATGTTCCTCATTGTTCCCCACTGTGTCTACCAGGGAATCTGGCCCTCCAGCCGCCGGGGGATTCTCTTGTCTGTCTCCCTTCTCACAGTAAGCACATAAGCATTTCAGATGCTCACACTACAGAGTCTGGCATTACCTGGGTCCTGGGATCCAAGCGTAAGTAGTCATACTTGCATGGCAAGCACTTTATTCACTGACCTGTCTCCCTAGCCCCACCTTATGTTATGACCTAAGGAAGAACATTTGCTACATAAATCTTTTCAAGTGTAAGTATGTGTGCCCATGTTGAGACACATTTCTGATCATAAATGACACCATTATTGGGATGAGCTGGGAAATGAAAGCCCTCCCACCTTCCTGGAAATCTATGCAGAGTTGTCGCTTGAAGGAAATGACATTTTAGAATGGTTTCTTTTTTGGTTACCTTCCAAGACCTCTACCAACCTAAGCTGGTTATTTTGCAAAATCTGCACATTCAGACGCAATGGTGAATGACTTCTAGCCTTGTGAGCTCTTGGCTGGATGAGCCTTTTTGACACAGTGGAGCATCTGCCTGCTTGACACATGAGGCGTGGGACAGTCAGAGCGGATATTGGGTGTGCAGCTAAGAGCCAGAGCCAGGGCCATTCCTTGAGTTGCTTATCTGCTCCAGACTTCCCTGGCCAAGGGGTTCCTGAGAGCACTGTGGAGGTCTCTACTGGCCTGGGGGGCTGTTTGATTGCTGCACCTGCCCCTAATCTTCTGGCTTCCATTTCTTGACAAACGAAGACAGAGTAATCCCATTCCATCAAAAGGCAGTTCTGATGAGGGGCTTGTGTCTACCTCTGCCCCACCTCCTTGTCACCCGTCCCTCGTTTCTGGCCAGAGCCCAGCTGAGAGGAGGACGGTGCTAAGAGCAAAAGCTGTAGAAAATTTCTGCTACTGAGGAGAAAGCCCAGCCTCCTGTCTAAATGGAGCTAAGGTAGGAGAACAATACTTTAGCTCCCTGGGAACTTCATCCTGGCTCAAGGGAAGGGTTGCTTGCCTGCTGTAATGGGGGTAGGAAGAGACTGTCCCTCAGGATGTAGCCCCTGGAGGGAACTTGTTGGCCTCACAGGCTCATACCCTGCTGGCAGAACAAACAAGAAGGGAGGTTGTCTGGGTGGACAAATAAGACCCAGCTGGTGGTCTGCCTGTGGGAGGAGTCCTGTTCCCTTTTATCCAGGGTGGGATAGATGACTTGAAGTTGGCTGAGCATGTGAGAGCAAGAAAGGAGATTCGGATACTTCTTGCAAAGGGGTAAACATCTTTTAGGTTCAGCTCCTGGTGTGGACCACCTGTGCTGTTTCTCATCTATTCAATTCAGTCTATTCATTCATTCAACAAACATTCCCTTGGGTGGTGCTCCTTGAAAGGTGCTAGATGCTGGGGAGGACACATAAGGCTGCATGATCTCTGCCCACAAGCAGCTCACACTCCCTTCCAAACCTAGCCATTGTCTTCCTCGTGGCAGCTTAAAACAGGTGCCGTGGCCCCATCTGGAACCAGGATTCAAGGTTGACTCTTACCACAGGAGACATGGGTAGAAGGTGACCAGAGACATAACCAGGCAGCATAGCTATGTGCAAACAAGGGTACAGATGCCCGGGTCCAGTCAAGCATGTGGGACCACCGAGGTGGGGCTAAGTCACATCTCCGCCCTGTACCTCTTGCATTCCATCTTTAGGACCCTGTCTCCCTCTTGCCCAGTTTAGCTTTCTGTGGTTGAGGGCTTTTTAATCCAAATATGAACACAGAAGAAGTATTCATGTCAACACGTTTTATTGCAATAGCAGCTCATAACTTATTTTTGGAATTTGCAGCCTTTCCCTTGAAATAGCTCAGTAGGCATTTAATCACCCAAGCCATGGCCACCGAGTCTTATGGGAGGACCATGCCCAGTGTAGTTTGTGCCTTCACGACAAAGGTTTGTCTTGGAATCATCCTTTCCTCCTAAAACAACAACAAAAAAGTAGCTACCAATACCTCAAGCATTTTGTTTGTTTGTTTTTGTTCCCCCTGAATGTTCTCTTTCTTTAAGCTGGTCTTACAGCTGGGTGGTGAATTTAAATGTTCTGTCTTCTTAATGACTAATTAGGGATAAAAAAAATCTAGACATGTAATCCTTCCTCCCCTAATTTCAAACAAGAGTTACTCATTTTTTAAAACAGTTTTACAAACTCTGAGGTCCTTCTTGTTTTGACTTAGGAAGGAAAAAGGAATACATAGCAACATTTGGGTTGGGATTATAGGTGGTTTAATTTCATGCATTTGGTTCTGGGACCCTGGTTGGAAATTGTCAAGAAGAGTGATACCCCAAATTTTACACTCACAAAAGGGATTAAAAAGTAGATTAAAAACTTTAGACATTCACTCAACATTACACAGCTGACTGAGCTCTGACCAAACTTAGAACTCGAGTCACTTGGGACTTGGTTCCCAGGCATCTCTGCTGAGTCACACTAAGGTTCCTGACTCTATGTTACATGTTTTCTCCTCTAAAGAGAAGAATAAGAGGCTGGTTAAACATGTCATGTCATAATGATAGTATGATGTCAATAGAAAAACAGGTTAATGGAACAGAATAGAAACCCAGAGAAGTTAAGCATATACAAAATTCTGTATGTAATGAAAGTTGCTTTCAAGACATTAGGAAAAGCAAAGATTACCAAAACAGCTCATTAAATTGGAAGGGGCGGTGGGATAAAAATAACAGCCTTATATAAAAATATACTTATATACATTCTAGATAAAATTATGATTTCTTCAGAATTATATATTTTCAGGCAACAAAATCAATATAAAAGGAATAGAAGAATACATAATTTTACTATAGGAGAGTCTTGTGCAAGCATAGCAGCAAAGACTTTTTTTTCTTTTTTAATACCTCATTTATTTATTCATTTATTTGAGGAGAGAGGGAGGGTCAGAGAGAAGAAGAGAGAAAGAAAGAGATAGAGAGAAAGAGAGAATAGGCATGCCAGGGCCTCCAGACATTGCAAACGAACTCCAGATGCATGTGCCACATTGTGCATCTGGCTTATGTGGGCTCTGGGGAATCAAACCTGGGTCCTTAAGCTTTGCAGGCAAGCACCTTAATCACTGAGTAATCTCTCCAGTACCCAACATTTTTCTTTTTAATAAATGTATCCCCCAAAAGTAAATAAGCATTATGTCTGACTAAACAAGACTACTTTATGGTTGGGGACCGTCACAGATAAAGCAAATGTTAAGCACACATGAGGTCCTGACTTTTATTCCAAGCACCATCAGAAATAAATAATCAAGCAAATCAATGCAAATTTCTAAGTAGATGCATTGACACAAACATACACCATGATATATGTGGTAGAGGAAAAACTAATATCTTTACTGTATGAAGAGAGTTTATAAATATATAAGAAAAGATATGATGATAAATCAATTGAAAATTGAGCATAGGATGCAAATTGTAGCATTCCTTTAAAAGAGAAATAAAAATATATGTCAAACATATGCTTCAATTTGATAGCCTGATTTGTAGTCAGGTGAAGTTTTCAATCACAGCCATACTGAATTTATTTATTACATGATATAATTTATTATGATGAGTTTATAATTACATTATATATCAATATATATTCAACATTCATCCTTTAAAGTTGGTAAATATTTTTGCTTGAATGAACATGCCCAGCTCTTCTTAGAATATTCAGGAAAAGGGGCTTGGAGAGATTGCTCAGTGGCTAAAGGTGCTTGCTTGCAAAGCCTGATGGCCTGGGTTCAGTTCCTCAGTACCCATGTAAAGCCAGATGCACAAAGTTGTGCATGTGGCTGGAGTTCATTTGCTATAGCAGGAGGCAATAGTGTCCATTCTCTTTCTCCAAATAAATAAACATATTTTTAAAAAAGAAAAAATACAGAAAAATAAGCATTCATTCCATACTTATAGAAATATACTTTGGAATATTGATATTGAAATACTAAGATCTGAAAAATGCATCCTCTGAGTTGGGCATGGTGGTGCACAACTTTAATCCCAGTACTGGGGAGGGAGGCAGAGTTAGGAGAGTTCTAGACTGAATTCCAGGTCAGCCTGGGCTACAGTGAGACCCTATCTTGAAAAAAGAAATTGCTTCCTCTGGCTGGGTCAGTGTGGCAGTGCTGGCTGGACGTGTGCAAGACCCTGGATTGAATCACGAGCAACTTAAAACACAACAGAACAATGCTTTTAGATGGGCATAGGGGCACATGTCTCATCTGAACACTTGGGAGCTGAGGCAGGAGGACTGGAAATTCAGCCTAGACTACATAGGGAGATCCTAGATTAAATAAATAAATAAATACATGTTTCCTGTATGAAGTAGGATATATAACATGTTAGAATATCAGATTTTCCTAAAGATAATAAGAAGGAATTGAGAAAGTTAAATTCACTGACAAATATATGTGTGCGCATAATATAAATATATGTGTATGTTACAAAAAATGACAGAAATAATCTCAGTAACCAATAAAAAAGACCCTAACTTGTCTTGCAAAGCTCAGGGAACATTTCAGAAGAGGTGGTAGAAAAAATGTGGGGAAGAGAACTTTGGGACACTATCCTCTGGACATGAAGTGACCAAGGCATTCCTGACCTCACAGCGGATGCTGCTGCCTCTGTAAGAGCTGCACGACGAGGAGCCATCAACATTGTGACATGAGCGAGGGAGGGAAGGGGCTAAGAGAAGGAGACATTAGAAGAAGAACTACTTAGAAAGAAGAAAGGGCTCCGCGGAGTGGGATTCGGGGCTCAAAAAAGGACAATGGGAGAGGATTATGATCAAATTACACTATGTTCCTGTATAAAATTTTCTTAATAATAAAGTCCAACTTGGGCTGGGGAGATGGCTCAGCAGTTAAAGTCACTTGCTTGAGAGGCCTGACAGGCCAGGTTCCATCCCCCAGGCCCTACGTAAAGCCAGATGCACCAAGTGGTGTGTGTGCTCAGAGTTCATTTGTAGTGGCTGTAAGCCCTTGCACTCTCCCTCTCATTCTCTCTCTCCTTGCTCATAAATAAATAAAATATTTTTAGAAGTCCAGTTTACAGTATATATACATGGGATTGGAATAATGTAAAGACACAAATCTTACAGCACAAAACAAAACTTTTACTATGGAACAATTAGCACTATATTCACTAGGGGAAACTTTTCCAAAATGTACAAGCATTTGTTTATTTATCCAACACTTTTAACTGCTGAAATTACTATGTAAGTAATAATAACTTAGGTATGTATTGTGAAGAAAATGCATAAGAATGGTTACTTTTAAGTATTGAAAATTACAATGAAGATACTGAAAAAGGATCCTAACCTCACCATTGTCAATTTGAACAAACATGTGAGACTTTGAAAATCAAAGATCAGTAATGAGGTGATGACATGTCAAGGTTGCTTTAAAATACACCCTCTTTCAAAAGTGTGTCATGCTTTACCATCCTTTTCCCCAAAGGTATACAAAACATGTCAGCCTTTTATTTCGCTAAACTCCTTCTTTTAAGAATTTAATAATAATGGTACAATGGAATCAAGAGCAAAATTGTTCCAGGTGATTTTTTTTTCTTCTTAATGCCAATTGCCAGGAGCTAACAAATGAACTTTGATGCATGATTTCAGTCATAGCTTCCTGGATGCTTCAGCAGTTCAGGAGGAAGAGTTTGAGGTACAGGGCGCGGCTCCAGGACATGCCTTGGTCTCTGGGTTGCCAAGCGTATCTGGGCTCCCTAAATCAAACTCTCCTAAGTGTCTGGACCGAGAAGACCCATAGACAGCAAAGCTGAGCGGTGCGTCAGGGGTGTGTGAATGCTTTCCTCCCTGCTGCGTGAGGGTCCTTGCACTGTGTGAAGACCGCTGAAGAGTGTGTGAGCTCAGCTCTGGGAGAGCCGCTCGGCTCTTCCGAGCATTCAAGCACAAGGATATAGATTATTACCTCCAAAAGATGTTAAATGAACTACCTGTGCTTGAAATTATGAGACACGGTTACTGAATATCAAAATTGTTCTTGTTGCAGAAGTGCCCAAGATATGACTCCTTTTTTACAATAGACTTATTATCTGGGTTTGTAAATCATCCAGTTGCCCCCACTCCCAAATGTCTTTTGAATTCTTTCACTTTCAAACCAGAGTTTTTCAGTGCCAACCTGCTCTGCTTGCTAATTCTATTTTCTGTAGCTATTCTCCCATTATCCTTCAGTCAGTCTTGTTCAGACCCATTCTCCATAACAATCCACTGAAAGTAAACTCACTCAGAATCCGTGGACTGGGGAAAGGCACAATGACTAAAAGCACTTGCTTACAAAGCCTGCCAGCCAGAGCTGAATTTCCCAAGACCCATGTCAAACCAGGAGCATAAAGTGGTGCCCGAGTCTGGAGGTCATGTGAAATGGCAAAAAATAATAATTAAAATAAATTAATTAATAAAACACCCTGTCAAGCTCACACCCTCTTTAAAATCAATAAATAAAAAATATAGCTTTCCTTAAAAAGGAAAAAAAAAAAAAAAAGAATCCAGCGTTGTGAAGTGTGAAGCCCATCACCTTGTTGATCCTCCCCCACGTGTTCTCTCTGAAGCATAGCAGATTACAAGACACCTGTCTTCTCTGGCTCTCCTCACCAACGGCTTACATCTGGACACTGCTGTCATTGGCCTTCAATGTCTATCTTTTCTTGTCCCTTGATCTTTCTCATGTAAACTCGCCATATCTCTTAATGTCATCTGTCTTCCTATATTTGGGAATTACTCTCTCCTGGACTGAAGCTCTTCTGGAAGAGATCTGTGGGCTTCACCCTACTCCATGTTCAACCTCAACCCTTACTATCATGGAAGTGACCTAAACTCTAACTCCCCCCAACTAACTATCCAGTCCCCACCCTTTCTCTGGGATGATCCTTCTAAATCAACACACCTCAGTCAACAACCCGCAGGGCCCAAGAGACTTAGTATATATGAAGAATAGCTATTCCCCCTTAAGATGTTTCACTAGCTCTTCAGAAAAGCTGTCATCAGTATTCGAAGCCCCAAGGCCTGCTAAGACCTTCAGAAAAAGCTGTCATCAGCATTTGAATCTCCAAGGCCTGCCTGTGACAACAAAGCAATCTCCACCTGCAAAGGCACAGTCAGGATCCGCTCTGCAGGAACGTGCATGGTGTTCCATTTCTGTTCATAGGACTTCACATCACAACAACTAGGTGGACAGAACACAAAGATCATGATGCTCAGCACTTTAGACCATCCATAGTTCCAACAAGGGACCCTTTGGCGTCCACGGTAGCATCTTCCATGACTAGAAATGGTCTCTGAAAGCACATCTCTGTTCTGGAGTTCACTATACAAGCTTCCTTCCTCTTGGAGCTTCTATTTATTCGTAAAGTCTAAAACTGCTGAAATATTATTTGGAGCAAGAAATCTACATAGCATAGAGATTAAAGGCATGATGTTGAATGTTCAATGGAGTTACGCTGGAATATCCCACTTGATTATTTACTAATTGACTTTAGACACATTCCTTGGCTTCTCTAGCTTCTATAGAACAGCACTGCTTCTCATCTCTCTCATAGAGTTCTGAAAGACACTAAAGCTATGGGTCCAGAGAAGGCCTTAGTGTGGCCGAGCAGCTGCTCCTGCCCAGGAGGGTGCTGGACTCTCCCATCCCCCTGGGTGGTGTATAACTGGCAGTTTCCTATGGCCCTCGCCATATTCCTTTACGTGGGTCACTTTCTGACTCTAGTGTGTGACCTTGAACACAGCCCTTCAGAGGTGATTTCTAGGTTCCACAGAGCTAAAATCAGTGTCAGTTATGAGAGATTTCACAGTATCTGTGTGTTAAGAATCATGTTAGGGGTCTGAGGAGATGGTTAAGTGGTTAAAGCTGCTTGCTCTGCATGCCTGCCAACCAGAGTTCAAATCCCCAGCACCACTGACAAGCTAGGTGCAAAAAGTGTCTCACATGTCTGTAATCCTAATGCACCTATGACAATGGGAGGCTGAGCCAAATCACCCTGAAGCTTCTGGGGCCAGCAAGTCTGGCTTTCCCAGCAGCAAAGAAAGACCCTGTCTCAAAAAACAAACAAACAAATAAAAGAAAGGAATGACAGGAAAGGAAAGGAAAGGAAAGGAAAGGAAAGGAAAGGAAAGGAAAGGAAAGGAAAGGAAAGGAAAGGAAAGGAAAGGAAAGGAAAGGAAAGGAAAGGAAGGATGAAAAAAGAATTGTGCTAATAGGTTCTAGCATGCAGAAGCATGCATTTTCAACTTACAAAGAGCTCAAAGAAGCTCTCATAGACTCTGGAACTACACTGAAGCTCCCTCCTTGGGCCTGACTTTATAGGTTTATGGTTTATGCTGGAGTCTGGCAGAGCCTGGCACTGGGCTCTGTAAAAAACTGTGCCACTTTCCTTCTGAAAAGCCTCTGCTGACTTCTGATGCCCACAGAATCAAACCTCAGAACCGTGTCCTACGAGGGCTCTGCTCCACCACACGGTTTCTAGAAGCATCTGGATACTCCTTGCACTGCGAAACTCGCTAATAATGACACGTGCTGTTGTCTAGCTGGCCAGCAACACACATGCTTGCCTCTGTCTTTCCAGACTGGGCAGTCCACCGAGAGTTTTATCCCCTCATGGCCGGCCACAGCTGTT
Source organism: Jaculus jaculus (assembly GCF_020740685.1). Classification (NCBI taxonomy): domain Eukaryota; kingdom Metazoa; phylum Chordata; class Mammalia; order Rodentia; family Dipodidae; genus Jaculus; species Jaculus jaculus. The sequence continues at coordinate 104,440,450 of NC_059109.1, forward strand.
TCAGTAGTGATCTCTCAACGCATTTCCCACACTTTAGTCAGGCTTTGGTTCTATCTGCACTTGGTGAAACTGTGGAAGTGCTACACTCAGTGCCAGTTACGAGAGATTACACAACATCCATGCAGTCAAGAACCTTGTTAGGGGTCTGGGGAGGTGACTAAGTGGTTAAAGCCACTTGTTCTGCATGCCTGCCAATGAGAGTTCAAATCGCCAGTACTACTGGCAAGCTAGATACAAAAAGTGCCCCACATGTCTGTCACCCTAGTGCCCCAATGACAATGGGAGGCTGAGCCAGATAATCTTTTTTATTTATTTTTATTTGTTTATTTGACAGACAAAGAGAGGCAGAGGGAGAGAGAGAATAGGCATGCCAGGGCCACTAGACTCTGCAAATGAATTCCAGGTGCATGCACCATCTTGTGCCTCTGGCTTACATGGGTTCTGAGGAATTGAACCTGAGTCCTTTGGCTGTGTAGGCGAGTGCCTTAAGTGCTAAGCTGTTTCTCCAGCCTGAGTCAGATCATCTTCAAGCTCCTGGGGCCAACATGGTGAGTGGAAGGCTTTGGGCTGCTGGTCATGTGCCTTCTACTTATCCCACAGAGGACCACACAATTCTCTTTGGTTCTATAAAAGCCCTTGCTTCTTCTTCCTCCTCCTCCTCCTCCTCTTCCTCCTACTTCTTCTTTGTTTCTTCAAGGTAGGGTCTCCCTCTAGCCCAGGCTGACCTGTAACTCACTATGTAGTCTCAGGCTGGCCTCAAATTCACTGTGATCCTTCTACCTGAACCTTCTGAGTGCTGGGATTAAAGGTTGGTGCCCCCAGGCTTGACTGGTTCTCTGTTAAACACACTTATTGAACTGCATTTCATGTACTGCAAAATGAACTCATTTAAAATATATAGCTCATGTGCCTGGGAAGATGGCTGTGTGAGTAAAGGGCTTTTGTTGCAAGTCTGAGGACCTGAGTTCAGCTTTGCAGAACCCACATAAAAGCCAGGTACAGTAGAGAAGTCTGTAATCCCAGTGCTGGAAGGCAGAGATAGGGGTTCTCTGGGGCTTGCTGGATAGTCTGGCCCAATGGGTGAGCTCCAAGTTCAGTGTAAGGCCCTGTCTTACACACACAGTCATGTACATACATGCAAAAAATAATGAAATATACAGTTCAGCACCTATGCCCAGACTGTAAAATACCACATCACTCTGGAACATTTTAGTCACCTTCCATAAGAAATACCCAAATGTCTTAGCAACCATTCTGAATTCCCACCCCTGCGAACTTTAAGACAAACTGGATCTCCAAGAGGCTAATTGGGCCTCAAAGCAGAAAGAAGCACAATAGTCCTTTGTGGATTGTGGGGTCACAGAGTGTGTGCTCCTGGAGGACAGAGACAGGACTTTACTGCCCTGGCTGGGATATGTTCCTGTTGTTTCCCCACCAAAATAAACATCCACTGAGAGCCCCATTCTGTACCCAGACCTCACCAATGAGCCATGACCTGCCATCTCATGTAAACATCCGCCAATCAGGGCCTCTCATGATTGCACTCTTCATTTACATAAAACTAACCAATCAAATTTGAACATTTTGAATCTCTCAACTGCGTTTCAGACCAGATTGGGACCCTGAGAGACATCTCCTGTACACGCTCTTCCCAAAGCTCCCTATCAATGTGCACAGAAAGCTGTGTTCCCTGGGTTTGACACCTGCTTATTGCAATCAAGACTTTCTTTTCTCTTCTGTTCTTCCCTAGTGAGTTTTTGAGACACTCCCAATCCCAAGGACCGGGAGGTCACACAACTGAATCAAGCCTTACATCATCTCTCGCAGCACATAATGTTCTCAAGAGCCGTCCGTCTTTCACATGGACCCCTGTGTGGCTCCTCTTTATTGCTGAGTAATGTTCTCTTGTTTGGCCAGGCTATGCTGCATCTGCTTGTCCACACTCAGTTGATGAACACAGGGCTCGAGTCCCTTTTTCTAGTTATCATTTTCAGGCCCAGAGAAAACAAGCAGAAGGGATAAATGATGCCCACAGTTTGCACAGGTGTCTGCTGCCCTGCCTCACTGGTGTCCTCGCCTGAATGTGTGGACCTCTGTCCTTGATAATGATTCCCTCCCCTTGTGCTGTGGTCAGATTTCATTTACCTAGAGGTCTGTGTCTTCATTCAAAGACTCTGAGGCATAGGGAAGGGCTGTGCAAGATCTTTTCTTCGGCTATGAGCCTGTATTATTGGGCATTAGTTACTTCAGACCATTAGCAATGCATTGTGCAGAATTCCACATTCACCTGTATGTGAACATATATAAATTTACTCCCACACACAAAAGTGGTCTGCTTTAATTTTTATTTAATTGCACATGTGTCTGCATCTGTGTGTGTGTGTGTGTGTGTGTGTGTGTGTGTGTGTATGTGTGTGTGTGTGTGTGTACATGTGCATGCACCCTAGGGCCTCTTACTACTGCAAATGAGCAATAGACACCCGCACCACTTTGGCCTCTAGCTTATGTGCATGGCTTGGGAATTGAACCTTGGCTGGCTGGATTTGTCAGCAAGTTCTTTAACAACTAAGCCATCTTTTCAGCTTGCTTGATCTCTCTTTCTCTCTTTCCCTCTTTCCTTTCCATTGTAGGCAGCATAAGAGCTTCCTTTCAAACATCATTTGGGAAAGTTAAACACATTTCTGTTAATGACAAAGTGCCCCACCCACTTACCTGAGAACCTCCAGCTTAACCTTGACTGGCAAAGGTGGGAAGCATGCCTGCATTACCTGTATCCCGACAGTCCAGCTACAATTTGTCCACAGATGAGAGGTTCCTTTGGGGACATCTCTTAAAGCATTGTGCTCTTTGTGGTTCGAAATGAATATTTAGAGGCTGGAGAGATGGCCCAGCAGTTAAGCCACTTGCCTGAAAAGCCTAAGGACCCAGGTTCTATTCCCCAGTGCCCATATAATGCCAGATGCACAAGTTGCTGCATGCATCTGAGTTTGTTTGTAGTGGCTACAGGCCTTGGTGCACCCACTCATTTCCTTCCTCTCTCCCTCAGCCTCTGCCTCTCTCTCTCTCTCTCTCCTTGCAAATAAAATGCTTTTTAAAGATGAATATTTATTTTAAAATGCTTATTTGTCAGCTATAGAAATAAATGTATAAATACTGCCCCACAAAAAGATTCTTCTCTCATTAAAACTATATCCGCCAAATACTTTTCTCCTTCATTGTATTTTTCTCAGAGTGTTTTTTGCTCTATGATGGCTATATTTTTAGTATAGCTCAAGTTAGGTCACTGTTTTTCCTTCCATCAGAGGAATAACTCATTTTATAGGTCCTTTTCCATATTCAATTTTTGGATGTGAGAATGTGTGGAGTAAGATACCAACATGGATGCCTGCAAATGTCTCGGAGAATTTTTCTGCACACTCAAAGCCTCCTGTGTGAACAAAAATTCCATGTTCCTTCACCACCACCAATGAGTGCTGACTTAGCTGCAGGGAAAGCGGGTTAAGAATGTCGTGGAAAATGCAAAAGTGGTTGATTTAAACAGCCTATAGGAATTGTCTGGGTCCAATTCACTCCACCTAGGCAGTGTGAAAGTTTCTCCAATTAATTATTTTCTAGCAACCCAAATAAATGATGATCTTACTCTTGTCATCAAATGATATAAAACAAAGGTGTGGGGAAACAGTACTCAACATATAGCAAAAACACTAGCTTTTAAGATATTTCTTTGCCCCCCTCCCGCCCTCATTTTTCCTAGCTGAAAGCCAACATTACTAGCTAAATAGACTGATTAAATTCATGGTAATGACATACAATTCATGAGGTAGGATTTTTTTTTAATCCTTTCTTATTCACCAATCCTCACTCCATGGTTTCATTTTGGAGTTTATCAGAGCGAAATGCTCTCGCGCTGCACTCCCATTCCTGTTTGCTGACAAGTTCTACTTGAGTAAGTCGTATTTGGACAACCATATATTTCATTTAGGCCTTTTGCAATGACTGGGCCAAGGTCAGTTTCATATTCCACTGAAATCATAGAGTGACACTTGAGATAAACAGAATGTTTACTCTTTCCATGTGAGCCCAGGCTGATATGTAAATGCATCCTGATTCTTTCATCAAATTTGCATTTCCCCTCTTAACCAAACACCACAGGGTTCCAAACCAAACAGTTTTAATGATGGTCAACTCTTTATGACCAGTGGCCATATCAGAGAAAAAGAAACAGCAATTTAGATTAAAATGCAAAGCGCAGTGCAACATAACTCTCCTCTCCAGGTTGCTGGTAATTGGATAAACTTCTCAAAAGAGAGGTGCCTGGATGCTTTGCTGCCCGACAGTAATTACTGTGGCCTCTGGCTTTGCCAGCCCAGTGTGGCACCCCCTTATCTCCTACCAACACGCTTACTCACCTACCATTGCGATTATTTTATTCTTCTGATCAAATAAATTAAGTATTTCTAAACAGATTCTTAATATTTAAAGGGAGAGCGGAGCAAGCACAGTGGAAGACGATCCTCCATCCAGAAAAAAAAAAAAAAAAAACAAGGCCAGCAAATAATAACAGGAGGGCACATGACAAAAAAAAAGTCAGTAGCAGAGGTGAGGAAGCTAGAAGGGGGATCTGAGGGAGGAAGGGGAGAACTTCAGGGGTGGGTATAGTAGATGTGTAAGTAAAGAGGCAGAATACCAGGGTGGAATGGTCTAAGACAGGTTTTGTAGATAATTGGCTTCCTTGAAGATGATTCTGTCTTGGATATAATTCTACAGAGGCGAGTTGCTCCCTGGGGCAGGGGGTGTGTCACAACCTAACTAAGGTGAGCTGGAAGCTTTTTGGTAAGAACCTAAGAGTATCCAAATAGCCTGCAGGGGGGCCCCTTGAAAAGCCACGACCAGGAGCTTAAATCTCTGAAGCATTCAACAAGAGGGAGAGCTGAGGGGTGAATTCAGTACCTGTGTTTGTTCTCCATTCTTTTGAACAAAGAAAGCTATTTCTATGTTATGAGTTCACAGAATACAGGGGATTTCGCAATGGGACCACACAACTTATTCCTGCTGGGCTGGGCTGGGGCTGGAGCAGGGTGTGACTCCAGAGGAGCCCCCAGAAAGAGCTAGAGTCTTCTGGGCAGCTTGGGAGACAAGGGCTGCATTCGGGCACCGCAGCTCTCCTTCTTGTTCCGAGTTTTATTTCAGCACCTAAAATGTTAGCAAGTTCAAAGCAAAGGGTCTACGAGACAGGCGGCACAAAGAAGAAAAGAAAAAAAAAAGTGACATTCTTTGTAGCGCTCCGGGATTCTGTTTCCTGTAAGGAATAAAAAATGAAGACTTGGCCCTGAGCCTTGCTAGGCTACTGAAGATCTCCCACTTGGAATGTCAGACACATCAGTAAACGACTCGATCCAGCAACAGAGCTAACATAATTCACGCCATTGATACAAGAGGAGTGTCTATACCCAACTCCAGTGCTTGTCTTAGAAAAAGGACGGCGAAGAAAAAAGAAAGAAAGGGAAAGAGAACGGGGGTGTGGGGGAGAGGCGGAGGACACAGTTTCCTTTTCAGTGTGGCTGTCAAATGGCGATCTAATGTGACCGGGCTGCAGGAGAGCAGATAGCTTTTCTGAAGCCTGCAAGTATTTCTGCCATTCACGGCCGGAGAATGCCACACACAGTCTGTTTGTTCAACATAAGCAAACAGATTGTAAACTGGCTGATAATTTTTGTACTGACAATGTCATTTACAGCTGTCAGCCTTTCGTCTGCCTTGTTTGCTTTATTCAAATATGAACCAAGTGGACGTCCCTTCCAGCGATTTCTTCTGCATTAAAATCACATCCATTCCCTTCCAAGCTGTCTTATCTAAAATTCATTGGAGGCCAATCAGTTGGCTGGATGCTTTGTTGTTTCCATGGAGGCAAGAAGTCTAGTGTGCACTTTCCGGGATTAGGAAGTTTCCGATTTACAGGCCTGAAGTGCTTCTTTGATAGTATACAGGCAGGACGGCTAAATATAATGTTAGGTCTGGGCTGAGAAGCCTTGTTTTAAATATGTACTCCATCCCAGTTTGCAGTTCTAGTGTCCAACACTCCTGTCCTTGCCTTTTCAGATGCATTCTACAATGTGCTGCCTTCGGGACATGTACGGGACTTGCCCTCCCTGCCCTCTGCCAGGACAACAGCTCTGAAGGCTGGTATTGCTAACCTTCTCCAAGGAGCCTGGTTGGGGTCTGATGGCCTGCCAGGGCATCATTCACGAATCTTGAAGCCTCCTCTACTTTCGGAGGACTTCATGGTGCTTTCTGTTAAATAATTCGCATCTAGCTGGTGGCAGAGAGCAGGTATAGCATTGAAACTTTTTTCAGCAAGTCCAAGTGTGCTGTTCTTTTGAAAAGATAAGCCAGCAGTTCCGTGATGGGTCTTGATGTACCTGATGCTGGTAAAGAGGCTGTTTTGCGCACAGTGCTGAGCTCATCCGTGGGTCAGCAGGCCACATCAACTCAGGGACATCCATCCACTGCAAAAAGGGAGCCTGCTGCCGACTCAGGAAAGGAGCACGGCTTGCTATTCCAGGTCTCTGTTGTCATTCCAGCAATAAGTAGGCCAAACACCATCAGCTGTGCCTTGTGACATTCAATGGTTAAGCTAGAACTTAGACAGCTTCACATTGTTGACTGGTGCATCGAATTAAGCATATAGCTAGTGGTTAAAACTCATTCTTTTTCAGTCTTTAAAATATAATGAATCCACTTCAATAAATGGATATAGAGAATGCATGATATGAAACAATAAGCCACAAAAATTCTAAGGTGTCTAAGATACATTTCATGCCAATTCAAATTTGCCATTCTTTCTTCACATGTATTGAAAGCAGCCTTGAGTATTTGTTTGATCTCAGCTTTTTGCTTTGGAAATGTAACTTCTAATAGATGTAGTATATGAGTCCAACTGATGCCTCCTTGTGAGAATGCCTGACCCCATGTTGGATGGAATCTGGTAGAAAATGCAGCAGAATGGAAACTTTGAAAAGAGAGGACTCCTTAGAAGTTACTCAATAGGGATGTTGTTATTCAAGCTGTATTTAATAAATATTAAGACATGTGTAACACATTGGGGGAACTGGCACCTAAAGATAACCAGTGTGCTATTATCAAATAGACTATGCTATTTACTATTCTGTGAATTAACTTGTTTGAAAGACCTGGTCTGTTGTTTAATACAGAATGTTATTAACATCCTGGAATCCTCCTGGCTGGAATGTAGCTTGTTATCCTGGAAATGCACCATGTTCCCTATAGATCAACCCTCGATTTCCTGTGATTTCAAAGAAGCCCTTCTTGCTGAGAGAGAAGCCATGCGTCCTGACTCAGCTATCTTTGACTTTAATTCTACTCTGACCGGGAGGAGGATATTTAGTTCTCCATGTCTCTTGGCTTTAAGTACTATTGATGAGGAGAAATGGGACAAAGGAAGCATTTTGATAGGCAGTCAGCCAGGGACAGAAGCCTAAGGAGAATACGGATGTCATCTTGCCTGTCCTGACAGGACTAGAACCCGTATCTGATCCAGTCTCATCTAAGATAGCTACAAGGCACAGTCCCAGGCAGGAGGCTGTAGCTCCCTTCTTCTTTCTTAGCTTAGCATACCTGGGTGGGCTGGCCCCTCCTGGGTCAGCCAGTTGAATCCACCAACAAATCAGGTCTCTCCCTCACACACCTGATCCTGATAAGGAAGCGCATCTTAATTGGATGTTTAATCCGTAAATGGGCCTGGCACGTGTGTGTAATCCCTTCTTGGCCCTCCTTCACATTCTCTTAGTTCCTAAATCTTCTGGTCTTTGCTTTGGTCCGCTCTCCCCCTTCTCAGGGAAGCGGAAAGATTGTCGTTTGCCTGGGCATTTTCCTGTTTGGCTTCGACGTGCATTTTGCTTCTGGGTGCTTTCCGGCTTTACTGTATGTGTTAGCTCTCTTTAAGCCGGAGTCTTTTTCTTTTCCTTAGTCTTTCCTATCCACCCCCATGCGAGGGGGATCTTGTGGCTTGGGCTTTGCTTTCTTTTCCATGTGTGTGTTGGGGGGTGCATGTGCATGTACGCCTGCCTTCTCCAGGGGCTCCTCTCCAGCCCTGGAAGAGTTCTCTGTGAAGGAGATTCTCTCCATCTCCCCTCCACCTCTCCAGCCAGGCAGGGGGAAGAACTCTTTTTGGATTGGGTCTTTTAAATAGGGTTTCCCTTGAATTCTAATTCTCCCTAAATTAAGCTTCATAATTTACCCTGCTTGGAGTCCATGTTTTTCAATTCTTTACTAACTCAAATAAGAATTCAAAAATTGAGGTCCACAAGCCTGAAATCTCCTGCATCTTTACAAAATTTCATCCCTCCCTGGACCCCAAAATCCTGTATCATTAGAATTGTTACTATTTTTGACATTAATTCAAATAAAGTTGAGAAATTACTCAGTTTTCTATGCATTTTAGATGCATAGTGTGAATCACTCACTAAAGGTTTAAGTCCTGTACCTACTGGTGGCCACATTAAAATGTGCAGTCATGCACACTTTGTGTGCAATCCCACAAAGCAAGAGGCTCTGAATTGGATTGAGAAGACTGCTCACTGGTTACAGGGGCTCTGAATACTGAAGTTTTGACACAGAAGCTCTGTTGATGGCTATACTAGCGTGAACAAAGATAGGACTATATAAAGTCTCTGTTTATTTCACATGCATTTGCAGCAGACATATCTGTGTTGGATTATGACATTGCTCCTCCAACCCTTACTGAGGATGTCTTTAAGCACATGGAGCATTCTTCACTGTACCTTTTAACATTCTTAGCTTGCTGCTCCTAAAACACTTCTAAGCTTAGGCTTTGGGCAGCACAATGCATACCTGTCTGAGGTGCTCCACAGGGAGTACAGGAAGCAATTTGCCTCTCTCCCAGACCATTAAAACGTGTGCCAGTAGGACTCCATCATGAACAGACAAGGAGGAAAGTTATAATCAGAAAAGGAAAATGCCATCTTGTTTATATATAAGGATGAGAAGAGCTGAAAAATATAAATGGTTATGACAGGGGTCCGTTTGACCAGCATAAGCATGTGAGCTCGGAGGCACACTTCCTCAGGTATTGCTGGCAGACGTGGGGGGGGGGGGTGAGAGGGTGGGCAGGGGGGGGGTAGGGACGTGGGGGTTAGTGTTCAGGGAGGCTGTTGCTACTCTTCATGGTGGACCTAGAGCTTCCTGGGCACTGTCCCCTTTTCATGTTCTTCGCAGATCCCCAGGAGATCTGGGGGATACTCCTTAATATTTGCCTTGGCAATTACATTTTTACACGAAACACAACAATCGCAGACAATAAAATCCAAAGCAAACAAGTGGGAATGCCACAAAATAAAAAGTGTCTGCACTACAGAGAAAATTATCAACAACAGAGGCACCTCGAAAAATAGGGTAATATACTAATGAACCACATATCAATAAAAAATGTAAGCATTCACAATATGTAAGGAATTCATACAACTTAATTGCAAAAAGAAAATAACTTTATTTTAAAAATAAGCAAAAGGGCTAGAGGTGACAGCTCAGTGTTTAAAGACACTTGCTTGTAAAGCCTGACGGTCGGGATTCAATTCTCTACCACTCACATAAAGCTGGATGTATCAAGGTGGTGCATGCATCTGGTTCATTTGCAATAGCAAGACACCCTGCAACATACAATACCCATACACATGTATGCACATGTGTATGTGTGCTCACAAACACACACAAAGAGATAAATAAAATGTATTTCAAATAAAGTAAACCAAGTACTTGACCAGCTATTTCTTAAAAAGATTCATAAATGACCAGCAGCTATATATGTGAATATGTTTGTGTTCATGTTGTTGTGGTTTAAATCAGATGTCCCTCATAAACTCATGTGTTCAAAATCTTGATCCCCAGCTGGTAGGTGGTTGCAGGTAGAGTCTTGCTGGAGGAGGTGTGTTCTTTGGGGCAGGTCTAGACATGTTATAGTCAGCTTTACCTTTCCAGAACTGGCTCACTCTTTCACCTGAAATGAAGTGTTAGGGGTTCAAGAAAGTCCTTGAACCCCAAGCCCTAGGTTTGTGCCTACTTCTAACCAAATAATTGAATAAAATAAGACTAAAAAGAGTAATTATTACATTATTATATTTCTTGAGGGAAGTATAGAACCAAGAGAAGGAAAATTGATACACTCCCATTGTCCGAGAGCCCATGTGGTAGGCCTAATAAAAGATAACATAAAAAGAGAGAGAGGAAAAAAAGGAAGTGCAAAGAGCTCCTGCAATGTGGAGGACAGGAAGGGTAGAGAGCCCATGTGGGAGGTAGGGGCCAGGGGTTTCTCCCCTATCTCAGCCCAGTCAGGCCGAGATGAGGGGAAACTCACCAGGACCTGGAGGTTCAGGAGTGGTCAGGCAGCTCAGAGAGAGAGAAGCTTATCCCCTCTTGCACATCTATTTATAACCTTGTTGTGGTGGGTTTCACCTTCTGGCTCAGGTGGGCCAGAGAGGTAGCTGATTGGTCTGGGCTAGAGACTCAGGAAGAGGCCAGCCATGACACCAAGTTCTGGGGTCTAAGCTTGACCACCCACAATGTCAGGATTAGCTTTGAATTCTAGAAAAGACCTCCTTCCCAGGGAGGGTCTTAGGTATGGAAAAACATGTCTATGGAACAAGGCAAGAGATAAGAAGTCAGATCATCCTTTGATCTCTAGCAAGTGCAGATTGCAAGGGCAGACCTTCCCCCCTCCATTTTTACTTTCAGGGGCCACACTAACTGGCAAACAAAGCTGCCTGACTCCCTTTCACAACTGCTGTAGCAGAGGTAATATCCAGTCTCTACTCATGCCATGCATTCCCCTGCCATCTTGGAGCTTCCCATCGAAACTGTCTGAAAGCCAAAATAAATCCTTTCCTCCCATGATCTGCTTTAAGTTGGGTGTTTTGTACCAGCAAAGCAAAAGTAACTAATTATATATAAATATATTATTATTATTATTAATGATAAATATATATTATTTATGAATTACATATTATATACATAATATATATTTGAAAATGTGTTCAATACAATTAGTCACCACAGAAATACAAGTTGAAACCACAGTGAGATATATGTTATCTCACACCTAAAATGTCTGTTTTGAAATGCTCAAGAGATAACAAGTTTTGGTGATAATGTGGACAAAAGGAAACCCTATGCACTGTTGATGAGAATGTAGATTGGTGTAACCATGGTAGAAAGTGGTTTGCAGTTTCCTCAAAAAAAAAAAAAAAAATACATAAAAACAGGCAAAATAATATGACCAAGAAATTGTGGGTATATATCCAAAGGAAATGAAATAAAAGTCTTGAGGAGATATGTTCATCTCCATCTTTCCCACAATCACAGTCTGAAAGATATGGAAACAGCCCAAGTGTTCACTGAAGACATATGACTTGGCAGGGGAAATTCATCAGATTATTCAGCCATGCAATGAACTAGGATTCACTAATTAAGCAGAAGGCAGCTTTGCCATTTATGCCAGCATATATGAACAGGTTGGATGTTATGTTACCTGAAATAAGCTAGATACAGAAAGGCAAATACTGTAGAATCTCACTGATGTGTAGAGACTTCAAGAATGGGTCTCACAGAAGCAGAGATTGCATTAATGGTTAGCAGTTGGTGAAAGCTAGAAGTGAGGAGCTGGTGGTCAAAGAGTACAAACCTTGACATAAGATGAGTTAGGTCTGGGAATGCAGTGTATAACATAGTGACAAGGTTAGAATTAGTATATAATGCTTGCTTAAAATTCAGTAAGGGGCTGGAGAGATGGCTTGGCGGTTAAGCGCTTGCCTGTGAAGCCTAAGGACCCCGGTTCGAGGCTCGGTTCCCCAGGTCCCACGTTAGCCAGATGCACAAGGGGGCGCACGCGTCTGGAGTTCGTTTGCAGAGGCTGGAAGCCCTGGCGTGCCCATTCTCTCTCTTCCTCTATCTGTCTTTCTCTCTGTGTCTGTCGCTCTCAAATAAATAAATAAATAAATAAATAAATAAATAAATAAATAAATAAATTCAGTAAGAAGTGGGTGTTGTAGCTCACGTCTATAATCCAGTCCCTTGGGAGACTGAGGCTGTATATCTGTGTTTTGAGTCAAACCTGGCCTACACAGTGAATTCCAGGACAGTTTGCATAACAGAGTAAAACACTTTCTCAGAAAGCTAAAACAAATTAATAAAAATTTGATACAATTCTTTTTGTTTTATAATGATTAAAACCTTTTTTAACTGGCAATTTTCACAGCTGTACCTAATCTATTCTGATCATAATTCCACCTGTGACTTTCTTTTTCCCTCTCCCCCATCCCGCTTCCACTGAATCCCTTCTTCTTTTCAACTAGTTTCTCTTCTACTTTAACTTTTTCCCCTCCTCTACCATGTTGATGGGCCCAGTAGCGTACAGGTCTCATGCAGTTAACAACAGTAGCTGTGAAGTCATAATTACAATGATCACTTCATGTCCAGAAGGCAGCCTGGCCTCACTGCAGCCTCGGCAATCTCATATGATGATGTATTAGTTAACCTGACTGTGGACTCATACATATACGGGCATGTTAAACTATCCACTTGTGTACCTCAGTTATGCAAAATTCTTTTCAGATATTTCTTCAGAAATATAAGTTGTCATAAGTTATGTCCAGCTCATTGACTCTAACAACATAGGATGGTCATATGGATTTTGCTGAACCTTTGTGTTCATGGCCAAATATGGCTGTGTGTGAACATGTGCTTGTGACTCCACCATGCTTTCTGAAAATCAGGCAGTGTATCAATTCATGACTGCTATGAGGTTTGATCAGGAAGCTGCTCAAGTCATTGATGAGTGAATGAGTATAGTTTGAATATGAATATGGACTGATATTTCTTGGAGGCTAACTAGCAAAATGAAACAATGAATGAAGACATGCACTAGAATGCCACTGGTCCGTTAATAGGCTGAACAGCTTCTTCCTGACATTGGAGAATCATTTTTGAAATAGTGGAAAACTGTTTCCTCAAATAGATTGCTGTCACAGCATAATAGCACAGGACACTTTTTAAGTTTAATCTGCTGTATTTAGGTTTAATCTGCTATTTTCTCCACTGCTACTTTCTCCAATGTCAGCCTTTCTACATAATAGTATTTTCCAGTTTCCATGCTGTAAAGTATGGTCACTGAAACAGAATTTAGCCAACTGTCACGATATCACTGGTTTTAGCTTGAATGGAAATGTACCCCTCAGGTTCTTGTGTTCTCCATTTGGTGGCTCTATTTTGGGAGGTACTGAAAACTTTAAGAGGTGGGGCCAGGATAAAGGAGGTGAGTCACTGGGTATGTGCCCTTGAAAGTCATAGTCTCTTCCTTTCTCCATGTTTCCTGTCTGCCATGAGATGAACAGCCTCCTCCACGTGCTTCCACCACCATAAAGTGAATCCCTCCTCCCTAAAATTTTTCTGAAAGGTATTTTGACCCAGACACACAACCAATACAGTTAGTAGCCTTCTATTATCTGTAATTTTCTTGAGAAACAGTGTTTGAATTTGGCTCCCCCCCCACCCCGTTTTTAAATATTCTTCTTTATTTGCAAGCAGAGAGAAAAGAGAGACAGATAGGGAGAATGGGCAAACCAGGGCCTCCAGCTGCTGCTGCAAAAACCTCCATAAATGTGAGCCACTTTGTGCATCTGGCTTTACATGGGTACTGGGGAATCAATCCAGGTCATAAGGCTTTGGCAGGGAAGTGCCTTAACTCTAGTCTGTGAATTTGACTTTTAAAAGCTAGTGAATTTAGCTGGGCATGGTGGCGCACAACTTTAATCCCAGCACTTGGGAGGCAGAGGTAGGAGGATTGCTGTGAGTTCGAGGCCACCCTGAGACTCCATAGTGAATTCCAGGTCAGCCTGGGTTAGAGTGAGACCCTACCTCAAAAAACCAAAAATAAACAAATAAAAAAAAAATGCTAGTGACTTTGTGGGTAGAAATAAAAGGAAAAGTCATTCCAAGCAAAAGATACAATTAAATCAAAGGAAAATACAGAAAGCATTTGGACATTTGTAGGGCATCAGAGAACATTAAGGAAGGCCCTGGGAGATTTAGTTTCTAAAGGATTCAGACATATTTCTTATTCTGTGGGCTTGCCCTTTAGTTCTTTGAAGAAGTGACATGGTTTTATTAGGGGGGGGGGTGTATGTTTTGTTTGATGCAGGATACATTGCATATATGTATTATTTGATGGTACAGTTTTGTGGAACAAAAGAGGGATAGTGTGAGATGATCCTATCTGTTGTTGAAGGGTGTCACTCTTATTGAAGAAACTGAGAGTAGAGGGTGGGGAAGATGGGAGGAGCTTATACAGGCATCAGAAGGAATGAGACTCTACCTCAGGCCTCAGCAGGAATGTCAGTTATGAAGGCTTTGGTCAGGTCCCACTTACTGCTATCTCTGTCTCCAGCACCTCAAAAAGGTGTCTAGACAGTGCTTAACACCACCTGTAAACATGAGGGGTGCAATCTGAAGCACCCCTAAGTGAGTGAGCTCACTGAATGACATGAGGTTATGTGTCTGTGAGTGTGTTCTATATCAAAGCAAACACATTGTCTGATGGGAAGATCAAAGTGGTGAGTATAATCTAGAAGTTTTTATTGCCTGTGTGTAGTATGTGTAGTGTGGTATGCATGCGTGGAGTGTGTGGTATATGCACATGTGTACATGCTGCTGCTCGCCTGCAGAGTTCCGTGGGCTCACCTGTGGTGGCCAGAGGAGAGGAGGACGTTGGGTGTCCTCCTTTCCCCCTCCATCACTCACCTGCCTACTTTTTTTCCATGCAATGGAGTCTCTTGTTGATTCCAGAGCTTGTCATTCATGCGTCCCAGTGATTATTTGATCTCTGCTCCCCTCAGGACCAGGGTTACACATGTGTGTGGCCATGCCCAACTGTTGATGGGGGTTCTGGAGAACCAAGCTCAGGCTGTCTCGGTTCCCCTTGGGCCTTCATGCTTAAGCAGAAGCCTGTTTAACCCTAACCACTGAGGAATCTCTCCAGCCTTCATTGTATAGAGGATTATATACAGGCTGAGTATCCATAACTACATGTGCTTGGAAGATGGTTTTGGATGTCAGACCTCTTGTCAGTTCAGATGTTTTAATACTGTAATATATGTAACATATCTTGTGGATGGTGCCCCATATCTATCCATGAAATTCATTTATATATCATATATGTGGCCCAGAGGTAATTTTATACACAATTTTTAGTTCACCTGCAGTTTGGCTGTGACCGATCACAGAACTTAAGTAGTAGACTTTGTCATTTGTATTGTTATGTGAGGGCTCAGAGTTCCCCAGTTTGGAGTGGTGTTGCAGTGTGTGGATAGGAGAAGCACACAGCTATTTGCTCCCCAAGGCAGAGCACCCTTAACAAACTAAAGACCAAGGCCAACAGAGTTTAACCTGAGCAAACCAATGAGTTGATTGGGCTTTCTGACAGATTACAGTCTGGAGGTTACTTACAGAAGCATGGAGCCTCCCAAGCAGCCTTGGCCTCATTGAAAGGTCTCAAGCTAATGTGCATAACCACCTGCTCATGGCTGAATAGGCAGAGCTCTCTGTCCCTTGATCTTGCACCCTTATATAGTCTATCTCCTTCCTGAGGCCACATGACCTCATGTACCATTGCATACAGTATGCACAAGGTTTACCTGATATGCAAAGTGAGGGTCTACCTTTTCCCACCTTCCTCCTTCTATGAGGGAATACCAACAGACCAAATCTGGAGAGTTTCCTCTGCTCAGTCATGGCTGCTTCTAATGAAGATGGGAAAAGGCTGTTTTCCTCCGAGGAGCTATTTTCAAATGAGAGGTACTCAAGATTATACAAGAGGATGACTGAGCACTTGTTTTTGATCTGTGTTGTCATTCAGACACTGCCTTCCTTCTTTGTCCTAGCTCTCTCATAATACTTGTAAAAAATATGAATTAAATGCAACTGTCCCTACAGAAATTGGCCTCGATATCCAAGACCTCACAATGCCTAGCAATGCCTACATAAGAACCTCATAATAGAAAAAAAAAAAAAAGATGATGACATCATTAAAAGAGAGACTAATGGAGAGAGGGAGAGGATATGTCTGAGAGCAGAGTTATGATGGGGAATGTGGGGAAAGGGAGGGAAATACCATGGTTTTTGTCTGTAAGTATAGAAGCTGTCAGTAATATATAGAGAGACACGCATTGTAAGAATCTGCTTGCGGAAGTGTGTGTGTGTGTGCCGGTGTGTATGTGTGTGTGTGTGTGTGTGTGTGTGTGTGTGTGTGCACGTGCATGTGGTATTGTTTTTCAAGACAGGGTCTCACGATGTTCCCAATGCTAACTTCAAACTCACTATTCTTTTGACCTCAGCCCCCCTAGTGCTGGGATTACAGGCATCCAACACCAAGCTGGCATTTCTCTCTCTCTCTCTCTCTCTCTCTCTGTCTCTCTGTCTCTCTGTCTGTCTCTCTCTCTCTCTCTCTCTCTCTCTCTCTCTCTCTCTGTTTCTCTTTCCCTCTTTCCTCCCACCTACTCTCTCACTGAACTTTTGTTGTCCCCAGACAGGGAGGAATTGGGAAGGGTTTTCTGAGTAGAAAACAGGAATTAATGCTGAATCCAAAGTGCATTAGTGGTTGTGAACTTCCTTGTGTGAACACGGAGCATGACGGCACGTACTGTGCTGAGCTCCTGGGTGACGAGACAACCACGTCTGGGACACACTGGGCTGTGCTGGCCGGTTAATCATTATAGGCTTCTCTGATAATTCTGCAGTGCTGAGGACCATGGCTAGAAGGAGCAAGTTTTTAACATATGGCAAAATCCAAGCCCTTTTTCTGAGCTGCTTAAGACAGAGAGAGTCCCTGTGCCTTTTCTCACTTTTTATTTTTCTACTTCCCTAAAATTGGTGAGGCGATAACTTGCTTATGGTGACAGAGTGTCCTTGCTATAGGTGCTGATCTAGCTTTGCAGTCTGGCTGGCAGAGGGGGTTGGGAGAGTCATGTTTCACTATTTTACTGTGTGATGCAATGGCTGAACTTGCTGAATCACACCTCTTGATCTTCCTGGAATCCATGGCCTTAATGACTCCATTTGATTTGGATACAAGGGCTGAAGATTTACAGACCCCTTGTTTAAAGACTAAGGTATTCAAGGGAAGTAAGGACAATTAGTGTGAACCTAGTGAGGTTCGGGGAGGGGAATGGAGCATGGAACTGCACTAGCGAGGGGTTCCCCACACCAGCACACTCACAAAGCAGAACCGGGCATGTGGGAGGGCCGAGGAGAATAGGGGAAGGAAGGAGGACGAGAGGAGGAGTCTCTACTTACCTGGGGAATCTTCAAGATTCTATATCAACAATCCCTGTTATGGCCAGGCTTGGTGGTCCACACCTATAACCCTAGCACCCAGAAGTCAGAGGTGAAGGATCATGAATTCAAAGCCAATCTGGGACTCTCTGAGGGTGAGGCAGCCTGGAGTATAAGGCAAGAAGTTGCCTCAAAAGAATGGGAACAGTAAAAAGTCCTGTAAGTCCCATCAAAACGTGATGGCTCAGAGGTGAACAAAAGGCAGTAGAGGACAGTTATATGCAAGAGAAAAGAGAGTATTAAATAAAACATAATAAACTTTGCCTCATTCTTATTCTATCTAAAAATGATGGGGTTTGGTCTGAGAACTTTATCACCATTTATGTTGAAATATCAATTTCTTTATTACTTAATATTCCTAGCACATAATGTGACAGAAAACTTCTTTTTACTGCTTTATGAGTTTCTATGAAAGTATTATAATGCTACAAAATGTAAATCGCATTGAGTTGTACATTCATGGGATCACATTTTTCTGAATTTATATGATCACTAGAACTTTCTAGAAAAATCTACTCATCACTTTTACTGATTGTACAACTAACATTTTAAAGGTTAGCCTTTCTCCATGATCCTGAAGGAAATATATATTTTTTTCAACAGGAGGCTCCCAAACTGAGCAATGAGGAAAACAGAATGAATTCACTTGAAATCCATGAAATTGGACTGGGGAGATAACTCAGTGTATAAAGTGTTTGCTGTGTAAGTACAGGTACATGAGTTTAACTCTCCATCACTCACATAAAATATCAGGTGTGGTGACATGTGCCTGTGATTCCCTCACTGGGGAGAGAGAGGCAGGAGGATCCTTGGGTCTTGCTAACTAGCTTGTCTAGCTTTGCTAGTGAGCTCCAGGTTCAGTGAGAGACCCTCTTCCAAAATTAAGGCAGAGAGCAACTGAGAGGAGCACCTGGTATTGACTTCTAGCCTACACACACACACACACACACACACATACACACACACACACACATGTACATGTATCTAATCACATACAAACACATATCACACAAACACACATACTATATAAACCCCCCTTGCAAAAAAAAAAAAAAAAAGATAAAAGAATCTTGGAATTTTCCTGAGGACAATTCCATACAGAAGGTGGGAGTGGAGGTGGGAGGTAGTGAATTCAAGTTAGAATATTAAGAATTGATCACTTGTATTAATAGCATAACCTATCCCTTCTTCTCTTGGCATATGACCTCAAGAAAAATAAGTTCTTTGACAATAAAAGTAATCAGGAGTGGGCTGAGATTTCAATTGCATTTTAAACAGCTCATTTGTATTCTTCTTGTGTCCTAAGAGACGAGCTCAAAAGCAGCAAAGAGCATAAAGCAAGAGGCAGCTGGAAAAAAAAAAAAAAAAAAAAAACCAAGTCTTGAAATGATCAATGTAATGTTTCATGTCAGCAACTGGAATTTTTTGCAGCATTACTGTCTTGGATGCTGACAGCATGATTTAATGACCCCGTTGCTGCATGGGTTGACATGGCAACGATGGAAAATGCCATAAATATCTGAGTTGTGGACATGAATGGTATGTTTACATTGTGTGGGGTGTATTGTAGGACATGTGGTGGCTGCTGTCCCCTCCAGTTGGAAACGTCTGGAATTGACAGCCATTTTTTAGAGTCATTTGAACTAAACGACTCTCATGGCAGACCCTTTACTGCAAGCCCAGAGCTGTGCACTTCTGTGTATGTTTGGGAAATAAAACTCAGCGTGTAATGCAGTTTGCCATACACCCCCCCACCTTTTTGTTGTTTGAATTGAGACAATATGAGATTTCTTCTTATTCAACACAGTAGCACATAATTTTATTCAAAATAGAATATAGTGAGCACTTACATCTATTTACTGATACCTGAATCCTATAATTGGAAAGATTTTTTTGAAATTATTTCTAGTCCAATTCTCATTTTAGTCCTAGAATGACAAATAACACAGACCATGACTTCTTTGCTTTGGGCTCCTGGCTCTGTAAGGAAAGCAGTGTCATCTGCATTTCCTTGTGCTTGGTCCACTTTCAAAGAAATGTGGTGCCATGTTCAAAAATGGAGGGAAACTATACTGAGTTTCCACTTCCCTGAAGATCACCTGAGAAACTTACTTATGAAACAAAACTCTGGTTAAGACCTAACAGTGAGTCAGGACACACATCACCAATTTGAAGTGCCTTAATAGTGGCTGAAGATGAGAAATGGAATAAGGGGTATCGTGGGGCGTGGAGGGAGTGGTTTTCCAAGTGACCCTGGACTCGATGGCACACAGTTTCTGATAGAGGTTTGGAATCAGCAAGGCCAGGAGGGTCTTGAAATGGGTCTTGCTAAGGAAGTGGGGACTGTTAATAGGTAAACTGTTGAGATGTTTTCTGGCATTATCTTTTAGTAGCTAGCATTCCTGAGCACGGAGCTAACATTCATTCCTCAGTTTCCTTATTATATAGCCCCAGAACAAGGAGGACTATTGTATTGTTGAGCACAATGTATATTTCTGTTCTCAACAGCCTTGGATAAGACATTTGATTTCTCTGGGTTTTATCATCCCATTCACTCATTCACTATTGTATTCCTTACATAATTAGTGTTGGTTTATAGTTCTCACATAGCACACAGAAGCAAGACTTGATCACATACTGCTAGGAACTTAGAATATAGGTTATTGGTTCCTTGAATATGTTACTATGACATTAGAGTCTCACATGTCAAGAAGCCAAGACATGCTCAGGTGACAGATGACTATTTTTATTGAAAGCACTCCCAAGGATGATAGACAGTACAATACACTACTCAGCAACTCCAGGCCTTTAGGGAGACTAGAGGTGTTTTTACCACCATTTGATCTTTTCAGGAGCTCTGTGGGACCCATCCCATCTACAGGAGGCAAGGATGAGTAGTCACATTCCAATATGACGCACCCATGGCTCTCTCAGGTTTGCATACTGGGCCAGCTCACTCTGGCTCCCAGAGAGTACTACTCCTAGACAGGCCCCATGACCATGAGTGTAAGAAATCCCCTGAGATCAGGGTGTGGTGGCAAATGCCTTTAACCCCAGCACTCGGGAGGGAGGCAGAGGCAGGAGGATCACAGTGAGTTCGAGGCCACCTGAGAATACATAGTAAATTCCAGGTCAGCATGAGCTAGACTGAGACACTACCTTAAAAAACCAAAAGATAAAAAAAAAATTAAAAATAAAATAAAGAAAGAAAGAAAGAAGAAGAAGAAGAAGAAAAGAAATACCCTGAATTGTCTTTCCATGCTGGCTCTAAAATCCCTTAAATAATGACCTGTGAACTACCTTGAGTGAATATGTGCAAAGTATTAGAATCATAAATGATGAAGGGATTCCAATTCCCTACATCTGTTCCTTTTCCATCATCTCATTACATCTTTATGCTTTTGACTGAAACCCAACTATTCACTGGAGTCAGACTTAGCTGTTTGTTAAAGTTATTCTATTATTTTGGTTTTTAAGAAATTTTCTGTGGCTGAGTACACACACCTATATTCCCAGCACCAAGGAGTGGCAACAAGAGGATGGAAAGTTGGAAGGCAGCCTCAGGTATAGTGAGCTCCTGTCTCAAAACAAAACGACAGGAAATTAAATTCAAAGAAAAGAAAAATTTTATGGTATGGAATTAAATTTCCACCAATTATGGATAACATCTTAATTAGTAAACAGATATAACCAGACTCTTGACATGGGAAATCTTTAAAATCCCAGTCTTCCCCCACCCCTTTTCACTTTAATCTTGGTTTTGCAGAAGAAGCAAAATATTGTCAGTGTAGAATAGACAAATTTGTCACATCTTAATTTGATGGTAAAGAATTGCTTTCAATCACTGCCCTTTCTTTGTCTTGGGATCAAATTGTAACTAGGAAGCCTGTTTTCACATGAAGTCTGAGAGAAAAGCATTTAACCTCGGTGAAGGTGACGAGTGTCCTCCTTCCCACGCCCATCAGGTATTGATGTGTTTAGTTTAGAGACCCATTCATCACGGTGCCCCGAGGACTCATCCGTCACTTGGAGATGAGTCCTTGTCCTCCAGGCTCTTAATTTACCTTGCTCCAGACATGGAATTTGCATTGAAGCAGTGAAAATATCCCTGTGATTTTCCATTCATAACATGTGGAGACCATTTTTTAAATTCTTTGGTGCTGGAAGTACGTCGAGGACTCCTGATTGAACTGTTCTTGTCCTGGATAGAATGTCATTGTTGAGAGAAAGCTTTTAGACCACCTTTCCTGAGGCTGACTTCTCACATGCAAGTTATGGAAAGGACAGATGTAATCTCACAGGTAAAAGTGGTGGTGTATATAGATAGCATTTACACGTGAAAATGAAATACCACCAGAAGCAATGATATTAGCAATGAGCCCACCAGTTTTGATTTCTAATACCATTCTACTAAAAGAGGAACCAGAGTTCCTGGGAAGATGACTTTTTCTCAGAACTAAAAAGTATGTAAGACAAACTTAGAGTGGCAGGTAGTGCCCAGATGTGAGAAAATTCTCATGGAAAAGGCACCCAGTGTCCAAGGACATTGTCCAGGAACAGACTAAAAGGACTCCCAGGGGTCAAATGAGTACAACTGGAACATGAAATCAATATGGATGAGTCTAGCTAGATATATTAGTAACAGGATGGATAGGAAGACAGAAGATAGATAGATAGATAGATAGATAGATAGATAGATAGATATCAATCAGTGATAGGTTGTAACCAAATAGAAGGTGATAGATGATAGATGGTACAGTGAATGATTGAATCATAGATGATAGACCGATAGATAATAGCTAATCAAAAGATAGATAGATAGTACCCAAATAGACAGATAGAGGTAATAGAGACAAATCTCCATGCAGAAAGATCCCAAACCATTTTGCAGAAACTCTGCCCTCCAGAAAATAAGCCACAACTCCCCTTAGATGCAGCTTCCTTCCCAGGTAAGCAAGGTGGAAAGAGAAACTTTACAGGGGCCAAGGTCAATGCTGGCTATAGGACGCGTGATAATAGCATGTACTCTTAACATGATGCAGAGAGAAACTTTGCCTGTGATCTTCCTATCACAAGACTATAACCGGAATATAAACATGAGCATAACTTCATGCAAATCCCAATGGAAGCATATAATACAATGCCAGACAAGCACTCCTTAAAACTGTCAAGATCATCAAAAATAAGGAATAGCAAAGAAACCAAGAGGAAATTCAGCACACAATATGTGGCAACTTGGATGGAATCCTGGGACAGGAAAATGACATGAGATAAACACTAATGAAGTGCATGCAATTAAATAAAACTCTGCCCAGCTATAAAGAGATTCTACCCTGCCAGACATGTCTACCAATCTCCAAGTCCAGATGCTGACCTGCCCATTCTCAGACACCTTGAGGACATTGTCTCATATACCAGTAGAACAAAGAAACTACATTTTTTTCATGGACAGTTACTGTTGAGGAATTTTGGGGAGCCGACAGTCATTAATAGCAAAGTTGGGGCAAGAGAGCTTAGTCTTGTATTTAAAGAAAATTTTACCCTTGGTTTCCCATGAGTAACAGATGATAAAACCCTATTGCTGAAGACTTCACATGCATGGGCAGCAAGATCATTGAAAAATCAAGCTGGCGTTGAACTGAAAACCTTCTTGTTGTAGACCAGCCAGCTGAAAGCTGGAAAAAGCTGCACTGCATGCAGCCCTATGGGAAATAGAAGTCATCAGCAGTGAAATAGTGGACATAGGAAGCCTCATGTTTGGCCAGATAGGCCAAATGACTGAATGAGTACAATAGTGGCATGTTTGCTCTAGGGGAAACCAACTGCTCTCTAATTTGACTGGAGGCCTGCTCTAAGGGAGGGAATACATGCGTGGTAGTAAAAACCTAATCAAAAGCCTATGGCAGGGGAGGTCATGTGCCTTAGGGGTATAAAGCCTGCTCTTGTCTGGCTAAATGCACATACTATTCTTATCAATCCTGAAAGAACTACACTTAATGTTCATATTCACATATTAATGCCCTCACTTTTGGTTAGAGAAGCTTCTCCTTTCAGATGGTGGTGACCACTGGGATGACCCAAAAGGCAACATAGTGCTGAGAAGAAGTGATGGAGGAGTGCTCAGTACTAAAACATCTCACACCGTCCAAGGCTCAGGTTCCACTGCAGAAGAGGTGACAGAAAGAATGTAAGAGCCAAAGGAAGGGTACCTCTCCTTACAATGCAACTGCCAAGACAGAAATTGGCCTTGATACCCATGACCTCACAGTGCCTAGCAATACCTTCACAAGACCCTCATAATAGGAGAAAAAGACAATGACATCAAAATAAACGAGAGACTAAGGGAGATTGGGAGGGGATATGATGGAGAGCAGAGTTGTGAAGGGGAAAATGGGGGAGGGGAGGGAAATATGGTTTATTGTCTGTAAGTATAGAAGCTGTCAATTAAAAAAAAATTAAAGAAAAAAGAGAAAATTTTGGTGTCTTCTACTCCTGTACCCTTTCATTTCTGTCAAACTTCAGATGAATCTCGTCCTGTTAGGACATTTCTAACTGTTTTGTGAACTTGAAAACAAATGTAGACAGGACTCCAACCACTGGTCAAAGAAATGATTGCATCCAAGTCTAGCTTGGTGAACCAACTGGTGTAATTTCAGAGACATGAACAACTTCTGGGTGGCTAAACTGCCTAAGGAGTCTATCTCCCCAGGATCCCTTAACTGTGTGCGTGTGTACATGTGCACGTGTGTGTGTGCTTATGTAGATCTCCTCAAGTAGGGGTGGGGCATTTGAGGGAACATTAATGGGTCCAACCTGTGTGGATCTCCTCGGGGTAATCACAGCTGCCGAGAGTTCATGAGGGTAAAGACTATGTCATGACCAGAAGACACCTAAAATGGTGTTACAGTTAGCTTCACATGGCTGGCGGAAAACACCCTACCAAGAGCAGCTTATGGAAGAAAAGGGTTTATTTTGGCTTACAGACTCAAGGGGAAGCTCCATGATGGCAGGGGGAAATGACAGCAGGAGGAGAGGGTGGACATCACCTCCTGGCCAACATGAGGAGAGTGTGCCATGAGCCAAACACTGACAGGAAGAAGCTGGCTCTAACATCCATAGGCCCGCCCCAACAACACTCTGTCTCCAGAAGGCTTCATTTCCCAAATGGCCACCGGCTGGAGACCTAGCATTCAGAACACATAAATTTATGAGGCACTCCTGAATCAAACCACAACAGATGGCAACTGCGGACAGTTTGGGCTTTAGGTACATTGTGGTACAGGGAGGTGCCTCCACACTATGGATTCCCGCTGGTCTCCCCTGGTGAGTTCACTCAGCTGGTAAAGTCTATAGCTTGTAAAGCTGTTGTCTGCTCTCATGTTAAGCCAGCGGAGAGATTCTCCCTCTCTAGCCCTACAGAATCCCCTCATGTTAGGACTGGAATTCCAATTTGGTCTGTGGGCAAAGAATTAACGTAGGTTAGAGGGCTTTTCCCCTCCACCAACACACACAGCTGTCACATTGGTTCTGCCTGACAGGCCTGTTGTTACTCATCATCACCAGCTACATCACCAACTACTGTGAAGTTCTATTTCCTGGGAAAGAAACTGCTTCCCCTCCTGACCTACACAGCAGCCAGCCAAGGTAGGCTCTGAGGATAGGGTCTTATCTCAGCCTAATCAGGCCATTGTGCCATTTCTACTCAACCATGACAACTGTGTATCAAGTCAGGGCCACCTTGTGTGAGCTCTCTACCAGGGTTTCAAGGTTGTGGTTTCCTCAGTTCAACAGGTCACCCCACCCAAGACTTCTGGCCAGGCAGAGAGGCTCAAGTCACAGGGTTCCTCTTTCTTCCCCTCTCATCCCTATACTGTGCCCTTGCCAGGAGGCATAAGACAGTTTCCTTCTGCTGTTCTGGGACTTCCCTGAGTCCCAACTCTTCCTTCTGAAGTGACATTCATGCTATCTGACTAACCCAGGAATGTGCCAATCACATCCCCTTCTAGAAAGGCATGGTCAACCAAAGGAATAGAGACAGTGGTTAGCTGAAAGAAGAGCTGTTTAGCCCTCTTGGTCTTGCATTGCTTTTGAGCCTGGTGCCCCTCCTGGGTGGCCCCCAGTTAATGACACAATGACACACTGGCTTGGTAACTTCCTTCAATATAGGCAAGATGCTGTCGGGGGAACCTTTGTGCTGGAGGTCCTTGTGTGTCCCAGTTGTGTCTGAGACACCTCTTTCTAAGCCTTCCTTTCTTCCCCTGTAGGTACTGCACCTTCCTCATGGTCCAAAGGCTCACAGTCCACTTTTGCTACTTTTCTGCTTTGTTGGTAACAGGTCTTAACCACAGTGAGCTGTTGTTCTTTTACCTTCTTCATGGCATCTACTTGGAGGAGGACAGAACCAACTCTGCTCCAAGTCAACAGAGACATGATGCAAATGGCCAAGGGGCTTATGAAACCCTGGTGGTTTCTTTGCATACAGTCAAAATGGAGTGTATATGGTTAGCATCTTGGAAAAGAAAAAATGAATTCGTACTGGGCTTTTTCTTTTGGCACTCCAAATGAGCTCCACTTTTTCCTACCTTCTTTGTTGATGACTATATCATCTGCTATATTCTCACTTCCTCTGTGACTCCGACAGTAGAAACCATCAGCAGGACATGGGTTGGCAGTATCCTTCTACTGAGGGCTCTGTCCAGTGCTTCCTCTATGTGGCAAAGGCCTTGTAAGTGCTCCCTGTCAGGCCCAGTTCTGTAACAGCTCCCTGTGGCTAGACATGGATACTGTCCCATTCCTGGGGTTCCCCAACACTTCTCACCCAGCCATGCCAGGACCCTGACTGACGAAACTAGAGGCCAAACATGATTCTAGAGAGTTATCCAGATCCCCTTAGAACAAGGCTATTGCTTTTCCATTCAGCTTCTCAATCATTAGGTTGAGAGATTTTTATGTTTCTTGAATATGTAAAAAGGAAAAATACAGATTTGTTGAAGTTAATTGTTGAAATAAATCCTATTTGAACCTTTGTTTGGGGGCAGGGGAGATTGCTCAGTGGTTAAGGCACTTTCCTGCAAAGCTGAATGGCCTGTGTTCGGTTCCCCGGTATCCATATAAGATCAAATGCACAGACTGGCATGTGTATCTGGAGTTTGTTCACAGAGGATGGAGGCCCTGGTGGGACCATTCTGTCTCTTTCTCCTTGCAAATAAATAGATAAAATTTTTATAATATTCGAACCTTTGTTTTTGAGCGTGTATGTGTATATGTGTGTAAGAATACTTGTGTGATATATGAATGTGTGTGCAGATGTGCATGCACTATGCATGTGCTTGTGGAGGCCAGAGAAGAACATTTGGTGTTCATCTCTGATAGCCCATCCATGTATTTCCTTGAGATGGGGTTTTCCTCACCCCACGGCTGCCATTTGTTAATAGGCCCTGGTGCACCTATTCGTCTATTCATCTCTCTCTCTCTCTCTCTCTCTCTCTCTCTCTCTCACAAACACACACAAACACACACACACACAACACATTCAAATTAACAATTTGATAAAACTTCTAATCCTTATAGGTAGATGGAGAAAGAACACATGAGTATATGTCTATTTGAGTCTGTGAACAAATGTGAGCATATAGAAGCAAAATGTTAAAGTGAATCTGAATTTTACAATAAAGGATCACAAATTTCAGTTCCAGATTTTATAACAATTCTTGAATCGTTCCAATGCTTACCTAAATTTGAGTGTTTTTTACTAGAATACATCATCTATCTATAAGTCAAATAGTTTGGCTGAAATCCATAAGCCTCACCCTTGCCTGATGCCCACACCAACTCTGCCCCGTGCTGCCTTCATGGTTTTTATGCCACCACTAATAAATGTCCTAAGTTGCAGTACTGATGATTGCTCTCACTTATCAACACATGCTAACAATTCTGTCTGTAAACATGTCATACATGTTCTTCCCTTTCTGATCATTTTCCATGTCTCAGGGGTGGCTGAGAAACTCTGTTCCTACTTCATGTCAGCCTTACAACACCACTACGTATCCTTGTGAATGCTCAAAGGCTAACCTTCTGCTGCCTCCTCGTAGGTGGCACATCAGATCTTCACTCTTCATCTCTTCTAGGAAGAACGCCCAAGCTCTGGACCACTAGGTGTGAAGGAGCCCTCCTGGCTGGGCCTCTGATCCCCTCTTGGTCCTTTTCCTCTACTTACACCCCTTATCCACACAGTAGTACCAAGTCACTGCTGTTGGTCTATCTACGGTGTCTTTATCGTCATTATAGTATGACATCAGAAAGCTAACTAACACCAGGCCTGTACACATGACTCCTCCACCATCCATACACACATGTAATGACACAACTACGTATATGCATGTGTATGCATGTATCCAGGCCTACACATATGTGCATGTATGAGTATGATGGAGTGTTTGGTTTCTCCTGGTTTTCCTCAGGTGCTGAGCTGGTTCGCATACAATTTCTGTGTACCTTGGGGATAGGGGTTATTTACAGTGGAGATGTATATTGTAAATAAACAGAACTATAGAAGAGTGAAATACTTCTCACCAGTCAAACTGTTATCTGAGTTAGTGACATTATAGCTTGACATCTGCTCTTCCTTTAGCCTTCTGTGTTTCTTATTTCTATGCCCAGGCCCTTCACAGTCTTTCTGCCCTGTACTCCAGGTAAGTAACACAGATTAACACATTGGAGGGCAGACTGTTTCAGACAACAGAATCTTCTTACGAGAAGCAACTAGACAAAAAATGATGACAAGTCAGTTGAGCAGACCCTGGCCTTCAGAAAAACGGTTGAAGGACACTTTATTATTTATTTTATTTTATTTTTATTTATTTATTTGAGAGTGGCAGACAGACAGAAAGAAAGAGGCAGAGAGAGAGAGAGAGAGAGAGAAGGGTGGCACCAGAGCCTTCTGCCACTGCAAACGAATTCCAGATGCATGTGCCACCTTGTGCATCTGGCTTACATGGGTCCTGGGGTGTTGAGCCTCTAACTGGGGTCCTTAGGCTTCACAGGCAAGTGATTAACTGCTAAGCCATCTCTCCAGCCCTGAAGGACACTTTAGAAAGGATATGCACACTTGTATCATGATCAGGGTAGGGATGAGTTGGCATCAGGCTATTGCTCTATAAGATGCTGTGGTGATGTTTGAATGGGGTGGTGCTCACACAGGATAGATTTGAAATGTACTCACTCATGAACTCTGAAATTATCTGAAAAATTAAGATAAATATACTAATATTTCATGTATATATACAAATGTAAGTTTTATTGATTTTCTTCAAAAAGTAAAACTATCTAAATATACATATACATGTATATATACATACATATTCACATGTACACATACACATGCAATCACACATACAGATATTTTTCCTTACAAATATTCCAAATTTTATCGCCAAATTATGTTTAACAAAATCTTGCCTAATTTTCTAACAAACTCAGAAAAGCCTTTTCTCTTTGTACAA
Source organism: Jaculus jaculus (assembly GCF_020740685.1). NCBI lineage: Eukaryota > Metazoa > Chordata > Mammalia > Rodentia > Dipodidae > Jaculus > Jaculus jaculus. Next base: position 104,469,366 of record NC_059109.1, read on the forward strand.
CACAAAGAGGAAAAAAAAAAGCCAGTTGCTTCTTCAAAGACCACAGACTTTTTTAAACTAAGGCTAGTGAGAAGCACAGGGCAGCTCTACTGGTAGACTGAGTCAGTCAGAGGACACTGAAGGAAGTCTTCGTTCTGCTAACATAACAAATTTGTGTATCAGAGGAGGAGCTCCTCAACCCTCCTGCAGTGAGGAGAGAGAATTCTGGAGTGCATCTCTCCACTTCTTCTTTTTTTTTTAATATATTTTTTTAAATTATTTATTTATTTATTTGAGAGCGACAGACACAGAGAGAAAGACAGATAGAGGGAGAGAGAGAATGGGCGCGCCAGGGCTTCCAGCCTCTGCAAATGAACTCCAGACGCGTGCGCCCCCTTGTGCATCTGGCTAACGTGGGACCTGGGGAACCGAGCCTCGAACCAGGGTCCTTAGGCTTCACAGGCAAGCGCTTAACCGCTAAGCCATCTCTCCAGCCCTCTTCACTTCTAAAATAAATAACTGATATTATGCAACGCAAAGCCAAAGCAAAACCCAAGCTAGGGCCCTGGTGGTTAAACCAGGGGCAACTTTGCAGGTTGGGAGGATCCAGCTGCATAAAGAATTCAGGGAAAGTGCCTGAGTCTGAAGAGTTCTTTGCTGTGTTAATCACCGATAGAGCCTCAGCCATTCACAGTGTGTTCAAAATCACTTCCACATCCCTTTCCCAGCTCCGGGTAGTCCAGCCCCAGCCACCTCTAAGGTGTCAGTCACCAGTTAGAACACGGAGTGTGTGTGGGGGGGGGGCGGGGGCATTCAGGGTTAACAGAAGTAGTACACAGCACAAGACAGCTAGTAAGGAACACTGTTGAAAGAAGGACCAAACCTTTAATGCATGCCTCATATTCCCACAGTACCACGATTTTGTTCTTAGCTCAACCTGCCCTGAGTATGCAGAAGAAACATTTTTTTTTTCTTTTGTCACTGCTACTCTAAGGCTCACAAAATGGAATTTTTTTCACTTATTTTTTATTTATTTATTTAGGAGAGAGAGACACAGAGGCAGAGAGAGAGCGAGCAAAATGGAATTTTAAATTAGAGACTGGAAGCCTTGGTTTCCAGCTCTGTGCACGAGGGGTTGGTTGTGTAAGTCTGGTCACTTAACTTCCAAGTGTCCAGCACCCCTCTCTATCACGCTGAGCTAGATGGATGCATACTCCAGTACTGTTAGGATCTTTGAAAGTTTTCTGATTGGTCTTACTCTAGCCCTTTACTTGGTTGTACTATCAAGAGATGTCAAACTTATTGTTTCCCAGCCCTTAGTTTGGGCTTTTTTGTCCTTTGGAGTGTACAAGAAGTGTTGCTGAAAAGAAAAGATCCAGTGTCTTAGGGCGACAAACACAGGACCAGGAACTACAGGAGGTCTTCCACCGTGATCAGCCTCTGAACATGCCAGTCCTCGGGGCCAATGTATCTCTGTGGTAGAGCATTTACCTAGCTTGAATGAACAAGGTTCTATTCTTATACAACAAAAATAAATCAAATAAAATAAGAAGTCTTCTGCTTTTAGGTGGTAAGATGGTAAAACAAACTTTAAATAATTTATGGTGGGAATCATACTAAAGTCTTGATAAAAAAATTCTGCTTTTTTTTTAAACATGATGTTTCAAATCTGGATTCACATTTAATAATTTCTTTGGTGACTATTTTCATTATCATGTTGCTGTTCTGCTCTTTGGGTGTAAACTGGACTGTGGGTTTGTGTCCTTCAGCATTCACATGGTAAATCGCGAATTCCCAGGTCAATGGTGCTAGGGGAGAAGGAGGCCTTTGGGAAGGTGGTTACGTTTGGTAAGTCTCCACAGGCCCTCGTGGTGGGATTGGTGTTCATATAAGATGAAGAGAGGCTGGCGAGATGGCTTAGTGGGTAAAGAGCTTGCTGCAAAAGCAAGTTACCCAAGTTCAGATCCCCAGAATACACATAAAACCAAAGGCAACCCATGAAAAAACAGATGCATAGGGTAAGTGCCTATAATCCCACAGTATGCCCATGGCGAGAAGGGAGGCAGATACGGGCAAATCCTATAACTGTGGCCAGCTAGCCTGGCATATACAACAGCTCGCAAGAGAGACCCTGCTTCAAATAATGCAGAAGGCCCTGAGCAACGCTTGTGTTTATCCTCTGATCTCTACATGAATGCTATGGGATGTGCACACTCATGTTCTAGGAGGGTATGCTGGGTCGGAGCTATCAGCTTCTAACCCCATCCAGTCTCAGAAGTCATATAGCATCATTTTAACTTCTTCTTCTTCATGAGAACTGACTCATTGGGCCAGCCTGATTCTAGGGGAGGGAAAGTGGACTCTACTTCTTGATGCAAGGAATTTAATAATATAAAGATATAAACCACGGCAGAAGCCAAGATTCCAAATTTGGTCCTTGGACAAAGACTTTGACTCATAGAGGGTAAGGACTGGAAAAAGGCTAGGAGATTATTTGTCTGTTAGTCTCCAAAATCTCTCTCCATTCCTGCTGCATTGTTACAGAGGAAAAGCTGAAGCAAAAAATTTAGAAGCATTCAACCATTTCTACCCACAGAGCCAGCAGTAAAACCCTAGAGCACCTTAAAACTCTACAGAAAGCCTGAGACTTTAAGTCAGGAAGCCTGTCTATCATTCCAGAGTTGCCCAAAGGAATAGGGCTACAGATTGATAGGTTCTGTCTGCGTTTCTGGTTCTCCCAGGCAGGGGCCAGGCGTCTTATGCCTTGCTGATAGTCAGGAAATAACTTATGAGTGGGTAGGGTGTTTGGGCAAAAACAGTGCCTCCCTGACCATCATTCCCCTAAACCTCACTACTACAGGTAGGGTTTCTGGCTAGGGTGTGAATGTGTGCTCCCAAAATTCATGCACTGAAGATTTAATCTTCAAACTCATATGGTAATGATATTTGGAGGTAAGACTTTAGGATGAGATTAGGGTTAGATGAGGCTAAAGATGGGAACCCCATGATAGCATAGATGTCTTCATATAAAGAGGAAGAGGGGGGCTGGAGGGATGGTTGATCAGTTAATGTGCTTGCCTGCAAAGCCAAAGGACCCATGTTCGATTCCCCAGAACCCACATTAGCCAGATGCACAAGGGGGTACATGCGTCTAGAGTTTGTTTGCAGTGGCTAGAGGCCCGTTCTCTCTCTGTGTGTCTCCCTTTCTCTGTCAAATAACTGAATAAATAATATTTTTTAAAAAGAAGAGGAAGAGGGCTGGAGAGATGGCTTAGCGGTTAAGCACTTGCCTGTGAAGCCTAAGGACCCCGGTTTGAGGCTCGGTTCCCCAGGTCCCACATTAGCCAGATGCACAAGGGGGCGCACGCGTCTGGAGTTCGTTTGCAGAGGCTGGAAGCCCTGGCACGCCCATTCTCTCTCTCCCTCTATCTGTCTTTCTCTTTGTGTCTGTCGCTCTCAAATTAAAAAAAAAAAAAAAAAAAAAAAGAGGAAGAAGGGCCTAAGTTAGCATGCTTGCTATGTTTTCCCACATGATGCCCTCCATGTTCTGCAGCAATAGGTGACCCTCACCAGATGCCAATGGCAAACACCTGGATATCTCAGCCTCCAGAACTTTTAGCAATAAATGTCTTAAAAAAAAAAAAAAACAGGGCTGGAGAGATCCTTTAATGGTTAAGGTGCTTGCCTACAAAGCTTAAGGACCAAGGTTCGATTCCCCAGTACACATGTAAGCCAGATGCAAGGTGACACATGTGTCTGGAGTTTGTCTTCAGTGGCTGGAGGCCCTGACGCTCCCATTCTCTTTCTCTCTATCTGCCTCTTCCTCACTCTCTCTCTTCCCTCCTCTGAATGAATAAATAAATAAATAAAATGTTTTTATTTTAAACTAGTCAGCCTCAGGTATTCAGGTATACTGCAAGAGAAAATAAATGAAGTTCTCCACCTGATATATAGTTTAAGTGGCGGGATACACATCATGGAGAATTTTGTGACACATACCTATGCTACTGGAGTTTTTGGAACAAACACCTGAGCCAGGGCTGCCCTAACAAGCTAGGATTGGTCATCCGTCCTCAATTGGCAAAATAAGGAGACAAGCAAAGTGAAAAGCAGAGAAAGGAGATTTACTCAATGTGGTCACATTGGGACGAGATCGAGTAAAGAGGCAGTGTGATGCTAAGTCCATCTTTCAGGTACTGACACAAGGCTCCACTAGCTCCAACGTGCGTAACTAAGCAGTCCTGGTCAAGGTGTGGTGCCCCCCATTGCACACCCATGCCTGTATCAGCTCCAGGCTGTCCGGCAACGTGGTCTGGTAAGTGGTCAGAACTGTGAAATCTCTTCCTGGGAGACAAGTTCCTCCTCTGGCTGGCACCAGGACTTCAGGTTTTCCCTTTCCCAAGCATGGGATTCCTGGGGAAATTCCAATTCTTTGGGATTTATCATTTCAGTGGTCTGATAGCCAAAGGGAGGGGCACACACGTTTGGCTTTAGGGTACCTTTGCTCCTGCCTGGCAGGTTACACCTCTGAAAGGCAACCAAATGGAATGCAGCAACGGAATGGTTCCAAGCGGGTCTGTCTACTAGGCACCTCTACCCATGCAGCCAGTGGTCACTGGCTGCCTTGCAGGATGGGCCTTGAGCTTGTTCCCCAGGTGCTGACAGTGAAGTCTGTCTGATAGTGAAGTGAGCCTAGAGCAGCCCCTCCTTTGAAAGGAGTCTCTTGGGCACATCATAGTGAATTATCATGATTCACAGAACCAGGACTTTGCCCTAGGGAGATTCCAGTTGACCAGATCTGGTGTCTGGCTAGAAATGCACTTGGTGAAAGGCTCCTGGTGGCTGAAGTGCCACAGCCTGGTTTCCACGCATTGGTCAGATGGCTCTGAGGACTTTAGAGGCCAATTGTGGTACCAGGATACTGGGTTGTAGAACCAGCCTCGGCTGTGTGTCCATCAGAAGGTCCCACACAGAAATAACACAGAGATTTCTTTCTGTATCATGGGCTGTCTGGGCTGGGCTTCCAGCAAGGCAGAGGGGACAGGAGGGTCTTGTTTTGTGCCTGCTTTACCAACAGGCTCCAGCCAGCTTTGTTTCAAGGAGAGCCTGTTCCATTGAACTTACAGCTCCAGTTGGCTCATTCCCCTACCAGGAAAAAGAAAAAGAAAGTCCTATTATAAACATACAGAACTGGAGTGGGGGTGGCGGCTCCAGGCTCTTGCCTAAGTCCGGTGTCGGAATTGACTTTTCTGTCAATGAGAACACAGCTCTGCTTTGACTTCTCCTGTGTGCTTTGGCAGTTTCGGCATGGCTGTAAAATTTATCCAAGGGAAACTGGCATTTATCTTGGGTTCACTTGCACCCGGCTAAACTGATAAACAGATGGGGGCTGGCCAGGCCACGGCTAATTTGGTTAGTACGCTCCAAAACACAAATGTCACCTTTATTTCTGCAGGGATTATTTATTGCTAATTGGGAGGTTACTGGTCTGTTATATTCTAAGAAGGCCGTTCACACCACTGAAAATATCTACTTCCTGATTTTTGTGAAACACTACCCATTATAAAGTGGTGTTGGGGTGGGGCGGTTGCCCTGGGAGGGAGGGTCTTTCTGTTATTGTTGGCAATAAAGGAATAAAATGGTCCCAGTGGGTTTGCTTGTACACACAATGGATACTTATCTGGAAACTTGCAGGAAAAAAAGAAAGAGAGAAACAGAGAAATTGAAGAAAAGAAAGAAATCAAGGAGATCTGAGGGAGGCTTGCCAAGGAGATCGGAATTCAGAGCAATGTCCTTCCCTGCTGTCGCGGCGTTTTCTTCTTTTGTGTCCCGGCTAAAGGCAGTGGGAGGATCAGAGACCTCATCCCAGCTCTGTTTACTTTGGGAACAATCGGTGATGTATGAATAATAATGCCTCCCTCTGACCATGACTAATTGAATTGCAACGTGCGGGGCTCTGTTGTGGGGGATTGCTGGCCAGTCCATCACCACCATCTCTCAAGTAGTCCTGGACAGTGATTGATGTCTGGGTGCTTCCCAGTGAGCACCCTTGAACACCTAAGAGTGCGGGTGTGAACCTGCATTCAGAGTTTCTATTAACCAGGGCATTAGGGAGCAGTCTCTGGCCAAGTGAGAACTGAGATGAGTGACTAAGAAGAAGAAATGCCAAGGGAGGGCAGACTTCACTCAGCTTCCTGCTCATACCTGACTTTAAGAGAATCCTGGTCATGGCAATGGATGGGAAAGTATCCCACCAGGGACCACCCGGCCACTGTTTCAGTTGATGCTGTCCCGTCAAAGTAATTGGGCGTGGTAGGAGTGCAGCTTGGGGAAGAAAAAGAGGGAACTGCCCGAGATGTGACCTGTACAAGAATAGTGAGAACACATTAAAAAAAAAAAAAAAAAAGGAGGGAGTTGAGGTGAAGGGAGGGAATGAGGGCTTAGTTGGAAGTGAGTCTACAGTGATGTCTATAAACTCACAATGGAAAGCCTGGGACCCTAACATGTGGCTGGTACTGTCTGTACTGTGTTTACCCAGTGAACTCACAGCTGGGACCCTGGCTCAGTTAGACTTTGTTCTCACAGCATGAAGGTGACCTGAATGAACTCTGAAATGGAATGATTATGCTGCCCCCAGTCTCTAGGGGGCCCTAGGCATAGTGGAAGTCAACCAGTGACTGGGTCCTTGCCTTAGCTCTTAGGTGAATTTATTCTGGCCAAATCCTGCATTGGCATCTTTTCCTGTGTATACACCTGATACCTTGGATATGTTCCAGAGCAGGGGATGGCTGGAAGAGAGAATGTGCTAGGACCTTTCTTGCAGAACCTGTCACCATGGATAGCAGTAGTCCTGAAGGTCCATGCTTGCTGGGAATCTAAAGTCCTCAGTTGTTAAATCCCCTTGTGTACTTGCTGTCAAATTTCTCATTATCTCACTGTACTTTAAATATTACAGGTGGTGAGGCTGGAGAGATGGCTTAGCATTTAAAGTGTTTGCTTGCAAAACCTACAGACCCAGGTTCAATTCCCTAGTAAAGCCATATAAAGCCAGACACACAATGTGCTATGTGCATTTGGAATTTGTTGGCAGTGTCTGGAGGCCCTAGCATGCACATTATCTGACTCCTCTCTCTCAAATAAATTAAATTAAATTAAATTAAATTAAAAATCACAGGTGGGAGCAGAGCATGGTAGTGCACTCCTTTAATCCCAGCATTCAGGAGGCTGAGGTAGGAGGATCATTGTGAGTTCAAGGCCAGCTTGAGACTACATAGTGAACTCCAGGTCAGCCTAGGCTAGAGTGAGAATCTAACTCAAAAACCAAAAATAAAAAAAAAAAATTAACACTTAAAAAATATATATACCAGTGGGTGTTACTATCAACTGTGTGTTACTACAGGCAATTTCCTGAGCTGTGTCTTCTCAACTGACTTATGTTATGATCATAGTGAGCTTTTCAGAAGCAACTGAGGATTATCTCCTTCTCATAAGCAAGATTTAAAATATATACTCAAATTATTTCCATTTTCTGTATTGTCTATCTATTTGCCTACTGTAGTCTATTTACCTATCAATCTAGCTAGCTAGATAGCTAACAGTTTCTCTATCTTCTATTATCTATCAGTTTGTCTATCTATGCAGTCACCCACTTTTACCTGTCTGTCTAGGTGAGGAGGGCAGGTGCTCTAAAGAAGTGTTCCCTTCTTCAGGTGACACTGGGAATCAGGTCACCATGTCTCCCTGCCAGGCTGCTTCAGGTGGCTCTGTGTTGGTGAAAAAACATGATCTGTTCATCATATCCTGCTTCCTAACCCCACTTGACCAAACAGACAAGATATTCAAGGAAAATAATCGTTTTCCAGTGCTTGTACCAAATGTGAAATATTTGCAATCCCTCAAATCCAGGCCATTATAGCATTTTAGTCCCTGGTTTGCAATCCGCAGCCCATCCTGTTAAACAAACATCTGACCACCCGGCGTGGGCCACACTCCTGGGGTTAAGATATTCCACCCCAAATCCCCTTGCTCTTTCTTCACTGATATTCATGGCCACTATTCTTGTGCCTTGAATACCAAACAAAGGGAGCCAGAGCTGGCTTAGGGCCTGCACAAGTGAGGAAAAAGCATGGGGCAGAAGACACATTTGCCCCTGCCTTCGTGTTTAGCGTTTATAAATATTCCATACCTGGGCCCAGGAACCACGTCCTTCCTGTCGTTATGAATAGCAGAATTTATTACTAAGAGAAGACAGAAGCCAATCTAGTTTCTGGAAAGATGACTGCAGAGGGCAGCCTGTCTGTGTCTGAGACTGTAGCCAGCTTTAATAACTGTCCTGTGTCTGCCTGTTACACACAGAGACAAGTTGTGCCTTATGATGGTGGGCTTTGGATGGGACTGTCATGCTTTCTAATTTGATTTAGCCTGGATGATGTCCACATGTCACTCCTCCATGGCACTGAATCAATGCTTTGGTGGGTATTTATGGAGTAAACAAATAAGGTCTAGGGGAGTGACCTACAAGGAAGAGGAATAGAGTAACCAAGTCAATGGGCAGTAATAGTCAGAAATCAAGGCCTCTTCTTGTGGCAGTCTGGAAAGCCCCTATTCCCTAAGGTGCCAGACCCACGTAACATACACAAGACTCAGAAGGCCAATTGATAAGCCAGGTTTCTCCATCCTGTGGTGGTGGGGACATTTCTGGCTCTTAGGTCAATTGCCTTTCAGGTGGCCTCTAGTCCAGTTAGAGGTCATAATAAAAGCTGGTGACTTTTGAGATAATTATTATTAAAATTTAAACAAGTGCATTTGCTCCTGTGTGTTCATCCTATAGAAAGACACATAATTTTGCAAAGATCTGGTTAAGAATGCCCATGGCAGCTTTACCTAAAAGAACTAAGTTCAACATACCAGGTACATCCTTGCAAGGGAACTGCTGAAACATGCTGTATTTTGCATATTAGATAAATTCTGAAAGGAAGAAAATGAGTCTGCATAGGCTAAAGTGGAATATTGCCAAAAATACTTGCGGTTTTGAAGGTGTTGTAGTCAGCTTTATGTTGTTGGGATGGACTTCCAAACCAGATATTGTTTATAGGAGGAATGGAATTTATTTTAGGTTTATAAATCAAGGGAATTTCGTAATGACAAAAAAGAAGAGAAAAGAAAAGAAAACCCACCACCAAAAGCAAGGGCAAAAACTGGCAGCCACATAGCATGGAACCCAATCAGAACCCAGATTGTTCTCTGCATATCTTAGGATGGAATTTAACTCTGACCCCAGTAATACCTTAGGGCTGTGCTTCAGGATCTGCCTATAGTGACACCTCCTCGAGCCAGGCTGCTGGAGATCTTTTGGGGGCATATCTATGTAAATTATCACATTTTGTCCCTGGCTCCCAATAGATTTATAAGTTTCTTGTATTATAAATTGTAGCTAGTCTGACCTTGTAGGTCCCAACTTAATAGTTTTCAAGTCTCTCAAGTCTCATCTGAGATTTAAGAATGTCCTTAACTGTGAGTCTTATAAAATCAAAGCAAATTATATACTTAAAAAATATTTATTTATTTGAGAGAGAGAGAGAGAAAGAGGTAGAGAGAGAGTGAAAGAGAGAGACAATGGGCTCTCCAGGGCCTCCAGCCACTGCAAACCAACTCCAGATACATGCCCCTCCTTGTGCATCTGGCTTATATGGGTCCTGAGGAATCGAACTGGGGTCCTTTGGCTTTGCAGGCAAGTGCCTTGACTGCTAAGCCATATTTCAGGCCAAGTTATATACTGTTAATGTGTAATGGCATGGAGTAAACATTTTTATTGTTATAAGGCATAACAAGGAGAAACTGGACCAATGTAAATGCAACAACCATTAGACAAACATCTGTAGTTCAAGTCTAATGCCTATAGTCAGTAAGCAGTGATGAGTCCTTGGAGTTTTTAATTCCTTCCCTCCAGCTGGGCTGAGTAGCCAAGGAATACTTTTATCCCGAGCCAATAGCCTTAATGGTTGCCCCTGTCATAGTCTTGTTATATCCGAAAACTCTTTAGGTCTCCATATAAATCATAGGCTATTTTTAATGGCTTTCTTAGCCTTTTTTAAAAAAATTGGGGTTATCATGCCCTGTCTCATGTCACAGTTCAGCATCAGCTCTTGGAATCATGTGCACTTTATGACCCACTTCATGTATGTTTTATGCTTTTGAAATCAATACCAGGTGAATAGGACACAGTCATATTTTTAACTTAGGGATGGAATAAATTATGACCTTGAAGAGTAGCTTTTTTAAGACTTTGTATTTTTAAAAATGTATTTTATTTATTTATTTATTTATTTGAGAGAGAGAGAGAGAGAGAGAGAGAGAGAGAGAGAGAGAGAGAGAGAAAAGGCATTCCAGGGCCTCTAGTCACTGCAAACAATGTCCAGATGCATGTGCCCCCTTGTGCATCTGGCTTACATGAGTCCTGGAGAGTTGAACTGTGATCCTTTGGCTTTGTAGACAAACACTGTAGCTGGTAAGCCATCTCTCCAGCCAGATACTTTGTATTTTAAGTGTTACCAGGGCAAAGAGAAGCATGGTAGAGCAGAAAGCTGGGGTGTCACAACTTCATATGAAGCAGCAAGGAAATAACCCAGGTGAGCCACACTTAACACCCAGCAGGGCTGAACTAGCCATCCTTAAGGCCCGTCCCAGTGGCACGTCTCCTCCAGCAAGGCTCTACCTCTCCAAGGCTCCGCCAGCTGGGGAATAAGTAGGCAGCTGCATTGAACACACTTGAGATTGTGGGAAACATTTGTATTCAAATAACCATGGTTTTCCAGAGATGCTTTTGTCAGGTATTTTGGTCACTAACTAACTATTCCATACCCTCTCAGTAGTGTCTGTATAAAGCATAATTAGTATAAAAGACAAGAATTAATGTACCATCCATTGGCCCTCCATATCCACAAATGTGTTCCCAGATTCAACCAACAATGTTTTAATTTTTAAAAAATCACATCTAGGGCTTGGGGAGATGTTCACCATGTAAACACTTGCTGCACATGAATAACAAGCGAAGTTCAGACCCTCAGAATCTACATGAAAGTGAGGCAGGACAGCGAGTGTCCATAGTGCCTGCCTGCCTGCCTGCAAAGGGGCAGAAGGTAGAGACAAGAGAATCCCAGAAGCTTCTGGGCCAGTTAACCTGACATGCACAATAGCAAACAGCTTCGTACAAGGACAGAAAGTCGTATCTGTACTCAGCAGAGGCAGGATCTCAGCACCTTTGATGCCACCAGCAATATGGCCCTTCTCTCTCTCAGTGTGCATGCAGACTTCTTCCCTAAACAGAATGGTGAAACAACTATTTATCCAGGGTTTACACTGCATTACATATTGCAAGTCATCTAGATGTGATCTGAAGTACATGGGAGAATGTGCATAGGTTAAAGGTAAACATTGCACCATTTCATATGAGGGACTTGGAGCTGTGGATTTTGGTATCTCTGTGGAGGGTGATGGGTTCTGGAAGAAATGTCCTGAGAACTTCAAGAAACAACTGTACTTCAATCTGCACAGTGTGACCATATGTAGTGTTTAGAATTTAAGTACTATCTCAATGTATCCATTATGGATATATTAGGGCTGTGGATCATCAACTGAGCCACCACCTAAGACTGGAAAGGGGCCACTGGCAGCCGTGAGACCAGCCATCAGCTTGCTCAGCCACACACTGAGAGAGGAAAGGGGGAAGCTGGTATACCAAGGTCTGTGCAAATGTAGAGACTCTCTGCCCTTCATGAACAGTACACAAACCACCAGGAGCCCATATACCTGCCGCTTGTCATGGTACCTGAGTCATGTTCATTCCGGTCATTAGTGAAGGGATGTCAGGAGCTTGGGTTAACTCTCAGCATAAAGGGAGCCACCTGGGACATTGCTGTGTCAACATTGAGACTGTTCCCTGAAGCCCAGGGATGGAAGTACCTAAAAAGGCAATGAGTGGAGATGTTGAGGGGATCCCCTAGCAGAGGCTGGAGCTATGCTGTGACTGCTTGCTAATTAGAAGAAAAAAAAAGTTGGCAATGAAAGTCTGCCTGAGAGAGTTTGCTCTAAGACTTATTTTCAGGATAAGTTACAGGTGACCTTCACTTGTCACTTGTCAGCAGACTCCTGAGGGTTAAGTGAGAGCAGACTGGTTCTGCTCATTTGACATTCTCCACTGAGAGAATTGTGACATCTTTCTGGCTACATTTTAGTCAATCTCCCCACCCTCTGCCATGTAACAAACAACTTGGAAGTGAGTGAGATAAAAGTTGCCTTGCAAAAGATCACCAGGAAACATTAGGCATTGCTATGAGAGGTAAGGTGACTATGGAAATGAATGTACTGTGCAATTCCTTCATTGTCCCTCATGAAACATTGGTTTTGGTGTTCCACTTTCCGATGGAAACACACATATTAACAATCTTTTAAAAATATACTAAATTAATTTGTTATCCTTTACATGTCTAAAATTAACCCCTCCAATATGATTTGATTTTCATAGAAAGGAAAAAAAAAAAAACCTCTTAAAAGATTTTTCAGGGGTTGGGGAGATGATTAGTGGTTAGAGTGGCTTGCTTGCAAAGTTGGATGGCCCAGGTACAGTTCCCTAGTACCTACAGAAAGCCTGATGTACAAACTGGCATGTGCGTCTGGAATTTGTTTACAGCAGCAGGAGGTCCTGGAGCTCCCCTTTTCTCTCCTTTCCTCTCCTCTCCTATCCTTTCTTCTCTTCTCCTTTCCTTTCTTCTCCTCTCCTCTCCTGTCTTCTCCTTTCCTCTTCTCTCTTCTCTTCCATTCTCCTCTCCTCTCTTGGCCTCTTCTTTCCTCTCCTCTCTTCTCCTCACCTTTTCTTTCCTTTTCTATTTTGTTTCTCTCCTTGCAAATAAAAAAGGCCCAAGTGAGGTCAGGGGAAGAGACTGAGTGAAGGATAGGTGGAGGAAAGACTAATCAAATCTAAGAGTATATAAATAAATCATATGTAATCCTACCTTTTTGGACAATGGAATACTCAGGAGCAATAGATTGTTGCTAAAAAGTTTTCAGTGCCAGAGATGGGATACCTTCCAGTGAGTTATTGTGCAGGGAGGTCCCTGATGTCCCCAAAATACTATAGGCCATTGCCAGGGCCTTTGGTTTCTCTCCAGGAATAGATGTCAAGACCCTATTGCTGAAGACTCCACATACTTGAGCTGCAAGGCCATTGAAACATCCTGCTGGAACTGAGCTGATAGCCCTTCCATGTAGATCAGCTGACAGAAAGCTGGAAAAAGCCATGCAGCATGCAGTTCAATTAGGGAGAAAGAAATCACTAGTGAAAATGCTCAACAGTGGACAACGCAAGCCTTATATTTGGCCAGCCAGTCCAAATGAGCCAATGGGTACAATAGTGGCATGTCTGTCATGGTGGAAACCAACTGTCCTCTAATTGGACTGGAGGCCTGCTCCATGGGAGGGAATACATCCCTGATAGTGAAAACTTAAAACAGGGTGGTCATGAGCCCTACGGGTATAACATCTGCTGCTGTCTGGCTAAATGTATATACTATGCTTATCAAACTGCCCGGTAAGCACTTCTCTTAATGTTCATACCCTTATATTAATGCTACTCACACTTTTGGTAGAGAACCTTCTTTTTTCAGATGGTAGTGACCTTGGAATGACTCAGAAGGCATCATGGTGCTGGAAAGAAGTGACCAGAGTGCTCAGTATTGCAATATCTCTATCACACCTTCCAAGGCTCAGGGTCTATTGCAAAAGAGGTGGCAGAAAGAATGTAAGAGCCAAAGGAAGGGTAGGACTTCTTACAATGTGCTGCCCCCAGACACTATGCCTGGATATCCATGACCTCACAGTGCCTGACACTACCTACACAAGACCATCATAAGAGGAGGAAAAGATCATGACATCAAAATAAAAGAGAGACTGATTGAGAGGGAGAGGGGATATGATGGAGAATGGAGTTTCAATGGGGAAAGTGGGGGGAGGAAGGACATTATCACGGGATATTTTTTATAATCACAGAATTTGTTAATAAAAAAATTGAAAAGAAAAAAAAGATTTTTCAAATTACGTAAATGGACCTAGGTGTGGTGATGCATGCCTCTACAATTACACCACTTAGGAGGTGTAGACAGGAGGATCAGGTATGTAAGGCCATCCCTGACTATGTAGTAACTTCAAGGCCAAACAGGGCTTCATGGACTCTGCCTCAAAAAAAAAAAAAAATGTAAGTGTAAATTCAAACCATAATTTTCTCTGATTAAAGAATTGAGTTGTCATCTAAATATGGAGCTTGTGAGGAATGGCCTGCAGCCCTCAGAAGCTCCATTTCTCTTTCCTCCCTGGCCTTCCTGACCTCAAATGAAAATGTAACCTTGCCCCATAAAAGTCTCTAGTGTTGGCTCTCAATCCACTCCTGGCTCAGCCTCCTTCAAACCAGGCTGCTGTGGTTACCAGGTATGCCATACTCCTGACATCATGAGCTCCTCTTATCTCTTCAAGCAGGGATATGCTGGGAGGATGTGAGGAAGATCCTTCAGGGGTGCCTGTGCTGCCCAAAGCCCCTGGCCTTAGATCATTGCCTGGCCTCAAAAGTCTTGTGATGGTGAAACTGGTGATGTTGTTCAGTTGTTAGAGGTACTTGCATGCAAAGCTTGCTGGCCTGGGTACCATTCCTTAGCCACGGATAGGAAGCTAGACTCATACTGTGGAGCGCACCTCTGGATTTGTTTGCAATGGCAAAAGGCCCTGGCACATCTATTCTTTTTTTCTCTCTCTCATAAATAAATACAATTTATTTTTATTTTGAGGCAAGCCCAACAGACTGCTCCCCTTTTTTGATGAAAGGGAAGAAGAGAAAGAGAAAGAGGATTGGTGTACCAAGGCCTTTAGTCACTGTAGTCAAACTCTGGATGCATGCGCCACCATGTGCACATGTGCAGTCGTGCATGTTTGTATCATATTGTGTGTCTGGCTTATTTGGGACCTGGAGAGTCAAACATGGGCTCAGGTTTTGCAGACAAGCACCTTAACCACAAAGCCATCACTCCAGCCCCAAATAATATTTTTAAGACTTGTGATAGGCAGTCACAGCCTGATCATGTGGTCACCTAAGGAAAACCTTAAAGGGTCCATTCTGCTCAGTACTGCACCAACTTCCAGCATGTTTATGCTTAGGAAACTGATCCCTCCTCATCACACACACCGTTATTTGCAAAATAGGCAAGATATTTATGTACTGACCCTTGGGGATAAGGAAGAGTCCCATTTATGTTGATTGTTTTCTCAGCTCTTCAAAAGTCTTGTGCAATGAATTCTGATTGCACCATGCCAGGGCTTTCTTTGGAAGTCTTCAAGTCTGCTGTGGTAGGGTACCTCCATGGAAAGCCAGGTTCGTGTGGGATCTTTGAGTCCCTCAGCCCCTGCCTGATTTGACAAGAAGTGTACTGGGTTCAATGAAATCTTTGGGCATTTGCATTGTGACTGAAACCTATAAAACTGGCTAATGTGATAATGGGATACATACTTCTTCTTTTTTTGTGGTACATTCTCACTGTAGCCCAGGTTGACCTGGAACTTGTTCTGTAGTCCCAGGCTGGCCTTCAATTTACAGCAGTCTTCCTGCTTCTGTCTCTTGAGTGCTGGGGCTAAAGGGGTGCATCACCCTACCCAGCAGATTTGTGCACTTTTTCGAAGTGAAGGATAGGGCTAGAATTGATGGGAGACACCTGCTCTGCTAGGGGCTCCATTCTTCTGCATGTGCTAATTTCTTTAAAATTTGACTTAATGATGAAATACTTTTCTTTCTTTTGGCTTCAGTTTTAATTGCCTTCTTCTGGCTCAAATCATTTTTAAATAACTATTTTCATATCCTGGGATACATTATATGAAGGTAGCATTTTACATTTGAAATGTTTTAACATTTAAAAATAATTTTACATTTACATATTACTAAATTTCAGCATTAGTTATTTTCTACTAAATTTATATAATATATAAAACTGTTTATAATAATTGACATTTTATGGATTCTTAATGATAAACTGATAATGATTATTACATAATGATGCATGTTGTAACGAAGGTAATTGCACATTTAAACTAGAGACCCAGCAATTTCATCCTGGCATCTTAAAAAGTAGGTAATATGAACCTCACAAAGGATATTAAGGGTCTGGGAGATGGCTCAGTCTGTAGATTACTTGGGTTGAAAGCATGAGGACATGAGTTCAGATCCCTAGCACCCACATACAATCTGGACATTGCCCAGCATTGACCTATGGCCTCCACAAGCTCCTATCTACACACACACCCTACACCCACCGCACGCACATACACATACGTGTAAACATGATATAAATACTTAAAAACAGAACATCAAATACTAGCACTACAACATTCCTAACCAGGCTTTAAACTATTTTGCATTTAAATCCTCAACCATGAATTTACTATTCACAAAATCTATTTAAAATCACAGATTATCTTAAATGTCAGAATAGCAATATATTTCAACTTCATTTTAAGATATTCACTTAAAATGTAAAGTTATTTTACTTCCGTTGTCCAAATTGTTATCTATTAATGCTAACTTTTTTTTTTCCTTTACATTATATCTTAGACTATTTTCTGGAAAACTGTTCTAACAAAATATATGATTCATTTGTCTCAGAGGTCAACAGTATTAGGATAAAATAAGACAATATTTGGGCTAGAGAGATTGCTTAGCTGTTAAGGTACTTGCCTACGAAGCCAAAGGACCCCGGCTCAGTTCCCATGGACCCACGTAAGCCAGATGCACAAAGTAGCACATGCATCTGGAGTTTGTTTACATTGGCTGGAGGCCCTGGTGCACCCATTCTTTCTCTTTTTGCCTCTTTTCCTCTCTTGCTGGCTCTCTCCCTCCCTCTCAAATAAATAATAAAGTTTAAAAAAATAAGAGAATATCAAAATGAGGGGCAAGCAAGATAGCTTAGCCCATAATGTGTTTACCATGCAAACATGACTATATGAGTTCAATCCCTATCACTCACATAAAATGCCAGGTGTGGTGGCATGTGCAGGTATCCCCAGCAGTAGGGAAGTGGAGACAGGTAGATCCCCGAGGCTTGCTGGCATAGCCAGTCCAGCCTACTTGCCAAATGATGAAAATGAATGAATGAAATGAATGAAAATGAAAGACCTGTCTCAAGTAAAGGTGGTTGGTGCCTGAGGAACAGCATCCAAGGTCTTCCTTTGGCTCCATGCACATGTGTATTTAAGTGCACATGCTTCTGCACATATATGTACACACATATGCAAAAGCACAATGAAAATGTTAGTGATATGCAGTCATGTGATGTCCTCAGAGAGGATACATGTGTTTGGGTCAGAGTTTCAATCAGTGCTCCTCGCCTAGCTCTTGGTACCCCTCAGGGTCCCTCAAAGTATCAGTAGCTATATGGTGACCATGTCCTCTTCTCGCTGTGAGGTGTGGTAGCAGGCCCATAGCTTGTAGCAAACTTGCAGTAGGCTGGTTAGCTTCTTTTCTTTGATTTTTCATTTGGCAGGAAAAGCCTCCTCCTAATTCTGAGTAATTGGATACATTTAGACAGGATTGTCTCATATGAAGAGCATTACACATATGAGACATTGTTTGACACATGCTAATTCATGGGTTGAAAGCCAACCCTTTGTAGGCAAGATTGTACTTTCATTTCACACACACACACACACACACACACACACACACACACACACACACACAAAAGCATGGCTAGGCAGATGGTTCAGTGGATGAAGTGCTTGTGATGCAAGAATACAGATTGGCATTTAGATCCCCAGCACCCATATTAATGCTGGGCAGCAGTGACAGCCCACCTGTCTTTCCAACACTCAGGATGTGGAAAGGGGAGGTCCCTGGGATGAGCTGGCCAGCTAGACTAGCCAAATTGATGAGCTCTGGGTTCAAGAAAGATGCTCTGCCCCAGTAGATAAGGTGGAGAAAGATTGAGGAAGACACCCAACAACAACCTCCATGTATGTGCACCTACCTGCATGCACACACCAGAAAACAAGAAAGACAAAAGTGGAAGTATTGGCAGCTCAAGTGTCTGACATGGGATGGAGAGATCATATGCTGTTTATACATGCAATAGAATATCATTTGTCTTTTAAAAAGAAAGAAATTCTGGCACACACTGCAATATGAGTCTAGAGGGCATTCATTCAGCTGAGTGACAGAAAACGCATACTGTACAATCCCAGTGACATGAAGCATTCAGAGTAGTTGTACACAAAAATGAAAAGATAGTTGCCAGGGGTGCAGAAGAGGAGTGGGGAGTTACTGTTTAACGGATACATAGTTTCAGCTTCACCTGATGAAACGGTTCTGAAGAGTGATTGCACAACATACTTAGCGCTGTTGACTTGCAGGTTCAAAATGATATAGGTTATGTGCCATGGACTCTACTACCATTGAACATTAAAATTTACAAGTGGTCAGGCAGTTACTGAACCTGTCCAAGATGTTACTAAGAAAATAGGCAGGGCACCCAGCTGGAAGGCAGGATGAAAGAGAAATCACTTTACGTTTCTAAAATAAAAGAGAAAGAAATATGATGGACATGTATGGAGTACATGACATATTCTAGGTTCCCAGGACACAGCCCACTGTCAGGTAGGTACGACAGGCATGTGGATGGAGCATGAAATATGAGGAAACAATGCTGGCCTCGCCAGGATCAGCACTGGGAGTGAGTTTTGAATGTAAGGAGGGAGCTCAGAGGTCACGTTTGGCCTCTATGAGTGGTGCAGACCAATGAGTCCCTTCACACTGCCTTCATCTCACCTAAGAAGTCCCTTGCCCCACTCCCACTGCCATTGACTTCAGCACAGGATTCAAAGGAAGTCAAGTCACAATGAGAAGAGGATAATGGTGCATCCAGGCTAGCCCTTCCCTTTATGAACGGGAGCATGAAAGGCCGTGGAGAGGAACAGTTCTCAGCAGGGACATGGTTCTGACAAAAGGCTGAGCTTTGAATTTCTGTTTAAATGGGAATTTGCTACTTCTTTCCTACTCTTTGTTCTAGATTTTACAAAGAAAAGTTTTGGGGCTAAAAACATGACTGATGGTCAGGTGCTTCTCACACAAGAATGAGAGCCCAAATTCAGATTGTTAGAACCCAGTGAAATATTGGGACATGGTGGCACAGGCTTGTAATCCCAGAGAGAAAGAGGTGACAGGAAGATCTTTGGGGAGAGCTGGCTAGCGAAGCTAGCTGCATCTGTGTGCTCTGGGTTCAGTGAGACACTCTGTCTCAGTGAGTAAGATGGAGAGCAACTGAGGAAGACTTGATGTTGACCTCTGGCCTCTACCTGCTCAAGCACACATATGCACATGCACCTGCACACACACACACACACACACACACACACACACACACACACACACACACACATACACACACACGTGCAGACAGGCATCTCACAAGTTGAGTATAAAAATGTTAGAATGACAAATTCATAAGCAACAGGATTTTTTTGGAGGGGTATCTTTTCTGTGCATTCTCCAAATGATGAAAACTGGTTTAAACGTATGAAATGCGTTCTATATTATACCACCCTAACATCAAGAACTGCATGTACACCTGTCCGAGGTCTTTCTGCAAGGACTAGGGCCCCTTTGACCATGTGGCATAGCAGTCCAGAGTCCCTGTGATTTCGCAGCCACTTTGAGCTGTGGTTTGCAAGCCTGGCAAGTGTTGGTGAGTAATTGTCCCCATGGCCCCACTCCTCTGGGGGGCTAGCTCAGAGGCTTGTTTCCCCAGTAGGATGAGACACAGTTGGGCTTTGCTGTAGCTGCTTCTCTTACCAAGACTCCCTGGAGCCACCTCGCAAGTCAACTGCCTGCCTGGGACTCCCATCTCCACACAGTCCTACGATGCACTCTCACAAACACATCGACACATCCTTATCACAGTGACTCATGAATCTCTCCGTTAAAATAAAGAAACCAGAAAATGGTAGCCGCCTAGGGATGCAATAAAACGAAAACATGCCAGCCCAGTAACTTTCTGGTAGCTTTCATTCAAATATCCAACCAAACTTGCAGGGTCTCCTGATTTGAGCTGGTTTACTCAGCCCACGTATAGACACTGAAATCCCTGTCAACCCATTTTGCATGACAATTTCAAGTCTGTGTACATTCCATAACTTAACTCCCCTGTAAAATTTCCACAGGGAAATCAGCGTCTGCCTGGATATTTATTTGTTTGTTTTGTGAAGTCAGGTGGGTTGTCTGTGTTTATCAGCTTGGTCTGGTTTGCATATATATTGCAGATAAGGACAAATCAGGGTACCACTTAGGATCCTGTGTCGTTGGATGCCTTCCTGTTATGTTTCTGTGACTGGGAGGGAAGCAGAGGAGAGACAAAGGGAGAGAAGAATGGCAGAAAGCAATATTTAAATTTCAGTAGATTCTTCTTACCTTTCAAAAGGAGTTGATGAGTACGTAAGGAGAGCATCAAGAAGGGCAGGAG
Source organism: Jaculus jaculus (assembly GCF_020740685.1). NCBI lineage: Eukaryota > Metazoa > Chordata > Mammalia > Rodentia > Dipodidae > Jaculus > Jaculus jaculus. The sequence goes on from NC_059109.1 coordinate 104,489,885, forward strand.
GACTCAAAGAGGACAAAGCACCGTGTCCTTTATTTCAAAAAGCAGAAATGAAATGTCGCAGAATAGAGACGATACAGGGCTGAATGGTGCATGCAAATTAGCAGGACAGGTTCCCATGATGGTAGTTTGCCAAGCAGACTTCAGGATGCTACCATACATTCCACCAGCAAGTCCTTGCTGCACTTCCCATGCTAGACTGGTAGAAGGAACAGAGGGGCAAATTCCCAGATTCCAATTCAACAGACACTTATTGCAAAGCCCCTTCGGAACTAGAGAATATGTTCACATAAAAGGTAATAAAGGGCTGGAGAAATGGCTTAGACATTACGATGTTTGCCTGTGATGCCTAAGGACCCAGGTTCAATTCCCCAGTCCCCATACAAAGCCAGATGATGCACAAGGTGATGCATGCATCTGGAGTTCATTTGCAGAGGCTAGAGGCCCTGGCATGCCCACTCACTCTATCTGCCTCTCAATCTTTCTCAAACAAGCAAACAAACAAATAAGTAAACAAACTTTTAGAGGATATAAAGATGACTGGTCATGCTTTTTTACTGAATAAACTCACAATTTGATAGGAAAAATGAATATGTTTAAATAAATAGGCTAAAAATATAGTTGAAGAAATTTGAAGTTAAAAAAAAATAGCTAGGCATGGTGGCTCATGCCTTTAATTCTAGAATTTGTGTGGGGGAGGTAGGAGGCCACCCTGAGACTCCATAGTAAATTCCAAGTCAGCCTGGGCTAGAGTGAGACCCTACCTCAAAAAACCAAAAAATAAAAAATAAGTGAGTCTGCACAATGTATGAAAGCAGCTCAGTGTGAAGAGGTCAGGTCCATCTGGAAAGGGATCCTAGAAGAGCCTATCCTCTGATGAATTTGTTGAGTTGACAAAGTGGAGAAGGTAGAAAAAGGCAATTCCGACCAGGGAGCTACATCCTTGAAAGAGGGGTGCAATGTTTGTGCTCTGTCGAGATGGATAACACTCTCAGCCCCCAAGTCCTGCCCCCAAACTAAGTGTGAGAGAATAGAGTTTCTGAATGTCTATAAAAAGTGGTGAAGCTAGGCATGGCAGCGTGCGTCTTTAGTCCCAGCACTCCCGAGGCAGAGGTAAGGGATGAGCTTGAGGGACCACGGAGTGCATTCCAGATCAGCCTGGGCAACAGTGGGACCCTGTCTCGGAAAAGTTTTCTTCAAAAAAAACAAGGGTGAAAGGGCTGGAGAGATGGCTTAGCAGTTAAACGCTTGCCTGTGAAGCCTAAGGACCCTGGCTCAAGGATTAATTCCCCAGGACCCATGTTAGCCAGATGCACAAGGGGGCACACGCATCTGGTGTTCATTTGCAGTGGCTGGAAGCCCTGTGCACCCATTCTCTCTCTGTCTCTCTCTATCTGCCTCTCTATCTCTGTCACTCTCAGATAAATAAATAAAAATGAACCAAAAACAGGGTGAAAAAGAAGAGAGATACAATTTCAGTGGACCAAAAATTTTATGTAATCCTAGTGAGGTGGAAGACCAGGAAAATTGTATAAAAGTGGAATATTGCCCAATGCAATGTCAGGAGTCTCTTGAAAAATAGGGCCTAGACTTTTTTTTTTTTTTCTGAGATAGTGTCTCACTCTAGTCCAGGCTGACCTGAAATTCACTGTGATCCTCCTTTCTGCTTCCCAAGTGCTGGGATTAGAGGCGTGCACTACCTTGCCTATCTCTAGGCTTTCTTACAGGCATTCAAGCTCTAAAGCAGCCGAGTACAGGGCTGCAGGAAGTCCTAGGGTGCCTAGTGGTGGCAGCGTGAGAAAGTGACTGAGAATAGCTCCAGGCCTGGTGGTCTGGCTTATGTTCAACCATGGCCCGCAAAAGTGGCTATGGAGGGATGGAACCAGAAGAGAAGGCCCCTGGCTAAGATATGGGAAGACATGAAAGTGGCTGAGCCGCCCCTAGCCAAGGTCTTTACTCTCAAAAGGAAGCCTGAGCTCACCATCTAACAGCCGAGGGTCCCACCAACCCTGCTAGCACAGGAAGCCAGCAAGGCTGGCGGGCAAGTTAGCCAGGCAAGTGGAGCTGTGAACAAGAGCCCCTCCTCAAACAAGGCGAAAGGCGAACACACAGACACCCACTCACCAAAATAAATAAATAAATGAAGAGAAAATGAGAACCTTCTGAATCTAGCATATCCTGTGTATGCATAAAACAAAATAAAGGTAGATGCCAGATGCTGAAAATTAAAGCAAAAAAAAAAAAAGGTGCAAATCAAATGCTAGCAGAAACCAGGTGTAGCTAAATGTCAAGCAAATAAAACTCACAGAAGAATCATTAAAAGAACAAATAATATATCAGTAAAAGGAAAATGTATCAAGAACGCAGCTCAGTGAGTAAGAACACTTGCTGTCCTATACAAGGACCTGAGTTCAATTCCCAGCACCCACAGAAAAGGTTGGCTGTGGCCATTTACATCTATCATCCCAGTGCTGATGGGAGAAGGGACAGGAGCACGGCTGGCCCTTGCTGATCAGCCAGTCTGGCAGAAAAATGGGGAGCTAAAATTCCATGAGAGAAACTGCCCCAAGGAAATGGGGTGGAAGAGCAGAAGAGGAGGATGCCTGGCGTTGCCCACTGGCCTCTGCATGGATGTGCATGGGGCACGAGTATCTGCACACACACACAATACCACATACACAGCATAAACTCCACTCACACCAACAAAAACAAGTATGTGTCTTAATAATATAAAGCAACTATGAAGAAGACAGACATGATTCAAAAACATAACTAAGGTATTTTTGCACTCCTGATATTCAACTGTTTTATAGACAACCCCAGATATTTTAACTTCTAAATACTTAATATTTGATATGCATCTTTAAAGGGAAACATTGTAGAAATCATTTTCTTGTGTTACAGCTCCCCAGTCTCTGTCATCTGAGAGACCCCTCTTTGACCTCTCTCATGCTATCAGCATGCTGAAGCCACTAGGCCCATCTTCTGTCATATTCAGGATTTATCCTTATAATTTTCATGGAATCATTCAGCCTCTTCCTTCATTTTAAAACTCTCAAAGATCACTGCTTGGATGTAGACTACATTCAATGTGTTCCTTTATTTTTCTTCTTGCAAGTATGCTTTATTTTTATGCATCATAGAAGGTATCTAATGTACACTGTGACTTTAGCGAATCCCAATACTGAGCAGTGTGTTCATATGCAAGTTTATGTGTGTGTGTGTGTGTGTGTGTGTGTGTGTGTGTGTGTGCGCGCGCGCTTGTATGGCTGTGCCATGGCCCATTGCTGATGCAATAAAAGCCCATGTGGCTTTACATGGGTGGCTGGGGAACTGAACCTGGGCCAGCAGGCTTTGCAAGCAAGCACCTTTAACCACTAAACCATCTTCCCTGCCCCAGGAGTTTGTATATTGAGTGATACCTTTGTTGCTTTTTAAATTTATATTTGTGTTTTATATATGTGTTTTTAAAAAATCCAACACCAGGATCCACCTTAGTAACAACACTTAGCATGTTGGCAATCCTCCTGTGGCTATCTTACATCAGGTACCTGCCGGCCCCCAGACTCTATCCTCGGAGGAGCTGGGGGGCAGGGCTGACTGGCCTCCATCAGGGTCTTTGACTCAGCACTGGGACAGCCTGGGACCCACAGCTTCTCTGAACAGCTACACCAAGAACTATAAGAAAGAGTATATATTTGATCACATCACCATTTGAAATTTTTACTAATACATACCTACCTAAGTACAGTTAAAAGACACATTGGGGAAAAACAATTTTAAAAGTGTAGAATAAATGACTTACTTATCTGAGACATAAAATGCTACAAATCAGTAAGAGAAAGAAAAACAACCCATGAGGAATATAAACAAATTATACCAATAGAATGTTCAAGAGCAAGAGAAAAATAATTTTCAGGAAAATATGAAAGGGGCATGGCTTCAGTAATAATCATGGTGCAAATCATATGTTAATATCTATTTTTATCTCTTTCTATTGCCATATGTCTACATAATCATTCATTTATTCAGCAAATATTTTCATGTTCCAAACTTATATTAGTCCTAATTCTAAGCAGACAAAAGAAAAACAGAGTAGCTTCTTTTCCACACTGACAAAATTACATTACTAAGTAGGCAAGTCAATAAATAAATGAACAATTTAATTTCAGATAATAATATTTCTACAAATAAAGGTCAGTTGTGCTATTTAGGGAAGTCATCTCAGAGATCAAAGGAATTCAATAAAACAGTGCTGGCCTCACGAGAATGTAGAATGGGGTGGTGGTGTGGACAAAGTATTCTACAGAGAATGGTGGGCAAAGACCCAGAGCAGAAGGCATTTTGAAGGCATAAAGCCAGTATTTCCATAACACTGTGAAAGGTCCTGGGCAGTCCACATTGCTTCATGTCTGAGCTTATGCACTGTATTGTCAAGGGAGTATAGGTGATATCCTGAAAGCAGGGCAGATGAAACACTATCAGGTAAGGTTTAAGACATTTCTAGAAGGGTGGACCTTTCACAAAGAAGTCATGAGAATTCCTGAGAACTATGAGATAGAGCTGAGACATTATTTTCAAGTTTATTCTGAGGCTATGTGAAGCAAAGATTGTGGGTGGATGAAAAGTGGCAGAAGACCAGTCAGGTATTTCAGGGTAACCCATGAGCTTAGGATGTGTTTTGGAGGTCTCTTGGGTCTTACCAATGGTTTGGGTAGGCAGGGTGAAGGAAAGGATGGGAATAAGATGGCTGTACTCTTTTATTCCAAGCATCTGGGTTAGGGCTAAGCCATGCTGGCTAAAGGGAAAGCAGTGGGGGCAGTAGGGAGGGTATAGAAATCCATGGTGGGTGGGACATGGCTGCTTTCTGATGGGTGATTCTGGAGACATGGAGAGCAGAAGATAGTCCAATTGGCATTTCTAAATTATGGTTGGAGAAGGCTTGGAGGCAAGTTTGGTGACTCAGACAATAGTCCAAGAGGGCATCAGGAAGACTCTGAATGAAAGCTGCGGAAGCCACAGAGAAGAAAGTGGGATGAGTCTAGAGATGGGAAGGAGATGCGTGGAGAACATACTGACTGCATGAATGATGGGCTCAGGTACAGGAAGACAGACAAGTGTCCGGACGGTGCCTAGATTTTTTGACCTGAGGTTAAAGGTCACCACCCTAAAACTTCAAAAGTGGATGAGGCAGAAGAACAAACATCTTGCTGTTAATTACACTGCATGGTCCTCAAGGCTTGTGCTCAAGCCTTTCCATGGTTGTGCGTATGATCCAAAGCCAGACTCACAGAAGGGATTTTAATGAACAGATAAAAGTGACAGTGTGGTCATTCTATTAATGCTGAGGGTACTGGATAATTTTTAACTATTTCTTGACATTTTGTTGACTTGCTACTGTATTCCTACTTGCTACTTGAGAAACACTGAAAAAGAAATTTGAATATGAGATGGAAAATGGGAGAATGAGTAGGGTCAGTTAACTGCTTTATTTTTTGTTCATAAGCAGTGGCTATCAAACAGGGCTGGGTGTGTAGTTCAGTGATAACACACTTCTCGCCTAACATGCCTGAGGCCCTGAACTCAATCCCCAGTATTTCAAACATTTTTTTTTTTAAGAGAGGGGTACAATTTGCAAATAACTGTTTTGGATTGAGTAGGATGGTAAATATAGATTGAGGCAAGTTGCTGGACTTTTTACAGAAACCCCACCCTCAACGGTATCTTGATGACATATAGATGAGTCTGTGCCAGCTGAGACCAAACCTAGTCATTTGTTAATAACGTCAAATGCCAACATGTTGCAAAGAAAATGCATTAGGGATGTACAAACACAGATTCAGCCAGTGCTTTTGAATGAATACAAGTTTATATTCATTTCCAGGCTCTGTTTCTAACTCAGTGTTAAGTGATCATGATTATGACTCAAAGAATATTTTTTTTCAAAGAATATTTTAATGGATGGATTTCTTTTTTACTTCTTATCCAAAGCCTCTGTCTGAGCAACCATTCATTTTCCTTCTGTTCTAATAAATGGGTGAAGAAAACATGTTAACTGTCATTTGCCTCTGTTACTAATGTGTTGTTTAAAAATAATTGTGGGCTGAGAGTGGTGGTACACACCTTTAGTACCAGCACTAAAAAGGCAGTGGTAGGAGGATCCTTGTGAATTTGAAGCCAGCCTGGGATTACAGAGTGATATCCAGATCATTTTGAGCTAAAGTGAGAACCTGCATCAAAAAAAAAAAAAAAACCCATATACTTCAAAAAGTCATGTGTACACAATGTTGGACTCTATTTTCAGAAGCTATTAACTCAACAAAACTAAATAATAAACTCCCAATCAAGAAGATGTGATTTTGTAATATGTCTAAATATTGACTGTTGTTCTTCAACTTTGAGGTGTTTTAATAGCAAGATAAGAAAATACTAAGCAATACCAGTGTCAGATTCCTGACCAGAGCACCATGTGGTTTTTGTAACAGTGTGGATGGGTGTGGACACTGAGCATAGCTCACCTGTCCTGGTAAAGAAAGCCTCTGGCATCAGGATAAGGAAGTCACCTGACTTTCAAAAGGAGAGATGGGGAACGCATGACTATAGACCAATAGAACCTGGCCAACACAAAATGACAGGGAAGGCAGAGGTTGGGGTCCTGAGGAGTGGGGCACAAGACAGTGATGTCCCAAATGACAGCTAAGTCCTTATACTGCCACTGGGCTTACAGATCATCTAGCCATTTGTGAAGTAATTGGACAACTTAACCACCAGCCTTGCTTTCTTATGTCTTATGGAGGACCTAGATATACTTAGTTTGGAAAGAGGATGCATTTTCTATTTGACAATAAGTTGGGTCCATTTTGTACTTGGAGAATCCAATGGCAGGTAGATTGTTTGTGGAGATGTGAATGTGGTCATCCCTTACTTGATGTGCAGAATGTTGAAATATGTAGGCAGAATCATCCTTATATCTTTATAACTCCTTGTGAAGTCAGGAATGGGAATCTATGACCTACACTTAAATATTATGATCAAGTCTAAGGAAGTTTCTTCAACTGGGTAGGTACAAAGTCTTTAAAGATGCTTCTATCTCCCAGGTAATATGGATGAGCCACAAAATAGATGGAAAGAGGTCTGGAGAGATGGCTCAGCAGTTAAAGGCACCTGCTTGCAAAGCCTGACAGTCTGGCTTCATTTTCCCAGTACCCACATAAAGAAGCCAGATGCACAATGTGGCGCAGGTGTCGGGAGTTCATTTGCAGCAGCAAGAAGTGCTGGAATTCTTATAATATCTATTCATTCTCTCTCTCCTTGCAAATAAATGATGAAATAAAAAAAAACAATGGAAGTAGAAGTCATAGAGAGTAATCATGTCAGGTGGCTGTCACACCCACTCAGACTTTTGCCATTTCATGAATGCCCCTCACTCCTGGTTGTCACACCTGCACCCTTTTCCTTGAGGGCTTTCTGGGTTGTAGGAATTCCACCAACTGGAAATGCTGAGGAATTCACACCTCTGGGGGAAGCACTTGCCCGGTCACCACCTCAACTCTATGGCCCTTCACGTAACTCTGAAGCAGGTATTCCTCACTGGCTCCATGAGGCCCCCAGCAGGACCAAGTTTCACTTGCTCACAGTTGTAACCAACCTGATGACATACCCTTTGATAAACTGTCCAACTTCCCCCATTCCTGACTGATGTTTTCTAAAATCACATCTGCCCACATCCTCACCCTCTACCCCAGCAAATTAGCAAGTTGAACCTCGAATTGTTGGGTGCTGTTCTGCTTATTCTAAAGACCCCAAACTATCCTGGGACTTGGAACTATTTCTCCTTAGATTAACCTTGGGTAAGCTGTGCAGCCAAGGGTAGAGGCAGACCAGGAAGGCCAGAGTGCCTGCCGAGGGTGAGGGCTCACTCTCTAATGAGTTTCCTGAGTTCCAGCTGGGTAAGTCTGACCCACTTCTGCATCTCTTCCAACCCAGCACATCCCGCTGCCAGGAGCAGAGAGCATTGGGGTAAACATGACATTTTCCTCACGCTCAGCAAGACAGGAAGTTCATTAAGTTTGGTATAAATCTTTGCCTTTAAAGTGCCAGTTGGTGATTTATTTTCTCCTTCTGTTTAGATTTTTAGAGAGTAGGTGCCAACCTCTGGAATCCAATCCAAAACCCCAAGCGAAGTCCTGTTGATAAACCAACAAAAGCCCTGTTTGCACAACACAAGCCAAATGCAAATCCTTTATCCTTGAGAGTGACTCTAATGATCATTTTTCAATGCTGTAAAAGGTGCCATGTCAAAGCACCTCACTAATTCTCACCTTGGCTTCTAAAAAACATCCTCCGGCTGCCTTTCTTCAAAGAAAATCCACAAATAAATAAAATCTCTCCAGGAACACCATGGGCCACAAACACATCTGAAGGGAAAGAAAATTGCCTCGGATGCAGAGCGGGCACAGAGCATTTGGGCAGCACATCCACCGATGTGAGCTTGTTCATCTGCTAAGGGTCTACCATGGATCTTGCACAGGTCCTTCAAGAATTGCCGAGACATTAACCTCTACTTGCTATTAGCTGAGACTTAAGCATGTGACTAACTCCATTTAATCCTGTATTTCTTCAACGTAGCATTGATGAAAGGATGAAATGCATTCATCTGTTGGTTCCTCCCTCCAAGCAAAGCTAATTTAGCATTTGCTGTATGCCAGAATTAGACTGGGTTTAGGGACATACAGGTAAACCAAGGAGTTTTGGGTCAATGGCAAGGGAAGCAGTTAAGACAATAAGATAGAGGGGAAAGGTGTGGCAGACAATATGGCATGAACTATACTATGCCAGCCTGCAAAAGAGCTCCATTTTGCTGTCGAGAGCCATTGGGAACCATCAAATGGGTATTAAGCAAGGGAATGGATGGTAGAACAAAGCAAATGAAAGAAGAGATAATAACAAATTACCAGCTCAGGGGCCAGCATGGCTCAGGCATCAATGAATGGAAACTCTGGCCCCTCCCTTCTGAGCCTAGAAGCAAGGGTTATTACCTGCCTTTTACCACCTCCTCTAAGACAGAACTACCTAGTAACCATGCAGCTTTCACCTACCGTCACAGTCCACTCATCTCCACGGGAGCAAAGATCATTTATTCTTTGGGAGGAGGAAATTGGGAATTAAGTTTTATGAGCTAACATAGAAGAGGGTTCTGTTTGATAAGAATCATTGTAAACTTGTGTCATATTTCATATCAGTAGAGTCAGGGAGGCACAAAAGAGATCATGGGCTTGGAAAGTAGTGATATCAGATCAAAGGCAGCTCAAAGGATCGAGCAAGAGTGAAAGAGATGTAAGCATAGGCATTAAACCTCCTTGGCAATTGGTTGAATTCAATATTTTTGAGACAGGGTCTTTATATGTATATAGTCTAATAATCTTTGAGTATAAATATATGTTCATATATATGCATATACATATGTATATACATTTTGAAACAAGACTTCACTTTGTAACCCAGACTGGCCTTAAACTCATGACAATCCTCTTGCCTCAGCCTTCTGAGTATTGGGATTATAGGTTTATGCCACGTTCATTTTTTTTTCATTTTCTCTAAGTGAAGAAAAATATCTGTTCTAGCAAGAACAGTTAATTAGACATAAGTCACAGCTATGTAATTTGCAATTAGGTAAGACTTAAGAGAGACCATGTGGAGGACTTAGGCTTGGGATGTTGGAATTCATAGATCTGTAGAGATAAAGGCAGGTAAACAATTGCCTATGGCTATGCAGAGATTTCTGTGGGCACTCACATCTTCAAAATATTCCTAAATCGGACAGGGACAAACAGCTGTAGTGACATGGAAAGTTTTAAGGAAACAAAAATAAAAATCCTAAATGTTTGTTATGCTTTTGAAAAACAAAAATCTGAGTCACCTTTTAAAAGGCTCTATTTTGCTATATTTAAATCCTGTGATGATCCTATTACTGATTATAGATTTAACAATCTATCAAGAAGTAAGATCTAAAAACTGGAAGCTTGAAAGAGAAAATATAAATCTAGAATTAGTGAAGTGTTACAAAATTATCACACTTTATAATGGGAACTGAAAGATTTGATAGATAAAATCAAAAGTCTCTTCTTGGTGATTGAAAATACATGAACCATGAACCAATTGTGAGATGTGCAAGAAGGCTAGAGAGGCTAGTAATATGGTCTTTAAATAATTCAAATCCTTTGATTTCTTACTAACTTCAAAAATATATTAGGACATATTCTGCGTATGGTCAAGAGTGGAATTAATAGTGGATTCCTAGAAGAAGTCAAGAAATAAATTCAAACATGATTTCTGAGTAATCGTAAGCCACAATAAATTTATTGCAAATAAATCCTTCTGGTGGCCATTAATTTCATTTTCTGCTGTCTTATCAACTAGGTAAATCAGAGTACATGATACATCTAGTGGATAGCCATCAAGAAAAACAGAGGGTTGTACCAGGTACTTCTAACCCAGGTTCATGGTCAAAGTGGAACACAGATGAATTTACATACATACACTCCTCATGTTCAGTGACATTCCTTTACTCCATCTGCTAGGATTCAGGTTTTCATCCTAAGCTATCTTTGACATGAGTAAACAAATCCATGTACAATATAGTCCTTCCTTCACATTAAATCATGCTCAGTAAGAAATTACTAACTTGTGGAAGTTGCTAGACAAATGTGATTTCATATCATCTCTGTCACTCATATTTAGTGCTGTCTTTTCTGTCCTATGCACCATAAATTACCATCCTGTTTTGGTATGAAAGCAGTTGTGCATAGAATTAGTGAAGTAATAATCACCCTACAGTCCCATACTGACACTGTTATGGAGGTGAAATAAAAGTTCCACAAGAACAGCTGAGATAGGACCCAGCACTTTGGAAGCTTCAGTTTCCCAGTGAAACTGACAACGCTTGCACTCACATGGACATTCTCCTCCAGGGAGCTCCATTCCAACATGGCCCCGGAGAAGCTCTGAAAGACAGCCCTTACATCATCTGTACTATATGTACACTTGGTCAGGCTGTGTAAACTTTGACATGTGGGTGTCAATCTTTCTCATATTTGCAGATGGCTTTATCAGAGCGTGATTAGTTTCCAGAACAAATTTGAGCAAAAGAAAACATTACCTACAGTATGTAAGCCAACAGACCAGCTAGTTTTCAGATTTGTCTATTTACATGGGCACTAGATGTTTTGCTAAAGCTCTCTAAAACTGGTGGTAATTGAACAGTGCCAGTGTGTTAGTGGAAGCTGATGAGTTGTAAAGGTTTTATAAACAACCAGGGTGGATTTGGCCACAGCCTTCCTAGTAATGTTTGTTAATCTCCCCGAGCAAGTGTGCCCCCTAACACAATGTAAATACTCCAGAATTTGGAGGTGTCAATAGTGTAACTTTTACTGTTTGTAAAATCATTCTTTGATATCATCAGTAAGTTTACTGAATGTCCCATGGCCAAATATAATAAAACCTTAAGTAAGCGCTTACAGAGAAATAAGGGAAAACATGTGTTTTATTTTTACCCACTGCATGTTTGTTAAAGGATCACCGTAGACTGATAAATACAGTCTGTGTGTAGATTTCTGTCTGGCTTCCAGAAAAAGCTAGTTTATTTCATGTTGCAAAAGGAAAGTATCTATTTAAAGTTATTCGATGACTGGGTTTCCATATTTCACTGAGAACTTTAGAGCTTCTAGGGAAAATATTGATCTCCAGTTATCTGAAAAAATCAAATTAGCTTTAAAATTTATTTCAAGTAGAATTGAGGGTGTGGGTGTAGCCAGTGATAGTTGTATTCAGGTATAGAAATTCCTGAGCACACACACCTGTGTATGGGTGTGGCTGTGCTTAGAGTGAAGTCAGAAACTAATGAGCCTCCCATTATTTCTAAACTCCCTTGTTAACCGCTAGAGGGCCTGTTTCCAAGGGTTTCCTGGACAATGGAGAAACAGTTTTGAATTTCAGTGAAAAATATTTGAAAATCTTCCTTCTGCTTCTCTCTCGCTCGTTTCCTCCCTCCATCACTTTTTCCCCTTCCTTATTTCTCATTCTCTCTCCCTCCATTTCACGAACCACCATTTACCCCAGTGCTGCAGATACAGGTAAAAATTTTGGGACTGTACAGCATCTCCAGCACTGCGCATTTAACAAGACCACAGCCCTGGAGGTTAACAAGCAGCCCCCTGGACGGCTGTATTGATGGCAGAGGAAATGAAACGGTGGTGACATTTTAAAAGAGGAATTTGTGAACCACAGATCTGAGCATGGCTGACAGCACATAAAATCAATACAAATAACCGAAACCTTAATACCTTGATCCAGGGAAGAGGCTCACTTTATCAGGCACTGGGGAGGGAGCGGCCAGCGCAGCCACCTGCTCAGAAGTGCTATTGACCTGCTAGGGAGATGTATTAAGCCAACCACAATTATGGTTAGTTTTTCTTTCTTTTTTTTTTTTTAATTGGAAATTGTCCTTCTAGAATCCTTCTTGTACCATGTTAACCTTGCAAAAACATGGCACTGTGTCATTCTCTATATATTTTGTATGTCATCTCTAATTTTGAAAGTGTTAAAAAGAAAAGAACCCCGGGATATGCATTGTCTTCCCCTTGTGTAGTTTCTAAATGCTGAGAACGAGTCTTCCATGTTGTAAACTCATGATGACCGCTCTTTGATTAACTGAGAGAAGGAAAAGTCATTTTCTCTGCTTTTGACATTAAACCCAAGTGCATAACTAAGTTTGTGTAGCCAGCCAAAGAAATCAATCGAAGTTAAGACCTAGGATTATAAAACGGTGAGAGTCCATTGATTACAGTATTAAATTTTCCTTTTTTATGCATTTAAAATAAAAGAACTGTAGTCCATTTAATTTGGAAACGATGCTTTTGAATGATATACTTTCTGTTCTTGTTTCTCTTCCTTTTGGCAAGTTAGGACAAAGAGCCTGGTGTAATGGTGCTCAGCCTTTAATTCCAGCACTGGGGAGGCAGAGGTAGGAGGATCGTCATGAGTTCTAGGTCACCCTGAGACAGCCCAGTGAATTTCAGGTCAGCCTGGGCTACAACGAGACCCTACCTCAAGAAACAAAAAACAAAGAACGACCGCCTTTGTCAAAAGAGTGAACAGGAATCACTGAAGCAATGGTAATATTATTTTAGACTTTATAAGATGCACATGAAATAGAAAGGAAACAAATCACAGTGTTTCTCCAACCATGTTTTTTTGAGCCTCTTTCCTGCCCTTGCAAGTTCTATTTCAGCAGGTACTGGGAGGTCCAATAATGGCCAGACATGCCAGCGTGCAGGACACATCTCACCCTGGGCAGGAGGGAATCTCCTCTGGAAATCATACAGTTTTATGCTTCTAGCCAAGCAGCTGCATTTACAATAAGCAACATCTCGTTGACTGGATAGCGTCATCTTTAAAGAGCTGGGAAGTGACCCTCCCACAAACTCCAGAAACTGAAAATACTTGAATTTGTCTCCTGGGTTGCATCCTTCATGCTCAAAAAGACAGGAAATAACTGACTGTTTAGGCTTTCGTGTGAGTAGGAGGACAAGATGGTGGATTTCTTTTCTATTGTTATTTACTTTTGCAGAGGGGAACCTCCGCTGTTTTCATTCTGCGTGGTGCTGTATGTAAGGGGGCAGCAGTGCGGGTCAGGAGCACTTTGGTCTCCACCAGCAGTGAGGAGCCACAAACCAAAGAACCCCGGGGTACTCCCCCATGTAGTGCGGCCAGCTCCTAGAGCCAAGTGCATCCCAGCCAGGGTTGAACTCGATTTTCTTCCTGGCCTCCATCTGTCCTGGACACTTAAACTGAAAATTCTGGTTTCAAAAACTTCAGGAGAAAGAGCTCCTCCTGGGTTCCGGAAACTTCTGAGTCCTCGGCGAACGCATGTATGAGCACACAGCTCTGAGAAGGTGGCAGCCCCTGCAGCGTGGCGTCGCCGTTGTTAATGTGTGCACAGAGTGTCTGTTTGTTTGTAGGTCCTTAGTAGAAGGGTGTCTGATGTTGACTTTTTGAGGCTAATATTGTTTGAATTTTCTGTTCCGACTCTGAGCCACCTTACAGAGGACTCTTTTTTTCCCCTCCACGTTGTTTGTACATTCATTACCTTTTAAAATGTCTTGAAGTAGTAAACAGTTCAATGCTGCTCCCCTCAACCCACCCATTGTCAAGAAGAATGGGAGCCAGACTGCCAGGGGAGGCGTCAGAGGCTGTCGCCTGCAGCTTGCCCTGGTCATAAATATTTGGAGTTTTTGGTAGAACATTTGCACAGTGTACAGCCCAATGTGTCTTCAGTTAAGGCCCCACCAGATAAACTTGGAGAAAAACCCATAATCCAAGCATGGCTACCAGAGTGGATTTCTAAGAGTAACCAATACAAGATTCTTATTTTTTGGTGGATAAACTATTGAAAAACAAGTCAGAACTCAGTGTAATAAACGGGGCCTGTCTGCATGAATGTAATTTCTTTAACTTGGAAAAAATTAATGCTGTAGCGAGAGCTGCAGAGAAAAGGTTACGAGTTTCTTCTCAGGGGACAAATAAAAGAAGAAAATCATTTCATTTCAACCCCCATGTTCCCAGTCTTTGTGTGTGAAGAAACGAGCCCACATCTCTATTCTCTGCTTGATGGAGACTGTGGAGATTCAGGGGCTGGGGCGTGTCCATCTGGCTCCTTGACATTCTTCAGGGAGGATTCCCCTTTGTTCCTGCAGGCATGTAATGACTACATTGTCACGTTAAATTAAAAGCCATGCCATCCTGGTGGCCTGTCAGCTTAGGGAGCAGCCCTCTCTTTCAAGACTCTGCTTCTGGTCCTGGGAGGCCCTCCTTGTGTGCATTAAAAGGCCAGTCATGTCTTGGCCTATTCCTGTTCAGAGATGGTGGGGAATATTTCTGCCTTAGAGGAGTGTGTGTATGTGTGTGTGTTGAGGGCATGCATGTGCAAGTGCTGGCATCTGGCCCTTCTCTACTTATACTTACCTGAGGCAATGGTATGGAAGTTCCAGAGCCTGTGGTGATGTGGTGGAACCAGCAGGTCCTAGGAGGTAGTGCAGCATTGCTGGAGCCATGGGACAGATGTAGACATCCATATCTTGCCTCCAGGATAAAGTGTAACCCCACACCATCCCAAGGAACTTTTCCTCATCCAAAGTTCCTTCTTGCTGGCCACAGTGCATGCTCAGGAGGTGGACCAAGTGTGTGGCCAGAGGCAGCCTGTGGTCCCCTGAGTCTGAGTCAATCCTCAGCTATCAGAACAAGACCTTGTGTGGATAAGGACTAGGGACTCTTAGGTTCAGAATTTGGTGTGGAAAGATCTAGGTTTGGATCTCCATCTTCAGTATCTGTGAGCAAGTACTAGGCCCTGCGAATCTCAACCCAAAGCCCACTGGGATGAGTTTCCACTGTGTCAGGCTGCAGTGACTGCCAATCAGCTAACATGAGTGAAAGCAAATGATCAATTGCCAAGTTTTTTTTTTTTGGGGGGGGGTGATAAACATGGACTTAATAATTAGGGAAGAGTGCAGGGTATCAAATGCATCATCTGCAAATGGAAGGAGTGAAAACAACATGGGCCCTAAATAGAAAGAACAAAGTAAGAAACACCTGAACCCCGCCCCCCACATCCCATGTTCAATTGAGTCTCATTAGGGAGTCTCTAATACAGCCAGCCTCTCTCTCTGATCCCCCTAAACTGCAGGCACTTAGGGCAGTTTATAAAGACAGTCTCTAAAGGCAGTTTAGGATCTTGGACAACCCATTCCTGGGTTGTCAAGGCGTCAGAGGAAAAGGAGGGGCAAGCTGAGAGGTGGTGATCGAGCAGATGTGGCAAAGTACGCACTCTCCTGGTGGGAGCTCAGAGCAGAACGGCTTCTTGGAAGAATCCCATGTCAGGTAGAATATATGAAGTATTTGGACCACTGCCCTGCCCAGCACTGGCCAGGGTCCGCCCTGAAAAGACATCTATAGGCTCTCAGCTTACCCCAGTCCTCACTGGATAGAGGGATAGAAAGCCCTCCGCTGAAGAGGAATCTGAGGGGCAGCTATCTGTCACACCAACGACGAGCACGCCCTTCCCCATTCTCCCACCCAGACTCTGGGACATTATCCATAGAGGCCTGAGCGAGAGCTCTGCCAAAGAAAACTGCTGAGGAACCAAGTCCTGTACTGTTTGCACTGTTGTGTGTAAAAACATAGCGCCAAGCTTCGGGCCATGCCCACAGCTGTCATACCAACACCCAGGAGGCTGAGGCAGGAGAAGGAAGGCAAGCCTTAGGCGAGCCGGGGCTATGCAATAAGACCCTGTGTCAAATAAATTAATGAATTTATTTAGAGAATGTATACAATAAAAAATTCCTTACTGGTTGGGTAGATGAGCCTAGTGGACTCTACTAAAAACAGTCATGATTTTTTTTTTCTTATCCCATGCGAATTGAGCCCATTGCTCAGTTTCCCTTTTTGCACCAGCTGCCCTAAATGTGAAGGCTGCAAGGAACTTAACCTGGGCTTTTGATAAGGAACACAGATGACCTATTTTCTGGTTGATTCTTAGGCACATATCAAATCTTTTTTTTTTTATTTTGTTTTATTAGACTGGGTTACATAAGGTCATTTTTTTTGCAAGTTTATAATGTACCTTGAGCAAATCCTCTGTTGTAGTTGACTTCTTGTTGCTGGGACAAACACCTAATGAGAATCAGCTTGAGCGAGGAAGGGATTTATTTTGGTTTATGGTCTCCAGGGGAAGCTCCGAAATGGCAGGGGAGAGGACAGCAGAAGCAGGGGCTGGACATCGCCTCTGCCAGGGCAAACAGACAGCAGCAGCAGGAAAGTGAGTCCAAGTGACCCTGGCAGGCTGGGGGCTAACGGACCTCCAGGTCGGTCAACCCCACAACACCCTCCGCCAGCAGGGCTCCTCCTCCCAAGCTGCCACCAGCTGGGAACCAAGCATTTACAGCACACCAGTTTATGGAGGACATATGATTCAATCCACCACATCCTCTCCCACCGCCTGGTACCCTCCCCTTTTGTTGCCTTCCCATTGGTGCCATTTGTTTTCCTAGGTAAAGAACATGTGATATTTGTCTTGCTAAGACTAACTTAATACAATTTTCTCCAACTGCACCCACTTTCATGCAAATGACATGATTTCATTCTTCTTTATGGCTGCGGTGGTTTGAACATGAAATGTCCCCTATAGCCTCCTGTGTTTGCTATTAAGAGTCATACTCAATACCTTGAGGTTTATTAGTTCAGTCCTATTGACTGTCCACTAGCTTATTCACTCTTCCTGCTACTTTGCAGCTGCAGTGGCAAGATATAATGCCTTGCCTCTACTTTGTCATGCTTTGCCGACATGATAAAACTTCCCCTTGAAACTGTAAGCCAGAATAAATCCTTTCCTTATATCAGATGAGCTGGTCAAATGTTTTGTACCACCAACAAGAAGGGAAATTCTACAATGACTGAAATAAATTTCATTTTGCATGTAAGCCACATTTTCTTTATTCCTCTGGTGTTGGACACTTAGGTGGGTTTCATAATTTAGCCATCATGAATAGTGTTGTAAAAAACACTGATGTACAAATGTTTGATTCTTGAACATTTAAAATATTTTATTTATTTATTTATTTATGAGAGAGAGAATGAATGCACCAGGGCCTCTAGCTACTACAAACAAACTTCAAACCCATGGCCACCTTGTGCATCTGGCTTATGTGGGCTCTGGGGAGTCGAACCTGGGTCCTTAGGCTTTACAGACACACGTGCCTTAACATCTGGATCATCTCTCCAGCCCTTGAACTTTTATCTAACACTTTCATTCCTTATTTTTTATGTTTAGCCTCTATGAGTGTATTTTTGAAACGCAGGGATATAAAACGTAGATATGGATATAGAAATCTACTGTGTAATACTGTCATTGAGATACCATTTTGGTTTGTAGATCTGTGTTTCTGAATCCCACCTATCACTTACCGCAGCCTTGGTCAGGTGATGTCTGCCATCCCACCAGCGCCATCACTTCACAGCAAACCACTCTATGAAGCATGGATCATCTTTTGGGTTGCAGCACATAAAGAAATGCAAGGCTTTCTAGAGGCTTTCTGTCTGCACTGTCTGTTATAAACTTGCCATGTTGGTGCCCCAGTCTACTGCCATGTTGGCTCTGCCCCCACCCCTGGCACCCTCCATCTATACCAGTTCAGGTGAGACGTGGAGCTGCTCTGAGCCCCGGTGTCATCCTGTGGGAGAGATATGACACCCTCCTTCTCAGTGTGGCTCTGAGGATGGAATCAGTGCATGGTGGAGCACTGTGGACCCACCTCCTGTCCCATTCTTGGGTCCTCTATGGTTGGCATACATCGTCTTACCATCTAAGCACTTCAGCAAAGCTTGGGGAAGGACTGCAGATAAAGTCCATAGGCATGTGTTGTCTCCCATCTGAGCTCCTTGAACGATAAACAGTTCTCTCTCTCTCTCCCTCCCTCTCTCATCACTTTTCCTATCACTCTCCCAATGACTCACAGTGACAGTAAGAACTTACTATGCTATTGGTTGTGTGATGACTGAAGCACCCCCCCCCCCACCTACCACTGGGTGAGTGCAAATTTTAGCCTTTGAAAGAGACTTTCACACAGAGAGACACACTTAACCGAACTGTTCTAAAGGGAAACAGAACAGTGCCTCTTCTCTACTTAAAAGAGAAGCTGAAATCATATGTTGTCAGCTACTGGATGAGTTTCATCTCCCATGCAGCGCTCAGTGAACTGTGGGGATGGTGTATGAGCCCCTGGAAGAGATAATGACAATATGTAAATGACACCATAGAGAAGTTCCACCTCTGCCCTTCCTGCATCCTCCCAGGCCTGGAATTCTCCATGTGCATCTGTGTGCCTGTTCCAAGGATAGATCCCATTATTTTGTGAGGTTCCCAATGACTCTTGCACCCCAGAAAGTATACAAGCAGAACCATGGGGTGTGGGAAAAATATAGTACATCTTATAAACTCTCTTAACTTACGATTTAACAAATCAAATTGTATTAATGATATATTTAAATGTATACAATATTGAACGTTTTCACATGTATGGGGCTCTATGCATAAATTATGGTGATAATTGGCCAAAAGCCATTGGAGATGACCACCACATAGACCTTCTCCAGACACAAATTTTCATCTCACTCATGCACAAACTCGGTTATTCTCAAATATGAACTTTGGAAAGAGGCAAATAGTACTGCTGCTTTGCAAAGTGCAAAGCTAGTCTTAAACTGCCAGTGTGATATAATCAAAGCTGACCTTCGTCTGGCTTTGTGTGCATTTGGGTTTCGCCCCACTTCCACGTTGCCTGCACAAATAACACCAGTTTGGATGAGGTGGGGATATTAACTTCGATATCAAAGAACACATTTCCTTTTAATCGAATACCTCATTTTAGAATATGAGCCATATGCTACAGTTACCCACCAACAGAGCAGCAAAGGTTAATTCCAAGGCCTGTCTCTCAGCCTCTCCAATACAGGCCAAGACACATTAAATCTCTATTGCATCCCCCAGGGACACCCAAACAGATACTGAGTGTTCTGTATGTTCCTCAAGGCCTCATGTCCTCAAGGAACATTATCCAGGGTCCATTTCTCACCCCTTCTTTTTGCTTCCACATTTCATCCCTTTCTTGTGAAATGTTCCTGCATCTATGTCCAGTTTCTGAAACTTCTGACAGAAGGCACTTGATAATGAACTGAACATCACTGGAGGTTGAGAAGGGGATGCATGGTACCAACGCCAAGTAGTCTAAGTGTCTTAGCTCATCTTTATTTATAACACAATCTCTGATGCTCATAGTCTAGCTTTCAAGCAGTGGCCAGCTTAATCCTCTGATGGGCTCAGGCTGAGTTCTCCCATGGTTCTTCCCGGTATGGTGTGCAGGAAACCTGCTCAGTGTATTGCACAAAGAATTTCAAATGTTTCCACTCTGAGCCTGCACATACCACTACTTTTGTCAGAGCAGAACCAACAAAATCTCCATCCAGTCCAATCAACTTAATAGAAGCCATGACAATTGTCTTAATTTATGTGTGCATCAGATGCAGAGAATCACAATAACTTCACCAGGAAAACGCTTCCCGTCTTCTCCATATCACCCTCCAGCTGAGCTAGCCAGTGTGCAAACTCAGCAGAAGTACCAACAATTTAAAAATCTTCTGCAATTTTGATAGTGTTTAACAATGCCATGGCTACCTTCCTGGCCCTCAGAGATTGATGCTGGGCACCTTTGTTCTGTTGCACAAGGGACCCCAGATTTACAAACATCTAGACCTGTTCTCACAGGACCAAAGGAGGCCAATGGAATCATGACCACAGAACATGTGCAAACCAGTAGAGAGGAGACGAAGCCCAGTGGCTTAATGGCCTTCCCTAGTTCTTTCCCCCATGCGGGACTGTTTCACGTGACCTTCCCATTCCTTCAGAAACAAGCCTGTCTGCCTGTGCCCTCCTGACTTTTTTATATACCCTGAACACAGCTCAGAGCAATTCCTCCTGTAGATCCATGGTGCTGACAAGCGTGGAGACTTTCTACAGGAGTCAAAGGAAGTCTCAGCAAAGAATAACTCTCTCTGATGACCACAGTGGGTATCCTCCATGTGGCAGCTTCTTGGGGTATTTTCAACTAGTCCCTTGTTGTCTAGCAGCAGAATGTATAAGAAAAGCTTTCTAAGAGAACATTTATTTTCTTTATCAAAAAAAAAAAAAGCTGTAAATTATCTTTAAGACCTCAGGAGTGGGCTGAGAAGATAGCTCAGTGGGTAAATTACTTGCTACACAAGCATGAGGACCATAGTTCAGATCTCCAGAACCCACATAAATGCCAGGCAGGTATAGTGGCCTACCTGTAACCCCAGCTCTGGGTAAGCAGAGACAGGGGATCTCTGGGGCACGTTTATCAGCTAAACTCATCGAATCAGCATTCTCTGGACTTACATGAGAGGCCCTGACTTAGTAAATAAAGTGGAAACCTATCAAGGAAGACACTTGACATCAACCTCTGGCCTACACATGCACACATGCATTCATGCACATGCAACTAAACATGCATACCACACACACATACATGCAAAACAAAAGACCTCCAAGGTCAGCCTTGCTTTTTAGCCTGCACGAGATTTTCAAAGAGTAAATCTGTTATCACTTTAGAGACTGAATTAGATTTTTAAAGATTGAAACACAATCATTTTAATCTCTACCTGACAGCTGGGACATGAGTTGGCATAGCCCATGATCAAGCCATTGCCCCGTCCCGTCAACGGAGTTCACCTTGCCAAACTTGGGTATGTTCTAGGCACTGGACAAAATCTCTGGCAGTCGTCATTGGCACTATGCTTGTTCCATGTGGGGTGTAGACATGCCCATTATTCAACACAGGTGCTCAGGTGTCCCCTGGGGCCTTGGACCCCATTGTTTCTGAGACATGCCCCTTTAGGGAGCTCAGTGTAATCTTGTTTGTAAATGGGCAGGAGGGTGCCATAGGGAGGAGCTCACTCCATCAGCAAGAGTAATGATAAAGAAATGAGACCTCATCTGGTTTCATAATTGAAGGGAACAGAACCAGGTGGGTGGGCCCAACACTGTTAAAAAAAGAATCAGTCGGAATCCAAGGATTGTCTTCTCTGCAAGCCAAGCCTGCAGGCCTTTCTTGTGGTGCTCTAGTCAGCATCCAGGACCTTTTCTTCGGATTAAATGAAACTTAAACCTGCTAAATAAACACGGGTATAAAAAAAAAAATCCTTGGGAGTTGTTCATCTGCCATCAGTCATCGCTGCCATGGTGTTCCTCGTCTTGACAGCTTACTGTAGGGAAGGGGCCCTGGGCTCTCAGAAATAAAGGTGCAAGAGAAAGGAAACTAGCAACAGAGCTTTACCTGGCCAAGTCAGGAAGGAACTTCGATAAGGAGAGACAGTTATCCAGGGACATAATTCCAAAATCAGGCCAGAAGTTGCTGTGGTAGACTTGGGCTCTGATTTATCCTTTTACTTCAATGTAATACATCAAGAAATTTCTAAAAAGCTTTGATACTTCATTCAGTCACTCCCTCACTCAACAATGTATTTGAGGTGCTGGAAATATAATGGCAAAGTAGGCCATGTCCCTGCCAAATGAAGAAGACGGAATATTTCAAAGGAGACACATGAATCTATAGGGTTAGAGAATGATACTTGCTATGAAGAAAGGAAAGGGGCGGAGGCTGGGGGTCAGAGGATCTCTGAGGTCAGAAGGTCAGAGGAGGCCTCTCTAGAGGTGCTAACCTTCGAACTCAAATCTAAGCAGAGCCATGAGTGAATGGCACAGGCAGAATGTCCTAGAGGAAGGGGAAAAGCTTCTGTGGTACACTTGTATTTGGTAGAGTTGAGGTACAGGTGTGTGGTGCTTTAATTCAGGTGTCCCCCATAAACTTGGGTGTTCTGAATGTTAGGTTCCCAGCTGATGGAGATTTGGGAATTAATGCTTCCTGGTGGCAGTGTATTGTTGGGGGTGGGCTTATGGGTGTTATAGCCAGTGTCCCCTTGCCAGTGTTTGGCACACTCTCCTCTTGCTATTGTCCACCTTATGTTGGCCAAGGGGTGATGTCCACCCCTCTGCTCATGTCATCATTTCCCCCTGCCATTATGGAGCTTCCCCTCGAGTCTGTAAGCCAAAATACACCCTTTTGGGCTGGAGAGATGGCTTAGCGGTTAAGCGCTTGCCTGTGAAGCCTAAGGACCCCGGTTCGAGGCTTGGTTCCCCAGGTCCCACGTTAGCCAGACGCACAAGGGGGCGCACGCGTCTGGAGTTCGTTTGCAGTGGCTGGTAGCCCTGGCGTGCCCATTGTCTGTCTGTGTCTCTCTCTCTCTCTCTCTCTCTCTCTCTCTCTGCCTCCTTCTCTGTCTGTTGCTCTCAAATAAATAAATAAAAAAAAAACCAAAAAAAAAAAAATACACCCTTTTATCCACAAGCTGCTCTTGGTCTGGTGATTTCTGCCAGCAGCGTGAACCTGACTACAGCAAGGTGGGAGGCAAGCAGGCTAAGCTGACATGGAGTTCTACCCATGATAATCCAATGGGCAGGAGAGTCTAGATACCGAACAGGAATGCCAACTAGAACAAACAAGTCTGGTTTTGATCTGGGCCAAACCAATGCTGCTGTGATATATTTTTTCCATTTCAAAAAAAAAAAAAGGCATTTGTGGGCTAGAGGGATGGCTTAGCAGTTAAGGTGCTTGCCTGCAAAGCCAAAGGACCCAGGATCGATTCCCCAGGATCCATGTTAGCCAGATGGACAAGGGCGCTCATGCAGCTGGGGTTCATTTGCAGTGACTGGAGGCCTTGATGTGCATATCCCCGGCCCTTCTCCCTCTTTCTCTGTCAAATAAATAAATAAATAAAAATAAAATATTTTTTAAAAAGGCCTTTGTGTGTTTTCATGCCACTGTGTTACACAAGGTCATTTTTTCCCAAGCAAAGACTATGCATTGAGCACATTCTGTACCTTACCTTGCTCCCCTCTGCCTCCCATCAGGCCCTCTTGTTTGTCTAGACAACCTCACTTCTATTTTCATAAGACCGTAGTTTTTATTTTATTTTACATTATTATTATTGTTGTTGTTGTTGTTGTTGTTGTTGTTGTTGTTGTTGTTGAGGTAGGGTTTCACTGTAGCCCATGCTGACCTATAATTCACTATGTAGTCTCAGGATGGCCTCAAACTCATGGTGATCCTCCTACCTCAGCCTCCCAACTGCTGGGATTAAAGGTGTGCACCACCACATCTGGCTGTATTTTATTTAATGTATTTATTTGCAAACAGAGAGAGATAGAAAGAAGGGAGGCAGGCAGAGAAAAATGGATATGCCAGGGCTTCCAGCTACTGCAAACAAACTCCAGGTGATGCATGTGCCACTTTGTGCATCTGGTTTAATGTGGGTACTAGGGAATCAAACTCGGGTCATATGGCTTTGTAGACAACTGCCTAAACCATTGAGCCATCTCTCCAGCCAAAGGCAGAAGTTTTTAAAGCCAAGTTCCTGTTGCTCCTGAAAATCTCATCTGTGGCCTGAGGAGATGGCTTAGCAGTTAAGACTGTTTGATGTTGAAGCACGAGGGCCTCTCAGGCTGGAGACCATGAAGACTGACTCCCTGAGCCCATAGGTCTGTAACCCTAGTCTAGAGAGAACAGAGACTAGAGGATCACTGGTGCTCTCTAATAGGCAGCAGTTCTGGGTTGAGGGAGCAACTCTGTCTCACGGAAACACATGGATGAACAATAAGAGAAGGACACCAACATTCTTATCTGACACACACATACACAGACACACATGGAATGCACATATGCATACAAAGTGCATATACTATACATCACATATACCATACATACCACATGACATGCACACTCTACACACACAAAGCAAAAAAAAAAAAAAAAAAAACTCTTCACTTTTTCTATGGCTTGATTCTCATTTAGACTCACCCAATCTTCCTAGGGACCTAAACACTCAGCAGGAATGTCATCTTCAAGAAGATAGTAGGGCTGCACTCTGCTCTTCTAGGTATTCAATTTCCTGTGTCGTCTTTTAACTAGACAAGTCTCTGAATTCCACAGGCGCTTGGTCTCCCATTGCTAGGAATGGCTAGTGGTACTTGTACCCTGACTCTCTGTGAGAGTGTCTTGAACCAGCAAGTGCCCCCTCCTGGATGCACTCACATGACATCTTCTAACTTCTAGCACCTCTGAGATATTATAGATCTTCATAGCCGGAGCCACTCATGAGGCAGATATGGGTGCAAGAAACATTGCAACACCTCAGAATAATGTGGACTGATAGCTGATGGGGAGGGTGATGGTTAGTGCTCCACTTCCCTCTCCTCAGTGGGACAAAACTGAAGTTTTCCATGGACATTCCTCCAGGTCTCAGCAGGACAGATCCCAGGTTATCCATAGCAATTCCATGATGGGACAAACCCATCACTTGCTGCCTCACCTTCCTAATGCTGTCTTCTGCTTCCCCCTGCCTCCCTTCCCTTCCCACCTTCCAGCCCCATTCCCTCTCTCTCCTTCCTTGTTTCCTTTCCCTTCTCTTCCCATCTCCTTTCTCAGCCTTTTCCTGGTACTTCCTACCATTATTTTCCAACTAAATTTGCCCTCATATTTTTGTATTTGGATGCTTTTGGGGGGATACTAGCCCAGTATGCTGGATGAAGTTCTTCCTTTAGGACTCAGTATAGAAATTAACTCTAGCTGGATATGGTGGTACACACACCTTTAATCCCTGCACTTCAGGAAGCAGAGGTAGGAGGATCAATGTGAGGCAGAGAGAGATAGGTTGATCATGGTGAGCTTGAGGCTAGCCTGAGACTACATAGTGAGTCCCAGATCAACCTGGGATAGAGCCAGACCCTACCATGAAAAACTAAAATAAAATAACAGAAAGAAATTATCTCTTCCTGGAATCTTTCCTTGCTTTCCTCTCTGGCACATCAATTTGTGTCAGGAGATTTCCCACTAGCTCTCTGCACACCAAAAGTAGTCAATAGTATTTGTTAATAGATAATAAATGCATCACCCAAAAATAAGGCCAAGCAAGAAGTTAGGTAGAAGCCCTCCTCCCCTCTGTCCCCCAAAGGCTTTGCAGAGCCTGGCTCCAGCTCCAAGCTGCCCTGGCCTCACTCCTCACCAAGGTCTTCCCCCTTCTGGAGCACATATTGATCAGGGTTCTCTGGGGACAGTTCTGTTTACAAATTGGCTTTTCTCAGAAATTCACAGCAAAAACAACCTTTCAGATTTAGTCCTACATCCATTGCTCAATGTTAGATATTTTTGCCTGAAATATCTGCTGAGGGGATATTAATTACCCATAAATCAATTCACAAACCACACTGGACACATGGATCCAAGCACACAGTGGACAGTGAACTCCAAGCTTTGATGGTTGAGTTTTCGATTTCAGGGTTTGGTCCTATCCAGGAAGCCATGAAGCTAGTTCTTGGCCCAGGGATTTGTGTTTAGAAAGTGGCTTCTGCAGTTTAACATCCCCATGAAAAGTAACCTGAAGTCACATCTCCACCATTCAAATAAAAGAACCTAAGAAGATCTTCAGTGGTCTGAACTTGAGGTTATTGTACCTGCAAACAGTGTCTGATTAATTCTTTGGCCTGACTCCAAAGTAAACGGGCTTGTGTCCCTGGCATCTTCAGGCAAATGTGCCTGTTGCCTGTCTGCAATAGCTGAGTCAGAACAAATAGCCAATAGTCATTGCAGAATTCATTAATCACCTTGAGAAGACTTCTCTAGCAGGGCATCCATCTACTGAGCAGTTACAAGCACAGTCCCTGGAGACAGCAACTGTAGGAACAGAGATTTGTTTTCTAGAACAAACTACAAGAAAAAAAAAAAAAAAAAGAACAGTCCACAATGATAATCAAGGTGCAGCCACTGAAGATGGCCTGATACCTTGCATTGTAAAAACGTAGGGTGAGGGCTCTACTAAGTATAGGGGACTGATACTAGATGGGAAAAGAATGAGAAAACCATTTACCAAAACCTCTCCACAAGAAGTGGTGACTCAGTACTCAACCCCAAGGACTTGAACAGGTGTGATTAGGTCAGCAGGGCCAGCTATGCAGAGAGAGGCTCAGGGGCTTTCAGTGGTGTGATGCATATGTAGTGCATGACAGGGGACTCCAGTGTTCAGAGAGGGGGTGATGGGAGGCTAATGGATTTTGCTTCCATCAGATTCATGCTACAGAGGTGAACACCTCTTCATAGAAGGGCTTGCAATTGAGCTCCAAGCCTTGGTAGCTACACACAGTCACACAGGTTGAAAAACAATGGTCCAAAGGCAGGCAGGTGGAAAATGTGAGGAGTGGGGTGAGAATATTGTCTGGCCATCCTTCATTGTGAGAAACTAGGTCCAGGCAGGAGCTGGAGGCTGCTGTAAATGAGAAGCCTGAGCAGGTGCTCAGAGAACAGCTGACTCTCACACATGCACAGAGAATGCACGTAGGAAAGATGCTGTGTTCATTGTAGCATTGCATCTACCCTGCAACGTCTCCTGGGCATCATTCTTAATGCCCTATCATCAATCAGCTTAATACTTCACTCACACCATGTGGAGTTCATTCTCCTCTCCTGCTTTACATCAACACGTTCGGTCCAGTTAGGGATGAGCCATGCCAAAGAGTGCAGGGTTGAATTCTGAAGACTTTGCCCTGACATTGGCTCAAAGGTCGGAAAAGAGGCAGCAAGGCTAACCTGGCTTTGTCTCTGTTCCATCTGCCTCCCATCTAGTTGCAGACAAGAAAGCACTTAACGGAAACCAAGCCTGGTGCAGTCTTTGTGTCCTGTAATACAGGCAGAGGGAACAAATTTGTGGTAAGGGGTCTTCATGTCACATAGGGTGAAACTGTATGTCCCCGACTCTTAAGGCAATTATTGAATTTGTAGAGGAGGGATATGTGGGAGGAGTCTAGAAGTAAGTTGTGAAAATCTAGAAAAGGTTGGATTATGTGCTCTTTGCAGCCCAGTTTGGACTTTTTTTTTTCCTTTAGGTTACTGGGTGGTGGCATGTGTGCCACAGTGCCCATGCAGAAGTCTGAGGGCACCTTCTCTTTCCTGAGCCAGTCGGGCTGGCTGGTGAGCGTCCATGTTCTCCAGGTTCTACCTCCACCGCTGGAGATGCCGTGATTACAATTACAGACACGTGTGCTCCGCATCCAGCTGGGAACTGAACTCAGGCCGGCACACTTACAAGTGAATAGCTTTAACCCACACTGTGCTTTTTCTGGTTTTTTTTTTTTTGGTCTGGTTTTGTTTTACTTGAGACAAGGTCCTTGTATGGAGCTCATCCTAGCCTGGAACTCAATATGTCACTCAGGCTGGCCAAAAACTCACAATCCTCCTGCCTCAGCCCTCTGAGCACAGGGATTATAGGCATGTGCTGTCATTTCCAGCCGTTTTAGACATTCTGATATAGAAAAAAGTTCTATCTTCATTTTAAAAATAATTACAATAGAATTATCTCTCTCATTCAATAAATCATGTTTTACTTTTCAAATATTAAACATGATATGCACTAATTACGCATATTAATTACATTAATTATACATATTAAGGAGGCTCACTTTGGTATTTCCAAACACACACTCAGTGTATACTGGCAAAGTCTTACAACCTGAAAGGAACGGCAGGTCTTCCATCACAATGCAGCGATTTCTAAGGACCTCTCTCGTGTTGGACTTGGGTCAAACAAGAACATCTCCCTTTATCTGGAAAGGCCACCTTAAAACTCCTTTCTTTTCCTGCACATCTGCACAAAGCTTGCTTTTCTTCATTTCTTTCAATCAAAATAACACAACCAATGGATACAGAAGCAGATATGAGCATCTAGCCATCTTGTCTAAGTGAAATATTCAAATGTTCTGCAAAATGTGTAAAATATAATAAAAATGCTTAATTTTTCCCCTAGTTGCTTTTGTGTAGGAAAATCTAGGCATTTCCATTTAAAAACACATTGTTCATGTTAACACTCAATGGATTTGTTATTGTTGTTTTGAGATAACCTTTATAAATATTTTATTTATTATTTATGTGTGTGTGTGTGAGAGAGAGAGAGAGAGAGAGAGAGGAGAAGGGATGGAGAGGAAGAATGGGCACACCAATGCCTCTAGCCACTGCAAAGGAACTCCAGCCATATGTACCACCTTGTGCATCTGGCTTTTGTGGGTCCCAGGGAGTAGAACCTGGATCCTTAGGCTTCACAGGCAAGTGTCCTAGCCCCTAAGCCATCTCACCAGCCTGATATAAATATTTTAAAATTAAAGCCAGGTGTGGTGGCCCATGCCTTTAATCCCAGCACTTGGGAGGCAGAGGTAGGAGAATCACCATGAGTTTGAGGCCACACTGAGAAACTACATAGAGAATTTCAGGCCAGCCTGAGCTAAAGTGACACCCTACCTCAAAAAAACAAAATTTATATATATAAATACATATTTTAAAACTATAAATGCTGATGTCACCATCTATAGTCCATGTAAACAAAAGCCTTCTGGGGTCTTCATTTGTCAGAGTGTAAAGGAGCTCTGAATTCCAAGTTATCCAACTTCTCATCCAAGTGGACTTACTAGTTGAGGGTGGACTTTTTGGTCTACCAGGAAGGGACTTCTCTGTGAGGTGATGGCATCAGGGAGGGGCAGGCACGTGTGGAGTCCTAAGGATGTCCTTCACTTCCTCCTATGGGATTGCTCTAACACAGGCAGAGGAAAGCTACATTTAAAAAAAGAAATCAGGTTAACAGTCCCCACCCTGGTTCTGCTTAAAGAGCACAAAACACAGAACGACCCCATGTGTCCAGATCCCCACCATCACGTGGGTGAGTTGGAACCTGAGGTTGTGCTGATAGGATGCCCCTCCCTCCCCCACTGCCTGGCCTTGCAGGGAGGAACACCCCAGCTGTTTGCTCCTCTGTAAAGGCTAGAGTGATGCTTAGTGTAAACCCCACTTGGAATATTGAAGGATCTGAGCTTCCAACTGCCATCTACTAGACCGCTTGCTCCTTGGGTTAAAGAAGGTTCCCATGTAGCACGACCTGCAGCTGATATAGACAACGAGGGAGAGATTTCCACTGCAAATGTCATGCTCACGCTTGGAAGCTGCAGAGGCATCATTAGTCAAAACCAGAAAGCACATGGAGCAGCTCAGCTCTACCAAGACAGGTGCTTGGCTACGCTGAGCAGCTGCTTTGCTCAGACAGTCCCTCTGGCTGTGGTGAGCCTTTGGCACTATCACCTGGAAAATTGCTTGAAACTGATCATGCTGCATAGACGATGGCGTCCACCCTCCCTTCTA
Source organism: Jaculus jaculus (assembly GCF_020740685.1). Classification (NCBI taxonomy): domain Eukaryota; kingdom Metazoa; phylum Chordata; class Mammalia; order Rodentia; family Dipodidae; genus Jaculus; species Jaculus jaculus. The sequence continues at coordinate 104,519,794 of NC_059109.1, forward strand.
ATTTCTAGAAAATGCTTATTACTTTGTGGCAGATCTTGACCTTCTAAGGCACCTTAATTTTCAGCAAATATATTCCCTAGTAATCTACATGAGTCTTCATTGTATTTTAATAAAATATTTAAAGTATAAACCAAACAGTACATATTCTCTGATTCTAAAACAGACAAAAGTTATTTCACAGCATCTTTCTGTGTGCTTTAGGGGTCCCCACAATGATTCATTTTTCATATCTTATATAAAGCTATATACTTACTTATATATTCAACAAAATTCACAGTCTTCTAAGCCATAGAGTTGAAGATTTTGAAGAAAATAGTTCAAATGTTATTTATGGGATATATAACAGACAAAATGTTGGTCTACACCTTTAACCCCAGCACACGGGAGGCAGAGGTAGGAGGATCACCATCAGTTCAAAACCACCCTGAGACTACAATAGTGAATTCCAGGTTAGCCTGAGCTACAGTGAGATCCTGCCTTGAAAAACAACAACAACAAAATGCTATCACTTTGTAAATGTAAGTTGGCATTATACAAAATAGCTAGTGTTTTTGTTTTAGTGTTTTTATATAATGAAACTATCTATATTTATTTTTTTTTTTCGAGATAGGGTTTCACTCTAGCTCAGGCTGACTTTGAATTCACTATGTGGTCTCAGGGTGGCCATGAACTCACGGCGATCCTCCTACCTCTGCCTCCCAAGTGCTGGGATTAAAGGCATGAGCCACCATTCCCAGCTCAAAACTACCTTTATTTATAATTAGAAAAAAATGATTCAGAAACTTGTTCAAAATCGCATTTAATTTTCCAAATAACAAGGAAAGGGAACAAAAGGAAGAAGAGGGAAGAGAAGGAAAGGGAGAAAGATTGGAAGGTGTTGCCTCTGCTACTTGTTCCCACATACATACTTAGCAAATACTAGTTTCTTTTTACTCTGAATTCAGACAAGTTCTTTTACCTCTTTTTCCTCTGGTCATAATTGTCATCAGAATTAAATATTTATGATGAAATAGACCCAATGACTGGGTCATAGAGATAAAAGATGCGGACTGCCCTGGCTCCAAGTGAGTGCTTGATGGATGAATCCCAGCTCTCTGGATTGTGCTTCAAAAAGATACACCTGCCTACAGGTGGCTAAGCAGAGCTCTATTTCTATACAAGGGACAGCCATAAATCAAAATGAGATAAAAGCATTTAAAACCAACAAAGCAGGCAACATTTTTTTTTTGAGTAATCGAGCCTCAGTTTAAAAAGCAAGAAATGTCTGTGTTAGCCCTTGTCTTTCAAACATTATTCTCTGTTTGGTTAAGCTATACAAACACTGGGGCTCTGATGTAAGCAAGACTTTTTCTTTTTGTATGTTGCACATAAATGTCTTTAATCTTTTGAGTTAGGAATTTATTGGTGGAGTCTTTATGAGTAAATTCAGCAAAGCTCTGAAATTGTTTTCCCTCCTAAAGACAAAGAGCAGGGGGCAGGCAGAGAAGGGTCAATGAGGTTCAAACCAGAAAAACAAACTAAAAATTTTTTTAAAGGAGGGATTTTTCTGGAATAACAGTGTAGGTGAGAGTCCAGCTGACTTAGCCAGCTTGACCCTGAGGCCAGGTGAATGTTCCTTGGGTCAGATGGGGGAGTGGGATTTCAGGTGAGCTGACCTGCTGTGAGAAAAAAAAAAAAAAAAAAGTACAAGCAGAGCAAGCCTACAACACCCCAGTGGAACCTTCCACTGTCCCCGATACTTGTTGGGCTTTTTCTTGTTCCTTCTACCACTGTCTATCAAGGCCATATCACAGTCTGTTCCACTGCATTTGCTCATTCTCTCTCCCATGGGCTGTTAGGACAGATAGGCTCGGTTTCCTGAATTGGTGAGTGCATGCCCTAGCTGTTCCTGAATTCATTCTTGTTCCCCCTCCCCCTTGTCCTGCTTTGGGGCACCTGTCCCTAGATAGGAATTTCCAAGTTTAAGAAAAGTATGTGTGGTCTGGAGAGATTGCTTAGCAGTTAAGGCGCTTGTCTGCAAAGCCACAGGACCCAGGTTCAATTCCCCAGGACCCACGTAAGCCAGATGCACAAGGTGTCACATGCTTCTGGAGGTCATTTGCAGCAGCTGGAGGCCCTGGAGCACCCATTCTCTCTCTCTCTCTCTCTTTCTCTCTCCCTGCCATTCTCTCTCTCTCATACACACACACATTTTTTTTTTCCAAAAAGGTTTAAGAAAAGTGTGTGAAAAACACTGGAGTTAGGGTGGCTCTGCCTGATTGTTTTACACAAATAGTAAAATGTTAATGTTTGATATAGATGGCTATCTCTTACTCTTACCTCCCTTGATTTGTCCATAGACTTCACAATTCTTCTAGGAGCTTTCAAAGACTAATTGTATCAAAAAAGAAAAATAGGGTTGGAGAGATGGCTTAATAGTTAAGGTGCTCATCTGCAAAGCGTAAGTTTCAATTGCCTAGTATCCACCTAAGTCAGATGCACAAAGGAGTGCATGCATCTGGAGTCATTTGCAGTGGCTGAAAACCCTGGAATGCTTATTCTGTCTCCAATAAACAAGTGAAATATTTTTTTTTAAATAACAATTTTGTGGTGAGGTACAGGGTTTGCAGGGCCTGCTGGAAACAATGACCACAAACCAGACAGATTAGGAAGTAGAGATTGCATGGCTCACCTTGCTGGGAAGCTCAGTCCCACATCCAGGAGCAGCAGAGTGGGGCCCTTGTGAGTGCCCTGTGCCCTGCCCCCAGCTTCTGGCAGTTGGCTTGTAAGCTTGGCATTCCTTGTGTGGTACACGTATCATTCTGATATCCACCTTTGTAGCTGTGGGTTTTCATGTTGGGTTAGGGGCCTCTCCTCCCGCGTTCCCTCATTTGAACTGCAATGGCACGTGTGGTCGTACTCTAAGGCCCTTGAGGCATCCACATATAAATGGAGTGGAGTCACATGTTTGAGTCCTTAACAGTGGATATGTGGCGCACGTGTCCTTACCAAACCATTAGTTGACAGAACTTGAGCATACAATGTATATGTGGCATGGACGCAAACCGTGTGTGTTGAGAGATGAGTAGGGTGACCGTCTCGGTTCCCTTTAGAGAGAGGGGATTCCCAGGATGTAGAACTTTTCACTCAGTGAAAGTCCCAGACAAATCCAGTGAACCGATCACTCAAGCATGAAAGTGTGTCTGCAGCAAGCAGCATTGACCAAAATCATGAACCATGCTGTATTCACAATCCTTCCTGTGAAGGTTCGGACTTACGGGTTTGGTGGTGCCTTAAAGACTTTTGTGGAAGAGTTGGCATGGTTAGGATGGGTGTCTGCTCCAGATTCCATGTCCTGTGTCTGGGCCTCATATGATTGTATTTCCTTGCCCTTGTTAGCATATCAATGAAATCATTGTCAAAAAGAAGTATAGGAAAGAATAACACAGCTTTTTGAGAATCATTATTTAGAAAAAGTTACCAAGAAATCTGCCAGAATCACTTGGCCCAGGTGATGGTGGCTTCTCCCAGAACCTCCCCTCACTTGTTATGACTTTCCTCACACTGTGTTAGAGGCAGCATGTGTGGGCTTCTCTAGGATATGAATGGAGACTTATCTTTGACTGGAGCACTCATAGTTAACCTACTCTGACTATAAGCAGCCTGGGTTCTCTCATGCCTCCTGTTCTGAAGTTCATTTTAAACAATATGGTCTCATAATGTAACCCAGCTATCTTCCTCTCAAGATCCTTGTTATCACATAGAGGTATACCAATGTTTAAAGACACTATGGAAAGTAGAATTGTCCGTGATCAGCTTATAAGGTCCTTATTCTTGAGTAGGCCCATAATGTCCACTTTTGGACTTTTTATAATTTACTAGTGACAATGAAATCAACTTTTCCCTGTAGTGTTGAAATGAGGGACAAGAGCAGCATAAGAAGTATCAAGATGAACTATATTTGGTAATAAAAATGTTCAATAATTTTGTTTTATAAGTATGTATGTGGAGACTAGTGATTTCAACATATAGTTGACTATAAACTATACTAAAAAGTATTTTATTGTTCTTTTCTTTTCTTTTCTTTTCTTTTGAAGTAGGGTCTTGCTCTAGCCAAGGCTGACCTGAAACTCACTTGGTAGTCTCAGGGTGGCCTTGAACTCACAGCAATCCTCCTCTCTCTGCCTCTTAAGTGCTGAGATCAAAGGTGTGCACCACCACTCCCAACTTTAAAAAGTATTTAAAGAGACATAACAATTTACAGACCCACATAGAAAACTATAAAATATAGGAGGGAAGCACACTAAGATATATAGCAAAGAGTTATTTCAAGTCCTACATTAAGTTAGATCATTATATGGAATTCAAAATGAGACATTTATGTTAAGGAAAACAAGGTTCACAGCCACAACGTGTCTCACACATCTGCCCATCTCCATCCTAACAGCCCCATTCAAGTTCCCAGGGACATTGTTGCTGCCTTTTCCATTCCTGCCCTGCCTATGCCCTCGTTCTCTCACTTCCCCCTGTAGAGAGATGCCATGCAGGCACTTCAGCTCAGCTCATATCCCATAGATGTGCCCACACCTCCAGCATGTAGGTGGAAGCGCTCCAACCAGGTTCAGCCCATCTTCCCACCCGACCCACCTATCTCATTTGCCAGCATCTCCTGCATCCATGCTCCATTCAGTAAATGCCACAGTCCCTTCCTGAACCACCTTGCTCGGCCACCTACTTTGTGGAGGATCCCTGCCTATCTCTGATACTGTCTCTTCCAGCATGCTTTCTGCAATCTTTGCCAGCTACATCCCACAAACTCATATGCACCACCCACCATGCATGCTGAACACGTGCATTCACTCACACACACTCAATTCTCTCTCACACACGTATACCACCTACCCCACATGCAACTGTCATACACACCCCATGGCCCCTTACCCAGCAGATGCATACAACACACACACCTCACATCCGTGTGCACAGCAGAAGCATTCAACTTGAACATGTACACAAACACAGCACACATTCTCCATCATGCACACACAGCACACATACACACACAGCGGCCTTCTCCTGCTCTTGAATTCTTCTCCCCCCTTGTCTTCTCATAGTATGTTAGCTATAGTTTTATTACAGGTCTCCAATTTGAACCCTGTGCTTGAGTTATTAATATCCCCCCCATTCTTTCTTATGATATGTTTAAAGCAGGAACTGTGTTGAACTAATTTTTTTGTTCCCCACACTTAAATTAGTGCCACTTGCACAGTGGCCACAGTGAACATCAGTGAATTAAAGGGGGTGAAGAAGAATCACAGTTGTTTAGCAGGTACATAATTGGCCAGCCGTGGGAACAGTGAGGCCCATGGTGGCAAAGGCTTGTCTAACCTACTGAGTATATTGGCTGCCATTCATCCTTACTTCAGAGCTGTGACAGCTGAGAGCCAAGGTGCCCTCTGGTGCTAGCTCCAAAGAACCCCTGGGAGCAGTTCCACCAGCCCTGGGCAGACTGAGGCGGCAGCACCCTGGGCCACCAACCAGAGTGAAGGCTGTGTTTCCCTCTCGTGGAGGAACCACGGCAGGTCTTCGAGCTGAAGTGCAGTGTGATTGAAGCAAGCAGCACTTTAATAATGGACCATTAGGTATATTTAGGTGGAAAAGCTTCACGTTTTGCAAATAAGCCAGGTATGCATTGTCTGCCTCATCGGAAATTCTGCACACAGCTTGATGCTCTCACAAATTCACAATTCAGAATTAATTGGTTTTTAGGCCGTGCATTTAGGTCAGATCTTCCAGACACTCCATTTCATGTGGTGAAAAGGAATTAAGTCAATTTCCCCCTGCAAGACCCTCGGCTCTCATCTCGCAGGCTTGGCATGCCATCCCGCTGCACGCATGGGAGGTGGGCAACCTTTAAAGGCATTCTCATTATTTCTCGGGGAGATGTCATTAAGTACTGTAAACATGTCCTGAATGAGTCCATGTCACAAAGAAGGCAACGTGTTTATAGAATAAAAACCTATGAGCACCAAAGTGAGATAAAATGGAAGAGGAAGGAGTAGAAGACAGAAAGGGAGAGATTTAAAATAAAAGGAAGCATCTTTTTGACCAGTGAGGAGTTGAGCTAAAGGTATAGACCATGAGGTAAGTCTGCCCAGCTAAACTCTGATGACAGAGGGACACAGGATTGGGATATAACTGGCCAGGTTCCTGACAGACACCAATTGACCACACCCACTTATCCCCTCAGAATCCACACCTAGCAGAAATCATTAATTCTCAATCTGCCCCTCTGAATTCATACCTGGTCTCAGAATTCTTCATAAGGAAGCAGTCTAACCAGTCCTTCTGAGTTGCAGTTTAAACTTACTGATGATTCTGTTTGAAGGACCTGGGGGTGTTTCTCTTTGAAGCCTATGATACTATACTCTAACAAAGAATTACTGTGTGAGAAGAAGTGAAGACACTATCTTATTTGAGCGTCACTGCAGTTAACTTTTTGTTGCTGGCACAAAGCACCCAACTAAAAACAGCCTGTGGGAGGAAAGGGTTTATTTTGGCTTACAGACTCGAGGGGAAACTCCATAAGGGTAGGGGAAAATGTGGCATGAGCAGACACTGTACATCACCATCTGACCAGCATCAGATAGACAACAGCAACAGGAGAGTGTGAAAATGCTGGCAAGGGAAGCTGGCTACAACACCCACCCACCCCCAACAACACACCTCCTCCACGAGATTCCAATTCCCAAATTGCTATCAGCTGGGGTCCTAGCATTCAGAACACATACGTTTATGGGCGACACCCAATTCAAACCACCAGGAGCATTTTCTTGTTATTTTACTCTACACTGTTGCTTACCACCATGTTAAGGAGATGAGATCCTCACGGGGAGCCTGGCTATGTGAGAGCACACAGACTTCGGCGTGATGTACACAGGTCACAGGGTAAGCATGGAAGAAGATGTGTTTGCTTGCAGGGAGGAGTGACAGCATCATGGCTCTTCTTGGGGAGGGTCCATCAACCACAAACTCTCTAGCCCCTCACACAGTCAGCAGAAGGAGCTGCAAGGGCACATCACTTCAACAGACTTCAGACAATGCCTGCTAGTGTGGGGGTACAAAGCAGTGCCACCTTGCCGTGGGGTAGACAAGTGTCATGTGTACTAGAGGTCACCACAGGGGCAGGTTGGCACAGCGTTGCTGACAGCACTGAGGTGGCACACCTCTCTGGCCTTCCACCCTTCCTGTCCTGTTCTTCCACATCTTTAGTTGCTTCTCCTGGGAATGCTTTGTTATCGCATGATCCCATGTCCATGAATGCTCATCCTGGACACGAGGAAGACATGGAGCCTAAGTCCTTATAAGGTAAGGGGCGAGCTTCGCCTGTATTTTGTCACTCTAAGTTGGTCAGACTCGCTCCCGGGTCTCCACTTACCTGCTTTGGCCAGGGTCTTGCACCTACTTGGCCAAATCTTGTACCCTGGAGAATATGACGCTGAAACCGTGGAGTGGTTCTACTGAGTCCTGCACGTGTCATCCCTTCTGCCCATTGTCTGACCTACAGGTGAAAGGCCCCATGGAAACCTAGGGTACCTCGAGACCCTAAAAGATAATACCCCTAATTTAGACTGACATGACGCTACTAAAAGCTATCCAGAATCTACAAGGAAGAGCTATGACAGGAAGTGATAAAGAACTTCAAGTTGCTGGTAGTGGCATCTCGAAAAAGTCTGGGATACCTAAAAAGATTTACTTTGAGAGGTCACATATTAAAAGAAAAGTTCAACACCAGCCAGCGATTACTTATGGTAACATTTTAGCATAAGCGTATTTTCAGATTTTTATATACACAAATGCATATGAAACCTAACATAATTATGATAGACTTTTGTCATCCATTTTCACCAACATACAACCACAGAAAATATTTTCTGTACTCCTAAGCAACTTACAAAGTAATTTTGCTCATTCATTGTACTCATAGGCACATTGTCTGCTCGGGTTTTTTTTTTTTAATTTTTTTTTTTTGTTCATTTTTTATTTATTTATTTGAGAGCGACAGACACAGAGAGAAAGACAGATATAGGGAGAGAGAGAGAATGGGCGCGCTAGGGCTTCCAGCCTCTGCAAACGAACTCCAGACACGTGCACCCCCTTGTGCATCTGGCTAAGGTGGGACCTGGGGAACCGAGCCTCGAACCGGGGTCCTTAGGCTTCACAGGCAAGCGCTTAACCACTAAGCCATCTCTCCAGCCCGGGTTTTGTTTGTTTTGATGTGTCCCTCATGTGTGCGGCATAGGCACCTGTGTGTACACATGTGTGAGCCTGTGTGGAAGTGTGCAGAGGCCAGAGGAGGATGTCAGGTATCCTCCTCGATGCTCATCCACTGTATTTCTTTCAAGCACAGTCTCCCACTGAACCTGTTACCTTGATGAAACTGGTTGACTATGGAGCCTCAGCAATCCTCCTGTCTCCGCCCTCTCCATCAGCACTAGGGTGACAGGTATGGGCAGCCATGCCTGCCATTTGTGTGGTGTGGAGTGTGTGGTGAATGTATGGGTATGTGCTGGCATTGCACCCTATGCACTCACCTGTGGTGCCCTGTGGGCTTGTCTGCAGTGGCTGGAAGGGCTTGTCAAGTGCCCCCTCCATCGCTCACCTGCATGCTTTCCTTGGCAGAGTCTCTTTCTGATACTGGAGCTTGCCATTCGAGAGTCCTAGAAAATCTCTGGCCTCTGCTCCCCACAAGACCAAGATTATAGGCGTTCAAGGCCACATCCAGCTATTTATGTGGGTCCTGGAGACTTGAACTTGGGCAGTCTCAGACCCTTTTGTTTGCACAGGAGGCACACTTAACTGTTGAGCCATATTTCCAGCCTGACATTTGATGTTTTTTGTTTTTTTGTTTTTTTATGTAAGTACTGACAATGTAAAGAATCAATGAAGCTAGGAGTTGGCTCTTGGGAAAAATAAACAGAACTGACAAACCTGATAAAACTAATCAAAAGAAAGAGAAGGAAGACCCAACTTAGTGAAATTAGAGATGAAAAAAGAAACATTCCAATAGATATCAGTGAGATCCATGAAATTGTTAGGAATATGTTTAAGCCTACATTTCTTTAAAACATGAAAAAATGTAGCAGAAACAGATAAATTCCTATCTATATATAAACTTCCACAATCCAGAGAATATAAACAAATAAAACATTTAAAAAAAAAAACAGAAAAAGTGGCTAGAGAAATGGTTTAGGAGTTAAGGCACTTGCCTACAAAGCCAAAGGACCAAGACTTGATTTCCCAGGCTCCATGTAAGCCAGATGCACAAGGTAGTACATGCATCTGGAGCTCGTTTGCAGTGGCTGGAGGCCCTGATGTGCCCATTCTTTCTCTCTCTCTCTCTCTCTCAAATAAATTTTAAAAAGTTAAAATAAAATAGCAATGAGGTTGAAACAAAGGCAAGCCTGGTACTAGACTCACTGTCAAATTCCACCAGACATTTAAAGAAGCTCTAATACCAATGCTCCTCAAACTACTCCATAAAACCAACAAGAAAGGAATACTACCAAACTGTATAAATACCCAACATTATACTTGTGGCCAAACTAGATGAGGGCACAACAAAAAAGAAGACTAAGAATATAGATGCAAAAATTCTCAATAAAGCCGTGTACATGCCTTTCATCCCAGCAAGCAGGAGGCAGAGATAGGAGGATTGCCTTGAGTTTGAGGTCACCCTGAGATATATCATGAATTCCAGATCAGCCTGGGCTAGTCCGAGACCCAACCTCAAAAAGCAAGAATGATTCACAGAGAACAGTTAACAAAATTTCAATAAAATATTTACAAACTGAATTCAACCACACATTAAGAAGACAGCACCATATTAAGTTGCAGAAGTGCAAGAATGTTTCAAAATAGGTAAACCAATATAAGTAATACAATATGTAAATAGATGAGAACAGAAATCACATGATCATCACAATAGGTGTAGAAAAAGCTTTTGACAAAGTTCAACAGCCTTTCATAGTACAAGCCTTGAAGAAACCAGGAGTACAATAAAAATACCATAAAACAATAAAGGTTTTATATATAGCAAACCTCTAGCCAATGTAACAAAATGGCAAAAACTGAAAGCATTTCCTCTAAAATCAGGAATAAGAGAAAGATGTCTACTTTTTCTATTTTTATTCAATGTAGTGGTTGATATCTTAGCTATAGTAATATGGCCAGAGATGAAATAAAAATGATTCAAATAGGAGAGGAAGAAGTGAAATTAGCCCTGTTTGAAGATGTTATAATCCTATATTTTAAAATCCTGATTCCATCAGAAAACTATTAGAGCTGATATAAACTTCTAGCAAAGTAGCAGGAAACAGAACCAACATACAAAGGTCAGTTGTTTTCCTATTCATCAATAATAGACATTTGAGAAACAAATCAGGAAAAATTTCTATTCTCAGTAGCTGCAAAAAAAAAAAAAAAAAAAAAAAAAAAAAAAAAAAAAACTTAAATACCCTACCTTAAATAGCCTACCTAAGGAAGTAAAAGAGCTCTATAATGAAAACTGTAAAACACTGGAAGGAAAATACTAGAAGATGGAGCAAACTATCATGCTCTCAAATTGGATGAATTAATATTGTGAAAATAGTTATATTAACAAAAGCATTCTACAGACTTAATGCAATCCCCATCAAAATTCCAATGACATCTTTCACAAAAATAGGGGAAAATGGTTCTAATATTCATATGGAATTACCCTGAATAGCCAAAGCGATCTTAATCAGAAAGAGCAAGGCTGGAGATAAAACACTACCTGATTTCAAGTCATGCTACAGAACCTTAGTAACAAAAAAAAGGAATGGTACTGGCGCAAAAGCAGATATGTATGTCAATGGAATAGAATAGAAAACTCAGAAATAAACCTGTGAAGCAATAGTCATCTGATTTTCACCTAAGGTCCCAAAAATATTCGTTTTAAAAAATGGTGCTGGCCTTGTTAATTACCTTTGATAAAAGAGCTGTGAACAAGCAGGCTTCATTGTGAAAGAGTCACAGCATCTGATTGCAAAGTGCCTGTTGGCTCATTTTATTTTGAGCTGTAATAGAGTTACATTTCTTTGGCCTACTGATTAATGTAAAAGCATATCACTGTGGAGTTCACTCAGCCTTGGAGACATACTAGGAAGTGGTTTCAATCTTGCAGGCTAATGTTGCAAATGGTGAGAATATAAAGTAAATCATTCCTTTGTATAAAGCATCAAGACATAATATTTTTCTGGTTTATTTTTTTAAAAAAACGGAATTGTTTTTCACTACCTGGAATTACTGTTTAAAGCTTTTGTAATTATTGTCCAAGTATTACTTAATAAAAATGTTTTAAAACAAAAAAAAAATGGTGCTGGCTGGAGAGATTGTTCAGCAGTAAATGCACTTGCTTGCAACGCCTGACAGCCTGTGTTCCATTCCCCAGCACCCATGTAAACCCAGATGCACTATGTGGCGCATGCAACTGGAGTTGGTTTGTAGTGGCAAGAGGCACTGGCATGTCTGTATGCTCTTTCTCTCTCTCTCTTTTTGTCTCTCTCTTCCTCTCTTTCTGTCTCAAAAAATAAAAATATTTTAAAGCATGCTAAGAAAACCTGATAGAACCTGTAGAAGAATGAAACTAGATCCTCTTCTCTCACACTCTGTTCAAAAATCAACTAAAAATGGACCAAAGACTTCAATGTCAAACCTGAAACTCTGAAACTGCTAGAGAGACACATACAAAAGACTCCAGATATAGACAGAGGCAAGGGGCCTTCTGAAAAGCACTCCGATAGCTCATGAAAGAATTGTAAACATTGGCAAGTAGGATTGTATAAAATTAAAAATCTTCCACACAGTGAAGGAAACTAACAGCAGAGTGAAGAGATAGCCTTTAGAATAGGAGAAAAATCTATATAACCTACATATATGGCAGGGATTAAGATTTAGAAGCCCCAGATTTCTAATCAATAACTGGGAAACAGTTGAAAGCATAGTTTTCAAAAAATAAGAATAAGTGGCCAATAAATATTTGAAGGAATGTTCAACATCCTTAACCATCAGAGAAATGCACATGAAAGCTATATCAAGACTCCATCTCATTCCAGTAAGAATGGCTACCATCAAGGAAACAAACCACACATGCTGGCAAGGATGTAAGGGGAAGGAACCTTCATACACTGCTGGTGGGAATACAAACTGATGTAGCCACTGGGAGGACCTGCATGATGCTTCTTCCAGAAACTAAAATTCGAGGCTGGAGAGATGGCTCAGCGTTTAAGGTGCTTGCTTGCAAAGCTTAACAGCCTGGGTTCTATTCTCCAGTATCCACATAAATCCAGATGCACAAAGTGGTGTATGTGTCTGGAATTTGCAGCAGCAAGAGACCCTGAAGCACCATCTTCCTATCCTCCTCTCTGTCTTTCTCTCTGCACTTAAATAAAAATATGTTTTAAAACTCAATTGTATATGTATGTATATATACACGCAAACAGCTCTAGTCAGTGTGCCGCTTGCACATCCATGACTACTGCAGCACTGTTTATAAGAACCTAGATATACAAGCCACTTAGATGTCCATCAACAGGTAAAGGGGTATATAAGATGTGGTGCATATACACTATAGTGTTTATTCAGCTATGAAAAATGAAATTATATCATTTACAGGAAATAGAACTGGAAGTCATCATCGTGTTAATCAAAATCAGCCAGACTCGGACAAATGTTGCATGTTTTCTTCCATATACACAATTATATTTAAATACCTATGACATGAAAGCAGAAAGAAGACTATGTAGGGGAGGAAATAGTCAAAAGGAAGAGGGAGAATCAGAAATGAGGTTTAAAAAAAAAAGAAAAGAAAAGCATCTGAGGCTGGAGAGATTGCTTTGCGGTTAAGGTGCTGGCTTGCAAAGCCAAAGGGCCTTGGTTCAATTCCCCATGACACATATAAGCCAGATACCCAAGGTGGCACATGCATCTAGAGTTCGTTTGCAGTGGGTGGAAAGCCCTGGTGCACCCATTCTTTCTCTCTCACTCTTTTAGCCTCTTTCCTTCTCACAAATAAATAAATAACAGGAAAGGAAAACATCATGTTTTCTTTCATGTGTGTAGCCTAGATTCTACACAAAAGGGGATTACTTGAATAAGGAATCAAGAGGGAAGAGAAGGGCTAAGGGAGGGTAAATGATGGCAAATATGAGCGAATATAATGTCATATATGCATGAAAAACTCATAAGTAGAGTCATTATTTTGCATACAAACTGAATAGTTTAAATAATCTAAAAATAAATGAGGGCTGGAGAGGATTGCTTAATGGTTAAGGCAAAAAAAAAAAAAAAACCAAGACACTCCTGGTTTGATTCCCTAGGACCTACGTAAAGCCAGATATACAAGGTGATACATGCATCTGGAGTTCATTTGCAGTGGCTAGAGGCCCTGGTGCACCCATTCTCTTCCTCTATCTCTCTCTCTCTCTCTCTCTCTCTCTCTCTCTCTCTCTCTCTCTCTCATAAATAAAATATTTAAAATAAATAAATGAACTAAAGAGATAGTCCCACCAGAACTCTTGGTGGTGGTTGCTTTTAATCCCAGCGCTGGGAAGGCAGAGATGGGCAGATACCTGGGGCTTACTTGGCAGCCAGTCGAGCCCCCCTGTGACTCCAGGCCAATGAGAGATCTTATCTCAAAAAAAAAAATGGTAGATGGGGGCTAATGGGATAATGCGGAGTATAAGGGTGCTTGCTACATAAACACGAGGGCCTGAGAGAGCCTGAGTTTGATCCCTAGCACCCATGTAAAAATCTAGTTGAAATACAAGCATGGTGCTTCATGCCTATAATCCCAGCATTTGGGAGGATAAAGCAGAGGAATTACCATGAGTTTGAGGCGAGCTTTGCCTACAAAGTGAATTCCAGTTCAATCTGGAGTAGAGTGAGACCCTGCCTCAAGAAATAAATAAATAAATAAATAAATAAAATTAGCCGGGCATGGAGGCCCATGCCTTTGATCCCAGCACTTGAGAGGCTGAGGTAGGAGGATCACCATGAGGTGGAGGCCAGCCTGGTGCTACAGAGTGAGTTCCAGGTCAGCTGGGGCTGGAAAGAGACTGCTCCGGGGTGGTGGGGGTGGGGCAGCAACAACAACGTCAGTGCTGAACATGGCCAAACACACCTGTCATCCCAGCCCTATGTGGGCGGCAAAGGCAGGATTGCAGAGTTTCACTGGTTAGCCAAACCAGTTTCAGTGAGAGACTCTGTCTCATGAAGACAACACGGAAGAGCAATAGAGAATGGCACCCAGTATTCTCCTCTGGCCTCTGCACGTGTGTGTATGTATGGGGCACACAAATCTGTACACACATGTGCATGAACTATGCACACACAGAGACCACACCCTACTACACCATACATGCTGTACACATGCCAAAAAAAAAAAAAAAAAACTTTTGACAGCATTCCTGAGGAATGACGGCTGTCCTCTGGCCTCCACATTCATATATACACACGTGCACATGCGCTGTCATGTACACATGCACCTCGACACACAAACGCACACCTATGTACAATTAAAAAAAAATGATTGACACATTCCCTCTCCCTCCAGGTCTGTTCTTTCTGATGCTGGAAAGGGGTGCCTCACACATGCAGGTTGGTGCAGAGCATGTACGCCAGACACTTGCTCCCTAACCCTGCCGGGCCTGTCTCGGGGTCACACATTTCACCCCTGCAATGCTGTCTGCCCAGGAGCCCCATATTGCTTTGCATTAACACAGATTCTCAGTGACAGGGCTGCAGTTATTCCCTTGTAGGTCACAGTCTAGGATCTCCCTGAATGAAGCGCTTACAGGGGCTTGGGGGAGAGTTTCTTTGGCAGGAAGCTGGTGTACCTCAGAGCAAATTCCACATGTGGTCTGTATGAGTCTTCCTTTGTTGCTGTAACTAATTTGCAGCAATAGTGATCTAAAGCACAACTTGCTTTCTTTATGTTTTGTAACTTAGACCAATATTGGTCTCTACAGACTATTGTTGAGAAAGGGGCAGATGACTTCCCTCTGGGAGGCTTCATGGGCATACTCCATTTCCTTGCCTTTCCAAATGTCCAGAAACTGCCTATATTGCCTGGCTTTCTCCCCTCTTCTTTCGCCTTCAAAGGTGAGAGGAATAGAAGTTTCCTCCACTTCCTCCTCTGGGTCACATCTTCCTCTGAACTGTCCCTCTGCTACATATAGAGACCCTGGGATCACCAGGGGCCTGCCCAGGTTGTCCAGGGTCACTCCTTTATGTGAGTGGGGACTTCTTCCACACTTAGTCCTCTTCACAACCTTGACCTTCTGTCACGTCATCTAACGCACACAGGATCAGAATATAGCTATCTTGGGAGGCATTAAGGGACATGGTTGTCCCTGCCTCTGGGTCTATGAATATGATTCCAAAGGAAAACAAACAAAACACATCATGGAATGTCACATGTGCTCATTCATCAACATCTGAACGGGTTCGGGAAGAGGGTCTACTGCATACCAGCCATGTGCTTAGACCGTCAGATGAAATGACAACCCAGAGCAGTGCAGTGTGGCAACCACCTTGCCTTTTCCAAACCTGACAGATCTCCCCAAATGCAGGACTTCAGTTCTAACACCAGAATAGTCCCAAACACACTGAGAGCTAGTCATTCTAGGGTTAGTCTCTGTAAATCAGGACTTTATAAATCCAGGGAGGAACATGACGAAAATACATCCAGGGCTGCTCTCATTGCTAGTCTAAGATCCTCTTCCAGGAATATGGCATTATACTCTACAGACACTCAAAACTCACCAAAGCAGAAAATCAAAGGCTGCAGAGAGCTCAATACTAAAGATTTATAACATGCCTCCCAAGGTTCAGGAAACATGGTGGAAGATGGGGCAGAAAGTATCTACGAGCCACAGGGTGGAAAGTTATACAGTGAGGCATTGTTCCCCCCCTCACACACAGAGAAAGGCTGGTACACTGATGACTCCACAGTGAATATTGATAACCCCACTGAGGAGGACCCCAGTGGAATGGGAGAAGGGGTGAAGGGATGTAAGAGTATAACCTGATGGGAATATGACCAATATGCAGTATGTTCATATAGCAGATTTCTCAGTTAAAAAGTAAAACATGAGGTTGGAGAGAATTCGTAGTGGTTAAGGTGATTGCCTAAAGAATATAAAGACCTGGGTTCAATTCCCCAGTACCCAAATGAAGCCAGATACACAAGGTGGCGCATGTGTCTGGAGTTCATATGCAGTGGCAGGAGGGAGGCCCTGGCACACCCATCCTCTATCTCTGAATATTTTTTAAACATAGCCAAGGGACAGGGGTTATATTTCAGAGGTAGATAGAGTCTTTGCCTTGCATGTGTCAGGTCCTGGTTTCTATCACAACACTAAAAAAAAAAAAAAACCAACACAACCAAGCCCAAAGCAGATGACTACAAAACTACAAATTGATTCTATGTGCAACTTGAAATGAAAAAGACAAGTGGTGAGATGCAGTCCACCCAAAGGCCCTACCTTGCTCTGCAAGCACCTTTTGTCAAACATTGATTTCACTCTAAATGCACATCAGACACTGGCTTCATGCTGCACATGTTATCTTATCCAACCCTCAGGACAACCCCGGGAATGGAGGGCACTTATCACCAGCTGCTTTCAGATGGGGACACCGAGAAAGAGAAATTACCTGCCTAACATCACAAAGCTAATGTGGCCTGTTCCCCAGAAATAGACCCTGATGTGAGGATTCCTGTGCAAGCAATTTAGTAAGGAAGTTCTCCCAGGGGAAATCATAAGCAAGGTCGGGAAGGATAAGAAAGGGAGAGACGATTGCAAGGGAAGTCTCTCAGGAAAACATACCAAGAGGTATGTGGCAGGAGAACTGGAGCATAGAGGCCCCAGAGGCTCTCGTGATGCAAAGCAGTGCTCATACTTCCACTGCACTCCTTGGGGGACTGGCTACAACCCCCTTTGGGGCCCACACAACTCTCAGACATTCCTGGTTTTTTCTCCTGCATAGGAAAAGAGCTTCTGGTATGGGCTAAAAGGAAGAGCATACAGAGACTAAGGAAGAGAAAACAGAACCAGGGAAAGTAGATCACAGGGTTCCCACAAGCTTCAGCTAGTCAGTAGGAAACTTATGTTTGACCCTAAACCTGGAAAGTCTCAAACAAGCAAAGTTGTAATCCCATTCCATTCACTTGTGCATACTTAGAAATTGTCTTAAAATACAAGATTTGGAGAAAAGGGGTTCTGAATTTATTTTCTTTCACAAGAGTACTTTGTACCCACCAAGTTCAATTTGACACTAATATCAGATCTCAAGTTGTGTGGCTATGCAGTGGTCAGCATAGCCTCCCAGGGTGGCCTTCCCCAGGTAATTCACACTCTAACACTCACCTTGCTAATGATGGGAAGCCAAGTAGCAGGGCACTGGTAAAATGATAAAGATTTAATGCTGCTCTCTGGATCTCTGTGATCTTTTCAAATGGCTTCTCAGTGTCATAACCATCCTGGAATCTTTATCCACACATAGGTTTTAGTGACGGCAGTGTTTGTGGAGTTGGGAGAACAGGAGACAGTACTTTCCAGACTTGTCTTCTCAGACTTACTGGAGGCCTGATCACGTCTAGTCTCGAACATCGTAAGACTTTCATCTTCAATATAAATGTGATGCTTTAATGTGACCTTGGATCTTCATTGAGTCTGAGAATGGATCCTTTATGGGCTCCAGATGGAAAGTGTTAAATTAATAACTCCTTGTAGACTAAAACCCGTATGTTTTCCACATATTACAGATATGTACTTTGCTCGTAGTGACATTTATTTAAATGCAATTAACATATAAATGGTGATAAATTGCTGCCTCTGAATGTCATGCCAGACAAGGAAGAAAAGGAATACTAGTCTCAAAAAGTGTGAAAAAGAAATGAGTTTCTCAGAAGGCAAATAAGAACCACTGCTGTGTGTGTGTGTGTGTGTGTGTGTGTGTGTGTGTGTGTGTGCTGTCTAAGTTTGAAGTAAGTCATTCCTGTGTTCCAAAATAAATAAACATTATAAAAACCAGTAGTCAGTGCCTGGAGAGATGGCTCAGGAGTTAGGGTGCTTGTCTGCAAAGCCTAATAACTGGGATTCAATTCCCCAGTACCCATGTAAAGCCAGATGCACAAAGTGTCACATGCATCTGGAGTTTGCTTGCAGTGGCTGGAGGCCCTGGTGCACCCATTCTCTCTGTCTATCTCACTTCTCTCTATTTCTTTATAAATGAATAAAAATATTTTGAAATAGTCAAATATGTATGTGTTTCTATATTTAGGATGGAATCCTTAACTACAAGGAACAGATATCCTCAATGGCTGACTTAAGCAAGAAAGATGTTCCTGTGTCTTTCATATGAATCCATAAATTTCACAGCTCTCTCTACATTATGGCTCTGTCTTTATAATCCAGAATAATAATAACATATTCCCTTCCCAGGCAGGACAATAAAGTAACAATAAGGCTTTGTCTGTTTGCTTTGAGCTCAGGCTGGCCTTGAACTTCCATTAATGCTCTTGTCTCAGCTTTCTGAGTGCTAGGATTATAGGCCTGAGCCACTATGCCCAGCTCAGATCAATGGTCTTTGAAGAATAGATCCATAAGTGCCACTCAGCCCTTCTCTTTCTATGTAATTGGCCAGATCTAGTTCTCAGGGGATGCTGGGAGATGTAGTCTTTAATATGAATAACGAAGGGACTCTAAAATCAGAATACATTACTATAGTATACAAGAGGCAAATGCAGTTTCTAAAAGTAAAAAACAGGCCTCTGCTATAAGGATTGGTGGTGATTACTAAACCACCCATGATTATTTCTAGAGATATCAACTTGAATAACTTCTTTTATTTAATTTCAATAAGGATGATTCATACTTCATTAAGTCGAAAGGAATTTCCTTTACCTCGAGGCTTGCTTATTCAAAGACAAGAATTAAATCTAAGGTCAGTTGTAATTTTGAATGAAGGCCTTTGAACCATGGGAAATGAATCTATGCTGGATGCCTTTATTGGGACAGGATTCAGTAATGGGTCATATAATTTGCCTCAGAAGCTCAGAGTCACCTCACTCAGGGCCATGCCATTTCTTCTTGGAAGCCCTATGTGATGATTTAGCTCTTCTGTGTCCTCCATAAGTCTATGTTCTGACACTTGGTCTCTAGCTGCTGGTGCTATACTGGGAGATCGTGAAACCTATAGGAGGTGACCCCAGCTGGCAGAAGTAGGTCACTTGGGCAGATCTTTCAGCACTCTACCTGTCCCTGATTCTGGAGGCCCCACTGCCATGTGAACTGCCCATGTCACACGCTCCCACTGCCATGAACTGGGCCCCTCTGCCCGGCCTTTTCTTCTTAGTGTCATCTGACCCGAAGCCAAAGCAAATCTCTCCTCCCTTCAGTTGTTTCCATCAGGTAGTTTGTCACAGCCACACATGAGTAAACGATGTACCCTGTGTCCAAGGACTTAACCACGTGGGGCAGTGCTGAAAAGGCCATCCCCCTTCAGAGCTGGGGTGGACCCACAGACGTACCTATAATTTTATCCTTTTTGAACTGCAGCATAGCGCAGTGCCCCCAGCTCTGTCTCCTCGATCACCCTCCACAACCATCGGTCCCAAGAGAACCTCTTTAAAAACTTTTTTCATTCATTTACTAGAGAGAGTGTGTATGTGTTTGTGTGCATGGGCATTCCAGGGCCTCCTACTGCAGACAAATTCCAAATGAATGTGCACTCTGTGCCTGTGGCTTTACATGGGTACTTGGGAATTAAACCCAGGCCATCAAGTTTTGTGTGCAAGAGAATTTCACCCCGGAGCTATCTCTCAAGTCACATCTTCCCCAAGTGCACTTCTTAACTAATGTTCTGCTCATTGATTCCCCATCCCAGAAACTGCTTCCCAGGAAGAGGGACAGCCCCTGACCAGCTGACATTCGTACCAAAGCACACCGCCCGTAGGAGTCATGCTTCCTGGGATTTCAGCAACGCTGTGCTGAAGCTGTTGTGACAGGCAGCAGGTGGCTTTGCTTGCTAAGGGAAGCTGACTCTGTTCAGCAATCCTACCTCCCTTTGGAAGTCCCTTCAGTTACTGCAGGGCCCCCTTTTGTGGGCACAAATGTCCATGTGGTGGATGCCGTCTTTATGGGGCAATATGCTATACTAGGGACAGTGAAAAGGCCCTCTCAGTCCATCTCTGTTTTATCCAAGCCCAACGGTGTGATGCTGGGTGGCTCAGCTTTCATACCTCCAGCATGAGGATAGCAATCCCTCTTTCAAAGGGCTGTTGAATGAACTCATTTAACATGTTGGTAGCTACCAGATTGTTAATTTCCTCCTTCCTTCCCACTTCTTACATGTTTTGGGCTAAATGATCAAGGAAATGGCTACACACTCTTATTTGACTTTGTCAACGGAAGAAGAGCCTCACAGGGAAGATACAAAACAGCCTCAGCTGTGATGGCCAGGCTACTCCTGTGAGCTAGCGGCCACTCTTCCCCATGTTCCATCCTCTGTCTTTGACCTGACACAGCTGTTACAATTGCTGCCAACTGTTTGATTGGTTTCCCATGTTTCTGTCCAGTCCTGGATATGCCAGTGAGCTCAGGGGAAAGGCAGGGGATTAAGTACATTCTATTTTGGAAATACCTACTGAGTCCCTGCTATACACTGTTAAGCTGGATAGCCTTAACTGAAAGCCAGAGCCAACAAGCTGTGTTTTAACTAGCAGTCTACAGGAGCTCTGAAAAGTTGGAGAGCTGGTTTACATGGAGAATACAGGGTAGAGACAGTAGAACTTGCTCTAAGAATAGCACACTAGTCTTAAATCTACACACACACACACACACACACACACACACACACACACTCTCACATACTTTCTTTTAGGTTTTTGACTGTGTTGGGGCTTACCTTAACAATTTTCCAGTTTGGGTCTTATGCTTTTGAGAAACACACACACATTCATGAAAATTTTAGAGTACAGAAATACTTTCTAGTAGGCTTGGCAAAGCTTTTCCTATGTGCTCTAGCACTTCAGAAAAAAAAAAAATTAAAAGGTAGTTCAGTAGTTCAACTTTTCTGCCACATGACCTAGAAAAGATTCCAGCTGCTGAAGGTGGATCTCACTACACAGGAGGCAATAAAGGGCTCGCTAACCTGCCTTTATTTGCTTTCTGCTCAAGATAAACATTTATCATTGGTTCTATTGATTAACACCATATCACTTCTCTCCCCACACTTTCACACAGGAAACAGGCTCCCCTTGGGAACTGAACCCTTTTTGTGGGGCTCAAGAGACCCCCAGTGCTGCCTACTTGGCTATGAAGGTTAGAGATTCTCCTTCACCTAAGTAGGGCAGCTGCCATATTCCAGGGTCGGTTTGAGTTTAGGGATGTTTATTCTCAGGTAACTATCAGAAAGCAGAATGCTGAATCCTGAATGGGGCATGGATCATAGTCTTTATGGGGGAATATGCTACACTAGAGAGAGTGAAAAGGCCTTCTCAGTCCATCTCTGCTCTGTCAGAGCCCAACTGTATGATGCTAGGTGAGTCAGTTTTCATACCTCCAGCATGAGGACAGCAGCCTCTCTTTCAAAGGGCTGTGAATTAACTCCGTTAACATGGTAGTATAAATATAGCGCATTTTACCTAATAATCCACTCTTTGAAAGTCATTCATACCCCTTCAGCTTTGGGCTGATGTGAATGAAACTGTCCTACACATTTGCACACAGACGTCTGTGTAGATATAAGCCTTCATTCCTCTGGGATAAAATGTCCAGGAGTGCAGTTGCTGAGGCTCATGTGATGACACGTTTACTTTTAAAGAAATCGCCCAACCGCTTTCCAAATTGCACTTCTTTCTATTCCTTCCCACCCAAAATCTAGGTGACTCCCGTTTCTCTGCTCCTTTGCCAATGCATGATATTGTCACTAAATCTCCTTGTGGCTTTGATTTGATTGCTAGAGATTTTCCTCACCCCAGGTCTTTTCACGAGCTCATTTAAAATACATATAACCTCTTCCACGAAAATGTTTCTCGTGTCCATTTTGTAATTGGCTGGTCCCGGAGATTCTACTGTTGGGGTTTGAAAGTTCTTTACATATGGTTTATGTACTTGTTTTCTTTGGTTAAGTGACTTGCAAATTACAGAAATTTTCACCAAGCAAGAGTTTCAATATTTATGGTCTAACAAACTTTTCCTGCAATGGATATTGTTTTTCGATGTCAATTCTAAGAGGTCTTTGCTTCACCCTGGGATTATTTCTTGTCTTTTTCTAAAAGTTTTGTAGTTTTACATTTTGCATTTAAGTCTGTAATCCATTTCGAGTTAAATTTTGTCTAAGGTTTGTGACTTAGGTCATGGATCAGCCTGTGCGCTCTTTCTGCCGTGGAATAACCTTTGCAACTGGATCCGAACTTTGGGCTACATAGTTGGGTGGCTCCTCCAGGTTTCCTATGCTGTTTCAATGACTTATCAAGCCTTTTTTAAATTGTGTGGAGAGCTGGCTCAGCAGTTAAAGCGTTTGCCTGCAAAACCTAACAACCTGAGCTCGATTCCCCAGTACCCACGTAAAGCCAGATGTGCAGAGTGGCACATGCACCTGGAGTTCATTTGCAGCGGCTAGAGGCCCTGGAGTGCCCATCCAACCTCTCCGCCTCTGTCTCTGTCTCTCTATGTTTGCAAACAAATTTGTAAAGAAATTTTAAAAATTTTTTAAAAATTGTGTGCATAGCATGTGTGGTATATGCACAGACATATGTGTCCCATGTGCATGCTCACAGAAGCATGTACAGGTCGCTAGAGATGTTGGGTGTTCTCTTTCCCTCTTCTGCTTAGTTCTTTGAGGTAGGAGCTCATGCTTTGGTTTTCTCTTCCTGGTTAGCACAGTTGATCAGCGAGCCCAAGTGGTCCTCTTATCCCCTCCTCAGTTCTGGGGTGACAGGCATGTGCAGTTACGCCTGGCTTTTTATGTGGGTTATAGTGACCAACCTCAGGTCTTGTGTCCGTGCAGTAAGCGCTCTTACACACTGAACGTCTTCCTACTCCCCATGTCTGTCTGTCCATCTGACAGCAATCTTAATTATTACATAAGAAGTCTTGAAATTGGATGAACTGCTGTTTCTAGATTTTTTTTTATCAAAATTGTATAAGCTATTTTAGTTCCTTTGCCTTTCCATGTGAATGTTAGTATAATATTACTTATACCTGTTAAAAAATCTTGCTGGATATTTGATAGCAACTGTATTAATATTGCATGTGAATTTGAAAAAAAAATTGACATTTTTACACTGTTGAATCTTTCAATCCATGAACAGAGTATGCATTCTCTGCTTATTTAAATGTTCTCTAGTTCTTTCCATCGTCATATGCAGGTGTTAGCATAGAGGCCCTGTACTGGTTTAGTAAGTTCATGCTGAATATTTTTCATTCTTTCCTTTCTGCCTTCCTTCCTTCCTTCCTTCTTTCCTTCCACCTAAGTTTGAGACAATTTCTATGTAAACTAGGTTGGCTTCAAATGCATCAACTACTGATAAGTCAGTTTCTCAAATGCTAGAATTATGTGCCACTATTCCTGGAATACTTAAACATGTCTCTGTTTTGTGAGCTGATGAATGTTATTGCATTTTAATTTTGGTAGCCATGTGTTCATTGATAGTATCGAGAAACACAATATTTTCATATTTTTCTTATACCCTACATAGATTAACTCAGTGAGATTTCCTGGAATTGCTGGAAAATGATTCAGCAATTAAAGTGCTTGCCTGTGAAGCCAAAGGACACAAGTTCGGCTCCCTAGGACCCATGTGAGCCAGAGGCACAAGGTGGTGGTGCATGCATCTGCAGTTCATTTGCAGTTCCTGGAGGGTCTGGTGCACCCATATTCTCTCTCTCTCTCTTTCTGCCTCTTTCTCTCTCAAATAAATACATAAATTAAAATAAAATAGTTTTTAAAATTGAACCAGCATGCAGCTAAGAAATAAATCCCATTTGGCCATGGTATATAATTCATATTGTGTGCATTATAATGACTCAATTGTTAGATAATTACTCAATTCCATTTGTAAAAAAAAAAGAAAACTTTGTATCTGTTTATGAGTAACATTGGTCTTTAATTCCTGTTGAACAATCTTTGTCTTGTTTTGGAGTGAGAATTATATTAACTTTTTAAAACAAACTGGTGGGCAATTCTTCTCTTCTGCATTCTACAAAAGTCTTGTAGAATTGATGTTATTTCTTCTTTAACTATTTAGTTGCATTATCTGGTGGGGACTAGAGATTTCTGTGAGAGGAGAATTAAAATTTCAATACTCTCCTTAGTTATAAAGGTCTTTAAATTATGTCTTATACTGGATGAGTTGGGGTCATGTGTGGTTTTCAAGAAATGTCTATTTCATTTACGTTTCCAAGTTTATGCATAGGGTTATATTTAGTGTTTCCTTTTTATTTTGGTTGTCTGAATGATCTCCTCTGTCATTACATTTATAAGTACTTTGTGGCCAATTTTTATTTTTCTTTGTTGCTAGGTTTATATTTATTGATCTTTTCAAAGAATCAATTCTTTGTTTCATTGATTTCCCTACTGCTTTTTGTTTTTACCTTCATTGTTTTTCTTTCCTTCTGCATATTACTTCATCTTCAACTTGCTTTACACATATTTACTCTTCTTTTTCTATGTTCAGGAGATAGAAAATTATACCACTAAATTAAGATATCAATTTATTTTCAAACAGACACATTTAGGACTATAAATTTCCTTCTTCATGATGTTTTAGTTATGTGTAACAAGCTGTTGACATGATATAGTTTCATTTTTGTTTAGATCAATGTGTTTATTTTAACTTGGGCTTCTTTTTTACATGGACTTCTTTTCAACTTGACTCATATATTATTTAGGAGTATTTTGTATTGTTTCCAAATGTTTTGCAATTTTCAATCATTTAGCTTTATGTTGCTGTAACAGTTTTCCAAACTGTTAGCTTTGGAACTGTTGCTAATTTCTTTCTTTTTCAAAATATTTTTATTTATTTATTTGAGAGAGAGAAAGAGGCAGATAGATGAGGGGGGAGAAAGGTAGAGAGAGAAAGAAACAAAGAATGGGTGTGCCAGGACCTCCAGCCACTGCAGACGAACTCCAGAGGCATGCGCCCCCCTTGTGCATCTGGATTACATGGATCCTGGGGAATCAAACCTGGATCTTTTGACTTTGCAAGCAAGCGCCTTAACTGCTATGACATCTCTCCAGCCCCTGCTAATTTCTTTCTTTAATTAAAAATATATTTAATTATTTATTTTAATTGAGAGAGAGAGAGAGTCTGAGCGTGGTAGGGGCCCTGCCACTGCAAATATGAACTCCAACTGCATGTATCACTTTGTGCATCTTGCTTTACGTGGGTACTGGGGAATCAAACTCAGGCTGTCAGACTTTACAAGCAAGCTCCTCCAATTGCTGAGCCATCTCTCCAACCTAGATTTCTTTTCTTCTATTGTGGCCTGAAAACATAATTTGTATAATCTTATTTCTCAACATTTTGGGGGAGTAGGCTCAAGCCTTGGGTATGATAGATGAGTGTTCTAACACTGAACAGCATCCTCAGCCCTGACTTCAATTTTTTTTTAATTTTCAGGTGTGTGTGTGGGGGGGTGTTTGTTTTATGGCACAGGATATAGCCAAAATTGATGTATGTTCCATGAGTACTTGAAAGAAATGAGTGTTCTGCTATGGTCGGATATGTATTCTGTGAATTCTATGAATGTTAAGTGAGATCCACTTGACTAGTGGCAATGGTCACTTCTCTCTCTCTTGGTAAGCCTAGATAAAGATTTGTCAATTTGTTGATCTTGTATAGAATCAACTTTTGGTCTTGTTAAATAACTAACAAGGATGAAGGAGAGACACTGGTAATGATGAACCCACAGCGGAGTGCTGAGTGCTGAGACCAGCATTGTAAGAATGCTCCGACATGCTTGTTTCACAGTCATGTTCCCCTACTTGTCCATTTCTGCTTTCAATAAATGAATAAACAAGCAGAGACTTTATTTAACTATGTTCCTTATGCTCTTTGGGACTCAGGAAAGTTACCATCTCTCTTTAAGCAACTGGAAGGGAAAATAAAATGTTTTCAATGCTCTCTCATGAAAGTCTAATTCATTTCCCAAAAGTATTGGTGAACACCATGGTAGTCCACACTAAGTGTATATACAGGGGGTAACCAAGTCTCCCATGCAGCTGAGAATTGTAGCCATGTAATCATTAAAGGTGGTGCACGCCTTTAATCCCAGCACTTGAGAGGCAGAAGTAGGAGGCTTACTGAGAGGTTAAGGCTACCCTGAGACTACATGGTGAATTCCAGATCAGCCTGGGCTGGAGTAAGACCCTACCTCGAAAAACCAAACAGTAAAAAAAGGAAACAAAAAATCAGAAGTTTAGGAAGTGTGGGTAAAGTGCAGTATCACTCAACCCCAAAGTAGTCCCCACACAAACAGCTTTGATGTGGGGTGTCGTCTCAGGATGTCTGGGACCTGAGGCTGCTGCAATCTGTTCTGTGGTTAGCTGGCACTTGAAGAGAAAAATTGCACATTGTGCAAGAGCACACACGTACACACGCACACACTCACACACACAAACATAACAGCGATGTTTGAACAGACCCACAATTTTGATCCTTTTCAAGTAGAAAGGTCTTACAGGCTTTTGAGGTGGGTTTTATTTTTCCTGTCCCTTAACTAGGGAAAGCAGAATGCTATATTTAAGAGCCTCATGCTCTACCAACTGAGCTAGAGCGCTGTATTGAACTATCAAATGCTGGCAATCATTGCAGTGGTTCTGTTGGGTAGAATAAAATAACATTCTTCTTGGAGCTAATTGCTTGACTATCTGTAGACTGATACATCACTATAGACATTGATGCTCTCCTCTTTTTATAACTTTATTTCATTTTCTGTTCATTTCTGGTGTTGACTCAAAGGGCCTTTATCACGCTGAGCTGATAATCTGTGCTTTATGGCTGTGATTGTGAGCAGTGGGGAGCAGTGTGGTACCCCCCCCCACACACACACACACACAAATATTTGAACAGGAAAAAGAAAGTCTGTCTGATGTCTGCCAAGGAAGAAATGCATTTAAGCAAATAATGCCACTAGAGGGATCTTGACGCTGAACCAGGGAAGGACAAGGTGAGACTCTAAGGGTGCCTTGCCGCGTCTCAACCCCACAACACGGGGTGCCCAGCTGGAATCCACTCTGGCAGGCTTGTGACGTCATTGCTGCGGCTTGCATATTTGGTCAGGATCACTAAAATAATTCCCTTTGAGAAGAATAAATTTGCTCTTGAAGGGAGTTAAAGACCTGAGAGGTTTTAATTAGTTTACCCGGCCTTTGCATTTGGTCACCAAACGTTATTGCAGAGTTCAAAGAACACGAGACTCTGTGTCTCTCTTTCCCTTTTTTTTGGGGGGGGGGTGGTTAGGGGCTTTGCCCCCTTTTCTCCGCACCTCCTGTGAATAGTGGAAAATGAGAGCAAAATGACATTTGACTTAGAAGGTAAGAGCACCAGGAAGCACAACTGGAGACAAACAGAGCAGCTAATTTTGCCAGGCATAGCTGGTGCTGGCCCCGGTTGTCCCTGACAGCCGGGCGACTCCGAACCACCTGTGTTTGCTCACTAGCTTTCCCCAATCTGCGAGAAAATGGCCCGGGCCGGTCACATGGCAGGGAGATAGGCCAGGCACCATGGGAATACAAAAGCCGGAGCTTTTAGCAGAGTTAATCATTAATGCGCCTTTTCTTTGTCCCATTCAGGAGTGCTGACGGCTTTGATAGCCTGTATTTGCCATAGGCCGGCTGCAGTCCGAGCCAGGTACTAAGGGGCCCATTGGCTCCAGGCTCCCCAACACAGCCAGCCACAGACGCAGAGCCCAGCAAGGCCTGCGTGTCGCCCCTCCACCCCAATCCTGTCTGCCAGGCCCTAACATCTCCCTGTCCCATCGCTCCCCTTCCCTTCTGGGCCTACATTTGATTCAACTACCTGGAACATTGGTGTCTGAATGGTGTAAGAGTGAGCCCTTCCCTGGCTCTCCTCTTCCCTAACCAGAAAAGAGCAAAAACCTGCCCTCATTTGTTTGTTTGAAATGGGATCAGTTATGCTTTATTTTGCTATAACAGCCATGGGGTGTTTTCTTCTTGAAACTCAGCTTGAAGAGTTTCCTTTGAGTGGATTTTGATAGCTCCCACTCAGCCTACTCTGCAGGTGTCCTGTAGGACATTTTTTAAAACTTTATTTATTTGTTCACAAGGAGAGGAGGATGGTGTGTCAAGCCCCTCCCCTGCATGCAAACCCTGTGCATCTGGCTGGATGCCAGCACCATGGAATCAAACCCAGGCCACCAGGCTTTGCAAGCAAGCACTTTTCACCACTGAACAATCTCCCCAGACCCTTGAAATTTTGTTATTTTTTTTAACAAAGGCTACAGTCTTACGTCCCTTCTTCCCTGGTTCCACTTTACCTGAGGACTCTCCTCACTGGGCTTACTGGTCTCTTCACAGTTGTGTAATTAAGGCCTCCTTCAGTCTCTGGGAGGGACAGGACAACACTGGGCCTTAGGATATTTCTGCCTACTTTGTAACTCTTACCATCTACTTGCCCCTCTTCCTCAGTAGTCCCTGAGCCTTGGCAGACTGGTCTTGTGTTCTGGGTTTTTGATTTGATGTGTATTGATTAACCACAGGGTCTGTCACCGTTCCCCTGGAGCTGGTTGTCAGGCTAACAGTGGGAGCAAGTGGAGAACACCACTCTAGTTTTCACGCGAAGTCAACCCTATATCCACATGATTGTAGTTAGGGTCAAAGCCAACCGCATTGAAGCCTTTCTGTCCTTAGGTACTTTGCTGGGCTCTGTGAAGTTGCTGCTCTCTCAGGCTTGAGATCACTGAGCTCTCAGACTTGATGCTTTGCCTCCAGCAGACAGAGAAAAAAAGCATGACTTGAGTGGCAGGTTGGTCACCACATGTGCTTCATCATCCTTCAGGAGCACCTGAAAGCAAGCAGAGAGAATGCTATTCAAATGAGACAGAGAAGCCCGGCATGGTGGCGCATGCCTTTAATCCCAGCACTTGGGAGGCAGAGGTAGGAGGATCGCCGTGAGTTTGAGGCCACCCTGAGACTACATAGTTAATTCCAGGTCA
This sequence comes from Jaculus jaculus, assembly GCF_020740685.1. Lineage (NCBI taxonomy): Eukaryota > Metazoa > Chordata > Mammalia > Rodentia > Dipodidae > Jaculus > Jaculus jaculus. The sequence continues at coordinate 104,549,040 of NC_059109.1, forward strand.
GCCTGAGACCTTACCTCGAAAAACCAAAAAAAAAAAAAAAAAAAAGAGAGAGAGAGAGAGAGAGAGAGACAGAGATGTCCAAGTTGAGCCAATAAAGGCAGACCCTCTTTCTCCCTCTTTCTGGGATTGCACACACGGGGTGTCACTGGTGTCCAGGAACAAATGGCTTGTAAGAAAGATGTTACACATTGTGCCTGGGAGCACCTTGTATTCCTCTATTTCCCTTTAGAAGACTTTCTTCAATTGATCTTTACAACATCAAGCTTATTGGGGGTGATGGCCATGTTATTGCTGTCCTTTGTTAAATAGACAGGGAAGCAAAAAGTTGGGCTGCCCGCTTCATCACCTTGCATTGAAGCAAGAGGCCTGTGCTTATGGCTCTGTTGATTAGATTGTGTGGTCAGTGCTCCAGGACAAGCCTGCTGCCAGCCCCTGGGTGCCACTGCCTGCGTCTTGTAGCCTAGTCTCACTGTCAAGGAAATTGTGCATTCTCCCTCAAGTTTTTTGGGCACCTACTAGGGACTGCGGAGTGCTTGATTCTGGGAGGATAAAGACAGAGAGACAATAGGGCTCTGGCCACTGAGAAACAGTTCAGAAGATAAGACATGAGCTGCAAATAAGCCCAGGTAGGAAGGAGATGTCCATGGCGTTGACCAGCTGCAGGAAGAACGGCTGCAGGGTGCACGCTCTGGGAGAGCTACGCGCACACGGAGACTCTGCAGATGCAGCTGCTGTTTGGGAATGGCTGCATGCTAGAACGTGGAAAGCAGCCAATTCATATAACCTTATCAGGCTTTTCATTTGACTTTTGGTTTCTTTGGGGGACACAGGGTCTCATGTAGCCCTAGCTTGCCTCAAACTTGCTATGGAGTTTAGAATGATCTTCAACTTCTGATCCTCCTGCCTCCACCTCCCACGTGCTAGGATTACAGATGAGAGTCACCATCACACCTCACAGGAGGGTTATGCAATGCTAGGGATTAAATTGAGGACTTCCTGCATGCTGGGAAAGTCTCCTGGCAGCTGAGCCCCCTCCTGAGCCCCACTCTTCTCAGTTTTGATGCAGTGAGAAGCCTGCAGTGTCATCAGCTCCTACACTGAAAATGCTCTTTATTTGGTGGCTGGCATGATAAAGGTTAAACTTCGGCATTCCACTTCATCACTGGCTCATCAGCCAGGCTCTTAGTGGAAGAAGCCCTGTAGGAGTTGTTCCAGAATGCAACCTTTGGGGTTTGAAAATGACTAATTGTGCATTTAATTAAATGCATTCTGATGTGCTTAAAGGAGGGAAACAAGATAGAAAATTATGTCTTATAGTTGAGGTAAATTACCTGAGTCATTCACTGAGATATCCAGCAGTGAAATGGCCATGGGAAAGACAGTGCAATATACTTGGTGACTTCATGGGGTTGACCAGATATCACTTCATGTGGACATCCTCCTGTAATTAGTCAAGTGGATTAACTGAAGAAAGGAGATGGGTGTGTATAGGGCACCATCTCATTTTCTATAAGGAAGACTGATGTCTTGGTGTAGGATACTCCAAACATAGCCTATAAGGCAAGGGCCAGTTATTTATACCAAAGGTGATCCCAGGCAATTTTGAGAGGGGAGAGAGAGAAACAGAGCAGAGAGGACAACCTCCGAAGGGCATGCTAATGACCAGGATCTTTCCATCTTCCCAAGAATGTTCTCAGAAGAGAGAGGTGCTGCTCCTCATGGGTGGGGTGGACAAGGTGCTTGACAGCTGATACAAGGAGACACCTTTAACCAGTGGCCACAAATGGTAAGCAGAGCCCTAGTCACAGAAATGTAGCCTAGCAGGCAAAGAGGCCCCTTGGTTAACCTTAGGTCTCTCTGTTACATTCTGTTGACAGTGTAAACATTCTCCAGCATGGAGCAAGAAGCTCTGCCTAGAAGCTGCAGGAGCACAATAGATTTACCTTAAAAGCCAAAGTTAGCCATCACTGGCTCTGGGAGATACCATGGTAATGCATTGGGGTGTGCAGCCTGTTGGACCACAGGGTTCATCTTTGATACTTAGCTCTCCAATAGCCCAGGAGCTTGGTGATGATCACCACTGGAGGGAAGACTTAAGGAGTAGAGGAAACAAGAAATGCATATGGCATGCATAATGGCCTGTTCCTTCAAGCCTGTATGCGTAAAGTTTCTTTAATCCATTCCATTCAGCTAACCCATGTGCTTCATAGGCATTCATATCTTAGGGTCTGTGGTTCTCAAAGTATGGGACTGGACCAGTATCAGCATCAGCCCGGAACTTACTAGGAATGTAAATTCTCAGGCTCTATACGGATCTCCTCAGTCAGAAGCCCAGCCAGTGGGACCCCGGAATGAACCCTGCCAAGATCTTGAGGATGGCTAATGTGCCAGCACCACGTGCCCAGAGCCCCATCTCAAGCACCTCGTCCCATCTCCTGCACCTGCCATTCTCAGCTTACTAGACATTCTAATATCCTATTAGCTTCATGTTCTACTTATTCATCTATTGACCAGAGACAAAGAGAGAGAGGGAGAGAGATAGAGAGAAAGAAAGAGAATGGCTACACCTGGGACCCTACCAACTACAAATGAACTCCAGATGCATGTGCCACCTTGTGCATCTGACTTACGTGAGTCCTGAGGAATTGAACCTAGGACCTTAGGCTTCTCAGGCAAGCACCTTAACCACTAGGCAATTTCTCCAGTCCTCACATTAGTTCTAAATGCTGTTCTTTTTTTTTTAAAGACCATATCAAGTTACAAGCATCCCAGAATAAGGATTGATTAATCTTGATTTAGACCATACATGTCTCAGTTTTGTTATGAATCATGAAAATATGAAATAGATGTCTTGGAAAGAGAAACAACCCTTTGGGATTCCCCACATGAAATTCTAGCAGCTCTGATATATTTTTGGAGTGGTGAGTCCTTCTTTATATGTTTCTCACAGACCAGAGAAATAACTCGACCCAAGTCCAGTTTAGTGAAATGAGTGTGCTGAGGTTACTTACGGAGCATGCATAAGTAAAAAGCAAGTTGCATCACTGAAAAGTCTGCCCTCCCCCATGAGGGGTGACTCACAAAGCTGCATCCCTGGAGCTCCCTGCACAATGTGCAGCAGCTTTGACAGAGATTCTCTGCCCCCACCCTTGCAATTGTTCACTGCACATAAAAGAACATCAGGGAGAGGCCTTGCGAATCTCACAAGCTTCAGGAGCTTCCTGAGACTTGGCAGTTTTGTTTATTTCCCCAAGGTTGTCAATTCCTTTTCTTCCTCAGACTTAAAGAGCCTTCCCTGAGGAGGAAATGGTTTAGTTTGGAGGAAATAGATTTACAACACTGGCTTATAAAATGAGCTTTATTATTTAATATTGTTAATATTTATTAAGTTCCTTTTTAAAATATTTTATTTTTTATGGAGAGAAAGAAAAAAAATGGGCATGCCGGGGACTCTAGCTGCTGCAAGTGAACTCTAGACACGTGAACCACCTTGTGCATCTAGCTCATGTGGGTGCTACTAGGGTATCGAACCTGGGTCCTTAGGCTTGGCAGGCAAGTGCCTTAACCTCTAAGCCAATATTTCCAGCCCATTATTTATCGAGTTCTAATTGGTATCATGTACTCTGATAGAAACTACATTCAATTTTTTTTTTTTTCTTTTGAGACTGAATCTAACCTAGGGTGGCCTCAAATTCCCCTGTGTAGTTGAAAATGAACTTGAACTTCTGACCCTCTTGCTTCTTGATTTTTAGGATTCTAGGTTTGTGCTACTCCATCCAGTTTATGTAGTGCTGGATATTGAACCTAGTGTCTCCTGCCTGCTAAGCAAGCACTCTACCAAATGAAGTACATCCATTCCATTCTTTCCCTCCCGCTTTTGGTTTGGCAAGGTAGGGTAAAACTATCTGTAGTCCAGACTGACCTGGAACTCACTATGTATTCTCAAGCCGGCCTCATACAGCTGTCCTTCTACCTGTGCCTCGCGAGTGCAGAGATTAAAGGCGTGCACCAACTTGCTCAGCATCCATTCATTCTCAAAGCTCAAAAAACCAAACAAAACCTCTATGTGTGTGTGTGTTTTTTTTATAAATATAATGGCCATCACCCAAGGAAACCAAGACTCCAAGATGAGGCCTAACTGCGATGAGAGTTCTAGGCTACTCTACACATTAGCGCCTGGTACTCCCCTGAGCATCAGCTAACTGCTGAACAGGAGTGCCATGGAGATCAAAGGAAATGGGGTCATGGGTGAGATCATATTCTGGAAACGAAAGCCCCTGTTGCAGTTGCTCCCCCACTCTTCAGAGAAGAGAGGTCACTCTGCACAGATGGCAGTGTCCGAGGCACGGTGCACGGAAAGGAGAGCCTCGTGTCCGGGCTCCCCGGGTGGAGTGGAGCCCCAGCGCGGACCCTGGCACGAGCACTGCTCGCTAACGAAAGGATGAGGGATGAGCCGCTCTCCAAGAGACACCTGCCAGGAAGCCGAGTCCGCCCCGCCCCAACTGCTCTTCCTCCGCTCTGTCCTCTCAGCTGCAGGAAGTGCCAATTACAGCCTTTTTCTTCTTTAGAGCTGGGTCACGGTGCCGTGCTTGGGTGATCTGAGCGGCACCTTACCCTTTCTGCGGCAGCAGCTGCCCGCTCCTCATGGCCTCTTTGTCCTCATGGCACATGTGGGTGGAGTGAGAAGGGATGGGGCACAGCCGAGGCCAAATGAGACCCACCTGCTTCGGGTCTTGTTTACACTCCTCCTTGTCCCGACCTCTACCTGGGACTGGAAGTGCTGCCCGTGCTCAGCAGATGTTTTGCTAATGCAGTCTTCATAGACAAAGCTTTTCCTTTTCCTCTCTTAATGTATCAAGGATGCCCAAACAGCTGTCTGCTGGGCTTCTAAGAACATACTTCCTCTGCGAATGCCAGCTTGTGTGATACTGCCCTCAGACCTGACACCTTCCCTCTTGTCCCCACCCTCAACTTCTCTCCCAGGATAGCACCTAAAAGGAGAGCCAATGGTTCCTTCCTGATGGTGATCAAGTGCTGGGGTGACCTCTAAAAGCCCTGGCTGATCTCACATGAGGAGGCTCTGGGGTTTCTCCCCCACACAGAAATCCTGGTACCAGAGAGGGCCATGCTTGCTGTTGAGGGAAGCAACAGGGACATTCTCACACATGCGAGACATTCCCTGTGGTTTTGTGTGGTGTCTCTTTAACATCTTTGTCCTATCTCTGGCTGTTTTTAATACGCACAGGAACTTTCCCTGCCCCCAAAGCCTTGGAGCAAAAGTATTTGCTCTGGAATCAGGTGGGTTAGGAAAGCTAGAAAGTGAGAGAGCACTGGACACCAAACAGGGAGCATTTTAGAAAAGAAGGAAGTTGGGAGGCTGGACAGGTTTGTAGATGCTGGCAAGAGACCCAAACCACTCCCTGTTCCATGGAACCCTTTCCACATCCTTGGATTGATATTCCTGGAACCTGGTTGGGTGTCATTGGTTCAGTAACCTGGATCGGGTCATCTGGCCTTCGTACTTGTGAGTTCTTGGTCTTTGTTGAACACATATTGGGACAAGACACAGCAGGAGCAGGGTGGGGCATACCTACTTCAGACTCACAGATGTTCTAGACCCCATTTCTATAGGAATCTTCTGAATGTTAATGAAGATTTCTCCTCCATAACTTCCTCGCAGTCTTTCTTGCCTGTCTCCATTGCTCTCCTTCACACTCTGACATTAGACTTAAGATCTTCCCTCCTTAGGGATCACCGGGAACCAAGACCCACCTGACCTGGCTTTGGGCTTGGGCTTGGCAGCTTACTAAAGACACCTCACTAGGCCATAGGAAGTCCATTTTCTGTTGTCTGGAGGCTGTTGTGAGCTGTTTGCATGAGCAAAATATAGGCAAGATCACAGTAATGTCTCGGTACTAGGAAACCAGCTCCAGGCCTGTGCTGTGTACACGGAGTGGCATTGTGCTGCTGCCACGCTCTGTGTACTGGTTGGACTTTGAACCTGGGCACTTGCATTCGAGTCCAGCTTTGCCAGTGTGTCCTAGGAAGGTCTCTGACCTTTTCCTCTGCCTTTTCAATAATAGGTGTCATCACAAATTACATGAAGGCCACCCATGCATTGCAAAAGATCTTCCAAACAATGAAGGGAAGTGGGTGTCGTTGGTTCAGGTGTGAGAACCCAGGGAGCAAGTGAAGGGGGGACTACAGGGACCCAAGGAAGCCTCCAGAGCCTCGGCTCAGAGGGCTGGGGTTTGTCTCACAATAGAAGCCGCCTGAGGTAAGCTTGAGGCACTAGATTCCCAGACGTTACCCTCATTGGCAACCCTGATGTGCTCAATGTGCTCCACCATCAGGGTGACCTGCAGCAGACTTGTGCCTGGGGCTCTGAGCGGCCATCACAGACCCTGTCTGTCTCTTGTGTCCCCTTCTTTGCAGCATGCTCTGTCCGTATATGGTACTGTCCTGAGGCTCCTCTCAGAATGGTTTTTCTCCCCCACCTCACCTCCAGCCCTGATATTTGGGGAAAACCATTCTCCTGGCGTGATGCATCTGTGCAGGTCTTTGCTGCATGACATTGTTGTACCTGAGGTGAAACTGTCCAGACTCCTCTCTCCTGGATAATCCTGGGTTAAAGTTGGAGAGGCGTAGGGCAAGGTTGAACTACAGTGTCAAAGTGCAGGGTCACTGCTGCCTGAAGGCTGTATGAGGTGCTAACCAGAAGGAGGGACAGGTGCAGACATGTCTGGCAGGACCTGGCTTGTCCACGATCACTTCTGCTGTGGCTCAGCTCAGCCTATGGTGTCTAACCCTGCTGACCAGCAGCCAAACATGTGGTTATGGAGGCCCGAAGTGATGGCAGCTTCCCCAAATGCCTTCATCATGGTCCCTCATCCCAAGCACACCGTGGGCATTGTGATGGTTTGATTCAGGTGTCCCCCATAAACTTAGGTCCTCTGAATGCTAGGTTCCCAGCTGATAGAGATTTGGGAATTAAAGCCTCCTGGAGGCAGTCTATTGTTGGGGGAGGGCTGATGAGTATTATTGCCAGTTTCCCCTTGCCAGTGTTTGGCACACTCACCTGTTGCTATTGTCCACCTCATGTTGGCCAGGGGTGATGTCCACCCTCTGCTCATATCATCATTTCCTCCTGCTATCATGGAGCTTCCCCTCAAGTCTGTAAGCCCAAATAAACCGTTTTTATCCCTAAAGCTGCTCTTGGTCGGGTGATTTCTGCCAGCAATATAATCCTGACTGCAACAGTAATGTTAGTACTGAGGAGTGCTATCAATTGCTTCTAGACACCTGACTGTGTGGCTTTGGCCTTTTGGAGCTGATTTTCAACAGGCATGTGGAAGGATTGAAACCTTGGCCTAAGAGACACTTTGCAGTGCTGTAAGTACAGCTTGGTGGACTATTCTGGTCATAATTGAAAGACCTGAATGCAGTAAGAACTATGGACTGTGAGGTTTGGGTTGTGAGGATGAGGGTGAGAAAGAGCTTTGCTTGGACTGGGTTAAATGCAGTTTGTGTGAGAGGCTTGCTGTTATGCCAATGTCCTAAGAATTTGTGCAGGATTGCTTTGCATAGAAATGGACTGGTATGAGCAGAGGAATATGGCATAGAAATGAGATCTTTGGGCTGAAACTTTTGCCTATTCAGCTGCAATTGAGAGATTACAACCTTTGAGATTGGGCCAGCTGGCCTGTATTGGGACAACAGGAAGAATGTAGACTCTTGAAGGGGCCTGAGTGCTCAAGGAGTTTCCTGTTCTTCAAAGTCTGCTTTATTGCCTCCTGGATTAACAAATGGGCACCCTACCTGGTATTGTGGAGTATAAGAAATGCAGGAAAGGGTCATTAAATTTGTAGCACAATATTGTGTTTTGGAAACAGCCATAGACAATGTGAAGCAGGTCTGCTAGATGCTTGCATGGAAACCCGATGGAACTGTGAGGATGGACCATGGGTTGCAGTAGAGACCCAGAGGAGATGCAAGGACCATGACATGGCTGCTAAGGAAAGCTGCAGGTCCTGGATGAAGGTTTCCAGGACTGTAAGTAGCCTAGCTGGAGGGGTGGAATTAGGACTCCAGAGATTTGTTGCTGGTTAGAATTATTGGACTAGGGAATTTGTCACTGGCTAGAGTTGTTGCACTTGGTGCTACAGAGTTTGATGTTTGTCCTGGTTGTTTTAAATCTTGTGTTGGTTGAATATTTCTTTGCTATGCCCAATGCCATCTTTTTTATTATGTTTTCACAGTGCGAATGTTTGTTCTGTGCCATTATAGGGTTGGTTTTGTTGTGTATTTTTTTGATATTATGGTTCAGTTAAAAGATCTTGGACGATGGACATTAGGATTGATAAAAAACTATGGGTACTTTTGAGGCTGGGCTAATGCATTGTATTTTACATCATGCATGTTTAATCTGTTTATGTCGCCAAGGGTGGAATGTGGTTTTGATTCAGGTATCCCCCATTAACTTTCCCTGCCATCATGGAGCTGCCCCTCACATCTCAAAGCCAAAATAAACCTTTTTTTTTTTTTTCCCCAAAAGCTGCACTTGGTTGGGTGATTTCTTTTTTTGTTGTTTGGTTTGTTGTTGCTGTTTGTTTTTTCGAGGTAGAGTCTCACTCCGGCTCAGGCTGACCTGGAATTAACTATGTAGTCTCAGGGTGGTCTCGAACTCACTGCGATCCCCCTACCTCTGCCTCCCAAGTGCTGGGATTAAAGGCGTGCGCCACCAAACCCAGCATTTTTTCAGGTGATTTCTGCCAGTAATGCAAACCTGACTGCAACAACTATCTTTCCAGATTGACCAGCTGGTGACAATTCTGTGATCTTGTTGTGCTCCTCCGCCTTCCTAATCTGCATATCCTGGCACTCTGATCAGAAACCCTTACTCCCTGCCCCTGATTCAATGTGACATCCTAGAGACAGTCTTACCTTAAGCTTCCCAGGACTGGACATGGGGAAGAAGTAGAGGACCACGTGGGGGGCCACGGGTACAAACGACAGCTTTCTTCTGCTGCTGCTACATGTCTTCGTAAAACAAAGCCAAACTTTTTTTTTTTTAATATACTCTTTTATTTTTTTGGTTTTCCGAGGTAGGGTCTCACTCTACCCCTGGCTGACCTGGAATTCACTATGGAGTCTCAGGGTGGCCTCGAACTCATGGCAATCTTCCCACCTCCGCCTCCTGAGTGCTGGAATTAAAGGCGTGCACCACCACACCTGGTGGGTACTCTTTTTTTTTTAATTAGCCTAGGAAGTTTTCGGTAGCATTCTAGCATTTTCAAGCACAATGTGTTTTAGTTGATCCTCCTCTCCTATCATCTCCTCTAGCTCCCTGTCCCTCTGCATCCTCCCCTCCTTACGTGCAGGAGTGCTTTGATGAGGCCACCAGAAAGATTCCTTCCCACAGTCTTTTCTTAAACCTTTGATGAACCATGACAAAAGAGAGCTGATGCCTCAGACCTAAATCAGTAACTCCAAAAACGGGACATCCATTGGGACACCATGTGTTTTCCGGTATGTTGCAAAATTCTATAACCATAGTTATCATGGGTGCGTTGTAAATGATCAGCGGTGGGAAAAGAGGTGCTCAAAAGCAGAAGAAGACAGAGGAGTAGCAAAATGCAGTCATCAGGACACATCTTTCCTAGGAGGGGAGGAGGCAGGTGGGTCAACCAGAAGGTAAGTCTATTCTCTAAAAGCTACTCCCAGGTCTGGTGGCCAGCATGCCAGCCTGTTGTGGCTATAAAGATAGTGTGTCAGGTGACAGATGGGCTCCAACACTCCTGGTGACCTTACCTGGTGCACAGGGAAGGACCAGAACTGAGGGGCCTTGAGGAGGCAAGGATCAGCAAACAGGAAGGAATTAAAATGTCTCCTACCAACAGTGAAGATAAGCCTTTTATAGGGGGCAGGCTGAGCAAGGCTTTTTTTTTTTTTTTTAAGTTTGCCCCAGAACAAAGAAGTTGTTCTTTTCCATTGCAATGGGGCAGGTGGGGGAGGGGGAGAGTGAGACTGTCTGCCCTCCTCAGAAGACTGAGATGGCCTTTGAAATTTTCACCGAATCTAACAAACATCCTTTGCCCTGTGCCTGGTTGGTGTGACAGCCGAGGACCCAGGCATACCCACATCTGCCTGGGTGGCTCTTGGGGCAGAGCTGGAAGTTCCCACCCTGACACCCCAGGCTGTCAGCTGCTGGGACACCAGCATGGAGCAGGGAGTGAGCCATGGCCAGGGTTCCAGCTGAGGGTGACACCAGCAGATGCATAGGATGAGAAGAAGGGAGCAGCAAGTTCAAGGAAGCCAGGAGTACAGAGAGAGGTGAGACCAGCTGAGATGGTACTGACCGTGGCAAAGGGCACAGAGATAGCATCAAGAGATCAGGCGGCTTACTCCACAGCAGTCAGACTCAGCTGGGCCGTAAAGCTCAAGAGTCGGAGTGCCACTTCTGGAGTCAGCTTGGGAGAGAGAGGTTGTCACATGGGCACAGGGAAGCTCCTCTCTCTTTCTCAGGGTCCTGCTGAGTAGAGTCCTGAGGAGTCAAGCTAGAAACAGAATATTCTAGAGTACAAACAACATTGGAACGTTGGCCTGAGTTAACAGTTCTCCTGCAAGCTATAGGTGGCCCAGGAACAAAAAAAAAAAGGTACTACCAGTCGCAGTGGGCAGGCAGCAAAACAAGAATGAAGGGTGCTGAGCTGAGGGTCTAGAGCCAGGCATACCTACCCTGGCATCCTCAAGAATTAAACATTTTCCAATAAGTCCAGAGAAGCCAGAGTCCAGGGGAGTAGGTGGTGATGGAAGCAATTCTGTGCTCTCTTATTAGGTCTTGTAAGAAATGGATCTACACAGCTACATGACATGACATGACCATAAAGAAAGAAGGCTTCAAATTTAAAAATCAGCATTGTCAACACCTCTGCTTAATGTGAAGACAAACTATTAATCTCAAAAAATAGGGCCTGGAGAGATGGCTTAACAGTTAAGACACTTGCCTGTGAAGCCTAAGGACCCATGTTTGATTCCCCAGTGCCCATGTAAACCCAATGCACAAAGTGGTGCATGTGTTTGGAGTTCATTTTCAGTGGCTAGAGACCCTGGCATGCCCATTCATTCTCTCTCTCTCTCTCTCTCTCTCTCTCTCCAATAAATAAATAAAATATTTTTAAAATAGCTTTGCCTTCCCATCCAGGTGTTTGTTGTCTACTGCTTCAAGAGTTTATAAATTTTCAGGGCTGGAGAGATGGCTCAGCAGTTAAGGTGCTTGCCTGAAAAGCCTAAGGACTTGGGTTTGATTCCCCAGTACCCACATAAAGCCAGTGGCACATGCATCTGGAGTTTGTTTGCAGTGTCTAATAGCCCTGGCTTGCCCATTCTCACTCTATCTGCCTCTTTCTCTCTCATTCTTTCTCAAATAAATAAATAAATAAATAAAATATTTTTAAAAGGGGAGGAGTGTATGAATTTTCAGATGATCTTTCTTTGCTACTTGTGTTTTAGGGGACAGAAAGTATTTACTTGAGGGCTCAGAAAATGGTTCCATGGACAAAGTACTTGCCAAGCACGAGTGAGTACAGGAGTAGGGATCCCCAGCACCCAGGTGGGTATTGCAACCTACCTGTAATACTGGGGCTCAGGTGCCAGAGGTAAGGACTCCTCACAGCAAGCTGCTAGCTAGGCTTGCTGAATCAGCAACCTCTAGCCTCCATTCACACAGACACATGTGCACCTGCACACACATACAGCCCATACACAAATGGACATAATCACACACACACATGCATTCACATGAAAAAAGAAAATATTTATGTGTGTGTGTGTGTGTGTGTGTGTGTGTGTGTGTGTGTGTGCATGCCAGGGTTGGAACCCAAGACTTCACAAGTAGTAGACAAGGGTTCTGTTATTGTGCTACAAGCCCTTTGGATTTTTAGAACATTTTTATTTATTCAGAAATTATTTGACACTGGATTTGCAAAGAGTATGGACACAGCCCATTGCATTGGCAAATTCTGGTGATCCCGCGGGGTGTGGCTGACCTCACTTGGGCACCGACCTTAGAATGCTGCTTCACTGGCCTTTTCTTGTCTCTAAGAAGGACATCAAGATCGCAGACAGATTTCTTACAGCAGTGCCCTTGGCAGCTGCTCAGTTCTATGAATTAAATTTTTAAGACATTTTAAGTTTATTTGTGAAAGAGGGAAAAAGAGAATGGGTGCACCAGGACTCTTGCCACTGCAAAAGAACTCTAGACACATATGCCATTTTGTGTATCTGACTTTATGTGGGACTGGGGAATTGAACCCATGATAGAAGGCTTTATAAGTAAGTGACTTTAACTGCTGAGTCATCTCTCTAGCCGTATGAATCAAATTTGATCGCGACTGTTCAACCAATAAAAGTTTTTTAAACTGTATGCAGAAGTTGGTGCAATGAGATGAGATGCTACTATAATCTAAGACCCCTGGCTGTAATTTTTTTGTTGATTTTTTTTTTTTTTTTTTGTGTGTGTGTGTGTGGTAAGGTCTCGCTCTAGTCCAGGCTGACCTGGAATTCACTATGTAGTCTCAGAGTGGCTGCAAACTTATGGTGATCCTCCTACCTCTGCCTCCTGAGTGCTGAGATTAAAAGCATGCATCACCATGCCTAGCTCTGGCTGTACTTTTTATATGAGCCCTATTAAGTTGTTCATCTTAAAAATCACTATATTATTCTCTTTCACTTTATAAGTACATAGTATAAATTTAAATAAAAGCTAGAGCGCTAGCTAGTTATTAAATTGATAAAGTAATTTCCTCTCAGATTTAAATATAAAGTCTGTCTATAAGGTTTGATTTGAAATTGGAGCCATTTACCAAAAACAAAAGACACGCATGAAGACAGTTGAAGGCCATGGGGATGATCTACTTCTTCACCTTCAAGATGAGACAAATGAGGCCCAAGGGGAAGAATCAGTAAGTCCACAGAACAAGTCAAGGGTCGCGGCTTCTTTCTCTGAGCGTAGTAAGGTGTCCCCTGCAGTCTTCGGCCTCTATCTGTTCCAGAAGCTCAGAAACAAGTAGAGATATCCACCCCACTGCTGGAACCACAGGTGCGAATGCTGTGAAGGTGAAATGAGGTATCAGCTCCTAGCTGGCCTGGAGACAGGCTGGCTGGACAGGGCTCCACCTGGCCCAGCCTCAGGTCTGGGTACACACGAACGCTGTGGGCACAGCTGCCCCTCAGGCTCAAAGCAAACAGTGGGCAGGGCTCAAGAGGACAAGAGATCTGCCCAACAGACAGAGGCGATGGGCATGCCTCAGCTTTGCCCACAAGTCCCCAGTCACCAAAGGTCACCCAAGCACATTTTAATCTAGAAAATAGTTATGGGTCACGAGGAGAAAGGCCATCTTCCTTAAGAATGGAGAAAAGAAATACCTGGGAGAAACAGAGAAGAGAAGGAATTCACAGGACTGTTGAAACTTCACGTGTCTATGCTTCTTGGTGCCCTTGTACAAATTGAGTACTGTTGGCCTCTGTTGACTGTCTGCCTCTCCCAGCTCCTAATATGTAGTGTGAGCCCTTCCTTGAGTTCGACTCACCACATCCCCCTGCCCAGCCTGTGGTCTATCCTGTAACCCTTTTAATGAGTAGTTAAAGCATTGAAAACACCTGCAGATTAAAAGTCATAGGCTGAGCATCCTCTAGCTGAAATGCTCTGCAATCTAATCTTTTAGGAATGTTTCCATGATCCAACAAGCTGGAAATTCTACACCTGACCTCCCATGATGAGTCACAGTCAAAATAACAGACAACGTGAAAATGTACAAAATCAATTGCAGGCTATGTGCATGAATGCATATGAAACAGAAGTGGATTTCATGATTAGACTTTGGGTCCGTTCCCAAGATACACACACACACACACACACACACACACACACACACACACACACCAATACCACCTCCCCTAAGTCAAATCTACAGCATTTGAGTCCAAAGCATTTTGGATAAAGGCTACTCAAACTCTACCTTTTCAATCAGTAACTGTTTTGCTGAATTTGTACATCACCAGGCCAGGAGAGCAGAAGGGAAATGGGTGTCTCTGCTTTAGAATGCAGCAAAGTTACACAACTTACCAAAGGTCAGGTTGGACAGACACTTGATGCTCAAAGAGATAAGCGTCAGCTCCCTCACATCCTGTGGGTGTTTTGTTTTTCCCTTCCACATACCATTCTAGAAGAGGAAACTCTAACTGGAAATGGACGCTGGGTTTTATCATCTCACTTAATGTATCTGTAAACTAGAGAGCTTGGGGAACTTGCGTCAACCAACCCAGAGGTGGGATCTTCACCCTAGCTCATGTCTCCATGACCACCAGGTGAGCTGGGGTACCTCTGGCAACCACTGGCTTTTGCAACACTCCTGTTTACTTGCTTTATCAGGAAGGGGGCAGTGTGACAGTGCTTTGCAGGACATTAATAAAGATAAGAAAAGCCATGGCTACCCAACAGAGTTTTCAAAAGCCCGCACCCTCCCGCCCCACGCCACCCCCAGGGTTTCCCCGGGTGCAGGGCTGCATGCACAGACACACAGACCCACCCATGCGGGAACTATTACTGCCATCCGATTCTTGTCATTGTAACGCCTATTCAGCTGTTCCTTTGTACGTTCCTAGAGGGCAGGGACCGTGTCGTGGGCTGCTTTTCATGAATTCATGCCTTCCTGCTTCCATTCACTCGCCCTACAAACATTTATTGAGTGAGCTTTTGCTGCGTCTGCCACAGAGCTGAGGGCATAGAAGACGTACCACCCCCAGTGGCCTGCCAGCCCTCCTCCCCGCTCCAAAGCGCTGCAGCTGCCAGCAGGCCACCAAGCAACAGGTGGCATCTTTTCCCATCATCACCTTCATTTCTTTCATACATCTACTGAGTGCCATGTTTCTTTTCTAAAACACATGACACCTGGGTGTGGGACACATGCCTTTCATCCCAGCACTCGGGAAGCAGAGGTAGGAGGATCACCATGAGTTCAAGGCCACCCTGAGACTACATAGTGAACTCCAGGTCAGCCTGAGCTAGAGTGGAACCCTAACCACCCCCCAAAAAAATAGAGGGCTGGAGAGATGGCTTAGTGGTTAAATGCTTGCCTGTGAAGCCTAAGGACCCCTGTTCGAGGCTCGATTCCCCAGGACCCACTTTTTCCAGATGCACAAGTGGGCGCACGCTTCTGGAGTTCGTTTGCAGTGGCTGGAGGCCCTGGCGTGCCCATTCTCTCTCTCTCTCTCTCTCTCTCATTCTGCCTCTTTCTCTGTCTGTCACTTTCAAATAAATAAATAAACATAAAAAAATTTTTAAATAAGAAAGAAATGACAACCTAATAAATTTCATAAGCCTACTACTTGAAGCCTCAGAATCTTCTTAGAGGCCTATTCAAATCACCTGGGGAATGTGAAAAATGCTGATGCCTGGGTTGCACCCACAGGAACTCTGAATCCATTGGCCTGAGGACTGTGATCTCCAAAACCTCACCAGATGCCTCTAGCTGGTGGCCAGGGTTGAAGACCACCATAGGATGTAATACAGGACAAATGACTCTAGGCTTAGGAACAGGAATGGCTCTAGGATCTGTTTCTCTGCTGGCTTGCCTGCACCTCCCTGTCCTGACCCCGTGTTCCCCGTGTACCTGCTCCCTGCATGTCCATGACTTTCTGCCTGCTCAAGGCCTTGGATGCACCCTTTGCTTATATGCTCAGAATGCACTCTGGAGTTCTGATCCTGTTAGGCTTCCAATTAAAATGTATTTTTACTTCTGACTCAGCCATCCTTGTCTGGACTCCAGGACCTTGCTCTCTGTGCCCAGAAACCAGTCCCTGCAGGGTGCTCACCTGCCTGCCTTCCTGGCCTGCCCTCCCATGTGGCAACAATGCTGTTTAGAAATGACAATAGGCAGGTGTGAAGTTGCCATATTTTAAATTCTGTGCTGTCCGCTGCACTGTTTTTCTACATTGTGAATAATTTTCATATGTCCATAGATGGGAAATATCTTTTGAGCCAACCCTGGAGGTTCTACTAGCATTAGAATCCTATTTAAGCTGTCAAGAAGCCAGGTGTGGTTGTGCAGGCCTGTCATCTCAGAACGTGGGAGACCGAGCGAGGAGGAGGATAGTGAGTCTGAGGCAAAATAGTGAGAACCTATCTTAACAAGAAGAGGAGGAGAGAGAAGAGGAGGAAAGGGAAGGAAGGAAGGGAGGGAGGGGGAGAAAGAAAGGAGAAAAGGAAGAAAGAAAAGAGACGATGAGAAAGAGGAAGAGGAGAAGACAGGGCATGGGGGAGGAGAGTGATGAGGAGGGAAGAAGACGGTGGCGGCAGTAGCGACCGCACTCTTGGACATCAGCACTCGTAACAAGATAGTGGCTTTTGGGAGATGCCAGGAGAACCGATGGAAGCACTCACAGGTCATTCCTGACAATACCAAAGGTCCTTGTTCCTTCCAAGAGTATAGAAACAATGATAACTCTTGGAAAATACAAATCAAAAACCCACAATATGACATCACCTCACTTTCACTAGAATGGCCTTATGCTTTTTAGAAGGAGTGTATTACCAAGAATGCGGGGAAATTAGAATTTAAGAACTACTGAGATGGTCAGTGGTAATACTACTATGAACTATTTGGCTATTCTGCAAATGTCTTAAACTAGACCAATCACATGCCTCAGAAATTCCATTCCTGGGTACTTACCCCAAGCAGCGGAAACCAGTCTCAAGAAAATGCATCTGTGCACATGTTTACAACATTCTTTATACACACACACACATATATAGTTTATTCTTATTTATTTGAGAGCGACAGAGAGAGAGAGAGAAACAGGCAGAGAGAAAGAGAGAATGGACACGCCAGGGCTTCCAGCCCCTGCAAACGAACTCCAGATGCGTGCGCCCCCTTGTGCATCTGGCTAACGTGGGTCCTGGGGAATCAAGCCTCGAACTGGGGTCCTTAGGCTTCACTGGCAAGCGCTAAGCCATCTCTCCAGGCTGTTTACAACATTCTTATTCACAATAGCTAAATGGTGAAAACAATCCAAGTAGGAATAGATGGATTCAAGTCATGCACACACATTCAGACTGACTGCAATGCACAGTCAGTGTTCCATGACCTTGGAAAACACACCATGGGACTACCACAAGCACATTCAGAATTAACATAACATGTGTGTAATGTTATATTACCTTGCAAAGCATAGTGTTAATATTGCACACAGTTGCACTCTCACAATGAACCCAACAGACATTTAGTATTATATTACTTTATAAAACATAAAGTGCATACCAAAATTGGCATTTAAGGATAATAGGAAAACGTGCAAGAATTCCTTTTCCTGGGTTCCCAGTGGTGATCATCAGGCTATTTGCATAGTTCCACAGTGGCTTCTCTTACTCTGAAGATTCTGAAAGCAAAATTTTGGAAGCATTTCTTCCACCTCTATCCTTGCTGAAATTTCTGGCTTCACAACAAATTTGAATTTAAGGACAAAGTTTGTCAGATTTGTGTGTGTGTGTGTGTGTGTCTGTGTGTGTGATGATTATTTTCCAAATTTCTTTTGGAAAGATGCAGAATACACACACAGACACACACACACACACACACACACACACACACACTCATGTGTATATATCTTATATATATGCATATGTATCCCATATATATGCATATAAATATATATACACATACATACATACATACATACATAAATATCCATTAGTTCTCTCTGCCCTAAAAACAGTATGACCATCAAGCTGGGTTACTAGGGGAAGAACATAGATTCAACACATATATTGAAACAACCTATAAGCACCAAGCTATTTTCAACTCTACACTCGCACGTCATGGCGTCTCGCACACGTCTATTGCTGTTTGCTTCTGGTCAAACCTAGTCTCCTTGACAGATAAAGAATGTCATGTTCTGAGAGCCACTGTGAGGACAGAGATCACACAGCAGGTGACAATGGCGTCAGCCTCGGGTCTGCCGTCTCAGGGTCAGGGATTTAAGGGTGCATTTCAAGGACAGTGCTGATGGCTAAGCTAATGCCTGCAGATACCACTGTGAAGGTGTGTCTGAGATAGCCACCGTCACATCCACATTGCGACATCTAGAAGCACAAGATGAATGCAAAAGGCCAGACAGGCAGAGCAGGAAAAAAAGAAAGAAAAGAGATAAATTACTTAAAAAGAATATTCTTTTTTTGTTAGTTAAAATAAAGCTTTTCCAATAAATTTAAACTATTATATTCTCAAAACTTTAAAACTAGGCTAAATTAATATAATGCCAAATCATATGGAAATACCAATATCAGAACACTTAAGATCTCTAAAAACATTCAAGTAGTACAACCAGACAGGTGTAGAACCCATAATTCTGGTAATGTATAAATTAGGGATTTTTTTGAAGCAGGGTTTCATCTCACTCTCTCCCAGGCTGGCCTGGAACTAACTTTATAACCAGCCTCAAACTCACAGCAATCCTCCTACCTCAGCCTCCTGAGTGCTGGGATTAAAGGCGTGTGCCATCCATCACACCTGGCTTCAGTTAGAAATTCTGTCAGAAAATATTTTATATACTTGAAAGAAAAAGAGCAAGAGAAAAATGTTCCTAATTTAAGAACAACTAACCACAAAAGAATATAGCATCCACAATAGTTACAAGGTTTGCATGGCTGTGAAAATTCCTGTTATAAAGAGTTCCTCTTAGAAACATGGGGTGTTCTGTTGTGGGATGGGGGGGCTGACAGAAAGTCCCAAGATCCCTTTTCACATCCAGGACTGTTGTGAGATGGGTAAGACGCACCAAGGGCTTTCAGTCGCTGGTGAGTGGATGGCAGGCATATTGGAAGGGGCCAGGGCTCAAACAAAAACTTCTTTGCACTGGGAACAGGTACAAGACAGATGGCTTGTTAAACATCATCAGCATGTTCCAGCAGTGCCATGCGCCGACAGAGCCCGAATCATGTTCACAAGGGCATTGTGCAGCAGCCTGTCAGCGAATTTCAGCCTGGTTAAAGCTATTACTTATCTTTGTTGGTTCTGCAAAGATTAGGGCAGTTTCTTGGCTTTGAATGCATCCTAGCTGCCAGGCAAAGCATTCCTGAAATTTCCTCTGGATTCCCTCTGCTAAGAGGGTCTGTGCGTTAGTGGGCTCACGCACAGACTTGCTTTGCTCCCAGCTGAAGTGGCTTTTCCATACATCAGGACCAACCTTCACTCTTCCTCAGCAAGGCACAGTTGAAGGGCAGTGTTCTTCTCAGGGAGCCCTGCCCTGTGAGTTTAAAACTAATCTGTGGTGGGTTCACATTTCCTATTAAGATTGACTCATTTGCTACTTTTGCAGAAGAGGGTAAATCCCATCATAAATTCCATCCGGTGAATCATGGGGAGGCAGTGGTTCAAATTAAGCGTGTTTGCTTTCAAAGGGGGCCCTTTTATGCTTTCTTATCTTTATGTACAGAAGAAAGGAGATCTCAACCACCACATAGCCAGTGGAACTCACCTGGCCAGTCAGTTGCTAAGGCCTGGCCACTGCTGCCCTCAGCTCCAACCCATTCCTTTCTGTGCTTTGCAGACAAAGGAAGAGGAACCAGTGGAGAATGCAGAGAGAGAGAAAGTGAGCCCTAGTTTTTGTCTGCAGGACCAAAGCAAAGTGGAAGGTATAGCCATGGTCTAGTTCTGAGAGGAAAGACGGATAGATAAAGAGATTCAGCCTGACTCTGTGTTTCTTTTCTTTTGTGTGTGTGTGTGTGTGTTTTTAAGGTATGATCTCACTCTATCCCAAGTTAACCTGGAATTCACTATGTGGTCTCAGGCTGGCCTCGAACTCATGGAGATCCCCCTACCTCTGCCTCCAAATGCTGGGATTAAAGTTGTGCGCCACCATGCCTGGCTCTATCTTTCTTAAATGGTGCTACCTTGCTGTATTTACCTTAGACAGTCTCCCTACAGTAGATCATTCGCCCCCCACATGCAGACATACACACACACACACACACACACACACACACACACACACACATTTAGAACTAGAAAAATGATTGGTCTCCCTGACTCTGGCCTCTTCTGCTTATGTGCACCATACTCAGTGTTGAGTGCTTCTCACTTAAAGTCAGTCAACTCCATAGACTTTCCTGATTAGTCAAGGCTTACGCATGTTTCATCAGGAAATGAAGGCCATTTCTTTTCTAAAGGGTGTCTCATAGAGAAATTAAGAGAAAGCAGATTCCAGAAGAGAAGTGAAGAGGGTGAAGCGCTACACTCTGTTACCTTGTGTTTGGAGTTCCGTAAGCACAAAAGCAGAGGATCCGATGTTCACCCCACAGTCTTTCTGTACCTCAAACTGCCCTTCTCTTCTAGTGCAAATACCCAAGATAATAAAATACTCATTTTGTCTTACATTCTTACTTTCCTCTAGTGCAGTTTGGCTCCCAAACCACTGGCACACATAGACCACTCCCCAGATGGGTTTCTGTGTCAGTTGGGTGTAGACACCTCCTTAGACACCGTTTCAGAGTGGGAGGCTTCCTGTGATCCATGCAGCCTTCTCTGGCCTCCTCTAGTCCAGGTTGGTCACTTTATGACAGTGTTTCATTGAGCTACTTTGAAAATATACTGGTGTAACCAATATGCGGGTGCACATCTGCCATCCCAGCTTTGGGAGGTGGGAAGATCAGGAGTTCAAGATCAGCCTCAACATTGTAGGTTTAGTGGCCATACTAAGGTGGCACATGTCTTTAATCCAAGCACTTGGGAGGAAGAGGTAGGGTCACCATGAGTTTGAGACCAGACTGAAATTAGTGAATTCCAGGTCAGCCTGGGCTAGAGAGACACCTACCTTGAAAAATGAAATTGAAGACTTAGAAATTAGCTATAGTGATGTATTCAGTTTAACACACTATATCCAAAATAGCACCAGCTTCTATCATATACCCAACTTAAAGTATCATTTTGCATTCATTTTTCTGTACTAAGTATCAGAGATATGGGATCAATTTTACTCACCATATATCTCATATGAACACTAGGAGTATCAGACAATACTGGGTCCATATTTAGATCTCAATTTAAGCTTTCCAATGCATGCTTCAAGTATTGATTTTTAAAATATTTTATTTATTTATTTATTTGAGGGAGATATAAAGAGAGAATGGGTGAACCAGGGCCTCCAACCATTGCAAATGAACTCCAGACATATGTGCCACCTTGGGCATGTGGCTTTTCATGGGTACTGGAAATCAAACTGGGATCCTTAAGCTTTGCAGGCAAGTGCCTTAACTGCAAATCCATCTCTCCAGCACAAGTAAAAAAATTTTAATCACTTGTGGTTACCTAGTTGTTGCTAGGACAAAACACCTGACCAGAAGCAGCTTATGTGAGGAATGGGTTTGTTTTAGTTTATAGTTTCTGGGGGAAGCTTCATTATGGCCTGACCGGACATCAGGGCATCATATCTTGTCACAACAGCTGGGAGGAAGCAACAAGGATGAACTGTGCTATGAACACCCAAAGTCCACCCCTAGTGACACATCTCCTCCAGTAAGGCTTGCTATACCAGCTGGGAATTAAATATGAGGCTTACTCACAAACACATGGGGTCATGCCGGCATTCCACGTTAAAGCCGCCACAACTTACATTAAACACATTTCAAGTGCTGAAGGTGTATCTGCCACCCCTCCCCTTTCCTTCTAGCACTCAGGAGGTAAAACCTGAGCTACATAGTGAGTTCCAGGCCAGCCAAGGCTACAGTGTGATACTATCTCCAAAACATAAACATAAAAAATAGTCACATTTAGGGCTGGAGAGATGGCTTAGCGGTTAACCGCTTGCCTGTGAAGCCTAAGGACCCCGGTTTCGAGGCTTGCTTCCCCAGGTCCCACGTTAGCCAGATGCACAAGGGGGCGCACGCGCCTGGAGTTCGTTTGCAGAGGCTGGAAGCCCTGGCGCACCCATTCTCTCTCTCTCTCCCTCTATCTGTCTTTCTCTCTGTGTCTGTCACTCTCAAATAAATAAATAAATAAAAATTTTAAAAAATAGTCACATTTAGCTCTAGGTTACTATATTAGATAGCATACTTTTAAATAATTCCAAATTGTTGCTATTGTAGGTCTCCTTAATCAGATAATATTTTTTCAGACAGGGTATTGTTATATAGGCCTGGCTGGCCTGATACAGGCTACGTACCCCAGGCTGGCTCAAACTTATGCCAGTCCCTCTGTATCGCCTCCAGTATGGCGACATTACGGGCATGCACCACCCTAGCACCCAGGCAGAGTGATTTCAAAGAATTTCAAAGATATTTTGACATCTCCTCATTATAATTATTGCACCTATAAGACTTTGCATTATGAGGTTCCTCATGTTTTCACCTCTGATTTAGTTTTTTCTCTTCCCAATACTTGTTATATAGTGAGTGCGCTTCTATTCTCTTTATCACTTTTGTTGTTGTTGTTCGATTTATTGCTTATTATTATTATTATTGCTGTTTGCAATGCTGGGTATTGAACCCAGGACCACACTGACTTACTGAGGGATTCAACGCATATTTGTAATTCCAAGGTCCATGTGTGGCACAGTAAATGCTTTTCTAGGTAAAAACAAAGGTATTAAAGCTATTTAAATCCTAACAGCCATTGGTAACAAATGACTGCACAGTTCAGTTACATTGCTCACAATTTTACAGTGAAGTATGAATAAGAATATGAAAAAGGGAAATAATTATTTGAACCAAGTTAATCAGACAATTATCTCTAGGCTCCTACTAGCAAATATTTGTTTGTTTGCTTGCTTGCTTCCTGAGAATGAGCCCGGGGCTTCACACAAGCTGAATGGGTGCTTTACCCCTGAATTGCATCCTAGCTTTTGGTTTCCAGAGACAGAGTCTCATGATGTAGCCCAAGCTGGGCTCCAGCTCGGCCTCCATCTCTCAAGCTTGTATCACCATATGTTATCTTGCATCAGCAGACTATGCATACCTACGGATGTAGAGGGGGCAGGAGGCATCAGAAAGCTTCTCCTCACACTGGCTCTCTGCTCTGTAGTCATGGTGCTGAGATGCAGCATCTCACCTAGGGACAAGGAGTTGTACCTCCAGGACTCAGACCACCTACAGGATGGGACTCTTGTAACATGCCCACCAGGCAGGTTTAAAACAGTGGTTACATATGACTGAGCTTTCACAGATTCATTAGTCATCAATGGGATCTATATTGCTGACCTAAAAAGTAACTCATCTGAAACACTAAAATTAAGACATATTTCCAGAAACTCACTCATTATAAAAACAAGGATCTTTTCCTGATTGGGAATTATTTAGAGCTCCACTGTCCCAAGTTGTAGTACAGCGGCTTCAGAGCCCATCGAAGAGAGGTAGTTCACACTGAGAAATGCCTAAGAATAAATGTACCCTATGTTTTGATGATCTAATATAAAGGGAGAACATAATGTAACTCTTTAATATGTTTACATTTACTATATTATTTTTTGAAAATATTAAGTTAATTGAATTTAGTTGTCTAAATTACCTTAAGTGCTATTATTTTTAAATACCACATAACCTCACTCATTTGTGTAAGCATAAACTTATAAGCTTGGGCTGGAGAAATGGCTTAGCAGTAAAGGCATGATTCCCCCGTACCCACGTATTCCTAAAGCCAAATTCACAAAGTGGTGCATGTGTATAGAGTGTGTTTGCAATGGCAACAGGCCCTGCAGACCATTCTCTGTCTCCCTCCCTTTCTCTTTCTCTCTCTTTGTCTGACTCTGAATAAATAAATAAGTTTTTAAACGCCTGTCGCTATTGGGGCTGGAGAGATGGCTTAGTGGTTAAGGCACTTGCCTGTGAAGCCTAAGGACCCAGGTTAGATTCCCCAGTACCCATGTTAGCAGATGTACAAGGTGGCCCATGTATCTGGAGTTAGTTTGCAGTGGCTGGAGGTCTTAGATTGCCATTCTCTCTCTCTCTCTCTCTGTCTCTCTCTCTTTGTCTCTCTCTCTGTCTCTCTCTCTCTCTCTCTCTCTCTCTCTCTCTCTCAAGTAAGTTAATAAATTAACAACAAAGTACTGTTGATCTCAAAGAAAAAAGAAACCAGCTCAGTCGTATTCCAAATGATTCCTTTGTTGTTCTTCCCTAGGAGCTAGGAAGGAGAGTGCAGTGAGTCAACAAAGGGAGTAAGGGTTCCTGGCATCAGGGCCAGGTGAGATGGGGAGGGTCCTTTCCAGTGTTCTGTGGAACTGTAGAGTGATTACTGTCTTCAGTAACTTTTTAATCTTTTTTACTCTTTGGCACTGTTTGGTGTGTGATGGGCTATGTATATTGTATGTGCACATGTTCCATGCACACACATGCAGAGGCCAGAAGAGTCTTCCTCCATTACACATCCATATGGGTCCTTAAGACAGGGTCTCTCTCTCTCATCCAGGAGCTGCTGTTTTTTAGTCAACAAACCCCAACAATTCTCTGTTCCTCCCCCAATAACACACACACACACACACACGGGGTTGGGGCTACAGACATATGTAGCCACATCCAGCTCTTTACACGAGTGCTAGGAAATCACACCCAGGTGGTCCCAAGGCTTCTCTGGCTGTCATGCTTAAGTGACAAGCACTCTTTCCCTCTGAGCCATCTCCCCAGCCCATCTGCAATAATTTATGTTACAAAATAACAAGAACAAAAAAGCCTAAAGATTCCTGGCAAGCCAGGGATGGTGTCTCACATCTGTAGTCCCAGCATCTGGGAGGCTGAGCAGAAGGATCACAAGTTCAAGGCCAGCCTGCGCTAAGTAGTGAATTTCAGGCCAGTCTGGGCTATAGAGTGAGACTCTGTCTCCAAAAATGAAAAAAAAATCCTAACATATAGAAATAAGAAATGCCTTCGAAGTTGGAAATCCTCATTAGCCCAATTTGATTATTGCCTATTGTATGCAAATGCCCAACCCAGACTTGACAATGGCAGCATGCTCTTTATAGATCTACAGGCAGAAAAGTGAGAAGTAGGGTACCTGAAGGAGGCATACAGATATAAGAGAGGATCAGAGAGTGGTCTGTTCATGAGGATTGGTATAGAACTAAGAGGTTTGGGCCTTCTCTTTGGGCAGTGGTGAGTTCTGATGTTTGCAACAGAGTGACACATGATCAAATTTGTGGTACTTATTCACATAAGTAATGGGGCTCTATGATGAATGGATTAGAAAGAGGATAAAATAAACATATATTCAACAGTTAGGAATCAGGGCTGGAAAGATGACTTAATGGTTAAGATGTTTGACTGGAAAGCCAAAGGACCCAGGTTCTACTCCCCAGGACCCATATAGGCCAGATGCACAAGGTGGCACATGTATCTGGAGTTTGTTTGCTGGAGATCTTGACAAGACCAATCTCTCTCTGTCTCTCTCTCAAATACATAAATAAAAATAAAATAAAAATAAACACTTTCTCAAAAGTTAGGAAGTTTTTTTTTTTTTTTTTTTTTTTTAACTGCCCAGGGTTTGGTGACTGTCTGAAGCCAAGTGAATTGGAAATAAGGAAAGAGTTGATTGGAACAAAGTTTTTTGACATGTAACTGATAGAAATTTGTGACCAATGGAAAGGTGGACTTTCAAGTGTGGAGGACAGGATGGAAAATAACGCTCCCAGCATCTGCTTTGCGAGCTGTGGTCAGTGCTGTCAGTAAAGGGGATGGAAAAACAGGAGGGGGAGGAGTCTGCTGTAATCATGCTCAACTTGAGGTAAATCTTAACTTGGATTTCTCTAGAAGCTCACTCTGACAAAAAAAAAAAAAAAAAAAAAAAAAAACCAGCTCTAAGAGTTGAATGTGTTCCTACAGCTTATGTCTTGGAAACTTGGTCACCAGTGTGGCAGGTTGGGAAATGGAGCCTCCTGGGAGGTATCTGGGGGAGGCGGGGTGGAGCCCTCATGAATGAATTATTGCCACTATTGCATGAGGGAGTTCATTACTGTAGGTATGGTCATGTTTACCTCCTTTCTATTTGACCCCATTTTTTATGTCCTTCTGCTCAGTAAGGACATACCAAAAATTGCCTCACCAGATACAAGCGTGTTGATCATTGACATCTCAGCCTCCAGGAGTGAGAGAAGTGAATGTCTGTTCATTTTGAATTACCCACTTTCAAGTACCCAGTCATGGCAGTACAGAGTGGACCGAGATGGGATTGACCTGCCAGTATTTGTTTAGAAGGCGGCTGGGAGACATGATGAAGAACAGGGAAGCAGGACCACTAAGGAAGACAGCGGCCCAGGACTGAGGTTGCCACATCTGACTCAGTCCTGCTGGAAGCCTGGAGGAAATGCAGAGCTAGGCGTCAGTGCCGCCCACTCAGGGCTCCCAGTAGAACTTGAGGAATTTACTGACCAACTCCAAGAGAGGATGCGAGGGGCCTGAAGAAGCCCCCAGGCGGAAGGCAACAGGCTACCGGGAAGAGGGTGGCAGATGTGCATTTGAGTAGAAAGGCAAGTTCCAAGGGAGTATAAGTTCAGCCCCAGCCAGAGGTGCCAGCTCTGAGGGGTATATGCCAGCTCTCCAGAGAACCTCAGCCAGAGGTGCCTGCTAAGACACAACCGGCTGTGGAGATAATCCCAACAAAGATAATTCAAAAATGATGTTTTAGTGAGAAGCCACACTAACATAGGGACCGTAACATTTTGACTAATATTTTGCATAAACCTTTTCAAAAATGGTTTGTTTTCCTAATCCCTTATAGGGATGATGCCTTCAAGTATAATATTAACTCAAGGGCTGTAGAGATGGCTTAGTGGTTAAGGCACTTGCCTGCAAAACCTAAGGACCCAGGTTCAATTCCCCAGTATCCATGAAAACCAGATGCACAAAGTTGAGCATGTGCACAATGTGCTGCATGCATCTGTCTTTGCAGTGTCTGGATGCCCTGGTGTACCCATTCTCTCTCCCTCCCTCCCTCCTTCTCTTTCTCTCTCTGCCTCTTTCTCTCTTCATTTCTCTCTCTCTCTCTCTCTCTCTCTCTCTCTCTCTCTCTCTCTCTCTCTCTCATCAATAAATAAAATTAAAAATACATTTAAAAATATGGTAGCTCATGTGTATCCATCTGCCTCTCCATAGCAGCAGTGACCTGGATGAATGTTGATTAAACTATGAACCATCTTGTTTTCCTCAGTAAAATTCTACTCTGATGCATAAGAAACTATGGGATTTTAGTCTTGATCTCTTCTAAAAGGATTGTTTCCCTGAAATGTCATTCATTTTTTTTAAAAAAGGTATTTGGGAGCTAGAGAGATGGCTTAATAGTTTAAGACTCTTATTTGCAAAGCCTGATGGCCCAGGTTTGATTCCTTAGTACCCACATAAAGTCTTTGCAGCAGCAAGAGGCCCTGTTGTACCCACACTCTCTCTCCTTCTCTCCCTATTAAATAAATAAATATTTGTAGGCTGGAGAGATGGCTTAGTGTTTAAAGGCACTTGCTTGCAATGTCTATTGATCACAGATTTGATTCCCCAGTACCCAAGTAAATCCAGATGCACAAAATGTGCATGCAACTGGGGATTCATTTGTAGGGGTAAGAGGCCTGGCACATCCATACTCACTCTTGTTCTCCCTGTCTGTCTCTTTCTTTCTCTCTCTCTCTCTCTCTCAAATAAATAAATAAAATATTTTTAAAGTATTTAAATATTTAAGTTTACAATTTACATTTAAAATATTTTAAAAATAAAATAAAATATAAAAGAAGGGCTGGAGAGATGGCTTAGCACTTAAGGCGCTTGCCTGCGAAGCCTAAGGACCCCTGTTCAACTCCCCAGGTCCCACGTAAGCAGATGCCCAAGGTGACGCAAGTGCACAAGGCCGCCATGCACTCAAGGTGGCTCACATGTCTGGAGTTTGATTTCAGTGGCTGGAGGCCCTGGCACGCCAACTATCTTACTCTTTCTGCCTCTCTCTCTCTCTCTCTCTCTCTCTCTCTCTCTCTCTCTCTCTCTCTCTCTCTTTCATTCTCTCATTAAAAGGGGCCAGTCTATTGAGATTGCCTCAAAAAAGAAATATTTTATTTCTTTACAAGGAGAGAAAGGTGGGGGGATGGGTGCCCCAGGTCCTCTTGTTACCGTAAATGAACTCCAGGTGCATGTGCCACCTTGTGCACCTGACTTTACATGGGTACAGGAGAATAGGACAAGGGCCATCAGGCTTTTCAAACAAGTGTCTTTAACCACTGTAAACTATCACTGCAGCCCTAAAATTTCATTTCTTGGAAGCATGCTATTCATTCATGCAGGTGACATCCCCATGACTAAGTCCAGATCCATAAAGAGGGAAGAATAAATTGTAATATTCTATTATTATAAGCATTTATTTTTATTTTTTATTTATTTGAGAGAGGGAGGTGGGGGTAGATAGAATGGGTGCACCAGGGCCTTCAGACACAGCAAACTCCAGACACATGCACCACCTTGTGCATCTGGGTTACATGGGTACAAAGGAATTGAACCTGGTTCCTTTGGCTTTGTGAGAAAGCGCCTTAACCTCTAAGCCATCTCTCCAGCCTGCATACTGAAAATTGACTTGGGATTTTTACTTTAGAAGAAAACCTCCAGAGACCAGTCTAGGAAAAACAAAGGATAAAGTAAATCTTCCAGAAAGTCGGTCTGTCTTCTAAAGCAAGAATCATTAGGAGAGGGAATTTGAAATGCAATTCTGAGTGGAGGTAAACACTTGTACATTTATTTGAGCCACATCTGTGGAGTCCTACCTATGAGCTGCTAACTAGAACAGGAAATTTTGAAAGTACCTTCAGCAAACACGTTGAATTCTATCTTCTCTTATCCAAAAGAGCTCATATTCTAAAACCTACCTTCCCCAGACTCTGAGTAGAACCTTAGAAATATCTTACCCTCTGGGCTAGGTTCCAAGTCCATGTCTGTGCATTAACAATGTGTCCTTGGATGGGTCACTTGACCTTTCAAGCTCTCAACTTTCTTATCGGTGCTGGTGATAAGATTTCACCAATTGTCAAGGTCAGATGGTTAGGGAGTAGGAAACTTCCACACTAAAAATGCTCTTGAGTGCTCACTTCAGCAGCAAATATACTAAAATTGAAATGATACAGAGAAGATTAGCATGGCCCCTGTGCAAAAAAAAAAAAAAAAAAATGTGAAGCATTTGTTCCATATTTTTGGAGAAATGGCTTAGTGGTTAAGCTCTTGCCTGTGAAGCCTAAGGATCCCAGTTGGAGTCTCGATTCCCCAGGACCCACATTAGCCAGATGCACAAGGGGGCGCACGCATCTGGAGTTTGTTTGCAATGGCTGGAGGCCTTGGCACGCCCATCTCTTCCTCCCTCCCCCTCTCTCTCTCTCTCTCTCTCTCTCTCTCTCTCTCTCTCTGTCGCTCTCAAATAAATAAATAAAAATAAACCAAAATATTTTTAAAATGCTCTTGATAGCAGAGGAGATTTGATCTAGAATGCCTTTTGCTAATGTCAGAACTCTGGATGCTTATAGCTTTCCCATGGCTCTGGTTACAAAGTGTTGACAATGACCTCGGGCTTGCAATATGAAAAGACAGAAAATCCACTCCTAGTCTCTCAGCAGGGGGCCCAGAATAAAAACTAGAGGCCCCACTGGATTTTGTGTTTCTAGAAAAGTTCTGGACCTTTAAGCAGCTCCTCTTCCCTAATGCTACTGTTCCCTATTGAGTGACTTCCCCCTGCTGTTCTGGGTTGAGCCCCTCCAGGTCAGCCTCTGGGCCTGGCTAACTCACACCGCCATTGCTCTAGTTGGCCAAGGAACAAAGATGCTGCAATCTTCATGTGCCATTGTCTTTCTAGTAGGTAGCAACCACCCATCCTTAGAAGTACTCCAGTGTTCTCAGCCCATGAGCAGCTGACCCATCTTACCTTTGCTTTTAAGTTCTCCTCTTGGGAGCCTTAGACAGAGCAAAAGAAATAGGGCCTGTATTGGAATGTCACTCCCCAATGTCAACAGATCCCTTAAGCTAAATGAGGGATTGCTTCATTTTCAATTTCAAGTGGAATTCCACACTATGAAACAATCCCTTCCATCCCAAGGCCTAGTGGCCATTTGGGGCTTGGAACCTGGGAGGAGTAAAGAAGTGGACTTCTGCCTAGTGAAACAGAACATACTTTAAAAGTAAATAACATTAGCCAGGACTGGTGGTCCACTTCTGTAATCCTAGCATTTGGGAGGGAGATGGTAGGAATACCAAAAGTTTGAAGCCTGCCTGTGCTACACATTGAGTTTCAGCTCACCTGGGCTACATAGCGAGACCTTTATCAAACAAAATAAAGAAAACAAACAAAACATTATGAATAGAAACTAATGTCATTTAGGGCTTGGCACTAGATTAGAGGTAAAGCACTTGACCAAACCTGAGGCCCCAAGTTTGATGCTTAGTACTACAAAACACTGAAAAAAATTAAAATTTTAAAGTAAATATCATTTAGGGCACAACTACTGGATATACACTTTAATTTTCATGTTTTTAATCACTGTGTCTTCAACTTTAAGACTAATATCCTCCACTCCACTGACCAGTCTCCAGCCTTAGCCCAGGAGAACATATGTCATATGGAATGGTGGTAGTTCCGGCAAGCACTGTGAGTCAGAGACATATGGTGTCCCGAGCTCTATGTTTGCTCTTGTACCTGGAGAGATTAGTCAGCCAGGGGCACCTCATCAGCCTGGATGCCATCTGGCCATTCCCCTGATGCTGGCTGTAGGTTAAAAGTCACTTTCCATACCATGATAGCTAGGCGAGGAAGGTGCTTAGCTCTGTGCCCCGCCTGACGGCAAGCCTCTACTGCACCCACAGGACTAAGGCAGCTCCACTCTGGATAGGACGGCTGGCCCTCGGGAACTGTTCCAGATTTTCGAGGCTGTGGCTGGTTTCCCTAGACTTCCCACACAAACCTTGCTGACCCCAGGACACTAGCTGGCTCCCATGGCTCCCTTCCCTGAGCATTTGCTGGCCTCATCTGTCTGAGTTACATGCAAAGCTACCCTTGACAGCAGGCGCTTCCTTTGTGGAAAGGTTGGACTTTGGCCTCCCATCCCGCTTCTCAGCTCTGGTGTTCAGGCCTTGGGTAACTTTTCCAGTCTTCTTCCCTCTCCCCTTCTTTGTCTGATAACTGACAGTGCTCAGGGGTTGCTGCCCAGGATTAGTTCATCTGAGAAGATCTGCTTTAAGCAGATTTGGATTGCATTCGGATAAGCCTTGGGATTGGTGGAGGTTGCAGTACAAGAGAGCTCCCTTCCCCCTTGCCTGCCCTTGCCTGGTTGGTTCTCTTCTGCTGGCAATTCCTTGAGAAGGGGATAGGAAGCTAGTGTGTAATTGGCTAAGATCCTACCTGACCAAGTAGAGTTCTTACCAAAATGGTTTTAGCCATGGGCTGTCTGTAATCCCAGCACTCAGGAGGCTGAGGCAGGAGGATCTTGAGTTCATGGTCAGCCTTGGCTACATAGCAAGATCCTGTGTGATACTTCATGGACATCAGTGGTATGTGTGGGCCACAGGAATAATGACATGATGGGGATTAAGTTGAGGCTACCTACTGGAGAAAAGAGTTTAGCAAGTGCCCATGGAAAGAGAGCTAGATCAGTGCTTGGGTTTCCAGTGATTTTCCATGAAGACTGAATTGGAGGCAGGTGGGTGTCCTGCCCCTGTAGTTCTAGCATGCAGGTGGCAGAGGTATAAGAATCTAAGCGTTCAAGGCTACACTAATGATCCAGTAACCTACTAAGACCTCATCCTAAAACAAAAGAAAACAACCTAAAAGAAAGGCTAAAATTGTACCCGTCTGTCCAGGCAAGTTCCATACTGTTGTAAGGCTATACAATACACAGCTTATAAAGCCCTCCAAAGCCTCCAGGTATTCCAGGTTCATCCCCATTCCTCCAAAGCCAGCCCACCAGCCTCACAAGGAACTCAGCTTCACAGTGAATTTTACAACCAAAGCCATCCGCAGAGTTCCCCATCATTGGTTCGGGGGCAGTACATCAGGTACAAGTTCCAAGACCTGACTGAGTCACATTTAGTTTGATCTGGCCTGATGGGGTAGGTGAGAGAGCGTTTGTACTTGTTTCTGAGAGGAGACAGGTATTTAAAGAGGATTGGGGGCTGGCGTGTGGCTCCATGACAAAGCGTATACTTAGCATGTGTGAGGCCTTGAGTGCCATCCCCAGCACTGGGGAAGTAATCAAGAATCTCTGCTGGGACCACCCATCCTCTTTGCAGCCACGGCCACCCTGTTCACCCCTGCTCAGTGCCCCTCTTACTATAGAACACCATCAGGCCAGTTGTGGGGAATGGTGCCCACATGGGCCAGCTTCAGAGAAATCGATGAGGGGCAAAGAGCGGACTTCGTTGGCCCATGCTATTTCAATGAATATTTTCAAGCTTAAAGAACTAACTGTCCAAAAATCAAATTCATTGATTTTTCCAAAGGGCAAGTACAAGCAGATGGCCCCATTAAAAAAAGGCCTCCCAGTGGCTTTCCAGCACTCGCCCTTGGATTTTGCATGTTGGACAGATGCTCTGCTAGAGGTGGAAGAAAAGAAAAAAAGGAGAGAAAAAGAAGAGAAAGAGAGAGGGGGCGCCCTAGTTTGGCTCCTGTGGAAACGAAGCAGGAAGGCTTTCTTTGTCCTGTAGGAAAAGCGTCACAGCTATGGACTGCTTCCTGAAGCCTCCTGCCCCTGAACTCAGCTGTGGGTTCCCATGCTTGGGGGACCCTGTGGCTGTGACTTGGAAGGTTCTGCTATGTGTTTTCATACCAGCAAAGGATTGCTGTGGCTAAGCTCTGTTCATGCAAAATTAGAGTGTCCTTCCAATGTCAAACCAGCTTGGAGGATGATAACCTGTGTGAGCGCAGCCTTTCCTGAGGCACAAGGTAGGCGTCATGGCCAGGAGGAAAGGAAAAGGGCAAGAGCCAACACTTGGTAGGCAGTGGTAGAAGGATCGCTGTGAGTTCAAGGCCACCCTGAGACTACAGAGTGAATTCCAGGTCAGCCTGGTCTAGAGTGAGACCCTACCTCAAAAAAAAAAAAAAAAAAAAGAAAGAAAGAAAGAAAGAAAATGAAAAAAGAAGAGTGGGTTCCAAGCCAGGTACAGTGGTACACAGCCAGAATCCTACCACTTGGGCAGAGGCAGGAGGCAGGAGGACAAAAGGTAGAGCCTGAGGCTAGTCTGGGCTACAGTGTGAGTGCCAGGTCAGCTACAGAGTGGACCACATCGTGAGACCTTGTCTCAAGCAACACCTAATCAGAAGAGTGAGTTCCTGCATAGCTGGTTTCTCCCAACATGAATGCCCACGGGCAGGATTTCAATTCCTTTTGCCCTTTTCTTTTTGACACAAAGTCTCATGTTAGCACAGGCTGGCCTCAAAATCACTGTACAGCTAAGAGTGATTTCAACTCCTGATCCTCCTTCCTCCACCTCCTGAGCACTAGGACTGCAAGCATGAACTGCCACCCCTGGCTAATATTTAATGTTGCTGAGGCTTGATTTATCAACCATAAAGTGAAATAAAGGTGATGCTCCTTTCAGCAAATGTTCTGTGTGTTGTCAGAGCAAGATGGAGGCAGTGACCAGATGGAGCCCGCTCAGTTGTTTTTATGGGAGAGGAAGGAAGGAAGCTGGGTGGTGCCACCTGTGAGAATTCCTGAAGAGGTGGCTCCCAGGGCACTTTGCCATGATAGATGAGGCTTGAGGTCCCACATCCGGTTTATTCTCTACCACTGAAGCATGCAATCCCATTGAGAGAAAGTTAATCTTGAAAAATCAGAAAAGCTCCAAAGAGATGACCCTTAAGGGTACAAGATCACGGGGGGCCATGGCATCGTCTCCTGTCTCTGCTGTCACCAGGCATGAGATGGGAGGATGATGGTACTCGTCAGCTCCCCGATACTGTGACAAAAGACCTGGCATAATCAAATGAAAGGAAGGAAAGAGAGGCTGGGGAGATGTCCCAATGGGCAAAGTGCTTGCTACAGAAGCATGATGACCTGAATTCAGATCCCTAACACATAACAAAATCTGAATGTGATGGCACATGCCTATAACCTTGGCATTGGAGAGGCAGGGAGAGGAATCCCCAGGGCTCACTGGATGGCTAGTCTAATCAAGTCAGTGAGCTCTATGTTTGGTGAGAGACCTGCCTTAAGAAGTAAGGTAGAATGCAACTGAGAAAGACATCTGACATCAACCTCTAGCCTATGCACACATGCGTGCCTGCAACACTTATGGACACACACATACACACATCAAAAAGAAGGAAAGGTTTACTCTGGCTCATAGTTTCAGAGATTTCAGGTCGTGGTCACTAGGTCCCATTACTTTGGGCCTGTGGCGGTGTTGCCCATGATGGTGGGAGCGTATAGTGGAAGAGCCTAGTTGGCAGGAAGCAAAGGGAGAGACAAGAAAGGACTAGGGTCTCAATACCCCCTTCGAGGTACAGGTACTGTCCCTGGGGACCTAGCTTCCTCTCATTAGGCATCACCTTTTATAGGCTCCATCTCCTCCCAGTAGTGCTATAGACATGGGTCCACGCCTTCAACACATGGGCCTTGGAGGGGATGTTTGCCCAAACTTCAGCAGTAGGGTTGAGGCTCAGTTCCAGGTACGCTCCGCCCTTCCACTTGTGAAGGGAGGGCCATCCAGATTCGTCTCGAATCTTCCAACCATGGAAACAGCCCAGCACATGCTGGTGCTTGGTTGACTGGTCTTTGTCCAGATCCATGCTGCTTTTCCAGACACTGAAGAGATAAAGATGAGCTGTGTCTTTAGAGAGGTGTTTAGAGCTTCCTGGGACTTTTGAACACACTTTTGTAGTTGGTTATGTGTGTGTGCTAGAGATCAAATGCTGGGTCTTGCTGGGCCTTGCACTTGCTGAACGTGCACCGCACCACCAAGCTATGTCCAGCCCTGCTGCAGACCTCAGCTCCTCACACCGGTTCACCTTGACACATGTTCCCACTCTCTGACAAGGTGCAAAGTCACAGGCACAGTCATGAAGCTTGAGGGCCATCAAAACCACAGAGGCTCAGAAAAATGTACCGGTTATTGCCATTGCTCTTGGTTGCCCACCAGGACTAGGCAGTAAATTTCTATTGCTGAAGACAGCACACATTTCAGTTGCAAGTAATAAAGAAACCAAGCTGGAACTGAGCTGAACGCTTACTCCTTACCAACTAACTCTCTTCAGGCCAAAAGGTGTCATGCAAGCTGCTGAGGCAGAAAAACATGTTGATAATCCTACCCAGCTGTGGACACTGTACTTCACAACTAACCTGCAAGGCAAGATGTGTCCACTGGTGCAATAGTGGCAGAAGAGATAGGAGAAACTACTTGCTCTCTGATTTGGTTTTGAGGTATGCTGTACATGAGAGAAATTATGCCTGGTACTATAAATCTGGCCAAAGGCCTGTGGCTAAGGACACCTGGATCCCAGGGCAAACACAGCACTGTGGTGGTGGTAGTTGGACAGCATGTCACATTACCTTCGAAATATCTGTTTGGTCCCATTGTTTGGTACTACTCATAGCCTTGAACACAGAAGTTTATATATATATATATATATATATATATATATATATATATATATATATATGTGTGTGTGTGTGTGTGTGTGTGTGTGTGTGTGTATGTGTGTGTGTGTGTTTGTGTGTATATATATATATGTATGTATGTATTTAAATCACAGGATTCTTTTGTTTTTTATTTCTAGAGAGGGAGGGAAAGAGACAGAGAGAGAGATGGAATTGGCACACCAGGTCCTCAGCCACTGAAATTGAACTCCAGACACTTGTGCCACCTAGTGAGCATGTGCGACTTCATGCTTGTCTCATTTTTATGTGGCTGGCTTACCTGGGATCTGGAGAGTGGAATATGGATCCCAAGGCTTTGCAGGCAAGTGCCTTAACTACTAAGGCATCTCTCCAGCCCCAGAACTCTCTTTATGTGAAGGCTAGAGGTGATTACAGAGATCCACAGGTGATGGTTACCAAGAATAAGCCACTAGTTGTGCTCAGCCCTCACCATGACATCTAAACCAACCCCACCCTGCAAACCTAAGGGAAACTCGTGGAAGAGAGAGTGAAAAGAATGTAAGAGCAGAAGGCTGGGAGGTGGGCTGCAGAATGCTACCTTCTGGATATGACAAGCCCACTGCACTCATGGTCTCCTAACAGATGTGGATGCCTGTATAAGATTGAAACTGTCATTATGTCATCGGGGATGAGAAGGGTTCAGGGTAAATAGTAGAAAATGATGGTTGCGGGATATGTGGTAGTCACATTCTTTAGTGGTGTAGTTACTGGAGAATGGTTCATTCTCCAGTAAACAACTTTCCACCCATGATTATGCAAACAATCCCAATTTAAGTCAGTGGGCCAAAAAGGAAACAAAATGTGGCAGTTGGATGAGGATGTAATTGAAAGAAGTGTCTGAATAAGAATTTTAGTGAGGGGAAAAGGTGGAAAGAGAGGAAAAGTGGGAAGAGAAAAATATATTTTATGGGCTGAAGAGAAGGCTTAGCAGTTAAGATATTTGCCTGCAAAGCAAAAGGACCTCAATTCAATTCCCCAGGACCCACGTAAGCCAGATGCTTGGCACATGCATCTACAGTTCATTTGCAGAGGCTGGAGGCACTAGTGTGCCTGTTCTCTCTCTCCCTCTTTATTTCTTTTACTCAAATATATATATGCACATATATATTATACATGTATAAAATTGTCAAAACTGCAAAAAAAAAAAAAAAAAAACTGGGGTAAGATGGCTATGGAGATACAACACCAATCTGTCTCATAAGATTGTGGGCCTTTTTCTGAGGAAAGACAGAGGGAAAAACATTTTTATAAGGGGGCAATTTAGCTGAAAGTGCAAGACTATTATTGCCAGCAGCACCCTCCTTGCTGTGTGATCTGACCAGAGCCTTGAGCTCTCTGACTATGTGTTTCATTATCTACAAAAGTACAAATAATATCTGGCAGGATCTGACTTGCCTGTAACTGGGAGAGGAGGACCAAACAAGAAAACAGAGATGAAGACATCTTTCAAAACATTATAATCTATAAAATATAGTCACTATTATTATATATAATGAATTGCCACGAGAGCTATAGCTGAGTATTGGCTGAAATATGTCATGTATTTCTCTATTAGTTAATTTCTTTTAATATTATATATTTATTTATTTGACAGTGAGAAAGAGACAGAGCAAGAGACAGAATGGGTGCACCAGGGCCTCCAGCCACTGCAAATGAACTTGACACATGTGCCACCTTATGCATCTGGTTTACATGGGTATTAGGGAATTGAACCTGGAATCTTAGGCTTTGCAGCAAGCACCTTAACAGTTAAGCCATCTCTCCAACCCTCTATTAGCTATTTTTTACTCAGCATTTCAGAGACACATGCTACCGTGTCCTGACCAGTGTTTACCTCAAAAGCCCACCTAACTATGCTCTCCTCCTTCTCATATAGCCCCTTGGACATTCCCCTGCCTAGTAGTTAAAGGTCTAAGGCTAGGGACTCTGGAAATGACTCGTTGGTTAAAGATGCTTGCTTTGCCAAAGCCTGTCAGTCTGGGGTTCAATTTCCCAGAGACAAAAGAAAGAAAGAAAGAAAGAAAGAAAGAAAGAAAGAAAGAAAGAAAGAAAGAAAGAAAGAAAGAAAGAAAGAAAGAGAGAGGGGAAGAAAGAAGAAAGAAAGAAAGAAAGAAAGAAAGAAAGAAAGAAAGAAAGAAAGAAAGAAAGAAAGAAAGAGAGAGAGAGGAAGAAAGAAGAAAGAAAGAAAGAAAGAAAGAAAGAAAGAAAGAAAGAAAGAAAGAAAGAAAGAAAGAAAGGAAGGAAGGAAGGAA
The DNA here is from genome assembly GCF_020740685.1 of Jaculus jaculus. Classification (NCBI taxonomy): domain Eukaryota; kingdom Metazoa; phylum Chordata; class Mammalia; order Rodentia; family Dipodidae; genus Jaculus; species Jaculus jaculus. Next base: position 104,586,929 of record NC_059109.1, read on the forward strand.
GGAAGGAAGGAAGGAAGGAAGGAAGGAAGGAAGGAAGAAAGAAAGAAAGAAAGAAAGAAAGAGAAAAGAAAGAAAGTCCTTTTAACAGTCCTGTAAAGCTGAAAAATCTTCCTAAGATAGTAGAGGGGAAAACATTGTCTATTGTGAAGCCTGGAATCTCATCCATGTCTGAAAACAATAAATTTAGAGTGTCTGTTTTAGGAAAACTTTTAAAAAGGTTATCATTATCAAAATGCAAATGAGAGAGAGAGAGAAGTAAAAACCGTGTTGACCTAGAACCTAGGCATGTTCAGTTGGCAGAGTCCTTGCCTACCATGGACGAAGCCCCAGGTTCACACTCAGCCCTGCATAAAGCAGGCATACTGTCGAACGCCTATACTCCCGACACTTGGGAAGTGGAGCAAGAGGATTAGTCAAGTCATCCTTGACTACATAGCAAATTCAAGGCAAGCCTGGGCTACATGAGACCCTGTCTAAAAAACATTTAAAAATGCTGACCCAGTAAAACACATCCTCATGCAGGGATGTTCATTCCAGGGCTGTGTAACCACCGGTGTGTCATTCTCCAGAAGAAGAAAATCCCAGTGCACTGTGGTAGGCATCCTTGCATGATGCTCTCTGACCCATAGAACACAGGTGGGAATTGGCAGAGCCACACAGCTGAGGAAAGCAAGCAACAGGCCCAGCAGTGGTTCTGCTGATGACACCCAGGTTAAACAGAAAGGAAATCAAGGAGGTGACATGTCTCAGCATCCTACCGAGAGTGGTGGCTGAAACCACAGGGCTGGGGTTACTGGAGGTCTCTGACTTTCTTTTGTGTATGTTTCTCTTTTGATGTGGCTAGATGACATTTATTCCTTAATTTGAAAAACAAAAGAGAAGGTTTTTATGATTATTTAATGTGTATTCTTGGAGGCTTTTATGCCCATGGCCAGCTCTGCTCTTAGCTCTGCTGACGAGAATTGCCGAGTGCATTGTTCAACCGAGGCCGCGGCAGTGACTTTGAACACAATCATTACCAGGTTAGGGGGCAAACGGTTGGGCAGCCACCACCCAGGCCCTGTTCTAGCCCCATTGTTACCACCTGCACTTCTGCAAGGAGCCTGCATCCCAGGGCTTTGAAGTCGGGTTCACAGAGCATGAAGTCAATGCTGGAGACCATGGATTGCGGGGCTGAGGGGAAGGGGAGAGGATGAGCCAAAATGTTCTAAATCAAAATAATCCCCAAGAAATACATTAGGCAGATTACCGGTAAAGAAACTGAGGCACAGGCAGAGGGTATTCAGAGTAGAAATTTAGCCAGTGGCCAGCCTCCAGCCTTTGACGAACTAGTATAACTAGCATTTTCTTCTCTTCTACTTGAGTCCTCACTACCCTTTGTTCCTAGGGAAGCAAGAGTCAGGGTCACCTCGTAGATGATAGCCACAGGAAGCCACCATTGCAGAGTAGCAGGTTCTGTGCCCTGGGTTAGCAGAAGTCTTAAGCATGCCTTTTATTTTGGAAAATATTATATTCTTTCCAATGAAAAGCTGGCAACAATATTTTTTGATGCCCTTGTGTATAAATGGAGTTAAGATGGTAAATATCAATAAGATACTTGTAGCCTCTCAATGAAGTCACAGAGGTCCAAGCCATGTGCCTATGCAGTAATAATAACTGTTAATGTTTGTTATACTCTACTGTATGGGCTTGCTTTCTTTAAAAAAAAAAAAAATATATATATATATATATTATATTATTATTATTATTATATATATATATATTATTATATATATATTATTATATATATATATTATTATTATATATATATATTATTATATATATAATAAGTACATGTACATATATATATATATATATATATATATATATATGTACATGTACTTATTTATTTGAGGCAGACAGAGAGAAGGGCCTCCAGCCACTACAAATGTATTCAGATACATGTGCCACCTTGTGCATCTGGCTAACATGTGTCCCGGGGTAGTGAACCTGGGTCCTTAGGCTTCAAAGGCAAGTGCCTTAACTGCTAAGGCAGCTCTTCAGCCCTGAGCTTGCTTTATATTTCTTTGTTTATTATTTATTTTTTATTTTATGAGGTAAGGTCTTACTCTAACTCAGGCCAGCCTGGAATTCACTCTGTAGTCTCAGGGTGGCCTCGAACTCACATTGATCTTCCTACCTCTGCCTCCCAAATGCTGGGATTAAAGGCGTGCACCACTAAGCCCAGCCAGCAGGAATTTGTTTTTGTATGAGCTTTCTTTAAGTTACTGACTTAACCTCAGGCATTTTGTGTGTGAGTGTGTGTGTGTGTGTGTGTGTATGTGTGTGTGTGTGTTGTGTGGACATATGTGCATGTGCATCTGGAGGCCAGAGGAAACCTTGGTGTTATTCCTTAGGAAAACTACAGCTTTTGTAAGAGATAAAGTCTCTCATTTTCCTGGCCAATGACCAAATATAGTAGACTGGCTATCCATAGAATCCAAGGGATCCTTCGCTCTGTCTCCCCAGCATGGGATTATAAGAATGTGCTACTTTGCTTGGCTATTTGTTTAAATGGACACACTTTTCACAATCATAACTAACCCAACAGTTAACAGTTTGCCTTTTTTATATTGGTGTCACTTATACTCCCAGCAAATACAAGATTTTCTCATCATTTTTATAGCCATCACAGTAATGTAAGGGGCAACTCTTGTTTGAAAATGTGTTTCAAGGGCTGGGGAGCTGGCTTGGTCATTAAAATGCTTGCCTTGCAAGCATGAGGCCGTGAGTTTGGTCCCCAGAATCTATATAAAAGTGCTGGCTGTGGTGGTACATGCTTTTATAGTAATCCCAGCAATAGGGAAGCTTAGCTGAGTGAATCCCTGGGGCTCACTGGCCAGCCTGTCTAGTCTAATTGGTGAGTTCCAGGCCAATGAGAGACCCTGTCTCAAGAAGAAACAAAGGTGAATGATTTTTCTGAGGAATGACATTTGAGGTTGTCCTCTGGCCTCCACACATAGACACTTGCAGACACAGGTATATCCCCCACAAGCACATTAAAAAAAAAAGAAAATTTTTATCTATTTGATGATTTCCAAGGCTAAATTCTGAGGTAAAGACTTATAGCAACAAAAGATAGAAATGCTTTAATTTTTTTTATAAATACCACAAAATTTCTTCAAAATTATATTACAAGGCTGTATGTCTTATCACCATTTTTATCACTTTGTAAAATAAATTAAGCACAAAAATATAAAGAGGCGCTGAAAGAGTAGCTCGGTGGCAGAGGGCTTGCCTAGGGTACATAACACAATGGAAGTATATGTTGTGTTATGTCGCGTGAGAATATACACTTATGTACCTGTGTATGCATGTGTAGGTGCATGCTGAGGAAAGGAAGATTTTTTAGGGAGAGCGAATGGTTCATGGAGCTCCTAAGAGGAGCCACCATGTTCTAGAATGTGACACTGGAAGAGATGGGGAGATGGGGAGACGATCAGGAGCAGACTTACTCACCCTCCCATGGCCTTAACTCTGGAGATTATGGGACCATTCCCAACGGGATCAGCAGAAGATGGTTTGGGGGGAAAATCCCTAGGGAGGGAAGGGTGGGGAGGATGGGCTGAGTGGGTGGGCAAAATAAGCCTTGAGTGAGGGATCTTTAAGGAAGGAAGCCAGGGAGATGGGCAGGAGATGATCACACCTAGGCACAGCCTTGCATGGGATTGCTGGTATTCCTAATAACAGAAAGAGAAACTGAGGCACAAAATCATCTCAAGTCCTATAGCTAGTGGTCAAAATGGGACCCCCACCCCAACCTGTGTGTGTGTGACCTCACTCATCCATCTCTATAGCTTATGGATTTTTGAAGCTGAAAGTGCATTGCCATGGGTCACTCAGGGTGAGCTAAGGGAGTCACACTGCAGACAAGCAGGAGCGGTCCAGATGAGTACAGAGTCAGAAGTGGGAGGCCAGCGGTAGGGTTGTGGGCTTGGCTCCTGAGTGGCTTGACCTGGAGTCCCTTGCTCTTCTGTGAAGGGCTGTTAGCCGAGGCCAGCGGAGCTCCTGCTGAAACTCACGAGGTGACAGTTGTCTTTCCTGGTTGTCCCTTGGAGTTCTCGTGCATTTTTTGATCTATCAGCACTTCAAAGTAAAAGCAGAAATGAAGGAAATTATAAAAGCTCTAAGATAGTCAAGATTTCACCAATAAAGGGATCAGAGTGACTTTCCAAGGCTAGGCTGGGGACAGAGCCTTGTCCCCATTTGTAGCCAACACAAGGGGCCTTTCTACAGAAAATGAGTGGAGCACAAAGCTTGGAGACCTGACAACACCGTAGGTGTCTCTGAGTATGGGCGGGCTGGGCCCCAGAACACCGGAGGGCAAGCAGACCCTAGGCTCTCCTGCTTTCTCAACCCTTCCATGGACTCTGGAAATAAGAAACGTGGCAATTTTAGCCTTTCCACAAATAGGATCCTGGGATCATAGGGCCCACCTGCGGCGGTCCTAAAGCAGTCACAGTGCTGCCTGTCCCCATTCTAGAGAGTGGTGCGCTGGGAGCTCAGCTAGCAGGCGAGGTTAGCAGGAGACATGACTGGCAGCAACAGCGGGGAGGAAAGGCAAAGAATGCAAGAGATCCCCTTACCTGGTAACCCGTCCACTAGCCCGGCCATTGTTCTGCTGAACTTTAGGCCTTGTTAATTAACCACAGAGCCTAATTAGCTCTGCAAGGAACAAAGGGTGATTGGGGCAGGGTGTGAAGAACAAAGCATTCCCCAAAGACTGGAGATCACTCTCCAGGTGGGACTCTGGACTCTTGGAAAGCCAGCCGGAGAGGGGGCTGCACCCTGTGGAGCCTGCTGGTGCAGTGTCTTCAAACACTGTCCCAGGGGGTCTCCATACCACCCTTTCCAAGGAAAGCCACAGCAAACTGCGCACATCACCACACCACCATCCCGCTATGTTGACACCGTCATGTCCACGTGTCATCGTGATCACATGTCATCATGATCACATGCCATCATCCATCCATGACTCCCAACCTTGCTATGCTTCCCAGAGCAATGCCAGTGACACGCAGGCCTATCGCAGGGTTACCTGGCTGCTGTCCACACAACTCTTGTTTTTCCATCTGACTTCTCCAGCCCTGATTCGAAATCCAGCTCTTTTCTGGGGTTCCAAAGAACAGTGGACTATATGTTAAGTGATGGAGCCACAGAGCCTCAGAGCTCAATTCAGAGTTCCCCCACCTTCCAGCTGGGTGATGCTAAGCCAGAGGCTCAGCCTCTCTGGGCTTCAGTGTCATTCAGCATAGTCAGGATCATCACACAGACGTGGGTGGGTTGGGGCCCTGCGTCATATTGAGTATGCCGTGGGCTTTGTTCTTGACTCCTTCCAAAGCATTTTGGCAATGATCCTCAAAGGCACTTTTGTCTGGCCTTGTCCAGTCATTAAATAAGGATTCAGACTTCTCAAATCTCCCCTTTTTCACTTATTTCCCAGTCTCCCCAGGCGACCAACATTTGGACTCACTGAAGATCACTGAGGGTAATTGCTAACATGGCCTGGCCGCCTGGAGTCCAGGCTACTGGCCAGCTCTTCCAATGGAGCAAAGCCAGTGACCTCCTCCTTCACTGGCTCAGTGTCAACCCCCCTTGTACAGTGCCTTTGTTCCATTTGGGGACCTGCTTTGAAATGTAGATGCTTCTGATAAACCCTTTGTGTGCTGGGTCTTTACATCCCCCATCCAAGCCTCTCACTCGGTTCCCTTATCCCTGAGCTAGACTCTGGGCCTTGGTTCCCAGCACTTTCATCTGGCTGGTGTCTGCACGGCCCTCTGCTCGGCAGCTCCCAGGGCATGGAGGGGATTCCTACTGTAAGGTTCCCAGGAGCAACTCAGATTCTGAGTGTCCGAGGCTTGGACTAGAGAAGAGCCTTAGAGTAAAGACGTCTGTCTGGTCTCTGCCCCCAGCTGGCCAGTGCACTCGCTGTATACTAAGCATATTTCTCCAATGGATTCACCTTTCCAGAAACACTCCACTGAGGGATGCAAACATGAAATGTATTTGCATACTTACACATAAACATATCCACTCCGCACTCACAGTGAGAGCTTTTTTGGAGGTCCTTTTCATCCAGGCTATGTTGTAACACACTTGTGATAGGGGACTCCTTGCAAGGGCTGTGGCTCTATTATCAGTCCTCTGTAAATGCTGAAACAGTCTTCCTGAGTCTAAGCAAATCTGCTTCCTTCTTCCTCTACCTATTGATTGGATTTAGAGTTTAAGTCCCAGTCTATCTAATATCAGATTCCATTCTTATCTGCTGCAGGAATTGAAACAATCTTGTACCCTCTGTGAGCCTCAGTGTGCTTAGCTGAGAGGTGAGGATAGCCAGATCCACCTGGGGATGTTATAATGTTGTATTCTATGAGACAATGGGTTCTATTCTACATACCAGCTTTCATGTGCATCCATACAGCTATTTTCTCCTTTCTTTTCTAGCTCAGGCATATATGTGACTATTTCTTCAGCTCCCCTTCCCAGCCTCTTACAAGCAGCCTCCTGCCACCCACCCGAGAAGGGAATGACATTCCCATGGTCTGGTCCAGTGGGCCCTTTCCTTTCTGGATCTTTCAAAACCACCAGCACCTTCTGTTTCTTCAAAGGTCTCTTCTCAGACTGCAGAGATAGCTCAATGGTTCAGACACTTGCATGCAAAGCCTGATGGCCCAGGTTTGCTTCCCCAATACCCATGTGCCCATTCTCCTTCTCTTTCCAAATAACAAATAAATATTAAAAGGTCACCTTTCTTTTTCTTTTCTTTTTTTTTATTTTTCTTTTTTTTTTTTTTTTTTTTCTATTTCGAGGTAGGGTCTCACTCTAGCCCAGGATGACCTGGAATTCACTCTGTAGTCTCAGGCTAGACTCGAACTCACAGTAGTCCTCCTACCTCTGCCTCCCGAGTGCTGGGATTAAAGGCATGTGCCACCATGCCTGGCCAAAGGTCTCCTCTCTTGATTTCTCAGTCATGTTCTCAAGGTACTCTCCCTGCCCTCCATTCTGGAAGACTCTTCCCAGACCCTTCTTCAGCTTCAGCACTTCCTTCCTCTGGAAAGTAGCCTGAGGTTTCTTCCTGGCGTCTCCCTCCCTCTTTCATCTTATTCGGTCTCACTGTGTCAGTATACCTGTGGTATGTGGACACACATGTGTATATATGTGTGTATATTTATGTGTGTGTGTGTGTGTGTGCATGTGTGTGCCATATGCTATATTCCAGTTGCTCGAAAAAAAAAGAAAAAAGAAACATGTTTACCCAGCTGCCTCTTAACACATTATCCCTGAGTGGCCTCCATCCCAATGAAGCTACTCTGGCCCAGTCTGTCTATGGCACCTCTGGCTCAGGTCCTTCCTTTGAGGTGTATACCTATTTATATTAATGTCTGAAATGCTTCTCCTTTTGAAGGGCTTGCAGTTCCTCCAGAGCATCGTGCTCTTTCCCTGTAAATTCTTCCACCCTGGCTTCTCCCTGTGCTGCCCAGTCTGACACCTGGAGTCATCACTTCCACCTCTCACCTGCCTCTCTTTCACAGCTAACCACACTACCTCTTGAACATTCCTTGCTTCCGCTTCCACCCTCTTCTCTTCACCCCTCCCATGTATTAGTCATCTGGGCTCTTTCTTGCCTGATTCCTCCACATCTCTTAACTGCTCTGCCTGTCCCCAGTCAGACCTCCTGCAATTTATTGGGCCTGTCTGGTGCCCAGGTGCTTCTGAAATCCTGAGCTCCTGACTGAAGACCCTTGTCAGTTAATCATTACCCTGGAGATAACTCCACATTCCTTCTCCAACCCCAGCCCATTTATGATGGGACCCTCTGCCATCACCATCCCCCCACCCGTTACCTGTTTCACTCTCTGCCCTACACTAAGGGGATTGCTTGTGTTCTTTGGATGATTCAATAAACAACAAGTGGGCTGGAGAAATGGCTTGGCAGTTAAGGGACTTGCCTGCAAAGCCCCCAGGACCCACATAAAGCCAAATGCACAAGGTGGCACATGTATCTGGAGTTTCTTTGCAGTGGCTGGAGGCCCTGACACACCCATTCTCTCCCCCATTCCATCCCACACATTCTCATTCTACTGCCTTTTCTCTCTCTCTCTCATTCTCTCTCAAGTAAGAAATGAAATACTTTAAAACTCAAATAAGCTTTCGTGCTCACTAGGAGTGACACAAGTGCCCCTTCATCATTCCAATCACCTATTATTTTTCTAAAATCTGGCTATTTATTTAAAAAGTTGTTATTATTTATTTGAGAGGGTGGGGGAATGGTCACACCAGGGCCTCCAGTCACTGCAAATCAATTCCAGAAAGATTTGCCACATTGTGCATCTGGCTTCTGTGGGTCCTGGGGAATCAAACCTGGGTCCTTCGGCTTTGTAGGCAAGCACCTTAAGAGCTAATCCATCTCTCTGCAGCCCCCAATCATTTATTGGTGGTTCACAGGGAGGCAACAGTAACTCAGTAAGGTTTAAATCCAGGTTCAAAAGCAGCCTGCCTGGCTCTGGAACCCCAGATCTTCCCCAGCACACCCAGGGGGACTGATGGGCTGCACAGTGTGGCTGACATACCTCTCCTCCAGGGCGCTCCTTCGTTCAGGTCAAGGGTCAGCTCCTTGGAAGGCTGTGCTTCATATCAGCTCTCCGACTCACCTGCTAACCTTCATTTACCATTTCTTTTGCCGGAAGATGCCACCATGTATAGAGAGCATCTGCTATGTTCTGTTTTGGTTTCATTTTGGATTTTTTGAGACAGGATCTCACACTGTAGTCCAGGCTGGCCTGGAAATTACTCAGTAGTCCAGGCTGTCCTTTAAACTCATAGCATTTCAGATTCCTCAGATTCCAAAGTTCTGGTGTTAAAAGCTTGTACCACCATGCCTATCTAGAATGCATCCTTGACTTAATATTTTCTTGGCCAGTAAAAAACAATAGCAACAACAACAACAAAAATTTACCACTATATCAATTAGAAAAAGCAAAGCCCAGATCTGACCCGACACATCTGCCACTCATACACATGACAACTATGCAAACAACTAAATGCTGTATTCAGTCTTTTTTATTTTTATTTATTTATTTATTTATTTATTTGCAAGCATATAAAGAGTATGAGCATTCCAGGACCTCTTGCCCCTGCCAATAAGCTGGAGATGTATGCACCGTGTTGTGCATCTGGCTTTAAGTAGGTACTGAGGGGTTGAGCCCAGGCTATCAGGTTTTGTGAGCAAATACCTTTAAGTACTGAGCTCTCTCTCCAGCCCTTGTGCTCAGTCTTTACTCTCTTGTCTACATTGGTCCATTTCCACTAGGCAAAGCTACTCCAGGTATGTTATGCCTCTCTGATACAGCCAATGTCTGATGGAAAGTCAATGGATAAAATGTAAGTGGATGCAAGGTAAGTAGTGGAAAAGTAGCTAGTAATTTGGGAGTGTATACAAAGTACCAGGCATTTGAATAAGCGTTTGTCATGGATTATCTTCTCGGTTTGTTTTATGTTGGTGGTGGTAGAATTTTTTGGTTTGGTTTGAAAACAGCCTGGTGTTGCCCCATCTCTGTCTCCCAGTCTGCCCATGGGCATCTCTAGCTCAGACCCTTCCTTTGGGCTCTACACCTGTTGGTTGGCACCTTCATGTCTTCCGCCACCCCCGCTGCAGAGCCTGCAGCCTCCTCCAGACAAAAGTGGGTGGCCTCCTTCTCTTTCTGGCCGAGTAGATAGGACTTTAGGGGTACACCCCACACCCAGCAGGGGGTATCTTTTGAAATTGTTCACAACAAATAATTAGGAGATAGTTTTCTTATCTTTTTCCAGAAGTCAAGGCAAAAACTCAGAAGTCAAGCAATTTACTTGTCTCATAGCTAGAGTGACTCAGAACTGGAATTTTAAATGAGTGTGGCTGACATCAGAATGTGAGGATCTTTTCATACTTTTTCTCTTTAGTGTGTGTGTATTATATGTAGTGTGTGTGTGTGTGTGTGTGTGTGTGTGTGTGTGTGTGTGTGTATGTACATATGCATGCCTGTTAATAAAGCTCCGAGGTGTGGAGATGCTGGAAGCGAATATTGGGCGCCCTTTCTCTATCACTCATTTGTGAATGTCTTTGAAACTGTCTGAACTTGGAGCTGTGGTTTGTGTGAGCCACAGGGACTCTCTAATCTCTGTTTCCCACAGGATTGGGACTATATAACTATGTGCCATGTGTAGCTGTTTACAGATGTCCTGTGATCAAATGAGGCAGTCTCAGGCCCTCATATTTACAGCAAGCACTCTGACCCACTGGGCCATCCCAGCCCAAAACCTGAGCTTTAACGTGAGGCTGCCTTTATGAAGAATAAAACTTCTTTACCACTCATTAGAAATGATAGTTAGGGGCTGGAGAGACATCTTAGTGGTTTAGATGGTTGCCTGCAAAGACTAAGGACCCAGGTTCAATTCCCCAGTATCCATATAAGAAGCCAGATGCACAAAATGACACATGAATCTGGAGTTTATTTGCACTGGTCATAGGCCCTGGGGCACCAATTCTCTCTCTCTCTCTCTCTCTCTCTTTTAAATAAATAAACAAAGAATTTTTAAAAAAAAGAAATTATAGTAATTGGGCTTGGTGGCACACACTGTGATCCCAGTCCATTGAAGGCTGAGGCAGGAGAATCACTGTGAACCTAAAACCAGTCTGGGTGACATAGTGAGATTCTATCTCAAAAAAAAAAATAAATAAAAAGCCAAAGAAATAATAGGTCTTTACTTTCTTGCCCTATGTGCCCAGGCCAATCCCAGCAATATCATTGTGCTTTGTTTGGCCAGTATGTGTCTTTGAAAAAAATCACATGAAAATTTCCCAGCGATTCAGCACAGCCTGACCTATGGCAAGCAGTAGGATCAGAGCCTCCTTTGATCTGGATACCACAGTCCCGACCTATTTTAACAGTTCAGAAACAATTGTTAGTACTTAGCGACCATAAAGTCCACCTTAATGTCTAAGACTTTCTTGTAAAAACTGAGCCAGGGCAGGTGTGGTGGCTCACACCAAAAATCCCAGCACACAAAAAGCTGAGATAGGAGAATCAGAGTGCTTGAGGCTAGCCTGGGCTACATAGTGAGTCCCCAGCCAGCATGGACTACATGTATACATACACAAATTAAGCCTATAGCCCAAATCACATACAAAAATGAACTCAAAATGAACTATGAGCATAGATGTAAAATCACACAAATCTCTAAAAGAAAACAAGAGAAAAATCTGTCACTTCATATTAGACAAAATTTTTGTCTTTACTTATTTACTTTTAAGACAGGTTTGCTCCAAGTAGCCCAGGCTAGCCTAGAGCTCATGATCCTTCTGCCTTCTGACTACTAGGATGATAGCCATGTGTTACTACACCCAACTAGACAAATATTTCTTAAAATATCACCAGAAACATCACACATAAAAGAAGACATTGGTAAGCTCAACTTCAAAATCAAACACTTACATTCCTAAAATGACAGAGTTAAAAAAAAAAATGCAAAGATAAGCACACGACAAAGAATAAGGAATATTAACAACACATGAAATAGATAGGGAAGAAGTCATCAGTGGAGATAAATACCAGTGGACACCACAAGCCTTAAGTTGGACCAACCAGGCCAAATAAGCCAATGGGTACAATAGTGGCATGTCTGTTACATGGGGAAAATCAACCACTCTCTAATTAGACTGGAGGCCTCCTCCATGAGAGGGAATATATGCCTGATACTGAAAACCTATGACAGGGGAAGTCATGAGCCCTAGGGGTGTCACACCTGCTGGTATTTGACTAAAAGCATATATTATGCTTACCAAACTTCTCTGTAAGCACTTTTCTTAACCTTCATACCCAAATGTTATTGCTACTCTCACTTTTGGTTAGAGAAGCTTCTCTTTTCAGATGGTGGTAACCTCTGCAATGAATCAGAAGATACCCTAGTGCTGAGAAGAAGTGACAGAGGAGTGTTCAGCCCTAAAAAATCTCCATCATATTTTCTAAGGCTCAGGGTCCATTGTGGAAGAGGTGGTGGGAAGAATGTAAGAGCCAAAGAAAGGATAGGACTCCTTACAAAGCACTCTTCCAGATACAAAATGGCCTGAATATCCATAACCTCAAAGTGCTTCACACTACCTACACAAGAAGAGTATACTAGGAGGAAAAGATGATGACATCAAAATAAAAGAGAGACTGATAAAGAAGAGGAGGGGATATGTGAAGAGTGGAGTTGTGAAGGAGAAAGTGAGGTGGGAGGGAATTATGGTTTATTTTCTATAATTATGAAAGATATTGATAATAAAAAGAGAGAGAGAAACCATTCTGAGCAAGTGGAGCACATGTACAACAATGCTGTCCACTTACTTCCACGTGCATGCCGTGGCATATGCTTGCGTGCACAAACACATGCAAGATAAATCTTAAAAGAATAAGATAACAAACAACTGAGAAAGACAGCTGATGTCAACTCTGGCCTCCACACACGCACAAGCACACACATGTGTCTACACCCACATCAACATGCACACACACACACCACACACATACACATGTAAGTACAAGACATGTCTTCTTAAAAAACAGCCATGTAAGCTGGGTATGGTGGCACATGCCTTTAATCCCAGCTCTTGGAAGACAGAGGCAGGAGAATTGCTGAGAGTTCAAGGCCACCCTGAAACGACATAGTCAGCTTTAGCTAGAGCGAGACCCTACCTTTAAAAAACAACAACAAAAGAAAAAAAACAACAAACAGCCATGCAATAGTGGTTAGAAGTGCTTGCTTATAAAGCCTGATGGCCCACATCTGAGTCCCCAACACAGGAAAAGCCTGGTGCACAATTTGGTGCTGGTGTCTGGAGTTCATTTGTTGCAGCAAGAGAGTCTGAAGTACCCATTCTCTCTTTCTTTCCCTCTCTCTTCTTTCTTTCTCTTCTCTAAAATAACTAAATAAAAATACTTTGAAGTAAAAACAGCCATTCAAATTGAGTAATAAGGAAACATATAACCCAATAAAAATCTGAAAAGACACTGCTTCAAGACAAATCTATGCACACATAAGCACAGGCCAGGTGCACACCACCATTCGTCTGGTAGAACAGTTGTCAATAGTAAATCTTCCAGTTTAATGACCACCTTGTTTCTGAACTGTTTGCTGCACCATATAAGAATCTTTTTTTTTTACTGAAATATATTTGCCATACACTAGTTTTTTGAAAATTTTTATGAGATTTAGGAAAGTGTGTGTCATATAATAAAACTACAGTCCAGGTTCAGAAGTCTTCCACACCTCAAAAACACTTCCTAACCCCAGTGCCTGGCAGTCACTGAACTGTGTTCTATCCTTACAATCTTGGCCCTTCCAGAATCTCATGTAAATGGACCCAATGTAATGTGCCCTCTTTCTGTCTGGTTCCTTGGCTTAGTGAATGCATTTGAAGTTAGCCCATGTTTCTGCAGGCAGGGGCAGAGTATTCTATTGCAGGGATGTCCTACAGACTGTCTACCCATTCATCACTTTGAGGGCATGTGTGCTCTTCTTATGTGTAGATGGTTATAAGTAAGAGCCATTATAAACATTTAGCTTCAGGTTTTTGATTTTCTTTAAAAAATATTTTATTTATTTATTTATTTATGAGGCAAAGAGAGAGGGAGAGAAAGAGAGAGAAAGAATGGCACTCCAGGGCCTCTAGCCACTGCAAACAAACTCCAGATACACGCACCACCTTGTGCATCTGGCTTATGTGGGTTCTGGGGAATAGCACCTGGGTCCTTAGGCTTCGCAGGCATGCCCCTTAACTTCTACGTCATCTCTCCAGCCCATAGTTGCAGGTTCTTGTGAGAACATAAACTTTTATTTCCCTGGAAAACAGAAGTAGGATATCTGTGCCTCCCGGTGAGCATAAGTTTAACAAATGGCAGTTTAGGAGATTACGACATGGTTTCCAAATTTGCTAAACCTGATTGTACTCCCCCAGCAAGGAAAGCTTGGAAGTATTTCTTAGCATTTTCAGTCCTTCTGACAAGAGAATATTGGTATCGGGGTGGTTTGATTTGTATTACCCTGGTGAAGAAGAGGTGTGCCCATAAGGATTATGCTATACTTAAATTGACTCTGCTGTGCTGGGGATGGGGCTCAGTAGCATTCATGAGATCTCTGGTTTGATCTTTGGCACCACAAAACAAATTGAAAAAATTACTAAAAATAAATGACTCCAGCCAAAACTATCAACATCATAGAATACAAAGGAAGGTGTGAGGTGTAAACATTCCATACTAAAGGAGATCTGAAGACCAGACATTGGGTAGAGGGTATGTGCTAAGCAGTCCATTTCTGAGTCAAATTAAATCTATTATAGGGTGCTGGTGACAATTAGAATAATGTATTTAGCACCCAAAAAAAGCCATGTTATGTGCAACTTACTCTGAAATACCTTCAGAAAGAAATGCTACTTACCATTAAAATCAAACTCTTATTGTGGAAGTCATTATGGTGTCAAAAATCATTTCAGAATAAAGATCTATTTTTCAATGTAGCCCTGTAAGCCTGTCACAGTAAATGTACCACTAACACTGGGAGCAGTGTTTAATTACAGGAGGTGAAGAGTGAAAAAAAATAGAAAAATGTGGTTTTTCCAAGCCCTGTGAAAACCCTCTATAGGCTGGATCCTTATGAAAATGTCAGCTCTAAATATCACTTGACAGATGTTTTTCCCAAGCTTTTTATTGGGACAGACATGGAGCCTACTCCCCCTTCAGATGGCTTTTTCTAAGGTGGGGTACGGCCCCTGCAGACATATGCCTGCCAATCACTTGCAACACAGCAATCTCTACTTCTTCCATTCTCGTTTCTTCTGCTGAACTGGGCCCAGTCCTCTCTGTGAACTGTCAGTGATCCTATCACTTGGTGACTCAGGTGGACCAGATTTCCTGCTTTCCCTCACTCACTGAATGCTCATATTTAGGGATGTAAGAAGTGCATAATGCATAAGGAAAAATAAGAAAAAAATGGCCTCAGGTCCTGGACTTCCATCATATATATGCTGGTAATAGAGGAAGAGGGATACAGTTGCTCAAGGCTTAAGGATAGTGATAAATTCCACTATTTTTTTAAATTTTTTGCTACTTTTTATTTATTTATTTGAGAGCAACAGACACAGAGAGAAAGAGGCAGAGAGAAAGAGAGAGAGAGACAGAGAGAATGGGAGTAAGCTGGGCATGGTGGCGCATGCCTTTAACCCCAGCATTCGGGACACAAAGGTAGGAGGATCACTGTGAGTTCGAGGCCACCCTGAGACTACATAGTAAATTCCAGGTCAGCCTAAGCCAGAGTGAGACCCTACCTTGAAAAACCAAAAAAAAAAATAAAATAAATAAAATAAAAGAGAGAGAGAATGAGAGTGCCAGGGCCTCCAGCTACCGCAAATGAACTCCAGATGCATATGCCCCCTTGTGCATCTGGCTAATGTGGGTCCTGGGGAATAGAGCCTCGAACTGGGGTCCTTAGGCTTCACAGGCAAGTGCTTAACTGCTAAGCCTTCTCTCCAGCCCCCACTATATTTTTTTTGTTATTGGTGTTGTTTTTTCTTCAAGGTAGGGTCTTACTCTAACCCAGGCTGACCTGGAATTCACTAAATAGTCTCACTTGAACTCACAGTGATCCTCCTACCTCGGCCTCCCAAGTGCTGGAACTAAGGCATGCACCACCATGCTGGGCAAATTTCCATGTTCATAGCAATCACAAATCCTAGAGGACTGGACAGCACATATATTAATGAGCACATCATGTAGATCAATATGGATTGCATGTGTGTCCTCCAAATGATGACTCAGAGATTCAGGTTTATTGTCATGTTCAGTGTGTGTCCTGCGCAGTGAACACTGCTGAGCAGAGGAGGTGCTGATGCATGGAGATACATGTGAGGTACCACAGTGGTCTACACCTCTTAGGCCCTCCCTGTCATACATTGTCACATAGACAGTCCTCCATCAAGAGGGAGCCTAGGAGACCAGAGATGTGGGGATGTGACTCAGTGAAAACTTGCACTTAGCATGCATAAAACTCTGAGTTAAATCACAGCACCACCAAAATAAAAAGAAAAATCTGGAAGGACCTGCATTCCCATTTCTTGAATAGTCATAGCCCATTACATGTACTTCAAGCAATAAACATGATGGACAGGAGCTGCCTCCACCCATAACTTCTGAGGCTGGGTTATAAGGGACAGTATGGATTCTACCTGGCCCATTCCTTCTCCTCTGAGTCAGTGATCATCACTGAGCAGCTACCAAGATCAATTAGACTTTAAACCTGCCAGTGGAGGCCCTAGCCATGATGGAATAGAGACAGACATCCCACTAAACCTTGTGAATGCCTGGTCTGCAAAGAATAAAAGCTAGAAATAGTTATTGCTTTAAGTCACTGAGTTTTGAGTTACTTGATATACATCAGTACCTAACTAAGACACTAGCCATCTTGCTAGTCTTTTCTACAGACCTGTAGCCTTTCTGCATCAGTTACTCCTTAGGAGTCATAGGCTCCCAGCTGGGAGGACAGTGGGCATTACCATCATCGTCAATCATTGAATCTGTCAGGCTCCCATCAAGAAACACAAAGGATAGTCTGACAGGAGGAAGTTGCGGAATGTTTTTGAAAGTGGTTGGAGATAAGAATTGGGGAATTTATTACTGACAGACCCCTGGGATTAGCAACAATAAAAAGGCACTATGGCCTAGGCTGGATGGGCAGGGTAGGAAGTGGCTACCAGATTTGTCAGAAGCTGTGAGTACAGGGAAAATAATAGCTGAAAAGATAACATGATGTTTCAAAACCACACTGAATCCAAGCCAAGGCAAGGCAGGGGGTAAATATTCGCGTCAGTTACAGTGATACTGCTGAGACAAGATACCTGACAGAAACAACTTAAAGGAGGAAGGATCTACCTCAACTTCTTGCCTGTAGTCACTCATCTAATGATGCATGCTGAGGTAGAACATCACCGCAGGGAGTATGTAGGGGCAAACAGAGATAACAAGGGACAAAAAGTATCCATCAAGACCCACCCCCGGTCATCCATTTATGCCAGCCAGGTCTCAGTCCTCATAGTCCATTCAGCTACGAATTCATCGGTAGATGAAATCACTCATGATTAGCATCCTGGTGATCCACTCATCTGTCAGTTGGATTACCAGCTGGAAAGTCTTCAAAACCTGAGTATTTGGTGTACATTCCATATCCAAACAACAACAATAATCAAACCCCCTCTCTCCTCACTCTCTTCCTCTTGATAGTTCCTGCTGTTTGACCTAAACAGGAAAGTAAAGGCCATGGGAGCCTGAGAGATACATTCCATAAGGAACAACCAGGGGACAGAGCAGTTATACAAAGAGGAGGAGGAGATTCAGAGGTGGAAATGCACATTCACCACCAGTGTCATCACCACCAGCATTATCTTCCCACTGCCATCATTATCACCATAATCATCACCACCACCTTCACTGCTATCACCACTGCTATCATTTTCAGCTTCATTGCCATCATTACCATCAGCATTACCTTCACCACAAGCATCACTACCATCAGTGCCATCATCATCATTATCATCAGCAGCAGCAGTGACATGATTTTATACTACCTCAAATGTGCATACTCTTGGGCTGGAGAGATTGCTTATTGGTTAAGGTGTTTGCCTGCAAAGCCAAAGGATCCCAGTTCAATTCTCCAGGACCCACGTAAACCAGATGCACAAGGGGGCACGTGTATCTGGAGTTTGTTTGCAGTGGCTGGAGGCCCTGACATTCCAATTCTCTCTCTTTCTCTCTCAAATAAAGAAAATATAAACCATAATAAAAAGGTGCATACTCTTGAATTTACAGAATAATTCCTCGTGCTTGTATCTCTTAGATCATCTCCATGAATTCTCTCTTTCAGAACCTCCTGCATCTAACCAAGATCTTGGTAGAGGACTGGAATTTCAAAGGATCCCGCCAATGTCTTACAAATGTGCATACTCTTGAATTTACAGAATAATTCCTCATACTTATATCTTCTAGGTCATCTCCATGAGTTCTCTCTTTCAGAATCTCCTGTGTCTAACCAGGGCCTTGGTAGAGGACTGGAATTTGGTAGGATCTCACCAATGTCTTACAGCACCTACTCTAACCAAAGCTCCAAGCTAGAAACAAGAGGAGAGAAAATCAAATTCCAACACAACTATGTTCCACATCAAAAGCAAGATACAAAGTGGTAGGTGGTTTCAATCAGAGAGCAGACTCCTAGAGGGTGTGGTAGCCATGGTTGACCTTGGGTGAGGGTAGATCTCAGCAGGCCCTCAGGGGAGAGCTCTTTCTGTGTCCAGGGAATCATATGAGTAAAGGTTTGCGGGTAAGGAAGCACTACGTTCCCAAGACAGATCTTTCCATTTTATTGGTGAGTAGGACTCAGCAGGGGAAGATGTTAGTCACAGAGTTGAAGAAATGCAATGCCATATTGCAAAAAGCCTTGGAAGGCAGAGGAGGCACTTGTACCCAGCACACAGAGTGAGGAAAAGGTCACCAACACTTGGTAAGCACAGGAAGAAAGTACACTGCCTGCTCTCAGGAATGTCAAGTTTACAGCAAAGGGTGTGCTGGATGGAGTGATCACATGCACGCCAAGTGGGAACATTATTTTCAGAAATAAGAATCCCCATGCAACCTTGGGGTGGAGAGAAAAAAGTCAGCAAGCCGGGCGTGGTGGCACTCGCCTTTAGTCCCAGCACTAGGGAGGCAGAGGTAGGAGGATTGCCATGAGTTCAAGGTCACCCTGAGACTACATAGTGAACTCCAGATCAGCATGAGCTACAGTGAGACCCTACCTTGAAAAAAAAGAAAAGAAAAAGTCAGCAAAACTGATGTGGCAACATGCTGACATAATGGGAAATAAAAACTATGAAAACTGTCTCTACCCTCTGTGAGTCCCTGCCTGCCATGGGCCGGGGTCTGCTCAGCAATCACAAGTACATACAGTGACTCTGTGCCAGGCACTGCTCTGCAGGCCCGGAAGTGTGATGGATAAAGTTCCATCACAGAAGGGAGTATGAGCGGAGAACGCAGGGCTGGAAGCTGCCTCGGCGGCTGTCTCCTGCCTGGAATTCCTCCCTCTTGTCTTCTTTGCCTGGCAGACTCCTACTCAACCTTCAAACCACCCAACTTCCCAACTACGTAAATACTCGTCAAGAGACAACTAGGATTTCAGGGGGTAAGAAAAACTTTCAAACTTTATAGCTTGTGAAAGCCCCTTGGCAGTTTCACTAAAGCTACGAGGTCAAACCTTCAGCAATGTCACACTGTCACATCAAAAACACAATCATTTGTCTTTTTTAAGTTCAGCGTACATCCTGCCAGTTTGTTAAATAAGGGACCCACCTACAGCCACCCTCCTCATCCTCACCATAATGGACTGTGGGTGGGGGGTTGTTATTCATAAGAGGCCCCTGAATATAGGCCTGAGGCTCTCTGGGCAGCCATTGTCCCAGTCCTCAGTTCTGACTCACTGGTCTAAGGCAGCAGGTGTGTGGAGTCCAGAGACATGAAGAGTCAGGGTGACCCCAAAGATCATGCTGACTTACACGGGAACTGAGGTTTTTCTCTGAGCCCCAAGCCTTGAACAAATACCAAAGCCAGCAGATTACCTTTGGGGGAGGAACAGTGGAGGTCAGCTGTGGGTTCCACAGAGAGCGGAGCAGCGAAGGGCATAGAAAGCTCTTGGTGCCCTGCAAGCCTTTTGTTGCTGCTGTGTTTTGTCTGGAGCTCAAATCAGCTTCACATGGTTAGCAAGAGCACTCGCAAGACTGCAGAGACAAGAGCTGTAGGACAATATGAGAAGGGAGGGTCTTTCAGCTGGTGGGCAAACCTGTGGCGGTGTGGGTACCAACTAGCAGACAAGTAGTGGTGGCCTATCTGGACTATCCTGGTCCCTAGCAGTGGGCAAAAAATAAATGAACTAAATATATATAATAATAAATATTTATTCGCTGCCTAGTCTGTTTCTAACAGTTACTACAGTGGAAATATCCCTGGTCTCTGGAAACTTCCATGCTAGAGGCAGGAGGCAGAGAAGATGCAAAAGTAGAAACTAAAGATTAGAGTCATAGCATGTGGGTGAGCAAGGCCATGGGATGAGGTGGCCAGGAGCAGGATTGCTTCTTCTCCAGGCCTCAGGCCTCATGACCCTTCTGCACCTTAAGAACATGCTTATGGAAGCTGCTGTTGGACAAAAAAAGGTGGGGGGAACCAGCTGTCCCACTTCCTTCTCAATCATGACTTGAGGTGGCAAGGTATCATAAATTACCCTCTTCCCCTCACAAATACCCAATTGTGTTGTTTTGTAAACAAATCTCCATGAGACAGACAAAATTACTGTGAATGAAGAGGACCAGGGAATGGTAACTTGGCACAGTTCCTGCAGTCCTTTATCCACAAGGGACATGTTCCAAGACTGCTGAAGAATGCCTGAAACCTCAGATCCTTCCAAACTCTGTATGCCCTGTGTTTTTCTAGATACAGATGGCTATAATAAAGTTTAATTTGTGAAGCAGGTGTAACAAGATAGCAACAGCAATAATAGAATAATCATGACACACTGTGATACACTTTAATTAACTTACTATGACTTATTTTTAGAATTTCATATTGAATATTTTGATAGAATGGGGAGACATTGATGTCACAGGAATCAAGACTGTGGACAAGGCTGCACTTCTTAGACTATTCAGGCTCCAAAGGGGCTTCCAGCTCTTCTGCAGCCCATGGCAGCATCGTGCTTAGCCTAGGTGAGCATCAGGAAAAAGACATGGCACTGGTGGGACCCCTTAAGGAAGGAGCAGAGGACTCAAGCAAGTGTATCCAAACAGAGATGATGTGAGATGGAAGGTTCCAGAAGTAAAAGTAAAGGAAATAGGATGCGTGAGGATCTGTGACTCCCTGGGCAGGCATCTAGCTGCACTTTAAAATCTATGGTTCTCGGTCCTATGGCTGTCAGAGGGACATCTTGATGGCTTCCTGCAGACTGTCCATGGCCAGGCACTCAAGAGCAAGAACCACAGGAGAAGCCAACTGGAGAAGGCTCCTGCCAGATCTCCCTGCTCCAAGCTCTCCCACTCACCCATGCCCCACCAGAAGTATGTAGAAAGTTCAGTGAGTCTCTCCACACCAGCCCGTCTAGCCCCTCACCTGCCCTCCTAGCCTGATATTCAGCCTCTAATCACCAGCCTCTGGCCATCTCTCTGACCCTCAGTCCACACAAAGCCCTTAAAGTCTATCTCCATCACAAGCCCTGAGGTGGCCTTGAAGACCATCCTCAATCTGTTCCCTTGTCTGTGACATGGAAATGGGCTGTTAGGGTCTCTGTGAAATGCAAATGGAAACAAAGTTAGAACTCAGCTTAATGCTTGGAGCATAGCATGTGCTCACAAGTATCGGGCTGCTGCAAGTTCACCTGGTTCACAAGCTGCCACCATCTCTACAGCTGAGTCTTCACCTTCAGAACTCAACTTCCTGCGACTTGCAACTGGGACTAGGTGTCTCCCTCTGGCTCTCATGGGTCTCTGTCCACCCCTCGATGCCAGCACTTTCCTGAAGAGAATCGATCTGTCTATACACATGTGATCCCCTGCAAAGACAAGGAAGCCTCAGAAGAAGACGTGAGTCTCATCCATCTTAGTTTGAGCGCATCAGCATCATGGGATGCACTAGTTGTTTTGAATGATGAGGAAAGATCAGGGCTGGAGAGATGGCCCAGAAGTTAAAGAAGCTTGCTTACAAAGTCTGTTTGCCCTAGTTCAATTCCCTCACATAAGGCCAGATTCAAAATTCAAAATAAGTGGCATAAGTATCTGGCCTACACAGATACACACACACACACACACAGAGAGAGAGAGAGAGAGAGAGAGAGAGAAGAGAGAGGGGGGGGGGAAATAAATGGATATTTTTAAAAGAAGAAAAGATGGCTGGGGTGGGGGGATGGTTCAGCAGTTAACAGCTCTTGCTTGCAAACTTGCCAGCCTGGGTTCAATTTCTCAGTACCCACATAAAGCCAGATGCATAAAGTGGCACATGTGTCGGCAGTTTGCGTGCAGTGGCAAGAGGCCCTGGCATGCTCATTCTTCCACTCCCCTCTCTCCCTCTGTCTTCCTCTTTCTGTTACTAACAAATAAATTAAAATATTCTTAAAAGTAAAGAAAAAGAGAGAGGGAGGGAGAGAGAACTCTTGCAACTCTCTCTCCATTTCCTGTTTATACTCATCCTATGCCTTACTGGTAAACGTTTCACACATAAATACATATATAGAAAAAATAAAATGTCATATCCACTCTATCACAAAAAAAATAATTGTATGTCCTCAACCACGGCGTATTATCACACATAAAAGTAAGCTTGAATATATCATTGAGCTGACATATGCCTAATTATGTATATGTGATATGCAACTGCTATGACAATAGTGGCTCTTATTTATTAAACACCTTCTGTGTGGCCCGTTACTGAACACTATGACCCCACACTGAATCAAGGCCTGAGAACTGTGAGTCACATGAGATAACCCTATTCTCAATTGTCTGCGTTCTCATTCATGAGGAATGACATGTACATGAAGTTAACAAGTTCATCATTATGGTGCCAACAGCCCAAGCACAGGGCAGGGCTTTATCCACTAGGATAAGCATGCAGTTTGGGTTTGCTTTTAAATGCTGGTCTAAGGGTTCCCCAAACCCAAGTCAAGGCAACTGCCAACAGAGTCCCCATCCATGGCGGCCACAGAGCTAGGTCTTGAAGACCTGATAGAATTCTAAGTGGCTAGGGGAAAGTAACGGGGAAGATCATGAACGCTTGAGGAAGATGGTGTTCATGAGGTAGTCAGTGAGGGTTTGTGTGGTAAGAAATGAGAGTGAAATTATCATTTCCAGTCAGGAAGGTGACTGGCCTGCTGTAGAAAATCACCAAACTTGGAGACACCCCATGTCCTACTCCCCACGTCCCTAACCCATTCCATACGTGTTGATGTGTGAGTTTTGCTTGCAGTGCTAAGGCTGGATCCTAGGACTCGGCACGCGCTAGGAAAGCCCTCGACCACTGAGCTACTGCTTCAGCTCTTGGTAAGTGTTTTAAGCACCACAACATCATTTTTCTTAAGGAGAAATCAGTTTTGAACTGGAATTCCTTCCTGGAAGAAGTAGGGACTCTACTAGGCTCACAAGGTCAAGAACAGGAGTGCCAAGAGGCCCTGAAATATCCTAAGACCAGTCCACGGCAGGACAGGCATGGGAAACCTGGAAAGGAGGTGAGTCAAGGGCTTGGATAAGTGCTGGTGCTAGGGGAGCAAAGGGAACCAATGGGAGAGGTTAAACATTACAAAAGAGCTGCCATGACACTGGTACTTCAGGAAATGCAGAGGGAGGAGGCAAAGGGGAAGTTTTTATAATACTGAACTTAAGTTGGGTGCGGTGGCTCATGCCTGTATTCCTAGCACTCGGTAGTCTGAGGTAAGAGGATCACAAGTTTGAGACAAGTCTGAACTACATAGCCAAACTTTGTCTAAATAAATAAATAAGATTAATTAAAAGTTAATTAATTAATTAAACAGAAAAAAGAGCCAAGTAGGTCCAACGTATATTTAGTTAACCTACATTAATTTTTTTATACCTGTACATTCTCCTCTCTTTGTTTCATCTTCATTTGTTGAAGAAGCAATATGTCCTTCCACCAGCTGGATTTTGTCAGGGGCATCCTCATGATATCATTTAACATGTTCTGCCCCCTATACTTTCTGTCATCTGGGATTTAGACCCTTAGGATGCTACAATTTGCTTTTGACTGCTTGTCAAGAAAATGTGTGTTTCCTAATTCCTCTCATTAGTAGAAGCAAATATTTTGTCATATCTTTTTGTGTTGCTTAGATTGATGTACGGGATTAAAGACCATCTACCCACCCCATCCCCTTCAAACTTTCAATAAGCTCCATTTTATTGGTAGGAACATGCAAGCTATTACTTTTTTTCAAAAAATAAAATAAAATCTATTTTGACCTGTAGAAATTTCAAGTCTCAATACACAGTAGATCAAGACCTAGAAAATATAGTTTTCTCAGGTCTGGGGAAATGGCTCAGTATGCTTGCTGCTCAAGCATGAGAGCCTGAGACCACTTAAGTTTGATTCCCCAGCACCCATGCAAACAACTGGGCATGACCACACACTTCTGTAACCCCAGTTCTATGGGAATTAGAGACTGAAGAATTACTGAGGCTTGTAAAAAAAAATGGTAACCTCTGGCCAGGATCAGTGAGAAAGTGTCTTTAGAAAACACATTGATGTGTGATAGAGGAAGACACCTGCTGTTCATTTCTGGCCTCTGCATAGCCCACATGTAACCTGTGCATGCATGCACTCACACAAAGGACACACACATACCATACATATGGCACATGCAAAAAAGGGAGAAGACAGTATTTCTTAAATACAAAAATTATGCAATTGTTTCCGTGACAAAATATAATTGATTGTTCTAAAATGAAAGAAATGTTTAAAATGTGTTTCATTACTGAAAATGAAATAGTATGTATGCAATGTTTTGTTTTGTTCAAAAAAGTATTAATTGAAGGCTGGAAAGAGAACGCAGTGGTTAAAGCTACTTGCAAAGCCTGATGGTTTGGATTTGATTTCCTAGTACCCATGTGAAGCTAGATGCACAAAGTGGTTCATGCATCTGGAGATTTTGTAGTGGCAAGAGGTCCTGTGTACCATTCCCCCCCCCTGATAAATAATAACATAAAATAAAAATCTTTTAAAGGTATTAAATGATAACTTGAGAGGAAAGCAATGTTATAAACTGCACTTGCCTATGGACATTGACTGACACCTCTGAGAACCAGCTACTGCCAACAGAGCAGATGAGCAGGAAGTGCCTATAGTGACCTATGCTATAATGGGCCAGCTTTAGGATGCAGCTAGAAAAGTGGCAATAAACATGATATTACAAAAGAATATGGTCTAAAAATTAAAGAAAGACAAGGGTGAAATATCATTTATCCTCTAATGCTAATTCCCCCACCAACAGACTCTGAAGTAACTTTGAGTGTGAATTGCAGTCCAAGAAAATTACATATGTTCTTCTGGATCAGGCCAGTAGGAGCCCACGTGGTATTGCACTGGCTTCACATATGCCCAGTGTGCCCAGAAACTTCTTAAAATTTCCCTGAGCCATTGGCACCTATCTGCTCATCTCCACCCACTTCCAACAACCTACTTGCAATCACTCATGTCCTGTAGAAATCCTACAAAACAGAACCAAGGGCTAAATACCTTTTGTTTGAGAGAGAAAGAGGGAAAGAGGGGGGAGAGAGAGAGAGAGAATGGGCATGATGCCAGGGACTCTTTCCACTGCAAACAAGTCCCAGATGTATGCACCATCTTGTGCATCTGGCTTTACTTGGGTACTGGGGAATCAAACCTGGGTCCTTTAGCTTTGCAGGTAAATGCCTTAACTGCTAAGCCATCTCTCCAGCCCCTAAATAGCTTTTGAAAGTAATAACTCATCAGCTTATTATCAAAGAAATGCATCATTCTCTATAAAATACATGGGCTACATCAACATCCTAGGGGTAGGATGCATCCGATTCCCTGTACATATACAGAATTTTATTAAATAAATATTGTGATTCAGTAGATGAAAGTCTGGTCAGCTGGGAGCCTCCTTGGAGCTCTCTACCTGTATCCTGGAAGGAGGAAGAAGAGAAGACACAAAATGATGGTGAAACACAGAAGTGTAGATCTAAAAGAAATGACCCAAAATGCTAGTTCAGAGCAGTAGAATGTAGGCTCTCTTCCTCAGAATTACAGTTTAAGATTTCAAAAGAAACCTTCCTTCCTCAAGCTCCTAATACTAAACTTATTTATCAATGGATATTTTAAGACCAAAACAACATCTACCTGCAAGCTATCCTCACCCATTTCTGACCAAACTAGCATCTCACTATTCCTAATTCCTCTGCCCCTAAGCCCCAACCTCCAAAGCTGACATTTGACAAGTGCCAACCCACTTGGGCACAACAGTGTTAAGGCTTAACTAGAATGATCAGGTAGGAAGTTGGTCGCACTAGAACCTGGCCACGCAGCCTTCTGTGGTCAATTGCTGTCAAGAGGTCATGGGATCTGTCCAGAAGGGTCTTACGGTCTGGCACAGAAGGGCTCAGGATTTCCTATATAGTCTGCTTTAAAGCTGATACCAAGACCTTAGTCTTCTATGTCCTGTTCAAGAGGAACTCAGCAGAGGTCTGTGGGTCCAGAACTACATGCAAATGGTGCTTGTAAGAAAATCAGCTTTGTACCTCAAAAGGAGGCATTTGCAAGGAACACACTGGAAGAGAAGAGAGTGAGGTGCCCCAAGCTGAGAGAGGGAGCTGTGCAGATTAGGATCCTAGCACCTGCCCCTGATGGTCCTTTTGCGTCACTTGAGACATTCTGCAGATTATATAAAAACCCACAGTAACGCCATTGATGAAGGGATTTAAGCTGAGGCTCTGAATCCAGAGGTAGGGCAGAGAAGCGGGTTAGGGTTTCCCTTACAGGGCAGGCCAAAGTACAGGAGCCCTTCTGGCTGGTTCTAAGGGCCAGCTCCTGGCATCTCCTTGGACTTGCTCACACTGATTTATGCCTGTGCTTCTTTAATCCAAAAAGACAGCACTTGTCATTTCCAGAACACTTTGGGAAGCCTAGTTTGTTCCACATGGAGAAAGAAAGAGAAAGAGAGATGGAAAGATAGAGAGAGTCAAAGATAGATAGGTCAACGTGGAAGAGTTGGCATTTCTTTTTTTTAAGAGTTGGAATTTCTGAGTTTCTCATTTACATTCAGGACTATGAAGACGACAGGGCTATCAGCTCAAGTTCTGCATTAGTTTAAGAAGGCAGAGTTGCTTTCCACGGTGGGTGACAGGCAACTCGGGACTCGATATCTCCTAACCATGATTTAAGCAATCACACTGAAGAGAACTGACAAGTGTCTCAGCTGTGCCAGATCCCATCGTGGCCAGAGCTGGCAGGACCATGGCCCCGCGTAGACACACAGAAGACAACTCTCGCAGCTGGAAATGCAGAAGGTGGACATGTATAGCGAAGGTGGATGTGAAGCAGGAAGAATGAGGAGGATCTCGGGACCCTGGGGAGTTATCAGGAAGCATCAACAGAGCTCCAGCCCGCCAGTAACTCCCTTTCCTTAGGCTGAGCTGAGCGGAGAAGTCTGGCTAGGGAGTAACATGTACCCCAGTCCTTAGACTGTGGACTTATCCAAAGGTGATGGCATCACCACATTCTGGCTATACAATGGGACAGGCATGCAGTGGCTCCCCAGCACAGAAAACAACATTTTGTGCCAATGCCAAGTTCTTCACCACCAAGGAGACTGTTCTTGACCATCACAGCAGATAGGGGCCAAGGATGTGATTGCAGACTAGAAGAGACCCACTCACTGTTCCTCAATCTCAGGAGGACCCCAGAATCATGACCTCTCCTTTCCCTCTCTCACCATTACATATGCCTATCTTTCTGGAATATACCCTGGCAACCCCAGGAGGCCTGCATGACTCTTGATTATCCCACCTTCCTTTCTGCTGCTCCTGGCCCAAAACAATAGGAACTGGACAGCTCACAGAGGCTGTCTCCTCAAGTACCTCCAGACCAGACCCCAAAAGGCACCATCTCCTATCCCTTCCCATAATGAATCCCAGTGTTCCAAGGACAAAGTTTTCTAGTATCGAGAGCCACGCAGACCCGCTACTTTCAGAGCTGCTGTCCTTGCAGCTGTGAGATGCACCTGCGTGTAGTTCAATTTATGTTCTGTCACTTCAAAGTGACATTATCAAAGATCCCTTGTCTTTTACTCATTTGCAGGAAGGGCATATGGGATGATGATCCAGTGCAGGCCATTTCCCTGGACTCTCCCCAAAGCATCATTGAGGTGTCCCCTTAAGGACCTGATATCAAGGATCCTATCAAGAAAGAAGAGCAGGCTCCGAGGGAGTGTCCCCTATGGGAGTCAGCTGCAGAAGCTGAAACAGCCCCAGAACTGGGTCTGCCTTTTCAGCTTAAGGTGGCACTGGGCGTATGCCTGGATCTCCCTGGTTCAGGTTCTTAATGTTTAAGTCATTCCCCGTGGTTAACCATGACGCCCGGCTCATACTAAACTCTCAGGCTCCCTATTTCATGTCCTAAATGTTAATGTCTCTAGTTGTCCCCTAGCACAGAAGGGTGGGTGGGTCATGAAAAGGGCTGCTTAGAAGCATTTTCAGAATGTTTTGCATTCAAAGCATTTCCCACCACAGCCACCACCCTGCAAATAATTTGGGACTACTTCTTTGGAGTAAGTATGGAAAACACACTTCAGTATAGAAATTCCTTTCCCCAGAAGATACATCCTTATTGTGATTTGGAGAAGTCCAGGTGGCGATTTAGAGGACTGAGGGCTCCTTACCTTCCCACTGTAATGTCCTTAGGAAATGTTGCCAAACTGTCCCTAGACTTTCCATGCAAGAGCAGTGACAGAATAAATTGCCATTTTGTTTGGTTTTGTTTCCCATATACAAAACCTCCTGGGCCTTGGAACCCAAGCTGCTGGCATTTTAATGAATGTTAATGCTGGCTGACCCCCACCCTCCCCCAGCGACTTCTAGGAAGGGAGGTAAACGGGCAGCTGCGGACAAAGCCCTGTGTGAGTGTGGGCACCCTGGAAGAGCCAGCCCGCAGGGTGACTGGCTGGGCTCCCTCGGCTCGCCCCGCCCCACCCCCACGCTCCCAGTCAACGTGGAGGTTTCCAGTTCAAATAGGAATCTTTCTGAGGTAAGGAAGGAGGTCTCTTTCTAATAATTAAAATAAGTGCTTCTGGATAATCTGAATGGGCTCCAAGTCTTCACTTTCTCTTTGTCAAACGCATTTTTATTCTTAGATCTCTAATACCAGAAAAGATACATGGTAAAATACAGTCAAATGCCAGATTCTGGACTTGAAATCAACCTGATGAACCCCTCTCTTTGGGGTCAAGTCAGAGTCGCCCTTTCCCCTAGAGATACAGTGTTTCTTTTCCACTAAATTTCTATTCCCCCGCCCCAGTTTTCCCAGCTTAAGAATTTTATCCAGTTTAAACGATGGGGATTTAAATT
Source organism: Jaculus jaculus (assembly GCF_020740685.1). Lineage (NCBI taxonomy): Eukaryota > Metazoa > Chordata > Mammalia > Rodentia > Dipodidae > Jaculus > Jaculus jaculus. The sequence goes on from NC_059109.1 coordinate 104,616,150, forward strand.
GCTATTTTAGTGGAAGAGGCTTGATTAAAACCTGTGTCCTCATCAAATTATTGGACAGTGGTTCTTCGGCTCTGTTTACATTAGTGTCAACCTTAATTTAAATTCCGCATAACTATATTTGCCTCGCTAAATGCATTCGCCAGGAACACACCACAAATTACTTTGCATTATGAGCAGAGTCTCTTTGTCTATTGCAAAGTGTTTTGAAATTAGCACCATAAGTAACTAGCTGTAAGTGTCACTCGATCTCTTTAATGCCTCATTAATCAAGCCCCATGACAGCTGGTGTGATGTCCAGGCCCCTCACATATAAGATCAGTATCACTTGCCCCTTGCCTTTGACCACGGTCTTTTAAACTCAACTCATTATTCCGGAGTTTGCCCTCCCTACAGCGCTGCTCCTCCCTTGGAGGCCTCCCCACACGTGCAGCTGTATACAGATACCAAAAACTAGAGAGAAAACCCCAGCTATGCTCTTGTGGAAATTCATGAACTCAAGAGGAGGAAATGCCTTTAATGGAATAAGAGTCCTACCTGTTTATCAGAATTATCCACCACAATTCAACATGATTTTCAGATAGATCATTAAATACCCCATGGGGGGGGGTGGAATTCCCGGGCCTGAATTAGAGAAAAAAATGAATGTAATTATCCAAACAGACTACAATCTTCACTTTAGTATCAGCGTTTGTAAAGATGGCATGCCTGTAGTGCAAGCAATTAATCAGGAAAAAAAGAAAATTTTTAAATTTGTTCTTTATTTTGTAGTGTGAATTTTTCAGGTCTGAACATTAAATTTTAAAATGTATGTTTGCAAAAGAGCAAACCAACTTGTATAAGATTTATATGTGTTAAAGCCCTTTTTTAAAAATAAGGTTATCATTTCTCTCCATGTGTGCCTATTTAATTATAGCAAAGAGTTATATTTGACGGGATCTTTTATTTTTATTTTTTCATGTTACATCAAACATTTGCAAATCTTTCAGTAGAATTGTTGTTCAACTTCCCTTGTCTCTTTTCTTCTCTCACAAAGTCCAAATGTGTTCATGTATACACATTCGTTCACACACACACACACACACACACACACACACACACACACACCTTTGTAACCAAATGTAATAGTTACTGGCATTAAAATTTCTTTGTAGCTCTGCTGAATAATACCTGTGAACATTTTAGAGGATATCTTAAATATGTCATGAGTAGGTCATAAGTGTCAGTTTTCTGGCTGGGGAGCACTCAGGAGGCAGTGGAGGGGCACACGTGCTCCCGATGGTGGACAGGCTCACAGCTCAGCCTCACAGTGAGCAGAGATGAACAGGTGCCTGGCTACCATGTGAGGTCAGTTGGCCCTTGCAAAACAGTGTCTCAATGGGAGGCCTTTAGTTTCCTGGCCTTTCCTTCTGACCACCCAGCAGGAAAAATATATGGAGGAGGGTTTTTTTTTTTCCCCTCTAGTTTTATCAGTGAGGAAAACATATGCATGTGTGTACTTCCGGAGCACTGAAACTTTTCATTTCCTCAGGTGGGCTTTAGGCCATGAATATTCAATGTAGTCATGGCAAGCCATCAATTCGCTATGGTGTTAAACTCGTTGCCTTTTCACCTTATAAACCATTCAGGCTAACCAGCCTGATTACAATAGAATTAAGCACTGGAGTCTCACTCTCCAAACCAAGAAGTAACAAAAACCTCTGAGTCAAAACACACACATCCAGCAGTGTAAATGTGGCTCAGATTTTGACTTTTATATCAATTCAAAGATAAAAATAAAAATAACAGCTTCAATACATAGCCACACTATAGCTTACATCAAGTTTCTCTTGGAATCTTTAAAGTAGGCTCTGCTTTTAAGAGGATGAAATATGAGAGAACACATTAATTGTTTTTGATGGAATTTACTCTGATGAGAACTGTAATTTGCTGCGATTCCAAAAATACATTTAGGTCCCATCTCTAGTTCATCCATTTCCTAGCCTGATTCCAGATAATTCTATATAATTCTGGATGAAATAAATGTTGGAAAGAGAATCCAGAATGATTTTCAGAAGAGACAAACTGCTATGAAAAGGTTTTTAAAGGGACTGCTTCAAACTCTTCTCTCCTTTCAGCTGCCAAAGGAGTCTGTATACTTAAATTTAAACCTTTGCTTCAAAACCATCTTCTCTACACTCAATTTATACACTCCTTTTCCCCAAAAGGTAACATTTTGGCAAAAATTACCGACCCCTCAATATAACTGCCCCACAAAGATCCCATTTGATCCCATCTTGGATTTAAGAAAAAGAGAAAGCAAAGCAAAGCATGAACCAGATGTCAGGGACATGAGAGTCCCCTGTGCCCTCCCCCTCTGGTCTTCCATTTCCCTCCTTCCCCACCCCTTTTTGAATGAAAGGGAGTGTGTGTTGCGGGGTACAGGGAAGGCACCCCGAGATTTAAGGGGATAAGGGCAGCCTTACTTAGGAGCAAGGCTGCAGCTGTGTGGCTCTGTTCTTATCTGGCCAAGAGAGACAGGGACAACAAAGGACCCCAAAGAAGGGACAGTGGATGCATGGGAAAGCCACTACCCCAGCATTGTGGTGCCCTTCTGCTGAGCAAATAGTTCAAACTGTTCGTTCCCATCTCCTATTCTCTGCCGGTGCGTTGTTTGCGCCCTTGCATTTCATTCTGCCGGGAAGGTTGCTCGCTGGGCCCATAAGCAAACAGTCCAGCAAAGAGCCAGCCCTCCTCCTCTCTTCCCGGGAGAACTAGCATTTTTATTTCAGCTCCAAGCTGTCAAAGACCTGGAGAGTTGATGTCGGTGTCCTGAATTAATTGCTTTAAGCTGGAGCAAGCTCCATGGCTGCCAAATGTGCAGAAGATGTTTATTAATAACGTTTCTTCCAGGATTCTGGCTCTGAGCTGTGCCTGGGTGTTGGCCTTTCCCTGCTGTCACCCTCTCACCCCCCCCCCCCGCTTCCCTGAAGTGGGGGTGGTACTTTCAGTCATTGGGACAACATTTAGAATTGCCTCTGGTGAAAAAAAAAAAAATTCAACTTATATAACAGGGGGCACGTGAGAGGCAGGTTCATTCTGACTCAGAAGGAACTAAGCAGCAGAAGCCTCAGGTATCTCCTGAACGAGGCTGGTGGGCTCAGAGATCCCCAGGACCCTGCCAAGTGTCAGTCAGTACAGTTACCCAAGGAAGCAGGAGAAATGGAAATCAGCTCTCCTCTGTTTCCTCCCCTTGTCATCCTCCCCAAAGAAAATTCAGAGCAGTGGACAGACGACACGATGCATGGTGCATTTTGCTGAGGGGAGGGGGGAGAAGTCCTTTTAATAGAATGAAATAATAAACCAATTTATATACCGATATAAGACCAGGATCGTGAGTGCCATTGTGTAATTTTCCACTTGACTTTTCATTATCTACCTGAACAAAATCAATCTATATGTATGGGATCAACATACAATTCTAGAGATAAAAGCAGAAAATAAATGCACTTTGCATATCCCAGAGATAAAAGACACTGTGCCTGGAGCTCCCTTTTCTTTTCCAGGAGATGCATTTATTAAATAAATTGTTGTGTCAAGGAAAGAGCCAGACATCGTGGTGTATCTTGAGTGTTGACTCCCCTGCTGGAAATATCGATCCCACAAATGAATGGTGGTTAATAAGTACCCTGTAGACCATATCAGGTCTTCTGCCCTAGTTTGCCCAAAGTGCACTCTGGGTCAGTTTTCTCCTAACCAAATGCCTCCTCCCCCAAAAGACTTCCCCTATTAAGGTGGATTTAAGGCTAAGAGCTTCAAGGGCCTTTGGAATCCTCTCCATGGAGACAAAGCACACTGAAAAATCACATTATAATACAAACCCCCATGCAGCGAATGCCCAGCTAGTGAAGGACACTCGGCCTCCAAAGGGACAGGGAGGTGGCCTTGTGCTTTGAGACTGATATGGTATGCCCCAAGAAGGTAGGGTTTCATTCTCCAAATGTCCATCTTTACTTGAGAATTTGAAACCATGGTTAAGTGGAACTGTGTTGGCCAGGCCACGTCATAGAAATCACCACCACAGGTGTGGCATAAATACCCAAGGGGCAGTTGCGGGGTGGATGAGTGTGGCTGGGCCTGGTGGCCTGGCTGTTGGCATGCAGGGCTGGTTTGAGGCTCATTGGAGAGCACAGGTGTGCTCTGCCCTGCCTTGTCCTCCCTGGGTAGGCTCTCAGAGACTCTCTTCTACTCTGGTCCTTATTCACCTTTTGAATTAACTTCCATATTATCCAGGCCAACAAAGGACCTACAAAGTATGGGTAACCAACCACCTTTCACCCCAAGCAATCACTCTGAGCCTATGGACCTTTTCAGGTCATTGAAAAGGACTATTATCTTCAGTCAAATGATAGGTCTTAGGCCAAGGATTTGTAAAAGTGACTCACACATCATTGTGTTTCCCTCATAAGACTTAGGAACTCCAGGGGAGGTTGAAAGCCTACGGGGACATCCTCACTGCTACAAAGTCAGTTCTGTCCACAGGATAAATCAATGATTTTGTGTTTTAGATCTCTTCATCAACAAATTCTCATGACTGTTGATCTGTTCTTTTGCTCCAGTTCTGTAATCCTGGGTCTCCTGGATTCTCTTACTGTATGCATTGGTGCCCAGCGCAGCACTGCCTGTGAGCAGGACCACCACCTCTTTATGAACAAGTGTGGTGTGGTGGCATTCCTCAGTTTATATGCATTGAACACTGAGGAAAGCTTGCAGGGACATCTGACAACAGTGCCAAGCCTTTGGGGAACGTTATTATAGTAGTTAAAGTTCCACATGGGGAGAAACTTCGGTGCTTCCTCAGTCATGAGAGGCTTGTCGGAAACAGATCTTCCAATATCCTGCCAACTCATCTTTTTGCTCTGGTAGCTGTGAATAAGCAAGTCTAGAGAAAACATAAAATGGTAGCTAAGGGTACAGGGCACATGACTATAATCCCAGTATTCATAGGCCTGAAGCAAGAAGATGGAGAGTTTGAGGCCAGCCTGGGTTACAGAGTGAAACCTTATCTCAAAAAGAAAGAAAAAAAGTGGCTAAGAAATACTATGCAGCCAGGCATGGTGGCACACACCTTTATTCCCAGCACTTGGAAGACCAGGGTAGGAAGATTGCCATAAGATCAATGTGACCCTGAGGCTACATAGTAAATTCCAGGTCAGCCTGGGCTATAGCAAAACTCTAACTTGAAACACCAGACCGTATATTCTCAAATGCAGAAACTATATTCTCTGGTGCTAAAGTACCCACTTGTGAGCTCAAGGTAAATTTTATGCAGGTTTTAAGTATTAACTCAAAACTCATCTTAGAAATCCAGTACAATGACATGTGAGCCTCACCTAGCATAAAGAAGATCTTTTGGGGATTTTACACTCCTGATTTCCATGAGGGGGAATGTACTAGAACAAACAGTATTCTGGTCCCGATAGTGGAATCTTGCTCGTGTGGAAATAGTTTTGCTGAGTGACGCCACAGTCATCTTCTGGGGACAATGCACCATGCCTAAGCAGCATCTTGACAGAATTCAAGCTTATAAAATGAGTATTTACTGAACAGGAGCAACTGAATTTCCTTAAAATGAGTTATTGGTAGCCATGTTGTAGTTGAGAGGTCTTGATGTCATTTCCCAGGAGAGGAAAACTGAACACTGAGAAGGCCAATAAATATCCACGAGTAGCCGGGCGTGGTGGCACACTCCTTTAATCCCAACACTCAGGAGGCAGAGGTAGGAGGACTGCCACGCGTTCAAGATTACCTTGAGACTGCATAGTGAATTCTAGGTCAGCCTGAGCTACAGTGAGACTCTACCTCAAAAAAAAATAAATAAAATAAAATAAAAAAATGTGTGTGTGTGTGTTTGTGCGCACTCACGTGAGCATTTATTTAAATACCATGTGGCAGAATGTCCCTACTGACTTTGCTGTCTGTAGGGTTTTAAACACCAGATATTAGCAATTATAACCAAACTACAGAGCACACTTGTCTTCCAACAATTCCATATTCAAAGAAAGTATAAGCCTGGTTTCCTCAGTATCAAAGCCCCAGGAATGCCTTCATACCAGGCCTAGTGGAGAAGAGGAATAAGAGATACAGTTCACAGAGAATTGGAAGGTGAAAGGTATTTGGTTTACCCTTTCAGAAAACTAACAGGAATGCTTTCCAAAGATAGTTTTTATTGGTGGGTGGGAAGGAAGGATTCGATTGAAGTTGGTCAAACAAGGTCCTCCATCAAAAGTTGTTGCACACCCTCTACCACCATCCTCTCCACTCAGCGAGAGGAAAACCTCCCACATGGTATTGAATTGTCAACACAGATACTCATTCATGAGAGGAAGAGTTCTAGAAATGGAACTAGGAGAGACTATCAGTACATCATAAAGATACCTGCAACTCTCCTCAGGATTTAAATGCTCCGCAGATGGCTACAGAGCAAGACAGTATTTTAGTTTCTTTTTAAGACAACAAAATAAATTGCTGCTATTTATCCATGGGAACAGCTTGAAAGGTGAATTCAAATTTCGTTTTGATAACATACTGCCACTGTGGAGAAAAATTACTGGAGAATATTATTATAGAATGCAAAAGAGACTGGACATACTTAGAAAATTTATTCTAGTATTACAGTCTACACCAAGTTATTAACAATTACATATTGAAAATAAACAAAAACTCTCTAAAATTGAATCAACATTAGGTCCATAAAGTGTTATTTTCATCACATTTTATTACATTTCTCAGAATGTCTTTCTTGTTTAATAGTAAGTACTGTATACCCTGGTTTGGGTACACAGCTCAATAATAAATGTGCTTCCTATGCACAAAACCTAACTCCAAGCCTCAGCACTACAGAAACACAACACAAAACAAACACAACAAAGGTATCCTAATCCCATTTCTTCTGTCCTATTATTGAACATAAAAGCCCCTATCACCAAGAAGAGAACAGGTTTAAGGAAATATGTAAGCAACTGTTCTATTACGTAACTCAGGGAGTAGCAGTTTCATAGCAAGGCGCTTTAAAATAGCATTTAATAGACTTCCACAGCTGGCAGGTCAGTTACTCTTTTTTGCAGGGGACTCCAAGCTGCCACCTTGGCCACTGTTGATACACAGGGAGGATTTGTGAAAGTCTATTTAAATGCTTGAACTATCTTATGCCTTTTTTCCCCAGAAATTCTGAAAGATAGAGGAGAGGCATGGATTCAGAGGTCAACATAAGGTTTTAGTTCTCTGTTAAGCTGGGTGTGTTGGAGGGTGCTTTATAAGAAATCTTCATGCCTCTTCTCAAGCATCACCTAAAAGTTCAAAGAAGTATCTACATCTCAGCACAGGAAATATTTTGCTCCCCAACATCTAAACACCACTTACACTTTCTAAATAATTCAGAAGGTCTGAGTCTAGTTTGATGAATCAGGACGGACATCAGAAAGCCTTTGTAGGAGGTCTGTGTATTTGTCAAAGCAAAGGACATTGGAAGAAGCCCATTTCTCCCTTTGCCTCCCCAAGGACAGGGGAAGGAGCAAAAATGCAGTAAGAAATGCACTAGTATTTTTATTTTGAAAAAAAAAATGAGCACCCATTTTTTAATAATTTAAAGAGAACATTCTATTAATAAGGAATTGCAACCCAGTTTTCTTAGGGACTCTGGGAAGATTGAAACAGCAAATGAGGAGGTGCAGTTCCTTGGTGATTAGGAGTTCCTTTTTTTCCTTTGCATAAATAACTAATTAAATGAAGAAAGGCCAACAAATGGGGAGACAGATTGCTTAGAATTTTGCTTGACATCACAAGAAATAATTTTATATTCGCAAAGGGATATTTAATTCAACATTGTAAATGTTTCTGCACTAACTAAAAGTTCATTTCATGATCCAAAAAGTGGGCCCCACAGATGAGACGTGATACAGATTTGAGTTCAGGTAAGGAGAGTGTGTGGTACAATATATCATAAATGTCACCGCTTCAGTGGGATTAAATAATACGTGATTTCAATGTCCATTTGGAGCCTGCCATGTTTACATTTTTTACTCTTTTTGCCTACACTCCGTGGCTCTGTACCACGTACAGATGGTTACATTCTCATACTGGGCACCCAGAGAAGGTCACATGCTTTGCATCAATGGCAATTAGTCCCCTTTTTAAAATGGAAAATGTCATTAAGTTCTTGAATAATTCAAGAGTGGAGGTCACAATACAGTGTCCCTTTTGGGGGTCTTTATGGTGCAAATGGAAAAACGAGGCGATCCTATCAGTAAGAGTAGATCTAAGGTTTACAATGTAGCTCTATTTAGTGTGACAGGAAAATTAAATTACAGGAGACACTCATTCATTGTCACCCGTTAACAGGCTTGGGAAAATTGTGGATCCCCTGAGGGCCAACTGCTGACAACATGCGAGGGGAAAGAAAATATTTCATTTTAATTGGTGGCTGTTTCCTTTGCTTGGTTTTGAAAACAACAAACATACTGGCATTCCCCTCACAACACTCTTTGGAAATAGGCTCTGAAATCTCCCAAACGCCGCCAGCACTTACAGGATCAGCCAGGGAGGGAGGAAGGAGGCGGGCCGAAGAACAACTGGGAGCCGGTGTCTGTTTTCTCAGCAGCAGTGGAGCTGGTCTGCACCCAGGGAGTCCTGGTGAGGAAGCAGAAATTATAAAGAACTTATCATTAATTGGCTTCCACTTCTACCCACTCGTCCCTCCCTCCGATGCTGGCCGGACCGTAGTTACTGTTCTAGAGCACGGCTGCCCCTTCAATCCACCAGGGCTGAGGTAGGAGGAAGGACCGAATGGACCACTGTCTTTCTCCCCACAGGGGCAAAAGTCACACAGCCCTTAGGCCGGGCTGCTAGCGCCGAAATGGTGCATTGCAAACCCCCAAAGTGTAGAGTGCGCCAAGTAAAGGTCTTTGGAGGTCACCAGATTATACGAACGCGTTTTCCACCCTGCAGGCCAGACCAGCCTAGCTATTGCTCAGTATCCCCAGAGTCCCCTCCTCCCCAGGTTAGCACTGGTGGGTGGGGCTGCCTTAGTCGGGCCCGCACCCCACACTTGACCCTTGTGAATTCTTCCTGTTCGGCCCTGCGCTGCTTGGCTGCTTGGGAAAGCCTTGGCACCTGAAGCAGAAACCCGGACTCTCTGTTCTTCCCAGAAGGAAGGAAAAGGGGGAAGGTCGGGAGGGAAATAAAAATAAAATGTGTCTCTCCCCCCCGCCTCTGCGGCAGGATAGGTCAGGTCCGTGGAGGTTGTCCGTCCGGGCTCGGTTCCCTGTGCTCTAAAACTTGGAACTCAGCAAGAATGATCGCGCAGCCCCTCTGCCTCTTGCTTCTTGGAACCTTGTATTTATCTTTTCCCCTTAAATGACACTTGGCGGTCATTTTTCTTATAGAAAACGCAAGGTCCTAAGGAGGGCACTGAGAGCGCGGGAAGCCTCCACCAGGGCCTACCGACCGCCCTGAATGGGTGCATCTCGCCGGCTTGGGCTTGCCTAGGTGGGAACAGCTCGCGGTTCTACCCGCGGCTCCGCAGGGCCCCGGACCGCGCGGTTCGCCTAGCGCTGCGCGAGCCTCGGCCCCCGGGGCCCGCTTTGCGCGCGCGCGCTTCCACTCCAAAGTCCCTGCCACTCACCGAGAGCCCACGCGAGGCCCCAGCCAGAAGCTGGGGACTCAAACCCGAAATAGAAAAGTGGGTGCAGAAGCAGACCTGTTTTAGGGACACTTGGGTCAAGGGAGGCATTTGATTTTGTTAAAAAAGTGAGATTCCAGGGTGATTTTTTGTCAATGGCGACATGTTGGTGCCTGGCTTGGATACTTTTTTCTTAGTGGCATTATGCCTGGGAGGCAATTTAAACGCTTTTCGTTTTATAATACTTCAATTTAAGCAAACAATCTGGGGGCTCCGGGGTGCTATAATTCCAAAGACAATTTTCTCTGGTTTTAATTTGATTTGCATTTTTTCAACTTTGATATTATTCAATTTCATGGCTGAATACACATGTAAACACGATTAGGTCGCCCCGTCCCCCCCCCCCTCCACAGCACCAAACAGAACGTCTCTTGTCTCGATGTCATGGGAGTTTACACCATGAAGTCCTAAAAATATCTGCAAGTTTCCCCTGAATTATTTTTCGAAACCTGTCGTGGTCTTGCCTGGGTTCCAGAGATGGTGGACATTAAAAACTCCACTCTGAATCTAGCGGAGATGCGGGCAGAGCCGCACATCATTGCAAAAGCAAAGGCGGTTAAAGAAAACGATTTCCCATCAGGCTGAGAACAATTCTACTTTTACTTAGAGCACACTTTGAAGATTATGTCGATAATTTTTAAACCACCTAAGAATAACAAATAAGTTTGCTTCCCCCCAGAAATATTGTAATGTAGATTTTTATTGCTAGGATTAACATTAAGAAATATCAAACAAAAACTTAGAAAGAAAGCTTTGATTAACACCACTGAGCTATTTGCCCAACATAAAATTTAAAGAAAAACATAATATAAAATTGAATAATCCATAACAAAACTGATATTTAACAATGTAGCATAGCCAATGACAATGAAACTAAAAAGCGTGTGACCTGCTGCACACACGTGAGTGCACACACACACACACACACACACACAAACACGATTGTTAGCCCACCTTTTTCCTTTGAATTTCTCAAGACACATATATTAGACATCATGCAAAGAAGTAGATGAGCACCGTCAAATGTGTGTATAGATTGGCACAAAATGCAAAACTCTGCATGTTTATTTGTAGCCCATTTTTTAAAAGTTATGCTAGAAAAGAAGCAAATCAATAGTTACTCTTTTTGGCTTGTCAAGTGGCATTTTGTGTGAAAAATAGCTATATAATTTCTTCACTTTAGAAAAAAAATATATATATACCAGCTTGCTGTACATTACTGTAGAGCACAAGGCACTTTGAAATGATTTCTAGCTTAATTTCTAAGAACTTATGTTACAAAGTTTCTTTTATTATTTTTTAGTTAAAGATCTAATAGACAAGATTTATATATTTTTTTAATTTAAAGACATTAAGATTTGGACATCCCAGGAAAAATAAATTAAAAACTGACATTTGTGAAACTTAAAAGGTTCTTTTTTTTTTTTTTTTTTTTTTTCTAGGCTAGCTGATGAGAGAAACTATTCTAACTTCAGGTGATCTAACTTGAAAAATATCTTTTATCTTGTGAAAGGAGTTTAGGCAAACAAGAAAAATTCCATTTGGAATCGTACCAACCTTGAAAGAGAAAGTCCCTGAATGTTTCAAAAACATACTCATTGCAGGCTGGCCATCCAATGCCGAGAGGAAAACTTCCACACTTAGCTTTTTGAAACATAATTTTTTGAATTTTAAATTGTCATTGCTTAGGACTTGTACTAAACTTTCCAATTGTTTTGGTTGGCAGGCAATTGTATCTGTTTTACACAAGTAGATGGCAGTGCGTATCCTTTGCCAAACACAATTCCTTCTAGCAAGCCTAGTCTTAAAGGTAGGGCTGGAATGAAGGGATCCAAAGAGAACAAGGTGTCTATTCCCAGATTTGCAGAATGCAGACAACTGCTGACGAATGAATATCAAACATCTTTCCCTTTTCCACTCATAACTGATGAGTAAATGGTGATCTCGCTAAGGACATTAAATGTTTGACATTCATAGAATGTTTGCTAGTTTCTTACCCCTCCCCCAATGTCTGATTGGAGGACCCAATGCAGCTCCTTTACACTGGAGACTGTGAATACTCCACCCCCCACTGCAAGCTTAGCTTTGTTCCAAAACAAGGTTAAAGACCATCAGGGAACTCTAGTAGGCCTATGAAGGAAGAGGAGAGACGACACCCTTCACCCCCCCCCCCCCCCCCCGCAGACACACGTTAGCCAGGTGAAGACTTGCAAAGGTTGAGAAATACAGCGTACAAAAGGACACTTTCCCTGCAGTCAGCTGGACAAGGGATGGTGTGTCCTAAAAAGGTGTGAGTTTTCAGAAGAAGGTCTATTACCACCAAGAGATATGGCTGCTATGGGGCAAAGGGTTAGCTAAAGATTTTAAGAAAGCAGAGTACTGGCTGTGTGGTCTGGAGATCTGAGGGAGGGAGAGGAGGAAAGAGAGGAGGGAGAGAGGAGAAGAAAGAGAGCAAAGGAGGAGGCAAAGAGAAAAGTGGGGTGGCGGGGAAGAAGGACTCTGTAATCCTACACTGTTAGCTATTCATCCAGCAAAGGGAAAAATCTAAGCAGAGCTTTCTACCACCAGTGAAGGGGGCCAGGGTTGAACTCCCCAAGTGAGTCTGGCTTTCTGTTAGCTGTGAGCATCTAACCTCAGCTCCATGCAGGATGTTGGGAGAGGGAGGAGGACAAGGACTGCTTGTTGGGAGCTCTGGAAAAGGAGATGCTCCAGAGAGATTTAATTGTCTGCTCTGGTTGAAATGTTCTTTTAAAATCAAAGCAATCAAGAAAGACCCACTTTTCACTGGCAAACTCTACTGGTGAGAAAGAGATGGTGATTAGCACACTAAAACCGATAGAAAACAAAGTATAGATTGGGACCACTTCCCCCCTGCTTGCCCAGCACATAATCAGTCTCAAAATGGCATGATCTTTGCTCTTACCATCTTTAGAAGGCTCAGCTTACAACTTCAGCATTGGCAGATTGTGTGGTTCTTGCAGTCTAACATTTCAAATAGCCAATTTGGAGTAGGAAATATAGTTGAATCTAGAACTCTGCTTAACTCCAAGAGCTGGCCACTCTCAAAATTTGAATATCACTGTACTTGAAGTTGGCCTTTGGGCGTAATCATACAAGTGCCACCCGAAATACCACAATGCAAGAGGCTAAATGCAAGAAGTCCTCTCTTCTACACACAAACCAACCAAGGCTACAACTTCCAGTGGGCCAAGAAGAAAAGGAGACCTTGGGTCCAAGGCTGAGTGCTATTTAGAGGAGAGCCACTGCCCACCCTGGGTGCTGAAAGACCAGAGCAAGCAGGTGTTCAACCCTCACTCTCAGGCATACCCAGTGATATGGAGCTTGCTAGCTCCTTCCTGTTAACAGGCCTCCCAGGCAAAGGGCCATTTCCTTCCTACCTCTGATGGATGTAGGATTCTATGCCAGGCCAGCATCCCACTCAGGGGCAACCCTCAGCAGTGGTTGTTTACAAGATCTGCATATGTATGTGTGTATTTCTGAGAGATGGCTGTGGGGGTGGGGTCTTTCTGTTCACTCAGCTGGACTAGGGCATGCTGAGGATTCACTGTGGGTGGTGTGAGCATTCCAGCTGCGTCTGTCACCTGTGTTGTCACACCACCAGGTGCAGGTCAGAAGGAGGTCAGAAGCAAGAGTCCTTTAGAACATTCCTGGCCCATCCTCCCGAGATCTTCTAGGAAGGAACAAGGCTGACTGGCCACAGCTTGGACATAATTTGGCAGGGAGAATTGTTTTACCTTCACTGCTGCTTGTGCTCTTCGCTCCTGACATTTTCCTCTTCTCTGACATTTTGTCTTTCTAATCATAATTCAAGAACCATCTAGCTGCTGATTCTCTTGCCATCACCCTTCTTCTTGCATTAACCAGCTACCTCAGAACATTAGTGGAAGAGAAAGTGTGGCCCAGAGCTGAATGAAACTCTGACTGGCTTTGAGGGACCATGATCTCATCAGAATTTCCTTACTCCAAAAGAAAATCCAAATCAGCTTCACAGTGGACAATTTGGTTTTAATCTCTACTAGTACAAGTGGTGGCATCTTTGCCATCCTGTCACGGGGTACCCAGGCTTCATTCTGCCTTCCTTCGCCTAATGCTTCAAGTAACCTCCACTGTCAATGCAGCACACTCTGAAAATTCTGAAGTCCTTGGGCTTCTTACTGTGTTGGATCCTCGCCTAGGCATCTGTACCCAGCATCATATGAAGCAAGGAAGTTGAAAGATCACAGAAGAGAGTGCAGATCAATCCATCTTAGAGTTGAGTTGCCTACTGAGCTCTGAAACTAGATCAAGCTTCTCTCAGCCCTAGGCCCATCACCCATGAATTTCTACTTCTTCCACTAGGGGGGACATACTTTAGTGGCATCTTAGAAATCACATGCAGTGGGTGATGAGGACCAGAGTTGTGAATAAAGAAAGAAAACCCACAAGATGAGGGTGTGGTGCATTAGGCAGAAGGTATGGAGGGCAGCAAGGAACACAGAGATGTTAGAACAAGCTGGGTGCGATGCTCACATTTTTAATCTCAATGCTCAGGAGGGTTGCCATGAGTTTGAGGCCAGTCTGGCTTACATAATGAGTTCATAAGGAGAACTTACTTTAAAAAACAGAAACAGGAGCCAGGTGTGGTGGCACAGGCCTTTGATGCCAGCACTTGGAAGGCAGAGGTGGAGGACTGCTGTGAGTTCTAGAACACCCTGAGACTACATAGTGAGTTCCAGGTCATCCTGAGCTACAGTGAGATCCTACCTCAAAAAAAAAAAAAATCATATAACAAAGTAAAAATATAATTCCACCCATGGAACTGGTTCAATTGTCTGAGTACAGGACAATTTCTCAGAGTCAGTAAAATGTAGAGTTGAAGTTATAATTTCTTTAGTGTATGAACTGCTCAGTTTAATGTAGCTCAGGAATGCAGAAGAAACCAAAAACACATGGTGAAATTGGCTTTCTTTACTTTAAATTCAGAATGAGTTTTAGAAGGTAAGATAAACAGAAAGTTTGGGAATATATTTTATATAAGATGAAGCACTTTCTCTTTCTGGGCTGAGGATGGGACCCACAGCCTCATGCTGGCAAACAAGCATTGTACCACTGAGCCATACCCTGAGCCCTGACACCCAGATTTCTTTGTGAAAGCTGCTTCTGACCTCCGTGCAGAGCTCTGTTTGACCCAGTTCCTGCCCGGGCTGACACTTCACCTCATTCCTTCACAAAAACTGTCATCTACTCATCTGTTCTTTCCCTTTCTGGTTCTCAAGCCACCCACCTCACACTTTTGCTCCTTTCAAGCTCTTTCCTCCACACACTTCTCAACAGTATGTTCTGTTTGGTTTTCTTAAATATTTTTTATTTATTTACAAGGACAGAGAGAGGGGAGGGAGGGAGATAAAGACTATGGACGTGGCAGGGCCTCTTGCCACTGTAAACAAACTCTAGGTTCATGCACCATTTTGTGCATCCGGCTGCACATGGATACTGGAGACTCGAACACAGGCCAGCAAACTTTGTAAGAAGCACCTTTAACAGCTGAGCCAGCTCCCCAAACCCATGTTCTGTTTTTAACTAAGGAGCTTTAAACATCCATAACCTCAAATTTAGAATGAATAGCTTTCCTTTAAGTGATCAAAACATACCCACCAGAGTTCATCACACAATTATGCCTTCTTTGTAAAACAAAAAAGAGAGACATATAATAAAAGTAGAGTGTATTTCAAAGGAACTAGGATGAACTAGGATGTCAAAGCCTACACACATGCAATTCCATTGATATGTACAGTTCATCACCTGGCATGGCCCCCCAAAGAACCCTGCTTTTTCTTGAACCTGTGTCATATTCTCAAAAATAACTGAGATAATGAAGTACTGGTTTACATATGGGGAAAATACTCTCATTCTTAAGCATTTCAGCAAGAGGAAATGGCAAGCAGAACTAAAAACAAGCTCCCATTTCAAAGTTCTAATGCACAAAAGACACCATTGCTTCTACACTAACAAAGTTTAAGTTACGTGAATATGTTATTGGCATCCTCACTGGATGGGGGCTGGAAGTATTGCTGCAGCTAGTTAGCCAGAGGGAGTGAAAAATCCCAGGCAATCACCTTTAGTGAGACTGCAGGAACATGCGCGTGTGCGCGCGTGTGCGCGCGTGTGCGTGTGCGTGTGTGTGGGGTCTTTTTTTTTTCCATGAATGAATGTAACTTAATTTGTATTGTTTCTTTCAACACTCCTAGATATGAGCTATGTTATCTAACAAGGAGGGAGAAGGAGAGAGAGGAAGAGGATAAGGGAGAAGGAGAGGGAGATGGGAAGAGAAAGAGGGAGGGAGAGAGAATCCTTTTTAATATGAATGGAAGTGTGGGAACTGGGACATCCAGCCAATCCTTGCGTACTTCCACAGTGGTGTCTCAGAGTTCTGAAGAACAGAACAGCTGCTAGTGCTAAGATGTTCTATTGTGAAGAGAAAGCCCCCCAAACCCCTGCCCTCTCTACCTGTCCAGAGATTCTCCTGCAGAAGATATACAAAAGATATGGCATGGGCCCCAATGGTACAGGAGCTGAGGGGGAGAGGGGGAGGAGGCATCACTTCCAGTCTGGCAACAGGGACCAGGACAGAATTACAGCTTGTAAAATAAGCCTCCATCAGTCTCCCAGGAGACAGCCAGCCTCGACTTGGGTGTTCCCTGCTTGTTAGCCTCGGTCATAATTGGTCTCTCCTCCCATCCCACGTTGTTGGTTTTCTGTGTGTGGCTTTTGGTGTGAGTGTGTCAGGTCATCAACAAGTACAATGGGGGAGGGGCAAGAGGGACACACATGATTGTTTTAAAGAAGAAAAGAGAAAAGGGATAAGAGAGTGGGCAGGAAGGCTGTGAGCGGCATGGGGAAGATGCACCAGGATTTAGGCTTCAGAGGCACCCCCTGGAGTGATAGACGGTAGGAGGCTAGGGAACTCCCTGGGAGTTTTGTTGAAGAGAAGAGAGGCTGGCTGGTGGGGGGGGGGGTGAGCAGCTGAGCTCACTTGTGCTACCTCTATTCCATAATATTTTTGTTTGGGAGATTCTGGAGGTGCCTACCCATATCTGATGTGTCTTATCAAATAAAGAAGAATAATAATTCCAACCTGGGTTTTTTGTCTAAAAAGGCAAGGTATGATGAACTGAAGACCCAGAGACTTCTGGGGTGGGCCAGGCACAAAGAGCTTCACCCTCCTGATCTTTTGCTCCATCCCCTCTCTTTTCCCTCTCCTCTTGGAGGAAAATCTGACCTAGGGAAAAGGGGACATTAGAAGCGCATTATCTGAGTCGGCTACAAAGTCGCTAGGGAGATAGCTTCATAGCCCAGGAGTACCAGAGATACAACTCATTGTTTTTTGTTTTTTGGTTTTTTTGCCCAAAGAGGGTGGACAGATAAGGTGCGGAGACGCTCCCACCTCCTCTTACTGTAAAAAGAACCCTTCACCTGGAAAGGAAGCGGTCAGAAGGCTAATTAAATGGACGCACTAACTTTTGGTGTCTTTCCCTAATGTTTTTGGTTTTTAAACTTTTCATCTCGCTCTGTTGCCTTCATTGAAAGCCTGCTGCCGCCCAGGTTGTGTCCTCTAAGTCCTGACCGACAGACACCTCAAGTCTGCAGTTTTGCTCTGTTCCCACAGCAGGGAAACCTAAATGGGGGTAGTGGTGATAGGGTGGGGAGGTTTTGGGGGGATGGAGTAGAATTCTATGTGTTGGCGTAGGACTTCTGCCTCCCTGTATGTGGAGTTTGACCTGAGCCAGTTCCTCTACCGAACAGGTCCAGGTCCACAGTTGGGGGGGTGGGGGGGCACCCCTCAGCATTGCCTTGAGAACCACCTTTGGCAGGGTGAGGATTCAGAATCAGAAAAGGTCTCCTGACATTTTCGGCGCTCTCTGGGCTTCTGCACGTTCCAGAAGACCTGCTGTGGTCTGGCTTCCTTTCCGTCGCCAGCACTCTTGGATCTCAGTCCTTGGGAAGCCCGTAGTTCCAAGGTACCTCCAGGTACCACCCGGGAAAAAGCCTCGCCCTTACTCTCTATTAAGCCATCTCTCTTGCTTCTCCCGGGCCCAGCTCCCCCATTTGAAAGGCCCCCAAAGCACTGCAGACTGCCTTCCCTTTATAAAGCTGGAGGAGGCGGACGATAAAGATCAGCGTTTAAATTGGCCATTTGAAAGATTACATCTGCTCAGCGAGGGTCTTTCTTTCAAAACTCGCACTGAATCAAGGGCTGCGGCTACTCTGCACGGTGCTCTCCAGGGCCAGGCACCTTTTAATTCGGCGGTGGAGTGGGCCGGGCTAGGTGACCCGGCGCCATCAAAGGCCCTAGGGAAGCCGCGGGGCGACACTCATCTAATGACAAGTAATTGACGGATTCGAGGCCTTGCATTACCAGCAGAACGGGGAGGCATTAATTATTTAAAAACGATTAGCCTTGCCGTGTGTCCTGCAGGCGTTCCATCTTGTTGAAGGAGGACCGCCAGCCACAGGAGGCAGGCGGGTCCCGGGCTGGGAGGCGCGTCCCCCATCCGGCCTCGGGTGCGGGGTTCCAAGATTGGTCGGGCCGCTGCTCCTCACATCTATGGGGAAGCTCCCATAACACTGCTCCCGAGGGTCCATGAGACCCATTTATGCCCAGTTGGGTACGCGATCTGGCCACTACAGCGCAGCCTTAAACAGCTTTCCAGCTAGGGGTGGCAGGCGCTGTCCAGGGGCGCGGGAGTGTAGCTCATCTCCGAGGTCTGTTATTTAAAGCAAAATCTCCGGGGAAACCGCAGTTTGGAGAGAGAACTGTGCGACAGGTACACACCAGTGGGGGTGGGGGAGGGGGTGAAGGCGCATTTTCTTTTCTCTCCTTACCCTCCTGCTGCTGGTCATGCAAGCCAGGGCCTGACGCGGGCTAGGCGAGCATCTATTCCCGAGCCACACCCTGACCCCAAAGACACCTTTTTTGTACCCTGCCCTCCAACACCCAGCGTCCTGTGGTTTCAACAGGCGGCTGAGGAAATACGGTTTTGCTAGGTCGTCATTTCCCCGCTGGCGGCTGAAAGGCTCTCTTGAGTCCTATCTGTCCTCCAAAGTCGCGTCCTTCGTCCCCTCTCGGCTCCTGGGAGGACTCAGGCTCCCAAGGAAAATAGGCAACGGGGTTGCAAAGGGACTTGGATAATACCGGCCTGGCAGCAGATTTGGCCTTTTCGCCGCTGGGTCCAGCTCGTGACCCCAGAGGTTTCCTGAGGGCCCAGCGCACCTAGACTCTAAGGCCACCTCTGCTTCTTGCGGGGAGACCGAATGTGAGTCTCTTCTGGAAACCCCACAGCCTGTGTCCTGATTCCACTTGCTGCAGACCCGGACACCAGCCTGAGCCTGCGGGATCTGAGAGGCCTCAGAGTCTGCTCTCAAAGCAGTCTACATCCCCTCGAGGGCGACGTAACCCCGGGCCCTCTGCCTCTCCCCACTCCCCAGCAGCTCGCACACCTAGGGAGAACCCCCGCCCCCCAACACACACTCTGCAACCCAACACGGCCTCTTGTGCTCCTCCCACTGTCCTTGGGAAATTCGGGGTGCTTGGTTCGAATCCCCAGCCCAGTAGCTATGAAGACGGGTTGTGGTTTCTTACAGCCTCACGGCCCTACCACAAAAAACAAAACAAACAAAAAAAAAAACCTACGGGGTCAAGCTGCTAGTACTTTATAACTCTGCGACAGCCCCCCAAAGGGGGGTGGGGACACCTCCTAAACCCCTGGTTCTTCATAGATCGAGACTCCCCACCGCACCCCTCCAAGGCGTCGGAGGTCTGGGAACAGGGAAAGGCTGCTTTGGGAAGGGAAGACGTGCGGACCCAGGTTGGGGACGGGCTCTGTGGCGGGGAGCCCGGGCGTGGTCCCCGAGTGGGCGCGCTCCCTACCTGCGGTGGCCGGCTGGCTGGCGGGCAGGCGGCGGAGCGTCCGGCGCGCGGAGGGAGGCGGCCGACTGCTCCTAGCCGAGGCATCCCTGCATTTATTTGAGCTCAAACCGAGCGACTGTTGACTTTAGCACACAAAGCAAAGATTTCACTGCCCGCTAGTTTAAAAATGAATATTTTACCAAGATATCGATCAGCGTTATAAAATTCAGTTAAGTACAATGGGATCCTGGAAAAAAAAAAGAATAATAAAGGAGGGGGAGGCAATATAATATCAGTGCAAATTTGCTGAAGTGTGACGTGGCATGGAAAGTTTACCCTCCTGGAATTCGGATCTAGAATGTTTTTTCGGTTGTTTACTGACTTTGTTTATTCACAGATCACGGTTGCTTAAACCCGCGCGCAGAAGGCCCGGAGAACAGGAAGAAAAAGAGGGGGGGGGAGAGCCACTGCACCCCGCAATAGGTCGAGTTGCTGGAAAGGGCGGAGGACGATCCCTGAGCGCCTAAGCTTGAAACCCGGCTGGGGGGAGGGGACCGATGTGTGTGTGTGTGTGTGTGTGTGTGTGTGTGTGTGTGTAAGACACCAGTAATGCAGAAAAGCCTTCGAAAGCGCCGCTCCCCGACATCCTTTTTATGTATTAGGACAGAACACTATATCTTATCGGCAGGGATCAGTGGAGGGGGGCGCGCTAAGTAGTTTAAAACGACCCTGGAACAATGGGCTTGCGAAACGAAACATAGCAGGTTAGGGCTGCGCTGTCAGCCCCCATTGTCCTCCACTCGGCCCCCAGCCCTGCCTCGGGGCTTCTTCGCCACGGGAGCCTTTTATGTGATAATGAAACACATTTCAAGCCTGGCTCACGACGTGTGTGTCCTCGTCCAGCGGAGAGAAGGCCTGATTGCTGGCTGCGGCCTCCGGATCCCCCTCCCCAATTTCTCTTCCTTGTGTTCCTAGGGACAATGTGGCATTTTAAAAAGGGATTTGAAGGGAGGGAGCAGCAAGGGCAACCAGCACCCCCCCACACACACACAAGCATGTGGGAAGGACGTGGTTGGGGAGGAGGGACAGAGACCCTAGCAAGGTGGCAAAATGCACTCCGGAAGGGCAGTGCAGTTGGGACATTGCAAGTTGCAACAGTTAAGGACGCCCAAAGGTACAAGTTCATTTAAAGGAGTCTGAGCGAGTTGAGAAATGTCTTATGCCTATGAGCCCTGTGGTGTGTTTCTACCCACCAGAAACTTGCTTTGTGCAGGAGTGGCCCTTGAGGCAGGTTGGCCCTTCATTATTGGGTTCTGCTCTAGGCCTGGAAGCTTTCTAAACATGCCAAACCAGCAAGGGGTGGGCTCTCCTTTGGGCACCATTATCTGAGTTCTACCACAGCTAGCTAAGAATTTGGACCTGCCAGGAAGAGGTAGTACAAATGTTAAGTATATATTCTGGGTGTCTCTACTTTCCAGAAGGTTCACAAAATACCTGTTTATCCTTAAACCACAGGCCTGGTGTGACAACCTGAACTTCTGGGCTGAAGGAGAGTTTCAGAATAGCGTCAAGTGTCCCTGGGAGGAGAGGACACCACTCAGCAGAGACTGAGATCTCACTGGGCATTTGGCAAACAGTACCAAACTGTCTGGTCCCTTCCTTCTTCTTTTATAGAAATTACTGATAAAGGGGATTATTGCCCTCAGTTATGCACTTAGAAATCATCCACAACAATCTTTAATATGTTTCTCTAGACCAGGCACCTATCATCCCATGGACCAGCAAAGCTTAGGCAGGAGGTCTGCTGGATGGCAGAAGGGTTGGGCAGGGACAGGTTTAGAGGTGGGCACACACCAAAGGTTCCAGGACAGGTAGAACCTGAATTCCACAAGAAGGTCGTGCAGTGTGCCAGAGGCGGTGGTGACCAGACAAAACACTGCATTAAGGGTTTGCAAATCCAGTCTAGGCCCACTGGCTAGAAAGGAGCGATGGGATCAGAAGCACAGTAGACACTTGTAAGACCCTGTCTTTCTGCTAGAGAAGATAGCCCTGCAGCCTAAGAGGCCTCAATGCCAACGCACTGTCCAAAGGTTCAGCTGTAAGGGGCTTTGCTACTGACTTTGACCATAAAACTGTTGAACTACAGCCTGGTTTAGTGGTGAAGGTCTATAATCCCAGCACTCCAGAGGAACGTTTGTAGCACGCCTGGTCTTCATAGTGAGTTCCAGGCCAGTCTGAGCTACATAGGGCCATACTGTTTCAACTCACCTCAGGGTGTGTGTTGTGGGGGGGGGGGGGAGGCACACACATGTGCTGGAATGGTCCATCGGATATTTGTTTCATTATTTGTAAAGTTAACCTCAAGATTTACAAGATAACCAAAGTTACCATAAACAATATTGACTTCTGTTTAATGGTGCTGTCTATAGGGAGAAGAGTATTGGTGTATTGGTTTTACCTTGAAGTGCATTTAGAGAGGTGACATAGACTTGCCAGTGTGCATGTGGCCAGGTAGACAGATATGACATCAAGCCTGGGTAATGAGATGTCAACCAGCTCCTAGCAGTCGGTGCTTAGGGTAAAATTCGTTGAAATATGTATTTAAGTGAGATGTTGGGAGAACAGCAACTCCTGTCCCCCTCCAAATAAAAACAAACCGTTTAGCCAGGTTGACCTCCTTATTCCTCACAATAATTGTTAAATTTATTTTTTAAAGTCAGAAAAGAAAGAAAGAAAATCTGAAAGATCCAAGGGATAAAATCGGCAATAACACTTTAATATAGATTTGTGAATCTCTGGCCCTTCTGGCCAGAACACACATTTATAAGCCATAAATAAAGCACGCAGAAACCATAAATTAGTCAGACCCAAGACCTGGATTTCATCTTGTCAAAAATGGGAATGCATTTTTTTTTCTTTCTCTTGGTCATTTACAACAGACCCTTACATCATCATTTTCTCCTTTTAAACAATAGTTCAACCCTCTGGTTCTCTGTTAAAACTACATGGTTTTACACCAAGTCACTCACAAAGTTTCTTTTTCTTTTTCTTTTTTTTAAGTAAGACTTCCCTGCAACAATGGCAACGGAAAAAAACAAGAACAAATTCATATTTTGCAGGTTTTTCAAGAAGCAGGAGTCTACATAGTAGGGGGAACCAAAGGCCTCTTTTCCTTTCCTTTTTTTTTAAAAAAAAAAAACTTTATATTTTCTCCATTTCCTATTTTGAATGACACATAACGGTGGCCCATCTATTTGGGAGGAAAAGTGATGTGATGCCGAGGAGAAGGGGGAGAGAACGCTCTCTCTCTCTCCATCCTGGAATTGTGATGGGTTCGTCCTTGCAACTCTCCAGTGCCCCTCTCCCCAGTCTCCCCAGTCTCCCCAGTCTCCCCTCTCTCGTCCTTACGCCGGGCGGCCACAGCTGGCTGGACCCGAGGCAGCTCGCTTCTTAAGAGGAGTTCATAATGGGCCGGGAGTACACCCCCTGGTAGTAGGAGGTGTCTGCGGCCAAGGGTGAGGCGTCCAGACTCGCTTTGTTCGTGACCGGGCCCATGGCCAAGCTGCCCGGCATGGGGGAACCGTAGCCGGGGTAATGCATGACCTGTTCATAGGCCTTAAGGTCCATTTTGTGGGGCTGGTGGTGATGGTGGCTGTGGTGGTGTTGTTGCTCCGAGGACATGAGGTTGTTGATGGAGAACGGGTGGTTGAAGGCGTAGTGGTGCTCGGGCTTCAGGTGGGCCTCGGGTGGCAGGCCCGGGTGGTGAGGCGGGCCCAGCAGATGGGCCGCCGCCTGCTGCTGCTGCTGCCCGGGCGAGGGCGCGGGCTCCGGGGGACTCAGCGCCGCGGCGGGCGTTCCCTTCAGCTCCCCCAGGCCGCCTCGCTTGTGCTCCTGGCACGGCGATGCGCTCGAGTGAGGCGATTCGGTGCCCGCCGGAGTCTCGGAGGCCGAGCCCGAGGCCTCCCCGAGCTGAGCCTGCGAGACCTGGGTGCCGCCCGCCGCTTTCTTGCCGCCTCCCCCGGGGCCCGCGGCTTCCTTGAGCGCCAGCTGCTTCTCGCACTTGAAGCGCTTCTGGCGGCGCAGGTAGCAGCCGTTCTCGAACATGTTGCCCGAGTCGGGATGCAGGGTCCAGAAGGAGCCCTTGCCGGGCTTGTCGGGCGAGCGCGGCACCTTGAGGAAGCAGTCGTTGAAGGAGAGCGAGTGGCGGATGGAGTTCTGCCAGCGCTGCTGGTTCTGCCGGTAGAAGGGGAAGAGATCCATGATCCACTGGTAGATCTCGCTCAGCGTCAGCATCTTGTTGGGGCTCTGCTGGATGGCCATGGTGATGAGCGAGATGTACGAGTAGGGCGGCTTGGCGTGGGTGTAGCTGCGCCGGTACGTCTTGGGGTCCCTCGCGCGACTCAGGCCCGCCTGCCCATACATGGGGCTCATCGAGTTCATATTGGCATAGGGGGCCAAGCCACCCATGGCCCCCGCCGCCTGTCCCCCGAGTGGGCTCAGGCTCGGACTCAGGTGTGGTCCCATACCTGCCACGCCAGCCGCCCCCGCCGAGCCGCCCATGCCCGCCATGGCGCCCGCGCCCGGGGACATGCCGGCCAGCGAGGGGCTCATGCCCGCGCCCACGTACGACGACATGTTCATGGAACCCGCGCTCATGTTGCCCGAGCCGCTGCCCATAGCGGCCGCCGACATGCTCATGTAGGTGTTCATGCTATTCATCCCCAAGCCGGCGTTCATGTTGCTCACCGACGAGTAACCCTGCGGACATAGGGGGGGGGGGGTGACAGGGTTAGCACCGGGCCGAGCGCGCCCCAGCCTCCCCGCGGGCCAGACTCAGTCCCAGCCTCCGGCAGGTATAGGGGAACCCTGTCCTCGCCTGGGTCCCAGTCTCTCAACATCTAACACGTTTTGCCCAAGGCAAGCCTTGATTTGTCCTTGGACAAGTGGCCAGCACACTGCATTTCTGGGCGTGTAGCCCGTGCCTCGGGCCTGTCAATTCTAGAACAGAGGTGCCCCGGAGAATCACCTAGGCAGGCGCCCCTGATGCATTCTTCCTGAGGGGTCTCCTCAAACTCCCCGGCTAGCATATTTGAGCCCGCGCCAAAGCCTGAAAATCTCGGTTTCCACCTCTAGTCGCCCCAAAAAGGCACCTTTGGGACATCACTGGGGAGCGCCCAAGTGGATACTGTCTCAGTCATACCTAGGCCGGGTCTTCCTACCCCGGGGAGACCCTCCGTAAAGACAGTGAAGCCCAGTGCCAGCGCGGTGTCCGCGCGCAATTGGGGGCATCGCGGGAAGGAACTGGGAAGGGACCTGCCAGCTTGGAGAGGGACTGCAGGCAGTCGGCTTTACAGCCACAAACTTTCTTTCTCTTTGTCCACTGTCTTGGACTCTTTGCACCTCAGTCCTCAACTCCTACCCACCTTCTCCTCTCCAGCTCCCCACCCCCTCGCCGGCCGACCTCCCACCCCTCCCTAGCCGCGCGCTGCCAAACATAACTCTGTTAGGATAGTGCGTGGCTCGGCCACGAAGAGGATTTGGAGGCGCCGCAAGTCAATATTTGATCACAAAGTTAATATTATCTCAAGGCTAACAGTGTGTCGTATAAAAAAGAGACCCATTTGAGTCGAAGGAGGGCGGAAAAGGCGGCTGTCCAGGAAGGCTAGGGGTGGGGGTGGGGTGGGGGCGGGTGCCGCGAGGGGAGCGTGCGGAGGCTGAGCGCTGGCGAGCGCGGCCGCCCCGCTTCTCCCGGCCCGGGCGAGCGCTTACCTCGGGCTCCGCGTAGTAGCTGCTCCAGTCGGACGGCTCGTGCCCTTCCATCTTCACGGCTCCCAGCATACTGGAAGCCGAGTGCATGGCGGTTTAAAATTTAACAGCCACAACAAACGACCAGCAATCAGCCCCCACCCCCACCCTCTTAAAAAAAAAAGTCAGCTAAGGCACTGTCCCCTCCCTCCCGCCCTCTCTCGCGCTCCCTCTCTCTCCCTCTCTCTCGCTCCCTGTCGCTTCCACTCCCTCTCTTGCGCGCGCGGCCGGCCGCGGGCGGTAGCAGGGAGTGGGCGGGATGGTGGCTGTCGTAGGAGGGGACCCAGGAGTGGAGGAGGCCCGGACTTGAGCCCCACCGTCGGGGAGCTCCCACGGCCGCCGCGATCGCGCTCCCGGGGCTGCCGGTGCAGGCTGACGCTGGCAGTGCCGAGCTGCCCGGAGGCGGCGGGAAGCTGGCGGAGCGGGGGCGGGCGGGGGGAGAGGAGGAGGAGGAGGAGGAGGGGGAGGAGGTGTGGACCGCGCGGCGGACAAGTGCTGCAGTGACGTGGGTGGCTGGTGATATAGCGCGGCGCGCTGGCGCGGGCCTCCAATCCCCAGACCCGGGGCAGCCCATTTGAATAATCAGCTCACACCTAGGTGAGAGGAAGCTGCGGCCGGCGCCCCGCACCTGCCCCTCCGCACCCGCACCCGCCCCGCACTCCCCAGGGTGGACGAGCCAGCAGGCCAGCGGGCGCCCTCGGGGAGCCCCTTTCTCTTAGGTCCGCAGGGAGTCTTCCATGGGCGGAGGGACTTGGAAACCGGCCACCCCCGCAGCGGCTCAGAGCTCCTGTCCCCGTCTGGTCCCATAGTGCTGGACCCCTATGCGCGCGCCAATCCGAGGGTGCGTCCGGCCTCCGTGTCCCGCAGAGCCCATTGAAGCCGCAGTTATTTATCCCGGGTTTCTCGCTCTCAGCGCATATTCACTGTCAAAACAACACGCAGGTAACAGCCAATTTGCAAAGCGCTGTCTTATTTAGAAAAACTGTGTACACACCTTTAACTCGCCTGCCGCTGCTCCGGAGCCCCTCCCTGATACAGTTAAGTCCCGGAGGGACCCCGGGAGGAGCGCGGGACGCGCGAGGTCCCGCAGCAGCCACTTCCTCCTCGGAGTCCTCCTCCGGAGACCCGCCAGGACGTCTGCCCGCACCGCCCGGCTAGCCGCATCCGGCGCTCGGGAGGCTTCGATTTGCCTCTGACATGCAGGCCTGTGCCTTTCAAGGTTACTTTTCATTTACAACCAATGTGCCCACGACATTTCGTAACTAAAATAAACAGGGCAGGGAGTGGGGGTGGGGCAGGAGGGGAGAGAGGAAAAAGGAGTCAGTAATGGGAAGTATGAAATGACTTCAGGAGGGTCTCTGTCCTCCCTGAGGTCCACAGGGGCTTTCTCATAAAATTATACTTCAACAACAACAACAACAACGCGCGCGCGCACACACACAAACACACACACACATATCTGCCTGCCTGGTGCTAAAGTCCCTCGCTTGCCCTGGATTAACTTTCAAGACCTCAGTAAGCCTAGATTTTGGAGTGGTGCGAAGTGTTTCAAACATGGAAGGTCTTCTTTGCTTGTGTTTGAAAAGCTGCCTGGGTCTTAGGGATTCGGCCCTGAATGCCACCTGTGGAGATGGAGAAAAATAGGAAATAGTGGTTCTCTAGCTTAGGTTCAAATGTCCAGAATTGGGGTGATGGGGTAACAGAAGATAGAGACAAAGTTGGCAGGTACAGAGGTGAGCGTTAAACAAGCACATGGGTAAGGGCCAGACTGCGGGGGGGGGGGGGGGCGGGTCAGTGGAGAGGAGCTGTAGACGTGTAGACGCAGGGCCTCTCTGGTCCACATCCTTTTGGACTGACCATACAGCTGCCCACTGCACCTTTTGGTGCTAAAGCAAGCAAATATTTTGGGTAATTTATAGGAAGAGATTAAATAAGACCTCTGAGCGAGTGTAGCGTGGGATCCCCCCACCCACCCACCCCACCTCACACCCTCAAAGCCAGCTTCTGTGTTTCCATTGAAGTCTGCATACCCAGAGCAGTAGGCCCAGTGATCCCAGAAGTGGGTGACAGGACTCTCACGCAATGAACGCGTGTGCAGCGGAGCGGGAGGGCCTAGGCCCCAGCATCTTCCCCAGAGCCCACCCTGAGGATGGGTGCAAGCAACATTAGCTCTCTCCAAGGACATGCAAAGAGGACTGCGCATGGAGTTCATAGAAACAGCTTTTTGTTTTTGTTTTTGTTTTTGTTTTTCGAGGTAAGGTCTCACTGTAGCTCAGGCTAACCTGGAACTCACAGTCTCAGGATGGCCTTGAACTCATGATGATCCTCCTATCTCTGCCTCCCCAGTGCTGGGATTAAAGGCGTGCGCCCCCACGCCCCACTTCTGTTTGTTTTTGTTTTTGTTTTTTTTTTTTCTCTCTCTCTTAACCTCGCTGCACAAAACAGGGCAGAAACACACAGACATACACACATTTCCCCCACCAAAGTCAACCCTCTTCTTTCCAAGGTGCTCCAAAACGCTAAAGCCTACGGGGGAGGGGGGAGCCCACGACAGAACAGACAGGCAGTTTTCTGGTGTGTATGGAGTTGAAACTCAAAAAACAGCAAAAGAGAGTGTGTGTGTGTGTGTGTGTGTGTGTGTGTGTGTTTGTGTACACGCGTGCGCGCAGGTGCATGCCCACTCTCCTTGAGATTTTGCTCTAGGTTGAAATTTGGCTCCCAAATTATTCCAAGTAAAAAATAACAGATTAGGCATTGGAAGAGGACGTTGGCGGAAGGGGGAAGCTTCTCTTCCAACCAGACCACCTACTAACACCCACCTTCACTTTGAGCTTTTGGTAAGCCGAGATCCGGAACACCAGGGAACATTAGACGCTGGCTTTCACAGTGGCGGGGCTCCCCCTATCGGCTGCGGGGACCTGGGGCCAATTCCAGTCCAGGATCCGCGCGCTCCTCAACCCAAAGCTCCAGCACCTGAGCATTTTCTTTAGGTCTCTGCGACACACCGCCCTCCGCCCGTCCTTCTGCCGTTTCGCACCCTTTGGAGACCCTCAAAAGTTTGTGCAAAGCCAAATTGGCCTCCAGCCCACTGGGGAAGCTCCGAGGAAGAGTCGGTTTCGTTGTCATTCCACTTGGAGCCTCCCCGTGCGCCTCGAAGGACGCGGAGCGCGGTGGGCGGCTTTCCTGCGGATCCACCCGCAGTGCCGCGAACCGAGCGCCGCAGCCGGCGCTTCGCCATCCTCTCCGCGCGCTCGCTGCTCACGCGCTCGCTCACAGGTCCTCTCCGGAGCTGTGATTTCTCAAGGTTTGTTCAGAATTCTGGCGCCGGAGCCAGAGTGCCTCTGTCCAGGAATAAGTTCGCGGGAGCTCGGCTGCACACTGATGTCTACCTTGCTCCTCATTATTCCTCACCTGGGGCCAAACCCCGCAGGCGCTCCTTTGCGTCATCCCTTCCCCTTTGTCCCTTCTTCTTCAGTCCCGCTTTGGGTCTACACTTCAGGACATCTTACAGACAACCACTGTGCTACTACAGTTTGTTTCTATTAGGGATGTTACCCTGGAGTCACGGGGTGTTTCTAACTTGAGCTCAAATCTTGGCCACCTTGGCTGGCTCTTGCCTTGGAGAGATAAGGGGGCCAGTGTCCCTTCTCCAGAAATGTCAATGAAACTAGCTGAAGGAGACAATTAAGAAGACTCAACTTCCCGAGCCGATAAAATACCAAAGGGGAAAAAGCCCTATTTCAGAGATTACTACTCTATTTCTAACACCCTTCACAGTCAAGATACAGGAAAGGCCATTCTCAGAATTTCTCAGCGTGCTAGACAGTACATAAAAGTCAGAATCAGGAAGAAAAGTTGGACAGATGTCTTGTGAAAGGAGACCTTTTACTTTCAAGTAAGCTTTTTTGGTTAGTGTTGATAGAAATCAGACATCGCACACATCCTGTAATTCACCCGGTGATATTTTCAGGTGAATCCTCAGTCACAATGAAGAAAAGATATATAGAAGGCCAGAGATTATAATCAAATTTCACTTTCTGTGGGTGGGTTATTTCTGAATTTTACTTAAAAAAATGAGACCCAGCAGGGCGTGGTGGCCAACGCCTTTAATCCCAACACTCAGGAGGCAGAAGTAGGAAGATCGCAGTGAGTTCGAGGCCACCCTGAGACTACATAGTGAATTCCAGGTCAGCCTGGGCTAGAGCGAGACCCTACCTCGAAAAACCAACAAGTAAAAAAGAGACCCTCAGAATTTATCTACTTGCCATTTGAGCACACACCCAAATACTCTCATGTTGATTTTCATATTTTTTGAGAGTCATTACACTCCTTTTATGGCAAGGAGCACAGAAAAGATAATTAGCCAAGAAGACTTTATTGAAGAGCATTTACATGATAGACTGGAGAAAGGATTTACTGGGATGGTCTGTGACAAAAAATACAGAAATGTGCCTACAAGGGGTGTGAGAGCAAGAGGTGACATTTTAATTTTAACAAACAGCATATGTGCATACAAAGTATTTCCTATGCAAGATCCCTGGAAAAAGAAGGGACACTGATAAATAATGATAAAATATCATAAGTGTGATGTTAATGGCCCTGACTGGGTCAGAGTGTAACTCAAAGAGCACCCAATGCTTAGTGTGAGCAAGGCTAGGTTCAATCTCTGGATCTCTGATTGTGTTTGGGTGCAGGATTATACCCTCAAGTTACATTTTTCCTCAGTATAGCTATAGCGTTTTTATATCATTATCATCCTACCGTTATCTTATCTTATGGTGTACTATGCCATCAAGGTATCAGTATGTTAAGAAAACTTTGGCAAAAGAATATATTCCCTCAGTTCCCATCCTGGAATAATCAGGGAAGCCATCAGTCGACCGTATTTTGAGCATTCAAAAACAAACCATTACTATTTTCCTTACTGGTTATCAGGAGATGGGATACGAGAGGAAAGAAATAAATGGGCATGGTAAACACAGAAATCACTTCCCAGCATGGCCCCACTGCAGAGGGCAGAGACACAACTGACTTTATGCTCTGGGGTGAGATTCAGGTGAATTTGGCATACAGACCTCAGTGTCTTACGCAGCATTTGCTTGCTGTTTGGTAGGCTGGGTTTTAGTTATAGAAGGTTTGTCTTTCATGAGCTGTCTTCGTGGTTGAGCAGAGCTCCCATCTGTAGTGCTTGGTACAGAAAACCAGTTCTGCCCATTTGAGTCCAGAGTTTGAAACTATTTCTGGAATATGCTTGACATCTTGGCCGCTATTCTTGTGTTTTTAGCACATTTCTGGTATGTGGGACTCTTATAACAGGTAATTAAAATAATAGGAAGCGATAAAAATAAAAATGACAACTTTTAGTTGCAATAATAACAGTAATGTGATGAGAATAGACTTTTTTTCCCCCCCTAAGAGGTGTTTAGAGTAGAAGCATCAGCGGCCCTGGGAGCTATTTCATTCATTTGCATGTTATTCTTGGGAGGAATTCTCAAGTATTTTGGCCAACAAGGTAAACAGCAAACTTCATAAAGGATAGGACTTTTCACAGACTATCTGAACAATCAGACTCCAGGGGAGGTTAAAAAAAAATATCTGTTACTTGGGTAGCTAATTTAGAAGAAATCTTTTTGATCTCAGCTACTAATTACTTACGTGGAAAAACAAATGACTTTCCAGTAGATATGAAACAATGAGGCATCTGAGGGGTGTGGAGAGCAAGACCTGATAGAGGTCAGTGAGTCCTGGGGGTTCAAGTCTGACACATGGGAGGCAGTTGTTAGCCTCTTGGTTTCTGTCTCAAAGCAATGTGGGGCTCTATGTAAATACAGAATAGCTGAGCACAACTTGTTCTAATGTTGCACAGTGGCCATGAATGGGAGTTTATATATTTTAACCCATTTGGCAAATACTGAATAAACACTCATTCTACTCCAGGTGGCTGAACACCAGAAGAACACCACCTGCTTACAGAGACTAATTCTCTTTCCTTCTTTACTTCCTCCCCTTTTCTCTTCAGTCACAAGTTCCAACCTCAGTTTGCAAGGCTCCTTCCACTCATGATCTAGGAATTTTCAAGTGGGAAAATCCCAATCTAAAAGGTTGTTCCACATTCCAGTATTCAAACTAGTCTATCATCTGGAAAAAAAAAAAAAAGTACTAATACCCAAGGTGATAGGTTCTGCCCATTTTGACCCATATCAACAGGAAAATCAAGGGATCCATCCTGTGTGGTTATGACACCAGCAGATCAGATCCGGTACAGCTTTGTTAGACGTCAAACACTCTTTTCTCCAACTCTATCCCACTACTTTCCATGCAACAGATGCTACATTCTGAGTTTTGGACCTACAGGTGTCTGTTGGGTTTTATTCAGTTTTGTGGTATAGCACCCAGAGCCTTGCACATGCTACAGAAGTGCTCCTCCACTGAGCATAACCCTAGCCTGGGATCCTGACTTCAGGGAGGGTGAGGGTGGAGGGAAGGCATTGCTACTGTATGATGCTGGCCTCTGGCTTCAGAAGGTTATCCTGTCTGACGCACAGTAGGCATGCAGCTCTGAGGAGCTTCTGCCTGTATTATCTGCATTCCTTCTATTAATCAGACTTTTCAAAATAATCCAAAAGAAAGATTGTGGATGCACCCACCCCATGACATCTTCAAATAGAAGGAACAGATTACACCAACAGGACCCCACTGAGAGAAGGCTAATTAACAAGGCCTGGGATAGCCATCCCCTTAAACTTTCATGTGCATAGGAATCCCCCAGAGAGCTTATTAAAATGCAGATTCTGATTCAGCAGGTAAATTTTGCATTCCTGACCAGCTTCCAAAGGCTGCAGATGCCACTCTCCACTGACCACAGGTGGTTACAGCCTTATGAGCCCACTTATCTCTCTCACAGCTCCGGCTAGCAGTCCCTCGCTGCAAGGGGAGATGAAGCTGGCTGAAATGAGACTGGAGGCCCCTCTTCAGCTTCTGCCAGTTCTCGGACTGAACTGTACACCTGCCCTCCCACCAGTCCAACTGCCCTTGCTGTCCTGTCATGCTCTGAGGTGTCCCTTGCCCACAGATTTCAGAAAAGCTCTAGCAGTGCCTGCAAAAGCAGAGCCCCCCATGGTGCATTGTTAGCTGGCCCACTCCACATCCTCCCTCCACCTGGGCGTGCTTTCCGGAGACAAGGACCTCCCTAGTTGCCCAGGGAGGGCGGAGGACTTGCAGCAATTATCAGCTTGAAAGGTGGTCATTTTTCAAGTATGGAAAAACAGAGGAAGCAAAGCTTGAGCTGTGACCGTATCAGCAAAAGTCCAGTGAAACCACTTTAATGTTTCTGCATATGCAGGAGAACCTTGCCATGTTCTGTGACCCAAAGGTCCTGGCTAAACCTTGATCTTCTCTCAAACATCTTCTGATTCTTTTTTTTTTTTTTTTTTTTTTTTACCCAAATAAACATTTAAAGAACAAAATGAAAAGCTCAAAAATAAGAGAAAGTGATCAGGTAAATTCTGTTTCTCAAGTTTCCAATGAGGTTTTCCTGTTCATCCTAGAAGGCCAGTGAATGTAAGAACTTTCTTTTATAAAATTTATAAATTTGATCCAATTTTGAGCCCATTCTGCTTGTTAGCCTATGAGAAAAGAGCATTAGCGGGATTCAGCTACCCTGAGACATTACAATGAACTTTCCTGTTAAATTTGGAATGCACACTGAATATTTTCCAACACATAAGCCAAAAGAACATTTAGGAATTGAAATTGCTCAGAGGTGAGAGGAGCTGAAAACTTCAGGCTGCTTTCTGCTCATTTAATCTGCAGTACACTTTCATTATTTGTGGTAAGACCATCTCTCCCTGTACGAGAATATAAAGGAAACATTTTTTTCTAAAAAGAGATCCTGGAGCCAGAGACATGGTTCCGTGGTGAAAGGCACTTGCTTGGAAGCCTGACAGGGTTCAGTTCCCCAGTACCCATGTAAAGCCAAATGCACAAAGTGCTCATGCATCTGCAGTTCATTTGCAGTGGAAAGGGGCCCGGCTATGCCCACTATCTCTCTCTCTCTCTCTCTGCTTGCAAATAAAAATATTTAGAAAGTTTCTTCTTTCCTTGTAAGAACTGCTAAAAGAAAAACATCTTTCCTGCTATGGGTAAATTCTTTTTTCTAATGTCTATATCTATATATTTCTTATTTTGTGTATATACATATATAATATATAGACATAGTAGATAGATAGATGGATGGAAAATTAGTATAAGTCACTTAGAAATTTAGACCAATGACTTTTCCTATTATGGGTTAATAAAGCCAGGAAGGAGGTAGTATTAAGCTATTTTCAGAATCCTGGGTGGAACTGGGCATGAAACACAAACTTTTTTCTCAGTTGTTCCTTTCATACCCAACTACTAACTCATGCAATAGAATGCTTCTGTCAGTCTGAAACACGGAACCATGTCACACTGACAGAGGCTAACTGGAAAGTTGCGGTGTAGAGGCCAGGTCATAGGGATCAGAGCAGTCTATATGAGTAAGTCCGCACCCTTCAAAATCTTGAGAGTTTAGCTGCCTGCATGTGATCATTCTTCCAAGTCTCCAAATCAGGTGCTAAGTAGATGCTAATGGTGAAGGATGTCTGACTGCGGAAGCTTAAAATCTCTGGTTGGACTCCCCAGGCCTCACAGCCAGGTGGAAATCAGAAGTACATGGCTTTATTTCTGCCTCTTGGTTTCCTTTCATTCTTTTCTTCCTTTGGGCCTGTTAAATTTAGAAATGTATGTTTCTTTCTTTATATTCATTATTCTCTACTCCTTACAAATGACTAGGCCACAGGAAAAAAGAAATGTGTATGTATGTGTGTGTGTGTGTGTGTGTGTGTATTTTCATCAGAAATGATTCACCCAGGCCTTTTACTCACATAAGCCAGGTCACATTGTGGAGGAGGAAATGAGGCAAGAGACACTGAGGAATTACCTTAGCTTACCTAGCACTTCACATCATGATTCAGGCCCTCTGACCCATAGTTTATAATTTTTTCCACCTCAAAATTATTTTTTTCACTCCTTCTAAACAGACATTACTTTCACGAGATGGACAAGTTATCAAAAGCCTGGGAGAGAAGAAAAGGTTCATAGGTAAAGTTAATAATAATAAAATAATAAAATATCTCACTTTCTCTCCCACCCTCTCTCATTGTTATATATGTGTCTTTTATCTACAATACTTCCAGAAGATGAACTCTGAAAGACTATGGTTAAATAAACAAGGACTCCAACTTTACCATGAAGTGTTGTATGCCACTGTAAAGTCATGGAAAAGATAACTATTTTATTTTATAGTATTTATTTTTGTGGTGTCATGGATGGAACCCAGTGCATTGTACATGCTATGAAAGTGCTCTACCATGGATTTACAGCCACACAATCTTTTTTATCATGAAGGGTTAAGTATTATTAAATTGATTTTTGCATACTAAACCTAATAATAAGTAAAACCATTAAAAATAATAAACCCGGGCTGGAGAGCTGGATTAGCTATTAAGGTGCTTATCTACAATGCCTAATAACCAGGGATCAATTTCCCAGTACCCAGGTAAAGCCAGATGCACAAAATGGTGCATAGATCTGGAGTGATTGGAGGTCCTGGTACATCCATTTTCCCTGTCTCTCTTCTCTATGCTTGCAAATAAATAAATAATATTTTTAAATTAATAATAAACCTATCACTGCATAGGAAAGATTTGAAGTTTATGTGCCAAATTGTCAGCAATAACACCCCTAGAGGTTGAGACTTAGGAAGAATGGGAGAGGGTTCCCACTATTTATTTTATGTCTGCCTTGATTTTTATAATTACTTCTTCTTTTTCAGGCTAAGCAATTTTAAACAAACAAACATGGAGAAGGGTGGCCATTGCCCCTGGAGAACTGCTATGCTACACACATTTATTTCTGGTTTCTATTCATTGTAACATGCCCCTTTCTGCATCTTGCTTTAAGGAAAAGTGAACAAGTCCCCTCCCTGGAGGAACATAGTTTCTATTTGTAGGAAGAGAAATCAGGAACACCCACAGGCTGGGAGAAGTAAGGTAGGAAAATGAAACCACTAAGACTTAATAAATCTGACCTAATTTTAAGAAGAAAAAGCTAGATGCCACAGGCCAACCTAAAGCCCTTCCATTGCCTTGGCTCTTAATTGCATATGGTCCTCAGGAAGGGCAAGGATTGAAATGCAGGCTCTATGTGGTTTTACTTAATTAATATTTATGGCTGCAGAAGAAAATTAAATAAGGCAAATGGTGTAATTTTAAACAGCCTGTGGTCATGGACAGTAGGGCTGAACACATTCAGAAGTAAGCAATGCCAGGCTCTTCCAGTGTGGGATTATAGGTCTCCTCATTTCTTCTTTCCAATTTTTTTCATGCTAGGTGAGACCTCCAATGATGATAGTTTGGAAGGCTACAGGAACTTTTATCACCAATCATGATTTCTTTGCCTTTGTAATTAAGTATATGAAGGAAGATTTTTCTTTCCCCTTCCACCCTCAGCAGAAGGTATAGGAGCAAGGGCTACTTACAGGTGTCAGTGCTGGAACCATCTGTGATAGCCTTGTTGACTGTTTTCAGGACATGTGTATGCATATGATGATTTTTGGCATGGTTTTATGGTCTGCACTTTCCCTCTTGGGAACAAAGAGTCAGTGAGATAGACTGAGAACTCTAGACCGTATGGTTGATTCAACTTATGTGTGTTAACAAATGCTGGATGAATGAATGGATGGGTGGGTGGAAGAAACAGAGGGCAGATCCTAGTATAACTAAGATGAAAAAACTCATATTTTACTTGTGGACACCAGAACTCGTGAGATAAAATCAGATTACAACAAATCTTATGCCACTGATTTTCAAATTTCTATGGATGGCCCAGTCATCTGTGCTGGAAATTTACTTCATTAAAATGATTAAGTATGAGAAGGAGAAAGAGTATAATAGATGATCTCCATGCATCTTGCATAAGAAAGATAGTAGTTTTGGACCATCTGTTTCTATTATAAATGTGCATTTATCTGCATCAAAATATATTCCTAGTGTGGTTCTAATCCCCAAATCCCAAGAGATATAGGTGGAGGGAGACTGAAGTGCTCATTAGCTTTCCTGACAAGGAGGCTTCAGCTCTTTCACCTGTAAACCAGGAATCCTGGAAGAAGTCACCTTTGGGCCTGGTGACATTGCAGTGAGCCTCATAATGACAGCTCAGCCTACTGTCTGGCATGTGGAGAACACAGGTCAATGTGACTTTCTCTTTCCAGTATGAGATCACAACAGTCAGCAGAGAGCTACAGTACTCTAGACTTTGCAGTTTATTTTCTCAATTGGGAACCAAAACAATAAACAACTCCATTTGCTCAAATTGTTACCACACATCTGAAAAGCTTCTCTTCTTTGTGAAGGATATAGTGCGTATGTTGAGCTCTGGGCCAGAAAAGGTCCAGAATTTGCAAACATGACCTCTCCACTTGTCATTTCTCTCAACCAAAAGCTAGACCTGGTCTTCAATTACATTGCTTTCCTTCCCTTTGAAGGTTAAATCCACCATGTCATTTTTTTTTCTTATTTCCATTATCTTGCAACCCCTCCATTTCCACTTTCTCTTCCTAAATTCTTTGTCATATTCTAGATCCCAACCCCATCCTTCCTGATGTCACTGGGTCTTGGAAGCCCGAGCTTTTGAATATTTTTTACAACTTCTCTGCATTTTCCCTACTCTCCCTTTGGGAAAATAACTTCCAATCAAGCAATGTTGTCCAGAGGACCTGAGTCTGCTTCCTTCCTCCATCATTTGGAAACACCTTCAGCTGCCAGAGCCAGAGCCACAACCACTCTTTCCCATACCCACTGCTTCACTAGCCTGACGGCTAAAACCCTTGGTTAAAAACTTTACCAGGATTCATCCATTAGATACTTAGGAGGCTTACACAGGAGCATGGCTAGCTTGAGGCCAGCCTGGGCTAAATAGCAAGACTCTATTCCAGTAAAAAGTAAATAATAATAATAATAATAAGGAGGGCTAGAGGGATGGCTTAGCAGTTAAGGCACCAGCATGCAAAACCTAAGAACCCAGGTTTGATTCCCCAGGACCCACATAAGTCAGATGCACAAGGTGGCACAGGCTTCTGGAGTTTGTTTGCAGTAGCTGAAGGCCCTGGCACTCCCATTCTTTCTCTATATACTTCTTTCTCTCTCTTAAATAAATAAATAAATAATTTTTAACAAAAAAAATAAGGAGGGACTGGAGAGATGGCTTGGTGGTTAAGTTGCTTGTCTGCAAAGCATAAGAACCCATGTTCAGCTCTCCATACTCCATGTAAGCCAGATGTACAAGGTGACACAAGTGTGCGACGTCACACATGCATGCAAGGTGTTGCAGACATCTGGAATCCGATTGCTGTGGCTGGAGGCCCTAGTGCACCAATTTCTCTCTCTCTCATAAAAAAGGGAGAACATTAACCTCCTGTTAAATTATAATCTGTCCACTTGGTCTATCTGGAATAACCCTTACACTGACCAATGAAGGCAGCTGCTCCACAAAAGCTGGACACATTGTTCTTCGTGGTGGAAACACCTCCCATTTCTCAAGGGGGTTGGTTAGTTCTTGAGCATAAGTAAAATTTGCTGGGATCAGCAGGTCTGCAACACAACATAGCCTCATTCTGCCCATCTTTTCCTTGGGATACTTGAGCACACTGAGAGCCTTTCTCTCTCCTTCCTTCCTTTCTCTCTCTCTCTCTTTCTTTCTTGCTTGCTTCCTAGCAGGGTCTCACTCTATAACAGGCTGGCCTGGAACTCATGGTGATTCTCCTACCTCAGCCTCTTGAGTGTTGGGATCAAAGGCAGGTACCACCACGCTCAGCCACATAACATTTTTCAGCTTTCCTTTCCACACAAAAGTATGTCTTGGGAATCTTCCCAGGTACACACATATAGCATGATCTTGTATTTTAAATTGCACTACAATGAGCATAGGCCATAGTTATGTAGTTAATTAGCATCTCAGTCAAGGACTCAGGAGATGAGCCTAAGGGGAGGAGCCATGAGCCTGTGATTTACTGAAATGGTATTCTAGCCACCAGCATGGGGAAGTTGAGGAGTGGGGAGACAGAGCAGGCATACAAGATGCCACCTTGTGTAAAACCTCACAGAGAGGAGCTCAGACTGTTTTCAAAGTGGCTATTGGAGGGCAGGTGAAGCTCAGCCCTACATCCATCATCCATTAAGATCCTTCTGGGTCCAGAAAACTCATACATCCCAAATAGGTAGAGCTTCCTGTGTGAGTATACCAAAGGCAGTCTCTGATGAAGCACACAGGCAAATTTGCCAAAAGTCCACACCAAATGGTCCTTATGCTTTTCTACTCTGGCCCCAGTCATCTCAGTTATCTTGGCTTCCATTTAAAGGTGTATGTGTCCATTTTTCTGAAGCAACTCAGCCCACATTCACTGGATCAACACAGAATTGCCATGTGTCCCATGGACTCAAAGCTCATGGGCACCATGAGTGTCTTCAAGGAGGTGACAGGGCTGGGAATGGGCCAGAAAGGAAAGTAAGCACCCAGTGTCAGATTAGGGCAGCAGGGTCAGGCATCCTGTTTCTGGGCTGGGATGGTTAGGCATCACTTGCCTGTGGGCTGATATGAAAGCCAGACTCTGAAGGAAGGGAAAGGGCTTGGCAGGTTGAAAGGGACCCAGAGCTCCTCTTGTGGAGGTAAATGTCTGCACAAAAGCATAAAGGCAACCGAACAGCATATGCTAGGAAAGGCGCTTCCTGGCAATGGTGCTCCACTTGTGGAAGACAAGAGAGGAAGAGCCTGACTTTCGTTCCTCCTCTGGGGTACAGAAGCTTCAGGAAGAAGACGTCAACCCAGGATGGGTGGAGGGAAGTGAAATTGTCCCTAAATTGCTCAGGTGGACATTGAAGAGTGACTGTTTTGTTGCTGGGAGTGCCGACCACAAGCGATCCTCAGCTGTCAGCCCTTGAAGAGTCACTTCAGCTGTAGGGAACTTCCCCCCACCACCCTGAGATCCTGTCCTTTCCTAGGTGGCTCACATCCAATTCTGGAGGGTGAGTTTGTAGAGGAGTCTTCCATTGCCAGCAGCCCAGCTCAGACAAGTCTATTTAATGCGCTCAACTAAACTCCAACTTAGAGGCCGATGCAAAGAGCCCTGCAGGGACACCATGCAGGAGGCTACAGTTAATGCAAGCAGAAATGGAAAAGGTATGCATAGAACAATTCTCCCAGATTTCCACCACACAGCAATAGAGGAGAACCAATTCTAGAAGAAATTGGCCTCTATAGTAGGTCATACCTTTAAGGTTGTCTCAAGAAAATTCCGAGCCATCAGAGTCATGAAAACATCCAGTGAAATGCAAATATGGAAGTGAGGGTCAAAGATCTGTGTTAGGTTTCTTTCTAGAGTAGATCATGACACAAGGATTTGATTGTATGCAGGGTATTTGGTCCAGGAAAGACTGAAAGGCAAGTAAGAATGTGAGGCAAAAATGTCATGGCATCAAGCAGAAGATCGCTGTGGGCCCTTGAGGCTAAATCCTGCATGCTCCTGAATTGTCCCTACCATAGGACAGGTGTTGGGGTCATGATTAACCCATTTCTATGGTCTTTGGTTGACAGCTGTTGCTAAGCTTTTAGGTACTCCCATTGCTAAAGGTAGGGTGAGAGCTGCTGCAGAAAACACCCTGGAACATGGAGACATAGATACTGGCATATGGAAGTCTAAATTCTAGTGTGTCCATTTTATGGAAAGGGCTTGTAAGCCTAGACTCTTAGTGATAAAACCAAGGATAATGGTAAACATCTTTGAATTATTGTAAGGTTTAAATGTGTCTTTGCTTTGGTTCTTGAATAATATCTTCATGGATAGCTGATAAATAGTGGAGAAACAAGGAGTTATAGAATAATATTAATAACACAGGCCCTGGCCTCCCAAACTGCATTCTTCGGTGTGGGAGGGTCATCAATCCCCTCCAAGATGGAATTAGTGTTCAGTATTTTAATTTTCAGATACATGGTTCTTGCATCACCTGCAGGCACCAAAAGTTATATCTGCCAGCTGCCTCTGGACCTATTCCATGAGCTTCTCAGAAAGATGCCTCTGAATTCAGAAACGTTACTTCCTCCTGTGTCAGCAGCATGCAATAGTGAAGTCAGCACCACCTGCAGTGTCAGCAATAGGAAGCTGTTTGGAGAGCATCCATTCCCAGAAGCATCACAGAAATGCTTCTGAGCCCAAGTCCCCTTCACTACTTGAAGGAAACGAGATAGAGAAGCCTAGCCTGAGTAGAAACCTTCTTGCACTATGCATTTCCAGTGATCAATGGAGAGAGAGAGGGGGCTGAAGGACTGAGCAGTGGTGAAATTTGCTCCTATCAAGTAAATGATAAGTGACTGTGGCTCACCTGTAGTTAGTAGGAGATCCTGATCAAACCCCCGTACTAAACCCTTGCTCTCTAGTAGCTCCTTCAACACTGCAGCCAGAAAGAACAGCATGCTTGAGGTCACAGATCACAGAGAAAGTCCACCCTAAACACTTCTGTGCAAAATCCCCCCACTGCGTTGCTTCCCATCATGTGTGAGAAGAGACACCCGCCTTTTCAGGGCCATTTCTACAGAGTTCTGATGGAATTTCTCCTGTCCTTGTAAGAACTCTCACTCCACAGTCTCAGATTTACTTTTAACCAAATG
The DNA here is from genome assembly GCF_020740685.1 of Jaculus jaculus. Taxonomy (NCBI): domain Eukaryota; kingdom Metazoa; phylum Chordata; class Mammalia; order Rodentia; family Dipodidae; genus Jaculus; species Jaculus jaculus. The sequence continues at coordinate 104,657,318 of NC_059109.1, forward strand.
CCTTTGATTAGATCCCCATGGGGTTAATGAGACCTTCAATCACCCACAAGACCCTTCAGAATCTATCTGGAAATTCTGCTTTCTCTTTATTTATTTATTTTTATCACTACCCCATTAGCCTTTTCTGTAATTGAGTTTTATGTCCCAGGCATAAATCACTTTAATTTTCAAAACGTCAATGGTATCTGATGGGCTGTTTCCTATTTCCTAAGTTCATTTAAGACAGTGTTACATAAGTGGAGTCTTAATTTTGTCCTTTGGCTGAAAACAAAACAAAACAAAAAAAAACCCACATACACACAACTTGAGATGTTTCAGACTTTATGATCAAGGCATATAAAGAGAAGGCTGAGCCTTTGATTGGTATTCTATTCCATCCCAGTACAGCAGTGCTGAAGGGATTTACATGTTTAAAGGAGCATTCAGAACAACCCACATAATGAATTCTCCAGGGGCCTATGCAAGGAAATTGCTATTCATTCTGAATCATTGAGGTCTGCGTGAAGGGTTGCGTTCACAGAGAACACTGGTTGGACACCAGGGCCCAGCAGCAGCCGGTCAAAATGTGGCGTCAGAGAAAGCCCTCTACCTTGTCTGGGCCTGGGAAGCCACACCGGGGTGGGAAGAGTGCCTGAGAGGCTGGATCAACAAGTGGACATGTGAGTGCATGCAGTTGTTGGGAGGTGGGTCCTGGCATTGCTTTCTTCTTTAAAACAATCGATCAAATAAAGTCCTCATTTCTAATGATTAGAGATCCAAAGTTATATAATCCCCAGTTTTATATAGGTAATCACATGGGTCATCATCATTTTTCATGAGAAAAACTGTGCTGGAAAGAGGATTGGGATGGGAACTTATGGGTGCCTGGTTGGTATCAAGTTCTATTTTAAAAAGTTACACGGGTCAGTCATGATAGTGCAGGCCTTTAATCCCAGCAATTGGGAGACAGGTCGGAGGATCATTGTGAGTTCAAGGCCATCCTGAAACTATGTAGTGAATTCCAGCTCAGCCTGTGCTAGAGGGAGACCCTACCTCCATAGTTTGCTAAGCCTGAAGCACATTCCATGTGCCTGAAATAGCTGCAGTTGAGTTTATTTGGAATTTTACAAAAAAGGGGCTGGAGAGATGGCTCAGTGGTTAAGGCGCTAGCCTACAAAGCCTAATGACCTGGGTTTGATTCCCCAGTACCTACATAAACTAGGTGCACAAAGTGGTGTGAATGTGTCTGGAGTTTATTTTCAGCTTATGGCTGGAGGCCCCCATGTGCCCTTTCTCTCTCTCTCTCTCTCTCTCCTCTCTGTTTCTCTGTTTGAAAATAAATAAATAAGATATGCAAAAAAAATACAAGAAAGCGTGAAGGCACATTAGTACTTTATGTTGAGCCACAGTCTCTCAAAAGTTGTGTGAGCAGGACTTAGGAGTGCACAGGGCTGGGAGAAGCCTCAGCTTTTCTTTAGTCTTACTCATCAGCATTGCCTTTCCTCCTGCATCTGTGTCAACAGGGGGGCAGGACCTTCTCTAGTGGTTACAACCTTTGATGTGTGGGGAGCTTTGCCTCTCTATCCCCAAGGCTCCTTCATCAGCCCCCTGCTAGGCAGCCTTTTCTCTTAGGGTCTATCAATGACTGCTTCTCTGTGAGGCCCATCATGCAGCCTGATGGGTAGTCTACTGCAGACTAGAGGTCTTCATTGGCTGAAGGGAGGAAAAAAAAAAGATGAATGACAATGGTAAAGCACATGAACATGAGCTTCAGAGTCAGGACTTTTGAGGGTCTGATTCTGTTATTGATGAATTCACTAGCTTCCCTGAGCCAGTTTCCTCATCCTTCAATGAATAGTATGGGTCTCCTTTCTCCAAGCAGCCTGGATATCATGCCTACAAAACACACCGTGAAGGCTCACAGTGAGTTGGCTATTAAAATGAGTCACTGCTTATGAAAGATAGCGCTCTGTGTAGGCTGTGGCAGAGCATAGAGACAGCCACATGGGACGTAGAAAGGGTCTGATTTATACCACAGCGTGTGTGTGCCCAAGAAACTCTTTTGAGGTAAAGCGATATCATCCAGGGATGCTGAGGGCCTTGCCTTGCATCCTGCAAAAGACTCCAGGGGTAGAAAAGCAGAACAGGGAGATATTTCATTTGAGGATAGTTAATGCTTCCTCCAGCAAACCTGGAGCCTGTCACCACTACCGTATGGGGCCAACTCTAATGTTTCTAGTTGATATTTTGGAGGTAAAGCATGTTCTTTCACAGATCCTGGCTCACACAGACAATTAAGTGTTGAGGTTCAAGGAAGGAATTTTAATTTTGAAGCTATTATGTCTAAGGCAAGAGAAATGAACTTTCTGTGGCAGCTATCCCAAATAGGTAGAGAAGACATTGGAGACAGACTTGAACATCCAGTTCTTAGTTCTCTACCTTGGAAGCCAGATGACCTAGAATTAGTGTGTTGATTCCACTCAGCCTTGGGATAGCTCCTAACAAAATAGGGTGAAGACACATCCTTCACCATAGCCAGGAGGGGATGAGGTGATGGAAGGATAAGAATTTGTTCATCTGTGGCTGCCACCAAGCTGGTGCTCACAGACATAGGGAAATGAAAATAGGAAGGCTCTTGGAGCTCATCTCCTGAGCCAGTAATCCCATTTTAAGACATGGGCAGGGATAGGCTGCTCCCTGGGGTTTCGGTTTTCCAAAGGCACACATTACTTGACAAGGAATAACCCTTTATTATTGAAGATATTTGGCTGATGCTATCTTTCTCCCTTTGTAAACCACACCCTCTTTCATGTGGTCCTTTCTGAGAGTGTTTCCATGGGGTAACAGTTGGGAGTTGTCCCAGACCAAAGATTTTCTTTTTAATGCACATGACTCTTATTAGGAGGCAGACTCTACCACTCCTGGAGTGGGCATTTCTAACCAGCATCCAGGCAATGCCAGCCTATGATTCCAGGGTTCTCTCTTTTAGGATGAAAGATCAAGAACAAAATAGACTTTGGCCTTCTTAAAGACTTCGGTCTTTTTTTTTTTTTTCTCTTGAATTCATAACAAGAAAATAACTGTGAAAACCAGGTTTGGAGCAAAGCAAAAAATGAAATATGTTAAGTCCACAGGTCTTTATATATCAAGAGTAGGTGGCTCACACCCTTAATCCCAGCACTCAGTAGTCAGAGATAGTAGTATCACTGTGAGTTCAAGGCCACTCTGAGACTACATAGTGAATTCCAGGTCAGCCTGGTCTAGAGTGAGACCCTACCTCAAACACCCTTCTCCAAAAAAGGTAGGATTGGCACACTCAAACCATAAAGTTTTCCCATGAAGCATGCAAAATTCGCTGCAGGATATGACATGAAGCCATTGCTTAGCAAGTAAAGCTTGATTTCTGCAAGGAGGGGTGAAAAGCAAAGGGAGGAAAGCAATAGAGGGTTTTCTTCTCTAGCGTTAAATCCCAGGATGAAGAGGAAGAGAAATACCTAGGAGACTTTCTGGGCTCTGAAGACACTTGGGCATATGTCTCTTTCCTTTCCCTAGCACACAGGACAGCTGAAGGCAATAAATAAGGATTTTATTTTATTTTTTCATTTTGGTTTTGTAAAATGTTCTTTCTTTCTCCTCTTCCCTCCTTCCTTTCTCTGTTTTTCTCTTCTTTTTTATTCCTTCTGTTCTTTTTTGAGGCAGGGTCTCATTCTAGCCCAGGTTGACCTGGAACTCATTCTCTAGCCCAGGTTGGCTTTGAACTCATGGTGAGTCTCCTCCCTCAGCCTCTGCCCCTGAGATTATAGGTGTGAGTCACCGTGTCTGGTCAGATTTGTTTTTTGAAGCAAGTCCTTAATTGAGGTCTTGGCTCTTGTTCTGTTTTGCTCTGTTCATAATCTTTTTCTTTCTCTCTCTCTTCCCATTTCCTTTTGTGGCGTAAGAGATGGAACGCAGAGCCTCATTGATAGTACGAACTATCTCCTTCGCTCTCCCAGTGCCCGAACTCCTTGGTGTGGCATCTGATGTGACCCTTTCTCCTTTTCCTCTGTGGTGAAGAAGGGAGCCAGGCATTTTAGACGGTGACACAGGAGAATATGGTGATTAAGAATGTGACTCTGTGAGCCTGCTACAGGTTTCCAGGGTGAGGGTAAAGGGGCCCCTGTTGTAAAGACTGGTGGGAAGACCATGCCATAGGCCAGAGTGCTGAGTCTGAGAATCTGCGTGTCCTGGAGATGTGTGGGAGCCATGTGTGTGGCTCTCCCAAGTCCTGACCCAGGTCAGTGATCTGAAGACATTTCAGCAAAGAGAACTCACACAGTTCCCCCAAACAGCCAGGCAGTTCCATGCAGTGGCTCTGGAGAATCATGTCTGTATGATGAGGGAAGAGGTTCCTTTCCTGGAGGTGGCAGGAATGTGGGGAGTGCCTACATAGGGATCAGGCCCTTCTCTCACCACTGTCTTGAATTCAGAAGCCCCTACAGAAGCAGAAGAGAGGGTACAGATAGCACTGGTGGGAACATGGCTTCAGAGAAGATGGAAAAACAGCATGGCAGATAGACCTACACAGTTGGAATGGTTTAACAGCCACATTCTCATTGCTGGGACAAAACACCAACCAGAAGCAGCTTATGGGAGGAAGAGATTAATCTCAGGCTTACAGTTTTGAGGAGAAGCTTCATTGTGGTAGAGAAAACATGCCAACTAGGTCATATCATATGACATCAGCAGCAGAGAGAATGTGCAGTCTGGGCAAGCTCACTCTCAATATACAGTAGTCTGGGTTAATCAATCCCAAGGTCTGCCCAGTGACACACCTACTACAACAAGGCTCTGCATCCCAAAGGTTCCACCACACTTGAGGCTATGGGGAGCATGGTACATCCAAACCACTATGGCTGCATTTCTTTTCATTAGCAGTGTGTGCTCTTTCCAGTCCTAGTCATGACAGGGGCTGGAAGAAGGAGGGGCCTCAAAGTTGAGTTTAGTTGTAGGAAACAAAGACACCATTTTGTTTGTCTTGGCACGTGGGAAATTACTAGAAAACATCAATTAATTTAAAAATAAAGCTAACTCTTACTGTTCTAACATAACAGCATTACATGCCATATACTATATGTTCTATCTCATAACAATGGTTGTAAATCTTATAATTGTCTTTTAAAATAAAGCATTATGGAAAACATATTTTATTTTCTGCTAGACTTCTAGATCTTTATTTCTGATTTTAAAAATATTTGGGAGAGAGAGAGCAAGAGAGCACCAGGGCCTCTATCCACTGCAAATGAACTCCAGATACATATGCCACCTTCTATGTCTGGCTCAGATGGATACTGGGGAATCAAATCTGGGTCCTTAGGCTTCTGAGGCAAGCATCATAACCACTAAACAATCTCCCCAGCCCTGGATTTAATTTTTTTCATTCTTTATTTTAGAGAGAGACAGAGAAAGAAAGAAAGAATTGGTGTGCCAGGGTCTCAGCCACTGAAATCAAATTCCAGATGCTTGTGCCACCTAGCGGGCATGTGAGACCTCGTACCTGCCTCATCTTTGTGTGTTTGGCTTACATGGGATCTTGAGAGAGATCGAACATGGGTCCTTGGGTTTCACAGGCAAGCACTTTAACCACTAGGCCATCTCTCCAGTCCTGGATCTTTATTTTTATTTGCCACATTTTGTTACTATTATTATGAAACATAACAAATAGTTGTGTATGTATGTATACTTTTGCATGTTTAATATGTATGTATGTGAGTTTGGTGAAGTGTGTGTCCTTAAAATTCATATGTTGAAGTCCTAACCCATACTACCTCAGAAGGTGAGCATGTTTGGAGGTGAGACCTTTGAAGAGGGAATTCAATGAGGTCATTAGGTTGGCTCCTAATCCAGTGTGAGCCATGTCATTGTAAGAAAGGGTGAGAACACAGACAGGCCCAGAGGAAGGACCATGTGAAAATGGAGGGCACAGACAGCTCTGCAAGGCCAAGAGACACATCAGAAGAAATCAAGCCCATTAATACCTTGATCTCTGACTTGTAGCCTGAAGAACTATAAGACAGTAAATGTCTGGACTGTGTCAAGAGCTCTGTGGTGGAAGACTTCTTAAGCATGTATGAGGTCTTGGTTAATAGCAGCGCCATTAAGAGAAGAAAGAGGAGAGGGTAGGAGCACAATGGAGAGGACGGGAGATATTTCTGTTGTTTAAGTTACTCAGCCTGTGGTATTTTGTTATAGTAGCCCAGCAAATGTTACAGTGAAGAACTTAGGGATTATGTGTGTGTCTATGTGGTAGATGTTCCTTTTTATGGTAAGTGATTAATTCAAGTTGCAATTTAATAAGAAATAATTTATAATTATAAATTCTCCTGATCCATTTGACAAGCATTTGTTGAGTCCCTTCTATGCATAAAAACTATGGGGATGTTTAAAGTTGGACTGAATGCCTTTCACTTTACTCATGAATGGTTATCAGCTTATGGGGGCCAGAGGTGGAATGTGGCAGTTATTCAGGTGTCCTCCATAAAATTAGGTGTTCTGAAAGCTAGGTTCCCAGCTGATGGAGATTTGGGCATTAACGCCTCTTAGAGGCAGTGGACTGTGGGAGGTGGGCTTATGGATCTGATAGCATCCCCTTGCTGGCATTTGGCACGTTCTCCTGTTGCTGTTGTCCATCTGATGTTGGCCAGGAAGTGATGTCCACCCTCTGATAATGGCGTTTCCCTCTGCATCATGGAGCTTCCCCTTGAGTTTGTAAGCTAAAATAAACCTTTGTTCCCCCCACAAGCTGCTCTTGGTTGGGTGATTTCTGCCAGCAATGAGAACTTGACCGCAACAAATTTAGAATTATAAATGCTTCTGACACATTTGACAGGCATTTGTTGAGTTCCTTCTGTGTATTTTACTCTGTCTTCTATGTATGCTGGACATGGAGTGTGACCCAGTCTTTTAAGGACTGTGCATACATGAAAATCTACCTAGTAAATGCATGGCAGTTTGAGATACCAGGACAGAGGAATAATAATTGCTAGATGGAGGCTGCCCATGGTGGGTCATGACTGTAATCCCATCATCTGAGAGTGGCAATGAGAGGATTAGAAGTTCAAGGTCATCCATGGATACATAGTGACTTTGAGCCCAGCCTGGGCTACTTGAGATCATGTCTCAACCCTGTCCATAAAGAAAGAAAAGAACAGCCTGGAATGGTGGCACATGCCTTTAATCCCAGCACTCGGGAGACAGAGGTAGGAGGATCATCATGAATTTAAGGCCACCCTAAGACTACATAGTGAATTCCAGGTCAGCCTGAGCTAGAGTGAGACCCTACCTTGGAAAACAAAATACAAAACAAACAAACAAACAAGCAAAAAAGCAAAAGAAAGAAAGAGAAAAGAAGGAAAGCAAGGTTGGATCTGAGAGGACAGCCAATTTGGCATTAAATCTGGGTTCTGGTGGCAGAACTGGTGAACACCCCACATGATGGAGGTAGCTTGAGTCATAATGTGGAGCAGGAATGCTCCTTGAGTAAGTGACTGGGGAGGGCTGCGGCATGGGCAGAGTGCAAACACTTGGTGGGGGACTGTCATGGTGCTGGGTCTGGAAGGATGGTCAGAGCATACTGGTCCCAAGTTTATTCACTGAGGAATACAGGACAATTGGAACTTTTTTTTGAAAAACAATTATTTATTTATTTGCAAGCAGAGAGAGGGAGAAGAGAGACAGAGAGAATGGACATACCAGGGCCTCCAACCACACAAACAAACTCTAGATGTATGCCCCACTTTGTGCAGCTGGCTTCTGTGGGTACTGGGGAATTGGACCCAGGTCATTAGGCTCTGTAGGCAAGTTCCTTAACCTCTGGGCCTTCTCTCCAGCCCTACTTGAACTTTTTGAAGCAGAGAAGTCACATGATTATAAAACTGTAGATCAACCTACTAGCAACATTCAAAATCTATCGAGCAAGAGAATAGTAGAAACAGCGAGAGAGGAAAGGACATTGCAACCATCCAGTACAAGAGTACAGGCAAGGGGACCAGGGGAAGGGATCTGGGAACCCAGAAGATGCTTGGGCAGGTGCAGCTTCCCTTTATATTTCTTCCTTTTTGTCTGTAAAACAATGAAATAATCTGGCACCCTTCCTTGAGCTACTACCTGCAGAGCTGGGAAAAGTGAGAAGCTGAAGGTCTTTGCCTTTCCTGGAGTCTGGCTGGAATGCACCTCACCCTTCTAACTGAATGAGAACTATTAACATATTTATACTGAGTCTCAGCTTCAGATAGCAGCACTTGGGGATCCTGATAGAAATTGCTATTGTGAAGGGGCCCATGTAGGTGGTAAAATAGTGAGTGGCCATAAGCTTGCTGGTGGTTATCAGCATTGGCCCAGTGGGATATAGTAATGTGCTGACTGAATTTGCAAGAAAATATTTCATCTTCCCATTGGCCAAAGTTCCTTGACACAGAGATTGAGCTTTGGGTCTTGTGGCTCTTGAAAGGTGGATGCTCTTATGAGGAGCAAGCACTGAACTAATCTGGGGGTGGCTGTAGTAGGGCCTTTGACATGCTGCCTGAGCCATTCTAATCCCTTGAAACAGACCCATACAAGCTTTATCTAGCCTGTTCAAACAGGTCTGCAAGCATTCTGCCTTGGATTCTCCATTCTTACTAATTCCTTCATCCCTCTCTTCCTTCCTTTCTTCGTCCCTCCCCCCCTCTCCCTTCCTCTCTCCTTCCCTTCCTTCCTCCATTCCTCATTCCCTGCCTCCTTCCCTTCTTTTCTTCCTCCCTCTCCCCTTCCTTTTCTTTCCATCTCCATTCCTTCCTTCTTTCTCTCTTTTCTTACACTTCAAAAGTGTAATTGAATAGGTATGCTAAAAGACACATATCTAATATCCCAGCACATGGGAGAGGAACCAAGGAGTTTTGTGAGTTTGAGGCATTTCTGGGCTTCATAGCAAGTTTAAGGTCAGCTTGAGCAACACAGAGAGACCCTGCCTAAAAAAAGATGAAGACTGGGTAGAGGTCAGTGACAGAGTTTGCCTAGCATGCTCCAGTCCCTGGGTGTGACCACCAGTATTGGCCCCATCACTCACACACAGAGCAAAACCCTATTTTTTTTTGCAGTTCCTGAGGCCAAAAGTTCTAACTCAGATCAGGGAATAGCATGTGCGGTGGGGGCTCTGCTATGTGGTCTGTCTGGACTTGCAGATAGCCTGCTTCTTTTCAAAACTCTTTAAATATTTTTATTTTTATGTATTTATTTTAGAGAGAGAGAAAGATTGAATGAATGAATGAATGAATGGGTGTGCCAGGGCCTACAGCCACTGAAAACAAACTCCAGACGCATGATCTACCTTGTGCAGTTGGCTTATGTGGGTGCTGGGGAATCAAACATAGGTCCTTTGGCTTTATAGACAAGTACTTTAACCACTAAGCCATCTCCTCAGCCCTCTTTTGTAACTTTTTAAACATATTTTATTTATTATTATTATTTTTTGAGATAGAGAGAGAGAAAGGAAGAGAGAATGGGTGCACCAGGGCTTCTAGCCACTACAAACCAACTCCAAACTCCAGACGCATGTGCCACTTTGTGCATCTGGATTACATGGGTCCTGGGGAGTTGAACCAGGGCTCTTTGGCTCCACAGGAAGGACCCTCAACTGCTAAACCATATCTCCAGCCCCGTTTTAACATACTTTTTATTATTTATTTGAGAGAAAGAGACAGAGAGAGGGAGAGAAAGTGTATGGGCACGCCAGGGCATCCAGCCACTGCAGACAAACTTCAGACACATGCACCATCTTGTATAGCCTACTTCTTGATGGTCTTACATGGCCTTTGCTCAATGGAGAGAGATATCTCCATTTTCCTCTTCATACAAGAACACTAATCCTATCCTAACAAGATCCTACTCTTAGGGCTTCATTCTACTTTGTTGATCTATTAAAAGTTTCCCCCTCAACACAGTCACGTGGAGGTTTGGGCTTCAGTGTAGGAAGTATAGGAGTGTACCTTTAAGATCAAATCAAGAATTGAGGTAGAATATCTGGGAGAACCAAACGTGACCTCGACCAAAAGAATCCTGAGGCATGAGCTGACCCCTGAGTGTTACTGTTCCGACTGCTACTTTCCCCTGGGAATGGAGATTCTAGCTCGCCCAGCCCTGTCCTTGACATCCATTCAGAAGAAGGCTTTACCCAGCACTTCCGACTCTGGCAGGTATCTTACGGTTAAGGCTGGAGCTCCTAAGCTCACCCTGAGCCCCTGGACAGAGACAAAAGCTCAGAAGAGGGCTCCTCACCCTTGTGGGCCACAGGTGCCTGTGGAGAATGTTGTATTTTTCTGAGAGGAGTTCCTGCTGTTGTGACTTCCTAGAGATGACAGGGGAAGAGTGTAATCCTGAAAGTTGCCGGGGCCCACTTGCAACTCTGAATGAGGCTGACCACACCGAAGGAAGATGGGACAAACAGGATCCATCGGTTTGACATTTTTACTGGACCCAACCGGTTTAAAATTGTCCCAGTTTCTGAACCTTTGGTTATATGCTTCCTAAAATTCAGTCAAGGGTGACCTTGGCAAGTAAGGCTGGGTTAAATTTACTAAAGCACTAGCCAGTGCACAATCGCGGCTAGGAGGAAGGCCTCCTATGACATCTACACCCGGAAGAAAGCTCAGCAGACCTCAGAAATGGTCACAGATTTCCTCCCAATCGTTTTCTTTTTACTTGCAGCTTGCAAAATGCCTCCATTTTCAAAGGCTCACACCACAGGCTTAAAGCAAAGCAACATTTTTTTTTTCTTCTTCTAAAAATATCCATCAAGAGGATGACAAGGAAGAAAATTACTGAAAGGGAAGAAAGGTCTTGAAACTCTGCGTACTTGTATTTGCATTTGCAAAATCACTTGCAACCAGAGCCGCCAGATAGCGCTTTTGCGGAACTCAAGAAGTCAGCTTTGAATATCTCCATCGTTTCCAGACCCCAGCATCCAAATCCATAGGAAAACCAGCTTTCTGGCAGTCTGCAGCCCAGGGCTCAGAAGAGTGCGCTGAAGAACTCTTATGGGAGAAGATGAGCTGGACAGTCAGTCTGAGTTGGCTTACCTTGACTGCAGACGGGCTAGATGCCCAAGGCGCTCCTCAGGTCGCCTGTCCCGTCCTGCCACCACCTTTGCTGGATGCCAAAGCCCACTCCACCACCCTAAATAACTCTGCCTCTGCCGCAAAAGCGTTCGGGTTGGTTGGAAATGGCAGCACCCCCGCCCCCATTTCTTCATTCAGGATTTCTCTCGTTCAAAGGACACTTTGTGCTTCCCTCGTTTCCTTTCCTTGCTCATATGAATCTAAAATGAATCTGAACTAAAAGTACTTGTGGAGTGGTTACGCTCCCAACTGTAATTTGGAGGCAAGGTATGAATATTTTATACTCAAAGAGCCACTGAAGATTTGTAAAAGGTTTTTTTTTTTTTTAAATAAAATAAAATAAAACGAATACACTCATTTTTTTTGGCACAGAAATACTATAGCTGGGGAAAACAAAAATATAGGACAAGCCTTCAATCATGAGTCTTAAAAAAAATGAATCTGGATTTGTGTTTGGAGGTGATGAGGAGTCACTGTGGTGGGGACAGAGTGTCCTTTGGAGAAGAGAAATACCCGGATGAAGCGGAGCCGGGAAACAAAAATAAAAGCCACCCAAACACTCCCACCTCACTCTCAACCAACACGAATTCCAGAGGTGCCCTTTCAGAAGGTGCTCTCCATGCACTGGCAGAAATTAGGTGTCAGGCTGGGAAGCCAGGACTCAGATGCCTGTGGCTTCCTCTCCCTGCAAAAATAGATTTAAAAAATAATCCAGTCTTTGGCAAAGTCTCGTCGAAGCAGAGAGACCTGAGTAGCTCCTTTGCTGTGGCTGTATGTTTTTCTTGCCGTGAGTCAACAGTTTTGTGAGCTCATAGGCTACTTCAAAGGTGCTCCGCACAGCCGACACAGAAGATTAATACATGTTAATTAAGCATTTCCTTTTTATTTCTCCTCTAAATCCGTGAGGTTTGTTCTCGTAACATCTATGGGTTTAGATGAGGGGATCTTGCTCAGTGGCTTTCACTGGGTGGCACCTCAGGGTAAAAGAATTAGAAAGTAGAAGGGAAAAATGTCTGCATTCTTTTAGCCTTCTAGTGTGGCCACTCTCACTTGACAGTTGTCTGGAGAAACCTAAGTGTTTTTTTTTTTTGTTTTTTTTGTTTCTTTATTTTTCTGAGAATCTCTGCAGGACATGCCAGTCACAGATACTGACACTGATGTGTTTTCACTTCAACTGATGCACTTATATATCTCATAAAGTCCAAATCTTATTTTAAGCAAAGTGTATAGCAAATTGGAAGGTAAAAGAAGTTTCTAATTTCTGTTGTGCTGGCTGCCAAGATGGCGCCTCTCTGTGGGGACCTTGTACCTTTCAGTGGGAGTTCTTCAAATGACATTGTTTCTTCTTTCTCTCTGTGTCTAAGGTTTTTATTCTTTATTTTGTCTTTTTAGAGAGATTTATTTATTTGCTTGGAGGGGGGAGTATATGGGCACACTAGGGCTTCTCACTGCCACGAAGGCACTCCAGAAGCACGTACCACATTGTGCATCTCGCTTTAACTGGGTACTTGAACCTGGGCCAGCATGCTTTGCAAATAAGTGCTTTTAAACATGGTGCCATCTCCACAGCCTTTGGTTTGTCTTTTTGAAAATAAGTCTCATAACCCAGGCTGGCCTCAAACTCATATATAGCTGAGGATGAATTGAAACTTCTGATCCTCTGGCCTCCACCTCCTATGTGTTCCACCCCACCCACTCAGGTGTCAACCTAACGATGCCCAAACTCATGAATTTCGGACCTTATAAATAGATATTGGTTTTCTGAGGTAGAGTCTCACTTTAGCCCAGGCTGACCTGGAATTCACTATGTAGTCTCAGGGTGGCCTCGAACTCACAGCAGTCCTTCTACCTCTGCCTTCTGAGTGCTGGGATTCAAGGCATGCACCACCATGCCCAGTCCTTATAAATATATTTAAAGGATGAAGGGTCTGTATAAATTCAGAAATGCTATTTTAAAAAGTTTGTTTGAGGGCTGGAGAGATGGCTTAGTGGTTAAGCGCTTGCCTGTGAAGCCTAAGGACCCCGGTTCAAGGCTCGGTTCCCCAGGTCCCACGTTAGCCAGATGCACAAGGGGGCGCACGCGTCTGGAGTTCGTTTGCAGAGGCTGGAAGCCCTGGTGCGCCCATTCTCTCTCTCTCTCCCTCTACCTGTCTTTCTCTCTGTGTCTGTCGCTCTCAAATAAAAATAAAATAAAATAAAAAAGTTTGTTTGATTATAATGAAGGCAGGGGAATTGGCTGAGTGTGTGATACATTTCCTGCCATGTACTGAATGCATGAATTCAGATCCCCAGGTTCACAAAAGCCAGAAGTTATAGCAGACTTCTCTAATCTCAGCATGCCTATGGTGAATGGAGTGGTGAACAATGACAGACTCTACCTCAAGTGAAATGGAAAGTAAGCACAATATCCAAAGATTGTTGTCTGACCTCTACATACATACTGTGGCATGCACCTGCCTTTATTCACATGCATAAATATGCACACACACGTGTTTGCACACACACACAAACCAAAAGAAATTTGATGACCTTAATCTTTCATGGATGGAGAGATGATGGAGAATCAACTTTTTATTTATTTGTTTACTCCTTTAGGTTACTCTAGCTTTTTGAAAAGAAATCATATTTATGTGTTCTTTTATCATAATCAAGCTTGTTGAGATTTTTTGTGTGGTGTATAAAAATGCATGCATGTTCATATGTATGTGGATGTACGTGTATATGCAGGTTGCATGTACATATGCAGGTGTTAAGGCCAAAGGACAACCTCAGGTGTCGTCCTTAGGAACATCATCCACATCTTTTTGAGATAGAGTCTCCTATTGTTTGAGAGTTCACCAATTAAGCTAAAGTGGCTGGGAAGTGAGGTCCAGGGATCCATCCATCTCTGTCTCTCCAATGCTGGGGTTACAGACATATACCACAATGGCTGCCATTTTTTCATGGGCATGGGAATCAAACTCAGGTCCATATGCTTGAAGACTAACTTTACCCACTGAGCTATCTCCTCAGCCCCTTGTTTAATTTTTCTTTTAATTGAGCCAGCCATCCACCTGGGACTGACTGTGCATTTCCTGAGTTAGTCCAGATGGTCTCCTGTTGCCGCCTGGTGTCTCCCCTCTCATCTTAGTTTTCTGATTTATTTATTTTGGTCTGAGGTCTCTGAGCAGCAGGCAAGTCCTCACTCAGCCTTCCTGCCAGGTCTTCCCAGTCACGGGAAAGGTGCTAATGTCCCATTGCCTCTCTGGCTTCTTGACCATTTCCTTGCCTTCTTCGCCTGGTTTCTCTATCTGCCTACATGAGCACTCACTCACAATGTTGCATTCATTTCCATTTCCTGTATAGTCAGCCACCACACACTTAGTGGCTTGAAACACACATGTATTGTCTCTCTCTGTTTTCTGTGGCCAGGAGCTTGCACACAACTTCTCTGGTGCTCTATTACTGAATTACCCACAGGCTGAATTTAATGTCCTTGGGACAGATGTCACTGGAAAACTCCCATTCAGAAACAAAGGCTTCCAGGCTTATGAGGCTGTTGTCAGATTTCTGTCTCTTGCCCCTTTTGAATTGGGCGTCTCGGTTTCTAGCTGGTTGTTGGTTGGAGGCCATCTTGACTTTAGGCCATAGCCTCCGCACCACCTCTCAGTGTGATCCCTTGCTTCATGACAGCCAACAAGAGAGAGTCCGTCGGCAAGTGTAATATAATCATGGCAGCAACGAGTCTTCACTGTCTGCTGGTTAGAAAGTAAGCCGTAAGTCTCAGCCACATTCAAGGGCAGGTCTGAATTCCAGGAGGAAGGAATGACTGGCAGCCAGTCACCTGAGGCCTTGAGCTTGCATGAATGGTATTTCCATAGCCTGGAAGAGCTACAACAGAACAGTCTAATAACCATGCACACTCATCTTAATGACCTCTTCTTTCTCCTTACTCACATATTCCCTGGGCCTTTCCTGACCACTGTTCACCTAGCCTCAGCTCATCCCCATATCTGGGTCTCATCTGAGGAGGCTACCCTGTGTTGAGAGAGTCATTACATTCTTTCCTCATCTGGGTGCCTGACCTCCAGTTCTGAGTATTATAGGCAAGTGACCTGGGAGCCATCAGGGCTGAGAATTATGCAGCAGCTCATGAATGATTTCGTTCCCTTCTAACTCAAGTGCCTCCTTTTCTTTTCCCCCACTGTATCTCAGTGGGTCCTCTGTGTCCCTGTTCTGACACTTAAAAGTCCTTGTCCCATTTTCTCTTCTGTTTCTGGCATGCCTGCAATCATCATTTGAAGTTCTCTGCTTTCCTTATTTGTTTTTCTTGCCTTTCACCTGTTTCTCTTCAGAAGGAAAAATGCAGCAGTGTGGGGTCTTGTTTCCTCCTGATTCACCGCAGGACCGAGCACATGGTAAACAGTAAGTAGGTGTGAAATGGATAGCTGGATGAGCTGGTGAGCAAGCAACGTGAAACCAGTGTGTGAGATGGAGGAAGCACCACTGTGGCTCCCTACCCAGATCGTCATTTCACACAGCGATTCTTGGGAACTGCACAGCAGTGCACTGAGCTTTGCTGGCCTAGTGGAACTTACTGACCTTTGCTTTGATGGTATCTACACACCTCTATCCCTAATCTGTGAGGGCCACAGTGACTGGACTAAGACTCTGGAAGCGCTCCCTCATCTACTATCTCTGCACTGGCGGAGGCGGCCAGATGTTTCAGCAGAGATGGTGGCAAACTCTGAGCTTGACAATGGCCTCTCTTCTACCTGTGTGTTTGTTGCTACAGGTGAGATTGTTCCAGATGAAGATCGATATGGCAACAGTAGTAAGGTGGCCTTTGAAAGTGTTTGCTGGGTGTAGGTTATTAGCTATGCACATGGCCTTTACCATTATTTCGTTCAATCTTGGCAGCCCTATTGCCTGTAGGAGGTGTGGTCTGCTTGTGCTGATACATCATGGACATCCAGAAACAACTACCGGGGCACGTGTCATGGCAATTTTCAAGCCAGCTTCCTAGGAGAGTGTCAGTGAAACAATTCCTGCATTGGGAGGGTACTTTAATGAAAACACAATTTTAGCACAACTAGATTAAACTAGTTCAGCACTGCATAAGAAGCGATCTGAAGCGATCTTACTTAAGTTTGCCTAGTCCTTTGACAAGCCACAGCTATAAGCTTTTAAGAAATGTTTTTTTAATATTTGATTTTTCATAATGCTTACTCAAAATTTAATTTTTCCACTAAAATTTACATTATATGAAATCATTAAGGCAACACCTTTCTCATTAGTGTAACCGGAAGACACGTTCAAACAAAGGCACTTTGCAGAGCTCTAAGGACTTTTTTTTTTCTCTTTTCTTTTTCTTTTTCTTTCTTTTTTTGAGTTAAGGACTTTCTAAAAGCCTTGCTGGTGCTCGTTTGAGCTGGTCAGTGGTTCTGTGCTCTTAGGGGGCAGCTTGTTTCATATTGGTGAAAATAGATAGCTTACATTATATTTTAAGTCTCTCTCTCTCTTTTTAAATACATCTTTTAATGGCCTCTTCTATGCAGCCTATCCACAAAAGCCAATGCTCCTCCATGCCATATGTGCGTCCCTGTCATCATTTCTTGACATCTATGGGTAGGGTGTGAGTGAGGAGCAATGGGGTGGCAACCCACTAGAGATCTTTCTGATGAAAGGGAAGATACCCCTGCCCAACAGCATGTCTACTCAGTCTTGTCCCTGGGTACTGGGAGACAAGGACCACAAATCCACACCAGGTATATTTTTGCCACTGGCCTAGGGTGTCCCAGACATTTGTGGACAGGTAGTAATTAGGCCTTGGCTTGGGTAAATGAAGCACTTTTATGAGCTTGGTGGCATCTTGGAGGTAGTGTATGAGAAATGCTAGGAGTCTTAAGGCGAGACAAACTTGCACCTTGCTGGGTTATGCAGCACTGGACTGTTTTCATCTCTGAACACTGATTTCTTTGTCTATGAACTGAAGGTCATGTGAAGGACAACCTCACAAGATACTGGAGATTGACTGCCATACATAACACTTCCATGCCACCAAGCAAGAGGACAATGGTGGCTCTTCCTGTCCTCCCCTCAGACCCTCCAAATTAGTTTCAAGATGGACTTTATGTCTCTTTTTATGATTTGATGCAAGGCAAGTTGAGAATCTGGTAGCAAGATAAACGAGGGAAACGTTGCCTAGTGAGCAGGCAGCCTAGAACCTGCCATGATATGGAAACACAAAAGAGTTGAAGAACTTATCTATTCATATTGGGAAAATATCTAATGCAAGAAACAAGAACATTCCCTATGCTGACTCATTCATATGTGCTTCTTTCTCCATTGTGCCCAGGGAAAACCCTGTTTTATCACCTCACAAACATCATGCTCAAACTTCCTTCTTTTCTAGGGTGTTCAGCTGGACTAAAGGGCATAGCTACTCATGTGGAGTTCCTGTCCCTAACCCGAGTTACCCTTACTTCTTTGCTTTTCTCCATGTTCCATACTACTTACAAGCAAAGCCTATTGACCCCATCTTTGACATCTGCCATCAACTCCACTGATGTCCTCATGGCCTGGAACATCCATCAGCTCATTGCTAGTTCTTGCAGTTACTTGCAGAGCTGCTAGGTGAGCCTACGTTTTCTGTGTTCACCCACCCCTATCTCATAGCCACAAGGGAAACCATTCAAAATATAAATTTGCTCATATCACTTCCATCCTTAGATTAAAATCTGCAGAACTACAAGTCAACAGCAACGTTCAGTCTTCACATTATAGTTTGGAGGGAGGGACACTTGGGATTCAAATAAAAGTGGGAAAAGTGTCAAGGACAATTTAGTCCCAATTGATGAGAGGAAGTAGCAGTCAGGATAGAACCACTCATGCATGAGCGAGATGAAAAGCAGCAAAGCAACATATGCAAATAGATGAGGGGGGGAGAAAGAAAAGAGATACAGCGTGCCTTACTCACTAGGACGTGGTCAACTGAGATTATCAGAATATCCGGCTGGCATCTTATACAAAAAGGGATCCCCCCCCTTTTAATCAGTCCAGAGGGAGGTAGTTCCTTGCCTTGGTTTAAGTTTGGCTGACATCCTGGCTCTGAGTCTGCAGTTCATGTCGGCCAAACAGCTTCAGGAGCCCAGCCTGTGATGGCCTCAGTGTGCAGCCAATGGCAGGTGGTAGGTTCCAGTGCAGCCTGTGCTCTTCACATGCAGTTCTCATCACAGAGAATTATTCCTTCTCAGAGTCCTCCCACAAGTATCTTTGGCTGAGATCGTGTCTGACAACCATTCCAGCCGACTGGCCTGGTATATCTTGTCTGACACCGAGCATCTATGTTCAAGCGCTGAGTAAGGGACTGGGGCAGGGCTCAGGAGTACATGCTCACCCAGCACATGCAAGGCCCTGGGTTCCTTTCCAAGCATTGGAAAGATAAAATCCTAAATAAAGCTGGAGTTCTAGAATCAAGAAAAGGAGGTACTGGCTAAATGGTGGTGCAGTGACCTATTTTAAAAGCAATTAGCATGCAAAAATGGAAAGAAGAGAAGCAAAATTGGGGCTGGAGATATGGTTTAGCAGGTAAGAAACTAGCCTACAAACCCTAAGGGCCCAGGACCAATTCCCCAGTACCTATTTAAGCCAGATGCACAGGGTGGCACATGTGTCTGGAGTTTATGGTGCCTACAGGCCCTGGCATGCCCATTCTCTGTCTCTCTCTCTTTACATTTATTTTTAAGTTTATTTTAGAGAGAGTGAGCACAAGAGAAAGACAGAGAGAGAGAGACAGACAGACAGAGAGAGAGAAACAGGATTGGCATGCCGGGGCCTCAGCCACTGACTTCAATCAAACTCCAGATGTTTACGCTGCATAGTGGTCACGCACAACCTTGCACTTGCCTCACCTTTGTGCTTCTGGCTTATGTGGGATCTGGAGAGTCAAACATGTGTCCTTAGGCTTTGCAGGCAAGAGCTAAGCCATCTCTCCAGTCTCTTCTCTGCCTCTCTCTCTCTCTCTCTGCCTCCTTCTATCTCTCTGTCTAATAATAAATAAAATAACATATTAAAAAAGAAGCAGAATCACAGGAAGCAATAAATAAAATAACTACAAATCAAACTTAATATAGTAGAACCATTTATTTGTAAAAGAAAAAAAAAAAGAACAAATGCGCTGGAGATATGGCTTAGTGGTTAAGGTGCTTGCCAGAAAAACCAAAGGTTCAATACCTCAGTAGCCATGTAAACCAGATGCACAAGGTGACACATATGTTTGGAATTCGTTTGCAGTGGCTGGAAGTCCTGGTGTGCGCGCGTGCTCTCTCTCTCTCCTTATGAATCAATAAAAATATTTTCTTTTAAAAAAAAGTAACACTCAATAACTTAATGCAACATGTGATCCTAGCTTCTGGATTATAGGATTTAAGTAAAAAAAAAAAACAAAACTGGTGAGGTTAAATAATGTTTCACTTACATTAGTTTCTTATCTTTGACCATCCTACTGTGATCATGTAAGACATTATCATGTGAGAAAGCTGGGTGTGTAGTATGTGAAAATACTTTAAACTACTTTTGAAATTTTCTGGTAAGTTTGGAGTTAATTCAAAAGAAAAATTGAGAAAAAAAATGCTCAAAATCAAGAAAATGAATAGTTATAAAATGTACAGAGAATATTTTTTAAACCTAAGGACTTACACAGAGAAACGAATGACATGTATAATTTATTCACACAAGAAGAATGAACAAGAATATACTGAACAGGGCTGAGGGCTGTAACAAGGAACAGAAGGACACAGGATCAGAGGACGTGACATGACTCAGAAGAAAAGGGTAAGGTAACTGCCTGCTTCTAAAAATAGACTGCTAAGGGGAGTACAATAGACAAAGGGGTCAAAGAAAAGCCTGTTTTTACTCCTTTTAAACATTATTTTAGTCCGGCGTGGTGGCACACGCCTTTAATCCCAGCACTTGGGAAGCGGAGGTAGGAGGATTGACATGAGTTCGAGGCCACCCTGAGACTACATAGTTAACTCCAGGTCAGCCTGGGCCAAAGTGAGACCCTACCTTGAAAAATGAAAAATATTATTTTATTTATTTATAACCAATGAAAGATAGAGAGACGAGAGACAGACAAAGAGAATGGGCACACTAGGGCTTCCAGCAGCTGCAAATGGACTCCAGATGCATGTGCTACCTTGTGTACCTGGCTTTACTTAGGTACTAGGGAATTGAACCCAAGGCATTAGACTTAGCAAGCAAGTATCTTAACTGCTGAGGCAACTCTCCAGCCTCCCCCAAAACTTTATATTTAAAAGTTCTGGGGGCTAGAGAGGTGGCTTAGCAGTTAAGGTGTTTTCCTACAAAAGCCAAAGGACCCAGGTTCAACTCCCCAGGACTCATATAAGCCAGATGCACAAGGGGGCACATGCGTCTGGAGTTCGTTTGCAGTGGCTGAAGGCCCTGAGTGCCCATTCTCTGCCTCTTTCTCTCTTCTTTTCTCTCTCTCTCAAATAAATAAATAAAAATGAATTAAAAAAAGTTCTGGCTTCTGATTTCATCATATTTCATATCTAGAGTCAGATCACAAGTTGAGAAGTAAGTACAAAAATATGGCCATTATACTATCATACAGGTTTTTTTAAAAAAATATTTTATTTTATTTATTTGAGAGAGGGAGAGAGAGAGAGAAAGAGAGAGAGAGAGAGAGAGGGAGGGAGGGAGGGAGGGAGGGAGAGAGAGAATGGGTGTGCCAGGGCTTCCAACTACTGCAAACCAACTCCAGATGCATATACCACCTTGTGCATCTGGCTTATGTGGGTACTGGGGAATTGAACTGAGGTACTTTGGCTTTGCAGGCAAGCGCCTTAACCGCTAAGCCATCTCTCCAGTCCCTTATAAAGGTTTTAATGTTATTTTTATATTAGCTTTAGAAGGATTTTTCAGAAATTATCTTTTCCTACAGCATGAAAATATTATCTGAATTCCTGAAATTTACTTCATCATCTCTTCATTTGCTAAAAATAAAAATTAAAATGTCATAAATAATGTTGATTTTTATTGGATTTTATAGTTTACACTTTCTAGCTATCTACATATCTGTCTATATACATGTGTGTCTGCTTAACTATTTGTACCTTTTTGTCTATGTGCAGGTATATATGTCTTAGATGGCATTTATCAGCCAAAATATTGGCTGTTTTGGCTTGTAGAATTTTAGTGGATTTCTCATTTCTTAATGCTAATCTGAATTTTTAAAAAATCACCAATTTCCAGGAAGGATGTTTTTTTTTTTTTAAAATAAAAAGAACAGATTTTTAAAAGACTAAACTAGCACATAGAGTTGAAATATAATAAGTGACATTGTTGAATGTTGCATGTGAATTATAACACTCGAAATCAGCATAATGATTATTCCCACTATTTCCTGCCTGGCCTGGAATAATTTTTATTGTTTCTCCTTTTGCCTTGCCTCCCTCTTTTCTATGTTACCTTTCTTTTAAGACTTGGTGTAAGTATCTTTCTCTGTCTTTTTGCCCACATCTGTGACATTTCATCCTATCAACTGTTACAGAGTGTTGAATTTAGCTTTGTGTTTGCCATGACCAAAGTATCTGAGAACAACTTAAGGGCACATAGCCCCCCGTGCTTGGGCAGAACACTGGTAGTGGGAACAAACGGAGGAGCACATTTTCTTTAATTTATGGAAGACAAGGAGAGAGGGAGAGAGGAAGGGAAGGAAGGATAAAAGATGGAGCATGAGGGAAAGAGAAAGAAGAGGGAGGAAAGGAAAGGAAGGGAGAGAGAGACACTAGGAAGCAGTGATCACCAAAGACACATACCCGTAGCTAGGTACCAAGCGCTCAACACATGAGCCTGTGAGAGGCATTTCAAATCCAATCATCATGGTAGTCAAGGTGGAATCTATGTTTAGGACCCATCTTCCCAGCTGTCAACTCTCCTCTGATAGGGGCCAAGTGCATCGCTTTGTCATCTCCACAACTATCACAATGCTTAATGCATATTATTATGGTGTGCCCTGGATTTGAACAGGCTGTCAGAATGTCTGAGTAGGAATGAGGATGCTAAGATGACCTTAATTAAAAACGCTGGTAACTACACATATTTGCACTCATACTGTGCATGTGGCAGAAGCTGCTCTATGTACACATCCACTTGGGGGATGGGCAGACAAGGAGTTCTACAGATATATTTGGCCAGCACAATTGCTGGAACAATGGGCATGTTTATCAAGGTTGGATTATTTTTCCTTGTATTTTGTGGAAATCCCTTATGTAGAAACACAATGTGGTAGTCTGTTAAATACATAGTCAAGAGAGGTGGGCTAAGTAAATTAGCATTCATATCTTAAGAGACCCTTTGATATTAGTCATGATGCATAAAGGGCTGTAATTACAATTGGACAAACTGAGGTTTAGAACTTCATTTCCCATGACTGAGCAGTCTGTCTTTCCATCTAAAATAAAATGAATGTGATTAAGATTCTCCACAGGGGCTCGGGAGATAGCTCAGTGGGGAAAGTGCTTGCAATATAAGTATGAGGACCTGAGTTTGAGCCCCAGTAGCCATATAAAATGCTAGGCATGGTGGTGCATGCCTGTAACCCAGCAGTGGGGAGGCAGAGATAGGCAGATCTTTAGAGCTAGCTGGCCAGCTAGTCTAACCTAATTGCTAGGCAGAAGGCAATGAATGACCCTGTCTCCAAAAGAGGTAAGTATAGGGCTGGAGATATGGCTTAGTGGTTAAGCGCTTGCCTGTGAAGCCTAAGGACCCTGGTTCGAAGCTCGATTCCCCAGGACCCACATTAGCCAGATGCACAAGGGGGTGCACACATCTGGAATTCGTCTGTAGTGGCTGGAAGCCCTGGCATGCCCCTTGTCTCTCTATCTGCCTCTTTCTCTCTGTGTGTGTTGCTCTCAAATAAATAAAAAAAAAAAATGAACCAAAAAAATTAAAAAGAGGTAAATAGCAAGATGTATTAGGGTGTAACATCTGCAGCTGTCTGGCTAAATGTATATACTATGCCCACCAAACTGCCCAGTAAATACTTCTCTTAATGTTCATACCCATATATTAATGCTACTCTCACTTTTGGTTAGAGAAGCTTCTCTTTTCAGATGACAGTGACCTTCAGATGACTCAGAAGTCACCACGGTGCTGAGAAGTGACAGAGGAGTGCTCAGCACAGAAATATCTCCGTCACACCTTCCAAGGCTCAGGGTCCATTGCAGAAGAAGTGGCTAAAGAAATGTAAGAGCAAAAGGAAAGGTAGGACTCCTTGCAACATGCTCCTCCAGACACAAAATGGCCTGGATATCTATGACCTCACAGTGCCTGACACTATCTATGCAAGACCATCATAAGAGGAGGAAAAGATGATGACATCAAAATAAAAGAGGGGACATGATAGAGAGTGGAGTTTCAAAGGGGAGAGTGAGGAGAGGGATGGAATAACCATGGGATATTGTTCACTACCATAGAAGTTATCAAAAAAAAAGAGAAGTAAGTAGTATACTTAAAAAATGATACCACAAGTTGTCCCCTGGCTTCTACATACATGCATGTACATCATGTGTGGCAGCATACATACAAACATGCATACATACCACATCCTTACAAATAAAACAAACAACACAAAAAGATCCAGCTTGTAGGAATGCTATGAAGACACAAATGAATAGCAGCTAAGAGGCAAGCACTCCACATCTACAATAAGGAACACCTTGTCATTTAAGGTGACGTTTCAGCCAATAATTAATACACCACTGTCTGGTCCTTAGTTAGCCACTGAAATCCCTTTATAACTGTTTCCCCAGTTGCAAATTTAGGGTGATCATTCCTTCCCGAGATATTAGATGTCCAGTGTGTGCGAATAACTTGTACCAGGAAGGTTACGTTGCTACTGGGCCACCCAGTTGACACCTGGCAGGGATGCTGATGGCTTCCATAGTGTTCGTTTTTTCTAACCTCCACAGTGGGTGCTCTGGAGGCCTTCCTATTCAAGGTTGCTCTGGGCAGAGCTCCTAGCGAACGATAAAGTACTTGGCAAACAGGCGTGCTCAACCATATCAGCCGAGGAGGTTGAACTGAGGTGGGGCATCGATAAGGAACAGGATGGTGACATATTTCTGATACCTGTCCTGGGATCCTACGAGCTAACGCCTTTCCTGGATGTTACACAGTGCCATGAGCTAGCAGTATTTGTTATTGTGATACCTAACATTAACTGGGAGCTGACTTGGTTTTTCAGTGGGACAGTTGGCAGTCTGGAAACCTGCAGCAGGTGTTTTCTTTCTTTCTTTTTTTTTTTTTTTTTTTTTTTTTTTTTTGTTTTTCAATATAGGGTCTCACTCTAGCTCAGGCAGACCTGGAATTCACTATATAGTCTCAGGCTGGCCTCAAACCTCCTATTTGAGTGCTGGGATTAAAGGCGTGCGCCACCACACCTGGCTGCAAAAGCAGGTTTTTTAACACTGTATACTACAATGGTTTTCCACAATATTACAGTAGCCAAGAAAGAAACATGGATATGGAACATACTTTACTGAACATGGTATGTATAATCACGTCAGGTACAGAAATGAAACAGATGAAATAATACTTTTAAATTACATTATTATGGAGTTATCTGAAAAAATACAAAAGATGAGTAATGCGTGATTCAGAGAATGACTTTTGCATAAGTGCCAATTGATATAGTTCAAGTTTTCTCTTTGAAGCTTTATAATCAGTTTGCCATCATTCCTCCTACCCCAGTTCATAATTTATTCATTTATTATTTATTTATATATTTTTGGTATATTAGAGATGGAACCAGGGCCACATGCATGCTAGGGAAGTGTTCTACCACTGATCTGTACCACCAACCCTCTAGTTCAATTTCCATGCAATGTCAGGAATTTAGGTGCATCTAAAGTAAGCTGAGGTGCTGGAGTGATGGCTCGGTGGTCAAGGCATTTGCCTGCAAAACCTAGTGACTCAAGTTCAATTCCCCAGTACCCATGTAAAGCACCAGATGCACAATGTGGTGCATGCATCTGGAGTTCATTTGCAGTGCCTAGAGGCCCTGGCATGGCCCATTTTTTCCTTCTTCCTGTCTTTCTTTCCTTCCTCTTCCTCCTCCTCCTCCTTTTTCTCCCCCCCCCCCCATGCATGTCTTCTCTCTGTCTCCCTCTGCTTGCAAATAAACAAACAAACAAACAAACAAATAAATAAATAAAATGTTTTTAAAAATTCAAAGGAAGCTGAAATGATCCTAAATTCCAGAGAGCTCACTCTAGAAATGAGTACAAGGATTTGAACTGTATAATTGGTTTGGCTGTATAATTTTTATGTAAATAAAATCTTTAGGGCTGGAGAGATGGCTTAGTGGTTAAACGCTTGCCTGTGAAGCCTAAGGACCCTGGTTCAAGACTTGATTCCCCAGGACCCATGTTAACCAGATGCACAAGGGGGCACAACATCGTCTGCAGTGGCTGGAAGCCCTAGCATGCCCATTCTCTCTCTCTGCCTCTTTCTCTGTCTGTTGCTCTCAAATAAATAAATAAAAAATAAACCAAAAAAATTTTAAAAATCTTTACTGAAGAATAGGTATTGAAATATATTAATTTGAGTCTTTCATATGCATAATTTAGCTGTGTACGCTTTAATTACTAACCACAGCAATTCTTTAGAACTTATTTCCAATCAGCACATCCTTTTTCCTCTAGGAAAGACTATTTTAGAAAATGTTCAGAATTGTCAGTATATAGTTATGACAGACTTTGGAGATTTTATATATATATAGTATGTACATGTAAATTTTATTTTTATTTATTTATTGGAGAAAGAGAAAGAGGGAGAGTGAATGGTCGTACCAGGGCCTCTAGCCTTTGCAAAAGAATTCCAGATGCATATGCCACCTTGTGCATATGGCTTACATGGGTACTGGGGAATTGAACCTGAGTCCCCAAGTTTCACAAGCAAGCACTAAGCTAAGCAATTGTAGTGATTTGATTCAGGTGTCCCCCATAAACTTAGGTGTTCTGAATGCTAGGTCCCAGCTGATGGAGATTTGGGGATTAACACCTCCTGGAGGGAGTGTATTGCTGGGGGTGGGCTTATGGGTACTATAGCCAGTGTCCCCTTACCAGTCTTTGGCACAGTCTCCTGTTGCTATTGTCCACCTTATGTTGGCCAGGGGGTGGTGTCCGTTCTCTGCTCCTGCCATTGTTTTCCCCTGCCATCATGGATATTCCCCTTGAGTCTGTAAGTCAAAATAAACCCTTTTACTCAAAAGCTGCTCTTGGTCAGGTGGTTTCTGCCAGCAATGCTGACCTGACTGCAACAGCAATCTCTTCAGGCTTCATTACATTTTTCATTATTTTATTTTATTTTATTTTATTTTTGCTGTGCTGAGGATTGAACCCAGGGCTTTGCACACTGTGAGCAAATGCTCTACCACTAAACATCATCCCTACTTCTTATGATTGCATCTACTTGTTTAGTTTTGAAACTATTTTTAAAATATATTTATTTATTTAGTTGAGAGTGACAGACAGAGAGAGAAAGAGGCAAAGAGAGAGAGAATGGGGATGCCAGGGCCTCCAACCACTGTAAATGAACTCCAGACATGTGTGCCCCCTTGTGCATCTGGCTAATGTGGGTCCTGGGGAATCTAGCCTCGAACCGGGGTCCTTAGGCTTCACAGGCAAGTGCTTAACTGCTAAGCCATCTCTCCAGCCTGAAACTATTTTTAATTAACTTTTAAAAAAATTTATTTATTTATTTATTTGAGAGTGACAGACACAGAGAGAAAGACAGATAGAGGGAGAGAGAGAGAATGGGCATGCCAGGGCTTCCAGCCTCTGCAAACGAACTCCAGACGCGTGTGCCCCCTTGTGCATCTGGCTAACGTGGGACCTGGGGAACCGAGCCTCGAACTGGGGTCCTTAGGCTTCACAGGCAAGCGCTTAACCGCTAAGCCATCTCTCCAGCCCTTTAATTAACTTTTTAAGTTAGTATTGAAAACAATGTGCCATCATACTTTTTATATTAGACTGGTTACATAGAGCCATTTTCATGCAAATAAATAAATGTATTTTGCCTATTCTCCCATACCATGATACCCTGTTAAGTTTCTGCTTTCTCCCCTCTCCCACTTGTTATGGAACCAACCTAAGTGTCCACCGGTAGAGTTGTGAATAAGGAAAATGTAGTTTATATATGCATTGGAATCATTTTCAGCCACAAAGAGAATGAAATTATGTAATTGCAAGCAAGTGGATGCGGATGGAGATAACCTATTATGCAAACGAAGGCACTCTCAGAAAAACAAATGTTGCACATTTTCCCTCATCTGTGGGTCTTCAATTTCATATAGACATTAATTAATTAATTATTTTTTTATGAGGCCAAGGAAGGAGCCCACCACCTCACCTAGACAAGCTCCATCTCCAAACCCTCACCGTTACCTTTAAAGTCTGCACAGATCATCAAATCTACTTATCTCTGATCCCAGGCACCATCCTTCAGGCTTTGCACTCATTTTGTCCTGCTGACTATTATCCCCATTTGACAGATAAAGACCTGGAAGGGTAAGGGAGTAGTTCTCATTGCACACCATATGGCTGGTCCAGTGGATTTGAATCTAGGTTGCCTGGTCTTGGACACTGGAGTAGGACCCAGTGCGACCAGTGTGGGAATACCATCTCCTGAACAGCTGTACTTTATGTCTCTGTAAAGATAACTCATGTTTTCATTGTTGTCTCTGAAGCTTTTATTTCTTCTTTTTCTTTGCGTTTAGAATGCATTCTAGGTGGGACAGTAATGGCCTGAATTCCTGGTCTCCATGGAACTGCTAGAGGAGCTGAGATTTGCAGCTCTCTCCGATCTCACAAGATAAAAAAGGAAGCATTTGAGTAAAGAAACTGAGCCCACAAGCCAGAGTGTTTGAGAAGATCCACTTGAATGAGAAATCTGAATATATGCATTAGATGGTTTCAGGAGCCTTGGAAGAAACATATCTGATGCTTTTTTGAAAAGCCTGCTAAAAGCATAAAAAGCAAGGGATACTAACAAAACAGTTCCAGAAAGGCTTAATGGGTCAGCTTAGCAAAACAGCACACGATTGACTGCTTTTGCCGATTTGTGGAGGTCTCTTGCAAATCAGGGAAGCAGTGGAGCTACTTATGAAATTTCTGCTTTTGCTGTGACCTAGTCATTAATGCCTCCCAGGGGACCTTTGTTCAGTGGAGACTGGGCTGGGAGTAGGAGAAAGCCTCCAGGCCCATCACCCTCACACACCACGTTTTGGATGTTATAAATCACTATGTCCAAAACAGCTAGTATTTCTCAGAAATAATCCCAAATGTCTTCACACAAATGATCTGCCTTACTCACATTCTTCCAGCTTCTTTGAAGAACTAAGAAAAACACTATAAAATTAAAAATGAAGGAGGGCAGTGTTATCTAAACATCTTTAAGCCATCCAACACAAAGTAATTTTTTGTTTTGTTTTGTTTTGTTTTGTTTTGTTTTGTTTTGTTTTGTTTTGAGGTAGGGTCTCATTCTAGCCCAAGCTGACATGGAAGTCACTATGTAGTCTTAGGCTGGCCTCAAATTCATAGCGATCCTCCTATCTAAGCATGCACCACCATGGCCAGCTAAGCATTTTTTTTTGTTGTTGTTGTTATTTTGTGAAAATATTATGCTCCTCAGAAATATATTAATTGTGTAGCAATTTCACATTTCAATTTAGGGAACAACTAAGTCAGAGGCTTAAATCTAAAATCATGACTCAGTCATCAAATAACCCTATCACTGGGCATGTAGGAAGATTACTGACCAACCCTTCAGGTTTTCAACCTTGACAGGCCAGCACCACCTCTCCAGCAACGGGGGGGGGGGGGGGGGGGGGGAGAAAGAAAAGAAAAGAAAACAGGAAGAAACAACCCAAATGCTGGGTAAAAGCCATTGTTTGGATATACCACATGTGCTTTTATATGTTTGCCGTGATTGCCAAGTTGTGGCTTGAATTGAAAGCAGGCTGTTGCTATAGAGTATAGAGATTAGAGAAACACAAACACATCTGAAGAGCTGGACTTTAGTTTAAATTCATAACAAAAATTGAGTTTTGAAGCCCAAAGTTGGCGAATTAATAAATGTATGTATAGGTGTGTGTGTGTGTGTGTGTGTGTGTGTGTGTGAATTTCAGTCCAAGCACAGCAAATTAGATTTTCTTTATTCTTATAGAAGAATAAACAGTAAATGGAGCAATCACTTCTGGGAGGATTAAGATTAAGCACAAAGGGTTCATCCTGTAACATCCCAGGATGGTTTCCCAGGAGAAGTGGGGGATTGTGGGGAATTTCCCTGGCATGGGGGAGGGGAGGGGACAGAGCAGGAGGAGACATCTCTGCGAAGGGTTCAGGACAGCTGGGCCTTGGATGGGTGACAGTGTTCTCTCTTCCAAGACTCATTCCACCCCAGGAACCCAAGTAAGTAAGGGCCCGAGCAAACTTTGGGTGTCAAGATAGGTCAGTGTTTGGCTGAACTGTCTCCACAAGAGAATGTTTGCCTTTCCAGAAAGAGCCCTCCGTAGCTAGCTGATACTGTGAGACAGGGCAGAGTTGGAGCAGTGCAAGGACCTATTCAAATGATGTTAAATTTAGCATTCACCCAGTGTCACTCTCCGGAGAAGCCCATTTCGCCCTGCAGAAGGAGCCCATTCATCTTGAGAACATTCTTGCTCAGCAGGTTTTCTTATGATAATACCTTGAGTTTATTTAGTGCCCTCCCTGCTTTTCAGGCGAGGTCAAAGCCAGTTGGGCAGTCAGTCAACAACGTTTATTGAGGTCTCTCTCAGTGTGTAGAGATGTGTGTTAAATCACTGTCACTGAGCTAGCAGGCCAGCCGGGCCCAGGCCACACACCTCTGTGGTTGGCCGGCTGGGAGCCCAGGGCTCACCCGCTCAGCGCGGCAGCCTGCCTGTCTCTTCACTGGGCAGCAGCTTCTGTTTGCTTACATTGACTTCTGGAGGCAGCAGACTTTTCATCGTACTCTCTTTTGCAGACCTGTCCCTTGCAGATGTTGTCTGGCCTGACAGGCCACCAGCATCCTCTCCAAGGTTGCAGCCTGAGCTGAAATGAAATGAGCAAATGGGCAAACAAAATTAACTCAACTTTTTTCACCGAAGAAAAGGAGGAGGTGGTTTTCTGAGAGCTGATGGCATTGGGGCTTACCCAAACCTGCTGGCCTGCCAGGTAGTAGAAACCCCTGGACTCTGGCCAAACTGCTGCCTCGAGTCACACAAGATACCAGAAAGGGAAAAGATCCATGTTGTGATGTTTTCAAATGGCACAGGAAACACAAGGGAATTGTCCAACAATTAGAAAATAGAGCTAGATTAAAAAAAAAAAAATACACCCCGCCTGTAATGCCATACCTGCAGGGGACATTCCTGTTCCTTCTGGTGCGCAGCATCCACCTTGTCGCTGTTTCCTCTGAGTGTATGTTTCTTTATGTAACTAACACTGTATTGTTCAAATAGGACAATTTTCCACCCAGGTCCTAACATGAAGGGAATTGTCACATTTTAGAATGTCTATATTCATGGATAACAAGTCTATTGGGTTTCTCAAACCACTCTGTGAGAAACAATCATGCACCATGTTCCATGGGCAATATTCTTATGCCCAGTTTTTTTTTTTTGTTTTTTTTTTTAGGCCAGCATCCAGGGGTTGTAACTTAGAGGCAGTGTCTGCTTCGCAAGGGCAAGGCCCTGGGGTTGATGGAGCACCAGGGGGAAAATCCAGTGTTAAATCATATGCTGCCAAAATACAAACTGATTTAATTTCAAAAGAGATACACATCATTTTTATGCATTACTTAAAAAAATATTTTATTTAATTATTTTAGAGAGAGATAGAGAGTGAGAAAGAGAGGGGGAGAAAATGGATGCACCAGGGCCTCTAGCCACTGCTAATGAACTCCAGATGCATGAGCCACCATGTGCATCTGGCTCATGTGGATCCTGGGAAATCAAACCTATACCCTTAGGCTCTGCAGGCAAGTGCCTTTACCACTAAGCCATCTCTCCAGCCAATATATGTTACCTTTAAAAGTATATTTCTGAGCACCCCCCTCACATACATGAACATGCACACACACATGCACATGCATCATACACATATATACACACACCAAAAATTCTTTTGAGCATAATTGGTTTTGCTTCTCTTCTTCCTTTCTTCCAGGCTGTGAGACTTCTATTCTCCCTGTGAGGGAAATTCTTCACTTGCCTTTTCCATTCCCCTCCAAGCAATGTTGGGAGGGGGTTGAATTCCTCTTTCCTGCTTTTTATTACTCGCCTGTTTCCACACTGTCCTTAGTAAACTCTCAGAACTTACACAAAAATGTCGGTCTTGTCAGAAAATTCGATGTAAAAGTCACAATTGACTGAAACCCACAAAAGTTTCCCATGATTTCATTTTAACTAACCTGTATTTGTCCTCCTGTTCTCTCTCAACGCGATGGTAAAGCCGCTCTAGGACTGTCCTTAAAGATTCAAATGCTGCACTGGAGAGGGAGGCTTAGGGAGAGGGGCAGCGAGCCACATGCTGGGCACAGCTGGCATAGAAGTCTGAGCTGAATATATGAAAATTTGGGCACTCATAGGTTCTTCTTTCTCCTTGATGCCTGAGAAGGACAAGAAAAGAAAAAGTCTCCGAACATAGATTTGCCAAAATAAAGTCAATATGTAAATAGCCTTTGGTGCTTGTAAGTGCTTACCTGGCTTCTCCGGTGTGGGATAGATATTTAGTGCTTCGTTTGAAGTATTAATAACCCAGACTTTTATTCATTCTACACAAGCATCTAAATCTAAGGGGATCAAAAGCACTAAAAGTTTCTTAAAATATTTCTGTGGTTGGCAACAAATACTTAGTTTTGCTTTTCCCCTTTCATTCAGCTTTCTCTTTAGTGTGATGAAAATACCAGGCTTGTTCTGTCTCTTTATTTATTGGCTCATTCTTTGGAATTTATCACGGCCTTCTGTGGGTTTCAGATTGGCTTTTTCAGGAAGCAGACTTGAGGTTTGGGTTATCAAGAATTATGTTTATAGGCTGAGGAGATTGCTTAGTGGTTAAGAAGCTTTCCTGTGAAGCATAAGGACACGGGTTTGATTCCCCAATATCCATGTAAGCGAGATGCACAAGGTGGTTGCATGCATCTGGAGTTCATTTGTAGTGGTTGGAGGAACTGGCATGCCATATTCATTCTCTTCTCTCTCTCTTTCTCTCCCTCTATCTTTCTCTCCTTTCCTCTAATAAATATATAAATAAAATATTTTTTAAAAAAGTGAAAAAATGAACCTCTGGTTCAGTAAGGAGCCTCTTTCCCTTCCTCTCCATTCTCCATCTTTCACACACACTTGTGTGTGTGTGTGTGTGTGTGTGTGTGTGTGTGATTAAGATGCTTGTTATATTTTGATTCAGTCAGACAAAAGAAGCTAATGGCTCATGTGATTGAAACCTCCAGGAAGGTAGGAGAGCGGCTTTAGCCATGACTTGATTCAGGAACTGAAATGAAGCCACCAGAACATGATGTATCTTTCCTTCTCTTCTCTAACTCCTTCCCCATACTCTCTTCCTGCACCCCTGCCTTTCTTAGCAACATCTCCTCATATCTTCTATCTTTAGTTTCACTATGTTGGAGAAATGCTACCCACGCATCTTCTTTGGACCAAGTTTAATAAGAAAAAAAATAGAGGTGCTAGAGAGATGGCTTAGTGGTTAAGGTGCTTGCCTGCAAAGCCTAAGGACCCATGTTCAACTCTCCAGATCCCACATAAGCTAGACACACAAAGGTGAAGCAAGCACAAGGCTGCACAAGCTCATTAGGTGCACAAGTTTTGGAGTTAGGTTGCAGTGGCTGAGGGCCTGGCATGCCAGTTCTCTCCTCTCTCTCCCTTTGTCTCTCTCTCTCTCTCTAAAATAAAAAAAAATGAGGGGTTCCTGTTTCCTTTTGTGTTTTTTTTTTAATTTTTATTAGAGAGAGAGAGACAGAGGAGAGAGAGAGAGAGAGAGAGAGAGAGAGAGAGAGAGGGAGAGAGAGAGAGAGAACATGTGTGCACCAGGGCTAGGTGAGGGCCTCTAGCCACTGCAGACAAACTCCAGAAGCATGTGCTACCATATACATGTGGATTATATGAGCTCTGGGGAATCAAACCTGGGTCCTTAGGCTTTGCAGGCAAGTGCCTTAATAGCTAAGCCATCTCTCCAGCCTCGGTTATTGGTTTTAAAGCAAATATGTCACGGATACATGAGAATGTACATATGGATCAAAGAATAATAGTAAAGTCAAGTCATATCAATCCACTGCCCAGGTTCCAGAAGGTAGAACATCATTATACCTCAGAAATCAAGTTCTTTGCTAGCCATTCCACACAAAGTACCACCAAAATATCATCGCCATATTGCTTAATTTTATATTATTTTTACTTTATGTAAATGGGATCAGGCCATATGCATTCTCCTTCAAGTGACTCTTTTCATGCAATGATAATTTCAAGTTTATCTGTCTTAATATGTCTAAGTATATCTTTGTTTCACTGATGTCTAGTATACTTTCCATAAATTTATTTCAATTTATTTGTTCATCTCTCCATTCCATGGACATTTGGGAATCCAGACTTTTTTTGCTGTTGTCATAGTGGATGCTACTGGAAACATTGTCAATAAGCCTCCCTACAATCTTTAGGAGAGGATTTTCTGGTTGAAGGGTGTAAACATTTTTCCACAGCTACACATAATGAGAACTAATAAAGCCTTGTTTCTCTGAAGAGCTGAACAGAGACTCTGTGGTAAGTGCCTGGGGAAGGAGGGTGCCCAGTGTCAAGTATCAAGAGCCTTTGGCAGACTCTTCTACCTGGTCTTATCCCATCAGTACTCTTGGTGGTTCATGTAGGTTCATGTAGGTGGAAAAGGATACATGACCAGGAGACCAAGGAAATGTGTCCACTCTGAAGAGCTGGCTTTAACATTTTAGCAAAGCATCCTCTCAGATGCTTTCTTCTTCCACCTTGAGAAGTGAATTCAGTTGTACTGGGTCTATGAAGTCCAAGGACAGTTGACGGTCACCAGGATGGCTAAGTCTGTTTCTAATTGTTTTCATAAAACACAGCTAGGCAAACCATTGGCATAGGGCTTCAAATCCCTTTTAGAAGGAGCCAGACCTTCAAATAAATGCAGAGTAGAGGGTACAGCTCAGTGGAAGTGTCCTGGATAAGCACGTACAAGGCCCTGGGCTCTGTAAGAAGTTTCCAGCCTGGGGGTGGGGGGTGTAATTCTATGGTAGAGAGCTTGCTCAGAGTGCAAGAAGTCATGGGCTCCATCCTCAACAGGAGGAGCGGCAACAGCAGCAGCAGCAGCAGCAACAACAACAACACACACATTCACATGCATGCACATACACACCCAGAACAATTTAAAAGAATCCTGGATTTTCAACATGTGTGCACATCTTACATGAATAGCTCCATGGAGAAAGGCAGGGCATCTTCTCTGTAGCCCAGCACTAGGAAGTGATACTTAAGGAAGTGAAACTCTCTGGGCCAGGGAGATGGATCAATGGTTAAAGGCACTTGCTTGCAAAGCCTAGTAACTGGGGTTCAGTTCCCCAGTTCTTACATAAGACCAGCTACATAAAGTGGTGCCCTGGAATGCCCATACTCTCCTTCTTTCTATGTCTGATGGTATTGTATATATGTAAGTAGAAGAACAGATTAATGGGGGTTAAAAGGCCTAAGTGAGGGCAGGGGAAGAAACTGAGGAGGGAGGACCAATCAAAATCTAAGAGGATATAAATAAATATGGAAATATGGAAACCTACTTTTTGGAAAATGGAATACTCAGGAGCTGATTGTTACTAGAAAATTTTCAGTGCCAGGGATGGGATTTCTTCCAGTGAGTTTTTGGGCAGGGAGGTCCCTAATGCCCCCAAAACATTACAGGCCATTGCTGAGGCTCTTGGTTTCCCAACAGGAATACATGGTAAGTCCCTACTGCTGAAGATTCCACATATTTGGGCTGCAAGGTCACTGAGAAATCATGCTGGAAATGAACCGGAAACCTCCTCCATGTAGACCAGCTGACAAAAAGCTGGAAAAAGCCATGCTGCATGCGGTTCAATGGGAGAGAGAGAAATCAGCAGTGAAGATACCCAAGAGTGGACATGGCAAGCCTAACATTTGGCCAGCTAGGCCAAATGAGCCAAACAGTGGCACATCTGTCATGGTGGAAACCAACTGGCCTCTAATTGGACTGGAGGCCAGCTCCATGGTAGGGAATGCATCCCTGATACTGAAAACCTACAACAGGGGTAGTCATGAGCCCTAGGGGTATAACATTTGCTGCTCTCTGGTTAAATGTATATACTGTGTGCACTAAACTGCCCAGTAAGCACTTCATACCCATATATTAATGCTACTCTCACTTTTCGTTAGAGAAGCTTCTCTTTTCAGATGGCAGTGACATTCGGATGACTCAGAAGGCACCATGGCATGAGAAGAAGTGACAGAGGAGTGCTCAGCACTGAAATATCTCTATTACACCTTCCATGGCTCAGGGTCCATTGCAGAAGAGCTGGTGGAAAGAATGTAAAAGCCAAAGGAAGGGTAGGACTGCTTACAAAGTGCTCCTCCAGACACAAAATGGCCTGGATATCCATGACTTCACAGTGCCTGACACTACCTACACAAGATCATCATAATAGGAAGAAAAGATGATGACATTAAAATAAAAGAGAGACTGATTGAGAGGGGGAGGGGACATCATGGAGAGTGGAGTTTCAAAGGAGAAAGTGGGGGGAGGGAGGGAATTACCATGGTATATTATTTACAATTATGGAAGTTGTCAATAAAAAGTGAATAAATATTTTCCTTCCTTTTGCATTCAGGTTCGTATTGGTAGTAGAAATCACCCAACCAAGAGCAGCCTGTGAAAAAAGAGGTTTATTTTGGCTTTGAGACTCAAGGGGGGAGCTCCATGATGGTAGGGAAAATGATGGCATGAGCAGAGGGTGGACATCACCCCCTGGCCAACACAAGGTAGACCATAGCAACAGCAGAGTGTGCCAAACACTAGCAAGGGAAAGTTGGCTATAACACCCATAAACCTGCCTCTGACAATATACTGCCCCCAGGAGACGTTAATTCCCAAATCTCTATCAGGTGAGAACCTAGCATTCAGCACACCTAAGTTTATGGGGGATAACTGAATCAAACCACCACACTTCCATCAAAAATAAATAAATAAATATAAAAAGAAGTGATACTCTTTGTTTGCATCAGAAATTTCTCTGGCTAGCGAAATAGGCTCCATGGCCCTAACAGTGTGTGAGGAGGCATGATGGGAAATTACTACAATTACATGGCAGACTATTTGCTCAGCAAGTTAAAGGACTCTGGAGCTAAACCTTTGCTAATTAGATTCACTACCTAATGGATATTTTTAATTCATGAAAAAACATTTTCATAGGATTTAATGATCTGGATTAAGCAGAAGTGATGAGTGTTGTTTGTTCATTTAAACGACTCCTCAAAAACTGAAGGAGATAGGCCTAAAAGCTTTATAGCACCCCATACTTATTTGGCCTGCCAACCATTCCCCCAATCTCTGAATTCTGCCCTACTGAGGAATAGGGACTGCCCTTGATAAAAGTAATTGGGAAAACAAAAGAAAACTGAGGGTTGGAGAGATGGCCTAGCGATTAAGGTACGAACTCTAATGAACCAGGTTCAAATTCCCAGGACCCATGTCAGCCAGATGCACATGTGTCTTGAGTTTGTTTGCAGTGGTTGGAGGCCCTAGTGTGCCCATTCTCTCTTCTCAAATAAATACATAAGTAAATATTTTAAAATAAAACTGAAAATTCTGTGTACCCGTTATAGTTTTATGACATTATATGGTAATTCCCTTCCTCTTGGGTTGGCTGAAAATAACAAAGAAATCAGAATAAAAACAAGAAAAACAAGAGAGGGGAGGAATTAGACACAGAAACATTTCCATATCTAATTGTTTTTAGTAGATATCTCCTTCTACAGTTGGGAGCCTACGACCTATCTCTTTTTGCTCTTATGAGGATAAATAAACAAGCCAGGGCATGTGCAAAGGACAAACATCTCTGCTTTCTCGTAGATGGGTGACATCTCTGATACCAGTGGCAGTGTCTTTTGGTAGCTGAATCCAAGTGCCATGGAGGCTCCCAGCACTGCATTTAATTAAAATTAAATTAAATTTTTATGAAATGTCCTGCAGAGGAGATAGCATTTCTGTATAGATTCCAACTAAGAGAGTCTGGAGAAATGGCCATTCACAACTGCCTGTTTAGTGTCCACAGCTGTCTGGAGAAATGGCCTTCCATCAGAGCAAATGAAGCCTACGAAGGACAAAACTCTGCATTTATGGGGATGAGACAATGCGATGGTTAAGTGACAGAGCCATGATCGTGACTAAAGCGGCTCAGGGTTCTCTGTGTCTGTCTGCGGGGCCCTGGGGAGGGATGTGCATAGCAGGCACCCGAGGCTTCTCCCGGCTGGGGCGATGCAGCTGGACCCCCTTGTTTTCCTGACCCTCCAGATGGCTTGAGCTTAGGCAGCCTCAAAGAGTGACTGGGGATGGCTGTTATTCCTTTCCAGGACAGACAGAATTTTTTGGTTTGGCCTTCTCAGCATCACTGTCTCCCACCTGCAAGCATTTATAAAATGTGTCACCTGGAGGCATTTCTATGCTAATGCAGCTGATTACGGTGCGAGACAGAGAATGCTTCCTTCTTCACAGGTGATTTGGAGGTCCTCCCAAGATAAACACCCACGAGTCACACGTTTACTAGACATGTGTGCCACGCACAGATTTGATTTCTAGCACGACTACACTTACGATCCATCTGCAATTATTTCTGAGCCAATTTAACTAACATTTAGGGTGGTCAATTCAGGGTTTTGTTCCTGATCATGAGGAAATGACTTCCCCCAGGTTGTTATTTTAAGTGCTTTTGATGTAACACATGAAATTACACTTGTCATCTGACTAATTTAAATATTAAGTCAGCCACTGGTCAGAAGGAAAATAAGAACATAGGGTCATTTGATGTTCGTGTTAGTTTGTGTTGCAGACCTATGCTGTAAGGCAACATGTTCTGGAAATTTCTTGTTTACTGGGGCAGAAGATGTCCTTTCGCTCTTGAATCACCCCCTCCCCCCCGCCGTGTGTGTATGTGTAAGGTAGTGGAGAAGAATCAGCTGAAGTCCCGGGTTGGAGTTGGGCTGCATCTGTGAATCTGGGTTCTCATTTAAAAGAACCTCCTTGGGAAGGTGGTGCCATGCTTTCCTCTCCTCACCCCCCCCCCCCACAAACGCTCATAATCAGTTGTTGTCCCACAGCTCTGAATGCTGGAATTGGCATTGGCACCACATGATCAAACATGGTATGGGTGAATTTGGCAGGGGCTGGCGTTTGGTACATATGCTGCAGAAAGGCCAGCTGGGCTCTGCCACCTGCCACTCCTGGTGGTGGTGTTTGCTTGGGTCACTCCCAGCTTAGGGGGTGTGTGGATGTCGCTGGAGAGAAAATGCAGCTTGGCAAAGTGCTCTGACATCTTTGAGGATTTGGCAGCTCACCTTGCTGTCTTATTTCCTTTGTGACCTTACACACTCGAATATTTTCCCTGACTTGTATACTCATTTCTCAACCCACCAAAAACACTGTGATTTTATGTACATAATTTATTTTATTATAAATTATTCAACAGAAAGCTGGTAGAAGGCTTTAGGTAACAATATAGAAAAACCAGCAATCAAACCACCAAGTGAAATGAAGGAAAATGATGAGTGTGTGACTCCTTAACACTTTTTTCTGTAAAAATTGCTTAATTTTAGGGCTGGAGAGATGGCTTAGCGGTAAAAGCACTTGCCTGAGAAACCTAAGGACCCTAGTTTGCTTCTCCAGGTCCCACATAAGCCAGATGCACATGGTGGCGCATGTGTCTGGAGTCCGTTTGCAGTGGCTAGAGGCCCTGGCGCGCCCATTCTCACTCACTCTCTCTCTCTCTCCCCTTCTCTCTGTCTCAAATAAATAAAGAAAGAAATCAGAAAAAAATATTTTAAATTGCTTAATTTTAATAGTGATGAATTCAATAACACTATATTCTGCTTCCTTTCCTTTACATTGTCTCAGAAGGTCTTTGTCAGAGAGAATTCAAACTAAAAGCACAGAACTGAGACTTCAAGCCTGGTGTGAGGAAGTTTGAGACTTGCTTGACGCAATCCAACTTTACACAACCCTTCAAACTCAAACAAGAGACACTCACAGGGAGCTCCAGCTCCCAGTTTGGGAGGCCTGTGCCTGTACTGGCATGGGGCCAACTTCCTTTAGATAATACATGCAGGTGGAAACTCTATGTGCTACATGTCACAGGTGAGTTTTTTTAAATTTGCCACAAAAAGCAAGTGCACTCATCCCATCTCACCGTCAGTTTTAAGAATCACAAAATGCAGACTTTATACAATCAAGTGAACATGAATCTGGGGGAGAAATGTTCCCTTGGACTATATTGGTCACAATACTGAGGTAACCAATTGACCTTATTCAGTGAAAATACCTAGAGTACAGCAAAATAAAAATCAAGTAGTTATAACATCTAACTCACAGATATAGTTTAAATAAAAAATACATTATTTGGTTTAATGTATAGCAAGTTTAATATATTAGTGTTTACAAAATAAAAACTATTCTTTGGAAATTCTTTTGTGCATCCTCCTTATCACTAAGCTTGAGAGATTAGAAAAGTATGATACTTATGGAAAACCTACTTATAGATTTAAAGATGCAGGGTGGGTCCATGAATGACCACTAAGTACTGTAAGATGGCTGCTTCTTTAAAACTTGAGTGTTAAAATCTACAGACCTAAACTGTAACTGTAAGACATGATTTAAAAACAAAACAAAACAAAACAGAACACAAAATTTCTCAAAATAGATCAGAATATAGGAAATGTTTCATGAAACTACTGAGACACTAACCAGTGCTATGGCTAATATTAAAAACAAAACATTCTCTGTAAATCATACTCATGCTACTGCTATAGACAGTGAAACAATACAACCACAATCAGAGACCTTATACTTAAACACTTAAAAAAACAATTATTTATTTTTATTTACGTATTTGAGAGAGACAGACAGAGAAAGAGGGGGGAGACAGAGAGAATGGGTGCACCAGGGCTTCTAGCCACTACAAACAAATTCCAGATCCAAATGCTACCTCATGCATCTGGTTTATGTGGGTGCTGGGGAATCGAGCCTCAAATTAGGGTCCCTAGGCTTCATAGGCAAATGCTTAACTGCTAAGCCATCTCTCCAGCCCTTAAGCACATTTTAATCAAGATGCTTTTCTCTTTCTTTCTTTATTTCTTTGAAATGTTTTTATTTATTTGCAAAAGGAGAGAGATGCTGCAAATGGGCAAGACAGGACCTCCAGCCACTGCAAACGAACTCCAGACGTATGTTCCAACTGGTGTATTTGGCTTTTCATGGGTGCTGGGGAATTGAACTTGGGCCATTAGGCTTTGTAAGCAAGTGCCTTTAACTACTGAGTAATCTTCCTAGCCTTGCCTTGCTTCACCTTTCCTTTTCCTTTCTCTTTTTTTGTGATAGGATCTCATATGTAGCTCTGGCTGGCCTGGAGCTCACTATGTCGTCCAGGTGGCCTTGATCTCGCGGCTGCCATTCTGCCTTTCCCTCCTAAGTAGCGGGTGACACTCAGACACCAGCGTGCCTCGCTCGGTGCGCTCCTCAGCGTGAGTTTGGAGAAATCTCAAGCAGAGAACAAAATAGTCTTGGCACCTAAAAGTTGAAATTGAAAATTTTCATGGATTTCTCATTATGCTTTCTTTTCTATTGCTGGGCATTTCTGGAATAAAGCTTTATTCTTCTTTTCCTAGAAGACCAAATTATGTAAGACCAAAATAATGATTGTTTTTTGTTTGTTTCTCTGTCTCCTCATTCTCTTCTTACCATTTTCAGTGTGTGTGTGTGTTGTGTGTTATGTGCACATGGATGCAGATGAGCTCACCCCTGTGCACACACTCTAAGTCCAGAGGAGGACATCTGTGTCCTTCTCCATGGCTCTTTAGCATTACATCCTTGGGAAAGGGACCCTCACTGAGCCTGCAGCTCAGTACTTTTCAGCTAAACTGGCTGACCAGGGAGCCCTAGCAATGAACCTACCTCTCTGCTCCCCTTAGACTTGGCATTATAGGCATGCAGAGCCACATCTAGTTTTGTTTTTTTTTTTTAAGTTTTTATTAGCATTTTCCATGATTATAAAAAACATCCCATGGTAATTCCCTCCCTCCCCACCCCCCACACTTTCCCCTTTGAAATTCCATTCTCCATCAAATTACCTCCCCGTCACAATCATTGTACTTATATATATACAATATCAACCTATTAAGTACCCTCCTCCCTTCCTTTCTCTTCCCTTTGTATCTCCTTTTTAACTTACTGGCCTCTGCTACTAAGTATTTTCATTCTCACGCAGAAGCCCAGTCATCTGTAGCTAGGATCCACATATGAGAGAGAACATGTGGCGCTTGGCTTTCTGGGCCTGGGTTACCTCACTTAGTATAATCCTTCCCAGGTCCATCCATTTTTCTGAAAATTTCATAACTTCATTTTTCTTTACCGCTGAGTAGAACTCCATTGTATAAATGTGCCACATCTTCATTATCCACTCATCAGTTGAGGGACATTTAGGCTGGTTCCATTTCCCAGCTATTATAAATTGAGCAGCAATAAACATGGTTGAACACGTATTTCTAAGGAAATGAGATGAGTCCTTTGGATATATGCCTAGGAGTGCTATAGCTGGGTCATATGGTAGATCAATCTTTAGCTGTTTTAGGAACCTCCACACTGATTTCCACAATGACTGGATCAGATTGCATTCCCACCAGCAGTGTAGAAGGGTTCCTGTTTTTCAACATCCCCGCCAATATTTATGATCATTTGTTTTCATGATGGTGGCCAATCTGACAGGAGTGAGATGGAATCTCAATGTAGTTTTAATCTGCATTTCCCTGATGGCTAGTGACGTGGAACATTTTTTTAGATGCTTATATGCCATTCGTATTTCTTCCTTTGAGAACTCTCTATTTAGCTCCATAGCCCATTTTTTGATTGGCTTGTTTGATTCCTTATTATTTAACTTTTTGAGTTCTTTGTATATCCTAGATATTAATCCTCTATCAGATACATAGCTGGCGAAGATTTTTTCCCATTCTGTAGGTTGCCTCTTTGCTTTTTTCAGTGTGTCCTTTGCAAAGCAAAATCTTTGTAATTTCATGAGGTCCCAATGATTAATCTGTGGTTTTATTGCCTGAGCAATTGGGGTTGTATTCAGAAAGTCTTTGCCAAGACCAACATGTTGAAGGGTTTCCCCTACTTTTTCCTCTAGCAGTTTCAGAGTTTCAGGTCTGATGTGAAGGTCTTTAATCCATTTGGACTTAATTCTTGTGCATGGAGAAAGAGAAGAATCTATTTTCATCCTTCTACAGATATATACCCAGTTTTCCCTACACCATTTGCTGAAGAGGCTGTCTTTTCTCCAATGAGTATTTTGGGCATTTTTATCGAATATCAGGTGGCTATAGCTACTTGGGCTTACATCTGGGCCCTCTATTCTGTTCCACTGATCTACATGTCTGTTTTTGTGCCAGTACCACGCTGTTTTTGTTACTATGGCTCTGTAGTATAGGTTAAAATCAGGTATGGTGATACCACCAGCCTTATTTTTGTTGCTCAGCAATATTTTAGATATTTGAGGTTTTTTGTGATTCCAAATGAATTTTTGGATTGTTTTTTTCTATTTCCATAAAGAATGCTTTTGGAATTTTGATAGGTATTGCATTAAATGTGTAGATTGCTTTTGGTAAGATTGCCATTTTCACAATATTGATCCTTCCTCCAGGAACAGGGGATGTTTTTTCCACTTTCTAGTGTCTTCTGCAATTTCTCGCTTGAGTGTTTTAAAGTTCTCATTGTAGACATTCTTTACTTCTTTGGTTAGGTTTATTCCAAGGTACTTTATTTTTTTTTTGATGAAATTGTGAATGGGAGTGATTCTCTGATTTCATCCTCTTTGTGTTTGTTGTTAGCATATATGAAGGCTACTGATTTCTGTGTATTTATTTTGTGTCCTGCTACATGGCTGTAGGTTTTGATCAGCTCTAACAGTTTGCTAGTAGAGTTTTTAGGGTCTTTTATGTATAGAATCATGTCATCTGCAAATAATGATAACTTGATCTCTTCCTTTCCAATTTGTATCCCTTTTATTTGTGTCTCTTGCCTTAT
Organism: Jaculus jaculus; assembly: GCF_020740685.1. Lineage (NCBI taxonomy): Eukaryota > Metazoa > Chordata > Mammalia > Rodentia > Dipodidae > Jaculus > Jaculus jaculus. The sequence goes on from NC_059109.1 coordinate 104,700,816, forward strand.
TGCTATGGCTAAGACTTCCAGAACTATATTAAATAAAAGTGGGGACAGTGGACACCCTTGTCTTGTTCCTGATTTTAGTGGAAAAGCTTCCACTTTTTCCCTATTTAGTAATATGTTGGCTGTAGGCTTGTCATAAATAGCTTTTATTATATTGAGATATGTTCCTTCTATTCCCAGTCTCTGTAGGACTTTTATCATGAAGGGATGTTGTATTTTGTCAAATGCTTCTCTGCATCCAATGAGATGATCAAGTGATTTTTGTCCTCCAACCCATTTAAATAATGTATTACATTTATAGGTTTGTGTATATTGAACCATCCCTGCATCTCTGGGATAAAGCCTACTTGGTCAGGGTGAATGACCTTTTTGATATACTCTTGTATTCTGTTTGCCAATATTTTGTTGAGAATTTTGCATCTATGTTCATGAGGGAGATTGGTCTGTAATTTTCTTTTTTTGTTCTATCTTTGCCTGGTTTTGGTATCAGGGTGATGCTGGCATCATAGAAGGAGTTTGGTAGAATTCCTTCTTTTTCTATTTCCTGGAAAAGCTTAAGAAGCAATGGTGTTAGCTCTTCCTTAAAGGTCTGGTCAAATTCAACAGTGAATCCATCTGGGCCTGGGCTTTTTTTAGTTGGGAGATTATTGATAACTGTTCAGATCTCCATATTTGTAATAGGTCTATTTAAGTTATTAATCTCATTTTGATTTAATTTAGGTAGGTCATATAGATCAAGGAAATCATCTATTTCTTTCATATTTTCATACTTTGTGGAGTATATGCTTTTATAGTATGTCCCTATGATTTTTTTGAATTTCTCTGGAATCTGTTGTGATGTTACCTTGTTCATCTCTGATTTTGTTAATTTGTGTCTCTTCTTTCTTTTGGTCAGATTTGCTAAAGGTTTATCAATCTTGTTTATCCTTTCAAAGAACCAACTCTTTGTTTCATTAATTCTTTGGATTGTTCTTTTTGTTTCTATTTCATTAATTTCTGCCCTAATCTTTATTATTTCTTCCTGTCTACTGATTTTTGGTTTGCCTTGTTCTTCTTTTTCCAAGGCTTTAAGGTGAAGCATTAGGTCGTTTACCTCTGACCTTTCTAATTTCTTAATATAGGCACTTAAGGCTATAAATTTACCTCTTAGAACTGCCTTCATTGTGTCCCAGAGATTTTGATATGTTGTGTTCTCATTATCATTTGACTCTATGAATTTTTTGATTTCCTTCTTGATTTTTTCATTGAACCATTCATCATTTAGTAGTGTATTGTTTAGTTTCCATGATTTTGTGTATGCTCTATAGCCTTTCTTGCTACTGATTTGTAGTTTAATTCCATTGTGGTCAGATAGAATGCAAGGAATTATTTGCTTTGGGTCCTAATATATGCTCTATTTTAGAGAATGTTCCATGTGCTGTTGAAAAGAATGTATATTCTGCAGCCTTTGGATGAAATGTCCTGTATATATCTGTTAAGTCCATTCCTTCTATGACCTCATTTAGTCCAGATGCCTCTCTGTTTATTCTTTCCCGGGATGACCTGTCAATTGATGAGAGTGGGGTGTTAAAATCACCCACTACTACTGTGTTTGGTGTTATCTGTTACCTTAGTTCTAATAGTGTTTGTTTGATGAATTTGGGAGCCCCCATGTTAGGAGCATATACGTTTAGGATTGTAATGTCCTCCTGTTGGAGTGTGCCCTTAATCAATATAAAGTGACCTTCCTTATCTTTCTTGACTAACATTGGACTGAAGTCTACCTTGTCAGATATTAGGATAGCAACCCCTGCTTGTTTTCTAGGCCCATTTGCTTGAAACACCATCTTCCAAGCTTTCACCCTAAGATAATGTCTGTTCTTTGTAGAAAGGTGAGTTTCTTGGAGACAACAAATTGTAGGATCCTGCTTTTTAACCCAATCTGCAAACCTATGTCTTTTCGTTGGGGCATTTAGGCCGTTCCGTTGATATTAAGAGATATTATTGAAAGGTGTGTTTTTATATTTGCCATTTTTTCTTTTTTTTGTGGTTCCAGTTCTACCTGTGCTCTTTTAACAAGTATTTGAGTATTGCTTGTTTTTTCTAGGTTCCTTATATGTGTGCTTTTCCTTTTCTTCAGCATGGAGGATTCTATCAAGTATTTTCTGTAGAGCTGGTTTTGTCTTCAAATACTCCTTTAACCTGCTTTTGTCATGGAATGTCGTTATTTCTCCATCTATTTGATTGGATAACTTTGCAGGATAAAGTAACCTTGGTTGACAGTTCTTATCTTTCAAAACTTGGAATATATCACTCCAAGCCCTTCTGGCTTTAAAAGTTTGTGTTGAATAATCTGTTGTAATCCTGATGGGCTTACTTTTATAGGTAACTTGATTTTTCTCTCTAACTGTTTTCAATATTTTTTCTTTGGTATGTGTGTTTGGAAGTTTGATTATAATATGGCGAGGAGAGGTTCTTTCCAGGTTTTGTCTGGCTGGGGTTCTAAAGGCTTCCTGTGTCTGTATTGGCATCTCTTTCCCAATTTGGGGGAAATTTTCTTCTATGATTTTGTTGAAGACACCTACTATGCCTTTGGAGTGGAATTCCTCTCCTTCTACTATGCCCTGAATTCTAATATTTGATCTTTCATAGTGTCCCGAATATCTTGAAATTCCCACTCATACTTTTCTATAAGTTTGTCTTTCTCTTTGTTGGCCTGTATTAGATCTGCCACCTGGTCTTCTAGCTTAGATATTCTGTTCTCTCCTTCATCCATTCTACTGGTGAGATTTTCTACAGAGTTTTTTAGTTCATTAACTGTGTTCTTCATTGCTAGTAATTCTGACTGGTTTTTCTTTATTATTTCTATTTCCTTATTTATGTCTTGTATTGCCTTCTTTATTTCATGAAATTGGTGTCCTGCATCTTCTTTGATTCCTTTGATTTACTCTTTAAGCTCCTCTTTGACTCCTTTGATTTGTTCTCTGACTTCTTTGAATATATTTACAATCATTCTTTTGAAGTCTTTCTCAGGCATTTCCTCTAACTCGTTCTCACTGGAGGTCATTTCTGATGCATTAATACTTTTAGGTGGATTTATATCGTCTTGCTTTTTAGTTTTTCTTGTGTTATAATGTATATATTTTTGCATCTTGGATTAAGTTAATGCTTGGATTCTAGCTAGCTGGGTATTCTTAGCTGTATCAATTGGTTTGATGTTATATATTTTCAGGGTAGGAGCTTAAGGTGTTAGATGTGGCTCTTAAGACTCTGAGAGTATCTACAAAGGTGCTCCTAGGGGTTGAGTTTCCCTGCTATGGGGGTATTCAAGTAGGCTGAGTGGAATAAAATACAGGTATATTCTAAAAGTTAACTAAACACTGTACCCATTCAGTCAAAAACAGCCCCAAGTATGTATGCCAGAGTAGTTATTATACCAACCAGATCCTCTATCAACATAGAGGTTAAGATTTCTGGTCTGTTGAGGGATCCAAGTCAGCTTGTGACCAAGTGAGACCCTTCCCTGGTGCAAACCCAGTTACCTTGGATGAGTTTGTTCTCAGTCAAGTTGCTGCCTGGGTCGTCGGGCTGCTGTTGTGATTTCTGGAGCTGGGCACTGGCTTTTCCTGTGGGGCAAGCCAAGCCTGGCAACTGTGGCCCTGCAGATCAGCACCCCTGCTGCTGGAACTGCTGCTGCGAAAACTGCCTCTGTTGGGTCTGTCAGCAGCTGAAGCTTCAGCTGATGGGTCGGCTGTTGTTGCCGCTCCTGGGTCTGCTGCTGCTCTGGCTGCTGTTACTGGTGCTGGAGCAGCTGATGTTGCTGCTGAACTCTCCTGCTTGGGTCCCGCTGTCGGCTCAGGTTGGCGTGGCCGGGTCCCGGGACCACTGCTCTGTTCGCCAGAGCTGGGCTCAGGCAGTGGGGGAGGGGAGGAAGCCGCAGCTGCTCCAGTTCTCTTGCTGCTCCACGTGTTCTTTTATCTCGCGTTCTGCTCCTCCGTTGCCCATTGCCGCTCTCCCTTCACGTTTCCCAAGTTGCAGAGAGCGCGGTGTGAGGGGAAGCTCCCTGCCTGGCTTTTCATGCGGGTGGAGCCAAGCCTGGCGGCTTTCTGTTGCGCTGCTGCCGTGGTGGTTAGCCGAGCTGCCGGAGCCACTTTTGCCCGCCTGTGCGGGCTCTGGATGCTCTGGATCTCTCCTACTTCTCCGCTGCTGCTTCAATATCCTGTACACCTCACTTTTAGTAAAATTGTGTATTTTGCTGAGTTTTTTTGGTCTTTTTCTCCCCCAGGCTGCTTTGGCGTGGTACCTATGCCACCATCTTAACCGGAAGTCCCACATCTAGTTTTTTACATGAGTGTTGGACGTGAACTTAGAGGGTTCTCATGCCTGCACAGCAAGCCCTCATGACAACTGAGTCATAGCCCCAGATCTTCTTCCTCTTCTCTTTTGCCTTTTTCTTTTGACAGGATCTTGCAATAGAGGCCAGGCTGGTCTGGAGCTTGTGGCAGCTCCGTCCTCGCTCTGTCTCCCTAGGGCTGGGATCACAGGTGTGTGCTACCACACTTGTCTTCAAATTGTGAACGTGAACCATTTGCTTCCAAGTGGGTTGAACCGTTCCCACTTTGATGGAAGTTCTAGAGCTCCACCCCAAACTAGCCACAGGATCAAGGGATGATTATTACATCTCCATTTTTATTATTTTATTTTAGAAATTGGTTAAGTGTACTTAGGATTAAATTTAAGCCATTGGGCATAGTGGGCAAATGCTCTACCATTGAGCTACATTCCCAGCCCAAGTGTCCATTTATTTTTTATTTTTATTTAGTTATGAGAGAGAGAGAGAGATAGAAAAGAGAGAGAATGGGTGTGCCAGGGCCTTTAGCCACTGCAAATAAACTCCAGACACATGTGCCTCCTTGTGCATCTGGCTTACTTGGATCCTAGGAAATCAAACCTGTGTCCTTTGGTTTTGTAGGTAAGCACCTTAACCATGAAGCCATCTCTCCAGCCCCCAAGTGTCCATTTTTAAGAGAACATTATTATTTACTCCTAGAAAAGAAACAAAAATGGAAAAGTATCTTCTACTTAAAACAGATGTAGCAGCAGTCTGCTCATTGCTGGTGCATGCCACATCCAATTTCTGCTTAAGTACAGTAACAGGAAATCCTTAAAATGCCCACGGATGATAAAATATAGTTGAGAACTCTTATATCACAGGTCTGGGGATAAGGCTTAGTAGTAGACTGCTTATCTAGTATATGTGTATAGTGGAGAAGCTTGGGGATCTTGTGTTAGTTCTACCCCAAAGCATAAATGAGCTAATCATGTACCTTGAAGGGTGTGGTGGGCACAGAGTGCCTAACCATCTGTGGCTGCAGGGTTGCTCCTTACCCTGGGGGCTGACACACTAGCAGTCAGAGAACACACTTTGGAGAAAAGACATTCACAAGAACTTCTAAACCACAGTGCAAACATATCTCTGATAATCCAACTTCTACATTACTTTTATTTTTCACATGCTTACTCCATCATCAACATTGTCACAGTTTAAGCTGAATTTCACTGGAAACATTGGTAAGCCAAAATAATTGCTTTGGGTCTGTAGGCCCTGAATTATATTCATAACCATTCAGTACAGCATTCTTTGGAAGTTCAGATGATAGACTTGTGCCTAATATCTGGATCTGAAATCCTGCAAGTAAGTGCCTTTAACCACTGAATAATCCTTCTGGTCCCCTGCCTTTTCAGATATTTTAATTATTTATTTACATGTGTGTATGTAGGCATAGCAGGGGCATCTGAATTTCTGAAAGTGGAAAACTTTGAGTTGAAAATTCAACTCTGAGTAACAGAGTATTGTTTTGGATATTTTCAATACATTATTTGTCTCAAATTCTAAATCTTTGAACACACCAAATTTTTTTCAAGTATGTGTAGGCTTTTGAGCAGAGAGGAAAAAGGAAAAAGCAGAGGGTATCTTAACTGGAACTATGTGTGAGGCTTATAGTTGTGGTGGTTGTTTGTTTGATTTTTTTTGTTTTTTTTCTGAGTTACATTCTCACTCTAGCCCAGGCTGACCTGGAATACACTCTGTATTCTAAGGGTGGCCTTGAACTCATGACGGTCCTCCTACCTTTGCCTCCCGAGTGCTGGGATTAAAGGAGTGTGCCATCATGCCTGGCTATTTTTTTTTTTTTTTGAGGTAAGTCTCTTGCTGTAGCCCATGCTGACCTGGGATTCATTATGTAGTCTCAGGCTGGCCTTGAACTCACAGCCAGCCTCCTACCTTAACCTCCCAAGCACTGGGATTAAACGCATGCACCACCAAGCCATGTGCTTTTGTTTTATGAGACAGAATTTTGCTATGTAGATAGAGCTACCTGTGAACTTCTCATTCTCCTGCTTCATACCCCAGGGATTTGTGATTATAGATGTGTGCCACAATGCTGGCTGCATGTGTGGCTTTTAAAGCAACAGGCATATCTCCATGCACAGCTCAGAGCTGCTGATACCATGTTTTGGCTGTGAAGGTGTGGTGTGGTACAGAAGGCAGTGATGGTAACCATCAGTGCACTTTGCTGCCAAAGGCTGTGACACCATTTAGGTCATTGCTTAATAAAAGCATACCTTGCCTTGCATAGTATATTGCCATTAACTTAGGAACCATGCCTGTGTGAGGACTGATTTAGGATAACCTATAAACAAAATGACTGTGTGGCTTATGAAAACATATGAAAAGAATAAAAAACAAAATAAATAGCATGCATCTGTTGACTGTTTGCTGAAGCTCACGTGATCTCCTCAGGCTCGATACCATGGCCTCACACATTTAGTTAGGTAAACATGATTCTAGGAGGCCTGAACACATCTCCGGAACCAGACATTTGGCATTAAAAAGCAAAGATTACCTAATTACAAAAGTGAACATTTTAGCTCTGGTTATTTTCAGTGCTCATTGTCTCATTAGCTGTTTCAGAAATATCTGTTCATGTATCCACAGAACAGCAATGCCATTTAAAAAATGCCTTTTCCGTCCTCCCTCACCAGCAGTAAGCCCAGAAGCAGTGCCAAGGGAGAGACACACCTTCAGATTTCTGGGGCTTGTTGGGGGCAGACTCTCAGGAGACCGAGATAGCAAGTCAGCCATGAGACAGTGAAGCCACCGATCGATCTAAGGGAAGGAGTCAAGCAAAGGTAGCCTCCAAGACAGGATCACAAGGCTGAAGGGGTGGAGAAAATGGGGTGAGGGGAGAACAGTTTCAGATGAAGACAATCTCTCCCAGTTGATGCCTATAAACAGGGACCAAATGGTGTGAACATCTGGGCAGCACACACTCCATACAGAGGAAGGAGCAGATGCAAAGGCCTGAGGTGAACATCTGTTGACTGTGCTCAGGGACCAGCATGGAGATGAGCAAGGCTGAGGTGGAATGAGGAGCAAAAGGAGATGGCACAGGTAGGTGTCCAGGGTCTACGTGGTTCAGGCTTGGCATTCTAACTTGGGTTCTACCTTGGTTCATTGAAGAGCCCATGATTCACTCTGCGATCCTCAGCTTCCCCATCATCTGCTTTGCAAGACAAGGGAGCAGACGAGACGTGCTCCTGCTGTGCTGGCCCTGACGTTCCCGGACTCCAATTTAAAATGGAGAAGCCTGGGTCCTGCCCTGTCCAGCGAGGTAGGTTGCCATTGCTACTGATCCTGAAGAAACTTCACCAGACACCAAACATTCTCCCGAGACAAGAGCCCTTAGCATCCTAGAAAAGAATTAGTGCTTTTTGATTTTTTTTTGGTTTCTTGAGGTAGGGTCCCGTTCTAGCCCAGGCTGACCTGGAATTCACTCTGTAGTCTCAGGGTAGCCTTGAACTCATGGTGATCCTCCTACTTCTGCCTCCCAAGTGCTGAGATTAAAGGTGTGTGCCACCACACCTGGCTGTGAATTGTTTCTAAGAAGTTATGTCACTTAGGAGGAAGATGTGCTCAGTCCCCCATGGATGGTCCTAATGGCCATTGTATCACGGTGTGTGCTGCAGGTCTGGCTTCCTTCGGGTCTTTACCTTTGAGCTTGCAGCGGTGGCATCAGTAGTTTCTGCCCATTGACTTTAAGATGACATAGTGGCAGAAAGATCTGAAGAGGAAGCATGTGGGCTGTCCTGTGCAGAGGGTGTGGGAAAGCGGGACAGGAAAAAAAAAAAAACAAAAAAACTTCCTTTTGGTTTCCAGTAGTCTCAGGGGAGTGAGTGGATCCCGCATGGTACATACTGGGGAAGAATCTGCAAAGAAAGAAACACAAAGTAGCTTACAGACCCCCACCTTTCAATGCAAGATTGTAGCAAAGGCCAAGGTTCAGACACATCGAGAGTATGAAGTCACCCTGTAGCATGATCTTTGTTTTTGGTGCTTTGAGGTAGCATCTTAGTCTAAACCCAAGCACACCTGGAACTTACGCTGTAGCCCAGGCTGGCCTCAAAGTCATAGCAATCCTCCTACCTCAGACTCCAGAGGGCTAGGATAAAAGGCATGCTGCCCAGCTTTAATATGATCTTCCAATAATTGAGACACAATTAAGAAAAGCACAAAAATTGACATAAGAATTTCATGTCATGTGCTTGATACGTTTAAAGTACAAAATTCAGTGATTTATAGATATCCAAAATGTTATAGGATTATCACAACTAATTTTGAAACATTTACATCCCACAGCCCCCTTCCTCCTGCCCACATGACCTATAGTAATCTTTCCTCACTCCATACTGCCAGTTCCTGGAAGCCAGTCATGTGCATGGGCTACATTGAATGTATCATAGGAATGAAGTCAAACACTAGATGGCCATTGTCTGCCTCATTTGACCTAGCATCAGTTTTTCAGGGGTATCCATATTTTGGCTCATGCCAGTTCTCTCTTTCTTTCCCCCTCCCTCCCTCTTTCTTTCTTTCTTTCTTTCTTTCTTTCTTTCTTTCTTTCTTTCTTTCTTTCTTTCTTTCTTTCTTTCTTTCTTTTTCCTGCTGAATAGTAATCTTATCATATAGCTGGAGCACACCTCACTCATCTGTTTCTCAGTGGGTGGAGTTTGTAGTTTGGCTGTTGTGAGTGGTGGTCTAGGAATATCCACCTGCAAGTATTTAGTTATTTAGTCTGAACATTATTTTCAGTTCTTTTCATGGGCTGATTGCTATTTGTATATCTTCTTTAAAAATGTTTGCTTAAATTCTTCACTAGTTTTTTTTTTTATTGAATTATAAGATTCATCAAATGCATAATTTGTAAATGCTTTCTCCCATCTGGGTTATCTTTTCATTTTTTCATAGTGTCCCTCACAGCACAAAAGCTTTTAATTTTAAATCCAGGATTTGGGCCTCCCGAGTGCTGGAATGACTAGCGGGCAGCCACATCTATGAGGTATTTACACTGGTGTTGGAGATTTGAACACCAGTTCATACACACACATATGCAGCAAAGGCTTTATCCAGCAAGCCATCTCCCCAGCCTCAGCTTTTAGTTTTAATGAAGTCCTTTTATTTATTTTTAGTTGTTTTTATTATTGATATGTATATATATATATATATAAATGCCTAAAGTGCCAGGCATGGTGGTACATGCCTTTAATCACTCGGGAGGCAGAGGTAGGAGGATCGCCGTGAGTTCGAGGCCATCCTGAGAGTACAGAGTGAATTCCAGGTCAGCCTGGGCTAGAGTGAGACCTACCTTGGAAAAAAAAATGCCTAAAGTTACAAAGATTTACATTTAAGCTTTCTTCTAATGGTTTATGGATTTAGCTATTGTAATTAGGCCTTCCATTTTTGGTTATTTTTATGTGTGATGTTACTTTTCTCACTGCTGGGATGAAGTACAGGATAGAAACGATTTAAAGAAGGGAAGATTGACTTGGGCCCACGACTTCAGAGGACGTCAGTCAGTCAGGGAGGGCAGGGTGACGGGCTCCATGCCAGCAGGAGCATGTGGCTGCAACTCCTCTCCCATAGCCAGCCCAGGAAGCAGAGGACAGCACTGGACGCCGTGCCAGAGTTGATTCTCCAGGTGTTTAAGCAGCATTCATTGAAAAGGCAAGCCTTTCCCCCAGTGAAAAGTCACCTAGAACTCTTATTAGAGATCAATTGACAAAAAAAAGACAAAGGGTCTACTTTTCAAGATTCAGTTCTTTTCTAATAACTTTTCTACCCATCATTAAACCAGTATATGTTCTTTAATATTTTACCTTTCTGGTATGTTTTGAAATGAGGAAGTGTAACTCCTTTAGGTCTGATCTTGGTGAAGATTATTGTGACCACTCTGGACCCCATGTATTTCCACATGAATTTTAGTATCAGCTCATTAAATTTTGCAAAACAAAAAGTAAGTTGAATTTTGATAGTGTGACAAATGTATAAGTCAATGGCTATTTTATTTGAATTTGTAGTTTCTCTCTTTCCACTTGAAATATTTGGATCACTTTCCTGTACATGTATTTCATCTCTGCCTTTTGATCTTATTTCTATTGTATTCACATTTAGTTCTGCTGTGGTGATATAGTTGGACTTCTGCTTCCCATTTCTTTCTCTCTTTTCTATGGCTCATGCCTACTTTTGTTTGTTTTTGTTCTACCATTATTGATGTATTTTATGTCAAATAAATATTTTAGTATATTATTTCTATTTCCCTGACATTTCTTTTAAGCAACAACAACAACAACAAAAAAAAAACAAAAACAAAAAAACAGGCTTAATTTACTTTTACTTTTCTATGTGTGATAACCTATGTGATGGCCACAGCTGGAACCTGGGTTCTCTTCACTGAGATTCGGGTGTGGGTTTTCACAAGATGGTCAGTGAATTCCTGGTAGGGAGACTTGGTGAACACAGGGTCAAATAGCTGTAGGTCTTAGAGATGGCATCAAAACTGGCTTTAGCAGAGTTGCCCAGGTTGGCAGTGCAGCCCCTGGCTGAAGTGTAGCAGTTGTCAATACCAGCCATCAGCAGCAGCTTCTTGGGCACAGGGACAGAGACAGTGCCAGTGCCCTAGGGGCAGGGATAAGGCGCACCAGCACAGAGCCGCAGCAGCCTGTCACCTCACAGGGGGCCGTGTGGGGCTTGTCCATCTTGTTCCTCCAGTAGCCTCTCCAGACAGGCACAATGGAGAGCTTTGCCAAGATGATGGCCCCTCGGGTCCTCTGGGTCATCCCGCATTTGGTGTTTTCCTGAGGAAGAAGCAATATTTCTTTTACTATTTTCCCTTTACTTATTTTTTTAATGATTGCCCTAAGGGTTACAATTATTAACAATATATTTTAAATACTATACAAAAACTTTTCTTTATATAACTCCATTTCTCTCTCTTCTAGTTTTAATTAATTTAATTTAATTTATTTTATTTACTTACTTATTTGAGAGAGGAGGTGGGGAGAGGGAGAGAATGGATATGCCAGGGCCACTGTAAATGAATACCAGATGCATGCGCCACCTTGTGCATCTGGCTTACATGGGTACTGGAGAATCGAACCTTGGTCCTTAGGCCTCGCAGGCAAGGGCCTTAACTGTTAAGCCATCTCTTAAGCCCCTTTCTCTCTTCTTTATGCTATTGTGGTCTGATATTATATCTTCATGCATAGCATATATAACTCAGTTAATTATTTATAATTTTTAATTTTTCTCTTTTAAAATAACATAGCAATAAAATGTAGATGAGAGTTACTGTGTATTGATGGTTTATAAAAACCTTAAGTACTTACTTTAGTATTTTATGCAGAGATAGAAACAAATTAGTTTTCACTTGTCTTAGAGACAGAGTATCTTAATGTATTCTTCACTTTTGAAAGATGCTTTTTGCTGGATGTAGAATCCTTTCCTGACAGTTTCTTTCTTTTGGCATTTTTACTGTCATTCCATTGCCTTCTGACTTTTTTCATTTGTGAGGATACATCTGTGGTTAATTTCATGAGAATCTCTTTAAGGTGATGAACAATTCTCCTTGTTCAGCTTTCAGATCTCTTTCATTGTTTATTTTGGTGCTAGGGATTGAACTTAATGCTTCGTGCATTAAAACCAAGCTCAATGTATTTGATCTTCACCCCCAGAATCTTGCTTCTAGATTGTAATAGTTTTATTCTTATCTAGGCAGGTATGGACCACTCTTAGACTTTCATATTTGGTGTTCATTGGCTTTTTGATGATGCTATTATTCTTCATCTAATTTTGGAAGTATTCGATCATTACTTTTTCCAATGTTCTTTTTTGATTTTTTTCTTTCCTCATTTTTGGGACACGCATATAATGTCATCAGTTTGTGTCATGCTGTTTTACAGGACCTTGAGGTTCTGTTCATGTCTCTTAATGTTTTTCTTCCTATTCATTTGATGATCTCAACTGATATAATTTCAAGTTCCTTCATTATGTCATCTACTGGCTTAAAAATTTTTTGTTGTGACCTTCTAGTGAATTTTTATTTCAGATACTTCACTTTTAGACTTTAGAAATTCTATTTTGTCCTTTTATCATTTCTAGCTCTTTGTTTAGTGAAACATTATTCTCACACCTTCATTTAGGTCTTTGCACAAGACTTCTTTTAATTCTTTAAACATATGCAAATCATTTGATTAAAGTCTTTGTTTAATTACTTCAACACTCAGTGCCTAGAACCAGTAAGTTTCCTAGCCTTTGCTGAAACACTCGGTGTATGTTTTGGATCATGCCTTCAATACTCAAACAGGCAATTTATAAGTATGCCTTGCCTTTGTTTCTTGTCAGACTTGAGGGCTCAGGACATCTCAGATCATTTCTGGATATGTGCTATGTCCTAATGTGCACATAATGTTATATATTCTCAGGTATATGCCAGAACTTTTCAGTGCTTTATCTTATTAACCAACTTTTCCTTTTAAGGTTTTGTGGGCTTTCCCCATTTGGTTGTCTGCCTTTACTTTTTGATAATGGTATAATGCTTTAAAAATGCCAATGAGGGCTGGAGAGATGGCTTAGCGGTTAAGCACTTGCCTGTGAAGCCTAAGGACCCCAGTTTGAGGCTCGGTTCCCCAGGTCCCACGTTAGCCAGATGCACAAGGGGGCGCACGCGTCTGGAGTTCGTTTGCAGAGGCTGGAAGCCCGCCCATTCTCTCTCTCTCCCTCTATCTGTCTTTCTCTCTGTGTCTGTCGCTCTCAAATAAATAAATAAATAAAAATTTAAAAAATAATAAAAAAAATGCCAATGATTATTTTTGGCAAATGACAAAGCAAAAACTCTTTGAACTGGTGGGTCCTGGGAAAATTTACATAATGGCAAATCTGTGAAGATGCTTTCCCGGGAAACTACCAGGCAGTTTATGTCAAGACTGTTTCCTTCAAGTAGAGAGCTCCGGTGGCTCCGTCCCCACCCTCCTTCCTCCAGTGTCGCTGCGCTGCTGGGTTTCATGACTATAAAACTGATGGTTTTCACGGAGACACGGAGTGGCAATTTAGACATGCTAAAATGCTTTACAAGTTGTTGTTCTTACTAAAGTTTATTATTGAAGAAATTTATTCTTGACTATTGAGTCTGAAACAAACCCCCTCCTCCAATAAGCTGCTTGAGTGTTTATGTCCCAGAATCTAAAAGTAACTGTAACTCCTGAGCTGGTTTATAGTACCCTGAGCTGATTTTATGAAGGTAATGGACTTTGGCCCAAATGTGAAACCTTCTTGTTAACATAAATAATATAAAAATAAATGGGAATTAGATCTTCTTTTTTAATTTTATTTATTATTAATTAATTAATTTTGTTCTTTGATACAGGCTGGACTTGAACTTGGGATCCTCCTGCCTCTACTTCCCAAGTCCTAGGATTAAAGATATACATTTGCCACTATGCCTGGTTCAAAAGTTCCTTGTTCTCACATTTTATTCTGAGAAGCTATAGATAACCTTTTTAAAATTTAGCACTTTAGGTGAAGGTATGGTGATTTATCTAAATGAAAAATTGTTTGCTCACCCAATTAAAATGCAATGGTAGCAGTCACATTCTAATTACCTTTCACAGAACATTCAGGGGAAAGTTTGTGGGGAGCAGCTTGCTTTCTGTGGACTTCTCAAACACTTATGATAACTTTCAAGATAGCAGATGGTAAGAGTGACTTTTAAATGCTGTCAAGGAGCTGGGGAGACGGTTGCATAGAAAAAGGTGCTGTTTGCTTGTAAAGCGTGGCGGCCTGGGTTCAGTTCCCAAGAAGCCACATAGCCTGGACACAAAAAGTGGCAAGTGCCTGACATTTACTGGCAGTGGCAAGAAACCCTAGCACTCTCTACACCCCCTAAAAACAATTAAGTGATGTCAAGCATATAAATAAGGATATTAAATTTTTTTTTTATCTCTGTGCCTTTTATGCCTGGCCCCTATAGATTCAGTTTTTAGAACCAGCTTCCTATCCTTGCAGACATTTTTATAACTAATATACTACAGAATATTTTTTAGAACAACTCAGTTGTGCATGTGCATACACATATCCGTATATCTTTTTATATTTAAAAAAATTTTAAACATTTTATTTATTGATTTGAGAATGGGCACACCAGACCCTGCAACCACTACAAATGAACTCCAGACACATGTGCCACTTCACGCATCTGACTTATGTGATTTTACTGGGAAGTTGAACCTGAGTCCTTAGGCTTCTCAGATGAATGCCTTAATCACTAACCCATCTGTCCAGCCCCATACATCTTTTTGTAGAATGTTGGAATCGATTTATTTTTTTTTAAATATAAACACAATGCTACTATGCACTAGCAGATCTCGGGGCCCTCCAGTGTTCCTCACCTTATTTGGAATTAAAGCTGGCATTGCTACAAAGGCTTAGAGACCCCGTAGGACCTGTACCTCCTACCCACCTGGCCTCATTTACTGTTGGCCCTGATCATGCCACTGCCTGAATGTGCATGCCACACTGTTCTTCATGCACTGAACACACGCCCATCATGAAGTCTTTGCACATGCTGTTTTACTGTGTGGAGAGATTGTATTCCTAGATATTCATATAGCTTTCTCTCACACTTTCTTCAGGTCTTTGCTCAGGTGCTGTTCATTGCTGAGGCCTTCAGTGTTAGCCAGCTTTCCATTCCTAGAACAAAATACCCAAAGCAGGGCTGGAGAGATTGCTCAGTGGTTAAAGGTATTTGCTTCCAAAGCTTGACAGTCTGGGTTTGATTCCATAGTACCCACATAAAGCCAGATGCCCAAAGTGGCGTATGTATTGGAGTTCATTTGCAGTGCCAAGAAGTAGTCCTGCCTGGAGCACCCATATTCTCTCTCCCTCTCTCTTCTTGCAAATAAATAAATAAATAAAGTAATTAATGTAAAAAGAAGGATTTATTTTGTCTCACAGTTTCACAGACTTCAGTCCATAATTGGTATTTCTCACTGCTTTGGGCAGATCTTCATGTTGGGATGCATACAGTGAAACAAACTGCTTATTTCACAGCCACAGATAAAAGACAATGATGAAGAGGAGATGGGTCCTAGTATACCCTTCAAAGACATATACCCAATGACCAGAAGGCCTACCAGGCTTTACCTTTTTTGTTGTTTTTTGTTTTTCGTGGTAGGGTCTTACTCTAGCTCAGGCTGACCTGGAATTTACTATGTAATCTCAGGGTGGCATCAAATTCATCGTGATCCTCCTATCGCTGCCTCCCGAGTGCTGGGATTAAAGGTTTGCGCCACCACACCCGGCAGGCTCTACCTCTTAAATGTTCCATTATCTCCCAATAGCATGCGGGCTGATGGAGTAGGTACCTTGTGATTGGTGGGACAAAACACCCAACCAGAAACAGCTTAGGGAAGGAAAAGGCTGATTTCTGATCTACAGTTTTGTAGGGAAGTTTCGTCATGACAGGGAAAGTATAGCAGGAACAAGAAGCTGGCTCATTCTCACATATCAGCAGGGAGGAAGGAGACAGAGGGAGCGTCCTGGTACTGGCAAGCAGGACTGGACTATAAAACTCCACGTAAAATGACACACCCTCCTCCAGCAAGGCTTATGTCCCATAGGCTCCAGCAGCTGGAGATTAAGTATGAGGCTTAACCACAAACACATGAGGCCATGGGGGACATTCTACATTGAAACCACCACAGCTGGGGACTAAGCCATTAACAGATGGGGACCTTTGAAAATACCTATCTAAACCATAGCACCTTTTCTGTGCATTCCTTTTATATCATCATCATCATCATCATCATCATCGTCGTCATCCTGCTTGGACTCCCAGCTTCCCTGTCCCCTTTCCCCCCTCTAGGTTTTCCAAAGCACCCATTGTCATCTGATACATTAAGTAGCTCAACTTCTTCTTGATCTCTCCAATAATAACATCAATTCATCAATAGCTGTCAGGCTTAGTCAGTCCATTTCTGAACTACTGGCAGATAGAGCAATCCCCCACACATAGCAGATGCTCAATAAACATCCACCAACATATCAGTGAATTTTTTTTCTTTTTTTTTTAATTTTTTTTAATTTTATTTATTTATTTGAGAGCGACAGACACAGAGAGAAAGACAGATAGAGGGAGAGAGAGAGAATGGGCGCGCCAGGGCTTCCAGCCACTGCCAACGAACTCCAGACGCGTGCGCCCCCTTGTGCATCTGGCTAACGTGGGACCTGGGGAACCGAGCCTCGAACTGGGGTCCTTAGGCTTCACAGGCAAGCGCTTAACCGCTAAGCCAACTCTCCAGCCCCATATCAGTGAATTTAATTCACCTAAATTTTCTTTTTTTTTTTTCTTTTCTTTTCTTTCTTTCTTTCTTTTTTTTTTTTTTTTTGTGAGGTAGGGTCTAACTCTGGCCCAGGCTGACCTGGAATTAACTATGTAGTCTTAGGGTAGCCTTGAACTCATGGCAATCCTCCTACCTCTGCCTCCCAAGTGCTGGGATTAAAGACATGCACCACCACGCCCGGCTCACCTAAATTTTCATAGTCCTCTCTTCAAGGGTAGACTAAGACAAAGATTTTGTTTTTGCTGCCAATTGTATGGGATGGTTAGTAGTAGATGGGATTTAGAGCAGTAGAAAAGGCCATCTGCGGTGAAAGCCAATTGTGAATTACTGCTAGACTATGAAACAGAACTGATGACACTGATGTCATTTAAGAACTTGAGGTATCATCTCACTCAGGACATAAACCCTGGATGTCTGTGAAATGCAACCCTAGCCCTGCCCACCACACAGCCACTGCCCTGGCTGGCTCTTCCTCATCCTCAGGGTCCCAGATCACGTGTGGCATGAGCAGAAACCTTCTTTATCTTATAAAGATAAAGATAGCTGCGTGTGGGGCTACCATCTCCTCACCATGAACATTCTGCTTCTAACACTCATGGCTGGTATGTGGCTTACATTTACTTTATTCACCTGTTCATTCCCATGTCCACTCTGTCTTCCCAGAGCATAAGCCAACTCCATGAGATGAGAGAACTTGTTTCAAAGCCTGACCCACAACATTAGTAGACTCCTATTGAATCATAGCATGCACCCAAACTTGTAGAAAGAATTACCTATGATATCCAAGGACCCCAGGATACTGAGATTTGGGGTGACTATTATTTCTGGTATCTACGCTTAGAGCACTATGGAATTATGGGGTCTCCCTTACAATTATTCATTCACAAACCGAGTGTGGTGATACAAGTCCAAAATGCAAGCACTTGGGAGGTGGAGGCAGGAGGATCAAGAGTTCAAGGCTGTTCTTCGTTATGAGAGTTGGAGACCAACTTGAGCTACATGAAACTTTGTCTCCAATTAACAAACAAACAGACAAAATCTTTATTCACACTTGAAGTGCTTTTCTTTCATATCATAGCTACTGCATATGCTATATACTAACAGTAGTAAAAATAGAATAAAACAGCAGAAAAACTTAATGAGTTTGGGGCTCAATAGAGTAACAATACTTTTTCTCTGGAATTTTTTGTAAAAATCAGTCTAAGTTTTAACAACAGGTACATTTTGTAAAAAAAATAATAATAATAAGACTCAGGGAAATGCTTGATAAGAAGAATCGTTTGCCCTGCCTTAATGTGTCACTTTGGAGGTGGGACAGTATGTACTCAAGTTTGCCAAGCAAAGATTTAGTTAATGTTGCTGAGTCAGAGTTCTTTATTTTCAACCCAGACCCCTTTTTAGAGATAATTCTGCTGTTGTTTTGAATGAGGCTTAATAGTGGTTCTGGCCATTAGCTCACACATTTATACCTCCCAATCTGATCTCCTGATAGACAAATGATCCAGGCATGATCTCAATGATGACTTGAAAAGTTCTCCTAATTTGAACATTGTAAGACAGTTAGGAGATTGCCTCTGTGACAGTTAATCTTGATTGTCATCTTGGTGAGATTTACAGTCACCTGGAAGATAAAGTTCTAGACTCATCTGTTAGGCCTTCCCAGAGAGGTTTAACTGATAAGA
This sequence comes from Jaculus jaculus, assembly GCF_020740685.1. Taxonomy (NCBI): domain Eukaryota; kingdom Metazoa; phylum Chordata; class Mammalia; order Rodentia; family Dipodidae; genus Jaculus; species Jaculus jaculus. The sequence continues at coordinate 104,719,205 of NC_059109.1, forward strand.
GGAAAATTCCATCATCCCATGGTCTGGTGTTCCAGACTGAATAGAAAGGACAAAGCCAGCGTGGATGTATTATGCCCACCAAAGTGCCCTCTGAACTCTTGGAATATATATAAGTTATGCTGCTCTCACTTTTTATTAGAGAAATTTCTCTTTTCAGATAGCGGTGACTGTTAGAGAGACCCAAAACTTGGCAAAGTGCTGAGAAGTAACAGCTGAGTGTTCAGCACTACATGTGGCATCTCTATTACACCCTCCATCTCCTCAGGGACTAGAGCAGAAGAGATGGCATAAAGAATATAGGAGCCAAAGGATGATGACGAATACTTTGAAATGCTGTGTCCCAGACATATATTGGCCAATAATATCTCATTTGACAAATATCTTTAACACAGCAGCTTTTCTCCATGCTGGTATTAGTGGGTAAGAGTTATCTTCTTGTGGCTGAGACAAAACACCAGAGTAAAAAAAAAGTGTATGGAAGGACAGGGGTTATTTTGGCTTAAAGAAGTCTTGAGAAGTTTTGCCATGGTGGGGGAAGCATGACAGGCATAAACAGGAAGCCTCGGTCCCGTCTCCACATCAGTAGGAAGAAAATAGTCCGTGTGAGCTGAGTAGGCTGGACTAATAAACCTCAAGGCCCACCCCTAGTGACACACAAGGCCCCACAACTTTCCCCAACTGCCACCATCTAGGGACCAAGTATTCAAAACACACGAGGCTACAAGAGACATTTTACATTAAAACCACCACACAGGGCATAGGAGTTTGAGTCAGGGAATATTCCATGGCTAGTTACGTTCCTGAAACATGAAGTGCTGCCAATGTCCATCTGGGCACTTTCGGTAAGCTGTAGTGGAGTCATCTCCAAAAAGCCGTGCAGAAGAATGATCGAAATAGAAAGAGGGTCTTGCTGACCACAGTGGACATCAGGAAGCTCTGTTGGGGTGTGGGGAAGTGAGGCAGGAAGGGAAAGGGCAGGCAGAATATGTGGTCATTGAGCAGGCTTCCCCTGAGTGACCCAGTCTCATGCAGGACCTCAGGGAGATATTGTAGTCAATGTAGAAAAGCTGTGCTGGTGAGAGTTCAAGACACTAACTCCTGGGCTCATCTAGTCTCCTTTATGCTGCCTGAGATCAAGCCTGTCAGCGAGGATAAGAGCTCTTGGTAGGATGCTGCCAGCTCTGCCAGACAACTGGGTGCATTTGAATGTGGGTGGCATCATCAGCCCTTTTCCTCAAGTTCCTTACTTCTCAAGCTCAACTGAATAATGCCCTTCCCTTTTTCTCCCTGACTACTTGTTTCTTTCCATGAAAATCAAAACACTTCACTGTTCTGTGGCATGGACTTGGGATCAAAGCTAAAGTTTTAGGGTTATGATGTTAGTCAGGTTTCCACTGTTATGATGAAATGTCCAAGAAAAAGCAACCTCAAGGAAGAAAGGTTTTAGTTCATGATTTCAGAGGTTTCAGTGCATGGTTACTTGATTCTATTGTTTGGGGAACTTTGGGTTTCTGGTGAACTCATGAAAGCTAAGAGAGAGGTGGGAGAGAGAGAGAAAGAGATAAACCCCAGTGACCTATATCCTCTAAAATAGGTTGCATCTTTTAAAGTTTCCACTATCTCCCAATAGTCTGTTCAACTAGGAGTCCATCAATTGATTGATCCATTCATGAGCTCAGTAACCTCATGATCTAGTCACCCCCAAAGAATCCCCCCTCTGAATAAGACTATATTGAGGACTGCACCTTCAACACCCAGTCTTTTAGGAGACAGAATGGTTCAACCCGTAGCACCTTTCCATCCATTCATTCTCCAGATCTGCATGATGACCTGTCAACAAGAATTTCATGCAATCTACTTTCATGGAAGAATATCTGTCTCAAAGACACAAACTTCTACATACTGTCACCGTCAGCTACTACTTATCACCCAGATGGAGATGTGCCCCCTGGAACATGTTGTATGCTCTTCTCTGTTCTAATGAGTAAGGTCATTTAACAAGGAATGCCCAGACTCAGCCATGCTTAAAACAGTGACATATCTTCAGCTCCTAGAACCCACCGGTCTAGGCAACGTACAGTGAAGGAAGCTGGTCTGTGTGGTTGAGCACTAGATGGTGGAGTAAATGCCAGGCTCTAATCACCTGGAGAAACCCCACTTACATATGTGACACCTGGATTGAAACCTTCACATATCCAAGAGCTAAAACAGTGGGGCTATCTGGGCCTGTCGCTACATGGCCTCTCCACCAGGGTGGCCTCTAGGCAGATGAATTTCTTTCCCAGAGGCTCAGGTATCCCAAGGTACAGATCTTGAGCGTCTAAACCAGGCACAAACAAGTAACCCCTTAGAAGCTAGCTTCAGAGGTCAGGCATTGTCCTTTCTGGCATATCCTATCTATCAACATAGTATCCTAGGAGTACTCAGGGAAGAACGCAAACCTCCCCCGGTAGAGTATTGTCAGCCTTGCATCCCAAGTGGGCAATACACACACACTGAAGGTGTAAGACTGAAGCTGTCTCTAGACGCTGCCCAGGCATCCCAGAGAGTGATGAGGAGCACACCTGGAACATCCAGGGGAACTGTTCTTTTGTTTTCCTTGGTGTCTCCAAGCCATGCTGTGCTCTGTGCAACCCAGAAAGATGGCATCCCTTGTTGCTGCTTGAAGCCCAAATGTACCTTGGTCATGAATCTCCAGCACTAGGTACAATGCTGCATGCACCAGGGCACAAGAAGAATCTTCCACTGGGGTTCAGCATTGCTTGTCAAGAGAAAAAAGAGAGAGAAGAAATCAACTTGTTAAAGAGAAGAAATAAACTTCTTAGGCTCCAGGCCATCAGCTCTCCCCAGTGTCCATGGCAGTGCCAGGATTCCCCTCCTCTGCCAAGTTCTTCCTCAGCCCTGGAGCAGATGCAACATGCCCTCCTCCAAAGTATGGAGGTTGCGGGGGGCGGGGGGGGGGAGTGACTCCCATCCAGAGTCTGAATGCCAGAGACATGGAACTTAGTCACTCCTCATGGGGTTAGTTTTGTTTAGCAGGATGTAGGCCCCATGGGGTTGGATCCATCCCCTGACTCTGGTCATTTCCAATGACAGGCACAGAGCTGAGGGAGGTGGCCTGGCTGCTCCCCTTCCTCTACGGCTTGGCTCAAGCCTTTCTGCCCAGTGAAGCCAGCTCCTCCCTCTCTTCATGCTGCATGCCTGAGAGTCCCAGTGGTTCAGGCCAACACATGCAGGATCCTTGCCTCATTTTAATATGTTTTGCTCAGTCTGCAACTCCATTTCCGTGGAGCCAACCTACTCCACCCTGCACCAGCTGAGGCCAGTCATGGGGCTCTTTCCCTGTGCCAGGTTCAAGGATAAAGGGTAGTCCCCGCCCCTGCTACACACCTTCCCAAATTCTCAGGAAGTAGAAGTCCAGGAGTGGATTTTATTTCTCCTGCTGAGGTTTGTCTGGCAAGTTCCACCCTGACCTCACTTTATAAAGAGGCCCGACTTTCACAGGGCTAGCCTCAGTCTCCAGCTCGCTCCATCCCTCCATAAAGCAGCAACATTTTCATAGCCCAGGTCCTCGAGAAAGGCCACTGCTTTACTGAGTGAGTCATGGCTGTAAATGCTGGTGGCTATCTGGGTGCCCCTCTCCATGTGCCCCATGAAAGTCCTAGCTTTAGCCCTCCATCAAGTTGGGATTTTCTTTTTTTTTTTTTTTTTCTTTTTCTTTTTCTTTTTTAGAACTGCAGTTTTACAAGCTCCAAGAATTTGTGGTTTCAGATTTGGAAAGAACCAGCACTTGGAATCCAGTGGAATGTTTTCCAGAGACTCTGCACACGTGGCTCATAAACCCTGGGACAAGGTGGCTACAGGCTCGGGTCTCGAGGACCTCTCTGTGAAGCCTTTCTCCTTGGAGAGGGTGGAAAGTATTTGCTGCCCACAGCCCAGGGTGACAGCGAACATTCCTGTGCAGGCCCAGTGTCGGGGGGCACCGTGATGTGGCACAGCTGTGACCACGCGGGTTGGTCTCCCGCTGGTGGCCTGTCACAGTGTGTTTACCTGAGAATGAATCTGAGAGGCCACAGGACCAGAATTGTCTCGTGGGCAGAGGAAAATGTGTCCAGCTATTTTAAAGTCCAGGGCTGGACATCTTGTCCACAGCCTTCTGGTCACATGGACAAACATGGCACACCTAAAGAGAGGGACACTCTCCAAACAGACGCTGTTACACTTCACGAGTCACATTCAGATGGGAAAGAAAGGGGACAAAAGTGTCTCGCATGTGCCTGGGGTGAAAGGAGCATACGGTCCCCGAGGGAGTGGCAGCAGATACAGCTCTCCTCACGGCTGCAGAGCCAGAAGGGTGGCCTGATATGGACACACGTGTGCAAGAACACACATGCTCACCCATTGATATATACATTTGCATCCCCCATATGCATGTGTCACTCATATGCACATGTTCACATGCCCATGCACCCTTCAGTCCCACACAAATACACCTAGATAAAGCCACTCAATGTTACACACACATTTCCACAAGCATCCACACACACATGCTAATACAGATGCACATGTATGTATGTACACATACACAATCTCACATAGACATACATACATCTGTATATGTCACATACCTTCATATGTAACCACAGCTACACACATTCACATACAAATTCATACAAGCACGTGCACATCAAAATGCAGAGACACACGTACCTGCAGTGACACAAATACATCACCAAGTCACACGTTCATTCACATACACTTATACACAACTGCACACAAATTTAAAAACAGATAAATATAACGTATGCTCTTATACACATATGTGCACAAAAATAGAAATATTTCCATTTATGCCCACACATAAGCACATTCACCAGTACTGGCAAACATGCTTCATTTATTTTTGGTGGTACTGGGGATTGAAGCCAGGGCCTTGCACAAACTAGGCAACCACTTTGCCACCTAGCTATATCCTCAGCCTTGGCACACACACACACACACACACACACACACACACACACACACACACGCTTTCTCACCTTACAAACTTAGATATGTCCTACCAAAAAGTATCATGTGTGTACACATTCTCACATACATTAATAAATATATTCTTGCACATATACTCCCTTTCTTCCACACCTATCTTCTCCTAACACACTCAGTCTGCAATTCACACACACACACACACACACACACACACACTCGCAGCTAACATGGTCACCTGAGTGTATTATCTCTGGTTCTTTGGAAAACTGAAAGGAGAGCTAGTCATTTTCAGAAATCCTTGTCATCTCCAGCATGTGGACTCAGCTGCCCTCATGTGGACTCAGAGGTGTGTGGGGAAAAAGATGTTTGCTACTGCCCCTGCCTCAGTGTGGGGCCTGGGGCTTCTGGAATTGTGGGTGGATCCTCCTTGGCCCATTGAATCGTCACGGCCAGATTCATGGTGCTATTTGCGTCTTCCTGTTTGGTTTCCTGTGTTTGTCAACTGGAGTTTATCTTATGCAAACAGGCTTTTCTGCCTCCACCCACCTTTCCAGGTGTTCTTCTAGGATGCCTGCCACAGGATGGCAGGACGTAACTTTCTGAATGAGTCCTGAACTCTCTTCTGACCTCGAGGATCTTAAATGTTGCACCTGTAGTGTATATAAGCCACCGCTGGCCTACATGCACTTATTTTATTTTTATTTTTTATTAGAGACAGAGAGAAAAGGAGAGACAGAGATAGAGAATGGGTGTGTGGGCCTCTATCCACTGCAAATGAACTCCAGACGTGTGCACCACCATGAGCATCTGGCTTATGTGGAACCTGGAGAATTGTACCTGGGTCCTTAGGCTTTGTAGACAAGTGCCTAAACTACTAAGCACCTGTCCAGCCCCCACCTGCACTTTGAAATTGTTTGACTATAAATCATGAGCCAGGACACTTTCCTGCATTATCTGACAAAAGATGTATATTTGGACATTTTAATTGTTCCAACTTTCTATTGCATGTGTTTGTATGTGTGGTGAGTGTGCATGTATGTCTGTTTGTATGTGGGTGGGTACATTTGTGTCTGTGCATACATGTTTGTGCATGTGTGTGTGTGTGTGTGTGTGTGTGTTTGCATGTGTAGAAACCAGAGGTTGATGATGGGTGCCTTTCTCAATTGCTTGCCTCCTGTTTCTAAATTGTGACAGGGTTTCTCACTTGAGCCCAGAGTCCGCTGATCTTGGGGAGTCAAGCTGGTCAGCTTACCCAAGAACCTCACCTCTACCTCTTGGGTGCTGGGATTAACGGATAGGCTACCATGCCCATTCAGCATCAAGTAACATTTAAAGCACATTATTATTATAAGAATAAAAGGAATAGTACCTTTTTTCAATCAAACAGCTTTATTGTTCTCATAGTTCCTTTCACTCCTCCATAGGATTGTTTCATGTAGTTGTTGGAATCTTTCAGCAATCTGCACTGAAAGTCTGCTTTGCAGTTCTGAGTTCGAACAGTTCTACTGCAGGGACTGTGGATACTGCTGGAGACTGGGAAGTTTACCCTTCACTATTTTGGGGTGCATGGTATAATGGTATTAATTATATTCATATTGATATGCAGCCAGCACCATTACCTCTAGAACTTTCCATCTTGTAAACTGGAAACCCTCTAGCCATTAAACAATAACTTCCTGTGGGTGTTGCAGTGTGAAATGTCTCCCATAGACTAGACATGTGTTTGAATCCTTGGTCCCCAGCCGGCGGTGCTGTTTTGGGAGGTTGTGGAACTTTTGGGATGTGAGGTCCAGCTGGCAGAGGTAGGGTTGTGGAGATGGAGCTAGGAGGAGATACTAAGTTGCTGTTACGGTCTGCATCTCTACTTCCTGGTGCATGGAGATGTGGCAGGTTGTAACCCTGTGAACTCCTGCCTCTACTGATGCAGCCCCAGCTACCATGCTCCCCTGCCGTGGGGCTGTGAGGCCAAATCAACCCATTGTCCCCTCAGTTGCTTCTGTCAGGTGTGTTGTCCTAACAACAAAAGCAGTAACTAATGCATTCCCCATTCCTCCCATCCTCACCCTTCACAGCCACCTCTCCCCTCCCCAGAGCAATCAGTATTCTCCTTCCTATTCCAGAAACCACACAGAACTGGGACCACTCACTTTCTGTCTTTTATCCATGGGCTTCATTCACTTAACACAGCGTACACAGGTTTCAATTATGTGTAGCATGCATCAAATTCCCTTTTGCTGGTTCATTTCTTGATGGACAATTGAGTTAGTCCCATCTTCTGGTTACTGTAAAGAATTGTGCAGTGAACATGGAAAACAATATTCCTTTACCAAGACACAACTACAGTGCCCTTCACTTAGCTTTTAAGGATATCAGCTCTTTTATACATAAAGTGACTTTATCAAGGTCACATAGTAAATAGCACAGGGCCAAACCCCATAACTTTATTTGCCAAGTTCTACCTGAGGCATCAAAAGAACTGAAGGCCCTGGGGGCACGAAGGAGCTCATTCATTAGCACCTTTAAGCCTCTTTCCATGAATATGGGTTCATTCTCTACAGGCCACTAGATGCCAGCTCTAGTGAGTTTGAGTGAAAGTGGAATTTCTCTAAGTAACTACTCTCCAAAGAATCCCCCAGCAAATGCCTGTCCCTCAACAATCAAGAGACATGTTCCTCTGCACAGAGAGCGAAGCCACCACACGGGCCAGTCCCAAGGAGTCAAGTGATGTCTCACCTGGGGGAAACCTAAGAGATGGCATGACATGAGAGATGCTGTGTGCATGGCTCTTGGCACCAGCAAGTGAGCAGGGTCCTTGTGGGCACCACTGGGAATATGCACTTCCTGTTTGCCATGGTGGTTCTGATTTTACATATGGGCATTAAATTAAGAGGGAGTAGAACTATTCAGTTTTCAAATCATTAAATTAGGGAAGAAAAATAGCTAGAAAGCAAAACAAAACAAAACAAAACAAAAATGCTGTGCTCTTTACTCTCCCAAAGGGCACCACAGAAAAACAAACCAATTGTCTTTGAAGGGTTGAAGAGGGCAAGCCTTTGATGCTTCCTGTTGTCTGTCCTTCCGGACTTGGTTCTCTCTATTCTCCTAGGCTTGGGGAGGCAGAATGCCAGGTCCTCATAGTGGAAGCAACTGTGGCTCCTCCCCTGCCTCAGGCACCCCCCACCCCACTTCTCAACCTGGTGTGCATGGGGAAGGAGCTGTCTAGGGACTCAGCAAGCTGTAACTATTCCTAGAAGCTCCCCTAGATGGCGACCCCATGCTAAGCAATTTTGGTGTAAGAGATGTGGGGGAGCTAGACACCTGACATTTTAAGAAAGTTCCAATACATGGCCAGTCCTGAGATCTACTTTGCAGGAAGGAGGCTTAGTCAGCTCCCTGACTGGGACAGAGCTTCCCACACCTGTGAGGGGTTGGGGAGAAGTCCTTGCAGTATTTTGGAAGCTCAACAACTCCCTCTGGTTCACAGAGAATGAGTTGGGACTTTTGTCTGCAGGAACAAAATCTCCCGAGAGATATCCAACTTTCCTGTGGACAGGAAATCCTATATGGTGACAACCAACAAGTGATCTTGAATTCTTGCACTTTTTTTTTCCCAAAGAGATGAGTAACAGATCATGAAACTCCCAGCTAGCATAACTGCCTTGCCCCAACTTCTCAATGCTCTACAACCTTATTTTAAGCATCCAGAAGGGCTCTTGGCCACCAGAACCAGCTCTAGCACCCAGGTACATGTCTGAATCTAGCGCATTCCACACTCCAAGGCTGGTGGTGGCCCTTCAAGTGCCTGTCATAGGAGTGAATGGAGGACCCCAGATTGGGTGCTGACATTGAGGTTTGTTGTACCAACCCACTGGGATGGGAGAGGGGTGAGGACCAGGAGATCCAAATGCAAACCTTCTGCCAGAAGGGTCCCACCTCAAGCTTGGCCCCTGGCAGGCAGAAAGTACTCCAGGGAAGGGAGCAGAGTGCTGGGGTCACTCAGTCCTCTCCAGTTGATTTGTCTCTGTTCTCTTTGCCTTAGATCCACACCTAGCAAAGCAAGAAAAAGATTAGAAGTGATTTGTGGATATAATGTGCCTGGGAAAGTGAGCTAGGCCGTATCTTCCAGAACTTTCCAGCTAGCTGTTTGGAATGTCATTCAAAGACTAATCATGACAGGTACAACTGTGACGACAGTAACAGCTGCTTATGTGCTCATCATACCTACCCATTACTCGGCACTTTGCTTGGCTTTAATTATCTAATTTGGTACTTGGATGAATATAACAAGGTGAGCTATGTCGTCCTCTCTTTACATATGGGAAAATGAGTTCATAAATTCTGACACTCTTGTTCAGGGTTAACTATTCAGGTACACATTGCTGACACTGGGACTTTATTCTCTTTCTTCTTCATGAAATAACTTTTCCCTTGTTACTTTGTAATGTTATCCTTCCAAGGGCCCAGGAAAGGAAATGATAATCACAGATTCCAGTCACTTATTGGTTCTGCAACCCTGAGGGAGGGCTACGACCTCTGTAAGATGGCATGCCGCGTTGTGAACTTGAGATCGTGAACAAGAAAGACCCAGAAGATGGTGGGTGTCCAGCTGGTCAAAGTTTTAAGAACTACAGGCACATTTTTTTTAGGGAGGTAGAAGCAGAGTTTTATTTTATCTACTTTAAATAATTCATTAACAAGTTTTGTAATGTTGGGGTTGGAACTCAGGTATGCTAGCCAAGTGCCCTAGCCTCTATTTTATTTCTTTTATGTGGTTTTAGACTTCGCCCATTAAGATCTCACTGAACTCTCCTGACTTGTGTATGTTTAGAATTTCTGCTACCTTTTTCACTAGATAACCCCCTTCTGAAATTCCTGGTGCTTCTGATCTTACAGGAACATCTCCATTGTGAAATGTTTCCACTGGCATCAGATTAGTCCCAGAATACAGCTGACTGTAGGCTTGATCCTTGAGCTAGCCTGCCGTGGGCTCCAGAGGCACAGACACAGGCTGCTGCTTCACCTGAACAACCTGCTTCTCCTGGGATCAGACAACTTGTGCTCCACACTGGGCATTCCCACAGGGAGCCCGGGCCCCATGTCTTTCACATACATCTCTGAGGAACAATCCAGTAGGAGAAGCAGACTTATTCCCAAGAGCTACAGAAGCAAACTCAGCCTGGTCTGTGGGTTAAAGAAGCACTTTGCCACAATCTGGAGAGTATCACATCAAATTTAGGGTCCCAGCATTATTTAGGTACCACTAGAATTGACCACTGACGTGGATTTGTTTGCACAAGTGCCTGCAGAGCATCGATACCATGGATGTCAGGGTGAAGAACATGCATCTCTTAACACTGGTAAGTCCAGCCTTTAAGGCTTTAAGCAGACTTGCTGCTAAGCTACATTTGTAAAATTTGAACGCATCCCCAAATGTTTTGAATGACAGAATGACATTTCTGCTTTATTCAATGGTTTCTAAAAATACAAATTATGAGGATTCTGGCCTTAAAAGAGGCTTTCGTTGTCAATCACTTAGTGCACGTGTCCTTCTGTCCTCTCCCAGGGACTTCCTGTGAAACCCACAGCCTCTCAGGGGGCAGGGCAGATGCTCCTGGCCCCCTTTCCCCCCAAGAGCTGCTAATTAGATGTAATCAACAAGTGCTTGACTCTGTTAGGGAGTGTGAGTAAGTCAGCTCTAATCTTGTTATGCTCTGCAACAAACATAGTTTGAAAATAAAAAGATCAGCGCACAACAGAACTAAAACATACTCCACATGCAGAAGCAAAGAGCATGTGGCCAGGCTGGCCAAGTATCAGACCCATTCTGTATGCAAGCCACTCCATCACGTCCTTTCCAAAATAAACATTTTCACTTATTTACTAGAGAGAGAAAAAGAGAGAGAGTATCACAAGCTAGAGGTTCTGCTCCGTGGTCCATTACCAAATTGTTCTCTCACGTCTACTCTGGACTGAAAGGACAGAAAGCAAGGAACTGGGGAACAAGGTTGCTAACTCTCATTGCCCACTCACACTGACTATGTCGGGACAGATCTGACAGCCTCAGCAGTGATGGGGTTGCAGAAACCGCAGCCTGCAGATCCGTTCTGCTCTTCTTGGTAGCTCTAACCACTGCTTCCATGGTCTGTTTTTCTGAAACAATAGACATGAGTCCATGGTTCCCACCCCAACACCCGAATAAACCAAAGTAAGACACTCCTTATGACCACTGCCACCAGGGTTTTCCAAAATTTGCTAGAAAGATGTTTTTACCCAATTAAAAATAAAATTTGCAGAAAGAGAGCTAGAAAAATTCTTCATGGTCTTAGAACTAAAGTTCTCAAGGGCAAAGCAACATTGAAGCTAGACAGAATCATGTCTTGGGATCCCTGTGAATAGATGTCACTGGGTCCATGAAAGCCATGGGCTTTGCATTGACAACACTCAAAAGGCTACCCCCTCAGTAGCTCCTCCCGGGCACTGTTGTACCAGGACATTAAGAGAAGGCCTCACACCATCCCTAAAAGAGCCGCTGACGTAGGTCAAACCTTTGCAATGAGCACAGCATGTGTATTAGAGAAGGCAGTTCTGACTCCCCTTGTGGGGATCAGAGCCAACCTATTTGCTCTTTGAGAAGAGTGTCATGAAACTTGAGTTGGGGAGAGTGACAGTGAACTATAATCACACAATCAATAATTGTTGCTTAGGGTAGAATGTGCTGGTATTTTACCATATTATTATTGTACAAGCTGACATGTAGCTGGCAATACAAGGATAACATAAATTTCTTTGTTTATCTCACAATGAAGAGGTTCCTGGGATAAGCAAACTGGTGTGGAAATCAAAAATCAGTGTCATCCTTGCTTTCTGCAAGGGATTGCAGGTGACAGAGCTGCTGACTGAGCAAAGCGTGTCGTCTCAACAGATGTGCATACATCTGGGCAAAGTGGTGCATTTAGACATGTGAGCTTAGTTGGGTTTGCACACGTCAGTGCCCAGGCTTCCCAAAGAGCATGATTAGACATCTCAGGACTTCAGTCAGTCCAGGAGGGCAAAGGGAAAACGGCAAGATGTGATTCTCCCAAATATTTAGGGCATTGCCTTCAACATCACTAAATCAATGGTACCAGGAGTTCTGTAACGACCCAGCACATCATCAGACACTCGTGTTTGTCCCATAGGTCAACATGGGCGGCTTCCCACCTACACCCCATTAATTTGCACTCTGCATAAAGCCCCTCATTCACTGCTGTCAGCACCACCATATTTTGTAAGACTTCCGTCACTTTCCCATCTTAAGGCAGAGCACGCACCTCCTGTGGTGCTTGTGATGTTGTGTTTAGTCATGCAGGCATGTGAGCAGCCTCTGCTCTTCATGATTTGCAGACTGATTTTAAAACAGTGGAACAGGTTCCCCTATCGCTTCTGGTCAGGGATGAACTGAGTTTTGTACTTAAGACATGTGCCAGCTCCTGCACACTACCCTGAGGTTTTTCTGGGGAAAGAGGACACTGTTTCCCATGATCCTTGGCACAGGGGTACATGTTAGCTCAAAACTGAGAGCTAGTGGAAGCAGGCATGGTGTCATATACCTTTAATCCCAGCACACGGGAGGGAAGCATTCATAAGAGGATTGCTGTGAGTTCCAGGCCGGTGTGTGTGGGGGAGGGGGTGGATTCAGAGGCTTTGCCTCTAAACTCTGGCTGTCCTCACACAGCAGGGCAGCAAGATCCAGAGGCCCCAAGGTGCCCATATTATTACCTCATCAGCTCCCTAGGGTCTCTGATAAACAGGTCCTTTCCAGTCAAGAAACTAATGTCTCCCTTGTGATGCAAAGTCCCTCCCTCTACCCCCTCCCTGCGAGAGGGGCTTCCTGGCCTCACCTTGAGTGAGCTGTCCTCCTGCCGAGCTGAGGACCACTGAGCACCGGGAACCTGAGACTCTGGTGGGCTAGATGTGGATTTCACCCCAGGAAGCGAACAGCTCCCGTGGGTACCACACCACAGCCTGTGCCCGCTTCCTCTCAGCTGACCCTGCTGGAGACTTTCACAGGGCTGCACCTGGCCCTGCCCCGCCCAGAAGGAATGACTCTGGCCAGGAGTCCTTCAAGGAAAAAATAAATAAAAACGAGCTTTTGTTTGAGAGGCTGCAGGGCAGTGTGGGGCAGAGGCGCTTAAGCATTTCTGTGAGCACGGTCCAGCAGCTACGGCTCCTTCTGACCAAGTTGAGACCCGTTGGATGAGTTCTGCCTCTGCTATGCTTCCTAAAAGCAATCAATTCTTCTCCATTCTGCTACTTTGAATCCCGAAACCTGATGTGGCTCCCTATTATCAGAGACCCCAGTGGAAGTTGATTGCCTCCTCCTCAGTGACATCTGCTTACATAGTTATGTAGACTTCTTCATGGAGTCTCTCCTGTGTGGCCCTTGAATGAACCATTTCTGTCCACAGAGCTCATGCTCTCTGGCTGGCTGGCTGCTGTTTCTTTGTGTCCATCCAACCCAGAGCTGCACTTCAAATATGGACCTTGCTTAGCAACAGGCACCTCCCTCCCTCCCTCCCTCCCTCCCTCCCTCCCTCCCTCCCTCCCTCCCTCTCTTTCTTCCTTTTTCCTTCCTTCCATCCCTCCCTTTCTCTCTCTCCTCTTTCTCCCCTCTTCCTTCCTTGCTCACTTTCTCTCTCCCTCTTTCCTCCTTCCAACCCTCCTCTCTCTGTTTCTTTCTTTGGTGTGTGTGTATGTGTGTGTGTGTGTGTGTGTGTGTGTGTGTGTGTGGTGGATGCACATACATGTGCAGATTCATACACCCTGTGCACATGCATGCAGAGTTCAGAAAATGTTGGGTGTCTTACTTTATGCTTATCTGCCTTATTTCCCTCAAGGCAGTCTCTCTTTCTCTCTCTCTCTCACTCTCTGAATTTAGAATGTGCAGGGGTTTCTGGTGATCCTTCTGTTTTCGTCCTTTCAGTGCTGGGGTTCAGGGCTGGGGATCGAACTCAGGCCCTCATGCTTACACACCAAGCACTCTTAACCTACTGAGCCGTCCTCTCCCTGGTCCCCTTAGATAATTTTCCTAAGGCTGTCAACATAATCATTTCCTCACACAAATCTTGTAACCATGAACTCTTTCCTCATCAACATTCATGTTCCCTGGCATTAGGTTTCCACCCTGACACGTACACTGTATCCTTTCCATGAAGACTTTAGTTCTGTTTTTTTTTTTTTTTTTTTTTTTGGTGTTTTGTTTGTTTGTTTGTTTTTGTTTTTCAAGGTAGGGTCTCACTTTAGCTCAGGCTGACCTGGAATTCACTATGTAGTCTCAGGTTCACCTTGAACTCATGTTGATCCTCCTACCTCTGCCTCCCGAATGCTGGCATTAAAGGCATGTGCCACCATGCCCGGCTAAGCCTTTAGATTTTACTTTTTCTCTGTGGACTTTTCTAACAACTGGAGTCTGTGATAGCTTTTCATCTCCACGCATCTTTTGGCTGGCTACCACATTGGATGAATTAGCTTCTAAGAGTTTGTTCTGTTCTTCAGTTGTTTGTACTTACATTTGCAAATATACAGGTGAATATGGCATAGAACAACATAAATGGGAACTGAAGTACATCGCCATGACTCATTCAGTGAATGTGTTGAATTAGTTCAATCTGAAGGTAAGTCCCCAGGGGAGGGCAACGATGTCATACAGAATATGAGACAGTTTGTCTGAATCCATTCGTTCCTTGTTATGTGAGTAATGACAGCTTTACCAAATCTCCACGTTGGTGGAATGCCACTGACCCTCAGTCTGAATGGGACAACATCTACCTATATGATACCATCGTGACTCATTCATCTGTGAATGACTGTGGAAAGCTGACTACATTTCCCAGCCTCCCTTGCAGTTAGATATGATCATGTAACTTATTTGTACCAATGAGATATAGGTACAGGGGTCATGACTTGCATGCTTATCTGCTGCTGAGACTATCTACACATATCGGTCTCTCTCCCTCTTTCTGTTGGTTAGACAGTTGGAGGTGTCGTGCTGAAGGTAACTGGGCCACGCTTTGGAGAGGAGTACATCTGCCCTCCTGTGGCCCTGGCTCAATTTTTGGACTTCATGTGAATGAAATATAAACTTCCATTGTGTGAGGTTATTGTCACCGTGGCTGGCCTCTGTCTTAATGAATGTGCTGTGGGGACCCTGGGCACAAAGCTATTAGAGAACTTCTGTCCTTTTCTCACACTCACTTAGAATGTTCAAGATGACCATCTGTCTGACATGGGCTAGGTCAAAGGCCTTGCCTGTGAGGAGCTAGTGGATGTCATCTCAAGCAGCCAGCACAACATAGAACTGTGCCTTCATTGCATCTTGCTACATAGTCCAGCTTTCTTATGTTTAGCCTTGATAGGACACTTTTATATAGTCTAGAAAATGACACTTGTGTCAGTATATTTCCCTCAGGTGTCTACCCTATTTGGAGAGCTGAGATTTTACTTGGAACCATCTCCTCCTTCAATCATGTGCACTGAGATGCTTCCATTCATTTTAGACTCAAGTCTCAGCAACAGCTGAGGCGAGGCAGGATCTGACTGTGAGAGTAATGGACAAGGCTGTCTTGTGCTACTAAGGAGTGAGACATAGCCGGTCCCATGGAAGATGATGAGCCCCGGTGTTACTTGCTGCCTTTTCTCTAGAAGGCTTCGATGTAGCAAGTTTATTTTCAAGTTTCTTGAGAGTTGAGACTGGTCTCTGGAGGCATTACATTACTAGCTGATCCTTGAAGCTCAGCAGACACTTTGGGCAAAATTGTCAATCAACAGACATGTCCTCAGTACCTGGCGGGAGTGAGAGGTAGGATACTGCATCCAGAGGGAACTTCAGAGGATGTCAGTTGGCATGGCTCCGGGCTCAGGGATGCCACCGTTCTACAGGCGCACACAAAAGAGTCACTCAGGAGTTGGGTCATGCAGTTTTTGTGGTGTAAGAAGCCAAGCCGAACGTGGAGACTTAAAGCAACTAGCGAGGCTGGTTTGCTAAGCTCCCTTGATCAACGGGAAGAGTTGCTTGGGCTGTGTCTGGCAATTTAGAATGGCTACCATGCTGGTAGCTAACTCATCTGTGCAATGGCACATGTCCCTTATCCTCTAGGAATCCAGCTTTGGTCTCACTCTTCTAGTGCCAGAAGCCACACTCCAAAGCACAGGCATCTTTCAAATTCCCGCTGAGTAACATTGGTTGATGTGTTTCAACCAAAGCACATTGTCTGGTCCCGACTTGAGATAGCTGATGGACTTGGCCTGCTGGAGGGTGGGGGAAGGTCAGGCTGCAGCATGGGTGGACACATGTGGAAGCAAGTATCATGGTGCCGGAATAGCAGAGCAGAGAAATGGGAAGAGAGGATGGCCAGTGCCCTTCTCTCTGGCAACAGATGACTTCTCTTACAAAGAGAGCACTATGTCCTCCCAGCCTCTCCTCCAAAGGCTGCTAGAGCCAAATAAGTCACTGTGCCTATGGTGCTCATATGAACTATAATCTTGGGTCCAGAAAGGTCAAAACAGTGGATTGGGGCTGGAGAGATGGCTTAGTGCTTAAGGTGCATGCTTGTGGTGCCTAAGGACCCATGTTTGACTCCCCAGATCCCATGTAAGCCAGATGCACAAGGTGATACCTGTGCAAGGTTGCCCTTGTGCACAGTGTGGCACATGCATCTGGAGTTCAATTACAGTGGCTGGAGGCCTTGGTATGCCAAATCTCTCTCTCTGTCTTGCTCTCTCTCTCATATAAAAAGGATAGTCTGTTGGGCTTGCCTCAAAAAATAAAGCATAGTCCATTGACTGAAGAAGGAATGGGGTCCCTGGATTTTACTGCCTCTGCTGTGTAAGAATGTCAGAGCAGGTGAAGAGATGACCAAGGAAGAGGACAGCAGCTGCCCATGGGTGCAGGAGCAGGAATGGAACCAGAATGTTAAGCAGCCCACCTGTCCCTGTGTGGCCTATGTGTGCAAGAGCTGTGGTCCGTCACCTGCTCTCAGCTAGGCCTGGTCATGCTAGGGGTCTCTACAGGCCATGTCTGTAAAGTGGGCAAAGTCTGCATGTTTGCTTTACCCTCAATGCTTTCTGTGGCCTCCACCACACTGACATCCTTTGCTTCTACATACACTTTTAATTAGTTCAAAATTTTTATTTTTGTTTTTTAGTTAGCATGCAGAGATTTAGGTATAATTCACACAGTCATTTCAAATACAATTTGTTTTAGTTGATTCCTGTCTCTTCCTTCCTGTCTCCAAGTTCCCTTTCCTTCTCCAATTTCCCCCTTCCTGCTAATATTCTCCTCCCTTCTGTTTGCATGTCACTTTTTCCCCTTTTTCATTCCTCTTTCTACTTGTCTCTTTCTACCTACTCTTGGTCACCATTCTCTCTTTATAGGTTTTACTTACAAATGCATATATATATATATATATATGTATATATATATATATATATTAGATGTGATATAATATTAGGATCTGAATTTTAGAAAAAACATGAAATTTTGGTCTTTCTGACTTTGAATCACTTCACTTAATATGATTCTTTCCAGGTCTTTCCATTTTCCTGAAAATTGCACAATTTCATTTTTTGTGCTGCTAAATAGAGTTGCACCATGTACATGTCCCACAGGTTTGTTTATTGAATATTTTTATTTATTTATTTATTTTTTTATTGATTTGAGAGAGAAAGAGGGAGGGAGAAGGAGAAAGAGAGAGAATGGGCACACCAGGACCTCCAGCCACTGCAAATGAACTCAGATGCATGCACCCCCTTGTGCATCTGTCTTATGTGGGTCCTGGAGGATAGAACCGGGATCCTTTGACTTTGCAGGCAAACACCTTAAGTGCTAAGCCATCTCTGCAGCCCTCCCACGGGCTTTTTAAGAACACTTGATTACCCACTGTTTCCACTTTCTACTCCCCCCTCCTATAGATCCCATCTATCAGGCTTGCTTATTCAATACTCTAGTCTTGAAATTCTCAAGAATGATTTCTCATTTAGCAATTGCTGCTTACATAACAAGACATCCTCATCTTAATGACACAACACAGCTGTAACTTTTGAGCGCTCACATACTTGCATGTTCTCCAGGACCAGCTGGGATAGGCTGGGCAGCCATAGGCAGTCCTTCCCCAGTCTGCCTCCGAGAAGGGAGTTTGTTTCTCAGTGCTTGTCTGTGATGGGATAGCGTAGCCCTGCTCCCCAGTGAGCCTTTATGAGCTGAGGGTGAAGGAGCAGCAGCAACCTGCCCATGCCACTGGAAGAAAAATGAGAGGGAAAGTAGAAACAAGGAGGGCTTTTGCATCCTGGGCTCAAAGCTGGTAATCTGTCCTTCCTCCTTACAAGCTATTGGTCAAGCCAAGATACAATTTCAAGCCCAAGGAAAATGACACATACACACACGTTCATGCACATGCGCGCACACACGGACACACACTGACTTATACCACATGACCATGGCAAGAGTGAAGATGCCTAGGGATTAAGACACAACTGTGCAATCTAGCACAACACAGAGCAGAGGCAGTCACGAATACATGCAGTATTTCCCATGTCAGCCTAGACTGGGTTATCAACACTGTAAAACCACCCCACTTCCCTGTGAGAAATGAATTCCTGTTCCACAGAACTGCCGAGGAGGAAGGCAGAGTCCTAAGTCTCTTGAACTTCCTCAAGACCATACAATTATTGAATGACAAAGACTTCATGCAAGTACATGATTTGGTTTTGTAGCTATGACCAGGATTTGGAATGTGAGGTTTTATGTCAAAGCCCAAACCTTTCTTCTCAAGTCTTACTAAAAGGGCTGGGATGATGGCAAATGATATTGTGGATAGATATTTCCATTTTAAATTTTGTGTGCTTGATCATTTATGTGCTGGTTGATGGTGACTGAACCCAGAGCCTTATGGATACTAAACCCTCTTTATCGCTGCTGTCACCCCAACCCCCATTGGGGAGGTTTTAATAAAGTTTAGTAGCACAGGTTTTCCTACCAACCAAGTTTATAATAGTTCAAAACCTACAAAATTCAGACTGAAGGTCCAAGGGAGATTCAATTGTTTGATTTTTTTTTTCTTCCCCTTTCTGATTTTTTTTTTCCATCAAACAAAGAAGTCCTTTTATGAGACTGGAACTTATTAACTATTTCTGTCCTGACATTAAAATAAGGCACCCTTAGATTTCTGACCAAATGATCATCAGAGTGCCAGCCAGGAGTCTTTTGCATAAGTCAGCCCTAAATCACACCTTTTAGAGAGGAATGGCCCAGCCAAATTTCAGTGGACCACCTGGCCATCTGTACATTTTATTTAGATAAGCTGCATACTTTTAAAACTTAGGCTCTTGAAAAATTCTTTTAGAAATGTCAAGGTGACTGATGTATTAAAAAAAAATGAAGCAGAGCAAACAAAGATGACATTCTTTTAATTCTTTCCCCACTATGTCATTTTCTCCTTAACATCCAGCTCTGTGTATGGCTGTCTTCCATAATGGATCATTGACATACTCAGAGGTCCACACCTCAGGGAAGCTGAAAAGCAGCTGAAGTTTTTTCATAAGCTGATCCAATGGCCTTATCACCTTTCCTCACAGAAGCTCCAGCACAGGCTCCCACTCAACGCTAGGGAATACGAAGAAACCAAGTCAATCAAGCATACTTCTTCTGCTTCTCTGAACATGGCACCAAGATCAGGAATTACCCAAGAAGCATTGCTGCACTGCACAAAAGCCACTCACTGGGAAGAGGCAGTTGTGTGGAAGCCTCAGTCCCTTATAAAGTTATCATACCTGTCACTCTCATCTCTTGTCCCCAGCCATATTGTCACAGTTGCTGAATAAAAATGTCATTTTTGAGTTTAGAATTAGAATCGTGTGAGGTGGCATGTGTGGCTGTGTATAGGTCAGGTTGATGATCTGTTTTCTACTGATTCTAGTCACATATATTTGCTACTGTTTGGCATGTTTTGTTCAGGAGAAGCATTAACTCAATACAGTTTTAAATAAGTAACCCCTACTTCCGGGGGACAAATGCACAAGCACAAACAAAAAATATTGCTGTCATAGCTGAATTTTGGGAATATATCCTTTCTGGATGAATCTATACATCCAGTTTCTATGACTAAATATGATTTCCCTCTCCCAGAACCTAGAAAAAACAGAGGACTGTTCCTTTGACAAATTATTTGCTCTGTGGACATTGTTAGATCACCTTTAAGAAGGTCCAGAGAGATGACTCTGCAGTTAAAGGTATCTGTTTATGAACTCTGAGGTCCTGGGTTCAATTCCCAAGTACTTTTAAGAAAAATATGAACAGATCCAGCAATGTCACTACTGGGCTTACATCTAAAGGAAGAGACAGCTGCATTCCCACATCTAAGACAGCACTACTCAAATCAGCCAAGACATGGGCACAATGTAAGCACCCATCAAAAGGTGAGTGGATAAAGAAAATGTGCTTTTAATGAGCAAAAGCCTACCATCTGTGATAACATGAATGGGCCTGAAGATCCTTATGTTAAGTACGATAAGCCAGGCAGAAAAAGACAAATACTCGATGGTCTCACCAAGCATAACATCTAAAATAGATCATATTCATTTGTTGAGAGAGAGAGAAAAAGTGAGAGAGGGAATGGGCATGCCAAGGCTTCTAGCCAGTGCAAACAAACTCCAGATGCATGTGCTACTTTGTGCGTCTAGTTAACATAGGTACTGGGGAAACAAACCTGCGTTGCCAGGCTTTGCAAACAGTGCTTTTAACCACTAAACTATCTCTCCAGTCTGGTATCTAAACTCTTGATCTCATAAAAGCAGAGAGTAGAATGCTGGTGAATAGAGTCTGGGGCAATTGTGGTGGGTGAGTGGCGGGGAAGATGTCACTCAAAGGACCTAATTCCAGTTACACAGTAGGAATAAATTCAAGAGATTTATGAACAACATGGAGATTACTATTAATAATTATATAATGTATTCTTTAATTTTTAAAAAATTTTTAACCTTTTTTTCTCATTCTTTTCTAAAGGCTTGCACCACCATACCTAGCTATGGCAGTTATTTTTTTATGAAAGAGACAGAGAGAGACAGAGAGAAAGAGAGAGAGAGAGGGAGGGAGGGAGAGACAGAGTTTGTGTATTGGAGCACCAGAGTCTGTAGACAATGACATGGAATTCCACACTCATGCACCACCTTGTACACATGTATGACTTTGTGTGCATGTGTCACCTTGTGTGTCTGGCTTCAGTGGGTTCTGGGGAGTCAAACCTAGGTCCTTAAGCTTTGCAGGCAAGTGCTTTAACCACTAAGCAACCTCTCCAGCCCAGATATACTATATTCTATTTTAAAGTAATTTTATTTATTTATTTGCAAGCAAAGAAAGAGAGAAAAGAAACAGAGAGAATGGGTATGCCAGGCTCTCCAGCCACTGCAAATGAACTTTAGATGCAGGTGTCACTTTGCGTATCTGGCTTTACACGGGTACTGGGAAGATGAACATGGGTTGTCAGGCTTTGTAGACAAGTGCCTGAACCACTGAGCCAACTCTTCTGCCCCAACATATTGTATTTTTCACAACTGAACAGAAAATAGATACAAGTGTAATGTTTTCACTGCATAATCATAACCATATGAGGTCCCATATTTGTTAACAAGCCACTTGATGCATTTTACAATGTGCCTGTACTTCAAATATTATGGTATACACAATAAAAATAACTCTGTCCATAAGATAATAAAGAAAGGAAGGACAATAGCATAAAATGTGGTTGGTAGAATGTCAGAATTCTAACTAGTAATATGAACTAACAATATGTGTTAGCATTTCTAAAAGAGGCAACATAAGCATGTTTCTAAAAATCCAATTGTCATTTAATTAAGATAGCCTGTCAGATAGAAAAGCCACCATCCTACATTCCTGTTATATGGAGGGCATACTCAAGTTCAAATGCAAATCTTAAAAATTTCCATTTCTATTACCCTGGTGTGAAATAAAAGCTACCATTGCTTCATGATAGCAAAGCCCAGCACTGTGCCTCCCTTTGTGTCTTCATCACCTAGTGTGGCCGAGAGCCCAGCCAGGTTGTGGAGAACAGTGCATGGAGATGGTGACAACTGATTACGCTGCCTGGAGTGGAGCCCGAGGTCTCAACTCTCTGATCCAAGAGTGTTCTCACAGTGCCTTTGGATTTGCCAACTGACAACAGGTCTTAAGTAGTAGCATAGAGAATAGAAAGGACAATCTTTATCACTATACATATGCATATGTACACTGTTGGGTCCCAACATCTGTGGTGGCTATGTTGGGGTCATTAGTATGAGTGGTAGAAGAGGATATGGTCAGGATTTGTCCCCTAGTGGTGAGGACACAGGAAGACCCACAAGAGTCCTATCCAGATGCCCCATAATGAAGGCATTCCAGCAAAAGCTGCTCCATGTTAACTGTCAGAGGCACAAGAAAGTGTCCTTCCTGCATCACTTAATGTATCTCTAAGGTTGGGCAGACGTAGTTCTCCCTGCGTGAACTACCTGCCACATCTCTTGGATGGATCAGAGGTCAGCCATGGTCCCTCTGTGTCTTGATTTTGCTTCTGGACATTCAGTCTGACTCAGACTCATTCTGACTTACTATGCTGACAAGCATCTTAGTAATAAAACTGAGCTTCTTTTACTTGGGGACATACAGGGAACTTATATTAGAACTGGTGTCTCCATTTAGTGGGCTATGCTGTTGATGTGATGAGGCCCAAGAATCTGCTTACTTCTTAGAAAGTTTTTGTTTTTATTTTTTAAGAGAGGAGAGCGAAAGAAAGAATTGGTGTGCCAGGGCCTCAGCCACTGAAATTGAACTCCAGGAGCTTTTGCCACCTAGTCATCATATGTGACCTTGCACTTGCCTCACCTTTGTTCATCCAGCTTATGTGGGATCTGGAGAGAGATACAACCTGGTTCCTTAGGCTTTTCAGGCAAGTGCCCTAACTGCTAAGCCATAGCTCCTGCCCTAGGAAAATTTTAAGTTCAGAAGTTTCAGGATGAGTCAAATACTTTCAATACAAGTGTTGGATAAGAGGTTGCCTTGGCTCAGGGGTTGGTAAAACATGGCCCGTGGGCCAAATTCAGTACACTGCCTATAGCAAACAAATAAAGTTTTATTGGCACACAGCCAGGCTATTTGTTTTCATTTTGTCCAGGCATACTGTTGTGCTGCACTGAGAGTTGAGTATTTGCCCATGAGACCATGTCGTCCACAAGGCCTCAACTATCTACTCTCTGGCCCTTACAGAAATATTTAGTGCCCCAGAATTACAAGAACATAGAAAAACAAGGAGACCTATATGTCAGCATTTAGGGCTTTCCATACCTAGTCTGGCTCCTGGGTTGCACACAGTCGAAGCTCTCTGAACCCTCCTTGCTAAATTGTTTTGTTTCACACTCCATCTTTTGTGGAAGGAAAGAGAGCAACTGAAGAACTGTTGCATGGGGCTATGGCGTGGAGACCATCCTGCCAGGAATGTTCACCTCACTATGCAGGATGAGGACGAGAGAAAGGTGAATTCCACTGGGTTTGTATATAGATGAAATGAAGTATAAAGCTTAAAGAAAGTGCACATCTGAACATGGCTGTCACAGCCTTAGTATTCAGTAGATATAAAGGTACCTTCCAGGGTTGGAGAGATGGCTCAGAGGTTAAGGCACTTGCCTGCAAAGCCTAAAGACCCAGGTGCATTCCCTGGGTACCCATGTAAAGCCAGGTGCACAAAGTGGCCCATTTATTCATGTGGAGTTCATTTGCAGCATCTAGAGGCTGTGGAGTGCTCATTCTCTCTCTCCTCTCCCTCTCCTTGAAAATAAATAGATAAATAAAATATTAAAGGTATCTTCCACATGAATGATGTCAGAGACATAATGGCCTCTTGTAGCAGAGAAGACAGATGAAGCTTCGTGGTAGCATACGCCTTTAGTCCCAGCATTAAGGAGGCAGAGGTTAGATGGACTGCCATGAGTTTGAGGCCAGCCTGAGACTACGTCATGAATTAAAGGCCAGCCTGGGCTAGAACAAGACTATCTATCTCAAAAAACAAAAAAATAAAGAAAGGAAAAGAAGAAGAAGAAAAAGAAAATGATGAAGTTTGGAGGCATTCCCCCTTCTTTGTGGTCCCAGGCAGGTGTAGGCTGAAGCTGGGTCCTGACGGCCTCTTCCGATTGTCAGGCTAGACCCCGCAGCACGCCTTCCACGGAGTAGGTGGTCAGAGAGACAACATTTCATGCACTTTGCCCGTCTAAAGAAAGGGAAGTGAGAAGGCGCAGGAACTCAAGCCTGCCCAGGCTGAGCTCACCGGAGCTCACCGTCCACACCCGCCACCTTTCTGCACCGCTTCACTCATGAGCTCGCCTGGGAGAGACGTAACAATCTGGGCTTCTGTGGCACCGGAGGTCTGGAGAGCTTGTCCAGAAAACACCTGAAGCCCTTAACCCTCCACCTCCCCTCATGACTCTTGACCCTTTCGGGCCCTGCCCAGGCTTCTGGGTCCAGCGTTGCGCTGGGGCCATCTAGTGGACACAGGCAAGAATTTCCACCGTGTGGCCTCTATAAAGCCATGAAACCACCTAGTCTTCGTGTCCTTGGAGGCCACCTCATCACGCCCAAGGACAGGCACATGCTGACCTTTGAGGAGACTTGGCAATAGACGAATCCGCAGACGGGCAAGGGAGAGAGTAACGGTCATGTGGACCCGCATCCTCGGCAGTCCCTGCTCCCAGTCCCCCAGGAAACAACTGCGCCCTTCAGAAGACATTGTGGGTTATTGGGACACGAGTTGGGGAGGGTACTGGCCCCTAGTGGCTACTAAGGGTCCACAGAAAGTCACCCTGCCACAGTGTGGGGGAACCCAAATAGTAACCCCCAGTGTTGGGAGCCCAAGTAATATCCCCGATGTGGAGATTCAAAATAATACTCCCAATGTGGGATCCCAAAGAGTACCTACCCTTCCATGTGGGGAGTCCAGCCGCGTCCTGCCCTTAATGAAGCCTGTGCAGGCAGAGCCCCTGCACACATCGTCGCTCCGGCCTAGCGGATCTCCCCAGCCCCCTTCACCCTCTCGCTGGCATGCTTCCCTCCAAACTCAGCCCAGCTATCATCCTGTCGCTACCGCAGGGCGGCTTGTCTGCACCCCCTCCCCCATCTCTTGGTTTTGTTTGCTCTTACATAAACAGATACGACTCAAAGATTGGGAGACAAGAGCTTGGTTTGGGAGAAGCACCCCAGGATGCCTTGCAAGTGGGAAGGGAGGAGAGATCAGAAGTGTGTGGGCAAGGGGCGACCAGGAGTGGTTTGGGATACCCAGTGGGAAGAGGGCAGGAAGAGTCATGTTGAGTGAGTCCAGCAAGAAGAGGGAGGCCAGCTACTTACCTCTGCCTACCATTCCTCTTGGGTGAGAGGACAGGATCGGGGGCGTGACTTTTCCCTTGCAGCTGCCTGTGCCTAGTAAAGGAAGGGCACACCTGGGCACCACTTGCCTGGTCTGTACACATCCCTCCTTTTATTTATTTTTCTGCCGCTACGTTTTTGTGTTTGCAGCAGAGTCTTACTAAGCTGCCCAGGCTGGCTTCAGAATCTCAGTCCTCCTGCCTCCACCTCCCATGTGCGAGCGTGGGAGGTGTCGCCATACTTACTGACATCTCTCCATTCATTCAAGCTTGCACTCTCCTGCTCTGATCATCGTAAGTGAACGGCTCAGAGCAGGAAGGGAGCCTAGCTCTGCTGTGGAGTCCACACGGCAGGAACCTGGCCTCGCCTGGGAGGAAGAACCCAGGGGCCTGGCATCGGCATGCAGTGAATAGTCTGAGACCACATTGACAAGGTTTTGGAAACCTATAGGCTGGTTAATAGACTAAAGGCAAGAAAAAAAAAGTTACATCACATTTCAGGCTAGTCCTGGATTAGTTTGCTTGGTAAGAAAAGCAGTATTTTCTTAAAATTTAAATTTTTATTGACAATTTCTATATTGACAGACAATAAACCATATTTCCCGCCCTTCCCCCATTTTCCCTTCACAACTCTGCTCTCCATCATAGCCCCTCCTTCTCTCTGTTAGTCTCTCTTTTATTTTGATGTCATCATCTGTTTTCTCCTATTATGAGGGTCTTGTGAAGGTATTGCTAGGCACTGCAAAGTCAAGGACATTGAATCCAATTTCTGTCTGGAAGGTTGCATTGTAAGGAGTGGAACCCTTCCTTTGGCTCTTACATTCTTTCCACCACCTCTTCTGCATTGGACCCTGAACCTTGGAAGATGTGATAGAGATATTTCAGTGCTGGACACTCCTCTGTCACTTCTCAGCACTATATTGCCTTTTGGGTCATCCCAGTGGTCACCATCTGAAAATAGAAGCTTCTTTAGCCAAAAGTGAAAGTAGCATTAATATATGAGTATGAACATTAAGTTTAGTGCAGTCAGGGCAATTTGGTGAGAGTAATATATGCATTTATCTAGACAAGAGCATGCTTTGTACCCCTAAGGCTCACGACCTCCCCTGCCATAGGCTTTTCATTAGGTTTTCAGTACCAGAAATGTATTCCCTGCCATACAGTGGGCCTCCAGTCCAATTAGAGAGCAGTTGGTTTCTCCCAGAACAGACATGCCACTATTGCACCTGTTTGGTCATTTGGCCTTCCTGGCCAAACTTGAGGTTTCCTGTGTCCTCTGTCTTCACTGCGGATGACTTCTGTCTCCCATTGGGCTGCATGCAGTGCAGCTTTTTCCAGCTGTCAGTTGGCTGGTCTGCAGGGAGAAGGTTTTAGCTCAACCCCAGCTTGATTTCTCAGTGACCTTGCTGCCCACACATGTGAACTCTTCAGCAATAAGGTCTCACTATCTCTTCCTCATGGGAAACCAAGGGCCTTGGCAATAGCCTGTAATGTTTTGAAGGCAACAGGGTCCTCCATGGCCAACAAACAACTCACTGGTAGGCATCCCATCCCTGGCACTGAAAATTTTCTAGTAGCAATCTATGGCTTCTGTATGAGTCGTTATCCAAAGAAGCAGGCCGTCAAATGTTTTATTTAGAATATCATGAATTCTGATTGACCCTCCCCCCACCCTTCTCTTAATCTCTTCCCCTGGCTTCACTTAGACCATTCCACTCCCTGTAATCTGTTCTTCTATTTACCAATACCATCCCTTAAAGTCCTTTCCTCTTCTCCCTCCCTTATAGCCTTTTCCCAGCTTACTGGCCTCTGCTACTGAATTTTTGGTTCCAGCTCACACACAAGTTGAAACATTTATAGCTAGGATCCACATATGAGACAGAATATGTGATGTTCTGCTTTCTGGGCCTGTGTTACCTCACTTAGTATAATTCTTTCCAGATCCAACCATTTCCCAGCAAGTTTCATAATTTCATTTTTCTTTACAACTGAATAGAACTCCATTGTATTTGAATGTACCACATTTTTATTTTCCATTTATCTTTAAAGAGACATCTAGGATGGTTCCATTTCCTAGTTATTGTGAACAGAGCAGCAATAAACATGGTTGTGCAAGTATCTCTAAGTTAGGAAGAAGAGTCATTAGGATATATGCCTAGGAGTGCTATACCTGGATAATGTGGTAAATCTATTTTTAGCTGTCTCAAGAACCTCCACACTGATTTCCACAATAGTGGTACCAAATTACATTCCCACCATCAGTGTAGAAGGGCTCCCCCCTTTTCTGCATCTTTGCCAACATTTATTGTCATTTGTTTTCTTGATGGTAGCCATTCTGACAGTAGTGAGAAGAAATATCAAAGTAGTTTAATTTGCATTTCCCTGATGGATAATGATGTAGAACACTTTTTAAGATGTTTATATACCATTTGTATTACTTCCATTGGGAACTCTCTATTTAGTTCCTTAGCTCAGTTTTTAATTGAGTTGTTTGATTTCTTATTGTTTTTTGAGTTCTTTGTATATTTTGGACATTAAACCTCTGTCAGATGTATAGCTGGTAAAGATTTTCTCCCATTCTGTAGGTTGTCTCTTTGTTCTATTCACAGTGTCCTTTGTTGTACAAAAGCTTTGTAAGTTCATGAGATCCCAGGGGTTGATTAGTGATTTTATTTCCTGAGCAATTAGGGTTATATTCAAAAAGTCATTGCCTATGCCAATGTGTTGAAGGGTTTCCCCTATATTTTCCTCTAGCAAGTTCAGAGTTTCAGTTTGGTATTAAGGTCTTTGAACAATTCGGACTTAATTCTTGTGCATGGAGAAACACAAGGATCTATTTTCACCTTTCTACATATAGATACCCAATTTTCCTAGCACCACCTGTTGAAAAGGCTGTCTTTTCTCCAATGAATATTTTTGGCATTTTTGTCAGAAATCAGATGGCTGTAGCTGCCTGGATTAACATCTGTGTCCTCTATTCTATTCCACTGATCAACGTGTCTGTCCGTGCCAGTACTATGCTGTTTTTATTACTATGGCTTTGTAGTATAGCTTTAAAAATGGTATGGTGATACCACCAGCCTTATTTTTGTTGCTCAAAAAGTTTTTAGCTATTTGAGGATTTTTTGTGTGTTCAGATGTATTTTAGGATTTTTTTTCTATTTCTGTGAAGAATGCCATTTGAATTTTAATGGGGATTGCATTAAATGTGTAGATTGGAAAAGCAATATTTTTGTTTAATTTCCTATTTTCCATCAAGCAATGAATTAACCTTTTATAACTCAAAAAGGAGACCAGAACAGGGAATTGAAGTGATATTCTTCCTGTAAGAGCCATCAGAGATGGAAGGGAAGAGCTTGCAGAGAGGGAACATTGGGTTCTAAGTGTTCTGAGCCTCTTATGATAACCAACTGGCCCTGGGTCCTTGGGCCCTTCAGCATGGGCTGGCTGCTATTGGTTATGACATTACAGCCACATTTGAAATTACTGAGCACTTTACATCTTCCTGCTATAGAGAACTTCTTTTCAGTTGTATCCACATAAAAGTAACCGTGAATGCCACCTGCATAGGAGGGGCTGAGGAAATAGAAACAAGAATGTAACTAACATAATACCTTAGTAGACAACAGTTTCCAGTCTTTTTCTCTGCCACTGGTTTCTTTCTTTAATTTTTTTTTATTAACACCTTCCATGATTATAAAAAATATCCCATGGTAATACCCTTCCTCCCCCCACTTTCCCCTTTGAAATTCCATTCTCCCTATCTCAATCAGTCTTTTATTTTGATGTCATGATCTTTTCCTCCTATTATGACGGTCATGTGTAGGTAGTGTCAGGCACTGTGAGGTCATGCATATCCAGGCCATTTTGTGTCTGGAGGAGCACTTTGTAAAGAGTCTTTTGGCTCTTACATTCTTTCCTCCACTTCTTCCGCATTAGACCCTGAGCCTTGGAAGGTGTGATAGAGATATTTCAGTACTGAGCACTCTGGTCACTTCTTTCCAGCACCATGATGCCTTCTAAGTCACCCCAAGATAACTACCATCTGAAAAGAGAAGATTTTCTGGCAAAAATGAGAGTAGCATTACTATGTGTGTATGAACATTAAGAGAAGTGCTTACTAGGCAGTTTGATAAGCATAGTATATACATTTAGCCAGCCAGCAGTAGGGGTTACACCCCTAGAGCTCATGACTACCCATGTTTTAGGTTTTCAGTATCAGGGATATATTCCCTCTCATAGAGCGGGCCTCCAGTCCAATTAGAGGGCAGTTGGTTTCTGCCATGACATATGTGCCACTATTGCACCCATTGGCTCATTTGGCCTGGCTGGCCAAATATAAGGCTTGCAGTGTCCACTGTTGAGTATCTTCACTGGTGATTTCTCTTTCTCCCATTGAACTGCATGCTGAATGGCATCTTCCAGCCTTCTGTCAGCTGGTCTACATGGAGGAGGTTATTAGCTCAGTTCCAGCAGGATTTCTCAATGGCATTGTAGCTCAAGTATGTGGAGTGTTCAGCAATAGGGTCTTACCATCTATTCCCGGTGGGAAACCAAGGGCCTCAGAAATGGCCTATAATGTTTTGGGGGCATCAGTGACCTCCCTTGCCAACGACTCTGGTTTCTTTCTTAAGCTAATTTCAACCTCACAATTTTCCCCCACATATCTTCTAACCAGGTAACTGAAGTTCACCACCTCATTTGGTCAGACTCTTCTCATTGTTTGAAGTCAATTCCATACACATTTGAAGCATCTAATTTGGCCACCATGAATTCCCTCCTATGGAAGGGCCTCAAATCCAACCAAAGAGCAGTTGATTTCCCCCATAACAGATGTGACAATATTGTACCAGTTGGCATATTTTGCCTTGCTGTCCAGCCCTGTAGCTTGCAGAACACACTATTGGTTAAACTTGTCATTGAATTTTCTTCCCCAGCAGCCTGCATAGCACTTTCTAGCACTATGATAGTCAACAGAGAGGAAGCTTCAAATGGCATTTTCTTTGTACCAGCACATTGGCCTCAGGATCCTTCTTTACTCTCCTTGATCATGACATTTACCTCTAAATAAGTTCACATTTTGGGGTATGTAGATAAAGATTTCAACTGTGTTTCTTAAGTCACATGTGCATGTTTGCTGTAAAAAAAAAAAACTAGTCAATTTTTTGACATTCTCTTCAAGTATGTATTTGTATGGTGTTTATATTCATTTTGGTCATATTTAGCTCATTTCCTTTTTCTGCTTCACCCTCTTTTGTCCTGCTGGTGGCCCTCCTCTTTCTAAGTACTTCCCCTTCTACTTCTATGTCATGCATGTGCTTGCATGGATATGCATGTATAATATCTGGATTCCACATATGAGAAACAAATGCTGCTTGCTTCTCTGAATCTGGCTTATTTCACTAAATATGATGATCTCCAGTTCTATTCATTTTCTTCAAATAACACAATTTTGTGCTTATTGATGCTGAATAAAACTCTTAAAAATTGTTTTTAAATTTATTGGAGAGAGAGAAAGAGACAGATAGAATGGGTACCCCAGGGCTAACAACCACTGAAAACAAATTCCAGATGCATGCATCACCTTTTGCATGTGGCTTACATGGGTCCTGGGAAATCAGAATTGAACCTGAGTCCTTAGGCTTCACAGACAAGTACCTTAACTGCTAAGCCATTTCTCCAGCCCCAAATTCTTTTATATAATCACACATATACATATGTATATATGTATACAAACATATATAATACATACATATATAATGGTACATTATATGTATTCTTTATTTCATCAATCATTAATTAGTATTTTTTGAGGGACACAGTCCACCATCACATTTGTCCATTTCCCAAATCCAGTAGACAAAATTGAATTTCAGAGTTCTAAAAGGTGCACCACCATTGTGAAAAACAGGGTGTGTCTCAGAATGGGAAGATGGCCTATGTCACTGTGGCTTCTAAGTATCTGCTATGGGCTGAATATGTCTGATGACACCATTGGGCTGGTATCAAGAGGTAGGTTTTTCAGAGGTGACCAAGCTAAGAGAGATGCTCCCTCATAGATTGAATTACAAGGCTTCCAGAACCAAAAGGCACAGTGCTCCTTGTCCACACACCCCAGAAGATGCAACAGCAAGGCGCCATCTTGGAAGCAGAGAGTAGCCCCCTCCCTCTCCAGACATCCTGTTAAGCCTTGCTTGCAGACTTTCCAGCCTCCAGAACTGTGGGCAATCCATTTCTTGTCTTTTTAAATGACCTAATCACGTATATTTTGTTATGGCAGCAGAAACAGACTAGGACAGTATCTAAACAATAAGGACAAAGTCCTTTGTGTCAAAAATTTAATACAATAGTCACGGGTTGTGCCAACTAAAGGTCCAGTCAGGGAAATAGTTCATAGGAGTTGGCCCAGCTGAAGACATTTAGTGTAAGGCACTGTATATAAACTTGTTGAAATAGCCACCGGTGAGTTGGCATCTCAGAAATCTGCCAAGAGCAGAGAAAGAGGTGGTGGGCTTCTAAGAGCCCAGAGTCCTTCTCCCAACAGAATGAAGCCAAAAGAGAGCCACCTGGGTTACCTCACCAAGTATAATCCTTTCTATATTCATCCATTTCCCTGCAAATTTCAAAATTTTATTTTTCTTTACTGCTGAATAGAAGTCCATAACTCAGGTCCAGAAAGTGAAATTTTACATGTTCTCTTTCATATGTGGATCCTAGCTACAAATTTTTGGACTTCTATGTGAGTTAGAACCAAACTCAGTAGCAGAGTCCAGTAAGCTAGAAAGGGGATATGAAAGGAATAGAAGGGGAGGGATGAGGGGGCACTTCAGAGGATGGTATTGTACACATGTAAGTAGCAGAACAGATTAACGGTGGTGAAAAGACCCAAGTGAGGTCAGGGGAAGAGACTGAGTAAAGGAAAGGTGGGGAAGGGCTAACCAAAATCTAACAGGGTAAAAAAAAATAAACCATATGGAAACTTACTCCTTTGGACAATGGCACACCCAGAAGCCATAGATTGTTATTGGAAAATTTTCAGTGCCAGGGATGGGATACCTTTCCAGTGAATTGTTGGCCAAGGAAGTCTCTGATGCCCCCCAAACATTACAGGCCATTGCCAAGTCTCTTCATTTCCCACAGGAATAGGTGGTAAAACCCTGTTGCTGAAGACCCCACATACTTGGGCTGCAAGGTCACTGAGAAATCCTGCTGGAGCTGAGCCAAAAACCTCCTCTGTTCAAACCAGCTGAAAGAAAGCTGGAAAAGGCTACACTGCATACAATTCCATGGGAGAGAGAAACATCACTAGTGGAGATAAACAATAGTTGACACTGCAAGCCTTAAGTTTGGCCAGCCAGGCCAAATATGCCAACTGGTGCAATAATGTCATGTCTATTGTTGGGGAAACCAACTGCTCTATAATTAGACTGGAGGACTGCTCCACAGGAAGGAATACATGCTTGATACTGAAAACCTATGACAGAGGAAGTCATGAGCCCTAGAGGTGTAACCCCTGCTGGTGTCTGCCTAAATGTATATACTATGTTCATCAAACTTCCCTGTAAGCACTTATCTTAATGTTCATACCCATGTATTTTTGCTACTCTCACTTCTGGTTAGAGAAGTTTCTCTTTTCAGGTGGTGGTGACCTTGGGATGACTCAGAAGGCACCATAGTGATGAGAAGAAGTGACAGAGGAGTGCTTAGCACTGAAACATCTCTATCACCCCTTCCAAGGCTCAGGATCCATTGCGGAAGAGGTGGCAGAAAGAATGTAAGAGTCAAAAGAATAGGATTCCTTACAACTCATTCTTCCAGATACAAATTGCCCTGGATATCCACAACCTCACAGTGCCAGACACTACCTATACAAGACCATCATAATAGGAGGAGAAGATGGCGACATTAAAGAAAGAGGGCTGGAGGGATTGCTTAGTGGTTAAGGTGTTGGCCTGCAAAGCCAAAGGACCCAGCTTAGATTTCTCAGGGCCCAAGGTAGCCAGATGCGCAAGGGGGCGCATGCATCTGGACTTCATTTGCAGTGGCTGGAAGCCCTGGCATGCCTATTCTCTCACTCTCTCTCTCTTTCCTTGTGAAAGAGAGAAAGAAAGAAAGAAAGAAAGAAAGAAAGAAAGAAAGAAAGAAAGAAAGAAAGAAAGAAAGAAAGAAGGAAGGAAAGAAAGAAAATTTTTAAAAAAGAAACTGATTGAGAGGGGGAAGGTGTAGGATGGAGAGTAGTTTTGCAAAGGGGAAAGTTGGGGGAAGAAGGAATTATCATGGTTTATTGCTAATAATTATGGAAGTTGTCAATAAAAAACTATTTTTAAGAGAGCCTCCTGGTTGAATCCAGGGCGGTGAGAAGAGGCACTCCTGTAGAGACTCCACTAGGAGTTGGAGAAGGGGAGCAAAGAGGAGGAAGAAGCACCTTGGATTCTACCCTCCTCTCATCTCTCTTTTTCTTTTCTTTTTGTTTCCTCAATGTTATTTTTCAAAAAAATATTTATTTCTTTGCATGTAGGACAGAGAGAATGAGAATGAGCTTGCCAGGGCACGGTGCCACTGCAACCAAACACCAGACACATGTGCCTGCTTTGGGCATCTGGCTTTTATGTGGATACTGGGGAATCAAACCCAGGTCTTCCAGCTGTGCATGCAAGAGCTTTAATCACTGAGCAATCTCTCCAGACCTCAATATTCTGTTTTGAGACAAGGTCTCACCATGTAGCTCACACTGGCCCAGAACTCCCCTTCTGCTTCAATTTCCTGAGTGGTGAGATTACAGATGTGAGTCATCATGCCAGGCTTGGCTCCATCTCTATCATTTTTTAAAAATATGTATTCATTTTTTTTTTTTGAGAGAACGAAAGAAAAGCAGATAAAGAGAATGGGCACACCAGGGCTTCTAGTCACTGTAAATGAACTTCAGATGCATGTATGCCCTTGTATATCTGGCTTACGTGAGTACTGGGAAGTTGAACCTATGTCCTTAGGCTTTGCAGGCAAACACCTTAACAACTAAGCCATTTCGCCAGCCCCTCATCATTGTTTCTTGTCATGACTTCCAATTGGCCAAAGTTAAATGGAAGCCACTTACCAGGAACATCTGAGAAATGTTGTTTATAAGCAAAGTTATGGAGTGGCTTTGAGGCAAATATGAAATGATGGGTATGGATGTTTTGCAAACACTGATAGAGAAATGGAAATTTTAAAAAATTATAAATGAATATGGACTTGATGACAATTAAGTTGACTTAATATACAATGTCAAATAGAAGAGCTTAAAAATAATAGGACGTGTGTGTGTGTGTGTGTGTGTGTGTGTGTGTGTGTGTGTGTGTGATATTTGTTCTGTACCCTAGCAAAGCTTAGGAGGCCTTGGCGGTAGTTTTGAGTCCTTCCAACCTTCCCAGGGATGGACAGCCAACAGGTTGATGTTGTCACTAAAAGATTAAAGAGCCCAAGCACCGCACCCCTAGCAGTTTAAAATGACATACTGTGAACAGAAAGTATAATCCCCTTATGTGTACATGGTACTGGTGCCCTTTGAAAATCTGATTAGCTCTTTTAATTACCAGGGACCCTTTTAGCACTTAGCTGGTAAATAGCTAAATCTAATTAATATACTCGGTGTGTCTGGGAAACATCATTTACTTCACTGTCCTCTCAACTCCAGTGGCTCCAGAGTTCAGGAACACACCAGGCAGGCAGCATATCAGTACCCCTTCGTTTTCCACTTTTGTTTTGCACCCTCCCGCTGGACCACAGAGCGCTTCCACCTGGGAGGAAAGGGTGCTCAGTGAATTACTGAATTATTTCAGTTGTCAGTCAGCCAGCACATCAGGGGCAGAGCAGGGGCGACACAGTCCCTGGAGGCTACTCAGGTTTGCGGGCTTTCCCTCTTTGGGGCCATGGTTAAAGCCCATTAGTCCCATTCATGTCAGGTTGTGCATTCCTGCCACACAGAGTATCTACGAGAGCTGCTGGAGGATGAAGCCTGCTCCCCTGCGGCTGGCACCTGCCTTTGTTTGATTGTCGTCTTATTTCCAGCTCCTGCAGTAGCAGCTGGCACACTGTGTATCTGTGCCAAGGAGGAATCCTGGTATTTGGTCCAGGCAAGCCCCCGGTAGTTGCTCTCCCATAGGTACCAGCATCAGCAAGTTCTGCAGAAGTCACCTGCTCGCCTGGGGGCTGGAGCCACAGGGACCCATTGAGTGAGAGCTCATGTCGTTTCAGGGACTGCTGTCAGAGAAGGTTAGACGTCCACAAGCCCGTGTCTCAGTGTCCAGACAGTCAGCACAGTGACTGATCTCAAAGGAGGCAAGTTCAGGTCCACGCTCACCTGTCCCTGAGATGTGAGCTCATATTGCTTAGAGGTCAGGGTGCTGTGGATGGATGAGAGCCTGTGCCCACACACCTAGCTACCAGCACAGGCTTCCTACAGCACCATCAGTCAGAGTTGGAGCTCTGAATCCTTCCACCCTACGCTGACCGGAAGGCGTTTGTGTCCTGGTTCCTGACCATTGAAGTTTTCTCAACATACCACATTGGTATGTAAGGAATCCCTTCCAACAAACGGAGATAACATGCCTCAAAGCAAGTGGAAGGAGTTCCTTAAAGCTTAGGATGCCCCCAGTTCTCTTTGAGCCAGATGCAAGAAGCAAAGTCCACAGCAGAGGGCAGCATTAGACACTGTTTGGTGGTTCATTCTGCAGACCTGGCACAGGCTCCCTGCTCCATCCCAGGGGCATCGCTGACAGAATTCACACTGGCCAGTTCTGTTAAGAAATAAGCCCACACCCCCTTCTAATACGACCACCAGACACTCAGACCTTCAGGTGAGTCCTAGCTCAGACCTTATGGGGAAGCTCCAAAGAGTTCAAAAAGATCCTACCTACCCTCAGTGAGAGAACCACCTTGATTTTCCACCATGAGCAGGGTCTGGGCAGGGCTGAAGGGACACAGCTTGCTGACAGTTCCCCATTCACACCACCAAGGAGGGGAGCACATGCCTGCAGAGCCCCCCCCCCCCCCCGGGTTACCATGTGCCTGTGCCTCCTAGAGTGGGTAAAAAGTGCCTTGGGCACTAGGTAGTTGCTTATTTTTAAGGAAGATGAAGAGTTTGACCCTGCCGTTCCTCCAGACTGCTGAAGCTCAGGATTTTGCACTCACCCTCCATGGGTATCTCTTCCCTCAGCGAGACCCAGTGACTGGATGTGCTCCCTCAGAGGTGAGATGAGATGAGCGCTGTGGCCACAGCAGCAAGCGGGAGGGAAATGACAACCCTGGGAAAGAGGAGGGACCCCAGAGGAAAGCGAATTCCACTGTGCGCAAGCATCGTTGTTTTCTGTTGCTAACAGCGTGACACTTAGCTCTGGCTGTCAAGACTAAATGACTCTCTGTGGGACTCTCATTGCTTCAGAACCAATGATGAGCTCAAACTGTTTACTTGTCAGGTCTAGATTTGGTATTGTTTTCCATGACGCCCATCCTTGGAGCTTGTCCAACCTCCTTCTCTGCCTGGACCCACTTTCATGACCTCTTGATGGTGGTTGGGCTGCCCTCTTGCCACTTATTCCTGGTTTTCCCCCAGGCACTGAGAGCATCCAGCCCAGCCAGAAGAGGACGCAGACCAGGCTCGGAGTCCAGTCTGTGTGACGGTTTGGCTCTTCAAAGCCTCCTGCGTTGAAGGCTTGCTCCTCGACTGATGGCTCTACTCAGAGGTGATGAAAGCTTTAAGAGGTTGGGACCAGTGGAAGGAGGTGAAGTCATTGGGGGTGTGCCCTTTATGGGACTGTTGGGAGCCCAGCACCTCCTTCCTCCTTCTCCATTATTGCTGCCTGACTATCACAAGGAGAGCAGCTTTCTCCACCATGATGTTTTTCCTATCACAGACCCAAAGACAATGGAGGCCAAGAAACAATGAACTGAACTCTGAAAACCTGAAGTTTCTTTTTCTTTTTTTTTTTAAAGAAATTTACCTTTTTATTATTTTTGGCAGTTTTTAAAAATTATTATTAACAACATATTTTGTATGGATATAGTATGCGTTGGTACCCTCCTTTCCCTCCTCCCTGCCCCCATTTCACTGGAAAGCCTCCTCAGTGGGGTTGCAGGTATTCCCCATAGGATTGTGGGTTTTGAGTTGTGGGAGTAGCAGTCAGTTTTTCTGGGAGGAGGCAATGCCTCTGGGCATGATGTCTCAACTTGTGGCTCTTACAATCTTTCTGCCCCCTCTTCCACAAGATCCCCTGAGCCATGATGGGTGTGTTTTAAGTCTACTTCACTGAATCTCTGCTTTGGTAGGTGTTGGGTATCCTCAGGGTCTGTGTCCTTCACCTGCGCGCTAGTCATCAGGAACAGCATGGAAGCAGCACTCTTGCTCTTTTCCCAATTCCTCTGTGGATTCAGCTGTGGCCTGGCTGAAGTGCGAGGGATAGTTTATCTCCTAGGGTCTTGCTACCTTCTGTAAAAGAAGAACAGATACTCCAACAGAGAGTGAAGTTAGCATAGTTTAAATGGGATAAGCATTATTAATTTAGGAGAATTTGATATATGTAACCCCTCTTTCAGCCAAAGACTAGTGACAGCTTGACATTGGAGAGCATAATATTGTCTACATAGGATTCTGACCTGGTTCCCAATTCCAGATATGAGTTCCTTTTACACTGAGCAGATCTCTTAGCCAATCAGAAAGCTATTGGTTACCCACCAAGGCTGTGCGCCACTGTTGCACTGGTGTGTACATCATGTCAGGGTGTTTGTTTCTGAGTAGCTTAGACCTCTGGTTGCTCAGACTGTTCTTGGCCACTTTCCCTCAGTAGCTAATGTAGTGCTTTCTAACACTAGAAGGGCTAACAGTCTGGGGACTGGCTCTCTTCTAGATTCCAGCCAGGTCTCTCCATCTGAGCTGTATTTTAATAAGCCTTTTCTCTTAGGTGTTCACTAGTTGTTTGTTACAGCGGTGGAAAGCTGACTCAGTCAGTCTGGATGCTAGGCTTGGTACCCAGGAAGTAGTTTGCACGCTTGTACTCCTGGGCTTGATACCCTACCTTACCTTACTCTTGGATGTCCTCGTAGCCCTGTACTATTTGTTGTACCAATCACATTGACCTGATGCTGCCCATGCCCTGTCTATCTGGTAGCAGCATTCTAGAAGCACTTCTACTTCCCCAAGTTGTCTCATCTCCAGAACTACAGTTAATAGCAGCTGTGAAGATCTGGGGAAAGTTCAACGTTTGTTCTAGCTTCTGCTTTTGGGAGGAACTTAAAGCATCCTTAGACCAAGGTCAGCATAGGTCAAGGAAAGATGCTGAGGGGAGCCGGGACAGTGAAGTCGTGCTTCCAGTTTATCGACTGTGTCCATCTCAGCCCGAGGTAGCAAGCCCAAGCAAGCACGTGGACCGGCCCTCTGCCGAAGCAGGCACGGCCAGTTCTTTTTGTGCAGACACAGTCCCAATTCATTTCTAGGCCACCCCGTTCTTCATCATTCAAACAAGTTAGTTCTCAGTTGAGTTGTTCTGTCATTTCACATCTTTGATCTTATACCACCATCTTTTACAAGGTGTTTGAGCAGAAGCCATGCCAAGATGTTACTCTGTAGTACTTATGTCATCCTAATGCCTGAGGATTGTCTCAGTGACTCCTCAAAGGGTCAGAAACGAGCAATGCTCCCTCCTTCATAAACGATGGGGAGATCAAAGCTGATTTCAAGAGAGCATCAGAAACGCAGAGAAATTGAGATGCTTATGGCTATGAAGCCTGAGAAATATTCCATTAGAAACAGCCCTTTTTAAGGCAGCCCAAGCTGACAGTAAATGGAGGGTTCAGGCTGGAGTAGTCCCCCATATTCCAGATGTGAGGTGGAGCACGCCTGCTGCTGCTGACAGAGGTGGGGGACAGGGGAACCCAAGCCGCCACTGGCACTGCTCCCAAAGCAAGTGCCCTTTTGCTGCTGTCCAACTGTCCTTCTCCAGGTTAGCCACCCAAATTGAGCCCAGTACTGTTTTATTAATTAATTAATTAACTAACTTTATTTTTTGAGGTAGGGTTTCACTATAGTCCAGGCTGACCTCAAATTCACTATGTAGCCTCAGGGTGGCCTCGAACTCACAGCGATTGTCCTACCTCTGCTTCCCAAGTTCTGGGATTGAAGGCATGAGCCACCACGCCTGGCCCTCAGTACTGTTTAACAGAGCTTCCTGCCCTGCTTGAAATATCTCTAACCACATGGCACATGGGGCCCTTGAAATGTAGCAACTGCAGCTCAGGAAGTGACTTCAAATTTCAGTTCGTAGGAATTCATTTCGGTTCAAGTGGTAAAATGGAAGTAGCCACACACAGCTGCTATTGACTTCTGAAAAACGGTGTAATGTTGGCTTTGATTGTCAATTTAATGGGATCTGGAATCAGCGAGGTGACACAGCTCCGGGTGTGCGTGTGAGGGTGTTTCTAGAAAGATTTAGCTGAATGCGGGTGGAGCCATCCAATGGGCTAGAGTATGAAAGCTGAGAAAAGCTGAAAGTGAACAGAGCACAGACATTCATCTCTCTTTGCAAATGAGGTGTGACCCAATGCCTCAGCTCCTACTGCGATGCCTTCCCCACTGTGATGGACTGTGCGCTCCAATTGTGCCCCCGAAGCCCTTCCTTTCTTAAGTGACTTCAGTCAGGTACGTTGTCACAGCAACGAGATGAGTAACCAACACAGTCAGTGCCACTCTAGATGATCAATCACTCTACCCCTCCCTTGCCCCTACCTGCTCCTTTGCTCCAATGCTTCACATGCCTTTATTCCTAAGTGGTTGCAGTGTGCTCATACCCAAACCTGCCTCCAACCTGGCCACTCAATTCTTAATGCCTTCTCTCCCACTATGCACAATCCACAGATTGTCATAATTTGTTGGAAATGTTGTCATCAGCAAGAACTCAGCTCTGCTACCATCTCATTTTCATGCACCCAGTTTCTAACCACAGCTATGTTTTGAGTTTCCGTCCTTCCTCCAGAACTGTATGCCCTGTCACGCCCATGCCCACCGGAACACCCACTCCATCCGTTCTACACCTTTCTACCCTACTGGCAGGAGTATGTCTGCATTATTTTAATGTTCTTAAGTTTTCTAGAATGTAGCTAAGGAAACAATTTTTTGATGAGAGAGAGAGGAAGAGAATTGGCACCCCAGGGCCTGTAGCCACTGCACTCAGACTCCAGACGCATGCGCCTCTTAGTGTGCATGCGTCACCTTGTACACATGTGTTACCTCGTGTCTCTGGCTTATATAGGTTCTGGGGAGTATGACCTGGGTCCTTAGAGTTTGCAGGCTAGCACCTTAACCATTAAGCAATCTCTCCAGCCCAGAGACAATTTTTGATTCCTTGGGATCGTGCCTCCTGTTGTTTCATTACTATATATCTTGTAACTAACACATAATGCACATATTTGGGGTACAATTTTTCATTTCAACACATGTATACAATGTCGGATGTTTACATTAGAGCAATGGGCATATCTGTTGCCTGAATATATAATTATTTTTTCTTTTCTCTATTTTATTTATTTGCAAGGAAAGAGAAAAGAAGACAGGAGAGAGAGACATTAGTGAGAAAGAGAGAGAGACAGAGAGGGAGGTCTTTTTTTTCTAGTTGTTTATGGTAGGAGGGCCTAGATGTATATATCTGGTCCCTGGTATTCCATCCACATCAACTGGAAGCAGAAATCTCCATTTTCACTCTTCCTCACACTCCTCCTCACCGAGCTCAAATCCCTTGCTCACTTACCATAAATACCACTTGGTTCTTCTCTTCTAGCTTGGCAAGCCACAATGCTGGCTCACTATAGCTCCCTGCCAACTTCCCTGCCTTGGTGAAGCTGGAGATGCCTGAACGGAAACACACCAGGGAACAGGACTGGCTTTGACTTTCTGGCTGTGAGTCCCCGTAGGCCCGTCATAATGCCACCACACTCAGTGTAGGTTCCAAGTTTCCTATATTGCCATGTGATACGTTCTCCCTTCACCCACCAGCATGTTCAACCATCCTCAGTTTTAGCTTCCAACTGTGTTGGAAAAATTTAGACATCTAGATCAGTCCCAAGACTCGTCTGTCACTGCTCCTCCCCTGCCCTCCTGAACGTCCTCCTCTCTGCCTTCTTGCCTCTTTCAAGATGATCACACACTGTCTGATGCCCAAGCCTGTCTTCCATCAGGTCATTCCTACCACTCAGTGAGCTTTCTGTTTTGCTTCTTACCTTAAATAAATGTCATGACCAGTCTTCCTCCAGCCACTGCTTCTTTGTTCCCTATTTGAAGCCAAACGCTGAAAAGACTTCACTTTCTGGCATTGACATATGCTCTCCTACTTTCTCTGTATCCCGCTCTCATCAGGGTTTAACTCCAAATGCTCACCTAAACCTGTTCTTGTCAAGGTCACTGTGACTCTTTGTTTCTGATTTTGGGGGTCTATACTCAGCTTTAACCTTCTTGGCTCAACAGTAGCATCTGACTTACTCAGCACTTCCTTGTTCTTGAAAATCTCTGCACTGGGCATATTGCACCACACACTGTACCTGGCGTTCTTCACCCCTCCCCTCCCCTCACTGGCTTCTCCTCGCTGACTTGACCATGTAGGTGGAGTTCCCAGAGCCAGTCTTCTGGCCTCTTCTT
Source organism: Jaculus jaculus (assembly GCF_020740685.1). NCBI lineage: Eukaryota > Metazoa > Chordata > Mammalia > Rodentia > Dipodidae > Jaculus > Jaculus jaculus. The sequence continues at coordinate 104,761,284 of NC_059109.1, forward strand.
CAAGGCTCTCACTTCAATCCCACCTTGTGTGGTAGTTTTAAGCACCATCAATAGGCTGGGAGTCCTACGAGGTTTTTGTTGTTTATTTTTAGGACAGGGTCTCACTGTAGTCCTAGTTTATCTTGAACTCATAGCAATTCTACTGTCTCAACTTCCCAAGTTCTAAGATTTTAACCGTGAGCCAAGACATCTGACTAACTTGTGTTTATAACTTTAACCCCAATGCTTCTCCTGATCTCCTGACTCATATACACGACTGCCTCCAAAGCAGTTTCAGCCACATGTCTCAAGGCCATCACAGCTAATGAAGAACTCCTCTTTATTAGGTGGAATCCAGGGCCACCTTCTCCATGCTGGTTGGTGGAAGCTAGCATCCTGATGGCACAGGCCAGGCCTTGGCTTGTCCTCTCATGTCCTACATCTGCTCTGTGTGAGGCTGTCCTCACAAGGTGCCAAGAATGGGACCGATTCTCTCTGCTTTTCTGGAACTGCCCTACTCCACACACCATCACTGAGTGATTTTTCCATTGTTTCCTGGCTTAGACTGCTGCCCTCTATCAACAGGGCACCAGAGCAAGTGATCGCTTTAAACCCTAGTCATACAATGCCATGCCTATACTAACAATCCCCATTGCCTCTACTTCATTCTGCATAGAAGATACGTCTCTGTGGTGGGCTTCAGGCTCTGCTGATCTGGGTCTTGTTCTGTCTGGACTTCAGTGTTTGGGGCCCTGCTGTCTACTCACTTGGTGGCAGCTGCTGTGGCCTCTGTGAGCTCAGAGGCATGTGACTCTTCCTCCATAGGGCCACTGACTTCTTTATTGACTTCCTTCGAGTCATGACTCAACTGTTCCCTCTGTGTGTGTGTGTGTGTGTGTGTGTGCACGCTCACACACACATGCTCACTCATACATGTGAAAGTGAGTTGTATGTGTATGTGGAGACCAGAAATTAACTTTGGGTGAGTTATTAATGGCTTTCTACCATATATTTTATTAATTTATTTTTAGATATCATTCATTTTCAAATATAGTTTGCTTTTGTTGATTCTTGTCCTCATTTCCTACCCCAACCCCTTCTCCCCACAATGCCACTCCCCACGGTATCCTCACCCTTCTATTCTTTTGTTTAGGTTTAAAAATTATTTATTTGAGAGAGAAATTGGCAGAGGGAGAAAGGGAGAGATTGGCTTGGCAGGGCCTCCAGCAGTTGTAAACGAACTCCAGATGTGTGTGCCTCCTTGTGCATCTGGCTTATGTGGGTCCTGGGGAATCAAACCTGGGTCCTTTGGCTTTGTAGGCAAGTGCCTTGACCACTAGGCAATTTCTCCAGCCCAACTCCTTCTAGTCTTTATGTTTATCTTTGGTTATGGTTCTATCTTTATAGGTTTTGTCTACATTTGTTCCATATATATATATATATATATATATATATATATATACACACACGCATATATATATGTATGTATATGTGTGTGTGTATATATATATATATTACAAGCTAAGGCCCACATATCAGACAGAACATATGGTTTTGATCTTTCTGAGTTTGAATCACTTAACTTAATATGATTCTTTCCAAGTACATCCATTTTCCCTCAAGTTTCATAATTTTATTTTTCCATACTTCTGAATAGAATTGCATATACACCTTTATTTTTCATTTATTTATTTATTGAGATAGGGTCTCTCATGGAATCTGGAGTGCAGATTCAGCTAGACCAGCTGGCCAGCAAGCCCCAGGATCTTCCAGCTTCTTCCCCCGTCCCAGTGCTGGGATGACAGGCGCACACTGCTGCTCCCAGCTTTTTATGTGAGTGCTGGGCATCCAAACTCAGGCTTTTGTACTTGGGCAGTAAGAACTTGGTCAATTGAGCCATCTCCCCAGGCCCTCAACCACTTCCTTAGGGCAAAGCTCACAACTACTGTATAAATATTTTATGTAATCCTATGACTGCCACTCCCTCATGGCTCTGACTTCTGTGTTCTGCCCTACGCTATTGTGATAACAATGTGCTTGCTCCTAGATCTCCTTTACTTGCCTACAACTATGAGGATGAAGGGTCAGCGAGGCTCAGGCCCTTGTTTTGCTCACAGGGATCTTTAAGTACTTAGAACAGTTTCAGCATATGTAAATATTCAATACTTGTGAAACAGCATTTATATTTCCCAAATCTCTTGTCTGAGTCTGTGGTCCCTTTTTCATCTTTCCTGGGATTTCTAGCTGTTCATTTCAATCTGTTTTGACCTAGATAAAAATACACGTGGAAAATGAGCACACCATTTCAATGACTTTAAATCATGAGCCGTGTTTCATCTTTAACATTCTATGCCAACAACAGTGTATGGGAGCTCCTCTTCTCCACATCTGGGCCAGCATTTGTTATTTTTTGTCTTTTTGATTGTAGCCACTCTAGTGGGTGAGATGACAGGTCATTGTGGTTTGATGCGCACTTCCTTGCCATCAGCGCTGTTAAGCATCTTTGTCATTGCAGCATTGAGGAGGAACTCATTGTATTGAGTGAAATAAGCCAGGCCCAGAAAGATAAACATTCCCATTCATATGTGGAAGCTCAATAAATGGATCTCAGAGAAGTAAAGAGTAGAATAATCATTGCCAGAGGCTGGGAGGAGTGGAAGAGCAGAGAAAGCTTAGTCACTGGGAACAAAATACAGTTAACTAGTAGAAATGCATTCTAGAATTAGGTGGCAGAGTAGTCTCCATAATTAGCCACTTACTATTTCAAGGAAGCTAAAGAAAAGGATTTTGAATATTCTCAACAGAAAAAAATGTATGTTTAATATGATGCCAAGCAAATGACCTGATTCTAATTACACAATACACACCCCATAAATATGTATAATTATTGTGTCAATTAAAATATTAAGCGAGATAACAAGAAAAAATTATCATGCCAAATCATCTGGGCTTAAGAACAGAAAGGATATTATACCTATTGTTGGAACAAGGCTGCCACAGATATTATTGCTCATTACAATGGAAACAGTTTGGACTGTTTTTCCCCTAAAGGTGATGTATCACTAATCATGCATCTTTCTTACTGCTCTTTGGACCATAGGAGGGGTGCAGGCAGTCTACTTCACAAGCATCACACTCTCAAACAGGGTCATGCCATCAAGTCACTCAACCTGACCACCTTTGAGCTTTGCATTGTTCAGCGCATTGCCTGGCCTCTCTATAACCAGCCTCCCCCAACGGCTGCTGTGGGAACCTCTGGTGGCTTACCACTGACACCAACAATCCTTCTTACCCTTTTTATCACAACGTCTCTCCACCACCATTCTATCTAGTTTAGGAATTTTAGAGGGTTCAATCTATTCTCCTTGGCCAAAAAAAAAAAAAAAAAATTCAGAGCCCTCCCAAACTTAAATATCTGGGTTACATGTTCAGCCAGTGGAACTGGAGATCAACACCAGGGACACCTGCACTGCCTCTGCTCAGGGTGCAGGAGGGACATCCCCCTTGTCACTGAGCCAGCACACTAGAGAGTGTGCACGTGTGAACATGAGAGTGCGCGAGTGTGTCAGCGTGCGTGCGTGTGTGCATGTGGGCTGTCTATGTGTTGATGTTGTTTGAAAAGAATAAAGGAAGAGTTTCCTGTACGGCTGAAAAGAAGATGGGAGACTGTATGAGGTGGGAACGGGGAGTGCTGGCTTTAATAATGGGGGTGGCTGCTTTAATAGCACCTCTCACCTCTGCTGACTGGACGCTTGTTAACGTAAAAGGGAGATGGAAGTGACCCTCCACAGGGAGGGGGATGCACCTGCAGGAGCCAAGCAGCCTCCAGTTAGTTGTCTGTTCACCCAGCTCCTCTCCTGGGTTGCGGATGTGATAGATGGTAACACAGGGCTGGCACACTCAGATCCATCAGGCTCCTGGTCACAGCTGGGCCCCCAGCCAGCCATGCTTTTCTGGCATCCAGTTCCCAAAAGGATCAGGGGAGCCGCAGCTCCTCTTGCAGAGAACACTGTCCAGTCCCCTCAGCAGACGGGGCTCCATCAAAGGCACCAGAGACCACAGGAAGTAACTCAACACCTGAAATACTCTCACCACAGTGCTGTTTGCTTTATTCAGAGAACAAAGCCCAGAGTAGGGTGTGTCCTCAGTCCAGCAAAAAGAAAGTGAAGGCACACTGATGGGCTTTGATGCTTTGATCTTACACAGATGAATCTTGAATTTTGCTGGCCCCAAAATGGGACAAATGATGAAGTTCATCTCCCCCATCATGCCTCCAAACAATAAACTCAGGGAGCACCTGGGAATTCCAAGAACCACTTCTTTTCTTCCAGAATCTAGTTTTTGAGTATTAAGTCCATGACAGTATTTTCATTTTCATAAATCAAATTCTGTAGGCTGGGGTGATGGCTCAGTTAGTCAAGTGCTTGCTTTACATGCATAAGGACCTGGATTCAGTCCCCAGATGCCAGGTAAAAAGCCTGGTGTTGTGGGGCTCATTGGGCAGCCTATCTAACCTACTTAGTGAATGCCAAACTAGTGACAGAGACTGCCTCAAAGAATAAAAATAAAAATAAAGGTGGGTGGCACCTGAGGAACAACACCTAAGACTGTCCTCTGGCTCTCTCTCTCTCTCTCTCTTCTTTTGTTTCCCAGGTTTATAGAGACTAGTATCTCCACTTTCCTCATGTCTGGGGTGGGGGCCGTGGCAGTGCTCTGGGAGCTACTGTTGTATCCTGACCCTAATTGACCCTCGAGGCCCCTGCACTCTCTTCACGTTACCCAGTCCTCTATGCAGAGGGACTTCTGGAGACAGCAGAGGAAGGCAGAGTGACCTGGTAGAAGGGACTCAGATCTCTAAGCGGCTGCAAAGCAGAGTCTCCTGTCCCCACATCAACCATTCACTGAGGGGGCATTCAATAAGGAAAACCTTTCCTAGGGTGCCAACTGTCCATGTCAGTTTCTCAAGGCAGCTGTGACAAAGGGCCACACACTGAGTTGGCTTAGAACCAAATGAAATGTTTTGTGTCCCATTTCTGGCAACTGCTTTGAGGCCATGTTCTCTGAGAAGACTCGTGGGAAATACCCGTCCCTTGTTTCTTCCTGGTGTCTGGTGCCAACCCTCAGCATTCTCTGGCTTACAGATGCACCCCTCAGTCTCCGCCTCTGTTCCCATGTAATGTTCTCCTTGTGTGTCTGTCTAAAACTGGCCTTTTTATTATAGCAGTAGGTGTGACTTGACCCTACAAAGTGGCACTGGATCCCACTTTGCCAAGGACACACTCTTTCCAAAGAAGGACCTCTCACCGTAAACCTAGATTTTCTGGTTACCCCAAATCCCCTCATTATAGTCCTTATCAGCTGCAGCCCTGTTGTTTCGGACAGGTAAACTTGTCTCCCTTGCTATCCGGATCATGCCACAGAAGTGGGAAGTCTGCCTTTCTTGCTCTTCACTGTGACTCCTCATATGTGTGCAATAACTATCTTTCAGAGGAAGCACGGACTGTCTGCCTTGGGGCAAGCGTCCTCTGAGCTCTCCACTTTTAGGAACCCTACTGTCGCTGTGAAGGCCCCTTCCCCATTCTTTGTTCTCGTCTCCATTTTGAAATAAGCATAGTTAACTGCTGAGCCTTCTCTCTCCTCTCCATTTTCTCCTCTTCCTGTTTCCCTTTGAATCACAAAGACCCCGGGACAGGCCCATGGTTCTAGGACAAGCCTACAACCCCGGGACACGCCCACAAGTTAGCGGCGTTGGGAGAGAGGCTTCTCTCATTCCTCCATCCCAGGCTCTGCCTTCCGCCAGCAGCAGCAGCAGCAGCAGCAGCAATCCCATTTTGTTAGGTGTTTGCATCTCTTTCCTTGGGAAATCATTTGGCTGTCCCCTTAAACCCCGCACCTCCACGTTTCCCCTCCTTCCTGAGTTCCACAGTTTTGTTGGATAGGGTTGGGTTTTTTCAACAGCCTATTCCCAGGGTAGGAATTCGGTGGGTCCCACACGGGCTTGCGCAGCAATGTGAGGAGGTGTTCTCACAGAACCCCAGGAGCCCTTGGATGGCCTTGCTCTGTCGACTAGCTCCTCTGTTCCTTGCCACGACCAAATACCTTACAGGAAGCAACTGAAAGCAAAAAAGACTTATTCTGCCTCACCTTCAGGAGATAAGGCCATCGAGACAGGGAAGGTTTGGTGGCAGGAGTGGCTTGGAGCCTTGTTGGCTGGAACTTGCCCACCTGTGAGTAGATCAGGAAGTAGAGAAGGGATGCCAAGACCCAGATGGCTTCTCCTTTCCCGTTTTTATTCAGTCCTGCCCGCAGATGGTAGCATGGTGCAGCCCACTTTCAGAGCAGTTATTCCTCTCCCTCTCTCTCTCTCTCTCTCTCTCTCTCTCTCTCTCTCACACACACACACACACACACACACACACACACGTACGTACAGAGATGTGCCTCATTAAAACCCAAGGCGCGGTCTTATTCCAATCAAGTGAACAATGGAAATGAACCATCACACTCACTAAACAATGACTATATTTTTATCTTGAGCCAAACAAGATTTTATTTTTAGATCAGTTTGAGCTTTACCACAAAGTTGAGTAGAAAACACTGAATTATTCTTGTCTATCCCCTCCTGTCCCCAGGCATAACCTTCCCCACTATCAATAGTGCCACAAGTAAGTATGATTTTTTTTTTTTTTTACCACTGATGAAAATATTTTGGCACACATAACACAAAAGCCATACTTTACGGTAGCCCTCAGCCTTGTACATCCTATGGGTTTTGACATGTATAATGAAAGACATATACTCATTATTGCAGTGTCTAATGGATAGTCTCACACCCACAGCGATCCTCTTACTGACCCCTTCCTCCTCCATCTCTGGCAACCACTGATGTCTCCATTCTCAGCATAGCATTGTTTTTTTTTTTTTTGTTTCTCTGTTTTTTTTTCCGGAATGTCACACAGTGGAAATGATATAGTAGTGTGTTCAGATCGTATTTTCATGTGCTTCTACATGTATCTTCATGGCTTGATGATTATCCACCTCTAGCAATGAAGATTATTCCAGTACCTGAGTGTGCCACAGTTTAATTAATTTCCACACTGAGGGACACCTTGGACGCTTTCAATGTCAACAACTGTGAATAAAGCTGTTATGAACATTCAAATGCAGATTTTAGTATGAATTTAAGTTTTCAACTCACTTGAGTATCTATCAACAACTATTATTACAGAGAGTATGTTAAGAGTAGGGGTTGTTTTATAAAAAACAAACAAACAAAAAAACAAAAGAGTGGGGCTGGAGAAATGGCTTAGTGGGTAAGGCACTAGCCTGTGGAGCCTAAGGATCCAGATTCAATTCTCCAGGTCCCACATAAGCCAGGTGCACACCTCTGTACTTGTGTGTGTGTGTGTGTGTGTGTGTGTGTGTGAGAGAGAGAGAGAGAGAGAGAGAGAGAACACCTTTCCAGAGAGAAGTTTGTTTACAGTGGCCAGAGGCCCTGGCGTGCTCATTCTCTCTCTCTCTAATAAATAAATAAATAGGTAAGAATATTTTTTAAAGTGAAATCTGGGGGCTGGGAAGATGGCTCAGAGGTTAAATGCGCTTGCTTGCTAAGATGATGCCTCAGGTTCGATTCCCCAGCTCCCACATGAAGCTGGACACAAAAAGTGGCACATGCCAAAAGGAGCTACATAGGCGACTGGGGGAAATGACCAAGATCTGTCCAAGTAACTCATTGTTTAACCTAATTAGCAACAAATAACCGGATGTGATGCCCACACAAGTGCAATAGTGGCACACAGCCATGGTGAGGAATCAATTGCTCTTGATTTGGCTAACTGATCCACTCAGTGGTACTAGACCCATAGCTGGAGCTGGGAAACAAGTCAGAACGTACCCAAACACAAGCCCACTCTACAATATCAAGCTACCATCAATCACGGGGTATAAGAGGGCCTAAACCTACCATACTGTCTATCAAAAAAGTAAGTGTTATCTCAATTTTCCGGGTGCTAACTTACTCTCCGTTGGAGAATCTGCTTCTCTTTTCCAGATAGATGCAGATCCTAAGAAGAGAGCTGCCCCAACATACCTCAAAAGGGGCCCAACTGAAACTAAGGACAACTGGCGAAATAAGCAAGGGTGATGCTTTCCTGTGAACCGGATACCAGCACAAAGGGGAAGGAGATCAACACAGAGAAAAATCAACTCCTACCAAATCAGAGAGCCAGAGCCTCAGAGGCCCCCAACACCTCAGCACTGAAGCAGACCAAAAATGAATCCAACATGGCTCAGGGAAATTTTGTGGAAGAGGGGGCAGAAAGAATGTCAGAGTCACATGTTGGGTCATGATATGCAGAGACATTTATCATACCAATAACTGGGAGCTAACTCTACAGTGCACGACCCATTTTCATTAACAAGGAGGGTCTAAAGGGAGGGGGTAGATCACAGATGAGCCTAAATAATGGTACCAAACTGCCTGTATTTACTGAAAAGAAAACTAATAAATTAAATTAAAAAAAAGTGGCACATGCATCTGGAATTCATTGGCAGCTGCAATAAGCCCTGAATATGTATGTATGTATGTATGTATATACATACATACATACACACACACACACACACACGCATATATGAAATTATCTTCTAAGAAAGCTATGCTATATCATAGCATATTTTTGCAATTGGCATATAGTGCTATCTTATTGATACTGCATTTGTCTAATGGCATATAACAGTCCACATTTTCTCACATGCCTACTTGTCCTTTGTATTTTTTTTTGAGGAGCTATCTGCTTATTCTTATGCCCACATCTAAATTTGGCTATTATCTTATTTTTGAGTTTTGCAGTGTGTGTCTGTGTGTATGTGTGTTTAGCAAAGAATCTTTTTAAAAAAATTATTTATTTTTTCTTTATTTACTGTCTAACAGATTATACACTTTTATTCCCTCTCCCCTGTTTCCATTTCCCTGGGTCCCTTCTCTGTGGGGCTATGGGATTCACTGTGGGGTCATGAAGGCCTCAGTTAGTCCCAATGGACTATCAGTGAGAGCAGTGTTCATGGTGCTGCTTCCCCTGCAAGTTCTCCCGGGCCCCAGCACATGTGGAAGAGGTGGCAAGTCAGTTATCTTCTTGTTTCATCAATAGATCTCAACTCTTCTCAATTTTCTTTGTCATCTGTAAAATAACAAATACTGCATATACTGTCTCTACTGGGGTTCCTAACTGGGATCAATTAGAGATGAGTGCAAATAGTAGTCAGCACCAGAAATCTGGGCATAAAACTAGAATGAGCCAGGGAGTTACCTGGCAAGTTAGGGGCGGGCAGTTAGGGGATGGGAGTCTTGGAGGGACAGGGGGAGGGAGGGTGGGGAGACAATTACATAGCAGTTAAGATAACATGAATCAGTACCATAGAAATCCTAATTCTGACTAGCATTCTACAAAATATAACCACCAAAAAGGGGGAGAGGGGACAGTCCACAGAGAAGGTAGAAAGAGTCTTATCAAATATAGCTTTTGAAAAGGTTTTCTCCTGCTCCCTGCTCTGTCTTATTTTCTTGACAGTGTCTTTGCAGAGCAGGGGCTTTTAACTTTAATAAATTTAGCGTTGGGTGGGGGGGCTGGAGAGATGGCTTAGCAGTTAAGCACTTGCCTGTGAAGCCTAAGGACCCTGGTTCAAGGCTCGAGTCCCCAGGATCCACATTAGCCAGATGCACAAGGGGGTGCACGCTTCTGGAGTTCCTTGGCAGTGGCTGGAGGCCCTGGCACACCCATTCTCTCTCTCCCTCTCTCTCTCCCTCTCTCTCTCCCTCTTTCTCTCTCAAATAAATAAATAAAAATAAACAAAAAAAGATAAATTCAGCTTCTGGATTTTTTTCTTTCATAAATCATGTCTTTTATGCTAGATGTAAAACTTCATGTAGATTTTCTCCCTGTGTTTTCTTGGAAGGTCACAGTTTTGTCTTTTACACTATGATACATTTTACATTAAATTTTGCTTTGAACATTTGGCTGTATCTGTACTTTTTTTCTTTTTCCTTTTTATTCATTCATTATTTTTAATCACATAAAAAATATGGTTGTTCCAGCATTGTTTGTAGAAAATGTTACCTTTGTCGCTTTTGATTCCCCTTGCTCCTCTATGAAGAGTGACTCCCTCATGTGGTTCCTTCTGGGTGCTCCGCTGGACCACTAGGACTGCAGAGGCTTTGCAGTGGGTCACGAAGCTGGGGAAGTCCGTCCTATGATCTTCTGCACTATGGATCTCATGACTCTCAAAATTGAGACTTTGTGTCTTTACTTTGGAGGCAGCTTGGCAGCATCTACACAATTACTCCATGGGATTTTGTTTGGGGCTGCACTGAATCTGTGGAATGAATCTGGAAGGTTGACATCAGGACAGTATTGAGACTGCCAGTCCACCCACATGGAGTGTCTCTCCATTTGCTTTTTTTGATCAAGTTCTTCTTCAGTCCCTTCATCTGACTACATATAGTTTTACTCATACAGATAGATCTTATACAAAGTTTGTTAGACGTATACCTAAGTGATTCATTTCTGGAGGACACTAAGAGAAATATTCAAACATTGTGTGTGTGTGTGTGTGTGTGTGTGTGTGTGTGTGTGTATATATATATATATATATATATATATATATATATATATGTATGTATTTCAAAAATTCTACTTGTGCATTGATATATAGAAAAGTGATTGACTTTTGCATATTAATCTTGTATCTGTAAACTTGACATAATTAGCAGTTAGTTGCAGATTTTTTTTTCATTATTTCAGTTATTATACATAGACACATGTTATCTGTGAGCAAATACATTTTATTTACTCTTTTCCTGGCTATTGTATTCTGTCCTCTTGCATTAACTGGGATTTTCACTATGATGTTAAAGGTGTCATCAGAGAGAAGCCCATCTGTACCATGTGATTATTCTAACAAGCAAAGGTTCTCCTGCCTGACCACAAAGTGCGTAGTTGGCTGTGAGTTTTTGTTTTAATTTTACAGTTGTCTCTTTTCAAGTGGGGGATGATTTATACCTCATCAGCTTAGTTTGATGAAGTTTGGTTTCATGAGTAGATATTGGATTTTGTGAAAAAATTCCCCTATATCTATTTTTATGTTTACATGTTTAGCCCAGGCTGATCTGGAATTCACTATGGAGTCTCAGGGTGGCCTCAAACTCAAAGTGATCCTCCTACCTCTGCCTCCTGAGTGCTGGGATTAAAGATGTGAGCCACCACACCTGGCTCTTATTGATGATTTTTATACTTATATTTATAAATAATATTGGTATGTTCTTGAAAACTTTTGAGTTTGGTCATTGGAATAATGCTGGCTTCAAAGAATGGGATAGGAATGATGCCTCTGCTTCTGTCTTTTGGAGAAAAGTATTCAGATGTGTATAATTTCTTATATTTAATAGAATTTTATTCTGAATCCCTCTTGGCCCATTACTTTATGTTTTGGAAGCTTATTATTATTTTAGATAAATCTATTTTACTAGTTCAGAATAAGGAAACAGAGCTGGGGAGATAGTTCAGTGGTTAAGAATGTGCATCTTAAGTATGATCTCCTGGAAAAGCCTGAGGTCCCCAGGTTGATTGACAAACAATAATTGTGTTTGGGTGAGGTGTTAGGCAGTGTTTTGATCTATGTATACATTACAGAAAGGTTCAATCAGTGAAAAATATATTCTTGGTCATATCAAATCATGAGTGAGAAATCATGGTGAGAAAGTTAAGACCCCACCAGTCGTGAAGTATTCAGGACATTACTGCTAACTGTGGCTGCAATATGGTGCTATAGATTATGAACATTTCTGCCTCCAACCTAACCACAGCTTTATATCCTTTAATCAACATCTTCCTTCTTCTCAATTCTTCCCTCCACTTTCTGTTAAACATTTTTGTATTCTGCTTTTGTACATTTGACTTTTAAAGACTCCACAAATGGACATTGATATCATATAATATTTGTCCTTCTGAGCCTACATTATTGTGCCTAGAATAATGTTTTCCAGTTCCATCATGTCACAAATGATAGGATTTCCTTCTGATGGTTGGGCGGTGTTCCATTGAATATACATGCCACACTTTCTTTATCCATCCAGCTGATGATGGGTACAAAGTTTGCTTTTGGATATTTAGCATTGGAAATAATGCTGAAATGTACATGGGATGCAGATATTTCTTCAATGTACCAATTCCAGTTCTTTTGGATAAAGCCCCAGAAGTGGGACTATTGTATTATGTATGAATTATACTTTTAGATTTTTTGAATAACACCCATCTATTTCCAGAATGACTGTCTTTTAATATTTACTTTCAAATCTGATGGCAATTTGATGATACATAGGTTATTCACATACTTGAAAAATTCTTCTCTCAGGATTCATATTTATTATAAAGGGGAAAATTGTTTTATAAGAAAGTCTACCAGACACCTCCTTTATTCACTGATCAAGTTAACATCACCAGTAACAGGATAAGTTGAAGTCATTCTCAACTTTGGTATATTATATCATATAATTGTTAGTTTAAAATTGTTACCACACTGAATTCTTTTTATTATTTATTTATTTATTTATTTATTTATTTATTTATTTATTTGAGAGCGACAGACACAGAGAGAAAGACAGATAGAGGGAGAGAGAGAGAATGGGCGCGCCAGGGCTTCTAGCCGCTGCAAACGAACTCCAGACGCATGCGCCCCCTTGTGCATCTGGCTAACGTGGGACCTGGGTAACCGAGCCTCGAACTGGGGTCATTAGGCTTCACAGGCAAGCACTTACCCGCCAAGCCATCTCTCCAGCTCCACACTGAATTCTTATTCACCAATTAGCATCATTAATGTAACATTCCTTCCACATATCTATGTCTTAAATTTAACATATAAGAACATTAGACTAATATAATTAAGGAATATCCTATATCTTGTGTCCTACAAAATGTCAGGGTAATGAAAAAGTCCAGGAGATGCCAAGAACACTTCCAGATTTCAGGCTGGGGATGGATTTCTATAGTAGAACACTTAATTGATGTGCACAAAGCTCTGGTTCCATCTCCAACCCTGCAGCATAGTAATAATATAATAGCAATAAGAAGGAGAAGAATGGGCTGAAGAGATGGCTTAGTGGTTAAGGTGCTTGCCTGCAAAGCCAGAGTACCAAGATTCGATTACCCCAAGACCCACGTAAGCCACATGCACAAGGTGGCACCTGTGTCTGTAGTTCATGTGCAATGGCTGGAGGCCCTGGTATGCCCATTCTTTCTCTCTCTCTCTCTCTCTCTCTCTCCCTCTTTCTCTTTCCTTCTCTCAAATAAAAAAATAAGATACTTTTTTAAAAGAAGGAGGAAAAGGAGGAGGAAGAAAAGAAAAATACATGATGAATAAATACAGCCTTTTATTATAAACTGGATTCCTTTGTAAAAACAGCATTATTGGGACAATTGGTGAGATTTGTAGAGAACTCAGAACCAGAGTTAATTCAGTGTTAATTTCCTGTTAATAGTTCTTTCGTGATTATATCAGTGAGTGTCTTGTTTACAGAAAATACATGTTATAATGTTCAGGAACAATGAAGCATGAGGTCCACAAGTTACCTGTAAATGATTTCGTAGAAAAAAGTTGTATGCTTGGAAGATTTGTGACTTATAAAAAAGTACTTAGGTAAGTTTGAAATTGTTCCAAAATAGAGTTTGTACATATTTCAATTAGGGTGGTAAATGACATGATTAAGCACTTAGTGGTCCCCGAGCTTCTGTAAAATGTCACTGTCCAGAATATCAAAAACCCTTATAATTATGTTCTTTTCTCTAGAGAAAAAATAAACAGGACAAAGCTCTAGGAGAGAGTCTGGGAATATCAGGTCTAATTAAACTCTCCTAAGCAAAGGAACTAGGGGAGCAAAAATAAACCCCAGAGTTTAAGCTAAATGCATACCAAGGAGAAGGTAAAAGAGATTGCATTGCTCAGAAAATTCTTACAATTCATTTGAATCTAAAACCAGAATCCCTAATCCCTTGTACTCCTTTTAAAATTAAATTTCCCTCATTGTACTTCTATATATAACCTATAAAAATGGAAACAGAAATGTATCTGTGCATGCTGCCAACACGTACACCAGTTATTAAAGCACAAACCTTCTTCTGACAAACTGCAGACTAGGAGCCATAGAGTAACCAAGAATGAATGGAGATATGTTTAAAAAAGGGGTCAACATTGTGTAGTCCATAACCGACCTGCTGGATAAGATGAGCCCACTGGTGCAACAGTGGCATTACTGTTATGGGACTAACCAATTGCTTTCTGGTTGGACTTGAGGCCCTCCTCACAGGAGGGAGTTCATACCTAGTACTAGAAACCTGGCCAAAAGCCTGTGGCTAGGGACATAAGCCCCAGGGGAGAATCTACTACTGCTGCTATTCTAAATGCACAGAATGCCAAACTGCCTTGTAAATATTTGTTTGTCTCCATAGATCAGTGGTGCTTGCAGCTTTGCTTATAGATTTTTTTTTTTTTGCAAAGGGCAGGATTTAATACAGATGCATAGTTGACAAAATTGGCAAGAATAAGTGATTATTGTGTGCTCTGCCTCATACTTAATATCTAAACCAGCCCCTCCTCCATGAAACCACCCCTCCTCCATGTTCAGGGAACCTCGTACAAGAGGGAGTGGGCAGAATGATAGCAGGAAGACAAGGAGGCTGTAGAATGCAATCTTCTGGATACAACGTGGCTATAACACTCATGAACCACATCAGCTGTGGTTTCCTGCACAAGACACAGCCTGACAATATTTCATTATGGGTAGGGAAAAGGCTCATAAGATTAGCCTAATAAGATTAGACTCATAAGATTAGCTAATGGTAGCTAATAGTTGCTGGGTAGGGTGGGGAAGAGTCATGTTCTTTAGTGTTGTAGCTACTGGTGATTTGCCCATACTCCTGTCAATAACCTCCCAGCCACGCTCATGCGAGCAACCCTCATTTAAACCCATGCAGTAAGAGATAGTCATGGCAGTAGGAAGGGCATTAATTAAGGAAGGTTTTAATGAGAGGTTGAGGGGGCATAAGATAGGATAATGGGGGAAATAAGATCAAAATGCATCATATACATGTATGAAAGTATTAAAAATAATTTGTTCTGGGCTGGAGAGATGGCTTAGCGGTTAAGCGCTTGCCTGTGAAGCCTAAGGACCCCGGTTCGAGGCTCGGTTCCCCAGGTCCCACGTTAGCCAGATGCACAAGGGGGCGCACGTGTCTGGAGTTCGTTTGCAGAGGCTGGAAGCCCTGGCACGCCCATTCTCTCTCTCCCCCTCTACCTGTCTTTCTCTCTGTGTCTGTCGCTCTCAAATTAAAAAAAAAAAATTAAAAATAATTTGTTCTAAAAATGAAGAGAGCAGCAATATAAAGAATTGTGACCCTTGAAATAAGTTTTCTTCAAATACCAGAAACATTGAAACTGAGACTGTGGAAGCACATTGAGGAATGACAAACCATGGGGAGTCAGTACAAGTTCATGTTTTCAGGAAAGTGCAATCGAAATTATCCAATGTTTATGTAACTGCAACAGGTTTGGGGAAATAATTATTGAGAGCACAAAGTATGCAAAAATTACTATTATTCCTATCACTTTTATTACTACCATTTTTATTTTTAATTTTTATTATTACTATTGCTATTATTGTAATAAATTACTATTGTAATAAATACAATAATTGCTACTGTAGTTGGAGAGGGAGGGAAGGTTACAAGATCTGAAGCCATAAGCCCCTCAGCACTTCACAGAGCTCCATGAGGCCCCATAACTTGACGGCTCCCACGGATCTCAGGGTTCCCAGCTTTCATGCCTAACTTTGAACTCGCCCTTCCTATTGATTCGACACATCCAAACATGAAACATGCCATTTTTAGTCTTCACAAATAAAAGGCATGAAGATCAAATAGAACATTTCTTGGTTTGAATGAATCATAGATAATACCTTGTCCATATCCAAAATATTTAATACAGTGCATAGCATCTGTTTGGCTAGTACTGGAAGCTATAGAAATTGCAATTTTAAGATGTGAGCTACTCATTTTCTGTCTAGGGTCACACTTTGGCCTCTCTATATTTTTCCTTGTGGCTATTGACTTTCTTTCTAAGTTCTGTAACCTTACTCAAGGTAACTTCAATCCCAAGTAACCTTCTTTTCATTCATTTCTTAAGTTACATGTTTTCAAGGATTTTGGCCATATCATCTAAGTTATGCAATTTGTTGACACAAAGCTGACTACGCTGTTCTCTAATCATCTTCATGTCTGTAGAATCTCTATTGTAACCCCCATCCATTTCATTCATCTGCCTTCTACGACCAACACTGGAAATTCACATTGTTTCCTGCTTTTCTTGATGAGTTCTGCTTTTTTATTCTGTACCTTTTAAATCCATGTTTAACTCAGATCATTTCTGTCATTTTTTTTCCCTGAAATACAATCTGGTCAGTAGCCAGTGACCATAGAGGTCAGGGTGAGGTCAGCTCACCCAAGGCTGAAAGGGTACAGGCAAGGTCAGAGTTAGGGGCTGATAAGGAGGGCGTTCAGTGACTCAGAAACTGGGTGGATTCAGAGCAGGAGTGCAAATAGCCCTGTGTGCCCTCCCTTCCGCATCCCGCCCAGGGATACTTCCTGGGAATTTATTGTTAAAGGGGACTCCAATGTGTTTTGCTGAGCTGAGGAACTAATGATTCGTGCTCTGTAGCTGTGCATGAAGCTCTCAGGAACATTAGAAAAGTTGCAGTATATATCAAGTGTACATTCCTCTTAAACAGGAAACGGTTATAGACTCCAGAGAGGGGGTGCAAGAGTGATGTTTTCAAACCCCATTTTTCACAACCATTAAGTATCTGTAATTATCTAAGAACAGACGTAGTTTATTCCTATGCATACTAAGTTTGGCATAAGCCAAGAAGGATATTATCAATGACTTGTAAAGAATAGAAAATTTTAAAAATTCATTAAACAAAATTAAAATAATAAACATCTAAGGCCAGTCTGAAGACAAATGGAGATGGAGGGACACAAAATAATAAAGACATAGCTTCTTAGAAGATGCACACATCTCTCTGGCCTCAGCTGAGAGCCAGAGCAGGATGCTCGGTCCATGCATCTGCAGGTCAGGGCACTCAGCATGTGCAGCGTGGGTTGCTCCATCAGTGCATGCACAGCAATCCTGAGAACTTGGCTGTTCTCAGCAGTGGTGACCTAACGAGGTAGCGATATGCAGTGGACACTGTGGTGTAGAGCTGTTATCAGACTTCAGCAGATATGCATGCTAGGCAGACCACTCAGCCTTCAACAGAATCCTGAGCCGGTGGAAGAGCCAAAGGAAAGCTCCCTCCAGTGTGATTCTGCAAGAATTCTGCTTCCTCCAGATTAGTCACGTGGGGCTGGAGATGGGATCACCTTGCCTTTGTCTCCTGGTCTACAGGTGGCTACTTGCTTTGGAGAATCTGTGCTTCCTGGCTTAAACATGGAGCTTGGTCCTTCTTTGTATAAAAGATCATCACAGTGGTGGACTGCTGAAAGTGTCCACATGAAGAGACCCTGTGTGTGCAGACTCCTCCTTCCACCCTAGTATTGCTATGGGCACACCTCAGCTCTTCACGGCCTCAAGAACACATTACATCGGGACTCACTCACCAAGGGCTACTGTTCTTGCTTCAAGACCCTGAAGTCCTCTGTGTATATCACGATGCCATGGACCATGGAGAGGACTCAATTTGCAACCTCAGAAAATTCACTGAGCCACCAAGCCTGGGATGGATTCCAATCTACAACATCTGCTTGGGGATCACACTTCTGGATGGCATTTTCTCCAGGGTCTTCAAAAGTCAATATGGTGTTCCCCATGGACTGCTCAGTGCTTCTAGTGAACTGCTCAGTGCTTCCTGGTGTCTGGAGGCAAAGCTATTGAACTGTTCTATTCCACTTTACTCCTGTCTTCTTAGAGCTTTCTACGTGTTAATATCCTTGGGGAAATCTCATGCTATATCCCAAACATCCAGGCCCAGAGCATCAGTCAGAAGACATGTGGTCACAGCTCCCCCTAGGGCCTTGTGGCTTCCTGGTGTTTCCTCTGGAAATAGCGTGGTGCAGATACCCAAGATGCAGAGTCACCTGGGTAGAGTAGATGAGCTAATAATATCTTTGAGTCTCCTTATCAAGAACAAGGGAAGCCAGGGTAAGGGTGTGATGAGCAGAAGTACATCTATAGCAACCTCAAGGCAGTAGGAGGAGGACTTCCCTCCCTGCAGCCTAGGAAGGGAGGCTTCCTGCCAGCCTCAGGCTCTGCTGACGTCTACAGCTATCTTCCTTTGAGGGAGGGAAGGGATGTCAATTTGTCCTCTTAGCCTTGTGGGATGACCCCATAGGCTGAGGGGAAGGTTATGTAGGGTGGGGCACCCTGGCTCCATTTCACGTACCTTGCTGCTAAACATCCCACAGTGAGATGAAGCAAACAAAATCTTTATCTTAATATAAGTTGTATTCCAAGCCTGAGTTTTTTCTTCTGGCTTTCCCCAAGGCCAGGCTCACTCTTCTAAAACATATTTTATTATGGAAAAATTATAACAAAGTGAAAAGTGACGCCTCTGTACCCATCACTGACATAGCCATGACCTGTGACCTCCATATCTCTGAGCCCTTCCTGTAAACCCCACTGGATGATTTTGAAGCAAATCTCAAAAATATTGTATCTCACCCTTCAGAAGGTATTCTGACAGATAAGAACATAAAATACATTGCTATGATACTAGGAACTTATGGAAATGTATAAAGTATTTTGTGTTTTGTGAGTGCCTTTGAAAGGCACTTTGTTCAAAAACAGTATCTAAACATGCTGGACATGTTATAGTTAGCTGATGAGTCTCTCTTCTGTCCCTCTCTGTCTGTCTGTCCCCTGCTGAAGGCTAAATATTCCAGCTGCACTGGCACAATTTATATTTATTAGATATGGACATATTTAGTATGTAAACAACACATGTTGGTACCATACTTTCCCTCCTCCCTGCCCCTTTTCTGAAGAGGCCCTCCTCATTGGGAATGCAGATCAACCCCATGGGGATTGTGGGTCATGCATTATAGTAGGGGAAGAGGCAATGCCTTTGTGCAAAATGTCCCAACTTGTGGCTCTAACATTCTTTCTATCCTCACTTCTGCAAAATTCCCTGAGCCATGAGCATTTTAAGTTTACTTCAGTGATGGGCATTTAGGAGCCTCTGGATCTCTGGTTTGGTAGGTGTTGAGTGTCCTTAGTGTCTTTCCCCATCACCCTCATGCTGATATCAGATTCACTAAGAAAGCAGAGCTCTTGCTCATTTCCCCAATTCCTCTGTGGTTTCAGCTGGGGCTGGGGTGGAGTGTGCTGGGTTGTTTATCTCCTCAGGTCCAACCTCCTATCTGAAAAAGAGAAGCAGATTCTCCAACAGAAAATGAAGTCAGCACTGGATAAATAACCGTTATTAATTTGGAGAGAATTAAAAAGTTGTAGATCTTCTTATAGTCTAAGGTTAGTGGGAGCTTAACAATGGAAAGCAGAATCATTATCTGGATATGATTCTGACTTGTTTCCCAGTGCCAGATATGCTTTTCTTTCCAGCCAACCCAAGAGCAGCTGGTTTCCCACTATGACTGTGTGCCACTATTGCGCTTGTGCGAGCATCACGTCTGGACGTTTGATTCTGAGTTGCTTAGACTTTGAGTTGCTTGGACAGAGGTTGGCCACTTTCTCCTGGTAGCTCATGTAGGTATGCACAATTTTTTAAACCATTTTTATTTACTTGCAAGCAGAGAGAAGGAGAGAAAGATAATTGAGAAATAGAGAAAGAATGGGTGGACCAAGGCCTCTAACCATTGCAAATGAACTCCAGATGCAGATACCACTTTCTGCATCTGGTTTTACATGGTTTCTGGGATCCAAACCAGGAGCCGTTAGGCTTTGCAAGCAAGCACCTTAACCAACTGTGTCGTCTCTTCAGCCCCTATGCACTGTTTTGAAATGTGCAGCTTAGTGAATGTTTTAGACATTCATCTTGGAGTCCATTGGCACTGTGGGGCATTGCTGGGTGCTGCTGTTCCTCCAGCCAGCCGGTTCCCACCAGGTCTAGAGTGACCACACCTGACTTCCAAACCTCTTCCTGGATGTTCTTGTCTGACATTTTTGCTTTGTGTCTCATCTGTTAGATCCAGTCATGTTTTGCCTTTTTTTTTTTTTTTGCAGTATTTCATTGGTGAACACTAAAGTTTATTTTGTTGTTTATATGCTATAGATTGGTAATGTTCTGTCTATTATTAATAGTACCGCAGTTGGCATTATCATCTATGTTCTTATAACATGAAGTATTGTCTCTGAAATATCTGGATAATAGGGTAGGTGCAGTTTAACTTTTACAACTTCCGAAGTATGTGAATTCCAGTTTTCCCCCTTCCTCATAAATATTGGAAATAAATAGAATTGAAAAATTCAAAGTTCTCTGAGGACCAGAGTGATGCCACAAGTAGAAAATTCCTACCGCAAAACTTTGTTTCATGTACATCAGGTTTATTAACAGTTGATAAACCATTGTAAAATTATTGCTGGGCGTGGTGGCACACCACTAACCCTAGGACTTGGGAGGCAGAGGATAGCCATGATTTCAATGTCACCCTGAGACTACATAATGAATTCCAGGTCAGTCTTGGCTAGAATGAGACTCTACATCAAAAAATATTTTATTGTGTGAAGCCATGTACAAAATAACTTTCTGTCTGTGTGTATAGGTGTATGTGGTGATTTGAATCAGATGTTCCCCATAAACTATGTTCTTTGACTGCTTGGCCCCAGCTGGTGGAAATTTGGCAGGCGGAGACTTGCTAGAGTATGGGTATTCCTGGGGATAGGCTTGAGGAATTATAGCCAGCACCCCTTTGGTAGACCACAGCTCACTCTCTTGCTGCTGTTTTCCACCTGCTGTGGCTGAGGTGATGTTCAGCCTCTGCTCATGCCATGCTTTCTCCTGCTTTCATGAAGCTTCCCCTGGAGACTGTAAGTCAAAATGCAAACATTCCTCTTATCAGCTGCTTTTGGTCTCGTCCTGTCCTAGCAATGCAAAGCTAACTACAATAGTGTATATGAAAGTAAATGTAATTTGTGTTTGGATTTGGGTACCATCCACAGCACATTTCATTATATATGTAGTATTTCAGAATCTTAACAGTACAAAATCCAACTCACTTCTGGACTTCTGGTTCTGAACATTTTGGATAAAGGATATTCAACCCATGCATGCTTTCTTTTATTTCCTTTGCTTTTTCTTCTTCTTATCCGCGTGTGTGTGTGCGTGTGTGTAGGCCAGAAGCTGATGCTGGGTGTGATCCTCAATTATTTTCAACCTTAATTTTTGAGATAGAGTCTCTCACTGCACCTGGAGCTCACCAATTTGGCTAGACTGGTTAGTCAATGAATACAGGGAATCCCTGTCTCTTGCTTCCCTATTATTGAGATAAGTGGCCTACAGTAAGTACCACACCCCACACTTTGGAAAGTGCTGAAGATTCAAACTCAGGTCCATGAGTTTGCATGGCAAGCACTTTATTTCAGAGCCATCTCCCCAGTCCCTTTTTATTTATTTTAAAGAATTAGCTGACAAAGTAACAGGTTTCCTTATGACATTTTATGCATACTTCACTTTGATTGATACCCCCATTGCTCCCCCATCTTTCCTTCTGCGCCTTTCACCCCAGTATCTCCCTTCCACTTGAGTACCTCATGTGTTCTGTTGCCTTCCTCACTTCTCCCTTAAAGCCTTGTTTTCCCCATCTCACTTGGCCCTATTCCAGTTTCCTGGTCTTTACCCACATTTACTCCCACCCAGACACACATATTTAACAGTTAGATGTTAGAATTGGCATGTGAGCGAATATACAGCACTTGCCTTTCTTACATGTTTTCTTTATAAAGCTTGGTGTTATATATAGTGATAAAGATTATCTCCTTGACTGAACCCCAGCTAGCCTCCTCTGCAGCACTAGACCTCAACTATGGACCACAAAGACTTGAACACTATCTACTTGTAAAAGCCCAAGGCCATGTACCCAGCATGATCTGACCCCTTGGAGTACTTGCCTGGTAAAATATAGGCTGCTGAGATAACACTCTGCTTGATGCCACTGTACATGAGGACAGGGCTCTGTTTTAGTTTCAGTCATGTGGGAAGATATACACCTAGCTTTGGTTACAGCTGGCCTAATCACAGTCACTCTGACTGACTCCTTGCCACTTCTCATCTTTGTGATTCTACTGAGGTCCCTCATCCCGCTTTTCTCTATCCTGTCCAGGAAAAGTTCTCCCACCTTTGCATATACTGAAAGTGCACACAGTTCTAGCTGGGTGTTTTCCTGACTTACGACAACCCGGGTGCTTCCGCACCGTGGAAGTCCTAACTGATGATGGCAACCTGACTCTGCATGGGAACTAGTTTGGCTGTCTTCTTGGCGTCTTGATGGCTGTGCTTGAGCAGGTGCCCAGGGCTGCGGGACATCTTTTCACATGGGTGCATTGGCCACTGAATTGCATATACGAAGTACCTGTTCAGCTTCATGTCAGGTTTCTGGTTTGAGGTTGGGTTGTCTTAAATGTTTTAATAACTGTTTCCCTCTTAAAATGTCATGTGAAGAACTCGTCCACAGAGTATTAGATGCAATAGGTTAGACATAGATTGTTCCAGAATGAAAGAATAGAATGAAAACAGAAGGCACAGACTAAAAATGTTGGTCCTCAGAGGATGTAGAAAGGGCAGGATTAAGCAAGGGGGCCCATCTTGTTCTCCAGAGGAAATCTAGTTCTTGGGAACATGCTGAGGGTAAAAATAAGATGTACATAGAGACTAGAGGTGTGGCTCGGTGACAGGACACTTACCCTGCATATGCAAAGTCCTAGATTCTACTCTCAGCACCAGAAAAAAAAAAGTTAGTGACTTATAATGAATGATGAAAATTTATGGTCACTGGAAACTGTAATAGCAATGTACATCAACGTATAGCAAATAAAACTGAAAATTTGGAATAAGTGAAGCCATTGCTGGAGTATTCTCTTTCTGTGCTCCAGCATGGCTCATTTGAGCAGATGACATCAAACGGTCATTTTTTTAGCCAGTGCTTACAGTGATCCTCATCATTCTCTGTAATGGCCTCTTGGTATCTCAATTGTGAATGGCCTTCCTGTGAGTTTACTGTCATCGGCCCCAGGAAGCCCATTCCCACACACACCCAACGTAATCTGTTTCATCAAATTTGGAGCTGACAGCACTGCTGAGGTCCATAAAGGCTTGTCCCATTGGGTGGGGACCTTCCTGCCTAAGGGACCTTGCCTTTCCTGAAGGAAAAGTGAGGTGTCCCAAGGGGAAGGAAGAGGTGCTCAGAGCTAAGGAAGTTGCCCATTCCTAGGGACATTTTGGGGGAGGGCTGAGGAGTAGTCTAGAAGGCTTCATATGGGGACAGTTTCCACCACCACATCATTGTGACCACTATCATCCCAAGACAGCACTAGGTTGCAATTTGGCCTACCCACAGCCACATGTAGAACACTGGATCAGTGCTGTGGGGAACTTGTCTTTGGAGCTGCCAGAGTGCCCCCCAAGGCCATCTGCTCCAGCTCCACACACTGCCGAGGGTGGGGGTGTGGAGGGTATAGAGACAAGAGATGTGGGTTAAGGAAGGTGTGTCACCTTTGCCCATCCTTAGACCATTGTGAAACAGCCCATCTTATTAGGAGGTGAGAGCTGGTGTGCTGGGTCCCAAGCCAGCTGGAAGAAAGCACAACAACAGGGCAGAGCATGGATTCTGGGATAAGATGGCTGCATTCCGTGGCCGAGTGACCTCAGGCAAGATCTTTGACCTTTCTCTCTCTCTCTACAAATCAGCTTTCGTTCGTGGTATGCTCCTACTCCAGATCACTGCAGTGTGAAGCTCAGCCACAGAGGTGTCTGTTACGAGTTCAGTAAGGCACTTCTGTGAAGGCAGCAGAGCAGAGGGTAAGGGTTTCTCAGTGGCATGTGGAATTGGGCACTAGCTTTGTGCTGGTAAAGACAGTGGACTGGCAATTCTTGCTAAAATCGATGCTCTCGTGTGAAGTAGATTTTTACAATATCTAGTCACTGAATTCATTAGGCCATCCATTTGGCCTGGTTGGTCTAATAAATTTCCCTAAACATTGTTTGACCTGTACTCATAGATTTTATTTTACCTTGCTTTTCTTTCTACTCCAAGGAGTATGTAAAGAAAATGTTCAGGGCCTTCTATCCCTACCAGGGTTAATTCAATACTCACTTAGTTCACTCTCCTCATTGTTTAGCCCACAGAGCTTTACTGAATACTCCCAAGAACCAGATGTAGTGCTTCTCACTATGGGCTTAGGACACCCAGGCTTTTGAAGGCAGGGACATCTAGTGAGGAGATTGTCACCCAGCCGGGCATCACATTAGGACTGGAATATGCTGAGGAGTATGACCCCTGTAACAGTATTAGTGAAAAACAAGATGCCTTTGGTGTGAACCAAGGCAATTGCTGAGCCAACTGTTAAATGACCACAATATTCTATTAGAAAGTACTTAAACTGAGTGGAAGGATTTGTACAGAGCAGTAGAGAACACTACCGAGACACACACAACATTATATACTGGGGGGGGGGCATTCAACATACTCGTCTTTATCTGTTTGTGCTAGTATAAGAACGCCATGTCACGGGTAATCGATACACAGAACTTTATGACCACATAGTTCTGGAGGCGGAGACATGAAGGTCAAGGTGCCAACAGGCTTGGTGGTTCTGATTCTTTGGCGGAGACTTGACGCTGCGCTCTGTGGAGAGAGAAACGTTGCATCTTCACAGGGCAGGAGGCCCACGGGCAAAGAGCAAAGGGAGCCGAATTTGCTCTTCTACCACGGCCGTTCCACCCTCACAGGGTGGGGGGTGGGTGAGCCTGGCTGAGCTAGTCAGCTCTTTTAGGTTCTGCCTCTTAGCACCCGATGAAGAGAATTATTGTAACATGACTTTTGGAGGTAACAAACATTGAAATTGTAACAATGCATAATATAATAAAATACCAGGTTTTATTCTATATATTGTTCAGAAACTTAATTTTCACACAGATACAGGCCCAAGCAGAGGCATAGGTTCCAGTAAAGGTGTGGGCTTAGGTAAGAGCACAGCAAAGGTGTGGAAGGGAGTATTAATTTTTCCTGATTGTGGGAGATGGTTAGAGTTATGTTTGTTTTTAGTGGGG
Source organism: Jaculus jaculus (assembly GCF_020740685.1). Classification (NCBI taxonomy): domain Eukaryota; kingdom Metazoa; phylum Chordata; class Mammalia; order Rodentia; family Dipodidae; genus Jaculus; species Jaculus jaculus. The sequence goes on from NC_059109.1 coordinate 104,786,584, forward strand.
AATTTAGCTCAGTCAAATGTTCACATTTTCACAGAAATAATGTATGCATGTATTATTTGTATAACTAAAAATAAATTTTGCTTAGGCATTTCCATTTTAGGAAAACAAAAGAAAACAGAATTAAAAAGACAGACTATTTCAAGAAGTCCATGTCACATGCAGAGGGAGAAAATTGCACATATTTTAAAATGAATTTTTGGTTAGCCTACAGTGTAATAACTTTCCTTATGACATTTTCAGACATGTAAGTATAATGATAAATACATTTTGAAGACTTTATGCGATCTCTTGGTTGTATAATTTTTCAGTAAGTCATTCATTTATACATTCAGGTTCATCAGACTCATTCATTTTTGCAAAGTATTGCAAGTCAATTTAAAACGTCAACACACATAGAAGCTTATAGTTCACTATCAGAACAAAGCTATACCAAAACATGTCTATGTTTTACATACATATGTATGTTTATACACATGCATGCATACATATACACATGCATACATACATACATGCATCAGGTATTGAGTCAGTCCTGTATCTGAGGTCCCTAGTGGTTAAATGACAGCCTTAAAGATTTTATCACAAGGCACTCAGACCATGTGGCGTGCTTTCCCCAGAATGTAAATCTTGTTTATATTCTAAAAGAAAATAGTATTGTCTTTCCCTCCACACAAATCTGGACATTCACAAAAATTCTCTGCATATTAAAGTCATAGCAAATTGTTTCTCACTGTCAGTCAGATTTAGGTTGTTGGATAACATAATTGCAAACAGCTTTCTTTCTTACAAAAGTATCAAGGGGTCATCTCAAAGTCAATGGACCATATATGGATTCCTTCTTCATGTGGGGCCATCTTGAACATGCAGTGAGAGATATTTGATATTCTTTGCAGTCCACTCTCCAAAGCCAGTATTGCCATCAGTCACCCTTAAAACCCAGTCACTTCTAGAATTCTCCAGGCCACTTCCTGGAGAAGACTGCTGCTTCCACTAGAAACCACTGAGAGGGTCATGCACTTATATCAGCTTGGTGTCTCAGATGGAGGTCCTCCCAAAGCTGACTGGGCAAAGGGGGCATGTACAGGAGTTTATGTAGGGGTGTAATTCAGGAAGTGAGGAAAGGAGAAAATTTCTTTTGAAGGCTACCACTTTGGTAGACATCTGCTTCCATCAGAACCTCCCAAGATAGATGCAGAAAAGTCCTTAGAGACAAGAGGCAGCGGCACTTAGCCTAACTCTTGGCCTCCAGGGCATGATGTTTTTTACACTTCTTGGTCCACTTGGATACACCTGAGCTACCAAGACTTTCTCAGCTTGAAGTGAGTCCAGGCCTACACAGAACTCTGCACTCTTGCAGCTGGAAGTACAGAGGGTGTGGACCAGGGACAAAGCCATCTATTGGGCTTATTGAGTGAGGTTCTCCCTGGAGGGAGGCACGCTGATTATCTATGAAACCTCAGGGGTTACAAACCCACAGGGTAAAAGATCTGAAGCATCTTTGGAGAGGCCACTCAGTTGTGCAGATTCAAAGACTGGGGACAGAGTCTCCATGTAGTTGGGGCTGCAAATGCTGGGCAACATCCTGCCACAGCTTTGAAGGCAGAAGTGGTTCAGTAGTAAATTGGCTCTCTGCTCTGGCCAGCAACATCATTTCCTGTGCCCTGTTCTTGAAGAGAAATTCACTCCCCAAGCCCCCACCCTGGGGGAATGTGCACACTTGAACCAAATGGTCATTTCTGACCTTCTACTCATGGGAGTCTGGCTGAATTTGGCTGCAGATGTTAAGGTGTGGCATCTTTTCTCTGAGATAAATTGGACTCTGAGATGCAGAATCTAGCCCATTCATGTGGGCAGTGGGAAGAGTTCATTTAACAGCCTTACTTGCTATTCCTCAGAGGAAGATTCTGGGCTTCTTCCCTGAAGCGTTCACAGGGCTGTGAGTGCTGGCATCTCCTGGGGGAGGGAGAGATGATGTCTCACAAAGATTCACTCCCTTTTAGCATGCCCTGAGAAAGCAAAGATAAACTTGCCACAGTGAGGTGAACCAGGCTTTGTGAATGGGCAATTTTCCACTTTCTCTGGCTCAGTATGATAGCACAACCACACACACACACAAATGCAAAGACACACAACCACCACCACCACAAACATATACAACCACAAACACACACAAACACACAACAACCATAAAGACACAACAACAACCACCATAGACACACAACCACAAACACACACAACAACTACAAAGACACACAACCACCACCACCACAAACATATGCACTCATAAACAGACACAAAACAACCACAAACACATGACAACAACAAAACACAACATACTTTCCCGGTTGTTTTTGGTTTTCTTCATTATTTCTGGAGCCAAGAATTTTGGGTCCCACACAATGAATGCTTAGTATTTCTGAAGGAAATCACACAATGGAGTGGTTTGTCCCAAGCTACTCAGAGAGTCGCAGCACAATGATAGTGTCTATCACCATGACTATTTGTACATTACATTGTGCCCCCAAAGCAAGAGTGCTGGTGCTATGACTTCCTCTGTGTGTGTGTGAGGGCAGTATCAGTTCAGCCTTAGAAGAAAAGGAAAGTCTGTCATATGTGTCAAATGAATCTAGAGGGTTCAGGAATGAATCTAGAGGACATGATGCTAAAGGAAACAAGCCAGGCACAGAAAGAAAAGATTGCAGGATCCCACTGAAAAAGTCAAACTTACAGAGGTGGAGGGCAGCAGGTGGTTCCAAGAGGCCAGGGAGGAGGACAGGGAGGTGTGGATCGATAGAAGCAAAATGTCAATTGACAACAATTTTTGAGATCTATCCTAACAGCAGTGTGACCATAATTAATCATAATGTACTTGTATTAGTTAACTTTCACATTGCCTTGACAAATATACCCGAGAAAAGCAACCAAAAGGAGGAATTATTTATTTCTGCTAATGGTTTCAGAAGTCAACCCATGGTGTCCTGGCCAGAACAACACGGGGGCGGGAGCAAGAGGTCCAGGAGTTTCTTACCTCAGGTGGACAAGAAGTTGAGAAGAGGACACAGGAAGGATCCAAGGCAATATATGACCTCCAAGGACCTGTTCTCAAGGACCCGTTTCTTTCCTAAAGTTCCCACAATCTCCCAAGGTAGTGCCACCAACAGCAGACCAACCACTCCACACAGGAACCTGCAGAGGACATGCCACATTGAAACCATTGACTTTTTATATTATGTTAGTAAACATATAAATAAATAAATAAAATTATATATTAAATTACATTACAACATTTATATTGTATATTAAAGACAGAGTGAGTTTCCAATGAAGTGGGGTTTGTGGGGAAGGGAGGTACAGGGTCATTTACATGCCCAGTAGAGCTCTGTTTGTTACCTTCAGAGAACCACACCTTCACAGGATTTCCTTACCTTAGCCTGTGGTCCAGGCTCGTTTTTACATTCTATTAATGCCCCCCCCCCATTTTGCATATTTCACCACAGTAAGTTCCTATTTTCTCCTGAAGCTAACTTCCCAACATTGCCAAATAAGCCTGCTGAAGATATGCTCACAGTTCTCAGATGGCAGGAGTGCCATCTTATGTGAGAATTAGCAGCTATTGCCCAGCATGCCAAGAACTCCTCAGTGGCAGTTCATCACCTCTCCTCCCTGGAAAGGCATTTGCAGTTCTGGACACACACATGAATGTGATAAGGATGACTTACTCTGCTCTCCCTCTATTTTAAGCAAGAATTTATTCTCTGGCTGGCTGCCATGGCTTAGTTGATCTATACATTATTCTGAATGTCACAGAGAACAGATGAAACTTTTATGAACATGTTTATAGAATATGAATGCTGAAAGCTCCACCTATGGTTCACAGGTGCCAAACATGACCTTGAATTCTGGCCAGTGGTGAGGTACTGATTGAAATGGTATGATAGTCAGCTTTCTGTTACTGTGAGAAAATATCTGAAATAATTAACTTAAAGGAGAAGGGATTGTTTGGGCTCACAGTTTTGGATGATTCAGCACATAGTTGGTTGGCCCTGTTTCTCTGGGCTGGTATTAAAGCAGTATATGTATGGCATAAGCCCATAACAAAGGTAGTGGGCCGCATGATAGAAGAGAGAAAGGGGGGCTGGAGAGATGGCTTAGCGGTTAAGCGCTTGCCTGTGAAGCCTAAGGACCCCGGCTCGAGGCTCGGTTCCCCAGGTCCCACGTTAGCCAGATGCACAAGGGGGCGCACGCGTCTGGAGTTCGTTTGCAGAGGCTGGAAGCCCTGGCGCGCCCATTCTCTCTCTCTCCCTCTATCTGTCTTTCTCTCTGTGTCTGTCACTCTCAAATAAATAAATAAATAAAAATTTAAAAAAAAAGAAGAGAGAAAGGGGTGGGGCTTGTTTCCATTTTATTTATTATTTTATTTTAATATATGAACATACTATAATTTGATCATATCTCCATCCTATTACTCCCCCATCTTATTCCACTGAGAACCCTCCTCTTTCCCAGTCATCCTTATTCTTTTTTATTAATTAGTTTTGTATTCAGCAAATACAGTCAGTTTGGTACCATTATTAGGCTCATCCGTGACCTACCCCCTCCCCATGGCCCCTCCTTGTTGAGGTATATGGGTCATGCATTCTGGAGTTAGCCCACAGTTATGGGTATGATAAATGTCTCTGCATATCATGACCCAACGTGGCTCTGACATTCTTTCTGCCCCCTCTTCTGCAAAATTTCCCTGATCCATGTCAGGTTCACTTTTGGAGGGGTGGGGCTTTTTAAGGGCATTCCCACTAATACACCCCATGTCTCAGCAAACCTACAGCACCTGCAATCAGCCTTGAGACTTGGATTTGTTTGCTGTTTGTTTTTGTTTTTGTTTTTTTTTTTTTTTTTTTTTCCTCGAGGTAGAGTCTCTCTGTAGCTCAGGCTAACCTGGAATTCACTATGTAGTTTTAGGGTGACCTCAAAGCCAAGGTGATCCTCTTACCTCTGCATCTCTAGTGCTGGGATTAAAGGGACGTGCCACCACACCTGGATTCTCCCCTACCCATCATCAATTCTGTACTGCCTCTTATCAGGCAATGCTTAGGTAGTAGGAATACTACCTCAGGGCTAGAGAGGTGGCTTGGCTGTTAAGGTACTTGCCTGAAATATAATTTGATTCTTGTTCAATAGTTTCTTTTTGTTTTCAGGTGGAACACATTCTAGAAAATGTTAGTGGCTTTTGTATAATAAAGTTAAGAACCTGTTCCATAATTTTATTTTTTTCTAAAATTTCCTGAATTTTAAAGATGTTAGGAGAAATGTTAGTGACAATGACAATACATCACCTTGGTTTCATGCTCTGACATATTATTTTTAGTTCAACAATGAGGGAAATAAGGACAAAGATATGATTACAGCTGGTCACTTGTCCAGGAAGGGTGGGGCTCACTCTTAGATTCTCTGACTTTTAGGCAGATGTACTTTCTCTCACTGAATCAATATTTCTCACTGAATCAATAGCTGCACCTACCTCTCCTGGATGGGTCCTAGATCTCACCGATTTTCATCTACTCATTAAAATATCTGGCTTGGGAGCCAAGCATGGTTGTGCACACCTTTAATCCAGCACTGGGGAGGTTAAGGGAGGGTCTGTGAGTTCAAAGCCAGCCTGGGTCTACAGAGTGAGTTCCAAGTCAACCTGGGTTAGAGTGAAATTCTACCTTGAGAAACAAACACATCCCCCCCCACTCCACATACACACCACACACACACACACACACAACTTGGGCTGGGGATATGGCTCTTGCTTGCAAAGTCTGCCATCCCAGGTTCAATTTTCCAGTGCCCATGTAAAGCCAGATGCACGAAGTGGCACATGTATCTGGAGTCTGTTTGCAGGGAAATGGCAAGAGGCCCTAGCATGCCCTATCTCTCTCTCACATACAAAAATTTGTTAAAAAGTGAAATCAAACATATGACTTATTTGTATAGGAAAACCTGGTTCCTTGTGTACCCTTCCTGCACCCAGCTCCTGGCCCTATCCATCTCCTTGAGGAGAACTGATTTCTTCATTGAAGCATTCTTCCTTTGATTGACTGTTCTAGTTTAGTTCTTTCTTCATATGTTTTTTCTAGGCAAGGTCTTGCTCTAGGCTAGGCTGGCTTGCAATTCACTATGTAGTCTCAGGTTGGCCTTGAACTCACAGTGGCCTTCATCTACATTCTTTGACATCTTTAGTGGTGAACAATGCAAATCTCAAAGCCAACTACACAGATGACAAAGGACTTAGAGTGTGATAACTTTCAGTCATGTCTACAGATTCTTCCTCATTTTCCCCTTTAAAAGGTAGAATTTGCTGCCTCTCACTCAGTGTAGGCTGGACCCTGTGGCTCACCCAAGTGTAATGTCATAAGGCACATGTGAAGGTGTTACTTTTAAATAGGTCAGAAAAACATATTGTGTGTTCTGTTCTGCTCCTTCCCACTCTTGGATCATTCCTGCGATGGGAAGCCAGCTGCCTTACTGGAACACTCTGCAGCATCTCTGAGGAGCAGCCCATGGGACCCCTGAGGTAAGTTCTCTACCCAAACTACAGTGAAGAGTGGAGGCCTCTGGCCAACAGCCATGTGAATGAGTCACCTTGAAGCAGCTTCTTAGTACTAGTCCAGTCTGCAAATGGCAGTTGTTCCAGCCAGAGTCCTTACTGAATATTCCTCCTCTTCATTTATTTTATTTTATATGTTTAAATTTGTTTTCTTAATTTTTAATTTTTCTGTTTATTTTTATTTACTTATTTGAGAGCGACAGACAGACAGACAGAAAGAAAGAGGCAGAAAGAGAGAGAGAGAGAGAGAATGGGTGCACCAGGGCTTCCAGCCACTGCAAATGAACTCCAGACACATGGAACCTTGTGCATCTGGCTTATGTGGGTACTGGGGAATCTAGCCTCAAACTGGAATCCTTAGGCAAGTACTTAACCGCTAAGCCATCTCTCCAGCCTTTATTTTATGTTTTTAAAATATTTTATCTTACTTATTTGTTAGAGAGAAAGAGGCAAATATAGAGAAGGGGTGTTCCAGGACCTCCAGCCACTGCAAACAAACTCTAGACACATGCGTCACCTGGATTATGTGGGTACTGAGAAATTGAACCTGGATCCTTGGGCTTGCTAAGTCATCTCTCCAACCCTTCCTGACTCTTCTTGAGAGAATTTGAACCAGAATAACCTGCTAACCCATGATTAAATTTCTGACCCTTAGAAATTGTGTGTGGTAATAAATGTTTGTTGGTTTATTCTGCTAGATTTAAAAGTATTTTGTTATCCCAAATTAGACAACTAATACAGAGTTCAAGATGCAGGTACTGCAACCTGGCCACTCTGATTTGAATAGCTGGCTGTGGTCTGGTTTTAGAAATGCTTGCTCATTTTTTTCTCCCTTCTGTAATACATTCAGAGATGAATATATGGAATGAACACGCCCTATAATACGAATATCTGAAACCAAAAAATGCTGTAAAATTTGAAGTATTTTTAGCCCTGAAATGATGTCACAAGTCAAAAATTCTACACCTAATCAATTTCACTAAGTATATGGTAGACAATTACCTTCGGTCCATGTGTTTAAAATACATGAGACATACATGAGTCTCATGCATAGTTATGAATCTCATCCTCAAAATAATTCATTACATATGTATGAATATTCTACATTCTGGAAAATCCCGAATCCAAGAGCCTTCTGATCTCAAGCCTGTGGGACAGAGGGCACTCAGAGGGCATTGCACTCTTCCACAACCCAGTTCAGCCTGCCAGGTCTCTGCTCTGGCAGTCCCCACCTGATGGATCACCATGTCGGAAGCCAGCGAATGGCAGTGGCATCACCTGTGCTGTGCACATCTGGTAGAGCCATGCCTATCCTAGCTGTTGGTGACATTGCGGACTTGGTGACAACTCCACCAACCAGACCCCATGTCAGCGAGGTTTGCCTGGATCATAGGGTTCCTTTTGTCCCTGTCACTTCAGGTTGTGCTACTCAAGCCTTGTCCTTTCGGTGTAGTCTTTTTGCTCGGGTGCAGCCGCTTTTTCCCAGAACTCAGAAATGTGTCTTGGAGAACAGTTTGGTGAAGAGTAGACAGGGACAACTTGAGGCAAGTTTTTTTTTTTTTTTCCCCCTATGACGTCCTTCCCCAGTGCATCTAGGGATCTCCTGTAAATAGCCCCTGGAGGTCCCACTGTACTTATAAACTCTGGAATCCCAGAGCAAACATTTTGGCTCAGTCTGCACTCTTGTGACATAAACATAGAAATCAGCCGGAATGAAAGATTTGCTTTGACTGTACTTGATGAGCTATGAATCACTGCTCCGTGTGTTAGCTACCTTCCTCCACTTTGTGATAAAATACCCTAGCAAAGAAGCTTAAGAAAGGACAGGATTCAATCTGGTTTACAGTTTTGAGGGATACATTCCATCATGACGAGGAAGGCCTGGTAGCAGGGGCAGGCGGCTGGCTGGTCACAAGGCATCCATGGACAGGAACTGGAGGAAGAAAAGAAATGAAGCTCGGCTCATGAAGTCTCAAGCTCCGCTCCTAGTGACACACTTCCTACAGCAAGGCTCTACCTCCTAGAGGGTCCACACCTTCCCAAACAGCACCACCAGCTAAGACACAAGTGTACATGTAGCCCAGCTGGTGGCAGGAGTTTTGCATTCAAGCCACAACACCTTGTAAGGATTTTGAACCTGCTGCTGAGGGGCTTAAACAGGAAAAACATCCACCATGTGGGTCCCCAAGCAGGATGCACATTTAACACGTGTTAAGCAGCCCAGCCTGGAGGTATAGACATGCAATCCCAATCAGGAGGCTGAGGCAGTGGGATTGAGTTAAGGGAGACTGGGCTCCCAACTGGGATGCTGAGATGAGGGGAGGTGGGAGAGGCAGGCAGACAGACAGGCATAACCTTGAGACATGAATTCAAAACTCACCTGGAGCCAGGCAAGGTGGTGCATGACCTTAATCCCAGTACTCGGGAGGTAGAGATAGGTGGGTCACCATGAATTGGGGACCAGCCTGAGACTACATAGTGAATTCCAGGTCAGCCTGGGCTAGAGCAAGACTCTACCTCAAAAAACAACCAAACAAAAAAGAAAAGAAAAAGAACCTCAAACGGGGTTGTTTCACTAAAAATCTTCCCAGCACCCATTCCAGAGGTGGAATGCCATTATGTCCCTCTGAACTCCATGTCAACCCTACTTGTTTCTTATCTTCAGACCTCTCTGTCTCTTGACAGTGTGTCAAGCACTGCTCTAACTTTGGAACTGCTCACACAAAATGTGTGAGTGATAAATAATTTTATCTCAGCCCTGGTCAGCCTTTGAGTTTTTGATGTCTCTGAGGAATGATAAAAGTAAAATTTAAAAAGCAGACAAACTTGTTTATGGAGAAAGTTCGAAAGACGAGACTGGGTTTAGATAGTGTTTCATGGGCCTATTCCAGGAACCCAAAAAGTTTCCCTCCTTTGTTTGTCTTGGTTGTGTGTCTCAAAGATGAGGGATTTAAAAAATTCCCCACTACTGTCAGAGACACTAAATCCAAAAAAAAAAAAAAAAATACCATTGTATGCTGAGAGTGTTGTTTTGGTCTCAAAATTTTTGGTGGCTTCTTTAGGAAATGGACAAGAAGGCTGAAATGCAAGTAAGAAAGCAAGTCTTGAACTTCAGTAGTTGTGGCTTTGGTTGTAGACTGTCTCTCATGTTTTCAGTTACTTTCAGCAAAGCTTAGATGGAACATACCACATCCTTCCCCAGCATGAAGAAGGCATAGTCTTTGAACATACCAAGGCCCTCTGGGAATCTCTGCTCCTCTGGCTCCTTGACCTCTCTGAGCCCTTGCTTGCTGGTTCCTTTACCCCTGCAGACCTAAACACCACAACCCTGTACCTTCTTGCCTGGAGTCCACACTGCAGATCACAGAATCTTGTCTAGTTTGAACGCTACACCGAGTATGCCCATGCCATAGATCCTCACTCCTACACTGCCCTCAAAGGACCCACAAAAGCACCCCTCCCATGCAATTGAGAGCTTCTAGAGTTTTTCCTGCTTTCTTTGAGCCAAGCTAATTATTCCAGTTATCAAATTGGCTACATTTTGTGAATTTTGTAGCCTAAGAGGCTTAGCTGTACTGGAGAGATAGCTTAGCAGTTAAGACACTTCTCTACAAAGCCTAAGGACTAAGATTCAACTCTCCAGATCCCTCGTGAGTCAGATGCAAAAAAGGGAGGCAAGCACAAGGTAGCACATACTCACTAGGTGGTGCAAGCATCTGGAATTTGATTTCAATGGCCAAGGCCCTGGTGCACCAATTCTCTCAAAAGAGGCTTAGTTGCTCTTTTCACCTGTGCTATGACCACGTGATTAGAGGACTGTACCCCTAACCAGCCACATCTGCTATTGTATTATATCACCTGAAATGGTCATCCCTTTTCAAGGCCCTATCATATAAGGTTGATTCATAGCCTGTCACCCAGGCCCAGCTCATTGAGAACTCCCAAGGTCTTGTTCCATCCACCATCTCTATATGCAGATGGGCTGAGGAATACAAAATGCATCATGGGATATGGGGCAGGCTTCCTAGTGTCTTCCTGGAAGACGTTAACCCAATCCATAGGAGCAGGGGCGTTCATGTCTTCCAAGGGAGGACCTGGCTACTGAGAGAAAGAAGGAGAAGGGCACCCTTCACTTACCTGTCCTCAAAGGCTCACCTGAGTCGCTCTGCCCCCTCGTGCAGAAACTATTGTTTGTGACCAAGCAGGGAGGCATTCTTTACCTGCCTGTGGGCTTTTGCCTGGGGTTCACATCCTTTCTTTCTCAGAACTCCCCCTTATGCTCTGGGGTTACAGCTCCCTCAAGGCCTGGTTCACAAACATAGCTCAGGTTTCTAAGCAAGCAGAGGCCAAGGCAGACACCGATATGGAGCTAATCTGGACATACCCACATACAAGCAGCCTAGTCCAGAGCTGTGGGGATTGATTAGCCCTGTCTTTATTCTGCTTCTCACACCACTGACCACTAAACAACCTTCTGTCATTAGCAACCCAGAAATCCTTGCTCCTCGTTAGCAGACTTTTACTTTCCACCATCCCTTTGGCATATCAACTTGGGATTATTGTCAGGTGCAGAACATAGTATGGTGGCTGATGGTTCTATCTGCTCAGCCTCCCGGCCATCTGCTGTCACATGCACAAGGGTTTCAGAAACAGAACCCCAGAGACTCCATCTCTATTTAGCCTTGCAGTGTTTCCACCCCTATGCTGGAAGACGGGCTTCGTATACTCACCAAACGAAGGTCTTCAGTTCCTTCTCTGGCCATTGTGTCCTAAACGCCTCTCTCATGCGCCCGAGGCAGCCGCTGCTCCCAGTTCCCAGGCAGCACCAGAGCTCTAGCAGCAGCATCTCATCACACACGCTCCCACACCATATGTAGGGTGCAAAGGCTCTTGCTCCAGGTAGGTGCTAAGGTGAACACTGAGACAAGTGAATCAGTGTGAGTTCCCTCACTCCAGATAGGTGCTAAGGTGAACATTGAGACTGGTAAATCAGTGTGAGTTCCCTGGCTGCGGACCCCACAGCAAGGATTTGGATACAAAATGCCTTTGAAAGATGAGCCAGGAAACTAGGAAGTGACTGAGGAAGTGACACAGGAAAGGGCAGGCAGGCAGCATAGGGAACTTACCATCAAGCAGTCATCACTGAGGACATCGGGGGCCCTATAGATCATGTGTCTTCAGAAAAAAAAATCCCCCTAAGGATGAGAGATCAGGAGGATTTATCTCCCATGGCAGCCAGCCATTGCTGGAGAGCCACTGTGTATATGTGCATGTAGGCGCAGGTAGTGGCTGTTAATTCTGTAACTCAGGCCCTCAGATGATGTCTATAGATTTCAATGGTTAGGCTGTTGTGAACTATATGCCTGGAGGGTCTGACAAATTGAGGGAGGGTCTCTGAGTATGAATACTATAATAGGAAGGGTAGAATAGAATAGCAGAGTCCCCAGATGTAACTCCAATACCCAGATTTATGGAGGGAAGGGAAATGCAGTCTTCCTTCAGTGTCTGTGGGAGTCTGGTTCTGGCTTCTCCTTGGGTACCAAATCCATAGATGCTCAGGTCCTTTATCCAGAATGGATCAGTACTTGCCTATCATCTATGCACACCCTTCCATTGACTCAAAATAATCTCTAGATTATTTATGGACTCTAATACAATGCAAATGCTTCATAGCTGTTACCTTGTATTGCCCAGGGAGTTTTACATGTCCTGAAAAAGCATGGTGATGGTGGGCCCAAGTACATAGTAAACAAATGCAAAAACAATGGCTCATAGACTGTCCTTCCAAAACCATTCCCAGGGCCTAGTCAGCCTTGCCTTCCACCTGAGGGACTAGATGGTAAACAGATCTACAGTGCTGAGAAAGTCCCAGCAGCATACTGCAATGACTGGGGCCCCTGTCACATGCACACACGAAGGGAAGGATTTGGGATTATTTTCTTGCACATGGTGCCATAAGGAATCCACAGATTGTCCCCATTTTTGTGCTGTGCAGACCCACTTCAGCCATCTGCTTTGCAAGCATACAAATCCTCCCTACCCAAGGGAATTTTATTTCCAGACAGCATGGTGTAGGAAGAGATATTAATCCTGAGCAAAGAGACTAAAGTCAGAAAACCTGGATTTGAGGTGAGACTCAGATTTTTTTTGTTGTTGTTGTTGTTTTGTTTTTTAGGCCTAAGACACTTATTTAGCCCTGGGCAAATGAGACCCAAGTCGTCCTTCTTTACCAGTGCTTTTTTTTTTTTTAAAAAAAAAGGTTTATTTATTTAGTTATTAGAGACAGAGAGAAGGACAGAACGAGAGACAGAAAGAGAGAGACAGGAAGAGAGACAATGGGCATGCCCAGGCCTCCAGCCACTGCAAAGGAACTCCAGTCGCATGTGCCACCTTGCGCATCTGGCTAATGAGGAACCTGGAGGACCGAAACTGGGTACCTAGGCTTCGCAGGCAAGTGCCTTAACCACTAAGCCATCTCTCCAGCACTGTAGTGCTTTTCCATGCTTGATGTCCTCAATGTACACTCCCATGTAATGCCCAAAGCAACTGTGAGAGTGACATTAGAGAGGAGAATCCACTTGGAGAGTAGTGGCCCCGAGCAGGCCCGCTGCTGTCTGCTCTGGCTTTCACTTCGCTGAGGCTCTGGGGAAGGAGCCAGGCTCTCAGGTGCTGTCTGAAGCCAGAGCCTGCAGATTAGATCACTTGTGGTTGAGGCCTTGGCAGAAGCCTTGGGCTTCAGAAACTTCTTATAGTCTAATTTTCAGCCTGAGACATTATGCAGAACATTTGTCCAAGTTTTCTTTAAGCCACCAAATGAAAATAGCTCAGTCTGGGACTGCCAAGAGATGTGGGAAGCAAGAGAAGAGAGAACTTCCATCTATACAAACCTCAGGGGTTTGTGGGCTTAGATGACAGAGTCCAGGGACAATCCAGGGACCAGAGCCAGGGTAGCTCTGACTATGCATGACTCCAGTAGAAGACTCTGGCTTTCCTGGCATACCTCCACCTTATGTCTCTGGGCTTCTCTGTCAAGACGGTTGGGAAAGCCAAACCAGGGATGGAGAGCCATCCTGTCCCCGCATGCTAAGTGGTGCTGAGTTCACCATCCAAAAGCGAATAAGGGCCCATGGAGAGGAAACAGCTGGGATGATTCTGGCATTGTCTCCCAACCCCACTTTCTGCCGAAGGACACAGAATCATTGCTGCTACAACAATCTCTGGGCAGAACTGTTTCTTAGACTGAGTCTCATTGGCTGCTGGGTGGCTTTTACTAGCGCACTGAAGTTCAGTTTGGGTGGCCCAGGTGCCTCTCTCATGCAGCCGAGTGCACACCAGAGCAGAGAAACAACAACAATGAACACTTCAGCTTCCCAAGCCCTTCCCCTTGGGAAGCAGCCATTACCACAGGCCATAGAGGGCCAGATCCCATTTTCCTGTGCAGCTACAATGTGTGATTTCAGAGGGACATAGTGTTGTTTTCAAGCCCAATTGGACCTCCTGAGTTAAGCACTCGGCAAAATGAGTTTGAGCATTAAAATATGGAAGCTTGGTTGAAATTTGAGGGTAGTTTTGAGTCTGAGTGTTAAAACAGCCACATCAGTTTGAAGATGAGGGCGAGTTTTCCCAATGCACAACCACGTGCTCCTTGAGCAGACTGAGAATAATGAAGGAGTGTTCAGCCAAAATTTCACTTACCAATTCAAAATAACCTGACCATTCATAAGGCCTCACACTTACATAGTGCATTTGAGTTTCCAAAGCACTGCTATAGTTTGATTATTTCAGTCAAGCCTCCTAAGGACTGTTTTACTAAAAGGTCAAAGCTCAGGATCAGCTAAGGTAAGTGATTTTTTTCCAAGGTCACAGAGCTAGGAAAGGTCAGACCACAAGCTGGGGTCCAGACACTCTCTAAAAGTTCCCTCTCACAGTGTACAGAAGCTAGGTCCAACCCCTAATGTTCTTTCTTCCCAGAGAAAGTCATGGAGTAGAGATCCAGAGGATTCTGAAGATGCCAGTTGCCAGCCAGACTTTCCATGCTTCAAGAGAAGGTGAAACACGGTTCATACAGGACCAGCTAGGAGGCATCCTCTAGGTTATTTCCTCTATGCTTTCATGGCTAGCCACCTTCAGCTTTGAATGTTGAACTTGCATGATAACATATACTACAAACAGAGCCCTACAGGGAAATTGTGTCTAAAGTCACCCGAAGGACAGGGCCCCAGGTCTGTAGCATGCCCTGTGGGTTGGCAAGAGATCGGTGTGTCCAGGGACACATGGGAAGACAGCAGGCTTCCTGAGGACCTGGACAAGTATGCTCTTGCCTGTCTCTAGGCTTGAGATATATGATGCAATGTGTGTTCAGAGGACAAGGTGCAGCAGGACAGGGGCTTGATTGCCTGGAGCTGGGAGCAGACATATTTGTAGGTAGGACCATGTCATTTTTCCCTCTTGCCTACACACATTACTGCCCATGCTACTTCTCCAACCTTCCATGCCCTAGTTGCAAGGAGGACATGGAGAAGTGGCATGGCACTAAACCCTCGGGATGGCTCTTGTGTGACCTCCTGTACCTTAAGGAGGCACCATTCTGATTGGAGCCACAAACCTCCTTCGCCTCTGCTGTGATGTTTGTGATGGCGGTTGCTTTCTTGCAGATGAGCCTGCATTTTCAGAGGCAAACATAATGGAACCCTGGGAAAAATGAGTGTCTTAGCCTTGTAGTCAGCTGATCCCCCAAAGCCACCCTAGCAGAGGCTACTTGTGCCAGTTTTGACCCTGGGAAACGCCTGGAGCCATCCTTGTGCCTTCACTCAGATGCCAGTGACATCATTGGCAAAATATCACTTTGGGAGAATTTCTGATTCAGATCCTCCAAGTGCAAGTGAAGAAAACAAGAATCCCAAGAATGGAGTGAGTGCTACAGAACCCGTGAGTTCTGACTCCACCGTGACCGGGCCTCTGTTCTAGCCACTCCCAGCCTGCAGATCCCAAGGGACCTTTCAGTTCTATCCACCCTACCTCCAGGGTCATGGCAGGGAGATGCCAGCTCACTCCTGGATGTACACAGCACCTAATGTTTCTGCTGGACTCAGAGGGTGGGGTGGAACAGCTCAGGAAAAGAGCCCTTGGTCAGGCAGCTCTTGATAGACAGTAGTTGGAAAGGGCCTGAGCTCAAAGTCTCGTGCCGGGTGGTTCCAGGAAATTCCAGGCCAGCAGACCTAACCGACTGCTATTTTAAGAGCCGTGTTGAGGCAAACTCAGGGAGAAACTCAGCTCAACAAAAGCAAGGCAGTGGTCACAGAGAATGAAGGTCAGGGTGGTGCACACTGCCCTTTGTGCCTCTGGGGTGAAGCCAGGAGGGTGGATAGGTCAGGGCCTTGACACCCCTTAGACAGCCACTCACCGGTGTATGATCCTGAACGCCTAAACTGACCTCCTGAAAGAATATCTCAGTGGAAAGAGGAGCTCTGTATTTCTTGGGCTTGTCTGAGGATGCTGGTCTCCCTCTGGCTGGATGGTCATACTCCCATCCCTATCATGTCATACCACAGCTCTGTAGGCCAGAGTTCCCGAATGAGGCAGATCCCCAGGCCTTGCTCATTTGCCAAGTCCAGCAGAATTGTTCCAATGTCAAGTCAAGAGCACAGTTCCTCTGCTTCAGCTCACAGACCATCTGGTATCTCTTGGTATCACTCCTGCTTCTTGCTGGCTCCTTCTTCTGAGAGGGGGGTACAGTTAGGGTGACTGGACTCTTGAAAGTAAAAAAAAAAAACAGGCAGGAAAGTCTGAAGTTGCTAGAAATCAAAGAAGATGACTTCTTATCTCTTGCCTAGTCCCCTAGACCTGTTTGTCCACAAACAACCAGGATCCCTTCTGGGAGTGAAGTCTTTCATCTGATTTAAACACTGTGGTTGGCCAAGTTCGGATCCTGGAACTTGGTGTCAGAGCTAGCTTCTTTCTGAGATAGCCCTTAGCCCTAACCAACTGGCTGTTCCTCTGGTTCCCCTGAGCTAGAAGACAGCCCACCACTAACAGGTTATAAATGCCTTTGCAAGGGGAGGACAGGCTCTCTGACCATTTGGGAACTTCCAGCTGTGGGTCAGTTTTTCCCTCGGCTGGGCATACCCAGCCAGGTTGAGCTGGGAGGCTCCCCTGGCCCTTGCTCTCCACACGGGTTCTCTATCTCCTCCAGCTCCCCACGTGGCAGGAGATCCTTGAATTTTCTTTTCTTTCCACAGTTTTTTCAGGCCCTCCACATGAGATCTCTAGCCATGTGGGTGTCTTTCCTTGGCTCTGTACTTCCCTCAGTAAATGTAATAATTTAATAATTATCCTTCTCAATCTTATTGATTCAGTTCTTTGATTAAAATTAGAAATCACCTGGCTGGGCATGGTGGTGCACACCTTTAATCCCAGCACTCGGGAGGCAGAGGTAGGAGAATTGCTGTGAGTTTGAGGCCACCCTGAGACTCCATAATGAATTCCAGGTCAGCCTGGGCTAGATGAGACCTTACCTCAAAAAACAAAGAATAAAAAAATAAGAAAAAGAAAGGAAAGAAAGAAATGAACCTAGGGTTTGGAGTTCAAGGACTTTCCTGGACCCCTAGTATCTCGTTACACCTCAAAGGCCACAGGAGATGAGAAGGAAGGGATTGTATCCAGTTCCTCTCTGGTCTTCACACACTGTCTCAGGGCCCAGTGAACACAGCCCCGGGTCTGCTGGGAGCCACTGAGCAATTCTCACTGAGCTCCCATATCTCTCATGGGGCTGATGTGACCCAGGTTCCTTCTAGTCAACCAAGCCCCACCATTGTAGAGATTGAGTGGAGCCCTTCTGAGCTCTGCCAAGGGGCTGGGTCAGCACCTGGAAGGAGTAAGGCCTACAAGAAGCGTGGACACGCAACTGCAGAAGAGCCCTGCCCCATCCTGCCTGCCCCCTGCCTGAGACCTGTCTCTTGGAACTTATGTAGTAATTGGATGCAGGTTCTCCCTGGGTTGTGTACTCCCTTGAAACAATCCACACCTCTGAGAGGCAAGGGGTCTTTCTCTGCCCCTTACTGGGGCACTCTTTTTGTGTGCAAGAGGGAGTCCCTCTGTGAGTCACCACGCACATTCTGTTGCCCGCTTGGCTGCGGTCTGAGAAAGGAGGACTCCGATCGAGCTGGCTCTTGTCTCAGGTTCCTACTATGTGGTCAGACATGGGGACTGTGCCAGGCAGAGCTTGTGATTTTGTTTGTAAGAATATTGTGAAGCTCAGCTGAATAAGGGAAGACAGTGGTGAATTAAAAAGTAAAAGCCAAAAAATTAAGTAAACAAAGAGAAGAGAAAGAAAAAAAAAAAGACCAATATTTGAGAGGATTTGACATGATTGAGGAAAGGATTTAGGTTTGGAACAGTTGTTGACCATTATTCTGCCCTTAAGGCCAGATGAGTCAAAGTAAGCAAAGCCGAGGAACTGAGCTTAGCAAGTTGTGGGTCATCTTAAACAAGGAAAGAACTTACATGCCTGGGGGGGGGGGATACAAACACAAGTGTGCTGGCACACTTGACATAGTTTTCCTCTGAGTTTCTTGGGACCCTTGGGGTAGACTTAATAGAGTCTGGGAGGGAGCTCTGATTTCAGGCCACCTGCACACCATGTGTTTGTGAGGGCTACGGATCACTCACTTTTCTTAAAGCATGGTGATATGGAGAGTAGAGGTCTGTAGGGCATGGAGGATGTGGCATGGAGTGGTGGGAATAGGCTAATTGAATGTGTGAAGAGAGCTGACTTTAAGCCTTGGTGAACTGGAGTAAGTAGAGCTCTAACTCTTCAACCAGAGAGACAGTTGGGATGAGGAAATACCTCACTGGTACCAGGCACATCTGTGTTGAGTGATTAAGGGAAAGACACAGACAATCAAGGTCGCAAATTCTTTTTTAAAAAGCATTTTATGTATTTATTTGCAAGGGGGAGGGCAAAGAAAGAGAGAGAGAGAGAGAGAGAGAGAGAGAGAGAGGGAGAGAGGAGGGTGCACCAGAGTCTTCAGCCACTGCAAACAAACTTCAGATGCATGCACCACTTTGTGCATCTGGCTTTATGTGGGCACTGGTAAATCAAACCTAGGTCCTTAGGCATTGTAAGCAAGCGCCTTACCACCACTGAGCCATCTCTCCAGCCCCTTATTTGTAAGCAGAGGAAGTCAGGGAGAAGACAGACAGAGCAAAAATGTGTGCCAGGGCCTCCAACTACTGCAAACAAGGTCCAGATACATCACCACTTTTTGCATCATGGCTTTACATGGGTACTGGGGAATCCAACCTGGGTCACTGGGCTCTACAGATGTTACAACCAGGTTCACATTGATGGTAGAAAGCACCCAACCAAGAGCAGCTTGTGGAAAAAAGGTTTATTTTGGCTTATAAGCTCAAGGGGAAGCTCCACGATGGCAGGGGAAAACGATGGCATCAGCAGAGGGTGGACATCACCCCCTGGCCCACATAAGGTGGACAATAGGAACAGGAGAGTATGCCAAACACTGGCAAGAGGGCACTGGCTATAACACCCATAAACCCACCTCCAACAATACACTCCCTCCAGGAGGTGTTAATCCCCAAATCTCCATCAGCTGGGGACCTAGCATTCAGAACACGTAAGTTTATGGGGTACTCCTGAATCAAACCACCACAGCAGGCAAGTGCCTTAACCATTGAGCAATTTCTCTAGCCACCAGACTTCTTATCATAATGATATCATCATGATAAGAAATAGGATGAGTAGCTGCACCCCAAGGAACAAGAAATACTCATGTTGGAGAAGTGGATTGCTTTTCAGACAGATGTGGGAGCCAAGTCCTGGGACCACAGTGAGATAAAGGCATCAGGACTCTGTTACCTCCACAGGACCACAGCCCATACCAAGACAGCAGCGGGGGTGAGCTGCAGCTTGCAAGGGAAGCAGGTAGAATCCCAAATGAGAATCAGAGGCATAAGCATGTTTGGGAGGGTGGAAGACATGGGGGAGGGGGGAGGGAAGAGAGGCATAGTGAGAGAGGCAGAGACAAAGGACTGAGCAGGAGAGATACTCTACTTCCACTGCCTTAGTCTCTGAGCTTCAGTAGCCTGGCTCAGGTATCAAACTTCTTAGCAAATGGACTAGTCTCTTGTGATGCTTCTCAGTGTCATCTCACTATCTCCTCCTTCTCCCTCTCTCTTTTTCCAGGATCTAAGCTGTATTGTAGACCACAGAGGTGTGGGGGGCGGGGGACGGGAGAGGATCTGAGATAGGCCAACCTGCCTGTGTTCTGAGAGAAACTCAGAAATTTCTCCTAACCATAGTACCCAGCATGCATTCTCAAGCTGTAACCAGGAAACTTCCAAGGCCGAAGCCGGGGGAACAAACTTTTCATTGGCCAGCAAAGCAGCGGCCCCAGACAGGGTCAAGAAGGGCAGCAGGCTCCGGAGCGCAGATGAGTTCAGAGCGGAGTCAGCGCCGCTCCGCGAAGCAGATGAAGACCCAAGGATGGCAGCGGGAGGAAATAGAGGGCAGCAAAGCAAACACTGCTCCGGCTGGCGCTCGGGGCGCAGTGACATTTTGCTGTCATTGTCGATCTCTGCTTCTCATTTCAACGGTCCGTCTTGTCACCGGATCTGAGCTCCCCTGGGGCAGGATTTGAGTTTTTCATTGTCCCGGAGGTGAGCAAATGCGTCTGTCACCTCTGAAAGTAATCTCACTGAGCTGCCTCAAAGCTGGAATTTCTGCCCCTCCCCGCAGCCAATATTAGTACACAGAGATAGGGGTAAGCACGTCAATATGTCATGTCTTGTCCCCCAAATATGGTTTAGCATAAATCTGATTCAGAACCCAGCGTGAGCTGTGTTTTGAAAATAACAGATGTGAATGCCTCCATCCTTGCAATTTCTATTCTATTTCTATCATATCCACGGCTTGAAATTCCACCAGCCTGTCCTCTCGCTGCTGAAAGTAAACACTGTTTTGCCTTGCAGCTACAACCGGAGTAGAATCTTGTCTTTGCGCTCCAAGTTGTGTAAGAATCCAAACGCCAAAGACCAAGCGCAGCTCCCAGGCCTTGGTGAGAGCACAGAGAAATCTCAGAGATGTAAAGTCAGTGTTGGAATGTCTCCTGTGAAGTCAGGCCGAGAAATATTTTCCTTCCCCTAGAAGAGGATAGGCAAGAAGAGGGAGGAGGGGGAGAAGGAGCAAAGGTGATTGTTACTGTCAAGTTCTGGGGCCTGTTGGACAGCTGTCGGGCTTGGAGCATTTAGCCTGTGGATTCAGTGCTGGGCCTTCAGCTAGTTGAATGAGTTTCTAGTTTGTTTTTATGTGTACAAAGAAGAAACTCACTGGATAAAAGAAAGGGAATTGGAATAAAGTATTATGACATTTATAGATGAACAAAAGAAAAAAGAGAAAATAACCACTCTGTGAGTTAAGGAGAAGAGAAATTAAAATGTTTCTGAGATACTATTTTAAGCCTAAGAAATTGAAGCAGGAGTCTGCCTTTGGCCCGACTGAGCCTTCTTAAGATGTGGGTTGGGGTTAAGGGGACCAGAGCTGATGTGTTTGGATCCAGGAGCTGGCTTCTTTTATTGGAAAGCTGTGGTGGAAGAAGGCTGTGATGGGGAGGAACAAGGAGGACCTATGGTTTACCATCTAGACCTCAAGTGACAAGTCAGTGAGCCCAAAGTAGCCATGCCCATGGTCTGCCTGTGGTCTGTACTGTTCTCTGGATACAAAGATGTGAGAAGTTGCAACAAAGATTGCATGCCCTGTAGAGCTAAAGCAATTGCTATCTCACTACTGTTCATGAGAAATGTTTGCCAGCATTTCTGCTGTGGAGAGTCATAAATACACTTACCTGGGTGGCCAAGCATTGTGTGAGATTGGGTTTTATATAATGACTAGCATCGAGAAAAATATAAATGCATGCAAATAGACACATACACACAGCATGCATACACAGGTACACACAAGAGCACAGACAAACACGTATAAACATATGCACGTCTGTGCAAACCCTTAGCCCCTCCTGCATCCCTGGCACTCATAGCCTCTGCACATAAGACAGGCATGTGAACTGCTCCTATGTGAGGTTCCCTGCTTTGGGGGATGGTTCTTTCTGCACACACTTCATCCATGTGCAAGGCAGTGAAAGTTGACACTGATTAACCTTCATGGAAGACATGCAGGAATGGGTGGCCAAACAGCTTGTCTTGCTTGTCCCTAAGTGGCCAACTATAGGATTCCTGTGCCAAGTCACCTAGCAGACATATAGGTGGGATTGAACATACTTGCTCATATCCTGCATTGTCTGTCCTCCCCTGCCAAGCTCCCTGAGTAACCCCACAATAAGGTACTCATTCTGGATTTGGAATGTGAGTATGGGGAGAACCCACTCACTTTGGAGCAATGAGAAAGAGGATGGAGAGAGGTCAGCATTTTAGGCTCCTAGATTCTGCCAAGTGGCGGTGCAGCTTGTGCTGAGTCTGAGCCCCAGTCCAGCCTGGGATGTTCTCTTGTTGACAGACTCTTTTATACACTCTGTGTTTCTTATGTTTTTGAACATAAGAATAATAATAAGACTAATTTAATCAAAGGATGATAATAACATCTTGTTATCTTGTTTTATTACTCATTACCAAAAACCAAGGAAAACACCACAGGAAGAGAGAGAGGGAGGGTGGGAAGGAGGGAGAGAAAATGAAAATGAGGACAGAGGTTAACCTTTTGTGTATGCAGAAAGGTTGTAAGCCAAGTCAAGCATTGGTCAGGCATCAGTGGTTATTTATCTAGCCAGACAGAGGGAGAAGAGGTATCATTCTGTGTTTCATCTGGTGAACCTGAAATCATGTGACTATGTCTTTCTGTTCCATGGTTTCTTCTCCATCAGCTTAAAAAATTACAGGTACTGGGCTGGAGAGATGGCTTAGCTGTTAAGGCATTTGCCTGCAAAGCCAAAGGATCCCAGTTTGACTCTCCAGGACCCATGTAAGCCAGATGCACAAGGGGGCTGGTGTACCTGGAGTTCTTTTGCAGTGGCTGGAGGCCCTGGGGAGCCCATTCTCTTTGTCACTCTCTCTGCCTCTTTCTCTCTATCTCTCTCTAAAATAAATAAATAAAAATTAAGATTTTTTAAAAATTATAGGTACTGTACCAAGCATTTCTTGAAATGTGTAACTATTTGCTCATCATGTATGTAAGTGTATGGTATGCATGAGTGTTCACACATGCATGGGCACATGTGTATGTGTGTATTGTGTACATGCATATATAGAATCCAGAGGTTGGTATCAGGCATCTTCCTCAACTGTTCTCCACCTATGTACTGAGGCAGGATCTCTCACTTGAAGAGTTCTTCTATTCAGCTAGTTTGGCTATCCAGCTTGCCTTGCAGATCCACTGTTTCTGCCCTCAGAACACAGGGATTACAAGTAGGCTGCCATGCCCACCTAGCATTGACATGGGTACTGGAGATCCAAACTCCAGTTCTCAGGTTTGAGCAGCAAACACCTTATCCACTGAACCATCTCCCTAGCCCCAAGGGAGTGAGAGAGAGGGAGAGAGAGAGAGAGAGAGAGAGAGAGAGAGAGAGAGAGAATGTGTTTAAAGGAGAATTCAAAGTCCTGGTAACAGAGTATGAAGACATGCTCATCAAGGGACTAGGTAGGGTGTGAGAGGATCAAAGGAAGAGGACTATTCATGATTAGAGATTCACAGAACCCTTTCACATCCAAAACAAGAGGCAATATTTGCAGAGGAGAGGCTCTGCATGAATACTGAGGACCTTTAGAAAACAACACACTCAGGGGAAGTGGCTGCTCTCAACAGCGTGTGGGAGGAGATGTGGAGAATGCAGACGCCTCTTTCCTCTCTGAGATGGGGAGGTTACTTCACAGAGACATGGGGGTGGCAATGGGAGAGGGGCATCTTGGAGAGCTGGCATAGAATTTCTTATTGGGTGTTTCTTCCTGCCTTTCAGAGGATAGAATCCTGCTTTACCTGGCCACTTTTCTGAATTTATATGCCAGCATTTCTACTTGTAATGATTCACTTTTAGAGCAAATGGCATCTCTTGTGTGAAGCAGGCCACCATCTCTTTTGTGGGTTGAATCCTTCTGGCAGGCTCTATGGTAGGCCTTATGTATCACTAACTGCACAGTAGTGTGTGCTCTTTAACTAAATGGAGATGTGATACTCATCAAAAAAAGTGTGTGTTTATATCAGGGATTAACACTGTTCTCACTTTTGGTTTGAGTACCTTCTTTTTTAAAGATAGTTGTATATATTAGAGAGACCCCGGACTCATGAAATATTGTTGGATCAAGGCTAGAATTTGCTGGGTTAGATTGACTTAATTAACTGTGAGCTAATTATACATTTTCTTTTTATCTACAGGTAACCACTCTCAGGGACCTTTAGCTCAGACCTGCCTATGTCCTCATTATGGGGTCCAGGCTGGAGGGACAGTGGTTCCTTAAAACAGTTTATCTCATGACAGTCCCTAAGAGTATCAGAATCACTGGCAGATATAGGCTGCAGTGTGCCTCTTAGAGCCTTCGCTTGGAGCTGGCACCACATCACTTGAATCCCCATTCTATCCATCAAAGCAAGCCACTCTGCCAAGACTGATGTCAGAAGATACTTCAAGCTACAAGATAAAGGCTTGGGTGTGTTGATCTGTAACAGGGAGAGAATAAAGAGCTAATCTACCCCATCTTACTGGGGAGGACAGCAAGTCAGGACCATGTAAGGAGATACATAACTTGGGAAAAATGCTTCAGGGCAGTAGTTCAAAGCCAAGTCCTGTACACTTGGCATTTCTCCATGGCCTGGGGTGTGTGGATTGAAGGGGACAAGCTCGGAAATAAAGATATCAGCTTAACTGGCTATGTTGTTCATACCACTGAGGGCATGCACATCTGAAATAATATAACAGGGCAAAGCGAGGGTCAGTCCTGAGGCTAGAAGGTCTGGAGGATCCAGAATAAGCAACCAGGGACCTCAGTCAGCCAGCTGGGGATGGGGAGGACATGAGGCTCCACTTGGTGCCAGGGATCTGAGGCAGTTAGAGGAGATGAGAGGTAGCAAGCTCAGGAAGAGCAAGCCATCATGGCAGCAATCACTATTTGAAAGTGGGCGTGAGATGAGCCCCCCTCCACAGTGCTAGAGATAGACATGTGTGTCTGGTTTGTCTACTGCCAGGTGTCCAGGTTCCAGCAGACCCACAACCAGCGTGCATCCAGGCAGGCTGTGACTGTCGCTTTTGGTATATTCGGTATAGAAGTAGCCAAAATGAACCAAAGGAAAGAATTTTAACAAGTGAAATTCCATTCCAAAAAGCAGGACCAAGAGGGAAATCCAAGTGTTCAGTTTCAAAGGCCCTGATTCCATGGAGAAGGAGTGGCTTTCTTTACCAGCTATGTGTTGGGAGTTCACGCTGAATCTGAAGGGGCGAGAAAGGCCATCAACGTCAAACTGGAGGTGACAGAAGAAACAAGCAAATGCACATGAAAAATGACCAGAAAGAGAAAGTACCATGTGATCTTGCCACAGGGATCCCTTAAAGCTGGGAAATAGCCAGGTGATCAGAAGAACACACCTGACTTCTGTTCATGCTGCCATAGGGCAGCAGCTGTAAGAAAGGAGGTGGTATCTGGCCACTGTCAGTGGACTGCCCAACAGAGAGGAGGAACGTTTGGAAGGCCCCTGAGAAACCTCACCTTCCTGACAGACATGGCCCTCTTTCCGGTCTCCAGAGTTCTGCCTCTTTCTGACTAAGTTCAGAGGCAAAATATATTATATTAACATCAGAAGGAAAATATAAGTCAGTTGTATTCAAATGCACAGGCATGGGTGCTGTTGCTCTGCAGATAGGCGGCTGCAGTGCTCAGGAGGCGCTGTCCTCAGCTGGATATTGCAGTGGTTGAGTTCATGTTGGAGCTGTGGCCATCAGAGTGATGAGCTGGGAGCTGCTAGACCCTTAAGAGCCAAGGCCTAGAGGTAAGCCTTCAAGGTCAGCCCCGCTGCCCTTGGAAGACAGTAAGGTAGCTTTTATGGGTCCTGCATGAGTTCCCATGAGAGTAAGTTATTGTAAGATTGATCCTATCTCATGAATTACTCTCTGGGTTCTTATTTTGGGATGTGCTCTCTTCTTCCCATATGTGACATGGTGACGCAAGCCACCACAAGTCTTCACTAAAGCACATCAATGCCAGCACTGTGCCATCAAGCCTTGAGGAACGCGAGCCAATTACACCCTTCCTTTCTTCATAACAGCCGTCCATCTCTGGTGCTTTATCATAATAACAGAAATAGGGTATTACAGATACCCACCATGTATCGCAACTTCCTGTGCACCGTTGCATTTAATTAGTCTGCGTATAAACTGGTGCTGTCGCTGTGTTGTGTGCCGGGTGGGGTCATCCTACAGGCGTCGGGCCGTAGCTGTGGGCAGTGTCATGATATGGACGTGTTGTGCGGTGTGTACGCTGTGTTCTAGCTGATGCCGTGATGTAGGGCTGGCATGCACTAGGTGTGTCTGCTAAGGCCATGTCATTCTATAGGCAATTCACGCTGTAGGTGGTGTCAAGTGCAGAAGGAGTTGTGCTGTCAGGGGTCTCTGTACGTGTGTCACGCTACAGGCGTGCTGTGCTATAGGAGTTCATGGTATAGGTATTTTATGTTGTGGGTAGAGTCGTGCTGTTAGTGGAGCTGTGCTGTAGGGGTGTTGAGCTATGGCTGCTGCTGTTGTTCCATGCTGTAGATTTTACATTGTAGGTTGTGGGGTGTTGTGGGTGGTAGCAAGCTATGTGTTGGGCTGTAGGTATGTTATACTGTACGGTCTTGTGTTGTCGGTGGTATTGGGTTGTCAGCATGTTGTGCTGTACGTACGTCGTGCTGAAGGCATGTTATGTAGTAGGTATTTTGTGTTTTAGGAGGTATTATGCAGTGGCTTGGCGGGTACATGTGTTACCTCGAAGGGCCCAGAATTCCCAAGCTCATTTTGTGACTTCCAGACTGTTCCTTTCTTGGTCATGCCATACAACCTTCCAGAAGCCAGGGAATCATGTTTGACTGCAGAAAAGAGGGAAAGCTATGCATTAATATGGTATTACATTTTCTAGCATAAAATATAAATGCCTACTTTAGTAAAATTCAGCCTGAACTAAACTTATCCAATTAACACAGAGGAGGAAAAAAAAATGCTTCCTTGTGATGTCCTATGGCATCAGTCTCCTCATACAAGTGTGTGCTCATAGAAAGCATACTTCTTCAAGAGGCAGGAAGGTCAGTATGTGACGAATATTCTAGAATGGTTCCAACCTGCTCGTCTCGGGAGGAAGCCACAATAAACTCCTGGTGGTGCAGGGGAAATGGCTTGCTGCTCTTTTTCCAACTTTGCAGGAGGACCGGAAGCATGAAGTACAGACCGACCCATACTCCTTTGAGGGCTGGGAGGCCATTGCACTGAAGGCAGGATTTCCTGGCAACTCTTTTAATACTGTTCTACTAAAATTGAGGAATCTGAAATAAAAGAGGAAAGTGGTAAATTATATAATGTCTCAGCCACCACCACAAAGGACTCTTAGAGAAAATTCAGGACATGGGAGCTGTTTGGGAGGGTAGAGACAATGTGCTGTTTGTTCCTAGAAGTCATCACAAGGTGGGGGGTGGGATCATCCATCCAGCTGCACACTGGTGGGACCTCACAGAGGTGGAATGGTACCCTGAGGACACAGCCTTTGGGCATTCTGACAGCAGGAACCTGGAGAACAAGCAGCAAGGAGACCACCCAGTGGAACCACTCAAAAGGCCATTCATGAAAAAGGGAGCGCCTTATGCAAAGAGCGAAGAAAATACCTGGATCTTGTTAAAGTCATGGTAAATGTTACACACTGTTTTTAATGACTTCCAAACAGTGGAAAATGCAGCCCACCTACTGTGCACGTCAGGGTCACTGCGAGGTCACCGACTAGCCCTCTCCCTGCTGAAAGCCAGGGCTAGCTTCCAAACAGAACCACTCCCTTTCAGATGGAGTGGGTCCTCAGTCCCCAGGCCACTCTGACACCTGTGATCACACACACTTCCCCCAGGCACTTGCCTGGATTGAAACAAACAAACAAAAAAAAAATCAAAAGGGCTGAGGAGGAGCTGAGGGGGGATGTGAGCCCATGTTCTGATTCTGCAGGCTGGTAACCTTGCACTGCTCCTCTTGGGGATGCTCTTTATGTGCCTACCTCTGTGGAGCTCAGGCAGGCCTTGAAAGCCCCGTCCTTCCGCCTTAGCTGAGGGCTGGCATTCTGAGCTTTTGTGGGGACACAGCTGTGGCACCGCTGAAAGCATTCTGGCCATTTGGTTTTGAACTCATTCTTCTCCTCTGGCTTGTACCTTGCTGGACCTTGGATCAGAATGGCAGGAGGAGCAGCTATTGATTAAAGAAACATACCAAGGAGGCACAAAACCTCCCTGGGGTACAAAGACAAACAGGTCTCTGGGGAATGGGGTGGATAACTGAGCTGAACAGTTCTGTAAGCAAACCAAAAAGCAGGGAAAGGTGTTTGAGCCTGAGGACCAGGACACATGAAGTCTTTGGAGGACCAGCAAGCTGGCACAGCTGAAAGTTCCATGTGTGTGGAATGGAGGGGCCAGCGGTGAGTCTGCATCTGACCATTTAAAGCCTGGGCCACCATGGAAAAAAGACAAGGAAAAGCGTTCACTGAGCAGTGTGGAGGCAGTGAGCGCTTGAGGGATGTAGCTGTAACTTCGTGGTGGTCTCATTTTTATCTTGGGTTTAAAATAATGGGGCAAGGGGTTAGGTGTGGGGACGCAAGGAGAAAGCTGCCATAGCCAGATGTAATCCTGAGTTGCTCTGGGGTAGAGCCCTCAGGATGAAAAGACATGGGCAGGTGATTCATGTTGAAGGTGACTCTGTGCTTGCTACTAGATTGATGTAGGGACAGAGCCATAAGGGAACTCTTCAAACCACTTTGGGCTGGCACAACTGGGAAAGTTTGAGTGGAAACACAGAGAAACAGGTAGAGAGTAGCGGAACTCAGACAAACCCAGTTTTAGACCCTTGAATTAGTAGAGCCCAGAAAACAGGCAGGGGGGTTGCCCACATCGTGATGCTAATTCCAGCTTTTTGACACTTGTTTTCATGTCTCCCTCCCAGGGCCACATTGGATTCCAGGAGCTAATCACATCCTTTTCAGAGGCCCCAAAGCATATGAAAATGCAAGTAGAAGATCTATTGGGAAAGGAAAGATGAGCTAGCAAAGAGATAGATGGGTTTTCAAGGAGAAGAGGTGCTTCTGGCGAGAAACTACAGCCCCTAGTTAGGCATCAGCCTTCCCCTGGATCTCTTGCAGGCATGCATCCCATGTCTAGTTCATGCATCTTGTAAAAGCGTGTGTTCACACAGGTGTGTAGTGTGTAGGAATTAGGAGGAAATGGGAATGGAATGGGAGGGAAGTTCCTAAAATGACAGCTAGGGAAATAGTCCTGGACACTCGCAAGCTTGTTTGAGATTCTTTGTTCCTGTGACCCAGCTCAGCAGGGTGGCTTGCAGGACCAAGTAAAAGTCATACTCAGGGGGGCAGGTTTCCTGTGGGCACTCATGACCCATGACGTGAGGACTGTGGGAGTAAAGGGAAATGATAAGTGGGTTGAAGTCCTAAAGGGCAAGAAGTAATGTATGCCTTTCCAAGGGGAGAGGAATGGCTGGTTACGTAAATGTCTGATAAGGGAGTTCACAAGAATACTTTTATTTTGTTCCACAGCAGAAGGGCAGCGCATGAATTCCGTAGAAGACATTCTCGGGTGAGTCACGGGGCATAGAGACCTAGTGAACGACACTTGCTTTTTCTGCCAGCCTCTTCTTCCATCTGCTGTTTGCTTTCTATGGAGGGCTTCACCTCCTGATCTTGGAGGTATGAATGTGATAGATACCAGAGGAGCCAAAGGGAGCAAAGTGTTGCCCTGGCCCTAGAGAATAGACCTGGAAGTGCTTGTGATCTGAGCAAGAGTGGCCAGAAGCCTTACTCAGGATGCCCTTGCCAGCTTACAAGGAAGAATGTCCAAACCCTATAGCTATTAGAACAGCAAGTAGACTTGTCAGCTGCTGAGGGTCCCAACTTCAGTCAGCCCACCTTTAGAGAGAGAAAGAGAGAGAGGGAGAGAGAGAGGGAATTGCCACTCCAGGTCCACAGTCGCCACACTTGAACTCCAAATGCTTGTGCCACATAGTGGGCATGTTCCACCTTGCTCTTGCCTCACCTTTGTGCCTCTGGCTTATGTAGGATCTAGAGAGTCAAACATGGGTCTTTAGGCTTGGCAGGCAAAAGCCTTAACCACTAAGTCATCTCTCTCCAGCCCACAGTGATTTCTTGTAACAAGTCAACCTAATATTTGGTGGCTTACCACAACTCCACTCCTTTCTCTTCCCATGCTGTGGTGGCTGCATGAATCTCCCGCTGGTCTTTCTTTAGGTCTCTCCTGAGGCTATATTCAGTTGAGTCACAACATCCCCAGCACATGGGCTTCTGAAGGCTTGCTCTCTCTTTCTCTCTCTCTCTCTCTCTGTGTGTGTGTCTGTGTCCTTGCTGCTATGCAATTGGCTGAAGCAAGTCCTATGGTCAAGTCTAGAGCCAGAGAGCATGCTATAGCATTGCTATAACAATCTCCACATGTTACAGGCTCCTAGCGATGGCACAGCCCACAGTCTGGGTTTTCTGATTTATTTCCCATATTTGAAAATTCTTGATTGACAAAAATAACCAGAGACTGCTGTCTTCTATAAACATAAAGAAATGTCTCTGTCCCATAATATAGAGAATAGAATGTTGTGTTCATTCAATCCACAGTCAGTGTTTATTGAGAACCTACCAAAACAACA
Organism: Jaculus jaculus; assembly: GCF_020740685.1. NCBI lineage: Eukaryota > Metazoa > Chordata > Mammalia > Rodentia > Dipodidae > Jaculus > Jaculus jaculus. Next base: position 104,817,070 of record NC_059109.1, read on the forward strand.
TTTAAGACAAAAAAAACAGAAAAAAAATCATACACCATTCCAGATAAAAAGGAAAAAACAATACACAGGATGAGAGTGGCTCCACAACCTCATGAGAGAAACATTCACATACAGAAATATAAAGCATAAACCAAGGAAGCATCATGAGTCAAAAACAATCTCCAAGGTTAATGGACCAGTTAGTAGGTGCTGTGACTTCTTGCCACGGGAGGTCCTTCTATCAAACAAATTTGAAACCCAAGAAACTTCCTGTAGGACAGTAGCAAAGACTGGTCAATCAGGTCTTGTGTGTTGCTTTGTGCTTCCTGAAGTCTTGGCTCCCAGTATGAAAATGATCTGAGTGATCATGAGTTGAGAACAGTCTAGAATCCTCTCACATCTCTGAGGCAAAGGTGCTTCAGAAGTATAAAAACAATTCTATGGAGAAAATGTTAGTGGTTGAAAACACGGACACGCATGTGCCTTGCTGGAGTTTCCTCCTTCAGTGCTTGCTGGGGTTAGTCAGCTGCCATGCTGAACCACCGGAAATGAGGACTCATCACTGGTATTACTTGCATTCCATTGACTACAAATGAAATCAAGTCACTTTTAATATCCTTACAAACTCTTTGTATTTCCTTTCCTGTAAACAGTGATAATTATATCCATGGTCTGGTTTTCTTTAGGGGTTGGGTGGTTTTTCTGATTGAGTCTTCTATATATTAAGAAGATAAAATCTCTATTTCTATATAGTAGGAAGCTATAATTTTCTTTCTGAACTTGTCACCTGTTGTCTGAATTTGTTAGTGGTTATATTTTATTCATTCATCCACTTTTTTTCTGTTTTATTTATTTATTTGAGAGGGATAGACAGAGAGAGAAAGAGGCAGACAGGGAGAGAAGAGAGAGAATAGGCGCGCCAGGGCCTCCAGCCACTGCAAACGAACTCCAGATGTGTGCGCCCCCTTGTGCATCTGGCTAACGTGGGTCCTGGGGAATTGAGCCTCGAACTGGGGTCCTTAGGCTTCACAGGCAAGCGCTTAACCGCTAAGCCATCTCTCCAGCCCACATTTGTCCACTTTTTAATGTGTATTTACAGTCTTATTATATAGCACAGGCTGACCTGGTACTCATAGTCCTCCTGGCTCAGCCTCCAGATGCTGGGATTACAAGCCTTGCAACACCATTTTTTCCATATTTTATTTAGTTACTATGTGTGTGTATGTGTGTGTGTGCATGCTCGTGTGTGTGAGGTTACACATGTGCCGCGGTTCACATGGGAAGGTCAGAGGACAACTGTCTGGATGGTTCTCATCTTCCGCCTTATTTTGAAGCAGCGTTTCTAGCTGCTGTTCACTGCTTCTGTTGGGAACTTCCAGGGAATTCTTCTGTCCCTGCCTCTTTTTTGCCACAGGAACTCAGAGATTCCAGAAGCCCACCACAGCTTCCAGCTTTTACATAGGTGCTGGTGATCTGCACTCAGGTACTCAGAGTTGTGTGGCAAACACTTTATCCACTGAGCCATCTTCCCAACCCACCATTTGTGTTTACAGAGGGCATCATGTTCCCCAATTGTTTCTTCAGTGTCTAGAGGTATGTGGTTTTCTTAGAAAGACCTGCTGTGTTCTAAGGGATCAGGTCACATCTTCCCACAGATTTCATTCCTCAGCTCATCCCCATACTGTGCTGTCAAGACTTCTTTATGGTTCTCTTAGGCTACTTAATATAACAGGTATCCAAAGTGCGCTTCCCCATGCTCCTGTTGAAGGTTATATCTTTTAGTCAACACTCAGAGAGAATGGTTTCTATGTACCAGTTCATTTTGGGTTCAGTTTTGTGTTTATTTCCCCCCACTTTTCTCTTTCCCTCTTCCCCAAACCTTTCCATCCCTGTTGTCTGGCCCTCAAGCTGCCTATCTGGTGTGCCAGCAACTCAAGCTGATCCAGGTTGGGAGCTGCAGATGAGAGAGAACATGCGGTATTTGTTTTTCTGTGATTGTGTGCATTCGCTGAGTATGATTTGTTCTAAGTTCATTCATTTTCCTACAAATTTCATGGTATCATTTCTTCCTACTGCTGAGTAGAATGCCATTGTGTTTATGTACCACAACTTCATTATCCATTTGTCCAATGATGGACATCTGGGCTTATTCCATTAACTCTAATTTTTATTTGATTTACCAATTGCCAATGGTACCTTCTAAATCCCCAGGAAGCAAGGGTTTCAGTGTTTTCCCAACCTGTACTTCTCCCTAGTTTTGCTGCCTGAGGAAGCATGATATAGCACATTTTTTATTTATTTGCAAGGAGAGAGAGAGAGTCAGAGAATGGACATGCCAGGGCTTCTCGCCACTGGAAATGAACTCCAGATGCATGTACCACTTTATGCATCTGGCTTTATGTGGGTATTGGAGAATCAAGCGCAGATAGTTAGGCTTAGCAGGCAAGTGCCTTAACTGCTGCGCCATCTCTCCAGACCCACCAGCACACTTTTTAAAAGGCTTTTTATGAATTCAAACATTAATCTAGATTTGCTTAAAACCTTAGTGGCTGTATTATTATTCCCAATTAATGGCTCATTGTAATTTTTATTTCTTATAGTCTCTACTTGTGAGGGCATGATGGGGGCATCTCTGTCCTACTCATGTGAAGCTTGGGCCTCAGCTAGAATTCATGGAGGCTGGAGCCTGCATCATCTGCAGTTTACTTACTTACATGTCTGTGGGTTGATGCTTATGTTGGCTAAAGGCCTAACTGAGGCTGTTAGCTGAGATACCCGTGGGTGGTCCATCCCTGCAGCTAGGTTTCCTCACAGTGTAGTGACTAGTTTACATGGGTGAATAGAGAGGAAGAGAAGATGAGACAGAGAGAGAGAGAAGGAGACAGAAAGAGAGAGAGAGAGAAAGGCATAAGGAAAGAGAGAACAAACTAGATAGATTATATTCCACATCAAGTTTTCAGGGTCTCTCACATTCTTTGCTCTGAAATTTATTTACTTACATATTTGTACAATGTGTTTAGATATTTGCTCTACTGCAGTTATGGAGCTCCCTGCTTACATCCTCTTCTCTTGGGTTCCTTGGCTGTTGTCCCACGATTGTGCTCACTTCTCGGTGGATTTTCTCTGTACCCACACCCATCTCAAGTAATTCTTTCGAGTTGGCTAGTGGTATTTCATTCATTCATGGCGGAGTGGGTATATTCACTGCCTTTTTTAGGGCTCCCAGCTTTGCTCTGTTCTCTCGGGCTCTCTCATTGTGGCATTTGTTTCAGTAACCTTTGTGTTCAGGTGTCACTGGATTCGCATCCACAGACCACGAGCACAGGTCTGTACTCTTCCAGGATATTGTCTTTTCATGCATGCCCTCATCCTTCCTCAGTCAAGTTTGCCGCTATACTATTTTGTGGTCATCATGCTCACTCGTAGGTCACACCAGCAACTCCAGCAGGGACAATATTTCATTCTTCTCGGTTGGGAGTACATGCGACTCCCTCACCTTATCTGAGAGTCATTGGTGCTCCCTGAATTACTCTTTGAGGTTCTGTGCATTCCATCTTCCCTGCACTTTAAGAGCAGATGTGGGGAGTGATGAAGCCAGTGGGACAGCACCCCCCTCTCCTGGGCAAGCCCTAGCAACCTGCCCAGGCAGCCCACTTCTCTATTGCATGAGACAATTAAGATGTTGGCTGCCCAGGGTGCCACTATCTATTGGAATCTAGCATTGGTTTGATAGTCTGGCATATTTGCTGCCCCAATACCACCCAAGCCCCAGAAATGCTTCTCCTCCTTTCTTGACAAGTCCAATATGTGTAGGATCATCTCTGAAGACAATGGGCATGCCTTGGGATACAGGGAGGGTCTGCATATCAGAAGAACTTGGGGAAAAGAAAAATGAGCTAATGGCAGTGTAAGTCTCTCATCTCAGACAGTAACATTTCAGCAATGAATCATTACATTCTATGGGCTTCCATGAGTGAGCCCAGCTCTCAAAGCCATTGCCTCAGCAACCAAGAAAAAAAGCAATGTGATACAGTGATTGCTATAGTAAATGTGAATATGTATGACCCATAGTATTAATACCTATTTGGACAGTCAGTGACAGACTTGAACATAGTTAATTTTTATAAAATATTTATTTATGGAGTCAAGAGGTGACTCAGTGGTCAGGAGCACTACCTGTGCAAACATGAGGGTCCAAGGAGGCCTGAGAAACCATTTGCATTTGATCCCCAGGCCCCATACATAAAACAGCTGGTCATGGCCACATGTGTCTATAATACCTGTCCTTCAAAGGAGCAGAGACCAGAGAATCACCATGGCTATGGGAAAAAGAATGGCAAGGTCTAGTATCAGTAAGGGACTCTTGCTCAAGTAAGAGTGGGCAGATGAGGGATGTGGCAGAACACCTAACTTTGCCCTCTGGCTACCATAGGCAAGTGAATCCCATTGCAGGCAAGAGCATGGGATACTGTATGGGCACATACAGATGCATACACCACACATACTACACATGCACATAAATACCACATCACATCACAGGACACACACACACTGCATTACAGACACACACACACACACACACACACACAAAAGTATTTTTTAAATATTATATTTTATTTCCTTTGAGAGAGAGAGAGACAGAGAGAGAGAGAGAGAAAGAAAGAACAGATAGAGAGAAAATGGGTATGCCAGGGCCTTGAGCTGCTGCAAATGAACTCCAGATGCATGTGCCACCTTGTATATCTGGCTTATGTGGGTCCTAGGGAATTGAACTTGGGTCCTTTGGCTTTGCAGGCAAGTGCCATAACCACTAAGCAATTTCTCCAGCCCCTACAAAAGTATTTTTAAGTAAATATGATTTTGTATTAAAATTATGTATTTTTTATGTTTGGTTAGTATAACTTCTATTTCATTTTACTTTTAAAATATAACGGTAAAATATAATGTTGGTTAAGAATAACTTTTTAAAAATATTGTAAAAAATAGAAAAATTTTACATTTCAATATGTGCTTTGGTAAACACACTAAAAAGTTTGGGTCTTTGAAACTTTGATTCAGTAAGTATGAAATATGGGGAAGTGAGATTGGGTACGTGTTTTGAGTCGAGACAGGAGATCATAAGAAGGGAATACATGATGAGGAGGTAAGAACTAAAAGACATGTGTATGAAAGCAGAAGGAAGGCTAAATTGGAGAGTGGAGACCACAAGTGGGAGGAAGAAAAGGAAAGGAGGGGAGAGAGAAAAGGGAAATGTTCTTTGAAAACAGCATAATAAAACCTAATTCTTTGTCTGTTAATTTAAAAATAAAATAAGGGCTGGAGTGAGGGCTTAGTAGTTAAGGCACTTGCCTGTGAAGCCAAAGGACCCATGTTTGACTCCCCAGGACCAACATAAGCCACATGCACAAGGTGCCGCATGCGTCTGGAGTGGCTGGAGGCCCTGGAGCACCTATTCTCTCTCACAGAAATTAATAAATAAAAATAATATGTTCAAAAAATTGATCCAGTGGAATTTTCAACTTTAACCTTTTAAATAGGATTTCTCAATTCTGAGATCCATAAAACCATTTTGGGCCTCATAATTCTGTGTTGTGGATCTTTTGAGGTATTTAGAACCATCCTGACCTCTACTCATTAGATGTAAGAAGTCACCTTACCCCAGATGTAAGAGCTTTTGTTGTCAAATGTCCTTTGGATGACAAAATTGCCCCTGTAGGAGATCCATGCTTCAGATTATCATTGTCTAAAGGACACAAGTCATGTGAAAATCTTGACTACAAAATATAATCAATAATGTAAAAATCATGGTTGGAAAAATATTTTAACAAGAAATGTAAATGATCTGTGAACTAAGTACATCGGTATTTTATTGCTCATTTGCCCCTTGACAAAACGCCCATACTCATACAAGCTCCCAATCATCTTTCATCAGCTTTAAAAAAAAAAATTGTTTGCTTATTTGAGAGTGACAGGGAGAGAAAGAGGCAGATATATATATATAGAGAGAGAATGGGTGCGCCAGGGCCTCCAGCCACTGCAAACAAACTCTGGACATTTGCGCCCCCTTGTGCATCTGGCTAACACGGGTCCTGGGGAATTGAGCCTCGAACCGGGGTCCTTAGGCTTCACAGGCAAGCGCTTAACCGCGAAGCCATCTCTCCAGCCCTTCATTGGCTTTTTCATGCCAATGATATTTACATATTTTCAATTTTGCTGCCATGAGGGTCTATTGACCAAGGTCAATTAATGGTGAGTGACTGTGATTTATAGCTTTAGAATAAGTGGCACAGTTGTGGCTAGCCATTAGGCGACTGTGAGACGTGGGTCTGAGCCTCAGAATATGATGTGTAGCCTTGGTTGGGGGTTGTTGCAGTCAGTTTCTAGGTGCTGAGAGAAATACCTGAACAAAAGCAGCTTATGAGAGGAGAGGGTTTGCAAATACCAGGCTTACAGATTCTAGGTGAACACCATCAGTGGAGGAAGAGGCTCATTTCCATAGATCAGAGCAGAGCATCCTCACACAGCTAGCGCCACCAGTACAGGCAAGCATGGACAGACAGAGCTCCCAGCAGCTCTCCACTTACCTCAGGGCTGGACACAAGGTCACCCCCAGTGACAAGGCCCCTGCAGCACGAATCTGCCTGCATGGGGCTCAAGTTGTAAGCTCAACTGGAGTAAAGCACCTGAGTCTATGGGGCCCTACATTCAAGCTATCACACTGAAAGTACCACAGAGGTCCTGGGCTCTGCATTATCTCTGTCTGTTTCATTAGGAACTCTGCATCATAAGGTTCTCCCAGTGAATTGGCATGCACTTTCTAATTTCATGAATGAAGGATTCGCTGTACATCATGATAGTGTTGCATCTGCATCTCAGCCACTGACCTCAGCATGTGCCTGTCTCTCCCACTCTGCCTCCTTGTCTGTCTGCCCTCTTCTTGATCCCTGCAGATCCCCTTGTCATTTTGTTTTGCTAACACACTGTTGGTGGCTGGAGGTCCACAGCTCTGGCCACTTAAAGTTTCCTTTTCCCTCGACTTTCCCTGGAAGGAACAGGAGGGTGCATTTCAGCACGTTTTCCCATCTTTGAGGGTAAGAACAGCTGGCTGGGAATGGCTTGATTTTAGGGGCTTGTACTTTATGAGGGCTTTTGTGCACTTAATAATGACAGCAATGTGCGTAGCACTTCTAGATGGAGGAAGATCTGAAAACCTGGTTCAACCCTCCAGAAGTTTCTGTTTACATTATTAAGCAGTAGGAGATATCACACTAAGTGGATTTTTAATAGGGCTTTAAAAAAGAACATTCATTTCAAAATATCATCTAGCTTTCTCTACTAATGTATCCTAGGTGTATAGTCTAATGCTAAGTTATTCAGAGATTAATTCGTGATACCTTGCTATCAGATACTGGATTCCTAATAAACGCTATCCTATTGAAAGAGAAATAGAAGAAAGCTAGATTCTTTTAGGCAGCTTTAGTCTGTACACCTAGATGGGCAGCCTTCACGACCCAGGTGGGCTGGCCCTGGAGCCTGCCCCACTAAATCTACAAACCAATTGGGTCTTCCTCTTATATACCTGAATCAGATGAAAGAATCCATTTTCAATCAACTATAAAAGCTGTCACCAGCCTTCCTTCATTCTTTTTGTATCCCTAACACTTCATACACATGACTGGCTTCCCCTCTCCCCCAGCCTGGCTGGGTGGAACGGGGGTGGGGGGACAGGATACTGCTTCTTGGTCTGGGTGGTTCTGCTTGCCTCAGATTTATACTTTGGTGTAATGTCTCACCTTAATTCCATGTAGGATTTTCCTCTGGTCTTTGAATCTAGCACATGTGTATTTCCCTTGCACTCTAGATCTACTACGTGGGTACTTTCTCTAACGCTGGACCTGTTAGCTGAGTGCTTTCTCTAAACTAGGGATAACCAGGGTAGAATTCTCCTTGCTACTCATTTCTCATCTGAACTTCTTGGTCTGTTCTTTGATAGTTTCCCTCTGCTCTTCTTCCTTAAGCCACCACCATTTTCCCTCTCAACTTTCTTTCCTGAGGAGACTCAGGGCTCATGCTATGTGCAATCCTTCTAAATCTCCCTACACAAGCTCCTAGGTTCCATCTTCCACCTGCTTGTGGCCCCACTCTAATCTTTCCCTAAAATCCTCAATTCCTCTTGAATGAATCTCAAAAGTTGTGCTGTTTTCCACAGCAGCATGTTTCCTACTTTCCACATGCTTATAACTCTACTCTAGTCTTCTTCCTATATCCTAATTTCCTTTAAACAAACCCCATAATCTGTGACTCCTCCCTAGATAAACTCAATAACTTATAACCTATCCTTCTCAAGTCTGTTTTATCAATTCTTTGTTAAAAATAGAACAGGACCCAAAATTGGAATTCATCAATTTGGGGGAGCCCTCCTGAACTCCAAAATCCTGCATCACTATTGGAGAGTAATTATTGACCATGGAAATTTTCATAATAAAATTTCAGAGAAGACTAAAAAATAGTATCAGAATAGGACAACATTTTATAATATTATATATCTGTATATACAGATTTTTTTTCCCCCCACAGGCTGTCTTACCATAGTTGGATTTAAGATTTTCTACTTTGTGGTGACACAAAAACAATGCACATCAGCAGAAACTGTGATTTGGATTTTGAATGTAGGTCTTTCCCAAGGATACTGGCATGCACTACCTACCAATACTCACATTAGATTACAGGCAGTGGTAGCCAGTCATTGTGACATCACCAGTGAACTCATAATAGTACCCTGAATTTTTGGACGCAGGTATGCACTAAATTGCTTGATATCTTCCATACTTTATTGTATAATAGGTTTTGTGTTACAAGATTTATTGCAGCTGTAGGGCAAGGTCAGCATTCTGGCATGTTTCAGACAAGCTAGGCTAAACTGTGACATCTGGCAGATTGTGTGTGTTGAATGCATCTTTAGTATATGATATTTTTAATTTATGATGGCTTTTATTGGGGTCTAACTCCACTGTAAGCAGAAAAGCATCAGTATATATCTTTACATTTCAACCCAGCTCATCTCTAAGTAAGAAGGTTGTGTGTGTGTATGTGTGTGTGTTTTTAAATCAACTGTTCTATTTCTCAAGCTTAAGGTATTGGACATAAATAAATCTTAGAAAAAAAATGCTGTAAAACAAACACAAACCACGTGACATAGCTTGAGAGGTGGGTTTAAAAATTTTGCCCTTCCCTTCCCAGAGAGAAGGACTCAGACACACTGTGGACTGCCAGTGCTCCTGGAATTACCCACACTGGTATTTGTTTGTTTAGCGTTTCTATCTCTGGCCTCCACATCTCCTTCTTAGTGGGGAATTACTCAGATAATTGTGCAGCTGTGCAGACTTCTCCCTAAACATTATAAGCTTTCATCCCACCGTTGGTTGGGAAACATGTGTTTCTTTTACTCTGCAATGGTTGTTCTTGGCTTTAGATTCAGCACTTAGCACTTGTAAAATTGAGATAAAGCACATTGGCAGATTCATGATGTCTGTAAGCCAGCATCCCAGGACAGTGTTTGGCATGGCTGCCCTGAACTTCCATGCTAGGATTGATTCCGGTGTTCACGACAGGAGACTAGAAGAGTGAAGAATGTCAATTCTGTGCTGTAACCCTAAGGTGATGCTTACACTTCACCTGCACATTCACAGACAGGAATGTGAGCCTGCTCAGTGGAAGCTCTGGGACAGGAGCCCAGGTTCAGAATGCCAGGCTGAGATTCCTGTTACCTGAGCACACAAACTCTGCTTTCCTTGCCCAACTGCATCCAGCAATTCTGAATGTGAACTTCAAAATGCAGAGAGTGTGTCCCAAATTCTCCAACACAATTATCAAGTCCTCCCTCATTTAGACTCATTTCTTAGAAATGGGACAGAGGTTTAAATTTCTATACTAAGAATTCTACATAACAATGCACATATAATAAAATACAGAGCTCTTGTGAGTTTGATCTGACGAGTTTTGTCAGTGGCATGCACCTGTGTGTGATCACCACTCCATAAGCTGCCTGGAGCATTTACAACACCAAGACAGTTCCCTGGGTCTGGTCTCAATCACGTTGCCCCACCTTGGCCCATGGCAACCACGATCTAACTTCCAGGACCAACAGATCAAGCTTGCCAGTGCTACAAGTCCGTTAACGTGAGAGCAGTTCCAAGCTTCTTTCACTCATGTGGAAGTTGTCAGCATGAAAACAGTCTATTCTGTCAACCCTAACCAAAACATAAATAAAGCAAGGATTATGAAGGGAGTGCTCTCATACAGAAATGTCTGAGGGTAATTATTACGAAAGACTGCCAGAACCACCGCCTTGCACAGAGGTAGAGAGAGAAAGAAGGAAAGAAAGAAAGAAAGAAAGAAAGAAAGAAAGAAAGAAAGAAAGAAAGAAAGAAAGAAGGAAAAGAAAAGAGAGAAGAAAGAAAAGAAACAATTTCCATGAGAACATCTGCCCAGCACCTGGCTGTTTAGATTGGAATGTTTTGTTATTATTCCTTAATCCTTGTGGTAAAGGATTATTGCTTCAAAAATACCTATGTAATCCTCCCTGCTTTGCCTTGAAACACTTTCCTTACCTCAGCCTCCTTGAATACTCTCATAGTTTCCTATGACACATGTATTTGTATTGCAATGCCAAATAAAATGCCATTTCTCTTTGGAGAGGGGATGCAATTTGATTGTTATTTTGGCTGACTTGGTACATCATACCACATGCCCATGAAGCTGTGTGCCTCACCAGCTCGTTCACTTATGTTGCTCTCAGGAGTATTTCTACTGATGGCAATTTTGGGGTCACTCTAAACAAGGCTGTCATGAACTTTCTTGCACAATACTTCTTAAAGATACATGCTTTAATTTTGTCCTGAGGAAATGTCTAGTAGAATCAGTAGACTGATATATACTTCACTTTATAAGAAACTGAATGAGGTGTTTTGGGGAAAATTGCAGTTTCTGATAAACTCATGTCTGAAAGGGAACTTTCGTTCTTTGGATCTAATCGCGTTATTCAAAATAAGGGTGATTGAGGTACATGGAAGTGACCCAATGCTGCCTATGGCTATAGGTCCAAGAAACAGCAAAGACCCAGCCCCAGCCTTTCTGACCTCATGCTTCTTTAGGGTGATATCAGAAAATCCTACTTTTTCTCATTGATGATGCAGGATTTACTTCTGGGTAGAAGGATTCATCTTTTGGCCTTGACCCATAGTGAATAAAATTGAATTTTTTGATCTTTCTGAATCCACCAAGGACTCTATGGTACAATGATTCTTATGACACTATAGTTATAGGCAGCCACAAAAATTAGAGGTGAGTCTATCCCACAATTCAAATTCCACCCAAATACAGAACACTGATTGAACTTCATATCTTGCTGGCCTAGATATTTCCACTTCTAGATATTTTTCCTGAGGGCATAAATATGTATGGGAAACAGGTGTATTAAGAGACCTGTATTATTTATAACAACAAAAGAAATGTCAAATTTAATTATTGATCCACATGATGAAGTGCCATGCAGTTACAAAGCAGTTAAAAGTTATAATGTGGAACAAGTCGGATGTGGTGGTGCACACTTTTAGTCCCAGCACTCAAGAGGAAGAGGTAGGAGGATTGCTGTGAGTTCAAGGCCACCCTGAGACTACATAGTGAATTCCAGGTCAGCCTGGGCTAGAGTGAGACCTTATCATGGAAAACAAAAACAGCGAAAGTGTTATAATACATGGCAGAAACACTTTTGTCTGAAAGAGGGAATGTAACAAAGCCATGGGTAAATAGTGCTGCTGGTGTGATGGAGGCTGGCCTCTGTCCCATCTAACCCACTGGTCACGGGCAGATATGGTGTCAGGTTCTGGAAGTGCAACAGAAATTACAGCAGATAGAGATTTGTCCCCATAGACTGTATATTGTACCTGGTGGGTTTGGCAGCATGATGAACAAGCTAATAAAAAAAAGATTTTGCATTGACTAATTATATGGGAACACAGGCTGTTGAGAAAGGGAGGCATAGCACAGTTGTTTGTAGCTGGGAGGCTGGTATGGAAGTTACCATTCTAAATAAAGCAGGTACAAAACTTTGCTGAGAAGGTGACATCTCCACCCAGGCTTGAAGGGAAAGACCACTGTGGAAACTTGGGCGAAGGCTGGCCGCCACAAGGGGTGGTGTGCGTGGTTGTTGTGCAGCTGAGGACCCATGAATGCTCACAGCTAGAGTGAGTACCTGAGTGACGTGTGGACCAAGAAGGAAAGGATTTCAGAGGGGCAGGACCTTAAGGTCACAAGCAGCTTGGTGTCCACTTGAAGTGCAACATATGCCTCCCGGGAACTTGAGCCCAGGAGCCTCATGGCAGTAAATCCATCTCCCTGGAATCTGTGTGGACATGAAGGCAAGTGAACAAGGTGTCAGGTACCATGGAAATGAGATAGGACTTCCTTTGCAAATCCCATGTAAAATATGCTAGAGAGCTGGATCGTGACAGCAGCGCGAGAGATGTGTACACATTCTGCTGTTGGATTGGATGTGGAGAGCAAGAGGAAGGATCCTGGAAGCTGCCGAGGTGAACCATTAAGGCAGTGGTTGTGAAGGAAGAGAGGATGGAGGGGAGAGAAGTACTCCCTGGGGATGCCCATTAGACATCCATTGGGGAATTTGGACTGCTATTTAGAGACGCAAGTCTTGGGTTCAAGGGAGAAAAATCAGTGGAGTCAGAAACGTAGGAGCTCTCCATGTATGGTCCATTTTCAGAGGCTGATGACATGACCTGAATTGAGTGTAACTGGGAAGGGGAAGCTGGTCATGGAGGGAAAAGAGAAAACCAGCAAAGCAAACTGAGATGGGGAAGTGAGGCACTGGAAGCCAAGAGTCAGGAAGCTTGAAGAGCAGGCGGGACATGGTTCACAGCATCCAGTACCGCTGACAGGTCCACAGTCAAAGAGCCCCAGCCATGGATTTAACAGCACGGTTGTGATGCACATGGACTTGGCTGCCTGTTTCATCTCCTGTGTCTGAAACAGTCTACAGAACTCCAGAGCCCTCAGATACCTGAGGTCTGCGCATGCTCAAGAGAAAACAAGGTTTCTTTGAAAGGTAGCAAGGAAATGAGACGGCACTGGAGGGGCAAAATAGGACTAAGATGGGAATTTCTCCCAACGGCAGCTTTCTAGGGTGTTGGCAATGATTCAGGAGAAGAAAAAAGTTGAAACTATTTTACCAAATAGCCATTATAAATGCTACATGAAGACTGCCAAGGCAATGCTATTTGGATCTACAGAAGAATACAAGCTTCAGTGGATTAGGTTGTGTGAGTGTGAGCAATGCTGAGTGGGGAGCAGAGCTTGTGGAATTCTGGTCTTGGTACTGCCCCTCCATTGCCCTGGACCTTGAATGAGCCGTTTGACCTTGCATCCAGTTCCTAGGACAAGTAGAGACTGATTCTGCGAGCTTTCTCACCTCTCCTAAGGAGCCCCCATTGGGTTGTCAACTCCTCACCACCAGAACCAAGTGAATAAAAGCTTATATTCTTATTTTAACTCTAACTCTAGGAGACTCCCCCTAACCCCACCCAGTGCAGGGACAGATGTCAAGGCCGTCTGTGCTCAGTTGAGAGATAAATTCTCAGAAGTTGGGAGGTCTAACCTGACATCTCAGGGAAGTTTGCATAAAGACCTAGAATCAACATCATAGGAAACACAGTGTCAACTTTTAAGCTATAAGAGAGTTCAGGACAAAGTGAGGTCAAGTTGTGGTCCAGCTAGGGTTAGGGGAGGAAATGAGTGAGAATTTAAAGAACTCTTAGAGTTGTCACAAAATGCTGATGGTTACTGCGGCTCCTCAGTGGAGCAGAGAAAGATGGAACCCTGGGTGGGCGGAAGCTAACTATTCATTTTCTCCCAAGTTGAATGGAGTCCAGTGAAAGTGGCTCATTTATGTAACACTACAGCTGTGATATCATGGTCCTTTACTGCTTGGCTCACCACTGCATGACCTGGACCCCTCATGTTTTGAGAAGCACTGATATCCAAAGTGGACACAATGCATACACTTCATAGTATTGCAAAGAAGAATAAGTCTGATATTTCTACAAGAAACACTCCTGAGCTGCATCTGGCTGCACAGGCCTGTAATTCTAGTTACAAGGGAGGCCCAGGTCAGGGAATTACAAGTCTAAGTCCTGCCTGGGCTATCAAGTGAATTCAAGGCCACCAGTGGCCGCTTAGCAAAGTAAAATGTCAAAATGGATGGAGATAGAGATCAGAGGTGACAGATCAGTGGCAGGCTGCTCACTTATCATGCACACATGTCTAGATTCAATCCTCAGCACAAAAATAAATAAATAAAAAGGCACATTTTGTAGTATGCAGGCCTTAGAACTATTAGGTCAGGTTTTCAACAAATACTATTCCAGATGTTTTTGTTGGTGCAAACTTGGAAACTTGAGATTCAATTAAACCATGTATATGGCTGAGAATCAGCTACAAAAATAACCAAGTGGAAACTCTATACTGTGTTCTGGCTAAGTTTTGAAGGCATTGCTGGCGACCAGAGGAGCTTCCATCAGTTGAAGATGCTCTGTCTCTCTGGGTGCATAGTGAGGAGTAGGCCATGTGTTCTGTGGGGCTTCAGGTTCACAATGGAGCAGACAACTTCCCAAGCCTTTTAGCAGGCTGGTTGCACATTCACGTCCCTATCCTGCTGGTAGTCCCCTTTCTCTCCACAGATACTCCTCCTTCTTCTTTCATGTCATATATGTATGGGTGTGTTAGTTGCATTTAGTTTCTGCATATGAGAGACGATATAGTGTTGGTGTTTCTTTTCATCTTATTATCCATTTTATGCCACCCCTCCTCCCCTCCCTTTAAACACTTTTTTCCCCCTGAATAGTTGCTTTTAATTTTTATGTAACACACACACAGCACTTTGAAAATAACTATTATTATGTACGATTCATAACGGCTTCCCATTATTATAAATTAAGATTGTTCCAGCATTTAATTCAGTTCTAGTGCAGCCAATTCCAGTTCAATCCACTCTGACACCACATTTCTAGAAAAGCTGGACATGTCTATACTAAGAGTCATATTGAAGAGCTTCATGGACTAATATTAGGCCATTCCTGGATTCTTGCTTCATGAGTATGGATTAATAGGAGTGGCAGATTTCTGCTTTCGCTGAGCTCTCTTATCATATTACTTCACTCAATCTTCTGGAATTTCCTAAAAGGCTTTGAGGGTGATTTGGCCCTTGTCCGGATGGGATAGGCAAGATGGATGAGGGGCTCATGCTGCATCATCTCATTCCACTTCAGAGAAAGGGCACACAGGATGTTTCATTCCTTCCAAGTTGCCTTGCTTTTCAAGAGTATATCCCATGTCCTCCTTGATAGCCTGCCAGGTGACTCACTGAAAATTTTATCACATTCATTAACTCAACAAATATTTACTGGGCACATCCTAAGTGCTGGGCACTGGGCTAGAATAGTTAATAAATTGGGGCCTCTGCCTTTGCCAAGCATATCACTGATCAGGGCGAAACCTGCTATGATACAGCATGCTCTGCTAAAGGTAGGGAGTGACAAAGACTGGAGAGTGCTCCAAACTCAGTCTTGGAGGATTAAAAGAGGCATTGTAGAGGGGGTGATAGTAAACTCCAGGCCTGAAGGACACAGAGGAGTTACCAGGGGAATAAAAATGAGGGGAGAGGACTCAGGTGAAGGAGGGACACTTTGTGGAAAGGCTGAAATAGAGACAGGATACCTACAGCTGAAGAAGCTTGTCAGTGTGTCCTTGTCTGACTGAGGGACATGAGTCCATTGTCAGTGTGACCTGTGTTCTGACTGAAGGACGTGAGCGAGGAGCATGAGAGGCAGTGGAGACAGCATGTGGGTGCCCCTCGTGCCAGGTAAAGGAAGCTGGACCATATCCTGAGGTTCCAGTGCAATTAAGGGGGAATAAACTAGGGTGTGGGCAACGTAATTATCTTGCGGTGGTAGTGACAGCAGGGTCAAGATGGAGAAAAGGGGTCGATTCAAGAGAAAGAATATAGAAGTGCCAAGGCTTAGGGATAGATTAGTCAAGTGTGTTCCTTGAGTTTTACGACCATTCCTAGGGAGAACAATTTTGAGGCCCCAAGTCGCCATGTTCTGTAATGGGAATGTTTTAAAAATATTTATTTATTTGTAAGCAGAGAGACCGAGGGAGAAAGAGAGAGGGGAGGGGGAGAGAATGGGCATACTAGGACCCCTAACTGCTACAGAAAAACTTCAGACACATGTGCCACTCTGTGCATCTGGCTTTCTGTGGGTATTAGGGGATTGAACCCAGATCATTAGGCTTTGCAGGCAATCACCTTAACTGCTGAACCATCTCTCCAACCCTGTAATGGGAACTTTTTCATCGCATGTACCTGTGATCACATATGCTGTCTTATTATTTTTTTAAAAAAAGTATTTTATTTTTGTGTATTTATTTGAGAGAGAGAGAAAGAGAAAAAAATCGGTAGGGAGAGAAACAGAGAGAGAATGGGCATGCCAGGGTCTCCAGATGCTGCAAACAAACTTGAGATGCATGTGCCCCCTTATGCATCTGGCTTATGTGGGTCCTGGGGAGTCAAACCTGGGATTTTTGGCTTTGTACACAAGTGCCTTAACCACTAAGGTATCTCTCAACCCCCCTGTTTTTTTAAATTAAGTAGAAAGTTATATGGATATATCATGTTAGTACCATAATTTCCATGCTCCTTCCTCCTAGTCTACTGAGGGCCCTCCTCAGTGGGATTGTTGGTATTTCCCCAAGGGTTGCGGGCTATGAGATGTGAGGCATCAGTCAGCCGTAAGTGGGGGGGGGGCAGTACCTCTGGACATTTCCTTCCACTCTGTGGCTCTTACATGCCTTCCACCCCCTCCTCTACAAAATTCCCTGAGCTGTGATGGGTGTGTTTCGAGTCTATTTTAGCGTTGTACTCTCAGCACGTTCTGGATTTCTGCTTTGATATGATGTGAGTATCCTCAGTGTCTGTCTCCATCACCCTGGTGCTGGTTGACAAGCTCTCGAAGGAAGCAACACTTGTGCTCATCCACCAGCTCCTCTGTGGCCCTGGCCAGTGTATGAGGGGTGGTTTATCTCCTCATTCTATGTGGCTCTTGAAAAATAAAACTGACTCTCCAAAGGAGACTGAGGTCAGCATAAGTTCAATGAGATAAGCATTATATTTTTTATTAAACAGGGATTTTTATTTATTTATTTATTATTAACAACTTCCATAATTATAATCAATAACCTATGATAATTCTATCCCCCACTTTCCCTTTTGTATCTCCACTCTCCATCATATCCCCCAACCCCTCAGTCTCTCTTTTATTTTGATGTCATCATCTTTTCCTCCTATTATGATAGTCTTGTGTAGGTAGGCACTGTGAGGTCATAGATCTCCAGGACATTTTGTGTCTGGAAGAGTGCATTGTAAGGGGTCCTACCCTTCCTTTGGCTCTTACATTCTTTCTGCCACCTCTTCTGCAATGAACTCTGAGCCTTGGAAGGTGTGATAGAGATGTTTTATTGCTGAACACTCCTCTGTCACTTCTTCTCAGCACCATGGTGCCTTCTAGGTCAGTCCAAAATTCCAAGGACACCATCTGAAAAGAGAAGCTTTCTTAACCAAAAATGAGAGTAACATTGATATTTGGGTATGAACCTTAAGAGAAGTTCTTGCTTACCAGGCAGTTTGGTGCACATAGTATATTTAGTCAGACACCAGCAGATATTATATCCCTAGGGCTCATGACTACCCCTGTCATAGGTTTTCAGTATCAGGCATGTATTCTTTCCTGTGGAGTGGACCTCCAGTCCAATTACAGAGCAGTTGGTTTCCCCCATAACAGACATGCCACTATTGCACCCATTGGCTCATTTGGCATGGCTGGCCAAATTTAAGACTTACAATGTCCAGTGTTGTTTACCTCCACTGGTGATTTCTCTCTCTCCTATTGAAGTGCATGCACCCTAGCTTTTTCTAGCTTTCTGTCAGCTGGTCTACATGGAGGAGGTTTACAGCTCAGCTCTAACAGGATTTCTCAGTGACCTTGCAGTCCAAGTATGTGGAGTCTTCAGCAATAGGGTTTTACCATGTATTCATGATGGGAAACCAAAATCCTTGGCAATGGCCTGTAATGTTTTGGGGGCATCAGGGACCTCCCTGCCCAACAACTCACTAAAAGGTATCCTATCCCTGGTACTGAAAATTTTCTAGTCATAATCTATGGCTTCTGGGTGTGCCACTGTCCCAAAAATGTGGGTTTCCATATGATTTATTTATATCCTATTAGATTTTGATTAGTCCTCCTCCACCTTTCCTTTACTCAATCTCTTCCCCTGATCTCATTTAGGCCTTTCCACCCCCAGTAATCTGTTCTTGTACTTACATATATACAATACTATATTCTTAAGTCTCCCCTCCTCCATTCCTTTATATTCCCTCTATAGTTTACTGGCTTCTGCTACTGTGATAAGCATCATTAATTAAGAGAGATTTAGGTGGGTGTAGACTAAAGACTCTTGGGATCTTCTTGTTGGAGTCCATGATTTTGGTTTTCATAGGATTCTGACTTGGTTCCCAGTTCTAGCTAAGGGTTCCTTTCCACTGAGCAGATCTTTTAGCCAGAGATCCATTGGTAACCCACCAAGGATATCTTGATGTGCTGTGTAGGTAGCATATTGTGTCTTCAGCATAGAGTCTTACCTTTTACTGTAGGCGGTTAACAAAGTGCTTTGACAGAAATCTGTCTTGTTTTAGAGTCCTTTTAGGTGTCTCTAATCTATTGTGTACTGTAATGTATATTGTTCAATGTGTATTGTAACTGATTTCTGGTCCTGGGAGTTGCAAGCTGACATCAAATATTTTAGGGTTAGGCTTCATCCCCACCATCTCCATGGTCCTTCTTACCAGGCAGTCCTTGCATATACCTGTTGAGGGTTGTATCATTTAGTCTGGTATCCAGGAGAAAGGTTTATATGGAACAAATTCATTTTGGGTTTAGTTTTATGTTTATTTTCCCCACCTTCCCATTCCCATTTTCTGCCAAACTTCCATCCCTATTATCTGAACTCCGAGTTGCCTTCAGGCATACCTACAACTCAAGGTGTTCCAGATTAGGAACCACAGATGAAGAAGGACCTGCAGCACTTGTTTTTCTGTGCTTGTGTGAGTTTGCTCAGTATTATCTGTTACTAGTTTGTCCATTTTCCTACGAACTTAATTGTATGTTTCCTTACTGCTGAGAATTCCATTATGTATATGTACCACATATCCACTGTCCAGTCATCAAACGATGTATCGATGCTGTCCTATGTACCAGAATAGCCCCTCCCCTATCTCCCTATTCAAACAAGTAAGTACATATCAGTCTGTTTCACACTGCTAGAACAAAATACCCAAGGTTGAGTGCTTTATAAAGACAAGAGGCTTGTTTGGCTCTCAGCTTTGTAAACCAAAATTCCAAGATTGAGCAGTTCCACCAGTTCAGTCTCTGGTGAGGACATCATAGCCATGTCAGGCATGTCACATAGTAGGAGAATGTGCTGGGTGGCCAGCTGCCTATGAAGGACAGATGTCATATGGTGAGACAGGAAACAAGAGAGCAAGGCAAGGAAACTTTACATGCTTTGCAACAATTCACACTCTAGGTAACCAATACAGTCCTGACAAGGTGAGGATTTACTCCTGCAAGAAAAGCATCCATGGTGAAGACTGACCGTAATCTTCTACAGCTTCCCTCCCTCCCTCCTTTTCTATCTCTCTGTATCTCTCTCTCTGTCTCTCTCTCTCTCTCCCTCTTTATTCTCTCTAACTCTTGTATATTAGTTATCTTTTTCCTCCTTTTCTTAGTGGGCACTGACCTGTAACTCCCAGTATCAGCATGTGGCTATCATCCAAAATGAGCTTTTGATCAGAGAGACCTACAAGGTTTCCTAAGAGAAAGACACATTTCTGTCCAAGTATTTGATGACCCACCAATGGTTAGTGGTAAGACCCTACTGCTGAAGACACCTTATGTGGTCGACACGTAAAATGGAATGGCATGGCTGGAAGAGAATCAATCCCCAGACAGTCATCGTGTCTAGTGCCAGAAGGTGCTACGTGGGCGACTGGGGAAAAATGACCAATATCTATCCAAGCAACTCATGGTCTAACCTACTTAGCAGCAAATAACCTGTTGTGATGCCCACACAAGTGCAATAGTGGCACACAGCCATGGTGGGGAACCAACTGCTCTTGATTTAGCTAACTGATCCCCTCAGTGGTATGGGACCCATAGCTGGAGCTGGGAAACAAGTCAGAACCATATCCAAACATAAACCCACTCTCCATTATCAAGCTATCATCAATCATGGGCTATAAGAGGGCCTACACCTATTAAATTCTCTATAAAAAAGTAAGGGTTATCTCATTTGTCCTGGTGCTAACTTACTCTCCGTTGGAGAATCTGCTTCTCTTTTATGGATAGATGTAGATCCTAAGGAGAGAGCCACCTCATCATACCTCAAAAGGGCCCCTGCTGAAACTAAGAATAATTGGCGAATCAAGCAAAGGTGCTGTTTTCCTGGTGAGCCAGATACCAACACAATGGTGAAGGAGATCAACACAGAGAAAAATCAACTCCTACCAAATTAGAGAACCAGAGATCCAGAGGCCCCCAACACCTCATCACTGAAGCAGACCAAAAATGAACCCAACATGGTTCAGGGAAATTTTGCGGAAGAGGGGGTGGAAAGAATGTCAGAGCCACATGTTGGGACATGATATGCAGAGACTTTTATCCTACCCATAACTGTGGGCTAACTCCACAATGCATGACCCATATGCCTCAACAAGGAGGGGCCAAGGGGAGGGTGTAGGTCATGGATGAGCCTAATAATGGTACCAAACTGACTGTATTTGCTGAATATAAAACTAATTAATAAAAAATTAAAAATTAAAAAAAATTTCTAGCAACACCTCTTCTATCCAGATGCTATACAAACAGAAATTCTGTGCAATGAAGTCCTGCTAAAAAAAATAAATAAATAAATAAAAGCATCCATCTCTTAAATAACCTGATTCTCTTTCTCTCTCTCCTCTCTGTCTTTCTCTCTCTCTCTCTCTCTCTCTCTTGCCTATTCATGTATGTGAATGTTGGCATCCATGTGCCACCATGTGCATGTGAAGGAAAGAGCATCACTTTGGGTATCAGTCCTCACCTTTTGCCTTCTTTGAGGCAGGGTCTCATATTAGTCAGTGCTACATTTGCCAGGATAGCTGGCCTGTGAGATTTTCCTGTATACCATACCTTTCTCACTATAGGCACCCTGGAACTGTAGACACCCACTGCAACATCTGGCTTTTCCACAGCTTCTGGGGATTTGAACTCAGGTACTCAAACTTGCATGGCAAGCACTTTGTACATGGCACCATCTCTCCAGCATCATCACTTCTTAAAGGCACCATCTTCTAACACTGCCCAGCCAAACAGCAAGCACAGGAATCTTTGGAGGACAAGCCATAGCAACCTCCAAAGCTTTTTAACTAAATGAATATGCAAAGAAGTAAGTGACTTAAGGGATCTTAGTGCATGTGGTTGGTCCCCCGACACTTATCTAAAAAGGATGAGGAAAGAGATCAAAGCAGTTGTGGCACTTGGGGACACAGAGAGGTGATGGGGAGAAGTCACATCCACACGTAGCAATGGACAACCCTGAGAGGGTTAAGTGTGAGCAGAAAGGCCACCATGGGCAGGATCTGAAGCAGACTGATGTTGAAGAGGCTGGTGGGAAGTAAAGCAGTGGAGGAGGTAAGGAGGGAGCATAAGGAGAACCTCCAGGATATCCAGTGCTGCGAAGAGGCCAGTGAAAGCAAACACCATCAGGGTGTATGCAGTTCAGCAGTTAGGAAATGACAGATGATCATTTTGAAAACCAATGGGAAGTAAGTAGAGCCATGTTAACAACTATCTCTAGCATATGGAAATCTGTTAGTAGAAACAAACGAAAGACAGGCCCAGCTCAGCCCTTCCAGGGACAGAAAGCCATTCAGGAGAGATCAAGAGGCTGCAAACATAATGCATTTGTCTCTTGTTCCTTTGACCCAGCCCAAGGTAACACAATTGCCTCTGACTTCCAGGGAACTGAGTGGCTCCCACGTTCCTCATGAAAGGCCAAGCCACAGGCAAGGGCAAAGGCCACCCCTGGGAATGTTTGTGTTGTTAATTTTTTTGGCGTTGGATCATATTGACAGACTTGTCTCCAAGTTGCTGTAATGCAGATTGAGGAGCTCAATGTTATGCTTGGAGGTTAGCGTTCTTCCGTGATGACATCATACGGTTTGTGTCACCAGTTAAAGGACCATCAATAAAGCAAGTACTTAACTCTGTGCAATTCAAAAAAATATGTTTTTCCTCAAAAGATGATAAAAATGAGGAAAAAATTGTTCCAACATGGAGATTGACTGGGGAACTTAACAGTCCAGCTAGTGGCTGCCAGAAGCATGTCTTAAAACACGAAGTGGGGAAGAAGAACATAACCAGCCCTGTTTCTAACTAGCCAGGGACTCTGAGAAAATGTCGAAAGCTATAGAAGAGTGAAATAAGCATGTAGAAAGAGCACAGTGCCTGGCATTGGGAACGATACAAGACGTCTGAACCATAATTGCTTCCAAAACATCTTCTCCTGAGACATCCTGCACTTCTTGTTCTAAGGTGCCTAAAAGGTTATTTTCCTATGTGCAAACATGCAAGTGAAACAGAAGTGACTACTAGTTGCCCCAGGAAAATTTCTAGCAACAAGTACATGCAAGGGGATTCAGACTTCCTCAACTAAAGCCTCCTCCTGCACTGTGGGATCTGAAGTAACCAAATGTCTACCGAGTGCTAATGGTGTCAAGTCTCCTTTCTTCAGAGGTGCAAGGGTGGGGTAAAGGATGGAAAATGAGCACATGTTGAAAGAAAACCAAGTGTCCTGTGACGCAGAACAGGGTCAGTAGAGAACTGTAGGCTATACGAGTCTGGGAACAAGTAACACAAATATCTGTCACGAAGTCAAGCAGTTCCTCCTGGTGAGGTCCAGTGAAGTTACAGTGATGTTTCATACCCCTTACCAAAGACTAGTGGTCACTAGTATGACAAACACCTTTCCTGTGATCTATCTTTCCGAATAAATATTTCTTGCAATGTCTTGTTTGTTAACTTCTATGATGAGGCCGTCCACTCCATTTTCTCTAGCCCTTTCACCATGCCTCCCATCTCCTATGCTGTCCTCCACCTTTCTTTGTCTTGTAAAGGCAGAATGTCACCCTCTCCTTTCTGTATGTCTGGCCTAAACTGGTCTCATCCAGGTCATTGCTTTCAATATCATGTAAAAATTGGGAGTGAGTGGATTGTTCAGTGGGTTACTCACTGTGCAAGCCTTAGCAGCTGAGTTTGGACCTCTAGAGTCCATGCAAAATCTGGAAGCTGTGGTAGGCACCTGTAATCACAGTGGACCTGTGGCAAAAAGAAGACAGAGACAGGAGAATTTCTAAGAAGCTGCAGGCTTGGCAAATGCAACAGGGAACAATAAGAGATCCTACCTTAAATGAAGTGGAAGGTGAGGACTGACATTGAAAATCCTCCTCTGACATCTCCACGTGTGCCATGGCATGCACACCTGCAAACACACACATGCATATTTGTGTAAAGTTGATGAATTCTCAGCTCATATCTTTTATATACCCTTTTCTAGACCTCAGGTACATTATGTGATAAGCAGTGCATGCTATCCCTGAACTTTTCCTTATGTCCATACACTTCTGAATTTATACCCAAATAGATATGGAACTGGCCACTATCTGCACCCCTGATCTGACACACTATTGCCCTTCACTTGGACTCTCCTTGTCAGCCCTCAACATATTTGTTTTAAAGATTTTTTTAAAACAATTTTATTTATTTGAGAGAGAGGGAGATGAGGGGAGAAAGAGAGAGAATGGGTGTGCCAGGGCCTCTAGCTAGTGCAAATGAACTCCAGGCACATGTGCCACCTGCATCTGACTTATGTGGGTGCTGGGGAATCAAACTTGGGTCCTTAGGCTTTGTGGGCAAGAGCCTTAACTGCTAAGTCATCTCTCCAGCTCAAGCCCTGAACAATTTAATCCATCCTCGATACCCAGAACAAATGTTTGAAAACAGAAACTAGCCTAAAATCTAGCAATGACTCTCTATAGAATACGTGTCGTGATGTGTGACCCCTGGGATACAGACCTGCATCGCCCTACCTCATCTCAAACCACCCTGGCTATCTCTACTGTCCATGTTTGGCAACCTTAGTGGTTTCCAGGTCTACAACATGCTATAGCCCCAAGGACTTTGTATCAATGGCTTGCTGTCTGTCCCCCAGTTGGTGACATTTTAGCTTAGTTTATGTCATTCAAATGCAGCTCACAGATCACCTTCTTACAGAACTGTTCTAAAGTAGTCCCCTCTATGATGTCCCCCTTTAAACAACTCTGCCAGCACTGACTTTTGACCCTTGCTACTATGTACTTATTTTTACCATGTTTCTCCATGATGAGGGGCATTTTTATGGTCTGTCACACTGTGGGACAGCCCTTAGTGCATGAGGACAACTCCATAAATACCAGTTGAGCAGACACAGTGAACAATTTGTGTATCTTTCATAGGCCTTTTGTTCTGGGGCTCACCCACATAAAAGTTGAAGATCTGGCTGTAATTGAATATAACTGCTAAAATTCCAAGAAGTTAAAAGAAAGATCAAATTATGGTTGAAGGTGTTTTCTCTAATTTAATGAATGGGTCTCAGGTTTGTTTTTCTGGAAATTTCACAGCAGAAGTCATTCCAAGTTTCAAATCAATTCCATATTTTTTTTTTTTTTTGCCTTTTCCATTTGACCTTTTATCTTGTTTTATCCAAGTCTAGAGAAAAACTCATAGCATCTAACACTGGCTTTCTTACTGTCTTTCTCGCTCATGGAAGTGATGACTGCACATTATTTTGGTAATTGATAGAGCGCAGTATAGCAAGACTTTTTCCAAGACATTGTTATCACCTACTTGGCTGAATCCAACCTTGACTCATGTTTTTAAGTTAACATTCATTGAACTCCAGTGATAGGAAACAGATCTGTGTCTCTCTGGGGCTGCAGTGGGTGAATATTGATTACAAAGGTTATGAAAACATGGTCTTTGTTGGGACAGTGTTACACAGGCAGGTAGTGGGTGCCTGTCACACCATATTAAACTGTATATATAAAATGTACACAGTAATTGTCTGTCATACCTTATCAAATGAAATGCTTAAAATTTACACATATATTGTTTATTTTTGAAAGTAAATTTAAAAATCCGGAAGAGTTAGTGTCAAGTACCATGTTCATTATCTTTTATTTTAAAGACCAAGTCTTTCTATAACCCTGGCTGACTTACTATAACCCTATTTACTATATAAACCCCAATAAGCTCACATTTACTGTGATCCTTTTGCCTCTGCCTCTGGAATGCTAACATTATAGGTGTGTACCCCAAATGCCTGACTTTATTCAATTTCTTAGGTCAACTATTCCAAAAGTGTGTGCAGGTATGAAAAAAAAGTTGCTCTCTTTCAACTTAGGAGTTTCATTCCAGCTAAACCCTAACCTAAGAATTCTTGTTTATAGTAGTTGAGATAAAAAGCATTTCTTGGAGATTAAAATATGCACCTTTGAGACTTCCGGTCAAGATGGCGACCGCCTAGCTGCACTACAAACAACAAGGGGAAAAAAAGATAGATGCAGATCCTAAGAAGAGAGCTGCCCCAACATACCTCAAAAGGGGCCCAACTGAAACTAAGGACAACTGGTGAAATAAGCAAGGGTGATGTTTTCCTGTGAACTGGGTACCAGCACAAAGGGGAAGGAGATCGATGCAGAGAAAAATCAACTCCTACCAAATCAGAGAGCCAAAGCCTCAGAGGCCCCCAACACCTCAGCACTGAAGCAGACCAAAAATGAACCCAACATGGCTCAGGAAAATCTTGCGGAAGAGGGGGCGGAAAGAATGTCAGAGTTACATGTTGGGTCATGATTTGCAGAGACATTTATCATACCAATAACTGGGGGCTAACTCCACAATGCATGACCCATTTTCATTAACAAGGAGGGTCTAATGGGAGGGGGTAGATCACAGATGAGCCTAAATAATGGTACCAAACTGTCTGTATTTACTGAAAAGAAAACTAATAAATTAAATTAAAAAAAAACATGCACCTTTATGCCTGGTAAGAAAACAAAACATGCAACTTCATATGTATTCAGGTATACTTGTGAATAAATTCTTAGGAGTCAAAAAAAAAAAAAGCATTTCTTTAGCCATACTGAATTGCTGTCACAAAATACATCTCAGAAACAACACATGGGAAGAAAAATTTATCTTAGCTCTTGTTTTCAGAAACCTCATTCCATCTAGGCCTGCAATGGGACAGATTATCCTGGTGATGGCGGGAGCCTGTCAAAGTGGCTTTTTACCTCATAAGTCTGGTTTATTTCTGAGATGTCCTCAAGGCATAATTTCTTTTGTACTGATGCAAAATACATGGATTATTTTTGTAATTAGTCATAGATATACTCAGTATGTAAACAGCACATGTTGGCACCATCCTTACCTTCATCCCTGCACCCCCTCCAAAGGGGACCCTCCTTATTAGGGATGCTGGTTATCCCCATGGGATTGTGGGTCATGCATTGTGGGGGTAGCAGTCAGTTATGGGGAAAAGGCAATGTCTCTGTGCATAATGTCCCAATTTGTGGTTCTAACAATCTTTCCGCACCATTTTCCATGAGTTTCCCTAAGCCATGTAGGGTTTTTTTTTTTTTTTAGGTCTACTTTAGTGATGGACTCTTGGGAGCCTCTGTGTATCTGGATCTATGATTTGGTAGGGGTTGAGTGTTCTCTGTATCTATCTCCTTCACCCTTGTGCTGATATCAGGTTCACCAAGAAAGCAGTGTTCTTGCTCATTTCCCCAATTACTCTATGGATTCAGCTGTGGCCCTGGTGAAGTGTGATGGGATAATTCTCTCCTCAGATCCTGTGTCCCTAGGAAAAAGAGAAGCAGATTTTCCAATGGAGGGTGAAGTCAGCACAAGTTAAATGGGATGACCATTGTTAGTTTAGAGAGAATTTAATAGGTGTAGGCCCCCTTGTAGCCCAAGATTGGTGGGAGCTTGATATTGGAGAGCAAACTTACTTGGATGTGATACTGACTTGTTTCCCCGTTCCATCTGTGGGTACCTTTCCATTGAGCAAATCTGTTAGCCAATCAAAAGCAGCTGGTTACCCACAACGGCTGTGTGCCACTATTGCACTTGGGTCAGCATTCTGTCAGGTTGTTTGCTTCTGAGTAGTTTAGATCTCGAGTTATTTGGACAGATGTTGAACATTTTCCCCTAGTAGCTCATGTAACACCTTCTGGGACTATATGGACTGTCTGGGGATTGGCTCTCTTCTAGATTCCAGTCAGGGCTCTCCATGTTCCATACTGGCAGCATATAGTGTTTTTGGTAGTAGAGTCTTACCATTAACTTCTGGTGGGTGATCAAGGGTTCTAACAAAAGGCTGTCTTCTTTTAGGAAACCTTTTGGGTCTCTCTGATCAACAAAAGTTCATTGTGGATGTTAACCACATTCTGGAACTGGGAGTTACAGGCCAGCTGCTTTTTAATGGCCCTATGCTGTTCAGAACCTGTGACTTCCAACTTTACACTGGCTTTACTGACCAAAATGAAGGTTTCTCAAATATTTATGCTCTGTGTTACTTCCAGTTGTCATTGTAAACATGGAGCAAAGAAGTCAACAATACCACACCACAGCTCAGATGGTAGGCTGCCTCGGAATTTCCTCCACCATGTTAGTTAGTCCATCACCTATAAATTCAACCACTCACAGAGTTTCATAACTTGGACAAGATGTAGACAAGTTCTTTGCCCAACATAAAACCAGTGGTCTCAATTTGAATTCCCAGGAGTCCTGTTTCCATCTAAAATCTGATGAGTACAGACTTCACTGTCTGTAGTTATATCAGCATTCTGATCTGAACTCTTATCAGAATTATCTGTTAAGTTACGCTCACTGTATTGCCTTTCTCCATTGCACTTCTTCACATTTTTCCAAGTTTTGCATACAAACCATTTCAAAAAGCTTCTGATCCACACTGTCATGTTGTCACAGACATGATATCATTTCTCTTGTACCAATATTTTGTGTTAATCAGACTTTTGTCTTTGCAAAAAAATACCTGAGAGACTCCCCTCCCCAAAGACAAAGAAAAAGAAAATAAAACTTAAAGAGGCAATCATTTATTTTATCTCATGGTTTCATAGGTTCTTATTATGGACCCATGGCAGTGTACATTAAGGTGGTAAAAGTCTGTGGCACTGTCTATTCATATAATGGTGTACAATAAGGGGGGGCCGGGTGTCCCAAGACCCAGGAAAAGATTTATGCCTTAAGGACATGCTTGCCAGTTACCTGCTTCCTCCAGAGAGGCTGCAGAACATCTGTAAATAGCACCACTACCTGGCACCCAAATCTTCCATAAATGAGCCTTTTAGGGAGCTATATTCTATTCAATCAATGATATTATTTCAATTCAGATGTATATTGGTTACCTGAAATATTCTTACTGAAAAATTTGTCTGTCTTTGTTGGGGTTCTCCCAGATCACCCTGAGATGAGGATTTGGGTATGAGTCATTTAATTAGGAGATGGTCTTAACACTTTTGGGACATAATACTGAAAGACATAGTTCCTAATGTTATTACCCTAAATTTTCAAATCTTAAAAGATTAGAATATAAAATTCTGAAAATATAATTCTGTGGAAAGCGTTCCTTTAGAAGTCATTGACTTATTTTAAAGAGAGAATGTATTTGAGGAAAAACTGGACAGAGCACTTCACAGACCACTATAAAAAATGTAGGCACTAATAATAAACATATGAATAAATTTTGAGATATACTAATGACAGTTGTATGGTATTATGGTTTGAATCTGAAACGTCCCCTCAACCCCACCAAAGCCTCACGAGTTTGAAAATCTGGTCTTCATCCAGCAGCAGTGGAAGGTTGTAAAACATTTGGGAAATAGGACCCATCTGATAGATGTAGGCCACTGAGGATGAAGGTTATAGTCTGCCCCTACTTCCAACCCAAGCTCTCTGCTTCCTCTCTGCTACTAAGACATGATCCAGTTGCCAAGGACAAAGCTATAATACCATGCCATTCTCACCAAATGGACTGTGGTTCCCTGAAACTGAGATCCAAAATAAATCCTAACTTAAGTTGTTTCAAGTGTTATATCAGAACAGCAAGAAAAGAAACTCACACATTGATATTAATAACATATGTATTTGTACAAGCATAAACATTCATATGTATTGATGACAGTTTCCTGGTATAAAGTTATGATCAGAGCACTTTATTGATAAAGAAATAGATCAGAAAGTGAAATGTTTGCATGCCATCTTACTATGGTTAGTAATTGTGTGCACCCAATTTGAAGACTACAGACTATGTAATGCTGTGACAAACTGCCCAGTGCTTTTGAGGATCATGAGTTCCAACAGGTTACCATATTATATATTCAAAACTGAGGTCAGGAAAACTTTATTTTTCATATGTTTATATGTATAAAAGGAATATCTTTTTGACTATTGAGGAAATCTTAATGGTTTTATGTACAAGTTTAAATGCAAAGTCAACATTGTGATAATGCCATTTCATGGAGTCAAATTAGTGAAACATGAATTAGATCTCTCTAATAAAAAACCCTTAAATAATTTACACCTTAATTGGAACCAATGCCAAGAAGAAATATGCAACATACAGCATTGTAAACAATATTGCTGGCAATTTCAAATAGTTGGATAATAACTAAAAATAATAAAGAACAAAAAACTGAAAAAAATCTGACATGTGAAAAGGTGTATTTTAGAGATAGACTAGGGGTGATTTCATTTTATTTTATTGAGATTTTTCAAGGGTATTTTTTGTTTGTTTTTTGCCTTTTGTTTTTTCAAGGTAGGGTCTTATTCTAGCTCAGGCTGACCTGGAATTCACTATGTAGTCTCAGGGTGGCCTTGAACTCAAGGTGATTCTCCTACCTCTGCCTTCCTAGTGCTGGGATTAAAGGCGTGGGCCACCACGCCCAGCTTGAAGTTTTGCATTTTGTTAAATAGCTCCTGTTTCCTTCTTCAAGCATGGTTCTGGGGGAACGTATTCTCCCTCATTCTCTGCACAGCACCATTCATGATTCCCCAGTGAGTCCTTATACACTAACTTGAGAATTCTTAAGATTTCCCATATTCTGTGCTGTGCTTCTGTGTTTGGAGGATGAATGGAAAACCATTTTATATTCACTCCCATACAGACCACAAATTTGATGGAAAGAATATTGGAGATTGAACAGAAACACCATTGCATAAGCATGTTCTTATCCTACCAAGCACATAATTATTTTCCAACCAGCC
The DNA here is from genome assembly GCF_020740685.1 of Jaculus jaculus. NCBI lineage: Eukaryota > Metazoa > Chordata > Mammalia > Rodentia > Dipodidae > Jaculus > Jaculus jaculus. The sequence continues at coordinate 104,847,600 of NC_059109.1, forward strand.
AGTAATTTTGCTGGCCTCTTCAAGCAAATGTGGTTTTAATTCATTAGGAGCTTCTGGAACTCATCAGCTGGAAGGAACGCCAATGCAGACAAATGATGCAATTTTTAACTGTCTAATCGCTTCCCCAGCATTTGGCTTTCTAGCCCTTTTATATGCCCTCTCCCTCTTTCTCATGGGAATTGTTGTTGTCAGGATTTCAACTTTCACGATTTTAATGATTAGAATTTTAGGAGCTTTAGACTTCAAGATTTTTTTTTTTCTCCTTCAGGGTTTTCACGGGTTGAGATTGTGGTGTTTGAGATTGTATTTTTGATTATAGTTGGCACCAGCCCCAATAATAAACTCTGGGAAGAGTAGAAATGCACAAATTAGCAGGGGATAATTTACCAGCCATCCTTTTGAGGGATCAGTGCTGCCAGATTCCTGCGGTAGTTAATATCTAAGATGCCTCAGAATGGTCCACTCAGTGGGGAGGTTGTGCTGTCATTTACCCACGGGCTCCACCATCATCTGAGACGTCTTCCCGTGAGGCACTAACTCCACTGAACTTTCCCTGCCCTGCCCAGATCATATCCTGACCATACTTGGGGATGAGTTAAAGCCATCAGGCCATCTCAGATGCTTTCCCTAAGAAGAAGCTATGTGTGGAACAAAAAAAAAAAAAAAAAAAAGGAGGTGATAAGTGGCTATGGTAGATCATGACAGTAACTGCTAGCATCTTATCTTTTATGAAACATCTATTCAAGCCTTCTTGTTTTTGTTTTCTTACTATGTTTGGAGTTTGTACACTTTCCTTTGTTTTCTTTTGGTTCCTTTGTTTTCTCTAAAATAAAACACCAAGATTAATCATGAAAATATCAAATCCTTATGTATATATGAGAGTACCACTCAGATTTATTGAGCCCTGATTATTGAATGCCAAAATCAAGTGTGATTTAATTATCAAAAGAGTTCTGGCTTTATGGGTGGAAAAACTAGAGCTTTGAAAGGTCAACATGTTCCCTAGGTTCTAGAATTAGCAATCCCTCCTGGAGCCCTAACCCAGGCCGTGTCTGCACAAGCTTTGAACCACTGGACTCCATGCTTGCTGTAGATTTCTAAGTAGCTTAGCACCACAATTGGTTGCAGCACCATCTCAAAGTCAGAGCACCTGAGACACAAATAAAGATTCACAAAGGCAGCTGGTAGACAAAGAGCCACAGCAAAAGAAAAAAAAATGATGTACAGTGTTTAGAGACAGGAAGGATATGCAAGCCACGTCATAAGCCACATCAAGTTGCTTGTTAAGTGTTTACATAGAAAATTGCATTTTCTTCCCTAATGACATGACAAAAAGGAATTATCTTTCCCAATAACTCATTGCATCAGCATTGGCTAATCACAGAAAGGTATTCAAACACTGGAGTGTTATTGCTGAGAGGATAGGATCTGAGGACTTGAAGGTATGAACAGTACCATGCACTTGGTACATCAGATTTCACTCGCATTGCCCATCCTGCCCTGTCCATCAGTGTGACCTACTTAGTCATTTTCACTGTTTCTGTGGTGCTCTTCTTCTTTTGTTTCTACTACTGTATCTCTACCTGTGGATATTATAACTAAAAATGGACACAATGACTTATTTTGAAACAGAGAGGAGTGGAAGGGCTGTATCTTTCTTGTCATAAGCCTCTTTGCTTCATCTACAATACTTTGTACTGAGGGTTACAGGTCAGCACCCAAAAAGAGAAGGAAGAAAAGGATAAGTGATATAAAAGAGATAGAGAGATTAGAGAGGGGAGGGAGAGAGAGAAAGAGAGAGAGAATGAAACAGAAACAGGAGGAGATAATGGTCAGTTTTCATTATATCCTCTTTAGGGCCTTGTGAATCAGGTGTTCCCTCTAAGGGCCTGGTGAAGGTTCAACCATTTGGTCTGTCTTTGAGGATATAGAATTTTATGGTACCATTGCTGTTTGGGTCCGGTTTTGTTTCCCTCACCCCTCCCTTGTCCTCCTCTCCCTCCCTATTGTCCAATCCTTGAGAAGCTTCCTAGGTATGTTGGCAATTTGAGTATATTCAGGTTAGGAGCTGTATATGAGTGAGACTACGTGGCAATTATCTTTCTGTGATTGGGTGGGTTCACTGAGAATGATCTGTTCCAGGTTTGACCATTTTTCTTCAAATTTTATTGTGTCGTTTTTCCTTACTGCTGTGTAGAATTCCGTGTAGATATACCACATCTTAGTTATCCATTCATCTAATGATGGACATCTGGGTTGATTCCAGCTCTTGGCTATTATGAATTGAGCAACTATAAACATGGTTGAGCAAATCTCTCTAAGGTGAGGCACAGAGCTTCTAGGGAATACTCCCAGTAAGGGAATAACTGGGTCTGTTGGTATCTCTATAATCAGCTGTTTTAGGAGTCTCCATATTGCTTTCCAAAGTGGTTGTACCATCTTATATTCCTACCAACAGTGGATATGGGTTCCTATTTCTCCACATCCTCACCAGCATTTATTTGCATTTGATTTTTGTTTTTATTTTTGTTTTTTGAGGTAGGGTCTTATGCTATCCAGGCTCCAAAAGAAGTATGGGGTAGAGAGACATCCAGTGTAGGAGGTTAAACAATTTTCAAAGAGATCAGTTGTGGGTCCTGCACAGGCAGGTTAAGGCATACCAAGCATGAAAGCTCATTCCCAAACCCATTTATCATGAACTGTGCCCCTCAGCTGGGTGGTGTGGAAATGACTCAAGGTAGGAAAGGCACTTTCTCATGAGGTAGGCCTCAAATCCAATAAGAGAACAGTTGATTACACCTATGAAGTCAAGCCACTGTTGCACCAGTTATGTATCTCACAGGGTCCACTTCTGGTTATGACTATCGATGGATTTTTAATCCCAGTAGGCTACATAGCACTTTCTAATACTATGACAGGTAGGCATTAGAGTTGAAGCTTCCAGCTCAGTTCTAGGTTAATTTCTCATTTTCCTATAACCAAAGTGTGTGGTGTCTTTAGCAATGTCTTACCATCTTCTTTTGGTGGGCAACTAAGAACATTGACAATGATCTATATTATTTTGGGAGCCTCCCTGACCAACAATAACTCATGGGGAGATATCGCACCCCTAGCACTGGGATTTTCTTTTAACAACCTATTGCTTCAAGATGCAGCATTCTCCATTCCTACAGGACACTTCCACCCAAACTCACGTTAGCATGTATGTATTACAAGTCAATTTTTAGGAAAATGATAACATAAGATAAAACAGGCAGGAAAAGCCCATGGGAGTATGGTCCGATATCAGGTCACAGAGCACAAGAATGGCAGGCTGGGAGACTGGAGAGATGGCTCAGCTATTAAGGTGCTTGCCTGTTAATGACTCAGGTTCAATTTCCAAATTCCCACATAAAGCCAGATGCACAAAGTGGCACATGAACCTGAAGTTTGCATCAGCTGGTGGCCCTGATTTTTCCATCCCCCCCTCCAAATAAACAAACTAATAAAAATATTTTTACAATACTTTTTAAAAAGAATGGCAAGGCTGGAATTTGGTTCTGATCATTGTTTCACATCAAGCACTAGCTTATGCAGTTGGCCACGAGTCCATCTTCTATGTGGACAAGCCAGTCTTATCTGGCTTGTGGATTTGAGCCGGAGAACACATGCAAAGAACGACTACACTCACATGCCTAATCAGTGTTAGCGCCCCCTCTGAGCATCCGGGTGGCCTCCAATTTCGTGGTCAGTTCTCTTTTAGTGCCTAATGACTTCCAGCTGTGGTCTCTGAATATCCAGCTCTTAGAAACCACAAATTGGTAGGACCTGGGCTTTGAATCTGCAGCACTTGACACTTGATTTTCAAAGGAAGGATGCTCAAAACCACTGCCTTGACAAAGAAGAGGCACTTAGGGACATTTCATACAGTGAGTGTCTCCTGTGACTCATAGTTAACATTTAAGAAAACCTCCCTGCCTAATGAGAAATAATTCTTCTCTTAGTCCTTTCATTTTTATTCTCTGAAAGACAATTTTAGTAACACTGATAAAAAAAAAAAGTGCCATTTCTTCCTTCTAGGAAGGAATCTTTATTCACATCACCTATAGACCTCTGACTAATGGCTTGAGTACTTCAACACGTTTTGAATATTCCTTAGCATTTATTTCCATTTTCGAAGCTCCTTTTCTTTTTCACTGGAATGGTCTGACATCCCCAAAGGCTTATTGGCTTTTATATTGATAAATTGGGTTTGAAAGGGCTATGTTATACCTCTAGTCCTAAATAGCCTGAAAAGTGAATTAGCATTAGGCAGGTGAGACACACACACACACACACACACACACACACACACACACACACACATATGTGTGGGGGGGGGGAAGAGAGAGAGAGAGAGAGAAAGACAGAGAGAAGAGACTGATATGCTATATGTAGCATCAGTTAAGCATCAGTTACTATCCCCAAAGGCTCCACCAGCTGGGGACTAAGTAGAGGCTTACTCACAAACACCTGAGTCCATGGGGACATTTCACATTCAAACACATATTGTAGAACCTTGACTTGTGCTACTAATGTAAAAAACAAAGAGATCACTCTGGGCTGTAGAAATCACTCAGTGGTTAAAGGAACTTGCTTTTGGTGGTGTTGTAGCCATGTCAAAGCAGCCTGGAGAAAGTGGGATAAGCAGAAAAGTAGCACAACATACTTTTCTGCCCCAAATTGAAGGTGGATAAGGAATTATCTACCACAGCAGAGAATCAGGAGACACCCAGAGCTTTGACCAAGAAGGCAACCCACCAGAATCAGCTCCCACTCTGTCACAGTCTGCATGGCCACCCAAGCCTTCCTGAGCTGTAGGTGAAGGGATTTTCCACTTACATTAGCCTTCTTACAAAGTCAAGAAACCTGAAGGGGAAGACAGCAGGGACCAGCCGAGCAGCAACTGAAGGAGCAGATGAGCAGCTCAAGTACAACTCCAGGCACCTTGAACAGTCTCCCTTCCCCCAATAATCAGTGCCACCCACCACCAGAGAACCACCCCCCCACCCACCAGCCACACAGCAGATCAGAACACCAATTCCAGTGACTAACAAGCAGACTAACAAAGTCCACAACACCATACAGAGGGAACAAGGTTGATATTCACCATAGATGAGATTGGAAGCCATCCCAAAAGGTAACAGGGCCCACTTACACAAAGCCAGGTACATAGACCTGCACTGGTAGTGCTAATCTCACCTTCCAGGTCAGGGAAGGGTATATGTTAGATTTGATTGATGTATTTTTGGTTGACTTTATCATTCTTAAATATTATTATAATATTATATACTTATATATAATATATCTTATATAATTATATTATATATTATAATTATAATATTATAATAGTATTTTGGTATTGACTATTGTTGCCTTTGACATTTTCTTATTTATAGGGCCTTTGTCTTTTTCTTCTGTCATTAATGGGGCAGGGTATCACTCAGCCCTAGGCTGGCCTGGAACCTATTTCAGACCAGAAATCTCAACCTCTCAGTTGAAAGGATTGAAGGTGTGGGGCAAAACACACCCTTAGGGACTTTTGACTTTATTAGGTTATCTGTTTGTTTTAATCCCCACTCTTTCATAAATCCCCCATGCTTGTTATGATTGAGTGTGCATACTGCTAAGTTTAATTTTAATATTTGTCAATAATTTTATCCACCCAGCCCACCAGAATACTTGCATAGCAGGCAAACTCAACACCTAGGGTCACTTCTGCTATTACTCTGGGAGTAATATAAGAGCCACACCTGGCACTTTAAGCTCCTACCCTGAAGATATATAAAGTTGACTTTACATGTCTAAGAATACTACAAATGATTAGAAAAACCAAGCATCAAACTAACTCAAGATGCAAATAATTTCCACATTTTAATAAACACAAAAAATCAAGACAATGAAATTCTCCAAAAATTATATATCCATCTGAAATGTCCTTCAGTGAGACTGATTTAGATGAAATGCCTGACAAAGAATTAAATAAATGATTATATCTATGTTCAAAGAAAACAAATAAGAAATAAGAGGAATAAAGAAGAAAACAAGCTCTTGAAGGAATCTCAGGAGAGCACAGGATCCAATGTAATGAAATAAGGAGGTCAATACAAGACATGACTAAGGGAACTGAAATAATGAAAAAAAAATCAGAAATACTGGAATGGCAAAACAAAGTAAGTTAAATAGAAAACTCTAGAAAGTCTCACCAGTAGAATGGGTCAAGGAGAAGACAGACTATTGGATAGAGTATCTAAACTAAAGGACACAGTGGCAGATCCAGGACAGTCCAACAAAGAGAAAGACAAGCTAATAGGAAGGCATGAATGGGAATTTCAAGACATTTGGGACACTATGAAGAGATCAAACATAAGAATCCACGGTATAGTAGATGAAGAATTTCACTCAAAAGGAATAGTAGGTATTTTCAACAAAATCATAGAAGAAAATGTTTCCCCACATAAGAAAAGAGATGCCAATACAGATACAGGAATGCCAAACAAAGGAAATCAGGAAAGAACCTCTGACCACCATGTTATAATTAAACTACTAAACACACAAACCAAAGAAAATATATTGAAAGCAGTTATAGAGAAAAATCAAGTCCCGTATAAAAGAAGTCCATTAGGATAACAGATTACTCAACACAAACTTTAAAAACCACAAGGGCATGGAATGATGTATTCCAAGATTTTGTTTGCTTGTTTGTTTTGTTTTTGTTTTCTGAGGTAGGGTCTCACTCTGGCCCAAGATGACCTGGAATTGACTATGTAGTTTCAGGGTAGCCTCAAACTCATAGCTATCCTCCTACCTCTGCCTCCCAAGTGCTGCGATTAAAGGCATGCAACACCAAACCTGGCTTGTATTCCAAGTTTTTAAAGATAACAACTGTCAACCAAGATTACTTTATCCAGCAAAGCTATCCATCAAAATTGATAGAGCAATAAGGACATTCCACAACAAAAGAATATATGAACACTAAACCAGCTCTACAGAAAATACTTGAAGGGTTCCTTTATCCTGAAAAGGAAGGAAAGCATGCTCATAAGGAAACAGGAAAAAATAAACTATGCAAAATAATAGTTAATACAAGAGAGTAAGGAAAAACAAGAAGAACTGCAAAACAAGAAGAATGACAAGAATAAATGCACACCTTTCAATATAATTCTTAATATAAATGGCCTCAATGTTCAAAAAAAAAAAAGACACAGGCTTACAGACTGGGTTAAGAAACTCATCTTTGCATAAAAGATGGACACTATCTTATGATGAAAGGATGCAAAAGTATATTTCAAGCAAATGGGCCTAGAATGCAAGCAGGTGTTACTATCCTAATATCTGAAAGGATAGATTTCAACATTAGTTAGGAAAAACATGGAAAGTGATTTTATATTGATTAAGCACATAGAACATTCTTTAAAATATATCATATGTTAGGATACAAAGCAAATCTTAACAAATACATGAAAATTGAAATAATTCCTTACACTCTATCTGATCACGATGGGAATACATGGAAACTAAACAGCATACTACTAAATGATGAATGGGTCAATGAAGAAATCAAGGAGGAAATAAAAAATTCATAGAATCAAATGATAATGAGAACACACTATACCAAAACCTCTGGGAAAATAAATAAATAAATAAATAAAGGCAGGTCTAACAGGGAAATTTGTAACTTTAAGTGCCTAATTAAAAAAACTAGAAAGGCTGCAAGTATACAATTTAATGCTTCACCCTAAGGTCTTGGAAAAAGAAGAACAAGGTAAACCAAAAAATTAATAGATGGGTAAAAATAATAAAGATTAGGGAAGAAATTGTTGAAATAGAAACAAAAAAAACCCACCAATATAAAGAATCAATGAAACAAAGAGTTGATTCTTTGAAAGATTAAACAAAATTGATAAATGCTTAGCATATTTCACCAAAAGAAAGAGAGAAGAGACACAAATTATCGAAATTAGAGATGAAGAAGTCACCTTTACAGTAGATGCCAAGGAAATACAGAAAATAATCAGAATATACATAAGACATACAAAAGTCAAGTCCAAATGGATCAAATAACTTAGTATCAGACCTGAAACTTTGCAACTTAGAGAAGAAAAAATAGGGGAAACACTACAATATCTAGGTATAGATAATGAGTTTCTCAATATAACCCTAGTTTATCAGGATATAAAATGACTAATCAACCACTGGGACATCATGAAATTAAAAAGCTTTTGTGCAGCAAAGGACACTGTGAATAGAGCAAAGAGGCAGCCTACAGAGTTGAAGAAAATCTTTGCTAGCTACACATCTGACAGAGGATTAATATCTAGGATATACAAAGAGCTAAAAAAAAATGTAAGTAATAAGAAAGTAAACAACCCAATTAAAAATGTGCTATGGAACAAAACACAGAGTTCTCAAAAGAAGAAATACAGAGGGCGCATAAACATCTAAAAATGTTCTACATCCTTAGCCGTCAAGGAAATGCAAATTAAAACTACTTTGAGATTCTATCTCACTCCTTTCAGAATGCCCATCATCAAGAAAACAAATGAGAATAAATGCTGGTGAGGATTCAGGAAAAGAAGAATGCTTCTACACTGTTGATGGAAACGTAAAGTGGTGCAGTCATTGTGGAAATCAGTATGAAAGTTCCTGAGCCAGTTAAAAATAGATTTACCATATAACCCAGCTATACCACTCCTAGGCATATATCATAGGGACTCATCTCACTACCTTACAGATACTTTCACAACCATGTTTATTGTCATTCTATTCACAATATATAGGAAATGAAACCAGCCTAAATGTCCCTCAGCTGATGAATGGATAAAGTTGTGAAACATTTATACAATGGAGTTCTATTCAGCAGTAAGGAAAAATGAAAATATGACATTTGTATGGCAATGGTTGGATTTGGAAAAGATTATACTAAGTGAGGTAACTCAGACCCAGAAAGCTAAACACTACATGTGCTCTCACATATGTGGATCCTAGCTACAAATGTTTAAACTTTATGTGAGTTAGACTAAAAATTGGCAGTGAAGCCCAGTAAGCTAGGGAGGGGTCTTAAGGGAAGGAGAAAAGGGGAGGATTTAAGAAGATAGTATTGTATATATGCAAGTAGATGAGCAGATTACTGGGGTTGAAATGGTGTAAATGAGGTCAGGGGAAGAGAATGAGTAAGGGGAAGGGAGGAGAAGGGCATATCAAAATTTAAAGTGGTATGAATAATCCATATGCAAACCTACTTCTTTATGCATTTGCCCACCCAGAAGCCATAGATTGCTACTAGAAAAAAAATTCAGTGCCTTTCTGTGAGTCGTTGGCCAGAAAGGTCCCTCATGCCCCCAAAACATTACAGACTATTGCTAAAGCTCTTGGTTTCCCACCAGGAATACATGGTAAGGGCCTATTGTTAAAGATTCCACATGTTTTAGCTGCAAGGTCACTGAGAAATCAAGCTGGAGCTGAGCTGAAAATCTCCTACATGTAGACCAGATGACAGAAATCTGTAAAAACCTATGCTGCATGCTACCCTATGAGAGAAAGGTCATCAGTGGAGATCAACAAGAGTGTACACTGCAAACCTTAAGTTTAGACAGCAGGCCAAATGAACCAATGGATGCAATAGTGGCATGTCTGTTATGGGAGAAACCAACTGCTCTCTAATTGGACCAGAGGTCTGCTTCTCAGGAGGGAATACATGCCTACTACTGAAAACATGGTCAACAGCCTATGATGGGGAAAGTCACAAGCTCTAGGTATGTAGCCCCTACTGTTGTCTGCCTAAATGCATATATTATTCTACCAAACTGCCCTGTCAGTACTTTTCTTAATGTTCATACTCATATATTAATGCTACTCCCAGTTTTGGAACTGAGAAGCTTCTCTTTTCAGATGGCTTTGACCTTTGGGATGACTCCACAGGCACCATAATGCTGAGAAGAGGTGACAGAGGAATGTTTTGCACTGAAACATCTCTATCATACAGTTCAAGGCATTGGGTCCATTGAGGAAGAGGTGGCAGAAAGAATGTAAGAGCCAAAGGAAGAGTAGAACTGCTTACAGTGCAGTCTTCCAGACACAAAACAATCTAGAGATACATGACCTTTCAGTGCCTTGTACTACCTACAGAAGATCCTGATAATAGGAGGAACAGATGATGACATCAAAATAAAAGAGGGGATATGATGGAGAGTGGATTTGTGAAGGTAAAAGTGTGGGAGAGAGAGGTTTATTGTCTATAATTAAGGAAGTTGTTAATAACAAAGTTTTAAAAAAATAGCCTAATTGTCCTGATTCAATTCCCTAGTATACATATAAAGCCAGATGCACAAAGTGGCACACGTGTCTTGGAGTTGTTTGCAGGGGCAGGAGGTCCTGGCATGCATATACTTTCTCCTGTAAATGAATAAAAATATTTAAGAAAATAAGTCACAGAATGTCCATGCTCCATCAAAACCGGGCAGCAGTCAGCCTAGTCTTGTACAGCTGAGCACAAGGCAGAGGTCAGAAAAGAAAAACAAGAAAGTCAGAGGGAGGAATGGGAAGGGTCAGAGGGGGAGAGAAGTCAGGAAGGAGGAAGGGAAAGACTGAGGGAGGAAGAAGAGTTGAGCAAGAAAAGAAAGGTGGAAGCGAGTGGGACAACATCACAGAGTCAAACTCCCAGACTCTGGAATTTAACCTAAGATACAGAATTTATGGTCTTGCTCACCCACAGACTTCTCACCAGTGTACTACGTCACCAGGAAAGATAATTGATTTTCAGTAGGGAACCAGCCAGCTTCATGTATCCCACAAACCAAAAAATCTGGCACTGAAATTCCAAGAGTCCTTTAGTGTAGGGCCTGAAGTGACCACTCACAAAGTTAGTGCCCTCCCGCACAGGGGCTGTGAGGCTGTGTGACTGAGATCCAATGTCATGCTCTGGGATGGGTTTACATGAACATGCCTCACTTACCTTGGACCTATGAGTGCAGTACTGGTAGATCCATCCCTTTTCAGCTTCTAACAGAATTCACTAATTTTGATCTTCTTCCAACAGTTTGGTAAATCAATTTAATTTCCAAACTTCCTAAATTCTTCCCAATATCTTATATAACTGAGTGATCGTGAAGAGGCCCCGAGACCTGAACACATAGCTAGGAAGTTGTTTCTGCTATTTGATTCCTTCCCTGTGTGACCTGGGAAGTGTCTAATCCATGCAAAGCTCATGGATTGTACCTGCTTTGGAAGCCATTACAAATTTCATTTCATTTTAGCTTATTTATTTATTTTGTTTTGCTGTGCTGGGGATCAAACCCAGGGAATTATGCACACAAGGCATGTGCCCTAACACTGAGATATACTCTCAACCCTTTTGTGGACTTCAAATGATGTAGAATCATAGATCTCCTATAACTGCCACATCGGAAAACTGAACCAGCTTTAGTGCTGTAATTCACTCACATACTAGTAGGAATGGACTGGAATCTAAAATTAAGGACACTTAGAAAATGCATGTCCTTTTCAGCTGTTAAAGAAAATCTTCTGGGAGATGTTTATTTTCATGGCTATGTATACTTTGTTACTCAGTACGTATGGTCTCATGGTCACCCACCCACCAGAAAGTATTTTAGACTCAAGTGTTTGAATCTAGAATTTTTTCAAAACTTTCAATGTTTGTAGAATACAAACATTTCTTGGAAGTCTGGAAGGAGGGGATCATTCCAAAAGTAGGAAAAGTTGTAAAGCTGGGACATCTCCAGTAAGGGAAAGAACTGAGTTCCTCGGTTTCGATCTAAGCAGGTTCATGAAATGGGGCTGGGAAGGACTCAAAATGGAAGCTGACAATGAAAAGAAATGTTCAAGCTTGTCTAGAAAAGTCAGCAGAGCACTGTGAGAAAATGAAGAACATGTTTCCCCACATGTCTGCTTAGCTCCATTCTGAGGTGAATTTGCTGTAGTTTAGATCTATAAAGTTCCTCAAAGCCCATGTGACTAACGAATTGATCCTATTTGGAGGTTCTGGAAACTTTTACGAGCTATGTTGTAGTGGAAGATCTTAAGTCACTGGGAGTGTGCCCTTGAAATGTGTTGTGGAACACTGGCCTCTTCTCTCTCATACGTGTCCCAGCCACCATGAGATGACAGGTTTATTCCCACCATGTACTCCCATCATGGTGTACCCCTCACTATGGGCCTCAAAGTAACAGGATCTATTGATTATGGACTGGAACCTCCAAAGCTGTGAGCCCCAGTTAACTTTTCCCCTTATAAGTTGATTACCTTAGGTATTTTATGGCAACAACAGAAGGCTAGCTAACATAGAGACCTCCATGTAAACTCACAAACTTCTCCATATAATGAATAAGGCAAGTAGTATCAGTCATGAATCTTCTTGGTAATGTTAGAAGGCCAGTGAGAACCTTGCCTTGCATGTACCATCCAGCTGTGCATGCCTGAAGAATGCTATGAACATCTACCCCTGTTGAAGTCTCGAGAGGGGCAATGACCACATCCATTGTAGGTAAGGGTCAGTTGTTGCTTACAAGAGCAAAGTCTGTGGCTGAACAGACCTGTGCAAGTGGAAAAATTTTATGAGTGTCCTGATGAGCAGGCCAAAAAGGGTGTATCTAAAAGACACTTGAGGGCTGGAGAGATGGCTTTGCAGTTAAGTGCTTGCCTGTGAAGCCTAAGGACCCCAGTTTGAGGCTGGATTCCCCAGGACCCATGTTAGCCAGATGCACAAGGGGGCACATGCATCTGGAGTTTGTTTGCAGTGGCTGGAGGCCCTGGAGAGCCCATTCTCTCCTTCTCTTTCTATCTGCCTCTTTCTCTCGCTGTCTGTTGCTCTCAAATAAGTAAATAAAAATAAATGAAAAAAAATGTTTTAAAGATACTTGTAGCTAGACAGGCCAAGTGAGGACTTGAGTGAGTGTTCCATAAAGGAATGAATGTAGGGTGACTGTGAAGACTGCTCTGGCCTTGGAAGAAAATCTTTAAACCAGAGTCTCAGAAGAGGGAGACTGGGAGACCAGTGGCTGGGGCAGCACCATGGATAGTTCCCCAGAGCTCAGCCACACGGAAGTATGGGTGAAGGATTTGAGGCTGTGGCTGGGTCAAGAACAGATCCCTATGACAAATGGATGATACTGTATCAATTACTTTCTTATTGTTGGGATAAAATACTCAACTGGAAGCAGCTTATTGAAGGGAAGGTGGTTTTTTTTCTTTTATTGTTCAGCTTACACTTACAAGCGGAAGTCCACTATGGTGGGAAAAGCACGGATGGAGCAGGAATCCAGCTTCACGTCACTACATCAGAGGGGAGGAAGTACAGTAGAATGGTGAATGCTTGCGCTCAGCTAGAGTTCTTCCTTTTAAACAGTCCAGGACCCTCAGCCCATGGATGAGCACTGCCCACAGGTAGAGTGGGTCCTAAGCTAGAGAATCCCTGAGAGATATGCCAAGAGATTTGTTTCCATGGTGATTCTAAACCCATCACGTTGACAACCAGAGATTGAGTAACCATCACCAATGCTGCTGTAGACAATTCCACATTTCTGGGATGAACTTCTAAACACGCAGTTTATGGGAGTCGGGCATTTGGTTTAAGCTTACAGATCCAGGGGAAGTTCCATAGATGGTGAAGGAAGCTGGCTCCCTTTCACAGATCCAAGCAGAATGAAAACTTCAACAAGCAAAATACCAGCACTAGTATGCAAGCCTTCGCTCATGCATATGCATATGTGCACGTGCGTGCACACACACACACACACACACACGCACACACACACGCACACACACACGCACACAGCAAGCATCAGGGACTCAGACAGAGCTCATACCTCTCTGCACACATTTGGGCTAGAATTCAGATCTGCCCTCAAACACACCTTAGGGCTGGACTCCAGGATCCACCCTCAGTGACACCTCCTGCAGACAGGCAGCTGGAGACCCAAGTTATAAATTTAATTCACCACCTGAGATTATGGTGGCCATACACTCAAACCATCATGGATTCCTGCCTTTGATGTGGGACAGGATGTAGTGAGTAGTTTGTAATATGCTTGCCTGTCCTGCTTCAGGATGACTCTTGTCTCACCAGGACGTTGGCATGTTGGGCAGTTTGCACATTGGACATTTGGGTCTCTGAATAGGCTAAAATAATCCTCCTGTGTGATTTTAGTGTTTTTCATCAGCTTATTACCTCTGAGGTCCAGGACTAGTCTCCTAGCCAGGCCTCCCTGGAGTCAAAAGCATTCCTAAGAACTGTACTTGCAGCTGCAATCTTGACCCCAATTTCCCAAATGAATGACCTTCATTTGTGACTCTAGGTGCTATTGTCTGGACTTGGGTACCTGTGACAACCTCTCCAGTCCCAGAGCTCAACTGTGGATACCTAGATTTTGGATCTGATGAACTCTGTGTCTGGTACTGATCTGGAGTCCAGAGAGCATAATACAAGCATCTCCATGGTGACAGAGCATCTCATAACAACCTCAGAACATTTAGATGGTTTATTTTCCCTCACATCATAAAGTCTTCTAGGGACTCCAGGACCATGTATGGATACCATTAACATGGGCATGCAGCAGGAGATATGCATACATGTAGCATGAAGACTTCTGAGCAGATGAAACATGATCAGGCTCAGCTTAATTTGTTGTAGAGGAAAGTTTATTTCCTTTCCAACACCTCAAGTTTTTTGGCCTCTAAATTCATTTTAATGTAGGATGTGGGGTGTCTTCTACTATTTTTCCTCTTCCTCGGAGGCCTTGTCAACTGGATGGGAACTTTCCAGCTTTCTTTCCTTTCTTGTCCTGCCAGTCCAGCTTCCACACAGCTCATCTTCTTACCCCTCTAAGCAGATAAGATGACAAGACAATTTTTTTGTTTCTAGGTCCTCAATGTTCCTGTCTATAGCATTATACTCTGAGGATACCAACCTCAGCCTTGAGGACTGAGAACTACCAGCACCAGTGACACTGAATGAGGCCATGCACACCTTCAACCTGGCCCTGACCTTGGATCCTCTCTTTACCTTTTGTCTGAGTCATGGTTTTGTCCTTTGGCTTTGTGATACCAAGAGAGCAGGTGCTGAATGCTATCTTAGATGCTTACGACAGCACATGCAACATCTCCAATGATTTTGAACTCCAAAAAGGAACTCAAAAAAAAAAAAAAAAAGAAATGAATGAGTAATGGTGACTTTTTATCTTTATGGCACCATAGTATACAAAGATTGCTTTGACCTTGTCCAATCACACAGTGAAGGGGCAGTCCCAGACATATCCTATGAGGTAGATACAAAATAAAAAGTGTTTACTGAACATTTCTCCCATAATAGGCCCAAGTCTTTCAGTCATGATAATATGCCTCTAAGACAGGTATCAATATCCCTATTTTAGTTTTTAGATGAAATAATTACATCTTAGTGTAATTAAAAGATTTTTGCTACTCACACAGCAATTCAGAGTAAGAACCAAATGATGAGTGTACCTTGCTGCCTTTGTGGCTGTAACACAGGGCTGAGTTCCTCCCCTGCAGGTCTGTACCTCCACCTGTATGTTGTCACCATTCTTGGAGTGTCTTTGTTCAGACTTTTGAAACATCAGTTTCAGGCTGCGCTGCCAGAGCAGGGCACTCATTGTACAGTTTAGTGTTCACACTAAAAGATATGAGCCTTTCAACAGGTCTAACACTCCTGTCATGGTCTGTCTGGATAAGAAATATCTTCCTCAGGTCATTGTTTGTACACTTGGCCCCAGCTGGTGGTGCTGTTTAGAGAGGCTATGGAATCTCTGTACGATGAGAGCTAGCTGGAGGAAGTGGACATCTCAGGGTGTGGGAGTGGACCTGAAGGATTATATCCCAGTCTGTTGCCTGCCCAAGCTGTCGGCTTCCTGATGCATAAAGATGTAACTGGCCTTTCTACAAGCTCCTACCACCACAAGTGGAGCTCCAGTCACACACCTTCCCTACCACGTTGAGCAATGCCCTCTCAAACTGTGAGCCAAAGTAGACGATTCTTTGTAATTTGATTCTGTCAGATGTGTTATGAAAGTGATGAGAAAAATAACTAACACACTCCCAACATAATGATTTTATTTGTAGTCTCTTCATTGGAGCAAAGGCCCCTGCCTTTCGAGGCATCACTTCCCATACCACAACTGGAGTAATCAAATCACCTTGCTTTGTCATGAGCCTGTCATGACAGGGCCCAGGTGAAGTGCTTGGGAGACATTTTTGTTCATCAGAGGCTGCAATTGTTCTTGATGGCCAAGTCTCTGTGGAACACTAAGACTGTAAGGAGGGAAGTCTATGTGTTCCTAATTAATTACTAATCTGCATCCCCAGCTGGTCCACAAAAGAATGAAAAGTAAAGGCCAAAGGGAAAAGGCCACTTTTCCCCTTTGATGACCTTGGACTTCCTCTGCCAATGACATTTAATAAGAATTACCCCCCCCCCCTTCATTGGGAGCCAAATAGGTGACATAACAGGAAAAGAAGTTGTGGTGGTTTGAATTGTTTCCCCCATAAACTTTGAATGCTTGGTCCCCAGTTGGTGACAATTTGGAAAGTGGGACCTTGACAAAGAAGGTGTGTTGTTGGGGGAAGGCTTTGGCATGTCACAGGCAGCTCCTTCTTGCTGGAGTTCAGCTCACTCTCTTGCTGAGGCACAAGTGGTGTCTAGTATTCAATCATGCCATGCTTTCCCCTGCCATCATGTAGTTTCCCTGGGAGACTGTAAGTCAAAATAAATCCTCTCCTCCCATCAAATGGTTTTGGTTGGGTGTTTTGTTGTGGTAACACAAAGGGAACTGCTACAGAAATCTTCTTCCAACACTACCTAGAACAAAACACTGAACACTGATGTGCTTGATAAAGTGACCAGAGAAGGCTCCATTCTTGTCTTATAGACCCTTGAGCTGGGCTGACCAAGTTGCTTTTCCTCTGTAGATCAAAGTTGTAATTTTATTCCATTTGAAAAGAGAATATGACACATGGCTTTTTCTTAAAACAAAATAAGTAAGAAGTAAATAAAAGCTTTCTCTGTTGACATTTAAAATGTCACTTCAGCTACTGTCATCACTCTCCTCTTTGTGCCCTTCAGAGTGGCAAAAAGAAGTTCTTTCAAATATCTTAATTGAGACGAGAAAGTCTGTGTAGCCGCTTGCCATGGCCTTCAGCACAAGTCTTGGCCTCACTTTAAAAGCAGAGTGGAGTTATCACTGGCTCTCACTCTGTGGTGGTCACAGGGCCTTACTGAGGACTTTACATCCTCATCTACTATCTCTGGGTGTGGCGGCGATCCCAATATGTGTCTGGGGTGGGTTGGACCGCTGTCCCCAGATTCTCTGCAGTCACTCCCACTGGAATGGGTGGACAGCATCTCCCTGTCCCAAGACTACTGGTCTTAGCATGTAATTTTCTGTAGACACTGGAATATGGGCAAAAAGGACAGATGCAGAGTTCTCAACTGTGTTTGCATAGTTTGGTCCAGCTTTGTGGTTCCTGCCATTCCATCAGAAAGTCACTCTCAGGATGGGTCCCCAAACTGAACAGATCCAAACCCACCAAGAAGCCTGGAGCTGAACTCAGCCAAGTCCAATGCTGCCAAGAAGGGGCAGACCTCAGAGCTAAGAATGCAGTTACTGAGGCATTGGATTCTTGGTCACAGAGTAGACGGATGGCCAGCGCCAGCCTTCCTCTCATAGGTTGTGATTACCTGGGAAGTGGTACCACACCATGACCTATGCAACAGGGGGAGGATGGGAATGCCCACTGAAACTGTCGCTGGAAAGACCAGGACCACATCCGCATCTCTATAGTCAATGACATTTCATGAACAACTTTGCTTGTGCCTTCTTCTGCTGCCTCTAGGGACATAGTGGCAGAATGACAGGACCTTCCTGACATAACCTGTGGCTGTGCTAACAAATCATAAGGTTTGTATTTGCATTTGTTAATGAGAGTGACAATGGCAATAATTTCATGAGGCAATACATAAAATAATGACAGATGTGCCACTATGGTCAGAGGTAAGCAAATGCAAGCTGGTGCTTTCTTCCTCTGAGAAGGAAGGTATAGTTTCTTGCTTGTAAGTAACACACTTCAACTCTATGGTAACTTTGACAGGTAAGGTTCTAGTGTGTCTCGTAGAATTGCTACAAAGTTCAGGAGGTAGGACGGGCACCCTTTGAAATAAGCTGATGGTGGCTTTTAAACTTTCATGTGAGTGAGCTGCTGCATTTGGTTTGACCGAGAAGAAAAATGAACATTTTGGGGGGTGGGGTGCATGCCCCTGTTTGATTCTGGATTAGGAAGTAGTATGTTTTATTATGAACATGGAGACCAGGCTGCCCCTCCCTTGAGAGGAGGTAGTCATAGTAAAAGATAGGACAGGACACCAACAAATGACCTTTCACTTCCTTCACAAGACTATTCTTGAGTTTCCAGACCATGATTTTGTCTCCTCCAGTAGTACTTTGAAGACACTCCCCATTGCTTGCCATTTGGTATCATGAATGTGTCATCTGTATCCCTCGAGTGCAGAGGACTTATCTGATATTCTCTTGTTTCTCTACAGCAAACAAAGTGACCAGCACACTGTGAGGGCTTTGTCTAAAAAATGCCTGTCCACAGAAGATGGAGGAAGACAAAAGGAAAGAGACAACACAACAGAAAGAAAGGACTACCTTGAAAGAGGGGCTTCCATAGTGGAATTGGAATAGGGGACAGAAGATAACAGAGGACAAAACAATGGGAACACAACCAAATTACAGTATGTTCATATATTAAAGTTAGTTCTCAATTAAAAATAAAAAGTAGGGACCTGAAGAGATGGATCAGTGGTTGAAAATGCTTGCTTATAACGCTTGTCAGCCTGGGTTGAATTTCCCCAGCTGCCTACATATAAAGTGGGACAGGAATTCAATTCCAGTAGAGACCTTGGTGCTTGCAAATGTGTACATGAACACATACATACTCACACACACACAAATAAATAATTAAAAAGATAAAAATGAAATTGCTTGCCTTAATTAATGGAGCCTTTGGGAGCTGGAGCCTTCCTAAAGGAAGTGTATCCCTCTTTGGGGGTGTCATAGCCCAGCCCTGTTTGCACTTCTCAGTTTGCTCTGGCTACCTCCTACCTGCTGATGTGAAGATGTGATGCCCATCTGTCTGCTCTGGCCATACTTTACCCTACCATGTTTCCCCTGCCATGATGAAATTTTCTCTAGAAAGTATAAGGAAAGCATAAACTACATATAGATTTTTTCCTTCCATAAGTTGATTTTTGTCAGGTGAGAAGGTAACTGGCACACAAGGTAAGCCTTAATGTATCTGCTCATTGACAACTGCACTTCACCCTCATATTGCCAGGTACAAGGCAAAGCCAGGATCCTGTTTCCCTAATTCACAGAATCAGGTATTGTCTCTAAGGAGTGATCTTTAGGAGAAGGATTCATATCTGACATGTTCAACATGACAGATAAATACAGCATTTTGTTTCTACTTTCTATAATCATTCAATAAGTACTTCTTCCTTCACTATGGTACTAGTAACAAAAGAGCTTGTTTTTGTTTAACCCTGAAAACACAATGATTTCTCCCCCCACCTCTGGTCTGGCCTTTAAATCAGTCATATTGTCTTGCTGCAAATTGTACAATTGTATAGTTTTCCAAGAGTTAAGCCAAATATTGAACAACTGCTGGTTTGATAATTGTATGCCAGGAACTGTGGAGTCCTGTGAATCTTATTTCATGAGACTTTGGATGGTACATTTTTCTAAGGGGCTATCATTTGACTTTAAATGAATATTTCATTGGGTCTGCTGGAAATGTTTTCCTTTGAAAGTTAATTCATGGGTGTAGGCTGTTGTTGGCTTTTCTACACTTCACATCCCACCATGCTAGATTCAGCTTTTCCACTCCTGGGGAAAAAAGAAAAAGCACTCTCAATTTTAAAATGAAGACTATTTTTTGCTTCTTAAAAAGAAGTCTAGTGGTCATCTCCATTTTTTCTATAAACTAAAATCAAAAGCAGTGAATGAAATCTTGAGGAAATGACCATATGCTCTGTGTTAAATTTATTGTCAGTATCATAACAACTTGGCCTGTGTTGCTGTTTGAATGTGACACACTCTCCTCGCGTGTTTGTAATTAACCTTCACATTCAATCCACAGCTGGTAGACCCTTTGGGAACCTTGTGGAGGAGGCATGTCACCAGGACTAGACCTTGAGGTGTATTCATCTAGCCTACTGAATGTTCAAACTAGCTCACACGTGCTGCTACTTCCCAGCTGATGTGACAAGATGTGATACCCAGCCTCTGCTCTGCCAGGCTTTCCCTGCCATGAAACCTCCCATTGAAACTGTAAATGGAAATAATTACCCTCCTTCCATAAGCTGTTTTTGGTCAATGTTTCATCCCAGCAATGAGAAGGTTAACTGCAACTTCCTAGAAAGATGAAGTGGGCAAGCCTGCCTTCTGCACAAGTAACTGTGATTAGTTTTCTTCTGTGTCTGTGAGTTCACAGCACTGGACTAGGAGGTAAGTGCAGAAAGTTTTCAACCTCCATACACCCTTTTGTCATTCTTCCATCCCTTGGGCCCAATGAAGAAGACTTTCCTATTACCACATGCATAATAGATGGGCCCTATATACTACTGCTGTGGGTGTGGGACAGAGAAACGATCCAGTGGTTGAGCACCAAGCCCTCAGACAAATGAAGATACCAACACTGGAATAGGGGAAAACTGCCCACATCTGGGAAGATGTGGCAGGACCTGCACCGCTTCTGTAGGATTCCTGTCTGAATATCCAGGATCTCAGATGCCCCAAAGGTCCATATGTTTGCAGGCTGCTCCCTAGGATGATGCTATGAGAGGCAGTAGAACCTTGAGAGGTAAGGCCTGGAAGGGCCCTAGTTCACTGGGGACATGCCAGTAAAAGAGACTGTGGGACTCCATCTTTCTCCATTGTCTCTTTGCCCTCTGATATGTGATATGAATAATTTTGCTCTTGTAGGTGATCACATCATGATGTGCTTTCTTTCTATAGGCATCAGAGCCTTCAAAACATTGAGCCAAAACAAACCTTTCTCTTCACAAGTTCATTATCCTTGGTGTTTTGTTTTAATAATAAAAAGCTGTAAAATACACACACCAATGATGCACAATTAAAAGTTAACCCTAAGGGGATGTCAGACAGTTTCAAATTAGGGGACATTCTACAATATAACTAGCATTCCAAATTAGGGGACATTTTACTATATAACTAGCTTATCCTCTTCAAAAGTTACAAGACTCCCCAGTATCCATTTAAATCTGAGAAGATTGCTCAGTGGTTAAGGACACTGGCTTGCAAAGACTGCTAGCCTGAGTTCAATTCCCTAGCACCCATTTAAAGCTGGATGCAAAGTTCACATGTATCTGTGATTCTCAGGGTGCCTACAACAATGGGAGGAAGAGGCCGGGGAATCTCAAGCTTGGACCAGCTAGCCTGATGCTGTTTTTCAGTCTGGCAGTTCATTTGTAGCATGAGGCATGGACCCAAAGATGGAGCACAGTCACCTTGAGGTTATCCTCCTATCTCCATATGTAAACCATGGTGTGCATACCGATGCGCTCACATGCAGGCACGCGCCTGCGCGCATACACACACACACACACACACACACACACACACAAATAAATTTAAAAGACTGTTTCAAGGTTATGTAAGTTGAGTGCAAGGAAATTTCACAGACTGAAAATAATAGAAACTAGATGGGAAACAACTTCAGCGTGTCTTTCTGATCTGAATTGCTTTTGCTACAAGCGCTTTACTGAGATATCTGGAGAAACTTGAATGGGGTCCAAAGGATAAAGCGGTAGTGAAGTATGCAGGCTAATTTCCTGGTTTTGATAATTGTATTGTAATTATGGGGGTGGAAGAAACTGACAAGCTTTCATGTCTCCAACTTACTTTCAAATGATTCAGGAAAGCAAAAGGTCTTAGTCATGACCTTAAAATTTTCTGGAAATTTAAGATTGCTTCCCAATTAAAGCAATTAAAAGCTGGTTTGAGGTCTGCTCAGACCACCTGGCACAGTTTTCCTCACCAACCAATAGTTACTTCATGATATGCCAGGCCACCACTGTTCACTGAGCATGAATCCTGTTCTCCAGTCTCTCTGGTTAAGCTTTGTATCTATTCACCCAATACTACTCATTAAGAATAAATGCCAATCCTCAAATATCCCAGTGATAATTATCAGTTGCAGAGCTTAGAGTGAAAAAAAAACAAAAACTTAACACAGTAATGAGCAGTGGTCACCAGGCGTGCTGGGAATCCTGCGGGAACCCCTCAATAGGCAGGAGAGGACAAGCTGGCAGACACAGCAGCAGTCAGCAGCCTGAAGTGGCTGCAGGACCTCCCTCCATGGTCATGGGCTCCTCACTGCTTCTCCTTCCATTTCTCACAGGGGCCAGATTCTGTGGTCAGCTTGTCTTTTCTCTTTGTGGCCCTGGGGGATAAATTGCTAGGCTTCACTCTAAGGAGGGTAGCCAGAGAACATTCCCAGTGAATGTTCCCATAAACATATGGGTACAATAGCCTCCATTTTCCATGAGAGGTACATTCCAAGACCCTACTGGATGCCTGAGACCACAGGTAATATGAAACCCTATTCATATACAAAATGCTGTGTTTTAATCCATACATAATTGCATATAATAATGTTTAGGGGCTGCAGAGATGGCTCAGTGGTTAAAGGCACTTGTTTATAAAGCCTGTGGGCCCAGGTTTGATTTCCTAGTACCCATGTAAAGCCAGATACACAAAGTGGTATGTGCATCTAGAGTTTGTTTGCAGTGATAGGAGGCCCTGGCATACCTGTATTTTCTCTCTCCCGTCTGTGTCTCAAGTAAACATTTTATTAGGTTGAATTTAAAACTTAGGCAGACTGAAAGATTAATGAAAATAAACAATAAAATACAATAATTATAAAACTATACTATGATAACAGTTATGTGAAGATGTTTTCTTTCTCAGTTTATTACTGTCATTTTTCACCTTTTCACTAACAGGAAGCATTTTATGAATATCTGAATTGCCAACATAACCACTCACATTTTCGGACCATTAGTAAGTAAAATAAGGTTTTCTTGAGTACAAGCACTATGATATCTCAACAGCCTATATGATATCCAAGATGGCTACGCAGTGGCTGACAGGAGGATATCCCTCCTCTGGTTATGTAGATTCACCCACTACTCAAAGGGATGATTTGAATCCAGGGAAGGATGTCCTGAGATTTCATCACAATACTAGAATGACATACCAATTAAAAACTTAGAGTTATTTATTTCTGGAATTTCCCATTGAATATTTTTGGGCCACAGTGAACCTCATTGCAGAATGTGAAACCATGGGCAAGAGGGTGAACAAAAAGAGCAGAGGAAAGCCTGCTACAGCTACTCTCTCTCCCTCCACTAGTTGTTAGAGGATAGGGGCAGTGGGAAACCCAGGGACTGTGGTCCCAGATGGGGAACAGCTTTGTGATTAACAGTTTGAAGTTTGAATTTAGATTGAAGCATAAACACTAATATGGTGAGTAATGAGTACTATCTTCACAGTTACTACAGGGGAGTTCATCATCCAGTGCTAGAAATGAGCAGTCAGAGATGCCCAGAGGTGGTAAAAGCCAGCTTCTTCTGCGAACATGTCTGGACTCAAAAATGGCAAAGTCGCAGGAAAACATAATCATATATTTATCTGGTATGTAGTAACATGAAATAATAATTGAAAATAAACTTGGGAGTGAACAAAGGGTAAGAGATGGCTTCGTTGCCTTATGGTAGGAGTTACTGAGCAAGGGGGTCAGTGAGAGTCATACATATGACCTGTCATCCATAGAAAGGTGCCTGAACCTGCATCCCTAAGGACCCGGCTGACCCTGGTGATGTCACAGGGGAAATGAGAAATTTCCTCCCTCCTGTCTTTTTAGACCTGATTGAAGGTATAGAATAGGGTGAAGAACTTAAGGAAGTGGAAAATAATCAGAGTATAACATCTCAAGAAAGGATGCAACATGTAAAGCAAACCAAATACAAGTCAAAGAGACAGCCCTACAACAAGACAAAGTCTGGAGGTTGTGAACCCACAAGATACAATGTTCTCCAAACAGACTGCTCTTGACGCCAAGCTGCAGAGAATTGGGAACCATATTAGATGCCAGTGGTGAGGCGAGAAAGAAGCAGGAAGGCGAGGCTGAGAGAAGAAACACACAGACGCTGTGTCTGAGAGACAGAGAGGGAGGCGGGAGTACAGCTGAGAGGATCTCTGAGGTCACTGGCATAGGTGGACCAAAAGCAAGAGAAGGTGAAACACCCACACACAAACCAAGGCTGTACGGCTTTTGAAGGAACCTGGAGATCTTCCCTGGCCAAGAATCAAAATGAGTGGACCTGAGGGTGGCTGGGCTATAGCAGGCCTGGCCCCAGGGACAGAAGTCCTCAGTCCAGAACAAGGCCTGGAAGGAATAGCCCAGTGTCCACTATGACAGATTTTGTGACATAAGCAAGTCTATTTAAAACAATGTAACAAGGAGGGTCTAATGGGAGGGGGTAGATCACAGATGAGCCTAAATAATGGTACCAAACTGCCTGTATTTACTGAAAAGAAAACTAATAAATTAAATTTAAAAAAAATCCAATATAATGGTAGGGAGATAGAATTGTTAACTACCCTGATATTCAGCACTTATTGCATTCATGTGTTGAACTATCACACTGTACCTCATAGACATGTGTCATTATTAAACAGTTATTAAGGGTTAAAAACTTAGATTTTTTTAAATGTTTAAGGAAATGGAAATATTAAGTATCCCAATTTGATTGTTACACACTGCATACATGTTTTGAATTATAACACTATAGTTATATTTTAATAAATTTTATATATTATATAAATATAAATATTTTATATCTTATATATATTTTACAATTAAAACAATCAAGACAAATTTAATAATACAATTATATTATGGGCAATTTTGAAAACATTGTTTATTGACAACTCTTATACCTGTATATGATGAATTTTTATCTCAATCCCCTCCTATCACTTTCTCTTGTCCCACTCTCCATCCCCCTTACAATGAATCCCTTCTTCCCAACAAATACAGTGAATAAGATTTTAATAAATATTTCATTTATTATTAAATCAACCTTTAAAAATTAAAATAAATAAATAAATAAATAAAACAATGTAACTAAGGCTGTATATGTGTATGAGAGAGAGAGAGAGAGAAATGAATGCTTGTCTGGCTTTATATGGGTGTTGAGAAATTGAACTCTGGGCTGACAGACTTTGAAAGCAAGCACCTTTAACCACTGAATCATCTCCTTGGCTGCTACTTTTGAATGCAGATAAATTTTCCATAGAATGATCTGAAGAAGAAAGTTCATGTTCCCCACTAAGCACCAGACAAGCTTAAGAGTTGATAGGAAGCCGGGTGTGGTGGCGCATGCCTTTAATCCCAGCACTCGGGAGGCAGAAGTGGGAGGATCGCCATGAGTTCGAGGCCACCCTGAGACTCCATAGTGAGTTCCAGGTCAGCTTGGGCTAGAGTGAGACCCTACCTTGAAAAACAAAATAAAACAAAAAGAGTTGACAGGAATTAGCAGAGTATAGATGAAGTGTCATGGAAAAGGCTAACGCGTACCCACACGAGGAACTCACTGGGCAAAATGAAAGTGCTCTAACATGCATGCCAGTGTGTGATAGTTGAGTTGTGCCAGATTGAGCATGTCTACATGACCAAACAGAATGGAGGAGGAGGAACAGTCCTGTGGGCTGAAATGAGACTCCTCTCCTTTGTCCTCTGCTCACAAACAAGGTCTCCACAGGGTTGGGAAGTATGCCATTGTCTCTGGATACTGCAGAGTCCTATGGAGAATTGTGGGAACACTATACTGACCCCACAATATTCTGCAGTTCAAACTCTTTAAGAGGCTAGAAATGCTTCTAATTTGAAAGATTTTTTAAAAAGGCAAAGGGATCAATTAAGATTAAAACTGGCTTAGGGTAAATAGTGTGCATAAAGGCAGAGTGAAATAAAAGGCAGACCATTTATGAGCTGTCCAGCAGCTGCAGTTCACTTTGATGAGCCAAGAAAAGAACTTAAGGAATATGAACCGGTTATTAGAGAAAAACACCACATCAGCTTTAGTTAGCAAGAATGAAAAGCTGGCTCAAAAACAGAGGAAGGGAAATTCAAATGGGCTCTCATTAGTGCTTGGCTCCAGTGTGTAGCAGTTAAAGCTCTTTTGAGACCCAAAAGGGGAAAATAGGAAAGAGAATGTACAAAATTAAGCTGAGGTCATAGAGAAGATAGTTTGCAATGATTTAAACGCATAGGACACACAAAGTCAGCATGGGGAAGACTTTAAAAACACACAGATGACACATAAATACACTGATGATACATGTTTTGAGTTAAAGTGATGAGAAGGTTGCACCACCATAAAGATTCAAGAATAATAGCTGACTATTTTTTTTTTTTAAATTCTTGGTTCAAAACAGTTTCATTAATATCCACAGTCCAGACCCAAAAGATACAAATAAGACAAGATGAAAAAAATCTAAAAAATATGTATACAGGAAAAGGCAGATGTGTTAAGAAAGAGATCTGTAGATGTCATTGTTTAAATTGATTGTCAATTTGACAGGAGCTAGACTCACCTAGGAAACTGACCTCTGGGAAAGCCTGTGGGGGAGAGATTATCCAAATGAAGTTAGCTTCAGGGCATGCCTGAAAGGGGTTATCTTGATCAGGCTAATTGAAGTGAGATACCCTAACTACAACACCATTCCATGAGCTGGGATTCTGGACAAAATGAAAAGGGGAGAGCTAGCTAAGCACCATTACTCTGCTTCCTTACCATGGACTGAATGCGACCAGTTGCCTCAAGCTGCTACCATCACGGCTTCCCTGTCTTGGTGCATTGTAACCTTGAACTATAAGCCAAAACAAACACTTCATTGTTTAACTTATTTCTTGTATTTTGTCACAGCAATGAGAGGAACTAATACAGTATTCTTTGACAGAAAAAAATCTACTATAGTTTTATTATTTTTCTTTTAAGTAGAAGTTTTTCTCTTTCTCACTCTCAGGTAGGATGCCTTGGACCCTGTATGGTGGTCTGGTTCTCCCATTCCTGTGCTAACCTAACCCTCCATCCTCATAGTTAAAAATACATTACAATATCTGGTTCTAGGCTGTGGGAAGGGCTGGGAGAAAAGAGAACATGCAACTTCCTTTCAAACGTGCCAGCAGGAAGTTGCATTTATGACTTCTGCTCACAGATCATTAGCCGTAGCATAGTCACATGGCTGAACTATGAAATCCAAGTTGAAGATGAGCTAGCCACACGTGGGTGGATAGAGAGGCTGGTTTTTTTTTTATTATTCTTTTTTAAATGTTTTTATTATTTATTATTATTTTATTATTTTTTATTATTATTTTATTATTATTTTTATTATTTTGTTTATTATTCACAGGAAATGGTCACTGGAGCACTGTTATAGTTACCTTCTCATTGCTGGGATAAAGCACCTGACCCACAGCAGCCAATGGAAGAAAAGTCCATTCATTTTTATGTTGGCTTACATTCTTGAAGAAAAGCTTTATGATGGCAAGAAAAAGCATGACATGAACAACTGGATATTACCACTGCCAAAACAGGTGAAAAATAGCAGCAGGAGAGTGAGCCAAAATATAGCAAAAGGGGGAGCTGGCTGTAACGCCCCTCCCCCCCCCCCACAGCACACCTCCTTCAGCAGGGCTCTCTACCTCCTAAATTGCCATTATCTGGGGACCAAGCATTGAGAACACGAGATTATGGTGGACAACCATAAATAATACATTACTCGGGATGTCCAGCTTTCTCCGAATGTCTGGAAAGCTGTCTCTAACCCATGCTGAGAGCTAGCACAATGTCATCTCATATGAGTTCCAGCCAGGAGGAAGTCGTTTTGACTTGGATATGTGATATGAGTGATTAAGCAATAGCTCATGTGTGGTGGGTTTGTCCCCTGTGGTGGTACTACTGAGAAGTGATTATATCATAAGGGCTTTAACTTTAATCAATGGATCTATCCACTGGTGAGTACATAGCTGGAGTTATTAAGAGGTGGGAACTAGGAGAAAGTGGCTTATTGGGCATATACATCTAAGGGATTTTTCTTATTCCTGGTCTCTTGTCTCTGTCATAAGATTTTCCTTATAGTATCATAGTGCTGGAAAGAAGTGACTGGAGTACTGAGTAACATCTCGATCACACTTTCCAAGGCTCAGGGTCTAATGCGGAAGAGGTGGAGGAAACAATGTAAGAGTCAAAGGGAGGGTAGGACTCCTTACAACGTGCTCCCTCCAGACATAAAATGGCCTGGATATCCATGACCTCACAGTGCCTGGCACTACCTACACAAGAACATCATAAGAGGAGGAAAAGACCATGACATCAAAATAAAAGAGAAGACTGATTGAGATGGGGAGGGGATATAGTGGAGAATGGAATTTCAAAGGGGAAAGTGTGGGGGAGGGAAGGTATTACCATGGGATATTTTTTATAATCATGGAAAATGTTAATAAAAAATTGAGAAATAAAAAGAATAGGCTCTTCCAGTGACAAAAACTGCTGGTACTTCAATCTTGGACTTTCTAGTCTCCAGATCATGAGAAATACATTCTTGTTGTTTATAGGGTGCATAATATAGTGGTTTGATTCAGGTGTCCCCCATAAACTTAAGTGTTCTGAATGCTAGATTCTCAGCTTATGGAGATTTGGGAATTAACACCTCCTGGAGGAAGTGTATTGTTGGGGGCAGGCTTATGGGGGTCATAATCAGTGTCCCTTTTCCAGTGTTTGGCACACTCTTCTGTTGCACTTGTCCACCTTATGTTGGCCAGGGGGTGATGTTTACCTTCTGCTCATGCCATCGTTTTCCCCTGCCATCATGGAGCTTCCCCTTAAGTCTGAAAGCCAAAATAAACCTCTTTTTTCCACAAGCCTAGTGGGGTGATTTCTACCAGCAATGCAACCCTGACTGCAACACATAGTATAAGGAATTTTATTACAGAAGCACAGATGGACTGAGGAAAATATTACCATCTCTTGTAAGCTACTTGATAGCTAATATCCTATCTTGATATGATATGATACTTGAGTAGCAGAGAGGAGGAAGAATGTGTGAACTATGAAGCCAAGATTGATGTATTGTGTTTTAGCTTCAATTATCTGTTGTTGGAATATTGTTATTTTTCACTTTCGTGGTTTGACTATTAAAAAAAATCAAAGTTAAAAAAAAAAAAGATTTTCCTTCTACTATAATGTTTCTGTCTTGCCACAGACCTAAAAGCAATGGGTCCAAGTAATTATAGATAGAAACCTCTGAGTCCCTGAGCTCAAACAAAGCATTAGTCATTTAAGTTGTTTCTTTTTTTATTTATTAGAAAGTTTGTATGGACATATTATATGTTGGTACCATCATTTCCCTCTTCCCTACCCCATTCTACTGAGGGTCCTCCTTAGTGGGATTGCTAGTATTCATCACGGGGCTGTGAGTTGAATTGTGAGAGGAGTCAATCATTGTGGGGTGGGCAATGACTCTGGATATCCTCTCCTACCCTGTGGCTCTTACAGTCTCCCAACTCCTCTTCCGCAAAGTTCTTTGCACCATGATGGATGTGTTTTAAGTCTACTTTAGTGTTGAGCTGCCAGCAGCTTCTGAATTTCTGCCTCAGTAAGTCTTGAGTGTCCTCAGTGTCTGTCTTCACCACCTTGGCGGGGGTTGTCAGGCTCTCCGTGGAAGCAGAACTCCATTTTATCTTGCCAGTTCCTCTGTGATTTCACCTGTCCCCTAGCTGATGCGTGAGGGGTGATTCATCTCCTGACAGGGAGTCAGCTGTCTTCTCTTGTGTTGTTGACAGATTTTGGTTGGCCTCACTTCTTGCTGCCTTCTGATTTCAGCCCTGGATCTCTAGCCTGGTTATGAGTCCGCCATCTTAGCCAGAAGTCCTTCAGTTGTTTGTTCAGGATACTTTGTCACAGAAACAGAAAGCTGACTAACACAGAAAGGGAAGCAAAGGATCTGAAGGGATGAGACTTGGAAGTTGAGTGTTTTATTTCTGGTCAATTCCATCATCTCACAAAGCTGCAAGAGAGGCCGAGGATGTCAAAATTCTACAAATAATGGGAACAAGAAACTGTGTATTGAGAGGCAGGCTGATGTCTCAGACATAGGTAATGGAGTATAACTGCAGTAAGTATGTTTAGTCTACTCTTAGTTCCTATGGACCTTTGGTATTTCTACTCATAAAGTATCTTTTATTAATCAAATATGCACAGCATGGTTTCAAACCTAAAACATTTGGTATGCTCTCAAGAAATAGAAATGATTTTCATTGTAAAGAATTTGTTATTTGAATGGCATTTTCAATGATTTTGTTTGAATTAGAGTGGCTTAACCACAAAGGGCAGTGCCGTTTCAGAACAGGGTTTCCCCAAGCTGTGTTTTGTCAGGGAAATAATTTTGGAAAACAGATGTGTAACCTTTTCCTGTCAGTGGGTTTATGGAACATACTGTATATTGAAACTCTTACACAAATCCTGCAGGAAAGGCTTCTGCCTCATTTTCTAACCCAGTACATGTTAAATTTACTTGTTCATGGAGTCCTTTTAACCATGGCTTCTTTACCTTTTAGTTCAAGGAGCACCTAATGGAGCACATCTGGAGAGCTGCTTGTTAGCATGGTCTCTCCGGTAAATAAACAAGCAATATATACATTTCATAAGTCATTGCCTGCCGAGAAGATGCTTTGGTTGCAATGTCTCACTGGGAAACTCTGGTCAGGTCACTCACAGTCCTTTGCTTTCAGTTTTCTCACTGTACTGGAAATAGTTTGGCCAGATCTTAGCTGATGTAGTATCACAGTTTATATCTTATCTTTGTCTGTTACTATGTACTAAATAGAGCAAAACATCATTACTTTTGCAAAAATAGTTGCTTGGGGGACAAAGCTGAGTCACAGATCTTCCTTAGGACAGGCCAATAGCCTTAATATATGTGCTTTGAATGAGTGAGTGAATAAGTGAATGAATGAATGGGATCCCAAGAGAACATGTGATGTCACTGTCTTTAGGGTCTTCCCTGCACAATGAAGGATTTGAACTGCATCTTAGACAAAAGGAAGGCTAGGAATCCATGACCATATGTCAAAAATAATTCTCAAAGGCCAAAGTTGTGTTCCACTGCTATTTGGATGGTAATTTCACCCTGATGTGAGATCTTCATCTCATCATGGAAAAATGTTCATTAGAGTGTGTAAGGG
Organism: Jaculus jaculus; assembly: GCF_020740685.1. Lineage (NCBI taxonomy): Eukaryota > Metazoa > Chordata > Mammalia > Rodentia > Dipodidae > Jaculus > Jaculus jaculus. The sequence goes on from NC_059109.1 coordinate 104,878,983, forward strand.
AAACTGAGATGCAAACCTGGATGGGCCATGCTGTTTTAAGTCTAGGTTCACCACATAGAAGTAGAGAGAGGAACAGTGGTTACCAGACTCTGTGTGGTGGTGGCGTACAACATTACACTTAGATAAAAAGGCAGAGCGTTAGTGCTCTGTGGCACAAGATGGGGCTTCAGTAACAATAATTTCCTGTATATCTCAAAATAACTAGAAGAGAGGATTTTGAATGTTCCCAAAGCAAAGAAGTGATTAATACTTGAAGTGATGGAACCACTAATAACCCTGATTTGATCATCGCATATTTTATCATGTCAAAATATCATACTACATCCAGTAAATATTATGATGTGTCAATTAAATATTATTATGTCTTGATTACTACTATTGATACAATCAGAACAATTTGTATAAATACTGGGCATAAGAAGGGCTGGAAGGAAATCTACTGATACACTAAGATATCACTTTTACATTTTTATGAGTATAGGACTATAAGTGACATTTATTATTGTTATTATCATTGCTACTATTATTTTGTTTTGTCCCAATGAGTAGCCTGGCCTTTTTGTCCACACTTATCACCGTCACATTCTCCAGGCTCCCCTCCAACCTGCTGGCCCAGAGGCCCAGCCTAGGCCTTTGAATCCTGCCTCACTGGGTTTCTGATGCAGGCAGCCTCACACCAGGTGGCCAGTAGGCCAGACCTAAAGAGGAACACTTGAAGCTCCTTTTGCCTGCACTCCCACATCTAGGTAATAAGGAAGATCTGGTCATATGGCTTTAACCCCAGTGCTGGCCTCATCACACACTAAGAAAACCACCTTAAAGTCTACCCCCTCTCAAGTTAACAGATGGGCTATAGGTCTGGAGTTTGCCATACAGGGTCATTCTTTAAAATACACACACACACACACACACACACACATCATTTATTTGAGAGAAAAAAGGCACAGAGAAAGAGGCATATAGAGAATGAGTGTGCCAAGGCCTGTAGCCATTGCAAATGAACCCCAGATACATGCGACACCTTGTGCATCTGGCTTATGTGGGTCTTGGGGAATTGAGCCTGGGTCCTTTGGTTTTGCAGGCAAGTGCATGAACCATAAAGCCATCTCTTCAGCCCCAGGTCATTCTTTTGACAGTTGTCTTTCCTTGGTGAAGAGCTGGCCTTGATGACGGAGGAAGGCTCTGCTGTGCTGAGGTTTCCAGAGTCCAGGGAGCACCTGAACTGAGGCATCTGACTAAGTGGTGTCTTTCATAGTGCAGAGAAAGCAATGATTTGCCTGAAGGCCATTTGTATGTCTGTATGCACTTATAGACTGATTCACTTTTGAGTCAGGCCTGGATCTGGAAAAGCTTCCTTCCCTGGAGTCTCTTTACTAAATAAATTAAGTGGGCAAAGAAATAATTTCCATCACTTTATGTTTTTTTTTTTTATTTTAAAGATTTTTATTTATTTGAGACAGAGAGAGGGAGAGGGAGAGAGATTGAGAGAGAGAGAAAAAGAGAGAGAGAGGAGAGAGTGGGCTCGCCAGTGCCTTCAGCCACTGCAAACAAACTCCAGACACATGCACCCTCATATGCATCTGGGTTCTGTGGGACTGGGAGAATCAAACCTTAGTCCTTAGGCTTCTCAGGCATGAGACTTAACTGCTAAGCCATCTCTCCAGCCACACTTTATGTTTTGATAGAAGCATAAGAATGCCCAGAAGTTAACCAACTTATATGTATATGTGTCTGTCAGTGTGTGTGGGGGGGGCAAATGTGAGCGGGTACCTAGGTGCCCCTGCATGTTTCAGAACCTCCCAGGGGATGACATAGGCTTTGGCTGGTTCATTCCACGAAGCTCCAGTTGCATTTGAAAATGAACAAAAGCCTAAATAAGGCTATAAAAATGTGCAACGTATCTTCAACGTTTACTATGAATACATATTTTTAATGGTGTCCCACATAGCCTCTTTTGGAGCTGACGTTAAGGGTACAAATGCAAAGTAAATGGCAGTTGTGCCAGACGGCGCTGACCCATGACGCCTGCTCAGTACTCTTCTCACCCAGACACTGTGAGCCTGTGAAGGGAGAACAGTTGAGTGCATCCAGCTGCTATCCCCAGAAGCAAGATGTCTGGCCTGCAGAGCAGTTCCCAGACAGTCTAAGCTGAGGCGTGCGTGCTGGAGCTTTACCCCCTGGATGGACCCCTGACTGCTCCGAGGGAGAGAGCAGGCAGCATCACAAGATGTGCATAGTGTGGGCTTGACTCCCTGACCCGGGCAGGCTGGAATTTCCCCCTTCGGCATGGGTAGCTCTGAAGGCTAAGCCTCCCACAGCATCAGAGCCAGCGGCTGGCCAGCTGCAGAGAGCCCAGGAGCCCCCTGCATGGGAGAAAGCATTCTGAATCACAAAGCATGAGATTTGATTAGCCTTATCAGAGTTGGAGACCACAACGGCAGCCCAACTCCTGCTCTGTGGCATAGTTTCGCTATTCCTTCAGAGGACTACCACCCTGCTGGATGTGAGAATTGAATTCTGGGAATAGCTCAGAAGTTTCCCAAGGAGGGTGGATATTGGAGCCAGTATAGAACAAACCAAGTATAGGACTTGACACTGGGGCCAAACCAGGTAGAGAGAGCATCCCTAGCTGTTCAGGAGGAGAGGGGTCGGGGACCTGAAGCTTGGCACCCGTCCTGAGCAGCAGCCTTGGTCTCAGGAGGAGACAGGGCTTGTGATGGTGTGGCTTCATAGGCAGCAGGGGTGTGCATTCTGACATGATGGCACAGTGTCTCTGGCACTGTAAGAGTTGTGATGAAGCTGATCTGAGACCCTTAGGTCAGGGCCCAGCATCTCAGGAGGGAATGCACAACGACAGAGGAAACCAAGGGACAGTGACACTTGTGAGCCACAAGGACAAAAATGTATACTTGTCTAAGCTGGTCCAGGGACAGTGAAGAGACATAGGTCACAAGATACCTGATAGAACCTTTTGCCATTTTTTTCTGATGCCCAACAAGGTCTACACACACACACACACACACACACACACACACACACACACACACACACATGCACACACACACATACACACACACATGCACACACACACACACACACACACGTACACAAGGTCAGCTCATACTTTCCAGGCTGCACCTAACCTGCCCCCTCACCCGAAATCTGACTGGCTCCCGAGGGCATGTACCTCCCCATTGGGAACGCAGGCCTTTCCTCTGGAAGCAAAACACAGATCAGGGCCTGGTGGGATGCAGGCAACCAAATGCAGAGAAGGGCCTGGATGGTAGATGGCATGAGGAATAATATGACCAGGGCACAGTCACTTCTCACTTTGCCTGACCTTCGAGCTGGCTCCGCTGGGCAGCAGTTGGGCTGAGACATGTCTTGGTAGAGTGTGGAACTTCAAGGGCATCAGACTGCACAGGATTATGGGACGAATGAGGGGAACCAGCCCTCCCAGAGTCCCTCACCCAAGATGGGAGATATGCAACTTGCCAAGTGGCTTACTCAGGTCAGACGTGAGTTGCTGCTTGGCAAACTGGATGCTTTGCATATGTGAATAGTGTGATGGCATGGCAAAGACCTTTCTGGTTGGAGTATGAAGGATAAAGCCAAAAGCACACATTGTCTTAAAAATGGGTCTGTTGGGCTACAGAGATGGCTCAGTGGTTAAGACACTTGCCTGAAAAACCACAGGACCAGAGTTTGAGTCCCCAGTACCCAAGTAAGAGCAGAAGTGCAAGGTTGCACATGCTCTATACCTGCCTATCTCTCTTTCTCAAGTAAATAAGTAAAATATTTCTAAAAATGAGTCCATTGAAATAACACACTGTAACCCATTGTTAGGTGCAACTTTTGTGTGTCAATTAAATGATTAAAATTGCATCTAGACTTCTAAAGTTGCAAAATTATTGTTTCAGTCAAATCTAACTGTCATAGGATAAGTGCACAGAATTTCTAAAGCTATTTTTTCACTCAAAGACCCCAAATGTGAAGAATTTTATTGTGTTTATTCTCTATTTCTCTTTTATACTTCTGAACACTTCCTTGTGTATTCCCAGAAACTGAGAACATTGTCTCACTGACTTAAAAATGATTTAAATCAGTAAATTAAGACCAACACAAACCTATGATCTAATCAAAGACTCTGTTCAGATTTCAGTAATGAACCCAGTAATGTCCTGAGAGGAAATAAGGCCCCTGGCTCGGGCTGTGCACGCTCGCTCTGTTGATGTCCCCTTGCTCTGTTGATGTCCCCTCACTCTGCTGACATCCTCTCTCTCTTTGATGTCCCCTGCTCTCACCTTCCAGCACATGTCATGGCCTGGAATGGTTGATGACTCTAAGTCAGTCATTTGCATGTAATGACCCTCCATTTGAGAAGGCCATTTTTAAACATAGGCAAATCCTCACTCCCTTGGTCAAAAGAAGCCATGTTGTAGAGCCTGTGTCTGGCTTAAATCTCAGGACACGAGTCTGTTTTGATAAATGAGTCACAGCACATTTTTGGCAGGCCTGCACTCTTGCTAATTCATCTTCTGTTCGAGTGGTTAGAGAGGGGGGCAGCCTTTGTGCACTCTCCCTCTTCCCAGGGAGTTGATTCTTCCTGTCTTCCTGTCTTTCTGGGAAGGCTACCTCTGTGTGAAGGCCCATATTTCCAGCAAAAGAGGGATGCTAGAGTCTAGCTGCCCATCAAGCAAGGGGTAATGTGCTGAAAAATAACCATAGCTATATTTTTTCCAGGTGGGAAAAAATCCAGTGCAAGGTGGCTGGAGGGTTCCTGAGGATACCACATCTCAGAACCAATGTTCATCAGAATCCCACCACCTTTGGGAACTCGGATTACAGTCTAGATGTCCCCTTCCCACCCAGGGAGACCTATGCTCTTGGAGCTACTAAGCCATCTGTATCAATCTAGTTTGCATTTCATTGAGCTGGCTAGAGACATTATAATGTATAAAAATATAAGTCTGAGTTGCAGGACTTCTTACTGAGGCCTTAGACTTGGGGTAAGCTGTAGCTCAACCAGGAATTCATCCAGGTCATCCTGATTCTTTTTGTCCCCTTTCCACTACAAGTCCTCCGTTTCCATGTCACTGTTTATCCACACAACACAGTCCAAGTCCAGACCCATGGGCTGAGCATGCTTGCTCCCCAGGCTGAGCTGGGCTATGACACACCTCAAGTCACCTACATCAGATATGTCTCCTCTCCTGTTGTCCCTAAAAGGTGCTCCGGGTAGATTCTTTTCCCAGGACTTTGTGTCTAACACAAAAAAGTTGCACCTAATAATGGGTTACAGTGTGTTATTTCAATGGACTCATTTTTAGAAATATTTTACTTATTTACTTGAGAAAGAGAGATAGGCAGGTTTAGAGCATGTGCAACCTTGCACTTCTGCTCTTACTTGGGTACTGGGGACTCAAACTCTGGTCCTGTGGTTTTTCAGGCAAGTGTCTTAACCACTGAGCCATCTCTGTAGCCCAACAGACCCATTTTTAAGACAATGTGTGCTTTTGGTTTTATCCTTCATACTCCAACCAGAAAGGTCTTTGCCATGCCATCACACTATTCACAGATATAAGGGAATCAGGTTCTGCATACAGGGTACCCTTCTTCTTCCCCTCCTTCTCAGCAGCATCCAGAGCCACTCGATACACTGCACTTCCTCCCTCCAAGCTACAGAATAGCTCTGGACTGCAGGTATCCACTGCCAGCCCAAGAAAAATTGTCTTTGCCATCACTGTTTTGAGTGTGGGCAGAAGAGAGCTCTATGGACCAGGAAGGCTTTCGAACAGAGAAGAACTAACTTAGGCTTTGAGAATGGGGGAGGGAATGGCCTGGGTGACCTTGATATGCGTATACCCAAGCAACCACTGAAATCATCAGTCACTCTTTTCTCTGCCTTGATGGTAACACGAGGGCTCCGGTACAGAGATGGCAAGCTTAAGGGTGAAGCAACTTACATTTTAAAAGACCTAGATTTTCCATGTTCCACCTTGCACTGGCATCTGTGCAGGTCAGAAAGGAAAGGGAATGGCAGGTGCTCCCTGGCCCCAGACACATCCCCTAGGCCCTGGTGGTCACTTGCAGACATTCCTGTGCAAGGCAAAGGCTCTGTGATGTCTTTGACAGAAGATGGGGCAGCAATGACTGGAGATGTGGCCCCTGATCAATGCTCACATAGTGAGGATGGATGAAAATCATCGTAGACCTCAGAAGGGTCACTATAAAGCCATGGTTGGCAATGATCTGGGGGTCTTATGGGATGCAGCCTTAATTGTCCATACAAGTAAACAGTTCACTCTTGTTCTATTAACATCCTCCCCTTCCTCCACTCCCTCACGGTAGTCCTGGTCGCCTCCCAAATGCAGGGCATGGGGGGAAGGAGAGAAGCCTTGAGGAGGCACAAATTACAATGGAGCTGAGGGTCAGGCAGCAACAAGTGGTTGGGAGTTGATTTTTGTTTTTTGGGATGCCTTATGAACCAGGCATGACGATACACACCTGTGATCCCAGCACCTGGAAGGCTGAATGAAACAAGAGGATTATGAGTTCAAGGCCAGTCTGGGCTACATAGTGAGTTCCTAGTCACCTTGGGCTACTTAGAGAGACACTGCCCCCCAAAAGCAAATAAAATATTTCTTATGACTTAGACTCCAAAGTCATCCTGGAATCATGGGGAATACATGAGCTCTGAGGTTTCTAAGATGAGGCTGAGTCGGTTTTTACTCTCCCAGGGAACTGCCCTGGCAGGTGGGAAGCGAGAGGGCATCCTATTTGATTGGAGAGTCTCAGCTCACCTATGAGACTGAGCTGAATCATCTGCGCATGTCACTTCCTGCGGGCTGAGGCCAGAGCCAAGGCCACGGGCTGCCTGTGGCTTGGATTACAGGACAACTTTCTCAATCTTCACCAAGGCAATTTACATCAGTGGCACTGCCCTTGCTTCTGCTATCCTGACAGACAAGGGCTGAGAGGAAAGAGTGTGCAGCAGGTTCCTTTGAACTTGCTCAAGAAACAAACCCAGTCTTTCCATGTGACACCCCCCCCCAAGACACGCAGGTCACTACCTTCCACTCTCACACACTGGACCAGGAGCTGCCAAGGCCACTATTCACACACTCATACAAAGCCAGTATGTCTTTCTTACAAAACATTCTGTAGGTCATACCTAAACTTAGATCACATTTCACAATACTTCTAACAAATTGATTTGTCCTACATGTAAAGTTTGGATAGACAGACCTTTTTTGCATGTGTATGTAGTATGCATGGTGTGATGTGTGTGTGGTCGATTCAAGTGTGCATGCAGACCTGTGACCCCAGTACATTTGTGAAGACCAGAGGAGAACTACAGGTGCCCCCAACCACTCTTCTCATTTCCTTGAGACACTGTTTCTCACTGAACCCACAGCAGCTATTTTTTTTTTTTTAATCAGACTGGCTAGCTAGTGAACCATAGTGATTCTTCGTTGGCCTCTGCTCCTCCCAGAACTGGTACGACAGGTGTGCTAGGTCACTTCCAGCACTTTTTTATTTTAGAGAAAGAGAGACAGAGACCGAGAGAGAGGGAGGGAGGAAGAGAGTAGCAACTGGCACACCAGGGCCTCAGCCTCAGCCACTGCAATGGTACTCCAGGCGTTTGCGCTGCCTAGTGGGCATGCGTGAACTTGTGCTTGCCTCGCCTGCCTCACCATTGTCTGTCTGGCTTAAGTGTGATCTGGAGTGTGGGCCATGTGTCCTTAGGGTTCCCAGGCAAGGGCCTTAACTGCTAAGCCCACTTCCAGCATTTTTTTAAAAAAAGTATTTTTGTTCATTGATTTATTTCAGAGGGGTGGAGGAGAGAAGAAAATGGGTGCACTAGGGCCTCTGGCCACTGCAGTGAGAACTCCGGACACATGTGCCACCTTGTGCATGCTTCATGCAGATGCTAGAGAATCAAACCTGGGTACTTTGGCTTTGCAGGCAAATGCCTTAACTGCTAAATGGGGTGCAGCAAGCGCTCTCACCCACTGAGCCATTTCCCACCCTAGATTATCATTTTGGCATAGCTGAAATTTTTACTGCTCATCACTTCTAGTTGAACATTTACTAGAATTGACCCTTGTGATGAGAAGGGTAAGATTCTGATTTTCCAGGGACTGGAGAAGCTTGGATGGTCCAGGTGTTGGGGGAGCATGTGTTCAGGGAGGAAGGGACCATTAAAGACTGAAGGGAAGGCAGTGCTGGATGTGGTGGCATGGGGCCTAGGGGTGGATCTCACCTGCCCTCCATAGCCCAGCAATTAATGCTGCTTATCACATGATCAGTGACACAACAGTCTGTGTCTCAGCTTATTGGTCTATAAAATAGTTGTAAGAGTGGCATTAACTTCATAGGCTGTCATGGGGGCTGAACGTGTTAGTTTATATAAAAAGCATGGAGTAGATTTCTCCCAGGGCCAGATAGATGGGAGCCAGGGTTGGCACCACTATTAGGTGAGAGCTCCCAGATCCTGTGGGGAAACAGCAGTGGGGCCAAGCCTTGGGAAGTTGCATACAAATTCTTCGAGGAATGAAGGAGCAGGGCTTCCTGAAAGAGAATCCTGTGCTTCTCTGACGCCCTCAGCTAGGTCTGGAGGTCAGCACACTATGACAGTGTCCCCACTCTTCAGCCATCTGCGTAGCCAGCCTTTGCCATATAACTTAGAAGTCTCTCTCTCTAGGGATAGAACATAGTTCCCCACCTTTTGGTAGTAGGTGTAACTGTAGCACCTGCTTTGGACAAGGGAATAAGGTGAGTGGTTCTGTTAACATTTTGCAACCTGGATATGAGAAGAACATGCCAGGCAACATGCTGATCTTAGGAGAAAGATTAGAGAAGTGTAGGACAGAGTGGGCAAAGCCAAATGCCTACTGACCCAGTCGAGACTTACTGATTCTCAGCTGACCATGAAGCATCAACAAGAGTTGTGACAAGCCTTTGGAGGTGATTTGTTACATGGAATCACTAAGATGATCATTAATTATTTTGATTAACTTTTGGCATAGCAACCCAATTGCCACTTGGCAAGGGAAGCTAATGCCAAGAAATGCGTCAATCTCTAACATATACACCCTCAGCTCCCTCCCTATGACAAAACCAGTGAGCAAATGTTCACATGTCTCAGTGACGAGTGACACTGACAACATATACTGAAATGTTTCCAGCAGTTTCTAAAACTCACTTCCCCTCAGCTTTACAAGAGTCCACAATCTAGTGAGGGACAAAACTAAAACAAGATAAGACAAAATCTTGGTTCATGGCTGGAGAGATTGCTCAGCAGTTAAGGTGCTTGCCTGCAAAACCTAATGACCCAGGTAAGGTGTCCCAGTGCCCACATAACCCTAGATGCACAAAGCGGAGCCAACATCTAGAGTTTATCTGCAGTGACTGGAGGCCCTGGTGTGCCCATTCCCCACCTTCACCCACTTTCCCTTTGCAAATAAATAAATAAATATTTTTTTAAAAATCTTGGTTCAAGACACCAACTTTTGTTTATAGACATAACAACTGGTGAAATGTGAGAATGAACAATCGTGTGCTGAGCACTTCCATAGACTGCTGCCTGTTTGCCACAGCATCCCCATAATCTTGGTTCTGAGTAGAGGAAAGTCTTTCAAGTTCAGTGCAATTCCTGGTTTAGCTTGCTGAACAATTTCTTACAGGACACAGGTAGCCTGTTTCATTGGCACAGCACTTTTCTTTGTACTTTATATAAGAAAAATCGATTTGCCTGTCCAAACATGACTCAATGGTCTTCATTGCATGGGTAAAGTTCAGGAGAGGAGGCCTTCTTCTTGTGGCAATAAAATGTTTCTTCTATGTGTTGTGTAAGCAATGGTACATCATCGTTTTCTATAAATACATTTTTCAAAGTGTGGCCTATGTCTAGCTATACAAAACAAAAATTTTAAAGAGTATGATTGGTGGGAACCTCCTCAACTTGATAAGGAATATCTACAGGAGGACTGGAGAGATAGCTTACTGGTTAAGGCACTTGCCTGTGAAGCCTAAGGACCCATGTTCCATTCTCCAGGTCCCATGTAATTGCATGTGCACAATGTTGCACATGTGCACAAGGTGATGCACTTCTCTGGAGTTCAATTTCAGTGGCTGGAGGCCCCGGGGTGCTAATACTCTCTCCCATAAAATATTACAAAAATATATCTACAAGAGCCAAGAATAGTAGCACATGCCTGTAATTCTAATATTCAGGGCGGCTGAGGTAGCAAAATTGAAATTAAAGCCATCCTGGGCTACCTAGAAAGACCCTGTCCTAGAGTACAAAACAGAAAAATAGCTACTGAAGACCTTCAGCTAGCATCATAGTTAGGGATAAGCAATGAGAAGCTTGACAAGTAGACTACGCAACAAAGGAATGACGACACCTCCCACCACCCATTAAAACACACAATACTGGAAGCACTAGCTAATTCAATAAGAAACAAAAAGGAAAGAAATAAGCAAAACATGAAAAAGAATAGAAAGGAAAAGGTACATAAATAGGGGAGGAAAAAATAAAACTGCCCTTGATTGCAGATGACATGACCGTACAACATAATTGACAAAAATTTCCTGGCTCTAAGATGTGATTATAGCAAGGTAATAAGGTATGAAAGCCAATCACTTTGCTGTATGCCAGCAACAAACAAGTAGAACATGACTTTAAAGACACAGCTGGGTGCAGTAGTGCATGCCTATAATCCCAGCATTTGGGAGGTGGAATTAGGAAGATTCCTGGTTCAAAGGTAGCCTGAGGTATGAGACCTTGTCATAAAAAATAATCCAGGTGTAGTGGCACATGCCTTTAATCCCAGCACTTGGGAGGCAGAAGTAGGAGGATCACTGTGAGTTCGAGGCCACCCTGAGACTACATAGTGAATTCCAGGCCAGCCTGAGCTAGAGTGAGATACTACCTCAAAAAATAAAACAAAAAAAGTGGATTGGATATAAAATCTATAAACAATATCCTGTATGTTATTACCCTGAAATTAAATATTTAGGAATAAATCTTACAAAAATATATGAGATCTACAAAAGAAAAATTCAAATTCTCAATGAAACAAGTCAAAGGAGATAAATAAGTAAAAAGATAGTCCCCGTTCATGGATAAGAAGACACAATATTATCAAGATGTCAATTTTTCCCAATTTGATCCATAGATTGAATAGAAAACCCAGCAAGACATTTTATGGGTATTGATTCTAAATTTTATATGGAGAAGTAAAAGACCAGAATAACCAACACTGTATTAAGGACAAGAGGACCCACACCGTGAAAGCACAGGACTCACTTCCTATGAGACCATGGTGAAGAAGACACTGTAATGTTGGGGAATGGACAAGGATTAATGGGATAGACCAGTGTCCCAACAAATATAGTCAACTATTCTTTGACAGAGGAGCAAAGGCAACATTATGGAGCACCAGTCTTTTCAATAAATGATGCTCAAACAATGGGGAAGCACTTTCAGACTTTCCTGTTTAAATAGCTGGAGAGATTGCTTAGCAGCTAACACATTTGCCTGCAAAGCCTAAGGAACCAGGCTCCATTCCCCAGTACTCACATAAGGCCAGACGCACAAGGCAGTGCATGCATCTGAAATTCATTTGAAGTGGCTAGAGGCCTTGGCCCACTCATTCTCTCTCTCTCCCCCTTCCCCCTCTAAATAAAATAAATAAATACATAGCTTGCTCCCACTGCCAACCCCCAGGATCTGCGCATCTATCAAAGAGTATTTCCTATATTAAGTATGCCCCAAAATGCCAGGAGTAATCTTTGAGCTATGATTATTTCTCCCTCTGTGCTTCCATCTTTTTAATCTTAATATTTTTCAAATTTAATTTATTTATTTGCAAGCAGAGAGAGAGATAGAGAGAAGAGAGAGAGAGAATGGGCTCACCAGGGTCTCTAGCCACTGCAAACAAACTCAAGACTCATGTGCCCCTTGTAAATCTAGGTTGTGGGGTCCTGGAGAATCAAACCTGGGTCCTTTGACTTTGCAGGCAAAATGCTTTAATCGCTAAGCCATCTCTCCAGCCCAATTTTAATATTTTTTAAAATATTTTTGGGAAATTTGTTGCATGGACAAATCAAGTATCAGTCCCAATTGCCTCCTCAGTGGGATTGCTATTACTCACCATGGGGTTGTGAGGTATGAGTTGTGATAGCAGCAGTCAGTCATTGTTGTGGGGAACAATGTCTCTGGATAGTTCTTTCTCCTCTGTGGCTCTTACAATATTTCTGCCCCACCCCTCATAATGTTCCCTGAGCCTTGATGTGTTATAAGTCCACTTCAGTGTTAAGCTCTCAGAAACTTCTAGATTTATATACGTTTTGTGTGTCCTCAGCATCTGTCTCCATCACCTGGCGCAGGTTGACAGGCTCATCGTGAGAGTGGCGCTCGTGCTTAGCTTACCCATTCCTCTGTGCTTTTACCTGGACTCTGGCTGAAGTCCTTTCGTCTGAACTTTCTATTTGGCCCACTTGCCCTTCAAAAGTACTAGCTGAACACCCAACGAGGCAAAAAACTGTGCTGGGGATGTGGAGTCACAAGCAAAGGCTGCGTAAGTCCTGCCCTTGGGGATCTTGTGGTCCAACTGGAAAAGAAGCACTGTCTAGTTAGACATAAAACTCACACATCTCACAGAGATGTACAGAGTACAAACTGGCCATTGTGATGAAAGAAAAGCACCAGGTTGTACAAGATCACAAAACCTACCTAGTCTGAGAGCCACAGACTCTTTCTTGGAGAAGTGCAGTTCATTTAGGACCAATATGATGTACATGAGTTGTATACTTGAAGGGAAGGCCTTAAAAAATGATGAGCCAGGTTTGGAGAGATGGCTTAGCAGTTAAGGCAGTTGCCTGTGAAGCCTAAGGACCCAGGTTTGATCCCCCAGGACCCACATAAGCCAGATACACAAGGTGGCACATGCATCGGGAGTTTGTTTGCAGTGGCTGGAGGCCCTGGAGCGCCTATTCACTTTCTCTCTCTCTCTAATAAATATATAAAATATTACAAAATGATGACCCTAGTGCATTTCTACAATGCACTCAGCCATGCAGTCATTCTATCTTGCATTGGTGACCACACCCGAAGGACACTGCGGGCCCGAGGAAAGGTTGGTGTGGATGAAGCATGGTCGGCTAAAGTACAGGGTGTTTGGGAAGGAAGGTCAATCTTGCTGGGCCTCACAGGCCAAGTTAAGGGTCCGTGTTCTGATATGAAGTTCATAGCAATGCACTGAATGATTTTTAGCAAGGACTCCTCAAGATCAGAAGCAAGTCTTGAAATTGTGTTATAATGGGCTAAGTTTCTGAAAAGCAGGCTTCTAGTTGAGAATGTATGGGGTTGTTTATTAAGATTTAGGGTCTTGTGCTGGACTGATGGCTTAGTGGTTAAGGTGCTTGCCTGTGAAGCCCAAGAACCCAGGTTCAATTCCCCAGGACCCACATAATCCAGATGTACATGGTGGGACATGCCTCTGGAGTTTGTTTGAAGTGGATAAATGCCTTGGTGCACTCATTCTCCCTCTCTCTCTTTCTGCCTGTCTGTCTGTCTCTGTCTCTCCCTCCCTCTCTCTCTCAAATAAATAAATAAATAATAAAATATAAAAAAAGATTTTCTGCCTTAATGGCTGCCAATTAACTTGAGGTTAGCGCATGTGAGAAAAGACATGCGTACAGGATGACAAAATCGGGCGGAGGGTACAGCCAAGCTGGAATGGTTGCCGAAGTCAGCCTCAACCCAGTGCACGGTGAGCTCTCTAGTCAGAATATCTTCCAAAATTACTGTAAGGTTGGAGGAAGGTGCTGACCTCTGTGACCACCAGACACTGGATGGGCCTGTGCCTGTCAAGGTGTGCCCTTAGGTGGCAGACAGAAGTGTGTGGAAGAGGGTGTCTGAAACAGCACTTCCAGTAGCCATGGCAGTGAACTCTTCACCATCTAAGGGGAATCCGCTCTCTGCGTCCAACACCCACAGCAGACACTGACGTCATAGATCTACCCTGGCCTGTCTCCTGCCTGACCATTTGTTTATCTGTGGCCACCGAATTCTCATGCAACATTTACTTATTGGCTGGCCCCTCCCGCCCTCCATTTAAATTCATTTCTCCTTAAGGGTATGGACCATAGCTTAGGCTGGCTATGGGAATGCATACCATGGAATCCAGCCACAGCCACTGGATAAAGTGCATGGAGACCGATGCTTGAGAATTCTGATGGAAAGGTCTTGAAGACTGTTTGCAAATACCAGGATGACAGAGAGCCACAGACTAAGGAAGTAGCTGTTTGGAATTACTCAGTGAATGATGGATGAGCAACGACCTTTCCAGCAAGTTCCCATTAACTGACAACATTTTATAGCGTGATTGTCCCAGAAGCGGTAGCAGACACGGTTGCAGTAGTATCCTGGGCTAAGCCTCCGGACCTTGCATCATGTTGTCTCGGGTTTTTCTCATTTCTGTCTCCAGTATATACTCATTAGAACATTCATAGCATGATAACTATGGGGACGCAAGGTGGTTCTGTCAGCAAGAGCACTTACTGCACAAGCATGAAGACCTGAGTTCAACCCCCAGTATACACATAAAAAATCACCTCTCTCTCCTCTCTCTCTCTCTCTCTCTCTCTCTGCCTCTTTCTTTTCCTCAAATAAATAAATAAAAATAAAGAATATTTTTAAACTCAGGAATGGCCGCGTATGACTATAAAAAGCCTGGCACTGAGAGTAGAGAGTAGAGAAACAGGAGGACTTCTCAGGCTCCTTGGTTGGCCCATCTAATCAAACATGGAGAGCTCGAGGTTCAGCGGGAGGCAGAAAAGCAGGGGAGAAGCACATCTGATATCCTCTCCTGGCCTCCACATGCATGTGTATGGGATGTGAATCTGCACACACGTGTGCATACAGCCACCCCCACACACAAATCACACACACACACACAAACACCACGAACTCACACACCACCACTCCAAAAACAAAGAACCATTAAGTAAAAGTACTACCAAAAAAAAAAAAAAAAAGGGTTGGAGAGATGGCTTAGCAGTTAAAGGTGCTTGCTTGCAAAAGCCTGATGACCCAGGTTCTACTCCTCAGAGTCTGCATAAAGCCAGATGCGTAAAGTGGTGCATCTAGTATATGTCTGTGGTGGCAGGAGGCCATGGTGTGCCCACTCACTCTCTCCGTCTGCCTCTCTCAAATAAATAAATTAAAATATATTTTTAAAAAAGAACTACAGAGCCAAGTGTGGTGGCGCACGCCTTTAATCCCAGCACTCGGGAGGCAGAGGTAGGAGAATCGCTATGAGTTCGAGTTCGACAGAGTTAATTCCAGGTCAGCCTGGACCAGAGTGAGACCTTACCTCGAAAAAAAAAAAAAGAACTACAAATACAATACTAGGAAGGTAAGAAACTCATAGGACAAAAATTGAACCCAGGCCAACTTCGTAGGGTAACACCTTCCATGAAACCACTGCCTTTAAGGTGCTGGGAGAGATCACGCCCCTCCCCACCACCAATAGTCACCAATTTGAAAATTATAATCTTCATACATGCTTCCACCCAGCACACTGTCAATTATCTACTTTTTCTTGTTTCTGGGGCTGGGTGGTTTTCTTTCTCTTGAACCCCTTTTGGACCCAGCATGCTGTCAGCAAAAAAAAAGGGGGGGCCCTGGGTTGTGCAGTGTGGAAGTATTTGGGACGGGGAAAGGCAGTAGAGTCAGGTGGTTCCATTCATGCCCATGGCCCTCACCGTCTCCACCCTGCTCTATGCTCTCTCTCTCTCTCTCTCCCTGCAAAGCCAGGTGCTCTGCCTGCTGGCTTCCTCTAGATTTGGTTGGACCAACCTACTTGCATTATGGAATGGTTATGTGGACCAGGAGATAATGCTTCCAAGAACAGTCTTTAAGCAACGATGAGTGGAGATGATGGCTTAAAGCCTCATGTCCCCTAACCCTTGGTGGCATAACTATTATGCATATATATATATATATATATATATATATTCATATATGTATTTTTTATTTAAGAGAGAGAGATAAAGGGATAAAAGACAGAGGTGCCCAGGAACTCTAGCCACTACAAATGCACTCCAGACATATGTGCCACCATTTATAAATGGCTTCTTTGGGATTGGGGGAGTTGATCCTGGGTCCTTAGGCTTCACAGGCAAGCTTTTTAACTGCTAAGCTATCTCTCCAGCACTGTGGAGAATATCTTAATTCCTCACTGCAGTGGGATTAAGTTTCAGTGACAACAGCGGAAACTTGTGTGATTCCATCTTTTACTCTCTCACTTCCCCCTTTCTACAACAGCATCCAGAATCACTTCCCCAATCAATACACCATGATGTGCTTCTGGGGATCTCGTATAAGACACCTTCAGTATCTTTATGTGGCCTAGAAACAATGACATGGCTCCATCTGTGCAGAAAACCTTCCATTTCCTATCCACCTGACATCCACAGAGAGCTGCAGACAGCTACATTGTGAATTGCTTTTCAGTTCCCAGTGTAACTTGTATATTAGTTAGCTTTATGGCTGCGACAAACTTCCCCAGCGCCGATCCAATGGTGCACTGCCGTAGAAGCCTTATGTCCCCATGGTGACACCAGTTCCTTTCTGAGGCAGTTGTGGGGATTAGCGTCTGCGAAGGCTGCCTTGATGGGAGCTCTGTTGACACAGGGGTAAGAGCAGCCCGAGGGGTTCTGTGATCTTCCCTACAGATGACGGTTGACGAAAAAGACTTTCCTTGTCTAACTGAGGTGTTGGCTATGTTCTCCACAAATATGTTAACATTTTATAGAAGCTTGTTGACTCTCTTGAGAAATGTTTGTATCAAACAGAGGCTTTTAGGGTATGTAGGTGAGAGTGTGTGCGTACTCATGTGCGTGCTACCTTCAAGAAGCTTGCACTGTGTGAGTGCGCAGAAAGACCTAACTGAAACACTCGGTTCTTTTTCCCGTTTGTGTCTGACCTGCAGATGTTTTCCATCTCTGGTGACCCTTCCATGTTGTACAAGCTCATGTTTCAGAACCTATAAAAGTGAGTTCCTCTTCTCCCAGTGTGATCATTTCCAATGACCAGAAAGCAAGCCCCGAGCAGAGCCTGGCATCCTGTGGGCATCACTACATCCCCAAGGGCTCATAGCTGATGGATGTTTTTAGTGACATAGCCTGGGGCAGAATCTCACCAAAGTTTTTAAAATTTTTATTGGCAGCCTTATATATATCATAATCCCCTTTTACTTCCTGAATCCCACCTCCACTGAATCCCTTTCAAAAATCTCACCCAAAGTTTAATCAAAGCACATTTATAATTTCATCCCTGTCTAAGCATCACACTCAGTGAAGGAACTGCTACTTGGAATGGTGTGACCTCGGATACCCATTGGGATCTCTAAGCCCAGTAACAGCTAGGTAAAACATGGCCACCATGCCCACCCTATGACGTCTCAGAATTAAGTGAAAAAATAAACAAAAAGTCCATTTAAGTTCCATATCAAGGAAAGGAATTAAAATGGGATATCAAATTTATAAAGCAGAGTTGACTGTGACATTAGACAACAAGAAGAGGTGGTTTGGAAATACTGTCTCATTCATCTCATCTGGTTCTGCCTCCTGGAAGAATTGTAGCCTGGTCTGGCAGAAACCAGCTATCTGCTCTTTATTTCATTTTGCTTTTTAAGATTTTTGAGCAGCTATGAACAACACTGTCCTAGCTTGTTTTTCAGGGGAAAAAAAAGGCAACAGAGAAAAGCTAAAGAAAATTGTTGTCTTCTGCTATTCAAAAGTATAAATTGAGGGCTGGAGAGATGGCTTAGCAGTTAAGCACTTGCCTGTGAAGCCTAAGGACCCTGGTTCGAGGCTTGATTCCCCAGGACCCACATTAGCCAGATGCACAAGGGGGCACACGCATCTGGAGTTCATTTGCAGTGGCTGGAGGCCCTGGCACACCCATTCCTTCTCTCTATCTGCCTCTTTCTCTCTGTCTGTCACTCTCAAATTAATAAATAAAATTTTTTTTAAAAGTATAAATTGATTTTGGAAGAAACAAGGGCGGGGGAGTAAAAGCTTAGTGAATAATAAAGAAAATGAAGGAGAATGAGCCAGAAGGCTTGATCTCAGCAGGTTTGCTGTGGTAAGCATGGAACAGTGCAATTTTACAGGATCAAATGTGACTTTATTGCTTCTACCCTGAAAGCATACATTCAACTAGATTGCTCAGTTTCTTTCTCATCAAGGCTAGTACTATTTTTCCTTTAAAGAAGGGCATTTTCCCTCTTTTTATTTCTGTCAGGATATAAGACTTCAAAGGGAGCCTATGAACTTAACAATGTTTCTTTTGTAACTTGTAGCAAAGAACACTATGGCGAAGAAATTGCTAATGATTCAGCCTGCGAGAGAGCCTCTGAGGAGAGCTGTCGCATGCTGTTTTATCAATTCTTGGAATTGTGAAGCAGTCCAGCCATAAAGAGTACTGAGAAACTCAGCCGTCTGTACTAGAGTCTTGATTGGCCAAGCCACAGATTTTGCAAACGTCTGTCTATATAACCAGCCACTGTGTCTTTATGCAATCCACCTGAAGGCAAAAAGGCAGATCAATACTTTGCAAATGATGCTTATATGAGATTAGCTTCAAGTTTACAGCCCATCCATGATTATTAACCCCAATATACAAGGAAAGCCTTTTATCCTAAAGGCAGGACAGGGCTGAATTTTGTGCTGGTGAGATGTCTGCAGCAGTCATGGTCCTACATTAGGGAAAGACATCTTCCTTTTTTTATACTGTGAGTTCGGACACGTCATTATCAGTAAATACTGGCTCTCATTCACAGCATTCATATTAGACTGTCCTCCTTAACCTTGTACACCAGAGATGATGACCATTCATAAAGAAACAAACACAGACCTATTACTTGGTTTCCCTAAGAAACAAAACCACAGTCCTGGACGACCCCACGTTCTATACAGAACAAATACTGGCAGGCGATAGCTATTCTGTAATGAACCTCAACGTCCACGTTGAAGTCGCAGAAAATCTTACTTGACTTGATTGGCATAGTAATTGGTAGGAAACCGAAGGTCTCACAGTGTGGTTTTGGGGGGTTGATGAATTTGGCTCAATTCCTTGCCCGGGGGCTGCATTCTAAGAAGCACAAGATTCTGTTTACACAGAAGATTTTGCCCACCCTCCCTCAGCACACAAGGAGCTTCCCCACCTCAGCCCCATTCGTTCTGCCACTCTGAGTTTGTCCCTGTGGCTTGGCTCTACTGGCTCCGAGAAAGCCACATAGAAACTTACTCTCATCCTATATAGGAAGGGTAAATTGTAAACATGAACTACATGCTATAAACTGGAAGACTGATTTCTTTCAAGAATGTTCAACCAAAGTCCCAAGTCCCTTTATTGGAACGGTTTTGAAAAATCAAATAAACAGCTTTGAAAAAAAGTCAGAAGTCATGCCCAGAAGATCAGCATTGTTTTGTTTTGTTTCTCATAGATAGTGCCTTGGAGAAGGGAAGCCTTCCCAAGTGAGTCTCCCATTACCTGGGATAATGTGACTTCTCTGTATGTCAGCATGATCGCCCACTTGGCCAAGCTTTCATGAGAGGATGGAAAATGGCCTTTACAAAGTTATCTCCAGCACATTCTCTGTTTACCAAATCACCAATAAAGCCATAGAAGAGATTTTAGACCGAGCCACTCCTTGCTATGAATTACATAGAAATGGAAAACTCTGTCTTGTAAATATGAGATGCAGAATGACGTCAATGCCGCTCTCCATTAACATTCTTTCTAGTCCACGTCAGTGTACACGCATGGACCCAGGGATGTTGCTTTCATCTTGCTTCATAGTGGAGCTAAAGCTCCTGGGTGCTATTTCCAGCACCTCTGAAGTAATTGAACACAAGCATTTGAAAAATCCCTCCCATCAGAGCCTGTGACAAGCAGCAGCGCTGGGCTCTGGCGCTGGAAGGTATGGTAGGCTGAGACACACTCCTTTTGAGCATGCCTGTTCCACAACTCTGCAGTTGGCTCCGCATATTGGGGCCTTGCTCTTTTGGCTCCAGCTCATTTTCCTCCTGCCCCTTCCCACCTCTCCTGCCCCTTTATTTCATCCCACCCCATCCCTCCTGGCTCTGGGAAAGAGGAGCACTATCAATGTGGGGAGGAGAGGTGAGGCTCAGAGAGGGAGAGCCCTTCTCCTGTGTCTGCCCACATGTGTGCTGGAGAAGAGCAGGAGCCCCTGGTAGCTAGTACGTGACTCCGAGCCAGAATCTGGACCTGAACAGACTGGATAACACGTGGGGCCCCAAGCTGAGGATGTCTATGACTGGAAAAGCTGTGCTCTGAGTAAGTCACCTGGGAAAGTGGTGTCACTAACCTGGGCAAGGCATCACAGGCTTCTCAGGGGGGAAGGAAGTGGCACTGTGTATTGGAAAGTGCCTGGTTAGGAGACTTAGACAGTCAGGCTCTGCCTGGAATTCAGCCTCTGAGGGAATGGGTGTCAAGGAATGAAATGATGCATGAGACCACATGAAAGAACTAAAATCCCGCAAGAGACGTTAAAAAGTCTTACGGGGGCTGGAGAGATGGCTTAGCGGTTAAGCGCTTGCCTGTGAAGCCTAAGGACCCCGGTTCGAGGCTCGGTTCCCCAGGACCCACGTTAGCCAGATGCACAAGGGGGGGCATGTGTCTGGAGTTCGTTTGCAGAGGCTGGAAGCCCTGGCTCGCCCATTCTCTCTCTCTCTCCCTCTATCTGTCTTTCTCTCTGTGTCTGTCACTCTCAAATAAATAAAATAAAAAATTTAAAATAAAATAAAAAAAAAAAAGTCTTACGGGCATGAGCCACAGCTCTAAAGTTTTGTCGAATGAGGGTGGAGGAAGTGGACTAAAGTGTGAGGTGCTTGGGTGCCTTTGGACTCCTAGAAATCCCAGACAACACTCCATATGAGGTTGACATTGCAGTCCCTACAGCCCCAGGCCACGGAACCTGGGACACAGTTAGAGTAGACACTTACTGTGCTTCTAGTGCACACAGGACAGGGCATTGTACAAGGGGCAGCCTTCACCTCAGTGCACTGCACAAATCAGAAAATAGCATGGGACCATGAGCCTTATTAAACTACATGCTCAGAAGTGACATCCTCATCACTCCTGCCCTTCAAGCTCATTTTCATCAAGTCTCACTATGTGCAATACATATACCATCTGTTGCAGTCAGGTTCGCACTGCTGGCAGAAACCACCCGATCAAAGGCAGCTTCTGGGGAAGAAAAGAGAGTTTCTTTTGGCTTACAGACTCGAGGGGATGCTCTACAATGGCATGAGCAGAGGGTGGACATCACTCCCGGGCCAACATAAGGTGGATAATAGCAACAGGAGAGTGGGCCAAATACTGGCAAAAAGACAACGGCTATACCCATAAGCCCACCCACAACAGCACACTACCTCCAAGAGGCATTAATTCCCAAACCTCCATCAGCTGGGAACGTGGCATTCAGAACACCTAAGTTTATGGGGAACACCTAAATCAAACCACCACACCATTTCACGCACTATCACAGGATGGGACAGGGCTGGTCATAATGATGGGGATGGCTGCATCTAGGCTCATCCGCGGGTCGAGGCAGGCAATGTTATCCACAGGTGGGCATTTATGAGGTGATGGCATGAGCAGATGTTCAGAAGGTCAGGAGTAGCTGTACCACTGACTGCCTGAGGCAGGTCAGAAATCAAGCCATAATGCCTCTCAGCTGTACTCAGGAAGAAACTTCATGCACAAACAAGCCTATCAAGCCTATCAAGCCAAGGGCCTACTAGGTGTCTCCTCTGTCCTTCTGGGTGACACAACATACAGGAAGAAGTGAGGAGGCAGACCTGAGGTTACTCATACTGGCTCCCCCGCAGGCTCACCTGTGTGACCTTGAGCAGAAATCTCATAGTGGATGTGGACTCCTCCCCATCCTGAACTCACAGGGGAGGAGGGACTGAATAAGCAGTGATTGTTTGCTCCTCTGGCATCATGTGAATTAGATCTCCATGCCTTACTGTGGACAGAAACATAGCAATGAGAGTTGGGTTCAGGGTAGAGCTGGGAGCCCAGTCTTGCTTCATGACACCTGCCAAAATAAATTTCACCCTTCCTTTTGTGTTTCTTGAATCAGGATTTGGGCTTTCCACTAGAATTTCAGGGGACACAGTAAGGTTGAGTTGAATACACTGTCCAATAGATACCAGGAAGAACATCAACTTCACCTAGTCCCATATTTCTTGTTTTATTTATTTATTTATTTATTTTTGAGGTAGGGTCTCACTCTAGCCCAGGCTGACCTGGAAATCACTATGGAGTCTCAAGGGTGGCCTCGAACTCACAGCAATGCTCCTACCTCTGCCTACCAAGTGCTGAGATTAAAGGTGTGCGCCACCATGCCTGGCAGTCTTTCTTGTTCTTAGTCAACCACAGTTACATGTGTGGAGCATCCGTGGAGATGCAGCCAGGAATGTTCCCCAAGCCTGTGAGTCCAGAAAGAACCCCCAAGTGTCATGTTAAGGTCTCAACCTCCAGCACTTCATTAAATGACCTTATTTGGAAATAGGATAAAGTGAGGTCATCAGAGTACGTCCTAATCCACTATGAGTGTATAAAAAGGGGAAATTCAGACATAAAGACAGCCATCAGGGATGTGACTTAACAACACAAGGAGAATGAAGCCCTGTCACTGGAGCCAAGGCAACCAGTGTTTGCCAGAAACCAACTGAAGCTGAAGACTCAAGAAGGGACCCTTTCCCAGAGCTGTGAGAGAGAGCTTGGTCAGGCCAACACCTTGATGCCAACTTTCGGCTTCCAAAAGTGTAACGAGTACAGTACTGTTGTTTCCAGCCCTTCATCTTTCAGTACTTGTTATAGCAGCTCTAGGAAAGTCACACATACAGGAAGATGTTCGCTGGGCACCTCTACCCACAAAGAGTACTGTGTCACTAAACCTGGGACAGTAGAGGATGCCTGGGGCAGCCTCCATGAGACAGAGGCTACTGGAGGAAGCCTCCGAGTGTTTCTGAACGGGAGGTTACAGTCTGAGATGCCAGTCCCAGAACCAAGCCACAAACACAGTGGATAGGGCACCTTGGTAGCTAGTATCCCCACCATCTTCTCAGCAGGTTACACACCCCAGTTTTCTGTGCTCTGGGAATTGCTTAATACCTGGGTATGGTTAATACCCTGTATTAGTTATTGCATCTGGGGGTAACTTACTAAGACATTATAGGGCTGTGTTTAAGCACACAAAATAACATGTAGAAACTATGATGTGGTAGGCACATCTGCAATTAGGGCCAGAGGAATTCTACCCCAAACCTAAGCCACCCCTTAGTGAGCTGTGATACCGAAGGGAATAAAACTTATTGCTTCTGAGCTGGTGTCTCCTTTGTAAGTGGGAGGAATGACCTCCGTAGTTCAGTTTGAAATTTGAATCAAATTATGTAATAAAGCCAGCACTGCAATTTTTCAAGGGAAGCAGACCTGTGTAATACAATGAGCATTGATTTATGATGAAAAGCTCAGTCCACATTCCTTGAAGAATGTGTAACCTTGGCAACAGTACATCATCTCTCTAATAAATGCAAGTTATCATACAGGAGGATTAGTGAGCTGCATGTGAAAGCACTTTGAAAACTACAGTGTAAACAAATACAAGTATGTCAGAAGCTCGCTTCAATATTATTCGCTAACAATTTGATTTCCAAGCAAAAAGACATATTGTGCCAGTTGAGAAGGCCACATATTTGAGGGAGTTTGTGGACTAGGCAGGATCATCATGTGGTTATTGAAGTTATGCAATTATTTTTGCTTCACTATATGTCACATGTGCAATTGGAAGGGTTTCAGATTAATTTTGTTTTCAGCATTAAATTTGCATTGAGATAAGATTGATAAGCATTTAGCAATCTCAGCTCTTTCTAGCACTTACTCTTCATTTCCTCCAGAATCTATCAAACAAAGTACACTTAGCATATAGGTTTGTAAAAGAAAAGCTAATTTATTGATACTGTGTGTGTGTGTGTGTGTGTGTGTGTTTGTGTGTGTGTGTGCGTGGACTGTTAGATGACAGGACAACTTTGGGTGTATTTCTTTCAGGCACCATATACCTCTTTTTGAGACATGGTCATTGACTGTGCTTGGAGTTCACCATTTGTGCTGGACCAGCTGGCCAGCAAATGCCAGGGATCTACTTGTCTCCACTTCCCAAGCACTGGCACTATAGGAGTACAACACAAAAAAAGGCTGCTTTTTTCTTTACCTGGGTCCTGGGATCAAATTCCAGTCCTCATATTTGCAAGACAAGTCCAATTGAGTTATCTCACCAGCCAATATGTTCTCTGTCTCTCTCTGTGTTGGGCGTGGGTTTAAGCAAACACACAATTCCCGTGCTTATATCTCTCAACCTCCTCTTCCACTTCAAGTGCAGGGCTTTTATTCAGGACCAGCAGACATAACAATACAAGTTCTTTTTAGATCAACTGAACTAAGGCATCTACCTAAAGAGGTGGAACACACACAATTGGCCCTTCACTGATGTCAGATAGGATGTATTCAATATTCCAAGCACAATATTCTGGCCTTGGTCTGGAAGTCTGATGCTCTGTTACAGAAATGGAGGGAATGCTGATACAGGTCAACGTTCAAGCCTTACCCAGTTTGTTCCTCCTTACAGATGTCTGAAGAGACACAACAAACTTTGTCATGTATGCTGCTAACAACAGGTACTTAAATCGTCTGAGACAAGAAACTGATAGACAGTTTCAAAGAGAAACAAACAGATACACTATGTTTAAACGTTTTATTGACAACTTCCATGCATATAAACACTACACTATGGTCAAAATCCTTTCCCACATCTTCCTTTCTCCCTCTCCCCTATCCTCCCTCCTCTGAATCCACTTTTTTACAACTGGTCTTCCTTATATTGGGATGTTATCATTTTCCCTCCTTTATGCAGGTTGTTTGTAGGTAGCAGCAGTCACTACAAGGTCATGAGTGCCACGGCTACTATGTGCCTGGAAGACAGTATTGTGAAGCACTCCCCCTCTTCCTCTGGCTCTTTCATTATTTCTGTCACCTCTTCCACAATGGTCCCTGCACCTTGGAGGGTGTAATAGGGATGTGAGATCCAGTATTACAGAGACTTGAACAAGCTTCTGTCAGTCATGGGCGGAAACTGAAGGCAGAAAAGAATAAGAATGATTAATCTCCAGAGAGCAGGCAAATGGAGAGAAGATCATGAGCACTTGGGTACCTGATGGTTTAACTTACCAGCAACATTTACATTTTACAACAATGAGAAAGAAGTACCTTGTCATCCAAAACACTATCCATGACAAGTCCACAGCTGCCATCAGGACTGAGTCACCATTGATGGTGACTCGCTGAAAGTTGTCCTGCTGGATCAGGAACAAGGCCTAGATGCCACTTTCATCTTTTCTATGCAGCACAGTAACTGGAAATCCAAACCAGAAAGGAAGTAGCAAAACTGTGACTGCTTTCTATGTCTGAGTTTTAATAGAAAAAACCCTAAAGACTCCACCAAAAAATGGTCAGAACTAACACATAAAGTGAAGTTTCAGGACACAGGATCCACATATGGCAAGCGTGGTGGAACATGCCTATAACCCTGGCACTGGACAGGCAGAGGTAGAAGGATTGGCAGGAGTTTGAAGCCACCCTGGTCTATGTAGCAAGGTCCAGACAGGTAAGGCTATATAGTGAGACTCTGAAAAATGAATCTACATACAAAACCCAGAGTGTTTCAATGTACTTATAATAGCCTGTCCAAAGAAAAAATTAAAAACAACCATTCTACTTGCAGTAGCATAAAAGATCTTGGGAATATTTTTAATCAGGAAAATGAAAGATTAACACAAAACTCTAAAACATTGCTGAAAACTTTGAATAAAACACAGATAGAAATCTATTCCATGTTCACAGATTGGAAGAATTAATACAGACAAAAATGTTCATAAACCAAAATAGTTCACAGGTTAAATGCAACCTACATGAACATTCTGATGACATTTTTCACAGAAAGAGGAAAACAGTCCTGGAATTGATGTAGAATCACAAAATATTTCACACAGCCAAAGCAACCCAGAGCAAGAACATACCACAAGCATCACACTTCCTGAGTTCCAATTACATTACACAGCTGCAGTTACCAGTATAGGATATACTTGCGGAAAAATAGGCACATAAACCAAAGGAATGTAATTAAAACACCCAAATGAATCCATATACATATGGTCAGCTGGCTTAATGACAAAAGTTCCAAAAAAAAATACACAAGAGTAAATGATGTTGGGGACAACCTGATATTCACATGCAGAGAGATGAAATTGAACCCTTCTCTCAGGTAACTTATAAAAATCCACTAAAATTGGTTTATATCTTGTACATTAAGCTCTAAAATGATAAAACTTCTATCAAAACAGGTGGGAAAGCTTTTATTTGTACATGGATTTTAGCAGTTTTTTTAAAGGCTTGATTTCAAAGGCTCAGAGAAAAACAAATAAGTACAACTATATCAAACTAAATGTTTTCTGCACAGCAAAGAAAATAATCAAACAAAATTTTTAAAAAAACCTACAGAATGCCAAAAAAAAAAAAAAACCCAAGGGATTAGTATCTAAAGTACACAAGAAATTCATGCAACCAGCCAACACTCGGGTTTAAAAGACGGGCACCTTCCCACGTTGCCACCCGTCTTCTTGTCATCATTTTGGATATCTTTTCCCCACACTCTGGGAGATGATGGCTATGTTTGTTATCTTCACAGCTGTATACATATGTCAAAACTTAACAAATTAGGCACTTTAAGTATGTGAGTCAATAAAGCTGTCTCAAGAAGAGTTTGATGGGAAACAGGATATTTACATAATTATAAAACACCTCCCACAAGTGCTTATAAACTGAAAAGGGTAAAGAGAGTGGCCATCTTCATCAAGTGATCCGTAAACTCGATGGAGTTGGGCACCTCCAAGTCTAGCACACCCCAGGGGATGCAATTAAAAAAATTAAAAGTGGGGAGGGAGGCAAAGAGCTCTGCTCCAACTTTTATTTTTTTCTAATGAAGAATACAAACGGCCAAAGGGTATGAGAAAATATGTTCTTTATCATGAATCATCAAGGACTTTCAAATTAGAACCATCAAGAGAAGGCACCTCACACTTACCAGGACAGTCATTACCACAAGGTCAAAAGGCGGTGAACGCTGGCAAGGATGCTGGGAAAAGGGAAAGCCTGTACACTTTCAGTAGGAATGTAACTTGGTGCAGCTATTTTAGAAAATAATATGATGACTCCTCAAAATCCGAACTTTCTTATCACCCAGCAATCTCACAGCTACGGCTCCACAACTGGTTATATACCCAACAAAAATTAAATCAGCATGCCAAAGAGATGTCTGCATATCCATGCTTGTTGAAGCTTTATTCCTAGAGACCGAAATATGGAAACAAAACAAATGTGCATCAGCAGATAAGTGCATGAAGAAAATACGGTGCATGTGTGTGTATATGTGTGTGGGCACACAATGGAATAATATTGAATTTGTGACACTATAATTGAATCTGGAGGCCATCATGTAGGTAATATAAGTGAGACATGAAAATGTGTTCTCCCTCATATGTAGAATCTAAAAAAGGGCGGGGGGAGGAAGGGAAAGAAAAGGAGGGAAAGGAAAGGGAAGGGGGAAAAAAGGAAAGGGAAGGGAAAGCTCTTAAGGATGGAGAACAGAATTGGAATTATTAGGAACTGAGGAGGTTAGAAAATGGGAGAGATTGGTCAAAGGGTACGAATTTTCAGTTATAAGATGAATAAATACTGAAGACCTCATATACAGTGGCTACAATTGTCTTGAAGTTTGCTAGTAAGCTTTATGTTAACTATTATTCAGCACATGTACACAACATATCTAGTTGAGGGGACAGATATGTTCACCTGATTGCAATAGTCATTTCAGTGAGTGTGTGCCTCTGATCACAACATCGTACACCTTAAATGTATCTCATTTTTATTTGAAAATCATACTCCAGTAAAGCTGGACAGGGGTGAAAATAGGAAGGAAGCTCACCATTCACTCCACAAGTGGGGGTCGGCCTGACCCCGCCTCTGTGCTTGTGGTCCACAGATCCTTGCAGTGGGATGATATTATATTTGCAGGCTAATAGTTTATTAGAAACACAGTTTAGGATTTTCATAGCACTCATCTGTGTCCTCATGGTCCAACCTTATGGGGGTGTCCAGGAGGATAGGACTGCTATAGATGGGAATGATGCGGTCATTCAATGTGAGCACTGCACTGAGTGGTGAACACTGTTTAAAATCATAACACCATGTCTAGTACCAGAGTGCGGCTACCACCAAAGCATGGGTTCAGGTCCATGGAAGTTAGACAGAGGCGTGAGTTATGGAAGTCATAGCCAGGTGACTGCCACATTTGGAATATGAGATCACTAGAACTGCACTTGGCCTCGGCTGTTCCACATATACATAGACCTGAAAACTTCAGGAAATTACTTGGTCAACTGCTCAAGCATTCTGCCTTCTTGTAGGATTTCTGTATGTATTCTTGTCCTTCCCAGTTTTGCCATCAGTGCTGGCACCACTTTTGCCATTATTGCTGTCAGTCCAGATGTCACTGTCTCCTTGGATTAAGTACTTATCCCTCCAGAAGGGACACACTGAAGCGAGCAGCAGGTCCCTCAATTAGTCTTTTTTTCTTGCAACATTTATAGGAGATATTTGTGCTTGCATGTATGCTTGTTAGTGTGGGAAGACTGCATGTGTATATGTGGGCACTCATGTGTTGCACAGAGGTCCATGTGGAAGGTCTTCCTCAACCACTCTCCACATTATTTTTCTGAGACAGTATTTCTCACCAATCCTAGCACTCACTGGTCTGGCTAGACTAGCTCCCTAGTAAGCCTTAAGCATTGGCTGGGATTACAGATGTGCCCCCCCCCCATGCCTGGCACTTTATCAAGATCTAGGGCATCCAAAGTCAGGTCCTCATGCTTAAATGGCACATTCACTTTCCGTGCTTCTTTTAGGCCTAACTCACTCAATTTTAAAAAATGAAAGTTTTTGGAGATGATATGTTGGCTTCCAGGGACCTTTAAGCAATTTGAGACCAGCTTAGAGATATTTTCCAAAGGGTAATAAAGTGTCGGCAGTGTCTTCAAAGTTGGGAGTATGCCAGGCGCTACTTTCAAATACCGTAATAGGTACAATTGTCCCTCAATATCTGTGGGGAATTGGTTCCAGGACTACCTGCAAACATCAAAATCTGTGGCTGCTCATGTCTTTTATACAAGTGTTTTCATAGCACCTGTGTACATCCTCCTTTATACCTGACATAGTCTTGAGATGAGGCCTAGCACCCAATGCTATGTAAACACTGAGCAAATAAATAGATGTTACACTGCACTTTAAAGGAAATAATATTAAGTAAAGGTATGTGCGGATGTTCTCTATGAATGTACTCTTTTAAAAATATTTTCACTAGTTTGATTATTCTCATATGGAAACATGGACACAGAAAGTTAACTATTTCAAAGATGGTTTTGTATGAACATTATATTTTTATGACATTGTGGAGAAGAATGTAGTGTTAGAGAGGCCTAAGCTGACTACAGAAAATATTTTCATGCTCCTCTTAAAACCCAAAACAGTATGCTTTCTCCCTCCTTCCCTCCTTCCTTTTCTCCTATGCTCTTTGTCCATTCCCTTGCTCAGCCTTTCCCCATTCACTCCTGGTTTTGGTCATCCACCAGTTCTCACAATCAGCATCACAGGAACTCTATAGGCACTGAGACCAGGGTCCTGAGCAGACAGTGATCCAGGCATGGCCAGGAGCTCGCCTCTAGTTGGAAGGTAAAACTTGACCTAAAAACACCAATCACAAAAGCACAGAAGTCAGTGAATCATGTATCTGGGAATCTTGATTAGCATCTTCAGCTAGAGCAGAGAGCGGGGGCAGAGGAACAGGGCAGACAGAGAGGGCCAGATTACTTCCAGTAGAGAGTCAAGGAAGCTTTTTAGTGAATGAGTCATACAGGCTGAGGACCAGAGACCATGGGGGCTCAGCTGTGCAAAGACAAAGAGCAGCATTCTTGGCAAAGGGAGGAGCTTAGGCAAAAGCCTTGTAGTGGGAAACAGTTGAATCCTTAGGAAGCAAATGAAGGTCCAGGGTGACTGGGGCTTGGAACACAGGTACAGATGTGGAGGAGATGTGCTCGTATATTCTGCATCTATAGGCCCTGGCAGGTTAGACCTGACTGAGTCTCTTGCTTATGGGGCTCTCACCAGATGAATAAGTGGATTCAAAGAACTATGACTGGGGTCTGGGTGGTTACCATGAAATAAAATACAAAGCCCCTAAGCCCATGCCTGATGCCAGTAAGGGTCACTGAGCTGGTAGCAAGCTATGCAAACATCCCAAGAGGCACCTACAAGGTCACCACTGTCTTTGGTGTGAGAGGTCAGTGCTGAATAATGAATAGGATCTCACCTTTGCCCTCCATGTCATCTGGTTTGTTTTACCTTACACTTTGGCCACATTCCGCACAGTGCAAATCTGGACATCCCTGTGGTGAGAAATGGCGTCATCTGGCATTCTGATGAATGCTGAGCATTCTTCTGGGGTGCAAAAGTAAGTAACTTGACATCACACAGTGGCTTTTTCATTGCTGACAGAAGTGGGGAAATGGTTCTTCATGTGTTAACTAATCCCCAGTAATCAAAACAAGGTACAACCTAGTTGGCAAGCTTTTGCTTCTGTGGCTGGGGAGGGCTGCCATATGAAGAAATGGGGCATTGGGACAGTGAATCATGGAGGGATTTTCTGAGCAGCGAGTAGCCTGTCTTCTCCATCCCTGCTTTAGACTGAGAAAAGCTAGATTCTTTGTACCTGCTTCACTTACTCCACAAGAACCATGGTGCCTACCCTCCCCACCCCAGCTCCCTGAGCCAGAGAAATAACAGAATTCTCCCAGGAGTCCAAATGAAGGGAGATGTCAGCAACTTAAAACTGTGGTATCAGAATATGGTGAGGGAAGTGGGGGAAGTCATACCAGCGTGGAAGCCATCATCACTGCCTGCCACACAGGCCTCCTGTGCTCCCCCAGCAACTCCTTTGGGGTTGGTATGATACTGAAGCTACGGATCAGCAGGGAACCACTGTGCCATTTAATGCCAGATGTCCTAACAAGTGTATTTGGAGACAATTTTTCTTGAGGATTTAACAACATATAAATCAGAAGCAGATCATTTATGTTCTGTACACCAAAGAAAAATCAATTTTCATGTAGCCCTGTTAACAAATAACACTAGGCAAGGCTGTTTACTTCCCAAGATCAGATGCGATTCTGGAAAGATCTACAAGATTCAAGAGCTGAGGGACCCACCCGGAAGCCTGAACAGAGGAATAGGAAGAGGACATGCCATGGGTACACTTGGAGTTTTGTTCCTGAGGGCTGTTAGGAGGAGGTTCGTTTCCTGAAACAGCGGTCCCCATGACGACCCAAAGGAAAAGGATGTGATCAACATCCTCTCTGATAGGAGAGGGAAAAGGACGCCCTCGCCTCTGCTCTGCTCTGCTCTAGCTCAGCAAAACCAACGGACTCCTCCCAGCCTTGGCGGGGAGTCTGGGCTGAGGGGTCAGGACAGGTAAACGATGGAAACTCTACTAGTTTATATTTTACCTCAGAGACAATTCCAGGAACGGGTGTCCAAAATTCTGCCCGAAGGCAAAAACATCTGATGCTCTTTATGAGTAAATTCAAATAAAATTCCCTCAATCTGCCATCACACTTGAAAGAAACTTGCTACGGAAAAAGTCTTAGCAGAGCAGCAGCTAAGGGACATGACTAGATCACCACAGGAGTGACATGAGTCCATTACTCTGGTGGCTTCTCATGGATCATTAAGGACAGAAAGCCACCTAATCTTTGTTCATTTGTTCACTCACAGCTGTGGATCAGGAACAAGTAGCAAATTAATAGCACTCGTTCAAATCATCTGTCCTTCATAAAGCAGCTAAATCCTGGCCTCCTCGAGGTTATCATACAAATCTAAAGGTTGCTTATTGTGGTTTGATCTGACATGCTCCCGTCAGGGTCATGTGTTGAATGCTTGTTCTCCAGCTGGTGGTGTTATTTTGGGAGGCAGTAGAACTTTTAAGTATAAGAGCCTCACTGGAGGAAGTTGTTCACTAGAGGTGGCCTTTGAAGGTTAGATCCAACCTAGTTCCTGGCACTAGGTTCCCTGGTCCACAGGGACTTAACAGCCTCCTGCTTCTGTGAGATGAGCTGCTCCATCATGCTTTCCCAAACACAATGGACTGAACCCTGTGAGGCAAAATAAATCCTCCCTACCTTGTGTCTGTTGAGTATTTTGGTCAGAGCAAATCAAAAGTAACAAATACAGCCGGGCGTGTGGCGCTCTCCTTTAATCCCAGCACTCGGGAGGCAGAGGTAGGAGGATCACTGTGAGTTCAAGGCCACCCTGAGACTCCATAGTGAAACCAGGTCAGCCTGGGCTAGAGTGAGACCTTACCTCGAAAAACCAAAAAAAAAAAAAAAAAAAAAAAAAAGTAACAAATACAGTAATAGAAAAGGAACTAGCCCTGGGCATTTGGTTTTATATGTCTATTCTCCCACAATCCCTGCTATCTGACATCTGCTATACATCTCGTATGAGGGCACACCCATCAATTAAGCCAGCACTAGAGTTTGGAAGCTTCTGCTGGACATTGTCCAAGTAGACAGAGCCAGCCAGTTGGCATCTGCCCCTATCACAGCAGTGCAGGTTGGCCTCAACTACTTCCAGCCATCCTTCCACTTGTACCAATTAGATTCTGATCTCCAGCCTTACTGTAGGAACTTATACCTTCCAGACAGAAACAGCCCCACAGTCCAGCCTGGGGCTATAATTATTTTAACCCATGGGATTTCTAGGAAAATATACATCCATGCTGAAGGCCACAAGGCTGAATTACCCCTTAGGAATGTGGATCCGCAGTCCTGGCTTTGAAAGATTATAATTATAAAGACCCTTCCTGGAAGCCCAGACTCCCAGGCCCCAGCAGTGTCTTTTCCTGAAAAGCTATAGACCCAGAGAGATGCTGCCACAGAACAGGAGCTCCCAATTCCTCCACAGCTCAGCTTCCTGACGCCTGTGTGCAGTCTAGACTCCGAAACAGCCATTGTCCTCCTCTAACCCTTCAAAACCCCGGATGTGAATAGGTCTTGGAAAATGATATTCTGCCGTATTGGGCCACTCCTAACATCAAGATCCTTCCTATGACACTCAGGTGAGGAAAAAACAAGTCACACATTCTTTACCTTGGAGTGTTGGGAATTAATGAAACTTTAAATAGAGCATTGTTGAGGCTGCTCTATGGAAAAATAAAAGACTATATTTTCCCAATTCTGATAGACATTCTCTCCTAGTCCCCATTCTCCATTCCTAAAATTGGGAAGCCTCTTGTGCTCCACGTTTGCATTTCATGTCATGCTCCTTCCTCTTGAAACAAAAAACCCACATGCTACGAAGTTGATTTTGCATATTCCATATGATAGTGATCGAATTAAGGAAATTCCCCTTGTGGTTTTACTATGAAATTAACTTTAAAAGAACTTTTTATTAACTACCGTACATATAGACAAGATATCATGATCCTAATATCCCCCTGCCACCCTCCCTTTCCCAAGCCCCAACCCTGCCTCCATGGCGTCCCTTCTTCTTTCCAACCAGTCTCTCTTTTATTTTGTTGTCACCCAACTGTGCAGCAACGGTTGTTTCTGTGAAGATAGCTCCCTGGTAACTAGTTCTGCCAATCAGCCAGCTCCACTTCCTTCCATGAGCTTCTGTGACCAAAAACAGCTCATGTGTACTTCTCCTTCTCCATTTCAGTTAAAATATTTCCTGCAAAATCACCTTCTCATACAAGCTTATGATCAACTTACATCTTTGAGTTCTACCCATTCTAAAATGAACTTTTCATTCCCTAAAGAATTCTAATTTCTATTGAGTTTGGCATAAGGCAAAATAAAAAAAATTAAAAAAGAAAAGGAAAATGAACCTAATCCTATCTGGTGCCTTATCCTTTGTTAGAACAAATGGCTTTGTACTCACCTTCAAGTTGCTGGGTATGTTGGATCTAATAATTTATAGCTTCCTACTTCTCCAGAGAACTGCCTTTGACCAATCCTACAATAATTATTGCAGTTACCTTGGTATTGCTGCCACGAAGCACTCAGCCAAAAGCAGCTTGTGGGAGGAAAGGGTTTATTTCGGCTTATACACTCGGGGAGAATCTCCGTGATGACAGAGAAATCAATGGCATGAGCAGAGGGTGGACATCACCTCTGTGCCACAGCAGGTAGACAATAGCAGCAGGAGAGTGAGCTGAACACTAGCAAGGGGATGCTGACTATAACACTCATAAGCCCACCCCCAACAGTACCTCTTCCAGTAAGGCTCCAGTTCCCAAACTGCCATCAGCTGGGAATCAAGCACTTTGAACATGTGAGTTTATGAACACCTAACTCAAAACACAGTAACTAGCAATTTCTACAAGTCAATGAGCTACACACAGGGTCCACCCCTTCCTTATTTTAGGAAGTCTTGCATTGGTTGTTGTTCTTGCCTGCGATGGTGCATTATCCACTGCTGCAGATGTTGGACATCATACTTGATGTGCTTCAGCCTTTTTTGGACTCAAACTTGTCACCAGAGGGTGGCCTTTGGCCTAGCACTGGAGGCTACATCATTAGTGTCTTTCTTACTCTCAGCGTCTAGCTTCTTCTACTGAACACTTTTCTCTTCTTTGGCAGATAGCCATGGACTAAGTTTTCATCCTCTGAGATGATGTGAGTCAGTCCAGTTGGTCCTTTTCCAGAAAAAAATAAACAATCTATTGATTCTCTTTCTCTGGAGAATGCTGGTTAATACAATCACCCTTTAGGCAGGGATGTGGAGCACAAGGAGCAGGACCAGGTTCTGGCCATTGCTATGGAGAAGAAACCAAATCACCTCTCCTGTAAGAGCTCTCTGCCTTCAGCAGTGCTTCCCCTGGCCTCTTTAGAAGGTGTTCAGCATGTCCTTCTGTCGCAAACCCCACGTGCCATATAGCCCAGGAGATATGTAGATAAGCTGCAGGGGTGGACTTTCCTTAGGAGAATAGAAATTAAAGTTCTGACTCACGTTCACAGGGTGAGGCCTCCTCAGTTCAGCTCAGTGGGAGGAGAACATGCATGGGATCCAGAGGGGGAAAGCCTTGGAGATTCAGGCATGTAGTGGCCCTGGATTTGGATGAGAATTTCAGGGCTTTATGCCAAATGAGTCTAGAAATCCATGTCCAAGGCAGAAAGTAAACATGATTCTTTTTCTCTCTCTAGTCTGTATGAGGGTGAATTGTGGCAGCTACAGAGAGCTATAGCCACCCTTGAGGAGTCTCACATCTGAAGCTCAAAAGCCAGAGACAAGGTCCACATTCTAATGAACTAACAGAGCTCCAGGTAGCCATCAGATACCATTGCAGGCGGCTTGACTAGGAAGGAAAAGGATCCTATAGTGAAGATACCTATACCTCAGCTGGCCTGTAGCTCAATGCTGAGCAGTCTTGCATCAGCCTGCTCTGGCATGCAGGTTTACAATATAAGGTGTGATCCTTGATCTCAAAACAAGCAAGCAGTGTGCATCAATGGGTTCCTGGTAACAAAGAAAATTGAATAAACATAGAAACATTTTTCTTTTAAACAGAACTATCTTCCTAGGTTCTAAAAACGTAGTCAGTTGATTCCTGAAGTGATGTTTTGCCACTCTAAAGTATGATGTGGCAAGATCTTTGTCAGTCTGCTTCTCCATTGTTTCCTTCTTAGAAAAGAAACCATGGATGGATGGAGCAAAAGAGATAGCAAGAGACAGGTGAATTGATGGATAAGTGGGTAAACAGTGAAAGAAAAAAAGACACTGAAATAAAGGAGAATGTGTGTGTGTGTGTGTGTGTGTGTGTGTTTCATTTAATATTAATAAATAAGGAGGCATTCAATCACACACACATATATAAAAGCATCTTTGCATCCTAAGAATGAAGCCAGCAGAGGGATGTGTGTGTGTGTGTGTGTGTGTGTGTATGTAGGGGGAGCGGGGGGAGAGTGTGATGGAAATACCACGTAAACCACTCAATCTACTAGTAATATAATGATGGCAAATTTAAACTCAAAGTCAGTAGCACAGTTGCTTGGAAGTAAGAAGAACCTATGCATGGCAAATGTGTCCTCCTAAGCTTGCTTGTTGCTGGAATCTCATTTGTTTAACCCAAGAAATTTCATTTCCCATTGCTTTTGTTCCCCAAGGATCAAGTTTAAGTGGTTGAATTTTTTTTTTTTTTTTTAGGTTTTGTTTTGTTTGTTTGTGGTGCTAGGAATCAAAACCAGAGCCTCATGTATGCCAGGAAGTGGAAACTGAATTTAATATTTGAAATGGCAAATCATCATTTTGAATTAAATTTTACTAATTATTCTATTAGTCTCATAAAATTTAGGTTTCAGTTCTGATTTTGTTTCATTCCAAGTTGGAGCAATTTAACAAGTCATCTTAAATTCCCACTTTGCATCACTCAATAACTTATTTCTGTTTATGTTCAGAGGATGAGATGGTTACACAATGGAGTATGATCCTGAGGACTTTTATAGTTTCTTAAAAATAAGCCTCAGTACTGGCCTAGTATGCCTAAGATTGCCTAGTATGCCCATGGTGGTTTGAATTAACTGTGCCCCATAAACTCAGGCATTCTGAATGCTTGCTCCCCAGCTGGTGTCAATATGGGAGGTGGAGCCTTGCTGGAAGAGGTGTGTTGCTAGGGGAGGACCTGGAGTTTATTAGCCCCCTAGCTTGCCAGTGTTAGTCATCTCACTCTCAAGCCTGCAAGACAAAATAAACAAGTTCCATCAGCTGCTTTGGGTCAAGTGGCTTTATCCCAGCAACCAGAACATAACTACAGCAATATTCAAGGCTGAGGTTCCATCCCCAGAGCCACAAAAGTGATCAAATAACTAAGTAGCTAAACCTCTATCTGTTCCTGTTACTAATCATCTGTCTGGATCTGAAAAGAAATCATATGTACACCCAGAGAAGCTCTAAAGTGTTGGTGTTTTAGCAGTTTTATATTCTTCAGCATTTGACAGTAGTGAGCAGTTTAAGGACCCTCTGATGTAATAGACTTCTTGGAGGTATTGGGTAATAGTAACATTAGTTCTATGAGTGTTATAGCTCTGGTTCTTGCATTCTTTCTGATCATCCTTCTGTGATGTTTTCTAATGCAGAAGAGGTGGCAGAAAGAATGTAAGAGCCAAAGGAAGGGTAGAACTCCTTATAACGTGCTCCCTCCAGACATAAAATGGCCTGGATATCCATGACCTCATAGTGCCTGACACTACCTGCACAAGACCATCATAAGAGGAGGAAAAGATCATGACATAAAAATAAAAGACAGACTGATTGAGATGGGGAGGGGATATGATAGAGAATGGAATTTCAAAGGGGAAAGGTAGGAGGATATTACCATGGATATTTTTTATAATCATGGAAAACATTAATAAAAATTGAGAAAAATAAATAAATAAATAAACAAACAAACAAACAAAAAACCCAATAGTAATTTCTTTCCCACTGGGACCTATGTCTTCCCCTGCACAAGCTTTTGCCCTGGCTAACAGTAGTAGATGTGAGTTCACACTACTGGAGTGGAGCAGGCCTTGAACCCAATAAGAAAGCAGTTGGTTGCACCCTAACAGTCATGCCATTATTGTATCAGTAGGCACATCTTGCTTTCATGTTGGTACTATAGCATACAGGGTCTATAGCTAAGCAGGACATCCAGTGACAATTCTTCCCTGGAAACCTGAACAGCACCTTCTAGCACCATTGCCACCAGGGAGGGTGATTTCAGTTCAGGCCCAGATTTCTCCATGCTATTTAGGTTTTGCTCCTCCATCTTTTGGAAGTTTTGTCATTTTGTACCTCACAATAATACACGCCATCCACTTTCAGTTAATTCTTTGGAAAAGTATAATATTTATGTGTAATGTTTATATTTTGCACATGAATGTCCAGTTATTCAATGTCATTTGTTGGAAAGACTTTCTCTGTTGCTTTAGTTCTTTAAAAAAATCAGTTGGCTGTTTGCATTCTCCATCCTGTTCTACCAAGCTCTTTGTCTGTTCTTTGGCTGGCACCAATCAGCCTTGATCATTTAGCTCAATAGTAAGTATTTAAATAAAGTAATGCTAATGCATTTTTTTTCTTCAGTGTCATTTAAAAAAACCTGTAATCTTTGCAGAAGAACAACTCTGTTAGTGTCCAAAAGCACTTCTCTGTGTGTTTGACTGGGATTGCACCAAATCAATAAAGTAGTTTTCAAAGAACTGATATCAAGACAGGATTGACTTTTCTTGTCCATGAACATGGAATATCTCTACATCTATTAGAATCTCATTTGATATCATCCTATTAAAAAGTTATTGGTTTTCTACAAATAGTTCTTTTTTAAAATATTTTATTTATTTATTTAAGAGAGGGAGACAGAGAAAGGGAAAGAGGCACAAAGAGGGAGAGAGAGAGAGACTGGCTGCACCAGGGACTTCAGACACTGCAAACGAACTCCAGATGCATATGCCACCCTGTGCATCTGGCTTACATGGGTCCTGGGGAATCGAACCTGGGCCCTTTTGCTTTGCCAGCAAGCACCTTAATGGCTAAGCCATCTTTCTAACCCTAAATATAGTTCTTATGCATATACTTTGTTTCATATATTTGTAGTGTCTCTTTGTGGGAAAAATTTTATTACGAAGAAAACATATGTTGAGGAGTGAGTGAAGTATAAAGCTCTCTGCAACAAAGGGGGTTCCCAGAAAGTGGTCACTGTTGGATGAGTGCTGTCTAGTTGATCTTTAAAATGACTACACTGAGACGTGGAGAAATATAGTCCATCAATTAATTTCCATCATGTACCCATATGTCTTCTTTTCAGTCAGGGAACTGGTCACGTTCCCCTCTGTCTGAGTGATGGGGCTATGAGAGGATTCAGCACACACCTGCAAGCTTTGTAAGGGAGAGGTAGAACAGAGTTAAGAATGAAGAGTAAGGGGGAAAGGGAATGGTTAGTACAACTGGTCCAACTCTAAATCTCCGTGTGACACTTATGTGCCCCATTCATCCTGGTGACCAAGCTGAGACTGATAAAGAGATGCAGGCTATGCATCCCATTCAGCCCAGTGATAACATGTCTATGATGTCTCTATCCTGACAACCAGACTAGGACCTTGGTGGATATTTCCAGGGGTTGATGAGGTGGCTGTGACAGACCACAGGCAGTTGTGCTCATTAGTATGTTACTGTTAAAAAAAAAAAGAGAGAGAGAGTGGCTGGAGAGATTGCTCAGCAGTTAAGGTGCTTGTCTGCCAAGCTAAACTACCCAGGTTCGATTCCCCAGTACATACATAAAGCCAGATGTACAAAGTGGCACATGCATCTGGAGTTCATTTGCAGTGACCAGAGGCCCTGGTGCACACATTCTCTGTCTTGCTGTTTGTCTCTTTTCTCTCTGTCCCTCTCTGCTTGAAAACAAATAGAAAAAAGTACTAAAAGCACAGGAAAAAAGCAGAAAACAAATAAAAGCACTAATGCTTCCCCTGTCTTTGGCCTGGGAAGGACTAATAATGTTGCCAGGTGCCACTTACTCTTCTCCTTGTCTATTAAGCCTCCTCCTCCTGTCCCATCACTGAAACAATGAGATGCAATACTGCCATGGCAGATGCGTGGAGTAATGCATTTTCCAAAACTGATAGAACAATATAGCATCTAGAATAAACCCTAATGTAAACTGGATTGACTATAAATTGATCAATTGATTGATGATTGATTTATTGATAATTAATTGATATAAAATCATAGTAGGTAGCCCAGTCTGACCTTGAACTTAAGATCCTCCTGCCTCCACCTCCATAATTCTAGAATTAAAAGTATTACCAGCATCTCCAATAACACATGGACTTATGTCTCAATATTGACTCATCACTTGTGACAAATACATATAATACTAATACAAGATGCTAGTAATCACAGAAACTGTGCAGCAGAGAGTAGGTGTATGGGAACTCTCTGTACTTTCTGTATAATTGTTTTATAAAGATAAAGTGATTTTAAAAATTAAATTATTAAATTATGCTCCCTTTCCTAAGAGCTCCAGTTGAGAACTGGTTTTAGCCTCCAGTTATTTACTTTTCAGTTGTGAAATAGAACCCAATTACTACATAGTCCTGTCTTTGTTAAGATCACATCTTGTTTTGTGAATTTTAATAAGAAAACAACTACAAAACATGGGTCAGATATGAAAAATTCAAGACCTACTCATTTTTTGAGTTCATTCCCATCAAATCAATGTAACAGAAAGTAAATGAGCATAACTTATGCAAACAATTATGTACTTCATGACTCTAAGCCTGTGGAAAATGTGGCTTAGCATCTAAGTCAATATACTTTTCTGAGACTTAACACTGAATTTTAGCTGCTGATTTACTTTGCTTTATAGTAAGATCAATGGTGTTTTTTACATGAATGCTTTTCTAGAATCATTACTCTTCTCCCACCACTCCTAGACCTACAGAAGATTCCCCAAGCACCTGTAGCTATCAGCTGGGCGAGAAGTGAGAATGTTCACTTATAGCTCTACAGAGTAGTTAGCAGTGGCTCTGGAGGCCAAGAGAGCTCATAACTGGCAGAAGCATTATGTACTTATGTTTCCAATTTCAAGACAGTACAAAACGGAATTGTCTCTACTGAGGTGAGAGAAGAACAGAGAGAAAGTGTCAAAGCTCTTATCCCACACCCCAAAGCACCACTCCTTCATGGGAAGAGGTGAGTTGAGCAGAATGTCGAGTTCAGTCTTGATCCACACACCAGTCCATGCAATGTCCTCTTCCTAGTTCATTAGTTGACAATTCCGTTGCACATTTATTATTTTGCACCTTATCTCCATGGCCATCAATGGTACCCATTCCTACTCGATATGCATACTTAGGTGCTAAATAGGTCCTTGTCTTTGTGCACATTCTTGAACAAGAAAGGCTTCTCCCCCTTTTATCTGGAAGTAGCTTTAGGCTTATATTAATACTATAAAGATAGGTAGTACAGTGGTCCCATATACCCTGCACCATGTATCCTCTGTTATTCAGACCTTTCATTAGGATGGTATGTTTGTCACAAGTAATAAACAAATATCAAAGCATTATTATTAATTAAATTCCATTCTTCCTGTAAGTGTTGTTTGTTCCCCCTAATGTCCTAATGTCCTTTTACCACTCAGAAAAGGTTCCAGGCCACCATGTTATACTCAGCCATCCTGTCCCCTGTGTTTCTTCTGCTCAGTTTGGTTACTGGCCAGACATTCTGTAGAACGTTCTTCAATTTGGGTTTTTTGATGCATTCCTCATTCTTAGACAGGGGTTGAAAGTTTGGAGAAAAATATTCTTCTCACTACATATCAACAAGGATACATTCCATCAATGTGACTTGTCACTGGCAATGTGTTCAAGAAAATGCACATTTCTACCGTAACACCCTTTTGTGTGCAGTGCTCAGGTTTGAACCCAGGGGCCTTATGCATGTTAGACAAATGCTCAACCATGGAGTTACTCACCCTCCCCTCTATCATAATGCTTCATTGTGCTCCTGACCACACGATGCCAATTTATATTCAGAACTGCTTTTTGTTACAAGTCATTCCATGTCTTCTGTTTTCAGTCAACATCTCAGCTGTCTTGGTGGTAGTCCAAACTTCTTTTCCTAAACAATCTGAGCGATCAGTGTTCCCTGTTGTTCTGGATGAAGTAATGTATTTGCTTCTACAGCTGACCTCAGAGTACAATGAAGAGTCCTTTGGACGAGGCCCCCTTCATCTGCAGAGTCCAAAAGTTCTCCCACAGAGAAGCAGTGACAGAATTCCTCCGGATGGTCAATCTCCTCATGCCAGCATGTAAAGGAAACTACCAGTTTGCCATTAGTTCCCTGACTAGAAGAGATCTGTGGTAGACAGCCTCTTGCTGGGATGAACTTCCAAACCAGATACAGTAAAGGGAGAAGGGAATCTATTGGATGCTTACAGTTCCAGGGGAAGTTCCATAATGGTGAGAAAAAGGAAAACTCATCACCAAAAGCAAAACTTCCCCGCTCCCCCAAAAAATAAACTAGCAGCCAAACCACAGGGAACTACAGGCAGAACTCAGGCACTTTGCATATCTTAGACTGGAATTTAGATCCACCCACCCCCTTCTGTAATACCTCCTCCAGCCAGGTAGCTGGAAATCCAGAAAGCTTTAATAAAACTCCTGAATTTATTGGGGGACATCTATTCTAACTACCACAAGACTCAAGTGCCAATGATAGCAGACTCTGGGACCCATCATCTGCTGCATTAGTTTCCCTGTATTCCAAAAGAAATCTCAGAAATTGGCTTTATTTATTTATTTATAAGGATTTATTTATAAGGTTTAACCAACTGAAATTCTCTCTCCCATGCCTGTGACCATCTATAATTTATAAGAAACCATCAGAGAAGACCAGAAGATATGAACATTTTGCTGTTAGATAGTTTGGTTGGTCCTTTCCTGGAGGAAAGTGGTTTGGCCCAAGATTATCCCCACTCTCCATGTTTGACAGGCTGACTCCATTTTCAACCTTGAATATCTGTAGCATTTTTTGATGTGTGTGTTGTGCATGTATGTGTATGTATATTCATACATATATGCAAACATGCATGCTATAGGTTGATGTAAGTGTGTTTCTAAATTACTCTCCACTCTATTTTATGACACAGGGTCACAGCGAACCTGTAGCATGCTGATTTTACTAAACTA
Source organism: Jaculus jaculus (assembly GCF_020740685.1). Lineage (NCBI taxonomy): Eukaryota > Metazoa > Chordata > Mammalia > Rodentia > Dipodidae > Jaculus > Jaculus jaculus. The sequence goes on from NC_059109.1 coordinate 104,921,985, forward strand.
AAAGCCCAAGGGTCACATGATCCCACCTTCCCAGAATTGAGATTACAGGTATTCATGGTGCCCAGTTTTTATAGAGGTGCTGGGGATTCAAACTCAGGTCCTCATGCTTGCACAGAGGACAGCTGAACAACTGAACCATTTCCCCATCCCCCCATTTTGTATTAATTGTATTTTTTAAAAACAAGTTACGCTGTTATGTCAACTTGCAGTTCAACAGGACCATTGTATCTCCTAGTTAATACATTTCTCCCTTCTGCAACTCAGACCTCTAAGATAGAGGTCAAGCTTCCAGAGTAAAGTAAGAAGTCCATGAACATATCAGTGAAGGATCCATTCCGTCTGATATCCCTTGTTTCCTAGATGTGTACTGGCTGTGGGAGAACCTCCTCAGATAACCTTCTAGACCTCAAGGTGCTTCTGATATAATTGTTTCAATAACAGAGTTTTCAAGAGACCATTCAAGCATTTTTTTTTTTTCAGATCCACTTCTTTGGCATGATGGGATATGTGTTAATTTATCCCATTTCCTTGAAAAATGTGTTTCTTAATCAGAACCAACCCTGGGGGGGCAGTGCCCAATGTCAGTGAATAAGTCATTCTGTAAATCACAGATGTTGATGTGGAAGAAACAAAAGCATGAGAAACAAATCCGTGCCAAGAATAACTGTTTACTTCCCATGAGGAAAGGTCAGTGCCCTTCATTGGGGTTGAATTGTGGGAGGGGAGGGCCATGCACTGGGGACAGGTTCACATGGTCAGGATGGAACTGAGATAGAGAAATGCCTGACAAGTCCAGAGACTTGGATATTAGTATTTTCTAAGAAAATGACTTTGGGGCTAGAGACCTTTGCAGAGAAACAGCAAGAGATGGTGATTCACCTTAAGAAATGCATTCCCGATCCAATGTATCTGGTAAAATCTAACTTTTCTATCCTTCACCTGAAGAGGTAAAATTTGATGATGCCTTCCTTGTCCATCTTTCTATTTTTAAGGCTGATCAACGAAATGTAGACATGAAACAACAACAAAAAAATGAACCAAATGTCCACAGAAAGAACAAGAAAGAGCAAATCTTAGAAGACAGGGTAACAACATGCCCAGGCACACTGGCTGATGCTACCGTATAGACAGCATGGTCAGAAGGCAACTGTTATGGAAGCTTCTGGGGCTTTGGGTCAACTGTTCCAAAGAATTCATCTACACACCTGCATTCATTGTCCATAGCTGATACAACAAATCACCACAGACAAATTCTTTTGGAGTTCACAAGTCTAAATGACGCCTGCAATCAACGAGCTAAAAGCAAGATAGGTTCAGGAATACATTTCTGTCTGGAGGTTTCAGGGAAGACTCCCTCCACTTGGCATTGCCAGACTCTAGAGACCACTTTCATTTATCTCCAGATATCCTTTAAAAGTGAGAGCCCAGGAGGATGAGCAGCACACAGACATGAATGTGAAATACTCTTTATAATCATCTCTTCCCACCATGTCAGTTACTTTAGAAAGACAGATATGGAACCAAGGGGAGCAGTGAATTTCTATCCAGAAACTGTATAGGAGTTTTATTTTCCCAGTCTGAGAGTTTTATTTTCATGATCTTCAGTAATGAAAAAGGAAAATGAGTCTCTAGGGATGGGATATCTGTGGTCTTCAGACTGAACAGTGCAGAGGAGAGTGATATTGTCCTTTTCTTTGCATTGTCTAAGATCTAGTCCTTGGAAAAACTCACTGATCAAATGCTAATGAAGAGAGTGATATGGAACCCAGCAGCTACGTGACTCCTCCCACTGCGAGCCTTCTGGGCTGTGGGGGTCAGCAAGATATAATCTCAAAAGTTAGTCAAAGGTGTTCACGTAAATATTTTTGGCTTCATTTCAGAATACCTTTGACTGGTTGCTAGGGTGAAATAGCTTTTACTAGACTGGAGGAGTATCCTTGGCTGGTGATAGCAGAGACACAAAATGCCTTCATTTCCCTGTTAAGTTTTTATCAATTTAGGAAGAGGCCCTGAGATAAAGGATAAGGTCAGTGAGGAGGTAAATAGGAACACTTGTTTGTTTGGATGTGAAAATTATTTTCCGATACTATCAAAAGAATAGCCTCAGGGTCATTTGGATATTTGGTTCCCTGGGGAGAACCATGTGAAATGGTCCTTAGGCACATGTCATATCTCTTCTACTTAAATAGTGGGCACATGAGGTGGTTGGTCTTGAAACTATATTCACATTTGCTTGGAACCACTGATTGTAGGAAACTATAAATTGTCTAAAGGATTCCATACATTTTTTTGAAGAGGAGCCTCAGATTTCTAACCTTAAAACAACACAAGAGAGACTGTGGTAAGCTAGAAGAAGGCCAATAAACAGTGTTCCTTGTCACCAGCTGGTCTCAATTCATCAATTCCAAGGGAAGTGATGGGGAGAAAGACAACATAATTTGGAGATGAATATTCCTAGGCTGGTAAACCACACAACTATTTGAAGTAAGTCCCCATGTTCAGGCTCTCAACAGAAGGAAGAGAAGCCACATAGCATCAAGTTCCTGGGGTCAGGGAGTTTGGGGTGAATCCTATGATCATATGTTCAGAGACCTGGCAACTGTCTAGTCTAACCTTATCCTAACATTTGATAGTCCTGCTAAGATCATCATTATATTTATAAAAACTTGTGGAGATAGAAAGAAGAGGTACCCAAACCAAAAGTAGATGGGTAGAATTTAGCTGATCATAAGACTTTCGACATACCCAAAACTCAGAAATGTGAGTCTCCGTAATCAGCTCCAAGGACAGGGTGTAAATAGGCTACACATTGGCTATAGCACACATTCCTGTGTGTGTTCTCCAAGGCCAAGCCAGCTGCTACAGTCATGGAGAGATTGCATTGGCTGTGTACTCGCCATTCTTTGGAGATCTGGTCTCATGGATATAGGTCACCACATTTTTGAGCCAGACTGCCTTCATGGCGCAGCTCCTTGAAGAATGCAAAGCTTCTTGGGTGGAAATAAAAGGCTTTATGGGGGTGGGAACAATGAGAGGGGTGGCATGAATGTGCTGTCATCTGATGATCTCTTTATTCTGTTTCTTCATTTCTACTCCAAGGGTCTGCTCATTCCCTATACTCACACATGCAATACACCACACGCATGAACATTTTTACACAAAGTGTACATAGCTATAAGGCACACACCCTGGTTACTAAAATAAAAGGTCCTTATTTCTTTCTCTCTCTCTTTTCTTTCTTGTGATGCTGGGGATGGAATCCAGGGTCTTGTGCATCCAAGGCAAGTGTTTAGCCACTGAGATAAAGCTTCAGCTCCAAATCCTTGACAACTAATTCAAAGTTCTCACTCTGAGTTGTAAAAAAGGAGACGAAACAAACTTTACAACTGAGTGTCAGAAAAGATTCTGCTGTCTTCGTGTTCATACCGTCTGAATGCTCAGAGGGTCTGGAGACCGTCGCCCCACGCATCTGGCTACCGTTCTGCTTTTTCTTGTTGAATGAATTTCCTGCCTTGTATGTGTTCCCCTGCCCCAGAAAACTCAGGTTTCTCCAAAGCAAGGTCTAGAATATTCCCTCCATTTAAACCTTTTGAACATGCCCAACCCCATTCCCACAGCAGGCAGTGCTGGTTTCCCTGGACCTTGGGCCTTGTCCTCAGCCCTCCTCTCCCCACACATTCAAAGGTCACTTGGCCCAAGCCCAGTGAAATCACATGTGCCTCCTTGACAGAGGTTACCCAAGCACACTGTGTTCCTCAGATCTACCTGTCATTTGTGCTGTTACCTATGATGACTTCCAAGCAGCTGGCATCAAAGACCACTGAGAATAAAAGTTAAAATGTCTGCCAGATGTGCAGATGAGATGTTACTTCTAATGGCTTTCCATCCAGATGGCTTGGCCAGACCCTCTGGGCACTGAGCTAAGAGAAATGGACAATGCTTTTCAAGTGGCATTTGCACTGTGATTTGAAAGGAGCCTGCCCTTCCACAGTCCTACCCCCATCCTCCCCCACCCCCCACAGCAACAAGCAAGTTGTTCCGGTTGCAGGAGAACTGGCTCCAAGACTGTCCTCACATCCTCCGATCTTACCTTTTCATGATCAACATGTGGTGGAGCACTTAACACAGCCGTCGGCGTTCTCCAGACCTCTGGGGAAACTGAAGCTCAGCGTGGACATTAATGCCAAATGTGGTGGTGGGTGGAGAACAGATTTCTCCCAGGGAAAGAACACTTTCTATCTGCAGGGAGGGCCACTCATGTTTCTGCCTTGCTTCATGAAACAAAACACAACCATGATAAAAAAATGCACTTTGCCAAACTTTCCGGTTGAAAACATTAGCACTGGCTCGCAGCGGGGACTGATCAGTAGCTTCACGACAGGGATAGAGATCTCTCTCCCTGTCAAGCAGCCCCAGAGCCAAAGGCCCTCCCTGGGTAGCTTCCTCTGCAGGATGGCTGGCTTGGCTTTGTCTTGTTCTGAAGCTGCCCAGAGGGTGGAACTTTTATCAGTCCATGACTACTGTCTTTGCTGAGAAGATTCTCCCCCCCACCCCCGCCGCCACCATTTCTTTGGTATTGCGTCTGGGACTGCTCCATAAATATTGTCTTTGCTAAGAAAAAAAAAAAAGAAAGAAAGAAAGAAAGAAAGAAAGAAAGAAAGAAAGAAAGAAAGAAAGAAAGAAAGAAAGAAAGGTTTTCCTTTTCTTAGGAAGTTGCTTCTGTGAACAGCTCCTCCGACTGACCCATGGCCTATTTTGTGACCTGGCTCTCAGAGCTGCCCTTCATCAACCCCATCATCTCTGACTTCCCTTTACTGCCTGAGCAAGTTAAACCCATGCGCAGAATTCCTCTTACAGCTGATGATATGCTTGGGCCCACAAATCTTCTCTCACCCGTGTTCTGCATCCCGTGTCTGTGCCATGAATGTCAGGCTTTAACACGCGTGATATTTATGCCAGATGCTATCCTTTGGGTTTACACTTCTTTTCCCCATTCAAAAAAATCATTACAAGGTCTGAATCTGTCTCTGGTTATATTTTCCATTTTCTCTACCACAGAGGAAACTTTGGGAAAATGGGTGTATCTTGGATTCCTGGAAATATGAATGCCACCCCAGAAGGCCTATACTATATACCTCATTTACAACTACAAAAGCAGAAAGAAAGTCATAGCGGAAGTCATTTCTGTCCCTTCTTTCATTCCACTGAGTGACATCCTCAATTGGGATGACGTGGAGCAATAGATAGATAGAGAGATAGAGATAGAGATAGAGATAGAGATAGAGATAGAGATAGAGAGATAGAGAGATAGCGAGATATGTATATATATATATGCAGATGGAAATGGCGTGGCCTCAGGCAATGAAGGCGAGAGCTGATGGTGAACACCCAGCACTCCAGTGAGCCCATGTCCTATATCCTATTCCCACCTGGGCACGGAGCTCAAATGCCCAGTCACAGGTGGCTGATGACACTGCCTTCCATCTATGTCCCTCTCCCCGCTGAATGCCAGATGCCCTTGGGACCACCTCTAATTATCACACACATCCTCACCCCAGCTCAGGTTTGCTTCTCAGCTTGCCCAGACCAAGACATGCATCTTCTGAACTGAAGCATAGACTCTCAAGACGAGTGTCGGATTACAAAGTACAATGCCACTGAACATTCAGACACACTAAGAAGATGGATTCTTAGAGTCTAGTGTCTCAAATGATATTCATGACAATCACTCCTCCTCATGAATCATCACTCTTGATTTGGTTTAGTGCAAAGATGGAATTATAGAATTTCTCTCAGATGATGAACCTATTGCCCATGGGGATATGCAGTTTCGAGGACTTATGCATCATATGGCAGTAAGATTCTTCCCCAGGCACATCCATGAGCCAGTAAGCACACCAACAGACAACCAACATGCATAAACTGTGCATCTGTGATGCCTAAATGATGATGCTTGCTGATGTCGCTTTATGCCACCTCCTTAAATTAATTTACATGTTTTCTCTCTTAGGTAAATCCAATCCAGCCCCCTTTGTAATATCCAAAAATTTAACTGTACTGTCTGAGTTATGGATTTGTTTCTCTGCTAGTGTTTGGACCAGATCAGCATGGCAATATCAAATTGGAGTCAAATTCAGTGGCTTTCATTAGGATTGAAATTCTCATCCACTGCTAACAAAACCCTAGTCCCACAGAGGGTCCATGCTTGGATGGGGTTGTCCAGTGTGGTGGTGGAGGGGATATGGGACGCTGTCCTTTCTTGGCTGGATATCTGAGAAGCAAAACTGAGCATCCCCGTGGCCCATGGGTGTTCAGCACCTCATTAGCAACCCTCTCCTCAACAGCACAGCTTCCCACAGTGTTCCCAAATTCTGCACACTATCACTTTGGACCCCTCTCTTTGGCAGAATGATGGTTTTGGATGGTCCCACATGGGTGGCCATGTCTTTAACATCATTCTCCCTTCTCATGCCTCTTGCATTTTGAGTTGAATTTGAAAACAGGCCAGTGAAGAGTATGTTTTCTTCATCTTTTAGTTTTTGTCTCAACTCCAACCAACACATATTAAGAAGTAAAGTGAAAAATAACAGGAGAGGAAGATGTCACTTGATATTTTCTCACTTTGCCATTTGAATTGTCCAGGGGTCAGATTTAAATGCAGAAGAAAGTTTGGGTTCAAGTCTCTCCTTATGTGCCTGTCTTTATCAAGACCAGTTGCTCATCTCTGAAAGACAGCTCCATGCAGACACACTGGGGGTGCTGAGCTGCCTGGCAACAGGGACTTTTGCTGGACAAGTTGCCCCTGTCTTTCTTTAAGACAGAGGTTCAATGCATTTCTTTTTGTAAATAGCTATACCCTAAACATTATAATTATTATCATCATCAAACTTTTAAAAATATCAGTAATGCCCCAAATAGCATAAATAGTGCTTGCTAACATCTTTGCTCATCCTCACTCTTGAGGCTAAAGTTCCTCTAAGAACATGGGAGAGACAAGCTGCCACTACCCACTCAGCTCTGACCTCTCAGTGTATAATTGACAGAAGGCTGCCATTTTCCTTCTCTCTGTGTTACTTGAGAATATTGATTGGGTCTCATGATGCAGACCTGCAATCTCAGCTACTCAGATGGCTGAAGCAGGAAGATATAAAATTTTAGGCCTGCCTGGGCCTTAACTTAAACTCAAGGCCAGCTTGGGCCATTTAGTGATATCTTGTCTCAGAATAAAAAGTGAAAATGGGGCTGGAGAGATGGTTTAGTGGTTAAAGTACTTGTCTGCAATGTCAAAGGATCCAGGTTCGATTCCCCAGTACCCACATAAAGCCAGATGAACAAGGTGGCCCACCCCTATGGAGATTTTTTGCAATGGCTAGAGGCCTGGGCATGCCCATTCTCTCTCTCACTCTCTATCTGCTTCTCTCTTTTTTCCAAATAAATAAATGAATTTTTAGAAAGAAGAAAAATAATAAAAATGGGCACATGTGTCTGTAGTTGAGTTCATTTGTAATAGCAAGAGTCCCTGGTATACCCATTCTCTCTCTCTGTCTCTTCTTTCAAGTAAATAAATAAAAATATTAACAAATAAAAAACAAAAATGAAGGTGAAAGATACAGGTCAGTTACTTGCCTAACACCTGCATGTAGGCAAAATCAGAAAAGAAGAGAAGCACTCCAATGAGGACGGCAGATACCTCCTAAGTGCAAAAGCAGATAGCCTATGAGCTGCAAAGACTCCAAGAAGTCAAGCTGCATGCATATTCTGCCGAACAAGAGTCGGAAGAAATAGTAGAGCCAAAGAGGCATGCAACTTCTTGTGAGCTGAACCAGCCGCCTTCTGGTGACAGTCATGTGTCCCTTCTACGACACATGGATAGGAGCATCATCTACCATCTGGTAGGTCCTTGAGAGATGTAGCTATAGGTAAGACACACTTGTCCCAGCATCACTGGATGGGTGCCAGGTTGAGGCCCCTCTACCTACTGAGCCCAACACTACCTCTCATCCCCATCTCTCCAGCAGTCCAGAAAGCTGCTCCAGGCATCACAAACCTAGGATTAAGGAGTGGGGTCCTTCTAGCTGACTGGTACCCCATCTTAGTCACATAACTTGGACCCATCTCTTTGTTCTTGCCTCTCTCTGCCTTCCAGATCTACTCTGTTCCTGACCTCTAGGCTACTTACTTAAAAGTCACTTGGAGGTGACCATTGCATCAAGGAAATTTCCCAAACAACAGAATTGACAGAATTCCCCCTGGGCTATGAGACCTGTTAGAAAACTGTCCTTCCCAAGATTCAGAGAGTAACTAAAGTACAGGTGACCTGAGTCAGACTTCAAGTCAAACATAAAAGGCAGGCACTGAGCTCCCATTCTGCATGACCTTCCTCCACACAGACGCTCACACATGAAGGGAGAAGGAGGAAAAGCACAACTTATGGAGACATCATGGCTCTTGTTTAACACAACCATGTGCAAATCATTGCACTTATGTGAATCTGTATGCTTAGAGCAAAGGTTATGACATGAGAGTTGATTTATGCAAATGTCTTTTCATCTTAGAAAACATTCATTGCTCTAAGTAAACATGTGTTTATGAGTGTGTTAGCAATGGAAGAGGCTGAAATATGTGTATGAAAGAGCTGAAAGGAGTTATTAACAAGGTTTTATTTCTTATTAATTTTTTTTCATAGTCTTGAAGCTTCCCAAAAGCTAATATGAATTATTTTACATTCAGCAAACACTTGCATGTTACTTTAAATGTACTGTTGCTCCCACAGCACAGATCGTTAGAAATTCAAACTCACACAGTATGTTCGATGCCTTAAAATCAAACAATAACCTCCCGTTGTTGTTTTGACCTTGGAACATTCCATTCAACATTGCATCCTTCTCAATATTCACTGCTGAGCCCCGTATCTTCTGCTTCCCATACACGGAAGTCAGGACTAGACTCGGAGCTACTCTCTGCATTTGGCACAGGCATCCTTTTAACAACTTGGATAGTAATGGAAACACTGGAACATCAGGCAGAGTGTGATCGCACCAGTCCATGTGGCCATTTTCAGCCCAAGCTCACCTTTTCTAGGGAAACTCAGTTTGCAGACTGTTCATGCTGATCCGCATGTTCAATGCGCAGATTGGCTCCTGAGGGCCACTGGCAGGAGGAGCGGTGCCAGGGTGCCCTCATCCCTTCATTCCACATGCTGTCCCTAGTTTTAGTTACTGCTCATGTATCTTTTTCCAACTTAGGAACTTAAAACAGTATCTGTCACTTTATTCCCTCTCACAGCTTCTGTGGATCTGTAATTTGGAGAGGGGTCGCAGGCATTCCTGACTCAGGGTGTCTTGGGTAGTTGTGGGTCAGTGGGTGATGAAAGCTCAAACAAATTTGAGGGTAGGAAGTAAGAATAGCTGAGGCTACAGCCAGCTCTCACTCTGTTGTTTTCCAGCTGCTCCATGTTGTCACTCCCCATGAGAAGATCTGGGCTCTCTCCAAGCATGGTGGCCACAGGACCAACAGAAAGAGGGCTTCCATGGTGTCTCCATGGTCCACGAGAGCTCCTACACTGAGGAGGAGGATGGGTTGTTTTCAAATGACCTAGCCTTGGAAGTCATATGACATGACACCAATCAGCCATAAGAGGGGCTGAAATCACCACAAAATCCTGTGGAGATACAGACCTCTCCATGGGATGAGGCTCAAAGTCACATTGGACAAAGAGCATGGGGGATGGAAGCTATAATTGAGGTTATATTTGTAAAGCTCTCTCATAGGTGCTGAGCTGTGTTAGAAACACCTACCCTTCTCTCCTTTTTCTCCCCCTTTCTTTGAGAACTGACTGCTCAGACACTCAACCTAGTTGAGGCTTCCTTTTGAGCATACTAATCAGGTAAAAGGACATTCTGCTCTGAGATACTTCATGACTTTCTGCATCCTCCTCCCTCCTATGGTCGAGGAGTTGACAAATCCTCCCCAGAAATCCTAGGAGCTCCCTGTGACATTTATGGTTTCCTGTCTGTTACCTGTCTGAGATGTTTTAGAAGTATCTGCAGACACCCATGAAACCATCACCATCATCAAGGTATTTCTGATTCTTTATCCCTTATTTCAAAGAATTTGCAAAAAAAAAAAAAAAAAAAAGTTCCCCAGAGTTTGCAGTTTTCAAATGGATAAAAGTCTATCAGACTATAATAATGACTGTAACTTGCTAACTTGCTATAGGATAAAACCTTTTGACAGCTCTTCTTTCCTTGATTTTTAATAAAGTGCATTGGAAATATACTACTAAGAATTCCTACCCTTTCCCATAGGAAAATAAGGAAGATAGGTTATGGTTTACAAATCAAAGAAAATGAAAAATGTGGTAAAAGTCAGAATAAAGAATGAGGAAGGAAATTTGGAAAGAGAAAGAAAGAAAGAAAGAAAGAAAGAAAGAAAGAAAGAAAGAAAGAAAGAAAAGAAGGAAAAAAGAAACTGCATAAACTCATACCAAATTAAATTGCTTCTTTACAAAGCAAAATTCCAAAACTTGGAATTGTGTGTTTAGGATCAAGCACAGATCTATCTAGAGTTCTGTGGGACAATTAGAAAAACTCAAATAAAACAATTCAAAATCCTCAGCTGTTTTCTTCTTTGGAAACTTCTTTTACAACAACTTATTTCATCTTTCAGTTATTAATTGGAGGCTGCTGCTAGAAGAGGCAAGAATGGATGAGGACCGCTGGACAGCTCTCCTCTCTCTCTCTCTCTCTCTCTCTCTCTCTCTCTCTCTGTCTCCCTCTCTCTCTCTTCAGGGCTGTATTTGTGGTCTCTGCAGGCAAGTCAATTAGGGATCACGTCCAACATGGTGGCCACAGGACCACCTGAATGCTTACAGGTCAGCTCCGTGCTCCAATCAGATAAAATTTAGACAACTTGAAAGGAAACATGCATCTCCTTTCTTGACCTTCTTTTTCTAGATGCTTGACCAGAAGGACTCTTTGCTATCAACCATGAATACCACTCAGCCACTAGAAAAGTGGAACAGTATTTCCCTGTTTGAATTTGGAAAAACTGACTCTTAGATAGAGAGAACGTCTGTGAGAATGGCAAGAACTTTCTGCACATGAGGTCATGGAGCCGCTTTCCTTCTCTGCCCCTCCCCTTCCCTCTCACCGTGTGGATTCACCTCCTTCCTGTCTTAAACGGGAATGTATGGAGTTCCATTTAACCAGTGTTCTCAACAAAGTACATACTGTAAAGGAAACCATATGACACACCCTTGCTAATAAAAACACCCAGAGGAAGAAAGTTTAATTCTTCCTTGATGATCTATAAATGTTCCTAATTAAGAACAGTAACTATGCAAATGAGTTGCAAAAATGTCTGGTTATTTGAATAGATGACTCAGGCTGAAGATTTTATTTCTGGCTGATGGATTATTAAACAACTATACATAAGCTACTGTCTCTATTTATATCTCCTAAAATATGGCTCATTATTCTTGCACATGTTATCCTTAAGATCCAGAACATCTTTCCCTCTGACTCTCCCTTGTGGCTGTCAGGGAAGGGCTGGCTGCATACTTTCAGCAAAGCACAGTGTCATCATTGTTTCCTCTAGAAGAAAACTGGCCACAGAAGCAAAAGAAGCCCATGTAGGAGCCTGCATGGGACAGCCTGGCTCTTTCTTGCACCCATCAGGATGTCTAAGAGGTTTGCTGGTTCTTCCCTTAGTATCAAACCCATGGGATCACCTACCTAGGCACATCAGAGAGAAGTGGTGAGTTAGACCTTCTCAATTGCTAATTGTTTGGTTACAGCTCAGCTCTTATCTTCATCTCCACAGTGCAGCTTCTCACTTTGAGGGATGGCAGGAGTGTTCTATAAAGTTCATGAGCACACAGCCTGCAGGCTTCTCCTTCAGAGGTCTACCTAGTATCTCTAGGAAGAAGCCAACTTGTCATGTTCCCGGGTGATGGAGCTACTGATCTAGAGATGAATTTTGAGAAGTCACTAGCCTAGCAGGTGAAAATGGGGCTTCTGTTACATCTGCTGCACAGGGTAGCTAGTAACTTCTTCAGAGCCACATATTGATTTGGACAGTGAGTCAACACAAGGTGTAGAGAAGTGACAGGATGAGACAGTAAAGAGAAGTGAGCAGGGCTGGAGAGTTTGCTTCATGGTGAAAGGTGCTTGCCTGCAAAGCCTGATGGCCTGGAGTTTAGTTCTTTAGCACCCACATCAAGCCAGATGTGAAAAGTTGAACATGCATCTGGATTTCTTTTGTAATGGCAGGAGGCCCTGGTGTGCCTATTCTCTCTGTCTCTCTCTCTCTCAAAAAAGAAGAAAAAGAAGTGAGGATATGCAGCCTTGCTCTGCTCTCTCCTTTTACAGAGTGTCATTTCTTTGCAGGGCAGATGAGTGGTGAGTTTCCAATCCCTGTTGTCATCTTCACTTAGGATAGAGAAAGTCATTCACTGTTTGCCAATCCTGTGAGCAAGGTAGAGTAGTACATCTCCTCGGCCTTCTTGTAGCTTCATGTAGGAGAAACAATGGCCCCACGTGTACCCATTCCTGTGGATGTGTCCAGATTCTGACAAAAAATACCCACATTTTGTGAACTGATTGAATGTTGTAATAGATAAAATTGCTTTCTTCAGGAGTATAGACCAATGGAATAGACTTGAGGACCCGGATTTTGGGCCAAGCAACTATAGCTACTTGATATTCGACAAAGGCCCAAACAATATAGACTGGAAAAAAAGATAGCATCTTCAACAGATGGTGCTGGACAAACTGGGTAACCACATGCAGGAAACTAAAACTTGATCCACACATTTCACCATGCACAACACTCAAATCCAAATGGATCAAAGACCTCAACATAAGACAAGAAACTCGAAAACTATTGGAAGAAAATTTAGGAAGTACTTTCCATGATATAGGAATGGAAAAAGACTTCCTGAATAAAACCCCAGTGGCTCAAGTTCTTAAACAGTCACTCAACCATTGGGATCATATGAAGCTGAAGCGTTTCTTTACAGACAAGCATATAATAAGCAAAGCCAATAGAATACCCACAGAATGGGAGAAAATAGTTGCAGGTTATCCAACTGATAGAGGCCTTATCTCTAGAATTTACAAAGAACTCAAAAGTCTAAACAATAAGAAGACAAATACCCCACTCACAAAATGGAGCACAGAGTTAAACAGGCAATTCACAGAGGAAGAGATACAAATGGCAAACACGCACTTAAAAAAATGTTCATCATCCCTAATCATTAGAGAAATGCAAATTAAAACAACTATGAGATTCCACCTTACCCCAATAAGGATAGCCAACATCAAAAGGTCAAATGAAAATAAATGCTGGTGAGGATGTGGAGAAGCAGGGACACTCATTCACTGTTGGTGGGAATGCAGGATGGTACAACCACTTTGGAAAGCAATATGGAGACTCCTGAAAAAGCTGACTATAGAAATACCAACAGACCCAGTTATACCATTACTGTGCATCTACCCTAAAACCTTCAAACCAAAAGCCAGAGAGATTTGCTCAACCATGTTTGTAGCAGCTCAATTCGTAATAGCTAAAAGCTGGAATCAACCCAGATGTCCATCATTAGAAGAATGGATAACAAAGATGTGGTATATCTACACAATGGAATTCTATACAGCAGTAAGGAAAAACGACATAAAGAAATTTGAGGAAAAATGGTTGAACCTGGAACAGATCATTCTCAGCGAACTTACCCAATCACAGAAAAAAAATCGACACATAGTCTCACTCATCTGCAACACCTAACCTGAATCTGCCCAAGATCCCTTACATATCCAGCAAGCACCTCATGGACTAGATAATAAGATGGATGGGAGGGTGGGGAGGGAATCAAAGGGTGGAAAACAGTAATCCGGACCCAAATGGCAATGGTACCATAAAATTCTACTTCCTAAAAGACAGACCAAACGGCTGAACCTTCACTAGACCCTTACAGGAAACACCTGAACCACAAGACACTGGAGAGGGTAGGATCAAGACTGACCTAAATCTCCTACATCTTCCCTCCCTCCCTCTCCCCCTCTCCCCTCTATCTCTCTCCTCTCTAACTCTTGTATATTAGTTATCTTTTTCCTCAATTTCTTAGTGGACACTGACCTGTAACCCCCACTTCCAGCTTGGGCCTACCATCCACAATGAGCTTTTGATCAGAGAAACCTACAAGGTTTCCCAAAACAATGACAGACTTCTGTCAGAGTACTTGATGACCCACCAAAGGCCAGTGGTAAGACCCTGTTGCTGAAGACTCCATACGCAGCTGACGCGTAAAATGGAATGACATGGCTGGAAGCCAGGAGAGAGTCAGTCCCCAGACAGTCAGCGTGTCTAGTGCCAGAAGGCGCTACATAGGCGACTGGGGGAAATGACCAAGATCTGTCCAAACAACACATTGTTTAACCTAAGTAGCAACAAATAACCAGATATGATGCCCACACAAGTGCAATAGTGGTACACAGCCATGGTGAGGAATCAATTGCTCTTGATTTGGCTAACTGATCCACTCAGTGGTACTAGATCCATAGCTGGAGCTGGGAAACAAGTCAGAACCATACCCAAACACAAGCCCACTCTACAATATCAAGCTACCATCAATCACGGGGTATAAGAGGGCCTAAACCTATCATACTGTCTATCAAAAAAGTAAGTGTTATCTCAATTTTCCGGGTGCTAACTTACTCTCCATTGGAGAATCTGCTTCTCTTTTCCAGATAAATGCAGATCCTAAGAAGAGAGCTGCCCCAACATACCTCAAAAGGGGCCCAACTGAAACTAAGGACAACTAGCAAAATAAGCAAGGGTGATGTTTTCCTGTGAACCAGATACCAGCACAAAGGGGAAGGAGATCAACGCAGAGAAAAATCAACTCCTACCAAATCAGAGAGCCAGAGCCTCAGAGGCCCCCAACACCTCAGCACTGAAGCAGACCAAAAATGAACCCAACATGGCTCAGGGAAATTTTGCAGAAGAGGGGGCGGAAAGAATGTCAGAGTCACATGTTGGGTCATGATATGCAGAGACATCATACCAATAACTGGGGGTTAACTCCACAATGCAAGACCCATTTTCATTAACAAGGAGGGTCTAATGGGAGGGGGTAGATCACAGATGAGCCTAAATAATGGTACCAAACTGCCTGTATTTACTGAAAAAGAAACTAATAAATTAAATTTAAAAAAATTCTAAATAAAATATTTTTAGATTTGTAAAAAAAAAATTGCTTTCTTCCTAGCAAAAAAAAAGTGCAAGGGCATCTCTAAAAGTGTCTATCTTCATAAGAAAGGGAATGGCTTAGTGTTGATTTTAGTAACCTCCTCTACCCACCGGAGCATGCCTGAGGGAAGGGCCAGATATGACCCATCATTCAGGCACCATAGCCTATTGGGGGGATGCTGGCATGCCTCCAGAGAACATGCGGGTAGATAGTCTTAATATCATGCCAAACTCCATCCTGCGAGATGTGTGGACGCACACTGGGGAGTAAGGAGTCTGCCGACGTCTTGGGTTCGGAAGTCACATCATCTCTGCCATTGCTGAGCAGCCCCTGTCTTGGATACAGTGCATCATGGTCCAGGCAAGAAAGCTTCCAGGACTAATTGCATTAGTACTCTGGATGTAAAGTAGCATTGGGAGTCTTGTGGGGGTTTCCTAATATCTCTCATCAATGATGGTTATTTCTGATGGCCTTTGGGTGGGGAAGAACAAGAGGATTGTATTTACAATTGTCACTGGCAAATATTTCTGCTGGGAGTTATGACAGCCTATCTCTTTGCTGTGTGGGCTGAGGGGAGGCTCTGCTTCTGGTCTTTATAACCCTTGACCCAAGTCCTGGCATTTGTAGACATAGTGGCTGGGAAGAGAGAAAGGCCAGTATAATGGTGTCTAAAATTAGCCCTAATTTAAATCAAGGAAGTAACTTTGAAGCACTGGCACTTGAGTGTAATGTGTTTGGTACATTTCTCATCTGATTGCTATGCATGTGTGTGAAGAAATCTATGCCCAAGAAAGCTAACCTACTCAGAGCTGAAGACATGCATTTCTTTCTCTTCCTTTCTGTTTATTTATTTTTTTTTATTTTTTTTGGTTCATTTTTTATTTATTTATTTGATATTTATTTATTTATTTTTTGAGGTAGGGTCTCACTCTAGCTCAGGCTGACCTGGAATTCACTATGTAGTCTCAGGATGGCCTTGAACTCATGATGATCCTCCTATCTCTGCCTCCCAATTTCTGGGATTAAAGACATGTGCCACCATGCCTGGCTACCCTTTTATGTCTTAAGTGTGTGTGTCTGTGTGTGTGAGTGTGTGTGTGTGTGTATTATGGGCATGTTACATGCATGCTATAGAGTGCATGTGGAGGCTCGAGGACAACCTCAGGGTGCTGTTTCTCTCCTCCCACTTGAGACAGGGTGTTTCTTGTTTTGCTGCTGGGAAGACCAGGCTATCTGACCACATGAGTCTTCAGACTCTCCTAGCTCTGCTTCCCATGCATAGGCTCACTGGGATTGCAGAGGCTCACAGTGCTTTTCTGTCCAGCTTTATGTTGGTCCTGAGGATCCCAAATGCCTGCTTACACTAAGCCTTCTCCCCAGCCCTGAAGAACACATTTTCAATGAGAAGCATTTAGCTTTCCTTTCAGTAACATAACTTTCTAATTGCCATTGGTAACCTGAGGCCATGGTGTGTTAAAGATACAATGAGGTTAAAGAGAATCTATCCCACTCTCCTCATGTAAACAATGAGAAAGCAAAGTGTTTTGGTGCTGGGTTCTCCTGGGTATTGGACAGCACTCAGCCACTTGGCAGGGGCTGTAGCTGAAACCATATTCTACTGCTTCCCACATGAGTATGGCTATTCGTACTTCAAATCTGAAACTCCAGCAGTGTGCAGTAGCCCAGGCCTTTAATCCCAACCTGTGAGAGGCTGAGGCAAGAGGATCATGAATTCAAGAACATCCTGAGCTGCATAGTGAGGCCTTCTCAGTAAATAAATAAACAAGAAATAAATCTGGGGCTGGGGAGATAGCTCAGAGAACAAGAATGCTTGTCACTCAAGAATGAGAGATGGATAGGGTCTCATCTGTCCTGCGTTCAATTCCCCAGCACCCACATAAACAGCTGGGCATGGTCACACATGTATAGCTCCAGGCCTGTGGGAAGTGGAGACTGGGGAATTGGTGTGACTCACTGATCAGCCAATCTAACTGAAAACCGCAGCTCTAGGTTCAAGGAGCCTCTCTGCCCCAAAGAAACAAACAGATGAGTGATGGGAGGACAAGGGACCTTCTCCTCTAGCCCCTGCACTTGGGCGCGGGATGTATGCATCTGTCCTCAGCCCACACATATGCACACAATCTGAAATTCATCTTTGACTTTTGCCTCCCCTTCCTCCTTAATGCAATCATCCATTCCTGCATCATATCCTTCATGAATTTGTCCATGGGACTGAAGAGATGGCTCAGCAGTTAAGGAACTTGCCAAGAAAGCCAAAGCACCCAGGTCCAATTTCCCAGTACCCATATAAAGCCAGATGCACAAGGTGGTACATGTATCTGGAGTTCATTTGTAATGGCTACAGTCCCTGGCCTGCCCATTCTCTCTCTCTCTCTCTCTCTCTCTCTCTCTCTCTCTCTCTCTCTCTCTCTCTGCCTTTTCATCCCCCTCTCTCAAATAAATAAATAAACAAATGAAATGAAATCAGCCTTTCCAACTCCAATTCTGCAGTCCCTCTCCTGTCAACATGTTTCAAACATCTGCTCAGCCCTGTACTTTCACTTTGGTTGTTACTCAGCTAGTCTTTGTGCCAACCTTCCTGCATTCTACTTTAAGACTAAGCTCCTCCAGCCACCAAAGGATTCTATATTCTCTTGTAAAACGAGACTGTCTTAAGTTGTCGAGGTGAATAATGCCAAGGCCATCCTATCGGTGACTAAATATTGCAACAGTAGACCTACAGAGCTTGTCTCCCCCACTTTGTTCACCCCATTCCCATACCTACTTATGGCTTCTTACTGCCAATATGTTACTTTCTGCCTGAGGCTGTCTCTTGTACAAAAAAAGGTGCTCCCATGCAGAATAGGCAGGAAATGCCACAAGATTTATGCTACAAGGAGCTGTAGTCAACAAGAGATGTTCATTCATGAGCAACAAAGGCTTTAGGGAATTTTATCAAGGGTGAGGATAGCAAGTGGCAGAAACCAGAGGAGCAGATAAGTGTTTGGGACTTCACAAAGGCACATCTGACTTCTCAGCACCACATTTTACCCATGAAAATAAAGAAGACAGAGTGTGGGTTTAGTGATTTCATTATCTGGTCATGAAGAAGCTGGGGCCGCACCTAGGGAAGTTCACCTTTGGAGGAGATCTTGGAATTATTGCATCTAAGTACCTGCTGTCTTGGTCCTCATTTTCAGAACCCCTGTCTCATAACTTCCTTTCCTTTGTTAAATGCTGCCACATTCAGGAAACTCAGTTAGTCCATAAGCAGCATTTCTCATCTTCAATTAGCCTTGGCTTCTAACTTCAGGCCGTACTTGCAAGCCTCACTGCTCTTATTGTTGGCTTCCTGAATCGTCGCCCTGCTTTAAATAGCCTTCATGTCCCTCTTTTCTCCCCAGTTGATATATCTTGAAACATGAATAAACCAAAAAGGTTCTCTATCTTTCAGTTAAAGCCTCGGACAATGAGAGCTTCATTCTGCTTGGCATCTCTTAAGGACATGCCTTGGAGTTGTCTCATGTGGGATGCAAGTAACTTAGAGTTTCCACCAGAAGCCACTCATCATTGACCATAGGTACATTGGTCCCCTGACACTTCTGGGCGGCCATCTAGTCAAATACGTATGTGCTCTCAGTCAGAACAATGTTTAGCAGGGAGCTTTGCGCATAGAAATGAGTCCACAGAGGTCATGAACAGAATGCCAGCAACATCTATAACAAGGGAAGAGTATACACTCAGGAGTGTGTATCAAAATAAAGACCTTGGCCACTGTAGAACAGAAACAGAAGGGAAATAGATTTTTTTTTTGAGGGGGGGTTCTGAGGTAGGGTCTCACTGTATCCCAGGTTGACCTGGAGTGCACTCTGTAGTGTCAGGGTGGCCTCGAACTCACAACAATCCTCCTACCTCTGCCTCCTGAGTGCTGGGATTAAAGGCGTGCACCACCAAGCCCGGCCTGGGAAATAGATTTTATGGTGGCACCTTGAAGGAGAGACACAGAATATTCTATCATTCACATGAACAATGTTGAAGCTAGGTGGTGTTTTTGTTTGGCTTTGTGTCATTAGATGTCTTCAAAACAACTTTAGGTGTTTCTGTGGTTGCTCTTGTTCACATAGCCATGCTCAGTTAAAAACACCTGAGCAGTGTATGCATCAGATCAAGAGGGAGAGGAATCCCCACCATTTTTTCTCCTTCAAGGAGCAGGCTTCCACCAACATCCCAGCTAGGTGTCACCCCCGACATCAGGAAGAAGCTACTCATAGGAGACTAAGAAAATCTTGGTCAGTAGCGTCTCCTACCATGGACCCTTCTGTGTCACCTCTTGATCCCGACACCTTGAGAGAGTCATGGACACTGCTGGAGTTCTCCTGTGCTTTCTGAAAAGAGAGTTCTAAACAGTTTCAGGATAGCAGAGGGGTGGAGTAGTGATCAAATTAGGAGAAATGATGACTGCGATTGTGAGAATTAAACTGAATCATTTTTTTCAATGTAAAATTGAACTTAAAAATTTTAATTTAATTTTTAAAAAAGATCTTTAAGTCGACATAGCTATATGAGGGGATATTAGTTTTAGTTTCTTTTTAAGATTCACTTAATAGGTTGGTATTGTATATATGTAAGTACAATGTTTGAGATGGGGAGGTAATATGATGAAGAATGGAATTTCAAAGGGGAAAGTGTGGGGGGGGGGGAGGGAGGGTATTACCATGGGATATTTTTTTATAATCATGGAAAATGTTAATAAAAATTAAATAAATAAAAAAATAAAAAAAATTCATTTTTAAAAACAATTACCTATAAGGAAACTCATAAAAAAAAAAATGAATGCTGATATTTCTAAGCAAAAGCTAGTGAAATGAACCTAGCCACAATGACATTTTTCCAGGCAGCATGATCATGAATCATTCCTTTCTCTAAGGACTCAATTAATGGTCCTATAAGAACCTCTAATGACTACCATGCACCCCTCCCTACATTTATCATTTGGAAATAAAAACTGTTTACTTACTGGGCATGGCAAAGAACAGATTAAACTGATAAATAAAGTTATAAGATAAAAAGTGCATTTTTCTTGTCAAATGGAAATAATTCACCATTTTGCTGAAATGCTCCCATAGGGAAGCTGTGGTGCTAAAGATTGGCCAGAGTGAGCAGTCTGGAACCAGTTCTGTAGCAAAGAAAGACACAAAAACAATATAGTGTGAAAATCACAACAGATTCTGTACAGACTACCTGCATTTCATGTGTGTACATGTATGCATGTGCGTGCTTGCATGTGCACATGTGTGCAAATATGCACACACATGCAATGGATGGATGAGGTGTACACAAATGTATTTATGCATTTGTGTTAGGGCCGAAGGATAAACTTGGGTGTCTTTCCTCAGGCACTATCTACCTTTCATAATACATGGTCTCTCAAATTATCTGCATATCTTCAATTTTATTTATTTGCAAACAGAGAGATACAGAGAAGGGGAAGAGAAAAAGAGAGAGAGAGAGAGAGAGAACAGGCATGTTAGGACCTCCAGCCACTGCAAATACACTCCAAAGCCCTATGCATCTGGCTTACCTGGGTACTGGAGAATTGAACCCAAGTCATTTGACTTTATAGGCAAGCTCCTTAACTGCTGCTCCATCTCTCCAGCCCCTATCTGCATTTCTTAAGTAAGGCAGAAAGAGTTGACTGTAAACATATGAACAAGGACAACTACCAGACCAGAAGACAGGCACACACGCCGCCACACATGCTAAAAGAACCAGAAAGCAAAGGAAGATAGGAAGAAGGAGAAAATAAACAGGATGAAGGAAATAAGGAGTATATTTAAAACAAAAACCTTGAAGTTTACCTAGTAAGAGATGAAAGATAAAATATTATGTTCTCACAGTATGTTTTTATTGAAGCATACTAACAAAAGTAGCTAAGATGGCATACCAGTTACAGGAGGGGCTTGCAGAATGAGGCCTGCATAGGAAGGACAAGAAAATAGAATGGATGAAGACATTCCAAGCAAATGATGAATAAAAGGAGAGCTAGAATGCACCACAATAACCTCAAGGCTGGAAAAACTACAGCAGAAAGAGAGAAACAAGACTAAAATAACAAATTAGCAATGATAAGGAAACTGCAGGTTGGGAACCAAATAATGGGAAACAAAAACAACCAAGCCTAAACTCTAGAAACTTTTGGAGAATAAGTCAACAAAAACGAGAAGTAATTAAACCATTTATGATGGAAAACTAGATAGGAATTCACCCATTAATTAAGGAGATAGAGTTGTTGGTCTACCATTCACTAAGACATATCACTGGATCTCTCCCCAAAGTTTCTGCTTCAGTTACCTGTATAACTGAGACGTTCCATCCTTATGTGGCTGGTGTCCTGAGGTCACATGCTGAGAACATGGTGTGGAGGATGGAAATAAAACAATAAAACCTAACAGATCAAGACTGGGAAGATGGCTCAAAGAGCCTGTGTTTGATCACCAGCCCCTAGGTAAAAAGCCAGGCAGGCCTGCACATGCCTGTAGTGGAAGTCTTGAGGAGGGCAGAGACAGGAGAATCACTGGGGCTTCCTGGTAAGCCATTTTTAGCAAAATCTGGTCTGTGTGTGTGTGTTGGGGGTGGGGGAGTGTACTGGTACCATGATAGAATCTGCCTCAGAAAAATGAATCAGAAGAACAATACAGGAGACATCCAAAACTTCCTCTGACCTCTTCCCACATGTTCACAGGTTACACGCATTTGTGCACACACCATAAATCCTGATAACTGAGGGACATATATTAGGATATGTCTCTCTTGTGACAATGAACAGTTTACCAAAAAAAAAATGAGCAAAAGATCATTGATCAGGCCATAGAAAAGTCCTGAAAAAAATGAAATAAAGTGGAAATAGTTTGGAATTAAGCTCATCTACCCAACAATAAAGGTTGGAGAGTGACAAACGTGGTCCTTTGGAAGTGTGACATAAAAGCAAGTGTAGGTTGGCATGGGAGTGGTGGGCAGCTGTGGCAAGACAAAGGTAATGCTGAGGGCGGCAGCAGGAGTCAGGAATGCTGGTTACTTCAGTCACTTACCAGTGACTTCTGATGACCCAGAAAACAGCACTGGAGTCCTGAGAAGATACTGCCAAGGACACAGCAGTGATTCTCTGGAAACAGCCAGCTTGTTTCACAACCAGCAGTGTGGATCCTAAACAAGAGTGACACCTCCAGAATGCTGTCTGTCCAGCTCATGCCCAGGCTTCAAGGGAGCATCTTCACATTGTAACAAGAGAAGGAGACTGCTCTGTCACAGACACCTAACTGCCCTGGCCAGGAGCTGTTCTACCAGCTCTTCAGGACATTCACTAGGGACCTAAAGCTATCTCAGCAGCAGGGCACTGAACTCCATGGCTTAATTTGGACAGGTAAAACCAGTCCCTCAGTTCAACAGAGATACCTGGCATCTCCCACAGAGCAGACATCTGTATGTGCCAGAGACACAGCAGTGACTGGAACTGACAACAAGCCTGCCCTCTTGGAGCTTTGCAGACGATAAACAAAGGTTAGGAAGGCCAAGTGTGTGATATCAGCATCTAGTGAGCTCATTGTGCTGCCCCTTAACAGGGAGGAAGGCAGCCATGGTGAGACTGAGCATGCATCTAACGCTGATGTCCTGTCCTCATCCTATAAACCATCTGTGCCATCAGGAGGACACTATCCTCCAGACCTCATCTAATCCTAATTGCCTCCCATCTCCAACTCCCATTAACTCATGACTTTAAGAGGTTACTGTTGTCCAAAACTCTCCACAGGTAGCCCAGTATATACTTGCTCCCATTACCTCAAATTCTTCTGCTCCTACCATACCATGCCAGTTCTGGAGATAGCCTTACCGGAAGCCCATCATTCTTCAGAAATCTTCAGAAAAAGGACCATGTAACTGGAATTTACTATATGTGTTCATCTGTTATACAGTGGCTTTAACACCAAGTGTGGGATTCCATTTCTTAAAAAAAATCCAAAGAAAAGATGCTTGTTGTGGCTATCATCCACAATGAGCTTTTGATCAGACAGACCTACAAGGTTTCCTAAAAGAAAGACAGATTTCTGTCTGAGTATTTGATGACCCACCAAAGGTTAGTGGTAAGACCATACTGCTGAAGACACCTTATGTGGTCGACATGTAAAATGGAATGGCACGGCTGGAAGCTGGAAGAGAGTCAATCCCCAGACAGTCATCGTGTCTAGTGCCAGAAGGTGCTACGTGGGCAACTGGGGAAAAATGACCAATATCTGTCCAAGCAACTCATGGTCTAACCTACTTAGCAGCAAATAACCTGTTGTGATGCCCACACAAGTGCAATAGTGGCACACAGCCATGGTGGGGAACCAACTGCTCTTGATTTGGCTAACTGATCCCCTCAGTGGTACGAGACCCATAGCTGGAGCTGGGAAACAAGTCAGAACCATACCCAAACATAAGCCCACTCTCCAATATCAAGCTATCATCAATCATGGGCTACAAGAGGGCCTACACCTATTAAATTCTCTAAAAAAAAAAAAAAATAAGGGTTATCTCATTTGTCCTGGTGCTAACTTACTCTCCATTGGAGAATCTGCTTCTCTTTTACAAATAGATGTAGATTCTAAGGAGAGAGCCACCCCATCATACCTCAAAAGGTCCCCGCTGAAACTAAGAATAATTGGTGAATCAAGCAAAGGTGCTGTTTTCCTAGTGAACCAGATACTAGCACAAGGGTGAAGGAGATCAACACAGAGAAAAATCAACTCCTACCAAATCAGAGAGCCAGAGACCCAGAGGCCCCCAACACCTCATCACTGACGCAGACCAAAAATGAACCCAATATGGCTCAGGGAAATTTTGCGGAAGGGGAGTGGAAAGAATGTCAGAGCCACATGTTGGGTCATGATGTGCAGAGACATTTATCCTACCCATAACTGAGGGCTAACTCCACAATGCATGACCCGTATACCGCAACAAGGGGAGGGGGTAAGTCACAGATGAGCCTAGTAATGGTACCAAACTGACTGTATTTGCTGTGTTCAAAACTAATTAATAAAAAATAAAATAAAATGAAAATTAAATTAAATTAAAAAAGAAAAGATGCTTGTAAGGCCCAAAATACTTCAGAAATGATTGACTTTCTGTCAACTTGACTAATTATTTTAAAGGAGTGTCCATGTGACTCACTTTTCTTTTTTCTAGCCTGTGAGATTGGAAGTTGTAGTTCACGTTCAACAGAACACATAACCAGACAGCCCTCCAGCTCAAGTTCAGTGGAATGCAGGGCTACACAGAGCATTCAGTTACATTCTCACTGCTGGGACAAAATACCAGACCAGAAGCAGCTTCGTAAAGGAAGGGACTACTTATTTTAAACTTAGTTTTGAGGGAAAGCCATCGTGGCAGGGAAGCGAGTCTGGAGAAGACAGCCGCAGCACATCAGCAGGGGTAAGTTCAGAGCAGGGAGAGGCTGGTGCCTTTCAATCAGTCCAGGAAGCCCAGTCCATGGAATGGTGCAGCTCACAGTCAGCACGGGGCTTCTCACCTTAGTAACCTATTCTAGAAAGTCCTTAACAACTATGCTAAGAGATTTGTTCCCACTGGGATTCTAAGTCCTGTAAAACTGACAATTAGAGATTAACCATCATATTCATATACAGTAGAACACTACGGACCCTTCTAAAACCTTTTATTTATAAATAAAGATAATATATCATGATAATCCTCACCTGAAATTCCTCTTTTCCCACTCCCAAATCCTTTTTCTGCTGAATCCCATTTCTTAGTCATTTCAGTGATCACCACCATCTAAAAAGAAAAGCTTCTTTAACCAAAAGTGATAGCAGCATTATATGAGTAAAATGTAAGTGTTTAGAGGGTAGTTTTTTTGGTCATAATATATGCATTTAGCCAAACTACAGGAGTAGTTCCCTCTTAGGGCTAATGATCTCCTCAGCCATAGGCTTTTGACTAGGTTTTCAGTACCAGGAATGAAATCCATCCTGTGGAAAATGCCTCAAATTCAATCAGAGAAAAATTGTTTTCTCGCAAAATAGACATGCCACCATTGCATCAGTTGTTTCATTTCACCTGACTGGCCAACCAAAAGGCTTGCAGGGTCCATTGCTGGTTAAGACTGTTGATAACTTTTCTCATAAATTCTGCATAGATCTTTCTAGCAACTTCACAGCTAATCAACAATTGGGGGAAGGGGGGGTTCCAGCTTAGCTCCAGATTGATTTCTCTGTCCAAGCATGTGGAGCCTTCAGCAGTAGTGTCTTACCACCTACTTCTGGTAAGCAACCAAGAACCTTGAAAAAACTTTCTGTAACGTTCTGGGGGACATAAGGAGCCTCCTTGGCCAACACCTCACTGGAAGGTATCCATCCTTGCCACTGAAATTTTTCTAATAACAATCTCTAGTTTCTGAACATAAAATATTCACCTTCACAGGATATTTCTGCCCAAACCCTCTTATTTTCTAACATATATATTATTAGCTAGTGAAGAAGTAGGTTTCTATGTGGCTCATTCATAATATCTTAAATTTTGATTAATTCTTCTCCTCCATCTCTTTAGACCATTTCTCTCCAGTAGTTTGTCCCTCTGCTTACATTATCTACTATACTCTTCCCTTAAGCCTTCCCCTCTGCTCTCTCCCTCATAGTTCCTTTCTAGGTTCCTGGCCTCTACTACTTATTTTTATTCCAACTCACATACAAATCTAAACATTTATAGCTAGGATCCTCATATGAAAGAGAATATGTGGCACTTGAATTTCTGAGCCTGGGTTGCTACAGTTAGTCTAATCTTTCCCAGATCCATCTCTCTGCAGATTTCATTTTTCTTTGTAGCAGATTTTTTAAATAAAGGATGTAATTGCTTTTAATCATTAAAAAATGTATTTGAATAGTTGCATTTCCCATATTCTTTTGATGCCATTGTTATTGAATTGCTTATAGTCCTTTCTATATAGAAAGTAATTTACTTCCATAGAATTAAATGGCATAAACAAATTGACAAAGAAGTAAGCAAATTCTTCTAGCTAATCATCAAGGTAGGAAAAAGAGACTGATAGTAGTAGTGTTTTCACATCAATTTTCTCAACATAAGCTGAAAATAGATGAGGAAGAAATGTCCAAGCTTATATACCAGAAAATAATACCACTTGGCCAAAACTGGTGAAATCACAGTCACTACTGGCTCCAGGATCACTAGGTTTGGTTTTGTGAAGCAGTTGTGACACGTCACAATGTCCTGTTCCTTCAGAAATGATCACCCATAGGTTTATAAGGCATGCATTTACTCTTCTCAGTTAAGACTCGCAGATGTCCAAACTTCAGAAACCATCAGGAGTCTCACAGGCATAAGTCCTCACACAGGCAAAACCATATGCCTCAATGTGCACCTGCACCCTGCTCAGGATAGGAAGGCAGACCTCCCACAGCAAACACCACCACTGTAATCTAACAGAGTAATAAAAGCTTACCCATCCACAATAGAAGAGACTTCCATTGACACATAGCTCATCATACACAGATATGAGTTTCATTTCCTCCCAGATTGCTCAGATGCATTTCCTAAAAATATCTTTCTTATCACAATTAAGATAAATAATAAAGAGCAGGCTTAGCCTAGAGAGATGGCTAGGCGGTTAAGGCACTTGCCTACAAAGCCTAATGACCCAAGTTCAATTCCCCAGTACCCAGGTAAAGCCAGATGCTCAAAGTGGCACATGCATCTGGAGTTTATTTTCAGTGGTTAGATGCCCTGGTGTCCCCATTCTCTCTCTCCCTCTACTTCTCCTTCTCTCTCTCTCTAATTTCTGTCTCCTTTTCTTGTAAATAAATAAATTATTTTTAAACAAAAGGGCAGGCTTGTGAAGAGCAAGGAGCTTGGGATGATCCCATCATTTGCTCATGGATTTCTGATAAATATCCATGACCATATCAGGGTGCTCTCTAGTTTCTGAGACATATAGGTTTTTAATTTATCATATTCTTTAGTTAAAATGATTTTTTAACAATATTTGTCTATTTGCAAGCAGAGAGAGAGAGAGCAGAGAGATTGAAAGAATGGGCATAACAGAGCCTCTAGCCACTGCAAGTAAACTCCAGATACATGTGCCACTTTGTGCACCTGCTTTTCCATGGGTACTGGGGAATCAGGCTCCAGTTGTTAGGCTTTGCAGACAAGTGCTTTAACTGCTGAGCTAGCTTTCCAGCCCTAAAATGCTTTCTTTATCCTCTTGAATTAGGGCAATCGGTTAAAAACATGTTAGTCCTAAAAGCAACCTTATTTGGTGAAAATATGATTCTTTTGCTGTGACAATAGACTGGATGAACTAGCATTTCACTTACTACTTTTGCTTTGATATTCACATGTGAAATTGGCTACTAGAGTTCTTTTGTTTCTACTAGTGTATTAGATTTCCCTATCAGCCTACATTCTTGTTAAATGAATATTTCTGGAGCAGGTTGAGCTTTAAAGAATCATTACTTAAGAATTAAATCAAGCTTCTCTATCAAAAAGAATCAGGGTAATTGTTCTAAGAGGATAGGTTTCCACCAGCTTCCTGGCTCCTACTGTCCTTGTTCTCTCCATGTCTGATCCTCTTGTAGGTAAAGCTTGCTGCTTACAGTTTCCTGGAAAGCATCAAGTTCGTCTCCAGATATCAAATGTTTTGGATGAAACAGAATACTCTTTTCAAGAAAGCCTTTTTATCATTGCATCTACTTCTGTTCTCCTTCCTCATGTGGTGTACCGCAGACCCTCATATTTCCCACAGAGATCTGCAAGACACTTGTTTATTCACTTCTTGGTCTTTTCCTTGAAGCAGCACTTGGCGTGATTTATCTGTTCTTCTGTTTGCTTATATGACTGTTTTTGTTTGGATTCAAATTAGGTAATGATTACCTTCATGTTTATCAATTCTGTCCTTTAACTTCCTCTGGTTTGTTTTGTTGCACATTTTCCACATTCTTGGATCACTTTGAGCGAGCATAGTTTTTAAACTATTTCCCTCATTAATAGAAACATGTAAAGTTTATGTTTAAGGTTAAGGTTAATGAATTTCCCTTTCTTGTTTTTTACCCATATAGAAAGTTCTTGTCTCTAACTTGCAAAAAGACTGTAATCTTAGGTATTTCCCAAAGTGACCCAAGGGCTACTTTTGAATTATTCCTTTTTTCTTTTATTTCAGGAGGTTAGATTAGTGAGAGGGTAAATTTTACTTTTTCTTTCTATCTTTCCTAGTGAGGATCCTCCAAAGAAACATAACATGTTCCAAAAACAAACAAAAAGGTATAATGCTGCTGTACTACTGTTTGCGTAGTAAACAAAGGCCTCAGAATCAGGAGAACCAGTGGCCTGAGTCCCATGTTGAGGGCAGTAGCTGAGACATAATTCAGCTCAAAATGTAGGCAAAGAACAAGACTTCCCTCTGCCTTTTCTTTCTTTTAGGCTTTCATCAAGTTGGACAATGTTTGGCCACAGTGGGGAAGACCATGCACTTTACTCAGTGGGACAATTTAGATACTAATGCTATCTAGAAAGGCCTCAAAGACATGCCCAGCATGTGAAGTCACCAAATATCTTGGCCTGTGATGATTGTTCTGGTCAACCTGACTGGATTAAAAAGTGTCTAGGTCAGCAGACCTCATGGCGTGTCTGTGAAGTCAGTTTCAGAGATAATCAGATCATGAGGGCTCTGACCTAATGAATGCAGTAGTCCCCGGATGGATTCATAATATGATGGCCTTGTACTCATAACAATCTTCCTACCTCAGCCTATTGAGTGCTGGATTATTGGCATGGGCTACCACACCTGGCTTCAACATTCTTTTTTTTTTTAATTTTTAATTTATTTATTTGAGAGCAACAGACACAGAGAGAAAGACAGGTAGAGAGAGAGAGAATGGGCGCGCCAGGGCTTCCAGCCTCTGCAAACGAACTCCAGACGCTTGCGCCCCCTTGTGCATCTGGCTAACGTGGGGCCTGGGGAACCGAGCCTCGAACCGGGGTCCTTAGGCTTCACAGGCAAGCGCTTAACCGCTAAGCCATCTCTCCAGCCCAACATTCTTTCATAACACAAATAATACAAAGTAAAAGTCCATGAGGAAATGCAAAAAAAAAAACTACCTTAAGATAATAATAATAATAATAATAAGCCCACTGCTAAAGTAGTACTCCATGACAGACAGTTTGGAGGAGGTGAAAGGTAGGAGGTGGGCCCTACTGGAGAAAATGGGCCTTGCTCTAAAACAACTTAAAATCTAGTTGAGAAATTATAGAAACACAAAATGCAACCAGTAGTAAGACCTGAAGGGTTCCTCTAAGTGCTCTGGAACTTGGGAGGAAGATGAAAAAGCAGGAACTGTGGTGCCCACAGGAGGACTCCGGGGCTGTGTGAGCATCGAGGTGTTCCATTGGGTCGCACGTGTACATGACGGGCAGTTTACTTTCATCTTGGACTCTAAGATCAAGAAGTGACACCCTCCACCAAAACCAAAGGGAGGATCAAGATGTGCCCAGTGTCTCTCCATCCTGCCACTCCTGTCTCGTTCTTTATCTTAGAAGAGTGGCCTTCTGATGACACGGGCGTGCTTCCCTGACATGACAAACCTTCTCCTCCAGCCTGTAAGCCTGAAATAAACCCATCCTTCCACGTGCTGGATTCTTGTTAATTATTTTTCCTCAGCAACAAGAAGATGATGGCTACAGTATCCATGGTCGTATCATGACCACAGGACCAACAAACAACTGAAGATCAGGAAGGCTCAGTCACCTTGCCAGCGTCAGAAGCAGAGGCTGAGCTGAGACTTCTGACTCCCGGGTCGCGCTCCCAGCCCGGCACTCCCGCCCTTGTCACCGCGCTTCTCTCCTTCCTTCATGGCGGGCTACTTCCTTCAGGGCCCTGGGAGCCTCTGGGCAAGGGGTGTGTGCATCAGTCACCTCTCTCTTCTACCAGCACCGTGCCATGTCTGGCCCACAGGAGGCTGTTAATAGGTGCCTCCCAAGTAGGTGCAGTGGTTAAAGTACTGTCTCCCGTGCATACATACTGGAAGCAGTCAGCTTAATTTCTCTCTCTCTCTCTCTCTCTCTCTCTCTCTCTCTCTCTCTCTCATGCAATCTGGAAGAAAGAGTCATTTTAAGCTGGCAAAGAACTCAGTGTTACCCGTTATGTGACTCCATGAGTTGACTCGGGTCAAGGAAAGATGGAAAGCTAAGCTCACTATAGTCTGGAAGTGGCTTGACGATGTCCCCCTCTTGGTGTGGCCATGGGAAGTGGTGGAATCTAGTGGAAGGTCAATGGGAGTTTTGCACTAGAAAGGACTTGATTCAGTTATTGAGGGTCCCTGGTTGGTCCTCACAAGGCGGGGTTACCGAAGAACAACTTTCCCTCCACCCTGGCTGCTCTGGCTTTCTGTCTCTCCCTGTGATGTCTCCTTCATGCATATGTTCCTGCCTTTCTTTTGGGGAGGGGGTTCTGAGGTAGGGTCTCACTCTAGCCCAGGCTGTCCTGCGATTCACTATGTAGTCTCAGGGTGGCCTTCAACTCATAGTGATCCTCCTACATCTGCCTCCAGAGTGCTGGGATTATGCAAAGCCTTTTAACATAAGGTCCTTATCAGGTCTAACAATGCTAGCCCCATGCTTTTGAACCTTCAAAACTGATCTCAATAAACCTTTTTTATTCTTTATATTACCAAGACTCTGGAATTTGTTGTAATAATAAGAGAATTAACATAGATTCATTCTAGGGACCTGAATCACTCTGGGAGGCAAATTCTAAGCCAGCAACAAGGCTTTCTGAGGACAACAGAGATGAATTAGTGATGTCTGCTGTGGGGCTGGGAAGGGCAGCAATGGAAGAGCGCCACACACCTCTCTTCCCCACTCTGACATTTGCTCTCATCTCCAGCCTAACGTGCAAATAGCTAGAGGCAGCATAGCATGAGCACACTTTATTTAAAACTTAAAAATCAACATGCTCCAAGCTTTCTCTTCAGTGAGAGGGAAGTCACCATAAAATGAGAGCATAAGGCTGGGTAGAAGTTAGACCAGGCATGATGGCACATGTTTTTAATCTCAGCACTTGTGAGGCAGAGGTAGGAGGATCACCGTGAGTTCAAGGCCATCCTGAGACTACATAGTGAATTCCAGGTCAGCCTGGGCTAGAGTGAGACCCTACCTCAAAAAATAAAAACAAAAACAAAAACAAAAAAACTTGGTTTGGATCTGTGATACCAAAGTCTGCTAAGATCCAAGGAGCGAATTTGAAAAGCAAATGCTCGATTTAATCGGAACTCTGACACCTTTCTAAAAGCATGTTTGCACAGTATCTGTGAATTACCACAGTTGTTTAGCTGTCAACATCGTCCCAACAGGAACAGGCATAGTATTTGGTGGCACAATATCAAGTAACATGTAGAGGTCACCTTAGACCAGTGCAGCACTTCCTGTCATGTCTCACTGATGACGAGGAGGGACCCCAGCAGTGGGAGTCTGGGTGGCAGCTGGAAGTTGAAAACCCTGGGTGCAAGCTGCTTCAGTATGCCCTTTATTTTTGTTATTTTTGTTTTTGTTTAGATCATGGTGTCATTTTATTCATTTATATTTATATAATATATATTTATATATCATTTTATTTATATGTGATTGTTGTGGTTTGATTCAGGTGTCCTCTATAAACTTAGGTGTCCAGAATGCTAGGTTTCCAGCTGATGGAGATTTGGGAACTAACATCTCATGTAAGTAGTGTATTGTTGGAGGCGAACTTATGGGTATTACAGCCAGTTTCCCCCTGCCAGTGTTTGGCACCCTCTCCCGTTACTGTTGCCCACCTGATGTTGGCCAGGAAGTGATGTCCACCCTCTGCTCATGCCATCATTTTCTCTGCCATTGTGGAGCATTCCATCGAGTCTCTAAGCCAAAATATACCTTTTTTTGCCCAAAAAGCTGCTCTTGGTTGGATGATTTCTTCCAGCAATGCGAACCTGACTGCAACAATATAGTTGGTACCAAGGAGTTGTGTCATTTGCTGCTAGACACCTGACTGTGTGGCTTTGGCCTTTTGGAGCTGATTTTCAAGAGGAATGTGGAAGGATTTGAAATCTTGGCCTGCGAGATGCCTTGCAGTGCCGGAAGGACAGCTTGATGGACTATTCTGATCAGAGTTGAAAGACCTGAATGCAGTGAGAACTGTGGACTGTGAGGTTTGGGTTATAAGGGTGAGAAAGAGGCTTGCCCATATCCTAAGAAGTTGTGTACAGTTGCATTGCATAGAAATGGCCTGGTGTGAGCAGAGGGATATGACACAGAATGAAATCTTTGGGCTGAAGCTTCCATCTGTTCAGCTGCAATTATGAGAGATTTCAACCTTTGAGATTGGACCAGCTGGCCTGCACTCAGGCAGCAGGAAGAATTTAGACTGTTTTAAAGGGGCCTGAGTGCTCAAGGAGTGTCCTGTTCTTCAAAGTCTGCTTTATTCTCCCCTGGATTAACAAATTGGCACTCTACCTGATATTATGAAATATAAGAAATGCAAGAAAGAAGGGGACATTGAATTTGCAACAGGGTCTTGTGTTTTGGAAATGGCCATGGGCAGTGTGAAGCGGGTTTGCTGGTTGCCTGCACAGAGACCCCATGGGGCCATGAGGATGAACCGTGGCTTGCAGTGGAGACCCAGTGGAGATGCCGGGACCACAAGATGGCTGCCAAGGAGAGGTTCTGGCCCCGATGAAGTTTTCCAGGACTGTGAGTAGCCTAGCTAGAGAATTCCAGAGACTTGTTGCTGGTTAGAATTACTGGACTTGAAGATTTGTCACTGACTAGAATTGTTGGACTTCAAGCTACAGAGTTTGATGTTTGTCCTGGTTGTATTAAATCTTGTATTGGCTGAATGTTTCTTTGCTATGCCCAATGCCATCTTTTGCCATGTGAATGTTTATTCTGTGCCATTATGGGTTTTAGGGGGGTTTTTGGGATTATGGCTCAGTTAAAAGAGATTGGATTATGGGGATGTTAGACAATTATTATTGATAAAAACTACGAGGACTCTTAAAGTCGTAGTGAATGCACTGCGTTTTACATCATGGATGATTATCAGTTTATGGGGGCCAGTGATATTTCACATACTTTAAAGTAATATATGCCATATTAAATAATATTAGTATTTAAGAATATGTAATATTTATTAAAACATTATTTTATGTTATTTATATGTGACATTTTCCATAATGATCTCTTTAAAGTATAAGTAGTAGATTTAACATAATGCTTGGCCTATATTACATATGGCATAAATGTTATCTGCTATTATTACATCAGTTTTTAACATAACATGCATATTGCCGGTGGGAAGATAATCTGGTACAGCCACAGGTGAGGATGACTGGCAGCTCGGGCTGCTCCCTTCCAATCTCCTCTGCAGCAGGCACAGGGGGCCACTGATCTCCTCTGGTGGGCTTTCACTGTCCCTTCCAGGTTTAACAGCGCCCTTTTAACCTGATTTGCATAGCTAGTCAGGGCTGCCTGGGTCTGTATGAACCCCTGCAGATAGCGTCTTGGCCCCTGAAACCTCTGCTCCTGCCTCTAAGACCTTGTCCAGGTGTGCTTTTGGTGGGAGACTTTGATTTCCTCTTGCCTCAGGGGCTCTTTCTTGCCTCTGGCTCCAACCTCAGGCAGCAGACATGCTCCGGCCTGGGAGACAGGCCAGCAGCTCCTGGCATGTGATTTCCAGGAACCTGCTTCTGCTTTTGTGGTTGCTGAACCTGCCGCGATGGGACCCACTTCCGTTCTACTGGTACGAGCTTCTGTTTCAATGTGACCCACTTCTACGTCAACAGCCTCTTCTGCCCGGCATGCCATGGCCCACCAAGGGTTTAGAGCTGTAACACTCTCCAGCAACCCTGAAACTGGCCCCTCTTCACCACTGTCACTTCTACCTTTGTTCCCTCTCAGTTGCACCCCACTGCCACCAAGAGCTTAGAGGGGCCACTGCCACTTCCAAACAGTCACTCCTGAGTGAGCAAAGTCCTCCTCTCATCGTTACCCTTAGTGTCCACACACTCCATTCTGCGGGGTGTTGGGACAAGAACCGGGAAGAATTGGCTGTTGTCAATATTAACAGCTCCCTGTTCTTCTCACAAGTAAGTTAAAAAAAAAAAAAAAGCTGTCATATTTCTAGCTAGCTAGTGGAAGCACATCCAACACACCACAGTTGTTTCTTGTGGTGAGCAGAATTGAGAAGCAAGTGGAACCTTCCTATTTGCAAATACCTTCAGATGCAGTTATGTGTTCACAAATGCTCATTGGTTGCTCATTGGGAAGGGGGGTGTTTATTTTACAAAACTTTTATTTTACAAAATAAAATTGCATGTTTGATACAAAAAGACTGCCCATTTCAACTCTTAGTTACTGTCAGTATACTTTAAAATACTTGTGCACATGGTATCAACAAGGCTTCTAATGTTCTAAGACATTGTATTACTTTATGGATGGATTAGTCCATCTGTATGCTGAGCCACACATTAGGGTCAGCAGAAAATTGATCCCTTTCTTTTTTCTGAGAACAATTTATTCTCTTGTAAATGCCTTTGGCTAAGAGAAAAGGTTACTGGCTAGGAGGGCTTGTATTGTTACAATAATTATATCTTCTGCTCTTAGACCTTTGGACATGTATGTGGAGATTTACAAAGGAAGGTCAGGCTCTTGACATCTCTCCCCATAGATAGGAGAGTAGCAGAAGTGATTAGTAACTCATCCACATCACCTACTTTTATTATCTATACCACGTTATTCAGATTAGATGCAAGTCAGGCCAAGTCCAGTTATTTGAGACACTTCTTAGAAGTTCATCTCCAGTTTACTAAGCCAACTTCACCCACTGAAGGGTAGAGAAATTCTGGAGAATGAATGTCCCCCAAGAGAAGTCCTCAGTCAATGTATTAGGTAGCTTTCTTTTATTCTAACAAAAATACATCAGACAATCAGCTTATAAAGAAAAAAGAGGGCTGGTGGTTAATGCACTTGCCTGTGAAGCCTAAGGTCTCATGTTCAACTTCCCAGATCCCATAAAGACAGATGCACAAGGTGACCCAAATGTACAAGGTCGCACATGTGCACAAGATGGCACATGTGTCTGAAGTTTGATTGCAATGTCTGGGGGCCCTGCTGCGCCAATTCTCTTCTCTCTCATAAAAAAAATATTAAAAACGAAAAGATATTGGTTTCAGACCATGATCATTACTTTTGGGTCGGTAGCAAGACAGTACTCCATGGTATGAGCATAAGGTAGAGAAAGCTTTCAACCCATGATAGCCAGAAACAAAAATGAGAGGAAGAGGAGCAGTCATGAGCCCAGACTGCCTACTAGGTTTCATCATCTAAAAGTTTCGCCGCCTCTTGACAGCATCAAACAAGAGAGCAACACACGTGCCTTGGAAGACAAGTAAAATCCAAGTCATGGCCGTGACAGAAAAGCTGATGGACATATACTGCTACTGCCTCACACCCTAGGTGGGAAAACCTTGAGAGGCATTCTTCCTATTCTTGTCAGGTGGCTCCAGGAGGCGCAGCTTCAGATGCCCACAGCTGTAAAACTACTCCGTAACATACCCTTGTTGCCTGCACCCTCTTCCCTAATTTACTGGCATAGTCCCCTGCTGTGTTCCTGGAGACATCTCCCAAACTAGCTGCTTGCTCTTGAGTGTTTTTTTGAATCAAAAATTATCTTCTGGTGGGGGAGGGGGGGAAGGGGTTCTTCCCCAAAGACAGCAAGGAAATCCTCCATTTAGTGCCAATGCCCCTCCTGGAATTTCAGCTCAGGAAAGCAATTGGCAGGCAGAGAGAGAGAGAGAGAGAGAGAGAGAGAGAGAGAGAGAGAGAGACTGGCTCTGAGTTCTCATTGCAAAGGTTTCACTCACTTAGAAGGTAGGCAGGATGCATTCACGAGGAGAGGGTGGAACGGGCCTCTCTCAGGCAGTCCCTGTGGAAGGCCTGCACTGAGACAACCTGGTCCATTTAGTCTCCTACGAAAGTTCCCCATGAGAGCAGAGGGAGGTAAGAACTGAACTGCCTTCCTGAAGCAAGAAGTGTGTATAATAAAACAGACCCACTAGATCGTTGAACTGATCTTTATGGATATCCTTTGAGATATTACTAAAAACATTCTTTTTTTTTCTGAGCAGCAGGAAGGATTGGGCATTTTAGAGCATCCACTTGTAAGGAGAGCTCTGCGTACACTGAGATCCTTGCCCAGTCCAATAACAGCCCCGCAATTCACTAAAGATTGGAAGAGAAATGTCTCCATCGACCATGTACATGAACAAGACTGGACATTTTTGTTTTCTTTCTGTTTTCTGAGGGAGACATTCACTCTGTAGCTTGTCTGTCCTGGAACTTGCTCCCCCCGCCCCCACCTCAGCCTCCCAGTACTGGGGTTAGAGGTATTAATCACCACACCCAGTCTGACTATGAACTCTTGTTAGACAGTGCCTACAGCCCAATTTTGAAAACAAAAAGCATTTTTCTGGCTTATTTGAGGCACCAGTATCCTGACTATTATGGTGAGGCAAGGTTCTAGTCTGCTTAGAATAAATCTGAAGCAATATGTGAATTTTTTTGTTGTTGTACAAAACTTTATGGAGACCTCAGAAACCATAACAAAGTGCACAGGGCAACTTATTAAATGTGTATTTGATACATTTTGAAAAGAATTACGGTGCAGTATCATGAGGCAAGATAGGCTAATTAACTCCATATCCTTGTTCCTCATGGAAACCCTAAAAGGTTGATAACACTCAGACAAAACACCTATAGACCTATAGACACCAGTGAAGAAACTGTAACAACCAAACGAACACATAACCACGAAAAGCCACTCGTACCCATGAGTTGTCCCTCTGACACTTTCACCCTGTTGGGCTTGTTGAACAAATGCCTCTTGTCTTAAGCAACTTTATGATCAAGCACTTATAGAATTCCTGAAGGAAAAATGACAAGGCTGCAATTAGCAGGCAAGGTCATGGTGAAAGACAGAATGTGATATTGGAGGAGTGGCAGGAGAAAAAAGCCAAATGCTAGCAAATCAATGAATGTTATGAAAACAAGTCGAACTAAACCAAAATCCCTTGAAACAAATAAAATAGAATCGCTAAACCAAATGCTCTGAAAATGAACAAAGTTCTTCCAAACCAGCTCAAATAAGCTAACCAAGTCTTGCTCAAACCAAGCGTGGTACACAAGCACCAGAAACGACGCAACAACGTCTGCCCGAGGAGGCAAAGTCAGACGGACAAGTGCACAGGCCCCATGCTGGTAACTGATACCAATCTGAGTGACTTCTCTGATCAAAGTGGATCATCATTACAACCCCACACTGGTGGCCAAAACTTTCAATTTCAAAGTACAGCTCTCACTTTATAAAAGAACATTTCTTGGGCTTGAGAGATGGCTTAGCGGTTAAGAGCTTGCCTGTGAAGCCTAAGGACCCCGGTTCGAGGCTCGGTTCCCCAGGTCCCACGTTAGCCAGATGCACAAGGGGGTGCACGCGTCTGGAGTTCGTCTGCAGAGGCTGGAGGCCCTGGCGCGCCCATTCTCTCTCTCTTCCTCTATCTGTCTTTCTCTCTGTGTCTGTCGCTCTCAAATAAATAAATTAATTAATTAAAAAAAAAAAAGAAAATACTTGGGGTTATTTAAAAAAAAAAAAAAAGAACATTTCTTCTGGAGCTAAATAGTGGTCACCATGGCCAGAGAACATGTATTCAGATTGGCCCCAGATACCATGTTGCAACATTATCAACAGTTACAGAACCATGTCATAACTCAGGACACTTTTCAGATACATTGGTGGGGACATCAAACAACAAGTTATAGCAAAGCAGAGAAGTCTGCTGCAGGCTTCAACTTCTATATGAGGCTACAGTCTCAGCTTTGGGGCTGGTAAAAGGTAGTGGTCTGGGGCTGGAGAGATGGCTTAGCAGTTAAGGTGCTTGCCTGAAAAGCCAAGGGACCCAGGCTTGACTCCCAGAACCCATGTAAGCCAGATGCACAAGGGGGCACACGCATCTGGAGTTTGTTTGCAGTGTCTGGAGGCCCTGGAGCACCCATTTTCTCTTTCTCTCTCTCTCCTCATGCCTATTTCGGTATCTCTCTCCCAAATAACTAAATAAAAATAAAATATAAAATATATATAATAAAAAAGATAGTGGTCTGCTAATGAATTGTAGAAGAATTTATCTGATAGCCACAAGAATGTTTGTTAAACACAGAAGTGGGCAATGAATGGCTATTAAGGGAGCTCAAGATAGCCCAAGATAAATTATATCCAGATCTGCCACATTCCCACGTCCTACAATAACAGATGTTTTAATCAGTCAACCATCCTTGTAAAATCTTTACCATAGGTGTGGCTTTTGGGAGAATTTCATTTGAAATTCAGTCATCAATTTTAAATGCAATAGATGACATTTTATTGGGAAACATGATGTTTGCAATGTCTTTGCAATTCTTACTAGCTTCAAATTATTTATTAACTTCAAAAACAATAGAATAACCCTAACACATATTAAATTCATGAAGGAGTCAAAGCTGACACAACCAGCAGTGAGACGAATTAAATTGTGTGCCTCAATGCTACCACCAAGAACACAATGGCATGTCTGCTGTGGCCATAACACATACCCTGAATCTACCCCTAAAGAGACATTACCACCTTGGCGTCCTCTGAGCTCCCCGGTCCTTGTGGTTCCACCCAAAGGATGCAGATACAAACATCGCAAGGTGTAGCGCAGAAGACAGAGTTTACTACAAAGCGAAGTGGGGCATCCTCAAGAGAGATAAGTCAGCAATGGTCAAAGGGGCTGCTGAGGAGGAAAACACATTGGGCAGAGATGGGAGGGTGAGAGTAGACAGTGGTCAAAAGTACCATTGTGCCAAGCTATGTTTTTAGGTGCACTTTAGGCTTTTTCTTAACATCTCAACACTCTGCTGACGGGTGCATTCCTGTCCTAATGATTGATAGGCTCATTTGGATTAACTCGTAAGGAAAGAAACCATGGCATGGCTTTGTTTTTGTTTGTTTGTTTGTTTGTTTGTACTCAAAAGCCTCTCTTACTGGATTTTTACCAGTAGTCAAAGCCCTGCAGTTGTAATTCCTGGCTTTACAAGCTGCTGATTACCAGCAGCCTACAAGCTGTAAACATCTGCCATGTTATCTAACAGAATTATCACACATGCTAGCATTGACGCAGGAGGAGGCACAGGGACTTGTTTTGCAAGTTCTTGGTCTCACTGATTTAATTTTTTTTTAATCTTTAATTTTTTTAATTTTAAATTTTAAAAGTTGGCTCTCAAGAAAACTCAATGAAAATTTTATTGGAGTTTGAGAGGAAAAATAATGAGGTAAGAAAGTTAAGCAAGCTGGAGTTCTCAGCAGTTGCTAAAAGAAAAATGCAAATGTGAGAAAAAGAAAATTACATTTTCTAAATTATAGGATCAAGAAAGCCGTCAGGTCGGTAGATGTAGTGATAAATATCTGCAACCCCAGCACCTTAGAGGTGGATATAGGAGGGTCAAGATTTCAAGGTCATTCTTGGATATTTAGTGAGTTTGAAACTACCCTGGGCTATACGAGAACCTGTCTCAAAAAATGGAAGAAGGGCTGGAGAGCTTGATTAGTGGTCAAGGCACTTGCCTGCAAAGCCTAACAACACATGTTTGATTCCCCAGGACCCATGTAAGCCAGATGCACATGGTAGTGCATGCATATAGAGTTAATTTGCAGTGCCTAGAGGCCCTAGTGCACCCATTTTTTTCTCTCTCTGTGTCTCTCTCTCTCTCTTTCTCAAATAAATAAATATTTTTTTTTTTAAGTGGAAGAAGGGGAGAGGGAAAGGAGAGGACAGGGTCAAGGAAAGGAGAGGAAGAGGAGGGGAATGGAGGAAAATGGAGAAGAGGAAAAGGAAAAGAGGAAAGAAAGTTAGCAGGTTGTCAGTGGAAATCTGTAAGCAGTTTACATGGAAGTAAGTGGTGGGTGTCTTGAGAGAGAGAGTGAGAATGCCCAGTGTAATCGTTTGAATGTAAAATGGCCTCCAAAGAGTGATGTGTTTGGATCCTTAATCCCTGTTATGAAAGGCTGTAGAACCTTTAGAAAGTGTAGCTTTGCTGGAGGAAGCATGTTACTGTGGGGAAGGCCTGAACATAATGCACCCAGGCCTCATGGACCAGCTCGCTCGCTCGCTCTCTCTCCTTCCCCCAAGATCATGTGGTGTTTCTCTGCCATGATGGATTCTAACCTTTGGGACTGTGAACTGATTCAGATTCTTCTTATGCCTAATCTGTACCTAGTTGGTTATTTTGTCCCAGCAATGGGAAAATAACTGATACACTGTGTCCTATCAAGTAGGTTTGAATGTTTGGGGCTGATGTCTAGAAAACAGAGAAGTAAAGTGGAGAAAGAGTTATGCTTTCAGAGTTTGAACTCAGAAATTTGGTAGGCTTACCAGCGACCATGTGCAACCAAATGCATAGGAAGAGACCCTTTTGGGTATTTCAGTACATCTCGATTCACTAAGAAAATAATTATTCCTCTCATCTGCTTGTCATATTGTCATGGTTATCATGTTTCTTTCCATCTCTGGCTCCCAGATAGTCTTCAGGCTGTAGAATGATTTCTTGTTCCTTACCACAGTCCTCCAGGCTTTTCTGGGCTAGGAAAATCCCTGCTGTTCTGTCAACCACTGACCAAGGCACCTGTAAAGGATCTTTCTGACCAGGCTGCTTGTGTCAGAAAACGTCACTGGGTTGGTGTTCATATGTCCCAATTTTGGTGTAGGATTCCCCTACACCAAAGACACCCATTGTCTACCTCAGAAAGGATGTTATCAACATGGATCACATCATTTGTACTAGAGGAAGCTGGAATAGATATATGTATGTTCCAAATTGTGCCTTGGAAGCAGCTGACTGCAAATGGCCCCTTCACTCCCTTTCTTGCTTCCTAAGTACTCCTTATCAATTCAAGAACATTCTTCAAGTTATCTACTCTGTCTCATAATGTAAGAACCAGGTTTGTTTTGGATTAAAGGAGACTAAAGGTTTTTGTTCCCCCTCACCCTTTCCCCTCTCCACTCCCAGGCTCTCACTCTAGCCTGAGCTGACCTGGAATTTACCATGCAGCCTCAGGGTGGCCTCAAACTAATAGAGATCTTCCTACCTCTGCCTCCCAAGTGCTGGGATTAAAGGCATGCACTACCACTCCCTGCTTAAGGTTCTTTTTTTCTTCCTAAGACTTGTGGTTTATTGATGGATATATACAGGCTAGAGAGGGAAACCCAGTGCTGATGGTGATATCTTTATTTTAATAACCGACATTTTAGCTGGGCATGGTGGAGTACACCTTTAATCTCTGAGTTTAATCTCTGAGAGGATCTCTGAGTTTGAAGGTAGCCTGAGACTACATAGTGAATTCCAGGTCAGCCTGGGCCAGAATGAGACCCTACCTTGCAAAACCTTCTATTATATTCATGTCTCTCCCCCGAACCCTTTCTTTTTTCCAATTTGTCCCTCTTTTCCTTTAATATCTTTTTTTCTTGTGTGTTTGTGTGACCTACTGAGTTTAATTAGTTAGCTTGCATAGGCATGGGTTGGGAGTTATTTATCAGAGCACATACCATTTACCAGTGTCTATAACACTGAAGAAAGTGAAGGAGACTACAGTATTTTTGTTGTTGTTGTTGTTGTTTTGTTTTGTTTTTGACAGGACAGTGAAAAGCACTTTTCATGCCATAGAAACTATTACTGGGGGCTAGGGAGATGGTTCAGTGGTTAAAAGCATTTGCTTGCAAAGTCTGCCACTCTGAGTTTAATTCCCCAGTACCTAGTAAAGCCAGATGCACAAAGTGATGTATGTGTCTTGAATTTGTTTGAAGTGAAAGAGGCTCTGGTGTATTCATTCTCTCTCTCTTCCTCTCTTTCTCTCTCAAGTAAATAAAAAATTCTCTTAAAATTAAATAAAGCATTCTTGGGTCAGTTGGCAAAAATCTAAATTAGGTTTGTATGTTAGAAAATAATATTA
Source organism: Jaculus jaculus (assembly GCF_020740685.1). Lineage (NCBI taxonomy): Eukaryota > Metazoa > Chordata > Mammalia > Rodentia > Dipodidae > Jaculus > Jaculus jaculus. The sequence goes on from NC_059109.1 coordinate 104,964,332, forward strand.
TGTTAATGTTCATTTATGATTTTAATAACCATAATTAGTTAAGGAAGGGAATGTCCCCATTTTTAAGAAATGACAGAAACATTTAAGAAGAGAAATTAGAAACATACTTGCAACTTGCTCCAGTGGATTTGAAATTATCTTTGGAAGCATATAGATATAGCAAGTAAGTGGTAGTGTTAATATAAGGTGTGGTGAAGTTTCTGTGTTAAATATCCTGTAATACTTACCTACTAACTGGAGCTTTGAGGTTGTGGAACGCGGAATGTTACTGACCTAGCACTAAATGAACTTGGGCTATCTCCAACCCCTCTGAATAAGCCATAGCCCACCTCTGTCTGACCTCATCTTCTCGGGGCAGTCATAAAGTATCAACGGACCACCACTAGCTTCCACTAATCCAAAGCTAAGTATATCATCAGATAACATCCATACAGCCTGGAGCAGAGTTTCCCCTGCTTTGATGTTATCAATCTAACTGATGTCTCCACCAACATACTTGGAAAATGCCTCATCTTATGATTTATTTTTTTTCTATGACTATGAGAATTTCATGAAACTGTTGCCACATTGAAACACTGGTATTTGGGGTAACCTGAATTTGTGTTCTCTGGCTACGATCATCCATATTTGGTTAAGAATAAACCACCTCTTTCCCCATTGACTTACAGTTTGTGTTGACAGGGGAAACATTAGCTTTTGGGAAATCAGGGTGCAGGGTGCTCAGGAAGCCATCATATTATTCTTTCAACCTTTCTGTAAATCTAAGATTATTTCAAAATTTAAAGAGCATCTTTTATTTATATATATAAAAAAAGGTTTCCAGAAATTTTGGGAATTTCCAATGGGTTTTGTATAACTAACCAAGCCTGGTTTGTGGCTCAATGCCAATAAATGTCATGTTAAAGATAAATTTCAACCCTTCAAAAAAAATAACCAGAAGTAGAGGTCTAGTAAACATTTTCCTGGGAATGTCTAACTCTTTTCATTGATGTCATTCATGCTAAGTTCATTAGACAGAGAATTTTCTTTTGTTTTCTTATGTTTTTTTCTCTGTGCAGAGAAATTCCTCTTTCAAATGATAGCTTGTTCAGCTTGTTTTTCTTAAAACCTAACCTAAATCTTCAAGCCAACTGGTTCTTATTTCTCAGGAGGCTTCGAACATTGTAAGGTTCTCTATGTTCTGAGGAACCCAGCTTGGAAACTCCCCTCACCAAAATGCACAGATGAGGCCTATGTTCCTCATCTCTGGCATTTCTATCAGCACCATTACTTTTGATATTTCTGACCAAAGAATGTATTTTATGGTGCTGAGACTTATGTCCATATAATTTTGGGGTACTATCACATGGATTCCGCCCCCACTAGCTTCTAGATGCAGCTTGCTTGCTTAATGGAAAAATGGAGCAGCCTTCCTGTGGCTGTCAGGGTTGGCTAAGAGAAGCCACCTGAGTGGCTAAGGCAATGTGTTATAGCAAGTGACATGATCCTACCTTAAAAATATATTGTATAATCTCCCAAACACTCAGATCTAAGAGTCAAGGAACACAGATGAGAGAAAGCTCTTCGCTATTACACTTTATACACCACTTGTGGTGGTTTGAATGTAAAATGTCTCCCACAGCCTCCTGTGTTTGTGATTAAGCTTCATAGTCAGATGTGTCACTAGGGACAGTCCTTGAGGTTTATTAGTCCAGAACTATAGGGTGTTCACTAGCTACCACACGCAGACAACTTCCTTCCTGCATCAGCAACAAGATGCGGCCAGGTTTCTTGCATGGGCCTGCTATGCTTTTCCCACCATGATGAAATGCTCCTCAAAACTGTAAGTCTGAAATAAATCCTTTCCTCACATAAGCTGGGTTTTTTGTTGTTGTTTTTTGTTTTTGTTTTTGTTTTTCTTGTTTGTCTCAGCAATGAGATAGTAACTGCTACAGCAGTATTAACGAATTTTGCTTTCTTTTCCATACCATGAGCTCATTTCTTTCCAAGGGAAAAATGTTTGGAGCAAGCAGTAACATTGTGTTTTGAGCAAGCAGTGACATTATGATTTGTCCTCAGGCATTTGCAGTTTCTCAGGCTACTAAAGTGTCAGGCGCGCTCATTCTCTCTCTCTCTCTCTCTCTCTCTCTCTCTCTCTCTCTCTCTCTCCTCTCTCTCTCTCTCTCTCTCTCTCTCTCTCTCTCTCTCTCTCTCTCTCCTCCCTCTTTCTCTGTCAAATAAATAAAAAACTAAAATATTAAAGTATCAGGCACCAGAGGAAATGACAGGCTTTGAATTCTCATGGTCATTCATGATAAACACTCATGGGAAATTTGGTTGCTGTTGTGGAAGCGAGCAGGGCCTTCCCAATGTTGCCCAATATTCCTTGATTATGAAAATGGCAACAAACCAGTGAAGACAGGAGCCCAAGGACCAAGTGCTGAGATCCTCTGAAAGTGCAGGGCTAATTCCCCCTAACAAAGAAGAAACCCATCCATCCAGACTGCTGGAGGAAGGGTGGGGGGAACTGAATGGGAAGAGAAAGATGGTGGCCTCATGACCAGTGACAGAAGCGTGGTCTGAGGGAGACAGATATCATGTCAATTAATGCTTGACTCTTGAATTTGCCCTGCAGCATATACATGTCAGGGGAAGATATCTGAGAGAGTGACTAGTGGTATCCTTTTCAAGTGGATTCAGATTGAACCTATGTTTGATAATGCATTTCAGACATCTGCCTTTTCTGGTCTTTGCAAACCTGCATGCACACAAGAATCTCTGCTCATTCCATGCATGGATCTGAGTACATAATGGACTCTGAGGCACTATTAGCTACTGTAACAAGCAAACCCCAAGGTGCATCATAGTACCAATGTGGTGAAAATTTGTTTATTAATTCAGAAATATCCTAAATGGCTGTTTTTAATTGACAGGAGTTGCCTCTCTAAGGAAAAATTCAGGGACTAGAATGTAATTGCTGTTTTGCTAACTGTCATTTTAAAACTGTAACTCCTGAGCTAGAAAGATTATCATGAGTTCCAGGCCAGCCTAGGCTATAGAATGAGTTCAGCTCAGGCTAGAATGAGAACCTGCCACAAAATTAAAACAACAATAAAAGTTTAACACTCACCTCCACCATTAATGAAAAAAATAATAAAACATAGATATTGTAAAAGAAAAACAAATATGGCCATTCTCAGCAACATTTTATGGGAAAATTGTATTTTCTACATCAATTTTGCTTAAGTCAACTCTTTACTACATTTCTTCTTAAAATATAGAGCTACTATATCATTTATTACAGTTCTCACTTGTAAGAATGATAGACTTAAAATCATTATTCCCATTTTTGATGTCCAATTGCTTAAGGGAAATTTTTCTAAGAGCTATACACACATAAAAACATAAGCCGCTAGGGAGAAGTAGACAACAATGCTGTGAGCAATCAGGGAACAGTGCTCTTTAAAAGCCACCAGCCTGACAAGATGTACACACCTGTGCAATGGTGGCACTCAGCCTTGCAGGGATACCAGTGGTTTTCTTTTTTTAATATTTTATTTTTATTTATGAGAGAGAGAGAGAGAATTGGGTACCAGAGCATCCAGCCACTGCAAACGAACTCCAGACACATGTACCACCTTCTGCATCTGACCTATGTGGGTCCTAGGGAATTGAACCTGGGTCCTTTGGCTTTGCAGGCAAGTGCCATAACTGCGAAGCCACCCCCCCCCCAGCCCCTACTATTTGCTTTCTTATTGGCTATGAGATCTACTCAGTGGAAATGAACCCATAGCTGGAACTGGGAACCAGGTCAGAATCCTATGGAGACCAAGATTATGGTCTCCAGTGATAAGTTCCCATTAGTCTTTGGCCAAAAGAGGGACTACATCCATTTAAATCTCTCTATATTCACAACGCTTATCACATTTAACCTATGCTAACCTCTGCTGACCTCATTCTCCACTAGTGAATCTGTTTTTCTTTCTCAGAAGGTAGCAAGAACTGAGGAGATAAACTACCCCTTGCACGTGCAGCCAGGGCCCAGGTGAAACCACAGAGGAAATGGTGAGATGAACAAGAGTGTTGCGTCCAATCTGTGCCAGGGAGAAGGAGATAGACACTGAGGGTACTCTACACATGCCAAAGCATAAATCCAGAAGCTTCTGACAGCTCAACACTGAAGCAGACTTAAAACACACCACCACGGCTCAGGGAATTTTGTGGAAGTGAAGGTGGAAAGATTGTAAGAGCCTCAGGTTGGGAGGGTATATCTAGAGGTATTGCCCCCCTCCCACAATGACTGACTGATTCTCTCACAACTCATAACCCACAACCCATGGTCAATACCAGCAATCCCACTGAGGAGGACCCTCAGCAGAATGGGGACCAAGAGGAAGGAAATGATGGTATCAACACATGATGTGTCCATACAAAGTATATACTCAAAAAATAAAATAAACACATACCCCAGATTTCACTAAAACAATGACAAAATGTATATAATTTTTTAAAAAAATGTCATAAAGTGCTGAACTCTGGAGAAAGGCGAATGGCACATTTGTACCTCAAGATACAGGCTGCCAGCTGAAGGCGCACTAATTCACTGTCTTTTGACATTGGGTAATAGTGGTAGGAAAAAAGCTTTAAGCCAGGATTCATACATCCCAACTCAGCATAACACTCTGTGAACCCCTAGTCAAAATGCAGTATCCCAGGACATGTTTCTTACCTTAGTGATTAAGTCAGGGGAATCCCTTCACTTCAGGCATCAGGGAAACAACTCAAATTGACTTGTGTAAGTAACTCTACATGGGGCTTGATCTAGTAGCTCTTCAGTCATCACCAAGGGACACATTTTGTTCACATTCTCCCTCTGTTCTCCATGGTTTGAATAAGGCTTTGCCATGAGGTAGTAAATGGCTGCAACTATTCCAGACCCAATCTCTCTGTATCTAGAAGAGAGAAAATATTCCTTGTAGAACCTCCAAAAGAGTTATGGAGGCCCTCCTATAGATCCAAACAAGGTCGCATGCCCATCCCTGAGGCAAGTGCTGCCTGAAGTCAGCCTTTACCCCAAAGTGGCCAACTTCACTTGAAGCTTATTAGTGAGCTTGGCAAAGAGAAGTAGGGTTGGTATTGATAGGAAATAGGAAAATGGGTGCCAGGGAAACATCCTCAAGTGATGTCTACTACACTTCCAATTCTCAAATCTTCTTGTCTTTCCCACTGTGTGCAAGGACCAATGAGAAAAGTGGAAAGTTGTTGGAAAGAAATTAAAGAATAGCTTCATTAGGGCAATGGTCCTTGGAAAACAAGTTTTCATCTGTTCATTACCTGCCGCTGTGTGTGAGATGTTGCACTGAACTATATAAGTGTTAGCTCTTCAAACCTTCTCACTCATACCAAGAGACATGCAATGCCATTGCCCTTGGAGAAGAGATCTGGATTCATTTCCAGTGAACTGAGTGACCTCTGCAACACAACTTGTAAGAGGAAGCATCTGGATTCAAATCCCAGTGGGTCTGATGGCAAACCCCACCCAGGACACCCCGTAGATATCATTACATCACTTTTGGAAAGCTGGAAAATAGGAGTTTAGACACAAGTAATGAAGGCCAGATGTTAAGAAAATTACCATGGTTGTACTCACACTCCTCTTAAAACAGATCTTTGCTTCAGAAGCAGTGACCTGCCAGGGCCACAGGACATCTCAGACCTGAAACTTGTCTGTAACTCAAACCTTAGGAAAGACCCTTTGTGCCAAAGAACTTGTGCAATGTAGGTAGACCAACAGATCTGTACTCAGAATGCTTTCATCTGTGCCCAGAACTGTAAAAGAAATAAATTATATAAAACTGCAATTGGCAATATACTTAAAAATTAGAGATTTTTACAAGGAAAGAAAGAGAAAGAGAGAGAGAGAGTGAGAATGGATGCCCAAGCACCTCTTGTCACTGCAAACAAACTCCAAATGCACGTGCCACTTGGTGCATGTGGGTTTATATGGGTACTTGGCTTTGTAAGAAAGTGCCTTTAACTGCTGAGCCACCTCCTCAGCTCCATGTTAAATGTCCTTAAAAGGCAGAACAGATGGAAGAATAGGCCTATGTCACTTATAGCCCTTGGAGTATTTCTTTTTCAGATTTCATTGTAAATGACATTCTGTCTCCTCCCAAGAGAGAAGACAGAACGGAGCTTGTTGGATTGAATTTCCTCCAGCTGCCCCACCATTCTGAGTGGATTTCAGAGTGGAATCTATGAGGAAAGAAGGATATTTTTATGGTTTCAGCAGAGAGTTAAAAAAAAACAATAATTTATGTACATTGAAACCACATTCGAAATGCAATCAGGGAAGATTCTTTAAGAATCTGGAGTTCACATACATGTGTATGGACAAAAAAAGATAGCATTTTTCTGATAAGATATTTTCCAATTCCAGCTTCCATCTCTGAACAACAGAGCAAAACTGAAAATAAAAATGAACATTACTGCTGGTGTCTTATATGTTTGCTTGGATTGAGAAGCTATTTAATCTCTATTATGGAACAGGAGCTGCATAAGCTGCCTAGGTCTTGGTGACATTTTCTCATCTGAAATGAGGCATCCAATTACCTTATTAGATTATTACTTGGGTTGTCTCACAGAGAAGGACTAGAAACTGCAGCCAGGCAATTTTTAAGTCAAGGACAGGCCAGAGAAAAGAGTGAATCATTCTCCATTAGAATGTTTCTGGACCTTTCCTTCCTGCAGAGAGGAGACACAGTATGTGACTGCAGAGTGGCACAAAGTACCACAGCACACCCAGATCCCTCTACTTTAGTCCAAACCTCCCAGCTCAACCCTGCCTATATTCTTCAAGGACTTGACAATGGTAAAGGAAGCCTGACCACTGGTACAGCCAGATTGGGTTGCCATCACAAGATGCCAGGCATGAAGTGTCTTCGATGACAAACTTTTTTTTTTTTTTCCTCACAGTTGTGGAGCTGGAAACCTGAGATCTGGATGCTAGCAGAGACAAGACGTTCTTTCTGATTTTTAAATACTTTCTTGCTTGATACTAAGTACACAAGGAGTTAGGTAGGAGGTGGCCAAGGAAAGCTGCAGGCAGGTCTTGGCATCTGTGTCTCTTGATGGTCAAAATGCCCTTCTGAAACTGCACTTAGGTTGTTCCCACTGTATCAGAAACTGAGTCACCAGGGCATTTGCCCAGTTGTCACACATGTGCACTAACCCAAGATCTGCATCCTGGCTTCATTATTAGAGACGTTGCCTTCTTGTTTCTGGGATAAAACACCTGACCTGACCAGAAGGAGCTTATGAAAGGAAGGGGTTCATTTTGGCTTACAGTTTTGATGGAATGTTTTGTTATGATGGGGGGAAAGCAACTCATGAGCATTCATCAGGACATCGCATCTTGTCACATCAGCTAGGAGGAGACATCGAGAGTGAGCTAGCTGGACATCATAACTCCTCAGCATCAGAAGAAAGTTCTCCATGAAGTCCACATACCGGGCTTGGTGCTGGACTATATCACCCCAAAGCCCGCCTACGGTGACACACGTTTCCCAGCAAGGCTCTGTCTCCCCAACCCTATCACCTTCCCAAACTGCCACTAGCGGGCAAGGATTCCAAACACATGAGCCTATGGGGAGTATTTTATTCAAGCCACCATAATTATTATATCATCTGACTAATGGTTTTAAAAATATATTTTATTTGAGAGAGAGAAAGAAGGAGAGAGAGAGAGAGAATAAGAATGCCAGGGCTTCTAGCCACTGCAAATGAATTCCAGATATGCACCTCCTTGTCCATCTGGTTTATGTGGGTCCTGGAGAATCATTCCAGGACCCTTTGGCTTTGAAGGCAAACACCTTAACTGCTAAGCCATCTCTCCAGCCCCTGACTGATGGTTTTGAAATCCCCCCATGAGTTTTTCTAGAACATCATGGGAAGAAATGCCATAAAAAGAATATCTGGTCAGCTATGATGTGGGAGGTTAAGAGGATCACTTTTATGCCACTCAAAATATTCATAAAACTTTTAAAAAATCTACAATATAGAACTCACTGGAGCCCCTTTTTGAGATGGCTCACTCCAACCTTTGAGAGCTTGTTGTGCTAAATTCATGATGGAAGCCCAATAAATAGAAGGACTAATGAATCCCATCTTATAATTATATATATTTTGTTGGTTCGGCTCCTCTGAAGAAGTGTGACTAGAACGGATTATGAAAGATAAGCACATTGCACATGCTGCCCTCCACAGAAGTTATCTTCCTTCTCTAACCCCATAAGAGGACCTGTTTCCCACACCCATGGCAGCTGTACATATTACTCATCTCTGCCAATTTGATTGTTCTAAGTCCTTACTAGTTTGTGGGACTTTGAGACTTGTTTGTTTATTTGAGACTAGGTCTTGCTATATATGCAGGCTGGGTCTAGACACATACTCCTCTTGCCTCAGGTTCCCAAGGGCTGGAGTTACAGGCATGAACCATCAGCCTCAGCTTTCTTTGTTGTTTTTGTGCAAGTTGTTTGAACATATTTTTCACACTAACTTACCTAGGCAGCCTTAATTTTAAAAAAGACAAAAATATTATGAGGAATTATTCATTATTCAGCCGTCACCCACTAAAGCCTTTTGAGAAATGATCTCTAAGTCTTTCCACAATATCAAGTGGCTATGTCAGAAGCAATATGACATGACCCACCTACAGACTGGATGTCTTCTTTCTTAGAAAGTGACCACTACTCTTGGTCCTTTATCTAGCCTCTGCTAAGCTTCCTGCAAAGTGTAGCTCATAAGAAGTGTCCGTGCTCCTGTTTTTAAGGCTGGGAACTTTCATGTTGGCCTCATCTGTGTCAGCAGGAGGAGGAGGAGAAGGAAGAATAGGAGTACAGGGAGGAGGAGGAAGAGACCGAATCCACCACCTACTAACTGATCAAGTTGGTTTTCTTTCCTTTTCTCTTAAAAATGTGACTTTTTTTCAATGGTTGAACCCAGGGCCTTGGATGTGCTTCACAAAAAATGTTCCTCCACTGAGCTATATCCGTACTCCACACTTTGAACAAAAGGCAAAAGATATTTAAGAAGAGGAGAATGTTGTTTTCACTGGCACATAGAAATGGATAAGAGTTCTGTTTCTTGCCCATAGGGAAACCTGGATGTACACATTGATGCACTGGTTCCCTGTTTTCTACATCTGTGCCCCCATGTCATTTTTCTCTGGGTAGGAGTGGGGACAGTTCATGTCCCCACTTCCTGGATAGAGAAATGACAGCTCTAGGGCTGGAGGGATAGCTTAGCAGTTCAGGCACTTGTCTGCAAAGACTAAGGACCAAGGTTTGATTCCCTAGTACCCATGTAAGCCAGATGCATAAGGTGGCGCATGTGTCTAGAGTTTATTTGCAATGGTTAGAGGCCCTGGTGTATGCCCCTCACCTCTCTCCCTCTCCTTGTCTCTGCACCCTCTCAAATAAATAAACAAATCAATCAATATTTTTTAAAAAGAAATAGGAGCTCTAGTGTACCAGTTAAATGAGATTTGGGTTAGAACAGTCATCCTGACTCTGGGTCCAGAATTCCCCCATTGCTCTGTGTTGTATGGAAACAGTATAATGGTGACAAACCTTTATCAATGCAACTTGGAGCCAAGGCTGCCAATAGCCCAATCTCTGCAAACCCCAGGCTACACCCAATCAAACCACAGTCTTGGAATAGACACCATATACTCTATGGCTGGCCCCAGCGTTCTCTGAGGTCTTCATCCCACAAAGGAGTCTCTGGAATCTAACCACATCTACGTCTTTCAGTCAAAAGTTTAGTTTTACCATGGGCACTGATGAAACTATAGTTCTCTCTCAGTCCTTCTGTCTTTCTTGTCTGTGTATTTGTTCAATAATATGAATTAAATATTAGATAAATAAAATAATCTCTCAATGGCTCTGAGGAAATTACTCAACCTCCTTATTTAATAAGGACAGATTTATGTCAGAAATTAACTATGCAACCATCTGCCTATCAATAAATGCATACCTGTGGGTAGTGTTCTAAACAGATGAGGCTGTCAAAGGATGTGAGAAGCCCACCCCCTTTTAAAGGGCTCATAACCCAGTCAAGAAGGAAAATCATTTCCACATGAGAAAACCACTACCACACACAGTGTGAACATCTGTCCTTCATTCAGGGAGAAAAGGCACTTTGGTGAGCAACGCTTCAGAGCCGGACTCTGCTGGAAGTGGTATAAACATCCTTAGCAAATCAATTCCCACAACTCTGAGGATTGTTGTTTCCCCTTCACAGGCAGGAAACGCAAGTCCTGAGAAGAAAAGGAACTTGAACTGGGATCTGGATCCCGACTGGGTTTTCATTTCACATGAGATGGAATGAGATGGTGGAGACATGATCTTCGGAGGGGAACTGGAGCCCTGAGTGAACTTGGTCTCACATCTGAAGCCCAAATGCGGCATGGACCTGTTAGCATTACTTGAATCTGGGAAACAGAGCAAATTTGTCAGTGTATCATCGAGGGGGCACTTAATGTGACTGGAATACTTAGAGAGGGCATCTCACCAGCCATGCTTCTTAGCAGGGCTTGAAGACGCTTCTCCCAGGTTCCCTGGGTGACCCACACCATGGTGCTTCACCAGGCGGCTGGGGGCAGAGGGACACCAGAACCTCCGAGTCTGCTTCTTTTGTGAAGCTAGAAAGCAATTAAAAGTTTCAGATCTTATACTGAGTTCTTTAATTCATTTGGAGTTGATTTGAGGGCATGGTGAGAGGAGTGGGTCTAGTTTCATTTTTCTGCATGTGGTTATCCAATTTGACCAGCACCATTTATTGAAGATGCTGTCCTGTCCCCAGTGAGTGGTTTTGGCTCCTTAGTCAAAGATCAAGTAGCTGTGGTTGCTTGAATTAAGGGCCAGGTCTTCTGCTCTGCTGGGCTATATATCTGGTTTTGTGCCAGTACCATGCTGCTTTTGCTACTATGGCTTTGTCATAGAGCTTTGGATCAGGTATGGCAATACCTTCAGAGGTGTTTCTTTTGCTGAGGATACGTTTAGATATCTGGGGCCTGCTGCCATTCCATATGAATTTTGAGATCATTTTTTTTTAATCTTTGAGGAATGGTGTTGGAATTTTTATTGGTATTGTGTTGAATCTGTATATTGCTTTTGGTAGAATTGCCATTTTCACATTAATTCTACCTATCCAGGAACATGGAAGATCTGTCCATCTTCTCGTGTCCTCCTCAAATTCTTTCTTAAGTTATTTTGTGTTTTCTATATATAGGTTCAAGAGAATTTTTGTGGTTATGGAAACCTTTGCTTCTATACTGGCCAATGCACTACCCACCAGTCAGGTATACGCAGAAATAGACTCCCTCACTAGGGCACCTGAGAAACTCAATGCTTATTTGGAAGTGTATAAGAAATAGGAAAAATCCTAGAAAAGCAATGTTCCACAAAGTGATTCACATAGAAATAAAAAGGAAAATAAAAAGTCAATTTATAATTATATTTACTCATTTTTTTTTCAATTAATTAGCCACACATGGCTAGTGTATTGGGAACTCACAGTGTTCTAGAACTCTTCTAGAAAGTCACATAGTTTAGCTCATTAAGGCAGCTCCATGGGAAGTCAAATGATACAGTTGATACTTTTTATAAAATGTCTATACAGGATGGTGGGGAAAGTATTCAAATGTCAAAAAGACAAGGGCTGTGTGAGGGTGAAGAAAGAATCCTGAATTCTGCTGAGGTACAGAAATAAATGGGAAGCAATTTGAGTGACTTATCAATTTCTTGCATTTTAAAATACAGAAATCAGGGCTGCAGAGATGGCTTAGCCATTAAGGTACTTGCCTATGAAGCCTAAGGATCCAGGTTTGATTCCCCAGTATCCACGTAAGCCATATGCACAAGGTAGCACATGCATCTGGAATTCATTTTCCGTGGCTCAAGGCACTGGCACACCCATTCTGTCTATCTCCCTATTCTTCTCTCTCCCCTCCCTCTCTTAAATAAATAAATAAATATTAAAATACAGAAATCAGTACCCAGACAGGAATTAATGGCTTGTTTAGTCAGATGTTGAGCTGGTTCTACAGTGTTTACCTTCTAATTGTGAAGCCAGAGGGTTCACATTTGTGTTCCACAACTTGGGAAGGAATAAAGAAAATTTCAAGTGCTGGTCCAAATGATGGTGTTAGGTAAGAGGGGCATTTCTGACTGTGGAAGCCCTAGATCACTGGAGAGCTCCTGGGCCCTCTGTCTTGTCTCCATTGTTTGCTATTCTCAGAGTGCTGTGTGCACACTTCTGGCCCCAGGGGAAAGGACCATTCCTGTGGACCTCTTTGGTTCTGTAAGTCGAATGAGGCAAGTTGGCAATAATCAGCCAAATGTAGCCATCCAAAACAGAAATTCTTTTTTAAATTTTTTTTTCTTTTTATTGAGAGTGACAGCGCATGCGCGACAGAGAGGCAGATAGATAGATACAGAGAGAATGGGCGCCCCAGGGCCTCCAGCCACTGCAAACGGACTCCAGACGCGTGTGCCCCCTTGTGCATCTGGCTAACGTGGGACCTGGGGAACCGAGCCTCGAACCGGGGTCCTTAGGCTTCACAGGCAAGCGCTTAACCGCTGAGCCACCTCTCCAGCCCCAAAACAGAAATTCTTAATTTAGGCATTGTTTCCTCCAGAAGACATCCGCCAATGCCTGGAGACATGTCACCACTGAATGGGGCAGGACGCTCCTGGCATTTGTGGGCAGTAATGTGAGCACACTGAGGGATACTTCTATAATGTAGAGGACAGTCACCTGTCAAGAGTAATCATGCTCACAAAACTGTCAGTAATACCTAGGCTAAGGAAATCTTCTCTGGAGTAATATAGGCAAGATTTAAATTCCTGTGACACCATGTAAAATTAACCAAGAATGTTCACCCTGGCAAGGATGTGGGTGGTTTAAAGGACTCCTCACAGCTTTCTACCACCGTCTATATACTTTCTACTGTCTGATGTGGTACTCAAAGTCCTGATATACAGGATTTTGCATTGTTACTGATTTTTAGCAAACCATGACATCATCAGGAGAGATTTACATGCTCATGAGACTAGTCTCCGCGTGAGTGCAGTCTGAGTGTGTGAGTAGTTTAGCGCATGAGAAGTCATCAGCCTTAAACCTCAGTGTGTGAGAAGTCACTCAGCCTTAAACCTCAGCGTGTGAGAAGTCACCAGCCTTAAACCTCAGCGTGTGAGAAGTCACCAGCCTTAAACCTCAGTGTGTGAGAAGTCACCAGCCTTAAACCTCAGCGTGTGAGAAGTCACCAGCCTTAAACCTCAGCGTGTGAGAAGTCACCAGCCTTAAACCTCAGTGTGTGAGAAGTCACCAGCCTTAAACCTCAGCGTGTGAGAAGTCATCAGCCTTAAACCTCAGCGTGTGAGAAGTCACGAGCCTTAAACCTCAGCGTGTGAGAAGTCATCAGCCTTAAACCTCAGCGTGTGAGAAGTCACCAGCCTTAAACCTCAGCGTGTGAGAAGTCACCAGCCTTAAACCTCAGCGTGTGAGAAGTCACCAGCCTTAAACCTCAGCGTGTGAGAAGTCACCAGCCTTAAACCTCAGTGTGTGAGAAGTCACCAACTTTGCAGTTCTGTGTGTGAGAAGTCAGTGTGCTACTTTCCTTCACACCCACCCTGCATGGGCATGTTCAATAACTATAGAAAATAGAGTTAGAAAAACCCACAAGGAAAAATAAAATGCACCCAACATGGACATTGGCCTCAAACACACACACATGTGCATGTGCACTTCAAAAAAGTTTTTTGGGTGAGTGGCATGTCTCTTATGGGGGAAACCAACTGTTCTCTAATTGGACTGGAGGCTGCTCTATGGGAGGGAATACAAGCATGATATTGAAAACCTAACCAAAAGCATATGGCAGGGAAAGCCAAGAGCATATAGGAGTGTGATGCCTGCTCTTGACTGGATAAAGCATATATCACGCTCACAAAACTGCCCATCAGGCACTTTACCTAACATTCATACCCATATATTAACACTGTCGTCTCTTTTGGTTAGAGAAGCTTCTGGTTTTGGATGGTAGTGACCACTGGGATGACCTAAAAGGCACCACAGTAATGAGAAGAAGTGATAGAGGAGTGTTCAGCACTGAAACATCTCTAAACACTCTCCAAGGCTCAGGGTCCCTTGCAGAAGTGGTGGTAGGAAGAATATTAGAGCCAAAGGAAGGTTAAGGCTGCTTACAATGCAATTGTCCAGACAGAAACTGTCCTCGATATCCATGACTTCACAGTGCATAGCACTACCTTCACAAGAACCTCACAATAAAAGGAAAAGATGATGACATAGAAATAACAGAGACTAACAGAGACAGGGAGGTGATATGATGGAGAGTGGATTTGTGAAGGGAAACGTTGGGGAACGGGATGGAATTTTCATGGTTTATTGTCTGTAAGTATGGAAGTTGTCAATAAAAAATGCAAAAAAAAAGTTCTAATGGAAGTTCTAAAAAAAATCTGGAATTTGATCACAAAGAATAAATGAGCTCTTGTTCCAGCTGCTTCAGAGCATGTTGGCAAGCTGAGTTTCTCTCAGCTTTGTGGGGTAGAAGGACCATATGATTCCACGGAGATAAAGGACAGAGCCAGATCCAGAATCAGACAATGCCAATTCATGAGGAAATGGCTATGGGTGGGGAGTGTCCACCTTGTCAGCCTTGTCCAGCCATTTCTCAATCCCTCAGCTTGCACAGATGCCCTGATTTCCCATTTTTGGCTTTAGCTCAGAGGAGATCTCACCTACCTGAAATGCTCCTCCTTGGCACCTCGGGTCTAAACTGAGAATAGGCTGGAATATTGTGAAATTAATTTTAATTATCATATAAAATAATGGGTTTCACTGGGACATTTTCATACACATATGTCATTATTCTGGGCTCATATCCACCCTCCCGTTGTTTTCTCTTGTCTCTGTCTCTCCCTCTGATCCTTTTTCTCCCTCAAACAGACCCCTTCTGATTTTCATGTCATATGTTATTTTGTCTTAAATCCAGACTATATAAGAGGAAACATTACCTTTTTGAATCTGCCTTATTTCATTCAACATGCTGATATCCAGTTTGATGTATTATCATGCAAATTACATAATTTTCTTCATATATATGTATATATACACCATATTTTTATTAAATTATTATATTTATTATATTATACTTATTGAGGGAAATAGAGACAAAGAAAGACACTCATGTGGCTAGAGATCCCACATGGTGGGCCTGGGGAAAAACATGGAAGTAAAAAAGAAAAGAAGGTTCAAGGAGTTCCTGCCATGTGGGGAGTTAATGGGGGCTCTCCTGGCTGGGCCTGGGCTGAACCAGCCCAGGCAGAGCTGAGGGAAAACTCACCCACCACTGGAAGTTCCCAAATGATCACAGAGCCACTATATATACCATATTTTTTAACTTTCTATTTAAAACATCATAAATATAGACAAGATACTGTGATCATAATCTCTTCCCATCACTATCCCTTTTCCCACTCCCAAGTCCCACTCTACTGAATTTCTTCTTCTTTCCAACTAGTTTCTCTTCCATGTGATGTCATAAGTTTTCTTCCCTCCTATTATACAGGACTTGTGTAGTAGCCTCAGCTACTGTGGGGTCATAAATATTAAGGCCACTTTGTATCTGGAAGACAACATTATAAGCACTCCACCCTCCCTTTCACTCTTCCATTCCTTCCCCCACCTCTTCTGAAATGGTTTCCGAGCCATGGATAGTGTTATAGAGATGTCTCAGTGCTGAACACTTCACTGTCACTTCCTCTCAGCACTGTGGTAAATTTTGAGTCACTCCAATAGTCACCACGACTAGAGAATCTTCTCTAACCACAAGTGAAAGTAGCACCACTATATGGACATAAGGATTTAGAAGGCATAAGATATTAATTTATCCAGACAGCAGGGGTAGTTTTCCACCTAATGCTTGTGACCTCCCCAGCCCAAAGGTTTTGATTAGGTTTTCAGTAGCAGGCAGGAATTTCCCCCAGTGGAGCTGGCCTCAAGTCCAATGACAGAGTAGTGTGATCCCCCATAACAGACATGCCACCATTGCACCAGTTGGTACATTTGACCTGGTTGTCCATCCATAAAGCTTGCAGGGTCATCTGCTGGTTAAGACTGTTGATGATTTTTCTCCCCCAGCAGGCTGCACAGATGTTTCTAGCATCCTGACAGTTAGTCAACACAGAGGCTTCCAGCTCAGCATCAGCTTGATTTCTCAGTAACCTGCAGTCTCAGTATGTGGTATGTTCAGAAATAAGGTCTTATCTAGTTCTGGTGGGAAACCAAGAACCTTGGCAAGAGCCTGTAATGTTTTGGGGCATTCGGAACCTCCCTGGCCAACAACTCACTGGAAGGTATCCCACCCCTGGCAATGAAATTTTTCTAGTAACAGTGTATGGCTTTTATTTATGTTTTAGCTCCCTGGCCTCTACTATTGACTTTAATTCTAACTCACATGCAAATCTTAGCATCTGAAAATAGGGTCCACATATGAGAGAGAACATGAGGCATTTAACTCTGTGAGTCTGGGTTACCTCACACAGTATAGTCTTTTCCAGATCCATCTATTTGCCTGCAAATTGTATTTTCATTTTTTATGTCTTAATGAAACTCCATTGTGTGAAGATTCCACATCTTCCTTGACCATTCATCAGTTGAAGGGCATCCAGGCTAGACTCATTTCTTAGCTATTGTGAACAGAGCAGAAATAAGCACGGATGGACAAGTATCTCTATAGTAATGAATAGAGTCCATAGTCATGTTTCTTTATATAGATATCTAGGTTGGTTCCTTCCCTTTTCTTTTGTCAATATTAATGAAATTAAGGTTGGTGCACAAGAATGCCTACTATTCCCAGGAGTGGCATAGCATGGACACATAGTAGGTTCTGTCTTTTTGTTTTTGTTTTTGAGGGCCCTACACATTGACAGACACTGTGGTTGATCTAGTTTACATCCCTAGCAACAGTATGTAGGTCCCTCTCCCCACACATTTGTTGCCATTTGTTTTCTTTTTTAGATTTGTTAGTATATTTATGTATTTTAGAGAGAGAGAGAGGAAGAGGCAGATAGAGAGAAAGAGAGAGAATGTGCATGCTAGGGCCTCCAGCCATTGCAAATGAACTCCAGACATATATGCCATCTTGTGCATCTGGCTTACATGGTTATTGGGAAATTGAATCTGGGTCCTTAGGCTTCACAGGCAAGTATCTTAACCACTAAGCCATCTCTCCAGCCCCTTATTTTCTTAATGCTCTTCATTCTGACTGGGATGACATGGAATTTCAATGCTGTTTTCCATGTTCCTGATGGCTAAATATGCTGAACATTTTACATATTTATTGGGCATTTGTACTTCTTCCTTGGAGGTCTATCTGTTCTATTCATCTGTGCATTTATTATCAGATAAAAAAATTGTGTTGTTTGGGCTGGAGAGGGTGGTTAAGGAGCTTGCCTGCAAAGTCTAAGGACCCAGGTTTGATTCCCAAGGTAGCACAAGCATCTGGAGTTCATTTGCTATGACTAGAGGCCCTAGCATGCCCATTCTCTCCCTCCCTCCCTCCCTCTCTCTCTCTCTCTCTCTCTCTCTGTGTGTGTGTGTGTGTGTGTGTTTCTGACTCTTAGAAAAGTAAAATAAAATAAATTTTGGTGTTTAGTTTTCTGAGTCCCTATTGTTTTGCATTGCTTTGTTTTGGTTCATAGTTCAGAATCTGCATCTGTCATGGTGGGGAAGGCATGGTGGCTAAAGTGGCTTGGTCCATGTTTGTAGGAGCTTGCCACTGGTCATGCTATACACACAGACAGAGAGCAGAGAGAGCTAGACCAGAAGAGGAGAAAGGTGATAATCCTCAAAGGCGTGCCACTCCTAGCAAATGTTCGCCAGCTAGGCTCCACCCCCTAATACATCCACACCCACCCAAAATAGTACTACCAGCTGTGGACCAACTGTTCAAACACATGAGCCAGTAGGGGAAATTTCAATCTCAATACCATAACAGTGACTAACTCAGGAAGGAGGAAATTAGACCTTTCTTTTCACTAACCTATATTTGAAATCTGGCATCCTGAAACAAAGCAACTGCCAGGGTTTTATTATCAGGACCTGTGACTTTATCTCCAACAGAAATCAGAGATGTTTTCAAATCACATCATACATGTAACTATATCTTGAACTGCGTTTCCACACCCCACTACTCTGGAGTTGCAAAAGTAGCCACATCTGCCGTTGGGACCTGTTCTTGATTAACAGAGCATACACACGCACACATTGCTGTGCGCACACAGCTGAGTGGCTGTGCTTCAGCAGAATTGCTTTCCCCTGAAATCCTACAGCTTTCATTTTAAGCCTCTAACATCATTCTTCTGAGAAAGGGCCCAGAGGTTTTATGGCTGTCAAAGTAGTGCATGATACAAAAAGCTTCAAACACATCTGCGTGACCACAATCTGTTTTTAATCCAGCACAACCAAGCTCTTCTGTAAACATGGCACAATATAGCCTGTCAAACATCAAAGCCTTCAGGTTGAGCAGGTGAAAGGGAGCTCTTTCCTTCAGTATTAGTATCATGATCAATGTTGATTTCAACTCAGTTTTCTCCAGTCTAGAGTGCTCAAACCTGACCCCATCCATACCAGCCACTTGGTGGACCAACGTTCATCACACTGTGCCGCCATCCATGACATTATGTGTGATGTGCTGACCCAGATCCTCAGTGAAGGTGGTAACAGAGGAACAAGGTTGTGTTGTGACACTCTTTTGGATACCAGGAAAAGCAAAGGAAACAATTGAAATCTAGGAGAAAATTGGAAGTCAATGACAAGAGGCCAAATATGTGTGGTCAAGTGGACAGGACATCCCGGCGCACATCAGCCAAACTCTAACAAGGAGAACTTAGGATTGTGGACCCAGATGACAGGGGGCATGTGAAGATTGCAACAAATGGAGGCTCAAGGCAACTCTAGCAAAGTAAGGTAAAAATCCAGATGGTTCCTTTCAGGAACAGAAAACTTCTAAAGGAATCCTTACACTGTAGAAACCACTGTCCCCATAGACTGATCATCCAACCTATTCAGGAACACTGTGGAAGGGGCTTACATGTAAAAAGAACTTAATAAATAGAGTGGCTGGCATTAGCCTAAACAAAAGTACCACCATAAGGGTGGGCAGTGTCCACCCTTCACCTAGCTTGTGGGAGCACAGGACTGCTCCTCTGCTAACCAAGCCAAGAAAGAAGTGAGCATGAGGATCCCCAGGAAACCACACACTGTCAAGGAACTACCCGGGCACTGGCCTGAGGGCCGGGAGGGAAGCACATGCCCTCTGATCATCAGCGGCTCCTTGTTCAGGAATGGCACAGGTCTGACACACAGGCTGTGTGCCTATGCAATCATCACCACTATATTCTTAATCTAATTCTTTTGTAGGTTGTGGGGTCCTGCTAAGCACCTTGCATAGCTTACTGGCTTTTTAGACTCTTGAATTAGGAAGCATATTATAGTATACAAAGAAAGGTTGGGTCACAAAAGTGTATTCGTTCCAGAGACTCAAAACCCATTTCCCATAGAAACAATGGAGATAAGGCACAAAGACCAGATGACCTTCTCCCTCTTCCCTCCACCCAAGTCCACCCCACAAAAGATTTAACCTGTAGCATATATTTATTTATTTATTTTGTTTGTTTTTTGAGGTAAGGTCTCACTCAGGCTGACCTGGAATTCACTATGTAGTCTCAGGGTAGCCTCTAACTCATGGCAATCCTTCTACCTATGCTTCCTGGGTGCTGGGATTAAAGGCATGTGCCACCATATCTCATACCTGGAATTATGCATATTACTTCAAAACTCAGGTGATAATACCATAATGGCAAGGTGTTCTGGTTTTAAAATACTGCCTCCAAATTCTTTGTTCTTCTCTCATTGGAAGGTAAGTCACTTCCTGCCTCTTGAATCAGAGAGCTGGAACTGCTGGGCTCAAAAAACAAGGCAGAAGGATGCTGCGCCAGTGAATTTCATGAAAATACCAAACCAAACACACAGTCCAGATAAAGAGAACAAAAGTGAATATCACTCATAAATAAGGAGGCAATAATCCTTAAAAGATGTTAGCAGCCAGGTCGAGGGTCATCTTTTTTTTTTTTTTTTTTTTTTTGGTTTTTTGAGGTAGGGCTCACTCTATCCCAGGCTGACCTGTAATTCACTATGGAGTCTCAGGGTGCCCTTGAACTCGTGGCAATCCTCCAACCTCTGCTTCCCAAGTGCTGGGATTAAAGCCATGCACCACCATGCCCAGTTTAGAGGGTCATCTTTAATCCCAGCTGAAGTGGTAGGACCAGCCAGGATAACATAGTACAACCTCATGTCTTATATATTGACATATGTTCAGCAATATAGAAAAAAATATTATATATCATGACCAAGTATTTTTTCCCCAGGAACGCAAGGCTAGTTCTTGAAAATATGTCAACAAAATCCACCATATTATCAGGCTAATGAAAAAAATCATGCCATTATATGAACAAGGTAGGAAAGATTAGACCAAAATCTAATATCCCTTCATAATAAAAATGATCAGAAATATAGGAAAAGAATGTTCTCTGCTTCATAAAGAATACATTCACCAGAACTCCAGGTTTTCTGTGTGATCTCCATGGCAACATAGAGTTGGCAGATTTGTGTCCAGTGGCATACATGAGAATCTTGGCTCCTCACTCTGCACTGCCCACATCACAGTGTTTGTTGTGAAACTAGGATTCCGGGTAGCCTGGGTGGGAGCTTGTTTATGCCCCCCGGTCAGCCTGGGCTAGTGCAGGTCGAGTCAAATTGTCATCTGCTGTTTGGCTAAAGTCTGGTCCTTATGGTACAAATGGTTGGCATCCCTAGTTTTCATATAGAAGGAATAGGCTTTTCCTATGTAGTCTTATTAGTATATCTGAGTTGCGTCTTCATTGCAGTGTTGGGAGATCGGAGTCAAAAGGAAGATCCTGGAACTTACCACTATGTCATTCCTTGAGTCCTGAGGTGCCCAACCACGGACAAGCTTCCTTCTTCTCTCTGCCTCTCACACTTGGTATGTTTGTCATGCAGAGTGCAGAAAGGAATAAGAAAAGTCCTGGAAGCACACCCCTGGTAGTTCTGAGGTTTCCTGATCCTATTTCACTTTATTATTTGGACACATGCAGAACCCCAGGCTCCTGCACCTCACCCCTGTCTCAAGGGTTTGCTGCACTAATAGGGACTCATCTAGCAATCCCTTCAAGGTTTGTTTTTTTGGAATGGGATCTTCCTTTCTCTTCCTTTTTCTGTTTTTTTTTTTTTTAAAGTTATTTCTGGGTAATTCTTTCTAGATTCATGAAGTTCATAAGGCACCCTTGGTGTGTAACGCTTGTATCACCTCTAGTGGGTGCTTTCACAGCCATTCCAGTGTGACGTGTTTTGTCTTCTGGAGAAGAGATTTGCTCAACTACCTGATGGTTAAGTTCATAATCTGTTCACTATTTCCAGAATTTGAGGCAAACGTCTTACCTGGTACTGCTGTAAGTTGTTTTTTAAAAATAAAAAAAAAACTTCCTCCGCCTCCTCTTCTATTTCCTTCCCCTCTTCTACCTTCTGCATTTATTATATTTTCCAAGATAATCCTTCTCTATAATATTGTTATGATTTCCATGTTTATACCAACCTCCAGATTTATATCTCAGAATCCTAACCTCTAACTCTGAGAGGTGGCAGGGCCTTTGGGAGATGATCATAACCATGAAGCAGAATCCTCATGAATGGGTGGAGTGAATTACAACACACCCAAGATGAACCCTCCAGCGCTTCTACCACCTGAAGTCACAGCAGGTTCCTTCTACAACCAGACCACAGTCCTCTACCACATGCTGGTGCCTAGGATTGGACTTCCGGCCTCTGTATCTGTGTCAACTGAATTTCTGTGAATTATAAGCCACCCAGTTGATGGTATTTTGTTACAGTAGCATGAAGAAACTAAGACAAATACTTGGGGATGTGACATTTTTTGTCTGTAAGGTTTCTAATCACATTATGTGATTTTTAAAAAAAAATTTGCAGCATGTATTTAAAATGAGATAACATCTTGGGATATCAATTTTCTGTTTGCTCTACTATGATCTCTGAAATCCTTTTAAAAAAATCTTGTTCAGTCAAGTGTGGTGGCACATGCGTTTAATCCCAGCACTCGGGAGGCAGAGGTAGGAGGATCACCGAGAGTTCGAGGCCACCCTGAGACTACATAATGAATTCCAGGTCAGTCTGAACCAAAATGAGACTACCTCAAAAAACCAACAACAACAAAAAAATCTTGTTCTGTATATTATCTTTCTCCTCTGGTTTCCCTCTATTTGCTTGTTGAGATTTGTATGGCTATCTGATTTTGTTCCCTCTCATGAGGTGAGGGACTTTACCTATTTGGCAACCATTACCAGCCCATTTGAATTTAACAGAGACACTAAGAAGGTGGTGGAGAAATAAACTGTAGCCCTGTCACTTGCCCTTCTAGAGTCCATCGTCCTTCACACTGTCTCCCTGTGTCAGGGAGGCTCATTTATACATTGGCAAGGAGGTCAGACATCAAGCAGAGCGAAAGGAAGAGATAGCTACCATTATGCAGGTTGTACACTAAAGAGGTCTACTGTCCTTCAGTTGCCATGTTCTGGAGTTTTCCCTCTTCAACAACTCTTTTTTGGGTTATTGGAACTTCCCTTCCTTGCCCCTCAGAGCTGGAGGTTCTAATTGCTGCTTCTCCAGGCTTTCACCATCATGTCGGTTTCATTTAGCCACATCTCTTATTTATGAAACACTCCTTTGTCATCTCTCTGAATATTCCATCTGTCCTTCTTCCCAAGGTCTTAATCAATGCCAAAATTCAGGCCCTGGGCAAAGACTTGGCAAAGCATAGGCTTCTGCTCAACATAATTGACTTTGTCATTGGAGGAATCCGTATATACTCACATCAGTCTGTCAGGATTGCCATCACAGAGTGCAGAAGTCCAAGTTCAAGGTGCTAGCAGGTTGGAGTTGATTTCTTCTGAGTTCGCTCTCTTTGGCTTATAGATGGTGTGTGACTCCCCACGATCATCCCTCTGAGTGTTCACATGATTGCTGACTCTGTGCCCAGATTCACTCCTCCAGAACATACAGTATCCACATCAGAAACGGGGGAATCACCCAATAGCCCCATTTTAATCACTTATTTTAGACCCTGTCTCTAATACCATCACCTTCCAAGGTTCTGTAAGATAGATTTTGCTATGTGAATTTGGAAGCAGAATTAGGCACTAAGAACCCACCTTCTACTGGATGGTAAGACTCTATTGATGCAGGTACCATACACTTGTATTGTAGGACATAGAGAAATTCAGTGAGAACTAAGCTGAAAACTTCCTCTCTGCTGGCTAGCTTTCATAGTACCAGAAGCTGGAGTAGGCTTGATTAGGTTTGAGGCCTATTCCTCAGGAGGGAATTCATGGCTGGTAATGTGAACCTGATCAAAAGCCTGTGACTAGGAAGTCCCCAGAGGGGAACCTACTACTGTTGTTTTGCTGAATGACCATGTTGTGCCAATCAAACTGCCTTCTAAATATTTATGATTATGCTCAAAGATTAACACTGCTCTCAGCTTTGGTTAGAGAAGCTTCTCTTGCAGTGGGAGATGATTACTGCAGAGATTCTTAACCAGTCAAAGTGCTGAGAGTAAATGATTGCTGAGATGACAGGAAACAGCAGGAAGACCCATGGAAAGGGCAAGGAAGAGAAAACTGCTGTCTAGCATTACACAAGTCATCTCTATCACATGGGTCAGGGACCAGGAAGAATTATAGAAGTGGCAGAATTAATATGAGTGCTTCTTTTGCTGCTAGCCAAAGAATGTTCTCCAGGGAGATGGCAGTAGACACTGAGGAGACTCAGAACTCATAAAAGCAAAAAATAAGCAGTTTCTGAGAGCTCAACACTAAGGGAGATTTCTAACACACCTTCCAAGGCTCAGGGAACACTGGGGAAGATGGGCAGAAAGAATGTAAAGGTTACAGGACGGGAAGGTATACTTTGAGGCATTGTCCTCCCCATAGGAATAAACTGGTGTATTCATGACCCCATGGTGATGACTGATACGTGAGGGAGCAAGGTCCTCTCTGGAATGGGGGCAGAAAAGAAGAGACACAATGGGGTGAGCTGATGTGAATAGGACCAATTTGCAGTGTGTTCACATATTAAAGTTCCCAGTGAAAAATTATTTAAGGGCTGGAAAGATGGCTTAGTGATTAAAGTACTTGCTTACAAATCCAAAGGACCCAGGTTCAATTTTCCAGGCCCCATATAAGCCAGATGCACAGGGGAATGCATGCATCTGGAGTTCATTTGCAGTGGCTAGAGGCACCGACATGCTCATTCTCTGTCTGTCTCTGTCTCTCTCTCTCTCTCCCCCTCTTTCTCTCTCTCTATCACTCTCAAATAAATAAATAAAAATATTTTTAAAGATTTAAAAATTTAAAGTCCGAGAGATGGCTTAGTTAAGGCACTTGCCAGCAAAAAGAAAGGACTAGGTTTGATTTTCCAATACCCATGTAAAGCCAGATGCACAAGGTGGCACATGCATCTGGAGTTCATTTGTAGTGGCTAGAGGCCCTAGTATGCCCATTATCTCCATCTCTTTTCTGTCTGTCTGTCTCTGTCTGCTTGAAAATAAATAAATATTAAAAAATTATTTAAAAATTTAAATGACTCTTGAGTGCTCAGACCTAAATGGGACATTTTTATTACTCCTGCCAATGCCCAGAACATTAATGTCAAAGAGATAGAATTTAAGAGCCAGAAAGACGGAAGTGCTAGGGAATACCATTTCCCAGACATCATATGGCTCTTCCACACCTAAGTTCACAGCATCTGTAACTATCTGTGCAAAAATTGTGCAATATCATGCATAACAATATTCTGTCATGGAAGAAAGAAGGGACTCATGAGGCCTCACCCCTACCTGGGATCTATTGGCAGTTATTGATTGCTGGTAAAGGGGGAGAAATTTTATTCAGTGGAGCAGTCACTGGTAAGTTATCCATGCTCTTGTAAATAACCCCTGACCCACACTCATGCAATTAAACCTAATTAAACTCATTAGGTCACCAAAGGGGTATAAACTCACCCTAAATGTAGGATGCAGACTAGTTGGGAAGAAGAAAGGTCAGTCGAAGTGAGAGAAGGACAAGATAGCTAATGGGACTGAACATGATCAAAATATACTATGCATGAATTAAATTATCAAAAATAATTTAATTAAAAAAAATCCAGACCTACCTTGAGTGCTGTCTAGAATCTATTTCCTCAAAAGAACATTTTCATTCATGGTTGAGGGCACATGCTGAGTCACAGGACTTTGGGATAGGTTCATGTGAAAATCATTTCCACAGTTCATGAGGAAGGGTCTCATGAATGCCTCCCTCCCAACACCACCATCAATCCACAGCTGGTCCTCCCTTTTCACTGTACATCCAGAATCTTCCCCTAACCAGAGCAGTTCTACCAGAGCGTACAGTAATCTACTGCCCTGGGGGGAAGGATTCCCTAATGGTCCTCCCTTCTTAGCCCGTTTCTCCTTGGGGTGCCAAGGCACTAACACGCTGACCACTGGTGCTCTCCTCAGAAGCATTGGCTAACTTCTTGCTGCTTCACCTCCTGTGTCCACCTCCCACACGCTGAGATTACAGTAATGTAGCGCTGAGTTCACCTTCTCTTTTTCTTCTTATAAGGCCACTGAGGCCATCCTTTGGCCTCCAGTCTCATGACCACTTGGTTTCCATGAACTACTCTCCTAAGATGTCACTACCAGTTCACCCATGAATTATCTAGTTCAATGTTAGTTATTTCTCTTGTTCTAACTTTTTGTTTTAAATTTCACATATTAATTTATTTGTATTGTGTGTGTGTAGGCACACATGCCACCGTGTGTGCATGTGGAAGTTACAGAGCAACTCTGAGGTATCTGTGCCTCACCTTCTTTGAGAGAGGGTCTCTTGCTGCTGTAAACAAACTTCTGGATTGCAAAGTCATGTAAGACTAACTGGCCCTTGGCCTTTGGTTTCTCCTGACTCTATCTCCCATTGTGATAGGTACCTTAGGATCACAGATACATGCACCACTTTGCATCAAGCTTTATGTGGATGCTGGGCAACTAGACCTAGGCTGGCAGGCTTTGCAAGCATATGCCTTTAACCATTGAGCAATCTCCCCAGACTCTAGTCCTTCCTCTCTTAAAACATCACTAGTGCGGCAGGAGAGATGACTTAGTGATTAGTGTACTTGCCTGCAAAGCCAAAGGAACCAGGTTTGATTCCCCAGTACACACATAAAGCCAGTTATACAAGGTGGAGCATGTTTCTGGAGTTCATTTGCAATGGCTAGAGGCCTGGTGTGCCATTCTCTCTCTCTCTCTCTCTCTCTCTCTCTCTCTCTCTCTTCTATCTCTATCAATCTGCATCTCTCTCTCTCAAATAAATAAAATATTAAAAAATAAAGACAAAAATCATAATTCACTAAATATCTCCTTCATCTCCTTTTCCTGGAGAGATTACATTGCCCATAGTTTATTATCACTATAGTAACTTGAGGAGGGGCTGAAGGTGAAGGCTGTTGTCAGTCTATGTTTAGCCAGATGCTCACAGTGACTCCCTGAAGCCAACTGATGAGCCCATATGGTCTCTTCCACCGAGTGATAAAATGACTTTGGTTCATCACTGTTCAAGCTTGTCTAGCAAATGACCATAGATAGGGCTTGATTTTGGATTTTTTCTTGATTAGATACTTCTGCTTGTATTTCTTAGCACAAAGTAATGTCTTTTTATGCTGAAAATTTTTACTACTTAATTTTCAACTCCTCCTCTCCATCTGCTTGTCTAAAGAACTCAAAGCTTTGATTTTATAATAGATTCTCAAAACCTGCCTTCTACATGTTACCATTTGATAACTCTTGCACCAGGATCACCCTTCTTTTATTTTCATTGGGATAAACTTTTTGTTTTAAACTAGCATAAGTTTCACAGAAAAGATAGTGCAGAAAGTTCCTGGATGTCCTTATCTAGTTTCTCCAGTTATTCTCATCTTATATTACTGAGCACATCTGTATCAAGACCAACACCAGTGCCTCCCTGCATGCACACTTCCTACCTAAGCCCATACGTCACTGGAATGCCACTAATGTTTCCCTCTTATCCTCAGTTCCAGGAAGCTTCTCAGAGTACCAAATCACATCTTTTGTCATGTTCCTGTGACCTCTGCTGCTCTGAGACCATTTCTCAGGCTTCCCTCAGTTTTTTTTTAAGTTTTTATGTATTTATTTATATATTTATTTATTTATTTATTTATTTGAGCGACAGACAGAGAAAGAGGCAGAGAGACCGAGAGAATGGGCATGGCAAGGCCTCCAGCCACTGCAAATGAACTCCAGATCCGAGCGCCCCCTTATGCATCTGGCTAACGTGGGTCCTGGGGAATTGAGCCTCGAACCGGGGTCCTTAGGCTTCACAGGCAAGCGCTTAACCACTAAGCCATCTCTCCAGCCCAACTTCCCTCAGTTTTGATGACTGAACAATCTCAGGGGCCCCTGGGTAGACAGTTGGTAAAATATCCTTGGTTTTCTGATGTTTTTCTCCTGGGAGGCTGGAGGATTCAGGGGAAGTGCCCTGGTCTTCGCATCATGGCAAGAGCGCATACTCTCAGCATGACGGCTCATGGCATTGTGTCTTCTGCTGCTATAATGAAGTCCTGGAAATGGAGTCATTCATAAAGAAAGAAATTTATGTGATTCAAGGTTCTGAAACCTAAAAAGTCCAAGAGCCAGGCATGCATCTGATGCCAGGGAGGGGCTTCATCATAGTCTGGCAAGAAGAACCAAGCATGGCAAGTGGGCACTGTAGTTCTCTTTGGTTTGCTTGGCTTTTCCTTCATTCATAGCTTAGATAGTCAGGTGATAGATACATACATACATGGGCACATAGATAGATGATATATAGATACATCATACATGTGTATATATATATATACATGTATGATGTATCTATATCTATTTCTATCTATATATATATGCTGCTTTGTTTTGTTTTCTGATTTTTTGAGACAGGTTCTCACTAAGTATCCCAGACTGACCTAAAATTCACAATCCTCCTGCCTCAACCTCCCACAAGTTGCAATGATAGCATGTATCACTAAGCCCAGCTCCATCCTGCAGACCCCACCCTCATGACCTCATGTAATCCTAATTACCTTCTAAAAGTCCTAGCATATGAAGTTGGAGGCTGAGTTTCCTGTGCATGAACTGTTGGGAGGCATTTTCAAATCACCACATTGATCTTAACCTTCACACTCTGAAGCTGTTCTCCGTTTCCGTATTCCTCTGTTTGCAAGCGCGTCAGCAAGTGAATCCCACACTCAGGGGTGGAAGCTAGGTCCTCTTTGGGGACTCGTCTCTTGTTCCATTTTTACAAAATGAACATGGGTAAGATGGCTCAAGCTTGCTGGAGCTTGTTTACAGACAAGTGGGTGTGGCTGTGTGGAAGCCTAGCAGTACGTGAAGATGGGAGCCAACTGTCCTGGGCTCCCCCAACATCCTTCCTCATCAGATAAGACAACGCTCTGCTCTCAGAAATAAAGCCCATGACCTCAGGATTCTTTTTTCCCTACAAGAAAGCAGACACCAAATAAGAGGTCTCCTGGTAGACAAAAGGATCACATTTGTACTTATGTGTGGCTTTCAGGAAGTTATTACTTATCAACACACATTGCTTTGAACTAAGCCCTCAGTTCTGGCCTTCACAAGCCTACAGCGGGCATGCTGGCAAGCCTGGGCAGTAAGTGGTGACTCAGGCGACAGCTTGTCCTCTCACCTCACTGTCTCCTCTCACCATCCCCTTGCCTGCCTCGTGTGATCTCTGTTTTCAATTGTGTGCGATGTGTGTGGCATTTATGGACTCCCCAGGCCCTTCAGGGGACCAGTCATGTGTCTGGAGAGTTCTGCACACACCCTGCAGCAAAACCAGAGCCCCATGCTGAGTGGCCAGGGGTTGGTAGAAGGGCAATGGTACTCTTGAAGAAAAGGCATTAACTTTCTCTGGTACTAACCAGTGTGGCTGTAAGTGCTAAGCAGACCAGAATGCAGCCTCAATCTACTCAGCAGCCTCAAAGAGCACACTGGCCCTTCGCTTGCACCCCACAGTACCTGTACCCTAGCTGCACAGACCTCCGTCAGGTTGTGGTCCCTTTCGTTTCATTCTCTTTCTTTCTTTCTTCTAAGCCCTTAACTTCAAGTCTTTGGGGTGAAGTCCCTTTGTTTCTGGGCCTGGCTCACTGTTCCACTGTCACTTCTCTCTCACACACCTACTGAGTCTACACAGGAGGAGTAAGTGGAAACTTCCTGCAGCCATTCTTGGAATAATCTGTGAGGCCAAGCTTACTTTTAATGCCATGGTGAGGGTGGACCTGCTTTTTGCCGATGATAATGCTGTTGCTGTGCTGAGAACGTGAAACTCCAGATGTATCAGATGAGACAGAAAGCCAGTCTCTTGTCCTTCCATTCTCTTCCTCCCTCATTCACTAAAGACAAAACAAGCCTTCCTGGTTGCCTCATTGCCTGAGGATGCTGGGTAGAAAGGGGAGACAGGCAGTAATGTCGTGGCACTGCATGTTAAAGGAGAACAAGCTGAGGCCAGTGCACAGCAATGGTTAACTTGCTGGGCTTCTGTGATTTCCAGAAACACACCCAGGAAAAGGTGAGGCTGTCTGCTTCACCGATGGTCAGCCCAGTTACATAAAGGCACGGAGTTATTTTTATAAATAAAGCAAAGAGGCTATCCATTCCAAACAAATCCCAGATGGTTTAAGACCATTTTCTTTAAGATAAACACACCCAGATTTCAGGAAGTGCAAGGGGAAGTGCTCACAGGGAGATGGGAAGCTGCCAGCAGGGGCTGGAACCTCTCTGAGCACTGGGCTATCTATAGTCTACCTGTTGCTTGATTGTTTGGTGACAACTGCAGTGCCACCAGCAATGGAAGCTCAGCTTGGGCATTTAAAATCTCAGGCCTAGCTAGGCATGGTGGCACATATCTTTAGTCCCAATACTCAGAGGCTGAAGTAGGAGGATTGCTATAACTTTGTGGCCAGCCTGGGACTACAGAGTGAGTTTTAGGTCAGTCTGGGATATAGTGAGACCCTGCTTCAAGTGAATCAAATAAAGTAGAATAAAGTCCTAGGTACAATGAAGCTGACTGCTAACACTATAAAACACACACACACACACACACACACACACACACATGCATACCTTAATGCAAAGTGCATTCAGAGTCCTAAATAGCTCAAAAGTGAGTATTATCTTAAAAATAAAAAGTACTGCATTATGTTGATGGCCACTTGAGGGATGTGGGGTTCATTTATCATTTTATTAAACTAATTATTTATTTTATTTAACAGAGAGAAAGGGAAAGAGAGAGAATAGGCACACTAGGGCCTCCAGCCACTGCAAACAAATACCTTGTGCATCTGGCTTATGTGGGTCCTGGGGAATCAAACTTGGATCCTTTGGCTTTGCAGGCAAATGCCTTAATTGCTAAGCTATCTTTCTAGCCCTAAGCCTTATTTTTAAAGTGCATATCAAATCACTTCCCTATAATTTGCTTTTTACTTGAGTGTTTCTGGTACTTATTTATATTATGATAACATATAAACAAAGTATAATCCAGTGGAGAAATATATGTACTTTTATGTGTGTAAGTGTGCAAATATGTATGAGTGCAGTCTATGTGAGCACGTGTAAATAGGTGTATCAGTTACCTTCCCGTTACTTAAAAAAAAAAAATATATATCTGAGCAGAAGAAAGGGTTGGCCTCCCAAAGACTACAACCTTCTCCAGCTGCTACCAGCTAGGGATCAGGTACCCAAAACATATGAGGCTACAGGGAACATTTCACATTCAAAATACCGCAGTAGGTATATGTATGATGTATGAGTGTTCCGGTTGCCATGATTAGCTGAATAAAATGTGTAGAACTCCTGTTAAATTTGAGTGGCCAATAAATGTTGAATAGTGATTTAGTGTGACTGTGCCCCCAATACTTTGTGCAATTTTCTAAGTGCTATATGGGAAACACCTCCACCAGAATGTCAATCACTATTTATCTGAAACTCAGTGTAAGTGGCTATATTGGATCTCTTCTTCTAGCAGTCTTAAGAAAAATGAGCCAGAAGTTGTGTCAGTGTGTGTGTGTGTGGTGTGTGTTCACACTATGTGTGAGAGTGAAAATGTCATTCTAGAGCTGAACTTTCTGTGAAAAATGTAATGAAGGTCCCAATATCAATCTGAATTATCAGGTGCTTCCTTGGCCCTCACTCTGTCATCCAAAGGAAGGACCACTGTAGTTCATAAGGTACAAGCTGTGATCATTCATAAAGATTTTATACACATTGAAAGTGTACACATCAAGAACTATGGTGATTTTAATTAGAAATACCATCACAGGGCTTGAGAGATTGCCCAGTGGTTAAGGCACTTGACTTCAAAGCCTAAGGACCCAGGATTGATTCCCCAGTGCCCATGTAAAGCCAAATGCACAAGGCGGCACATGCTTTTGGAGTTCCTTTGTTTACAGTGGTTAGGGGCACTGGTGTGCCTTTTCTTTCTTTCTCTCTCTCCTTCTTTTGTTCTTTCTTTCTTCATTTCTTTCTTTCCTTATTTATTTCTCTCTCTCTCTAAGTTAATAAATATATAAAATATATTTTTTTTAAAAAACATCATCATAGGAAGACATCTAGTCTGGTAAATTTCTCATTTACAGATCAATGCAAAAGAGTTTTTTTCTGAGGTCTAGACTTTTTCAAATGAATGTCTAAATCACATTCTCCACTTCATTAATTTCATACCTGATAAAATGCGAAACCTAAGACTATCTGAAATGCAACAACATCATATAGGCAACAATGCTTATGAAAGAGAAAGCAAGTGAAATTTCTAAATTCCATGGCAGAGTGAGCCAGATCCTGTGGTTCATTCACCCAAGAACGCTTTGAATGATGCAAGCTAAAAGCAAAGGGAAAATGTTTGTTTTAGCATACAAGGCCTCTAGAAAGGCTGGTGCAGACAAAATGTAAGCATGTGTTGTTATCTAACTAGAAAGGTAGAAATGTTAGAAAACACATCAAAATTTTGGCAGCTTTTTTCTTTTTCAATGGCACTCTCTGGAGCTGTCTATGAGGGATTATCTAGATTGGGTTTTCTACATTGAGGTAGGAAGACCCAACATAACTGCAGGTGGCACCATTCCATGGGCAGAGGTACTGGATAGAGTGAACGCGAAGACAGCTGGCTGAGCTAGAGGATTCATCACTTTTCGCTTCCTTGTTTTGGATGCATGTGGCAGCCATGTCATGATCCTGCAGCCACGCCTTCCCCACCCTGATGCTCTGTAACGTCACATTGAAATTATCCCTTTTTTCACTAAGTTGCTTCTGTTTAGGTATTTTGTCTCAACAAGTAGAAAGTAACTAATGCAATATATCTGTATAAAAAATCAAAGTGAAACCCATTATTTTGCATGCTTACTAAAAACAACTAATTAGAAAGTGAAGTTAGAAGTGGGCTTTCTTTTGGAAATAAAATGAGCACACACAGTGCTTTTGAAGGCTGCGTTGCATCCCTGAGACCAAGTGTAGCTCCAGCTTCAGCTCAGATTCCTGTGAAAAGAGATGCTGAATCTGCCCACATCTCTGACCCAGAGAAAAATGCTGTGCGGATTCTGGCTGTAGACTGGGGTGCACTGGGCCTACCAGTCAGCTATGGGTCAATGCAGGGAATGGAACTAGATGCTGAGGCATTGATTACATGGAGTTTCTGTAAAGGACAAAGATCCAGCCTTCTTTTCCAAAGATGGCTAAGTGAAGCCTATCATCCCGACACATGACCGGAAATGACCCTCATCGGAACAGTCAAGTCGGCCCTCCCTGAGACAAAGACCTAGGAGAAGTCAGTCAGGAGGATCAGTGAAGCTAAGTACTTGCATTTCTCACTTTTCTTGTAACTATGGTTTATTTGGGCTCATTATAAAAGTCGGCATACAAAGCACCAGACTTCAATATTGCATTTCCATGCACACTTTGTTCTTGTTGGTCATTGTCCTCCACACTCTACCCATCTCCTTCCAAGTATCATCATTTAATTCATCATAATTTAATTCTGTTATGACTAAATAAAATCCCACTTTGTAAATGTACCCCATTTTCTTCATCCGTTATTCTGTTGATGTGTAGGTTGGTTTCATTTCCTAGATATTGTGAATATTGCAGCAAAAAGCTTGGATGTATAAGTATTTCTGACTTAGAGTCCTTTAGGTACATGCCCAGAACTGGAATAGCTGGGTCATATGGTACTTCTATTTTTCATTTTTTAAAAAATGTTTCTATCTTATTCATTATTCATCTGAGAGAAAGAGACAGACAGACAGACAGACAGACCGACGGAGAGAATGAGTATGGGCACACTAAGGCTCCCTGCCACTGCAAACACACTCCAGATGCATGAGCCACTTAACTTAGTGCATGTGGCTTTACATAGATACTGGAGAATCAAACCTATGTCATTA
This sequence comes from Jaculus jaculus, assembly GCF_020740685.1. Lineage (NCBI taxonomy): Eukaryota > Metazoa > Chordata > Mammalia > Rodentia > Dipodidae > Jaculus > Jaculus jaculus. The sequence continues at coordinate 104,998,025 of NC_059109.1, forward strand.
GGCTTTGCAGGCAAGCACTTCTGAACCATCTCTCCTGCCCCTAATTTCAGTGTTTTGAGAAACCTCCACAATGATTTCCAAGATGGCAGTACCAGTTAGTTATTCCCATCAATAGTGGATAAGCATTACTCTTTCTCCACATACGCAACAGCATTTGTTTCCTTTATGTTAGCCATTCTGACAGGGTTGGCATGGAATTGCAAATCAGTTCTAATTTCATTTTCCTGATGGCTAATAATATTGAAGTTTTTTTGTTTGTTTGTTTTGTTTTGTTTTGTTTTGTTTTGTTTTGTTTTTTGAGAGATAGAGAGAGAGAGAGAATGAATCAGCAGGCCAGGACCTGAGGCACTGCAAATTGAATTGCAGACTTTTATACAACCTAGAGCATGTATGATCTTGTGCTTGCCTCACCTTTGTGCATCTGGCTTATGTGGGACCTGGAGAGTTAAACATGGGTTCTTAGGCTTTGCAGGCAAGTGCCTTAACCAAGCCATCTCTCCAGCCCTTGAACATTTTTAAAGTATTTGTTGGCAAGTTGTGTTTCTTCTTTTCAGAACAGTCTTTTAGTTCATTAGCCCATTTACTGATTGGAAGATTTGTGTACCTTTGGAGTTTAATTTATATAGTTTTTGTATATTAGACATTAATCCTCTGTCTCAATTATAGCTGGCAAACTTTTTTTCCCTCATTTTGTAGCCTGTTTCTTCACTCTGCTAATTGTTTCCTTTACTGTGCATAAGCTTTTTAATTTCATGTAAACCCATATTTGTCAATTTCCAGGCTGAGTTCCTATATTAGCTAGGGTTCTCTAGAGGAACAGATGGATATAAATTATACATATATAATAGTTTTCTCCCATATAGTATAGTGTTGGCTATGGGCTTATCATATATCAACTTTCTTGTGTTGTTATATATTCCTTCTATCCATAATTTCTTTAGATAAATTTTCAACTACTTTGTATAATTTAAATCTGATGATTCTTTGTTGATTTTTAAATATTTTTACTTATTTATTCTTAAGAAGGAAGGGGGGATAGAAGAAGAATGAAAATGGGTGTGCCAGGGCCTAATGCTACAAACAAACTCCAACACATGTGGCATTTTGTGCATGTGGTTTTATGTTAGTAACAGGGAACTGAACCATCTGGCTTTGCAAGCAAGCACCTTTAACCTTAACTTCAGCCATTTCCCTGCCCCTCTTTGTTTCTTTGTTGTTTTTAGTTTGGAATACCTATCTTAAGATGAGAATGAAGTACTAAAGACAACCACTATTATTGAATCAGCAGCTGTCTGACCTTTCAAGCCATTTAGTGTTTTTGGTTTTGTATGGTACTGGGAGTCCAAGATTCAGTACATAAATACTTACAAACATATTTTCTTGATGAATTGGGTATTTTTTGTTAATGTGTAGTAGCCTCCTTTATCTCTTACATTTTAAGTTTGAAGTACACTTCATTGAACATGAGAATTGCTATGCAAGCTTGCTTATGGCTTCTAATTTCTTGGTAGGTTGATTTCTATTCTTTGACTCTCAGTTTTAAGATGTCTTTGCCAGTGACATGTGTTTGTTGAACAAAACAAGTAATTGTATTTTGCTGTTTAATCCTGTCAATGTACATCTTGTAATTGGTGAGTTGAGGACATTTATATTGAATATCTTTCTTGAGAAAAATTAGCTATTTCCTATGGTTTCCTCAATTGTTATCCCAGTAGATTGGATTATTTGTTGTCAGTTTTTTTTATTATGGGCTTGTTGATTTTTTGTGCTGGACATGTGTTCCTTCCTGAATCTCCTCTGCTCATCTATTCCTTTCATAAAATGTATGCTTTTCTATGTTCTCTTGGCTGAGATTGTATTTCTTCTTCTCTGTGCATAGTATTTCTTTCTTTCTTTCCTTATTATTATCATTATTCTGTTATTTATTCTTTATTTTTAAATTATATATTATATAATTATATCTTATATAATAACATATAATGTATAACATATGTATTACTTATTTATATTTTATCTTTATTATTTATTTTTTCATTTATTTATTATTATTATTATTTTATTCTGAAGCTGACTTGGGTATCATGAATTGTCTTAATTTGTGTTTGTCTTGATGAAGAGATAGGTCAGCAGTTAAAAGTACTTGCTTGTAAAACCTGATGGCCTGGGCTTAATTCCCCATGACTCACATAAAGCCAGGTGCACAAATTGGTACATGTATCTGAAGTTCATTTGCACTGGCAAGAAACCCAACATGCCCATTCTGTCTCTGTCTCTGTCTCTGTCTCTGTCTCTGTCTCTGTCTCTCTCTACACACACACACACACACACACACACACACACACACACACACACATATATATATGTATATATATATATGTATATATATGTGTGTATATATGTGTATATATATACACACATATATATATGTATACATATATATATGTATATATATATATGTGTGTGTGTGTGTGTGTGTGTGTGTGTGTGTGTTTGCTTACTTTCTATATACAAAGTAAGCAAATAAGTAAATAAATGTGCTTGTCTTGAAATGTTCTCATTTCCCCATCAATTTTAAGAGATAAATTTGCAGGATATAGTAACATTTGTTGCCAGTTATTTACTGTTAGAAATTAAAATATATAATTCCATGCTTTCCTGGTTTTTAGGTTTTCTGACAAGAGATTTGATTTTATTCTGTTTCAGTCTTTGTAATTTGAGTTGGTACTTCCCTTATAGCTTTTAATATTGCTTCTTTCCTCTGTATTTTTACATTTTGACAATTGTGGTGTAGAGATTCTTTTCTGCTCACGTCTAAGTGTTTCTTGTATAGCAATGTACATTTCTTTCTCCAGGTTTAAGAAATGTTCTATTGTTGCCATCCAATATGCTGCCTGTGCCTTTAAACTTTATCTTAGCTACTTCTTTTGCCCAGTGGAATTTTATGTTCTTGGAAATTTTGTTCACATTTGTTAATTATTCTTTATATTTTGAATATTTCATGGTCTCAAACTGACCTTCCATCTCTGAACTTCATTATTCATTTGATCTTTTCTGTTAATGATGTTTCCACTGTATTTTTATTTAATTGATTCTTTTTCATTTATAGAATTTCTGTTTGGCTAGTTTTCAATTTTCCATGTTTATAAAATTCTTCTCTGAGGCACAGACTATGTCATCCTTTGTGGTCAGTTTCTTGTCTATTTAATGAACTGATTTCCTTACTTTGTTCATCTGATTATTTGACTCTCCTGTGGTCATTGATCCTTAAAAAAAAAAAAAATGCTAGGACTTTTTGGCATTTCAGCTACCTCATTATTGCTGGTTTCTGGTATTTAAAATTTGTGAGCTTGTGGAGGTTTTATAGTTGGTAGTTATCTCATTTTTTATGGTTCCTTTGTTGTGCTTTGCACATCTGTTGAGATAGATGTGTTCCAAGATTTTATTTCTTCTCCTTCCTCCTACTCTTTTTGATTATTTGTTTTATTTTATGCAAGTCTTCCTGGTGAGTTATCTTCATTAGGATTTGTGTTTCCTACTGCTATTTAGAGCAAGGGTTACTGCAGCCAAAGATGTAATGATCTAACAGCAGTGTTGGTGTTCACTTGTAGTAACAGAAGATTCGGCACTTCACTTGTGCTCCTCATATGGGTTGGAGCCTGGAGCATGAGGGTACTTACTGGTCAGGGAAAATGTAGTTTATTGCTTTCTTTGTAGAGCTATGGATATCAATATTTAAGTAGGAAAATGAGGGATGAATGGGAAAAGGGGGAAAGAAGGATAACAGTGAGAGTGAGAAATAAACTATATAGGTTGGAGGTATAAAAAGTAGTAGAGAAACTACTATAGGTATAGAAAAAATGTAGGTACAGAAAAAGGAAGGACAATCATAAAAGTCTTCTGCAATAATACATATTAAAATACAACACCCTAACAATTATAGCACAAAATTATAAATGCTTTAGTATTCTAGGTGAAAGGATTTCTGTGAATAAGGTCTACTTTCTGACAGAATTCCTTGTCTGAGGGCCTCTACTAGTGAGTGACAATCTTGTCTCTGCTGATATAGGGGACTGAACTTTTCACATAAAGAGGTTTCCATGTCTGAGGCTCCACCAGCATGTAGATGTCCCACTTACCTGAGTTACCCTTCATGTGCCATCAGGATACTATCCCAAGCTCCACAGCACACTTCCTGTGATCCTGGGAAGCTGGCCCAGATAATGGCAAAGGAAGGAGTCATTTTCTCTGGAGAATATCTACTGTGCTCAGTTTCAGGCTCCCAAGCCACACACTTCTGTCCCTCACTCCACCACCTACCCTGCTCTCACCTGCCCCTTGTGCACTCTTCCACCGTCGGGACCTTCCCTCTCATTCTTGTGCATTTGGCTAATGTGGGATCTGGAGAGTCAAACTTGAGTCCTTGAGCTTCACAGGCAAGTGCCTTAACTGCTAAGTCTTCTTTCCAGCCCTAGGTCCTTTCTTATATGAATAGTATCTATTGTGTTTTCAACTTGACTTCCTTTATCTGTGTTGCAGTCAGGTTCACATTGCTGGTAGAAATCACCCAACCCAGAGCAGCTTGTGAGAAAAAATAGGTTTATTTTTGCTTACAGGCTCAAGGGGGAAGCTCCATAATGGCAGGGAAAATGATGGCATGAGCAGAGGGTGAACATAATCCCCTGGCTAACACCAGGTGCACAATAGCAACAAGAGAATGTGCCAAACACTGGCAAGGAGAAACTGACTATAATACCCATAAGCCCGCCCCCAAAAATATACTCCCTTCAGGAGGCGTTAATCCCCAAATCTCCATCATCTGAGAACCTAACATTCAGAGGCCCTAAGTATATGGGGGACACCTGAATCAAACCACCATAGTCTGCTTGCTCAGACAAAGCTTCTAATCTGCCATCTTACCTGAAAGTTTTGGACCATGATTTAAGGGGATTCAGTCCAACAAGGCAGGGAAGGCAAAGCAGAGGGCATGACAGCAGGAGCAGGATTAGGAAGCAGAGAACGGTACCGGAAGGGGAGCTAGACAAAACCAACACTTCCTGAAGTTGGCCAGTGAGATCCCATGTCCCAAAGTTTCTATAACCTTCAAAAACAGTGCCACCACTTCAAACATATGAGCTCAGGAGTTGGGTGAGAGCATTTCACATTAAAGCCATGATGGTATTTATTTCTCATTTGCTTTCTAATCTGTTGTCTTCCTGTGCATATGTATTCACAGTTCTCTCCTGCCTTTCACGGTATAATCAAATTCTAGCAGGTTGACTTCTGTGTCTCACATTTCTTTGTTATTCTCATGCCTTAGTGGATGAGAAGGGCTCTTGCAGATTTGTTTCTGAGAAATCCCATGACATATGTGAGCCTGGTAATAGTCAAGGGATAGAGTAGAAGCCTGAGGCTCTGTGATTTTGTGCACCAAGGGAAAGTCAATGTTGAGGGACCAGAGAGATGGGTTCGTGGCTAAGAGTGCTTCTTGCACAAGCTTAACTTCACCTGAGGGGTCTTGAAACCCCTGGGTTTGATTCCTCAGAATGTACATTAAAAGATGGGCATGGCCACACACATGTATAACCTGAGTCCTGAGGGGAGCAAAGATCAGAGAGTTGCAGGGACTCAAGAAATTGGCAAGCTTCAGAATCAGACTGAGTCTCAAGGAAATAATCCAATGCCTGGTGAGGGGGATGTTCCACATTGTCCTCTGGCCTCTGAGCACACACTCAGTGCACTGCATCTGCACATACACACCCACATAAACCACACACACACAAACACACACACACACACACCCCACCTACTACACACAGACACATGCAAAATAACAAATAAAGTCAATGTGGAGCATAAATACCACATATCCTTTTGAATGGGTGAGCTCGCAAATGAGGGCTAACTTAAAAACTGAAAAGAAGGGGCTGGAGAGATGGTTTAGTGGTTAAGGAATTGGCTTGTGAAGACTCAGAATCCAGGCTAGATTCCCCAATACACACATAAGCCATATGCACAAGGGGACACAAGTATCTGGAGTTAGTCTGCAGTAGCTAGAGGCTGTGGAGTGCCCATTCCATCTCTCCCTATCTGCCTCTCTCTCTCTCTCTCTCAAAATAACTAAAGTAATTTTTAAAACACTGCAAAGCAGGATACTGCCCATATCAAGTAGATCTGGATCCATTCACTAGAGATGCCACCTTCTCCCTTGCTCTTGGTATTGCTCTATCCTCCTCTGCTGGACAGCAGTGCTTTCAAGTGGGCATGACCCAGTTCAGTCCATGGAAATATTCCCAACTGTTAAGGTGATGCCCCTTATAAGTCCTAGTCCAAGGACAGACATACAGTCCAGTTTAGGGCAATGATACATGAAGGAAGAGCCAGACAAAAGGCAGCATCCCCTTTGGACCAGGAGGAGTAGGAATGTGAGATTCAGAATTGTTTGGCCACACCTAGGACAAAGCTGGCTGGCCTCTGACTGACATTGGCAGGGTAGATGGTATTATGCATGCAGTTGCAAAACCAAACCAGACAGAGGCTTTTGGTCTCTGTGGCTTCATAGATGTGGGGGCCAAAGTGCAAACAGGTTTGTAGATTTATAATGTGTTGCAGAAAATCTCTTTACTGGAGCCTATAGGGGTAATAGTTTTCCAAGCAACCACAAGGTTGATGAGGATGTTAGGAGCATACTGAAGAAGGGATTGGGACCATTCTGGAAAATTCAGAATCTATAGTTGTCATTTTATATCGTGGTTAAATACTCAAGTGAGTATTGGTGTGAAAGCTGTGACTGAAAGTTTCATGAATAATGGGGACTGGGACCTTGCTCATGGGAGTTGAGAAGAGTCTCTATTTACTCTGTAAAAGGAGGAAAAGAAAATGTTGATCAAGTACTGTTGTCACAAGAATGTGCCACTATTGGACACAAGAAATGGAATCCTGAATTCAAAGCATCCTAGCTAAGTAGTTGTCAACACTACCATCTTATAATCTTAACATGATTAGGTTTCAGTATCAGGTAAGGTGAGTGTCCATCTTCCAGCATTGCCATGAAAACAGCTTCTAATCAAAATTAAGCTAAACAAAACTTGAAGTGTTCAGGTTAATAAGGAGACAGATTTGATAGCAGACACCAGAAGGGTAGGCCCTGGAGCAGACTTTTCCACATTTCTGCCTAGTTGGTTTCCCTACGCTGACTTGAAATAGAGTTGCTATGATGGGAGCAAGTCATGGGAAAATATTTGGAGGTAAATGATATCCATCCTTCAAGCTCTGTGTAAATAGGGAGAAGAAAGACACCATGAGCGAAAGGAATGGCATGGTATGTGTATCCAGTTTCAAAAATAATCCAGCCCCCAGGTCAAAACTAGGGAAAATTTCTGGCTGAGTAATTGTGTGACTATGTCACAAATTTTAACAAAGCTTGTAGCACACAGGTCTCAATTACCACAAATCATTCAGGAAAATGGAGGAAAGAAATCACCATGACATGATTTTTATTACCCTTTTCCTCTCATATTTTAAAGAATACTTAAGAGAAATATGAGAAAAATTAGAAAGAGACATGACCTATGTTGGACAGCCAATTAAGCAAATATGTATGTGAACCATTTTAGGACAATTGGATACATGGTATCTTTCAACCTAGAAAAACTCATAGATTGGAAGTATTTTTTAATAGGGTATATCTTTGTAGGAAGTGATTCGATGTGCTGTGAAAATGAGCTGAGGAAAATGGGATAGCAGCTCCATGAAATCTCTAATTCTTTGGCTTTGTTTGTCTCAGCTAGAATGCCTTCATGACAGACAAAGAGAACTTTTTCCCACAGACACAAAGCTAAAATCATGCATTACATCCAATAAGAGGAAGTATGTGATTCAGCAGGTATATGGGTGAGTAGCCATCCTTGCCCTCAAAGGCCCATGTTCTCCCTTCTCTGCTCTGCCACCCTCCAGGGGCTCACTTGATCCAGACTGGCTCCCTTGTTGCTGGGAGATGGTTCCCGCAGTGAACATTTACATCCAGTGTCCAGAGACAAAAATGACCATCCAGGGTTGGGAAGATGGCTCAGTGGGTAAATGCTTGCTCCTGAATACCCAGGTAAAATCCTGACGTGGCAGTGGCATGTGTCTGTAATCCCAGCACTGGGGAACTGGAAACAAGAGGATCTCTGAGGTGTGCTGGCTAGCTGGTCCAGCTGAATTGACGAGCTTAGGTTCAGTGAGAGGTTTTTTTTTCCCCTCAAAAAATAAGATGAAGTGGATTGAAGAGATTAAAAGCATTTACTAGCATAGCCCGCTGTGGCAGTCCGGTTCTCACTGCTGGTAGAAATCACCCAACCAAGAGTAGATGTCTGGAAAAAAAATATATTTATTTTGGCTTACAGGCTCGAGGGGAAGCTCCACGATAGCAGGGGGAAACAATAGCATGAGCAGAGGGTGGACATCACCCCCTGGCCAACATAAGGTGGACCACAGCAACAGGAGGGTATGCCAAACACTGGCATGGGGAAGCTGGCTATAAAGCCCATAGGCCCGCCCCCAACAATACACTGCCTCCAGGAGGCATTAATTCCCAAATCTCCATCAGCTGGGGACCTAGCATTCAGAACACCTAAGTTTATGGGGGACACCTGAATCAAACCACCACACCCGCTAACCTGTGTTCAATTCCACAGTACCCACATAAGGCCAAGATACACAAAATAGTGCATGTATCCTGAGTTCATTTATAACAGCAGGAGGCCCTGCAGCACTCATTCTCTTTCTCCTGTCTTGCTTCTTCTCTCTCTCTTTCTCTCAAATAAATATTTAAAATAACAATAATAAGGTAGAGAATAATTGAAGACTATACCAGATGTCAACCTCTTTCATCCACATACATGTGCACACATGCACATGAATATGCAACCCACATGCATATACATGCACACATACCACATATATATATATACCTTATAAAAATACAAAAGCCAGATGTGGTGACACACACCAATCCCAGCACTTGAGGCTGAGATAGGAAGAGCACTGTGAGTTTGAAACAAGCCTGAGCTACAGAGTAAGTTCCAAGTCAGCTTTGACTAGAGTGAAACTGCCTCAAAAAATAAAAATAAAGGAGCTGGAGAGATGGCTCAGCAGTTAAAGGCACTTATTTGCAAATCCTGACAGCCCAGGTTAAAATCTCCAGTACCAATGTAAAGCTAGGTACACAAAGTGGCCTATGCACCTGGAGTTTGTTAGCAGTGGCAAGAGGCGCTGGTATGCCAATACACTCTCCTCTCTCTCTCTTTTTCTCCTTGCAAATAAATAATAAATGAAATATGTTTATTTAAAAATAATTAAATCGGGCTGGAGAGATGGCGTAGCGGTTAAGCGCTTGCCTGTGAAGCCTAAGGACCCCGGTTCGAGGCTCGGTTCCCCAGGTCCCACGTTAGCCAGATGCACAAGGGGGCGCATGCGTCTGGAGTTCGTTTGCAGAGGTTGGAAGCCCTGGCGCGCCCATTCTCTCTCTCTCCCTCTGTCTTTCTCTCTGTGTCTGTCGCTCTCAAATAAATAAATAAAAATTTTAAAAAAAAATAATAATTAAATAAACCAATAAAATGTATAACTCACCATCCCTTCACATGATGGCATAACTGAGGAAAGTTTTTCCAGAAGCCTCTGCAGTCATTTCTTCTGGAAATTTTAGTCAGAATCAGAACCATTGCCTTGACTTCCCAGTCAGCCAGCAGTGACTGGAAGCACCTCAGCTCCAGTGGGGACAGTCATTGCCTCCAGGGCACATAATAGAAGGAGTGAATATCTGAGCGTCTTCAGAGTTTGCCCAGGAACTTGTCCTAGTTACGTTGTTTTACTTTCGCAGTTTGTGAAAGTGTGAGTTCAGTTCTGGCTGAACTGAGTGGCAAGAACATGTTACAGGCCACATAATCACAGAGAACCAGAGGCAGATGCATTCAGAGGTTAGCAGTGACTTTTTTTTCAGATTTTGCATGAGTTTTAATGTTCTGTTTTAAATGTATGGCAATTTTGCTTTCAGGTATTCCACATCCATACAGCTTTGGAGGGTTAAGCTATGGGATAGAGTATGTTTTATTTATATATTCACTATAACACTATCCTTCACACGCAGAAATGACAGATTCAGTCAAGGCTAGCACCAGGTTGTGCTGTGAAACACTGAATTTTGGGTGTTTTTTTTTTTTTTACAACGGATTAAAGTGTTATTTTAGATATTCTGTTCCTTATGTATAATACTAGAAGTGCTAACTGAACTTTCAATGTAACTGAGAATATAGTATAATGGAATGCAATTCCAAAAATGAAGAAATTTAGCTTGATTGACATAAAATATAGAAGAAAGAGAAGTTGAACTGTTTATGTCTAAATATATTTAAGGAATAATCTTCAAAAACATTTTTTCTCTTCTCCTCAAAATGGCCTATTTGAACCTAACTTAGGGAATGCGGATTTGTATGACAATGCTATGATGTTTATCCAGAGGCATTTGGAAATGTGGCCACTTTCAGCCAACTCCCAAATAAAAATGAATCCAAATAGCATTTCTGGCAGTCTGCGAAGTTGGAAAGCTCGGAATTGTCTTACTGTGGCTTGGCATGGTGACGGTGATAACTGAGGCAGGTCATGGGTTTCTTTGAATTTCATGTTGGTAGGAAAAATGTTACTCGGCCAGATGTTTCCAAAGCACAAAACTTAGAATAAAAGAACATTTCCACCTTCCACAACCATTGCTTCTGATACTGCATCTTCCCTCTCCTTTCTGTTCCTCTAGAGAGGCTCCTGCCTTCCTTCTGTAGCTGGTGCTGCAATATGAGAGATTAATTGGCTGCTTTACCTGTAAAAACAGTTTTATATTGGTTCTGGTTCTTAGCACATAGGTGGTACTTAACTCATTCAGATCTGAGAAGCTCCAAGGAGCCGTCAGATCTCTCTCTAACAAGTCCGCCGCTGCCCTGGGGAAGAAGGCAATGTTCTGAGGCATCATGCCTCTGAGTGTCCGTTGACCCCAGTGGGACTCCCAGGGTCAGGAGCAGTGGCATCCTCCGGGAACATCTCCAAGACACCAAGTCCTGAGGTTTCTCCTGACCTAGCCCGACCTGAGGCCCAGCCATCTGGGTGCTCACTGGGGATTCTGGTGCCCTCTCAAGTTTAATGGTTTAGAATGCTTTCATTTTTCTCCTACGCAAGAGCTATATTGCATTGTTTGTTTGTTTAAAGTCTCTAGCCAGGCATGGTGGTGTAACTCTATTGTCCCAGAACTCAGGAGGTTGAGGCAGGAGGATTGAAAATTTGAGACCAGCTTCGGCTAGTGAGTTCCAGACTAGCCTGAGTTGCATAGTGACTGTTTCAGAAAAATAATAACAAAAAAAGAAAAAGAAAAAGAAAAAGAGCATAAAGTGGGCTGAAGAGATCACTCAGTGAAGTGCCTACCTCATAAGCATGAACACTTGAGTTCAATTTCCAGAGCCACATAAAAGGTAGCAGGTATGGGGGCTGGAGAGGTGGTTTAGTGGTTAAAGGCACTTGTTTGCAAAGTCTGACAGCCTGGCTTCAATTCCCCAGAACTCATGTAAAACCAGATGTACATAGTAGCACATGCATCTGGGAGTTGTTTGCATGCCTTCATGCCCATTATCTCTCACTCTTTCTCTAATTAATAAAAAAAAAAGTAGAAGGGCTGGAGAGATGGCTTAGTGGTCAAAACACTTGCCTGTGAAGCCTAAGAACTGTTTGACTCTCCAGGTCCCATGGAAGCCAGACACACAATGCCACAAGTATGCAATGTCGCACATGTGCACAAGGGGGCGCACGTGACTCGGATTCATTCACAGTGGCTGAAGGCCTTGGCATACCATTCTCTCCCTCCCCCCTCATGAAGTAAATAAATAAATAATGTTTTTAAAATGTAGAAAGTATCAAGTATGATGGCAGGTAGCTGCAATGCTAGGGATGGGATGCTGGAGATAGGAGAATTACTAAGCTTCAGATTGCTGAGACACCATGTCTCGATGGCGTTACTGAGTGTAATACCTGTGCTATCCTCTCACCTTAACACACACCTGTACACACATGCATGACTAAAAGCATGAGTTAATGAAGTATGTGAGAGAGGAACAGAGGCAGCAGAGACAGAGCAATTTACGATGTGGTGAGAACAGTGTGAATTTTATTGTCACAACCAACAATATCCTATCTGCTTCCAACAGCCTATTGCAAATTTCTGGTCTTCCTATTGTGATCCCAGAGACTGGTTCCAGGATGGGCACAGGCTCTGATACTAATAAATTAATCTCCTTAGGTGCTTCCAGGCTGTAGTTCAGCCCTAAGCAACCACAGAATGTCATTTCCTGGAAGTTGCCAGCCAAGTGCACTAGAATTTGGGATAATGAATTTTCTACATTGAATCAATGGCCAGTGCATATCTGTTCTGTGAGATGTGCCACACAAGGATGTCGGGACACAATGAGTAACCCCACACTCACCCTGTGGGCAGGAGCCTCGTGGAATGGAAAGAATGGATTTGGGTATGGGAAATAAATCCTCTACTCCCATGAGCTGGCCAGGGGTTTTGTCCCAGCAACCAGAAGTTAATTAGTACAACATCCTAGCTACTTTACTAAGTCTATGAGGTTTGTTGGTAGAGAAGTGCTTTGGGCATGTGAAGCCTAGCACAGATGGTATCTCTGTTCAAGACACTTGGTTCTATTTTTGTGGGAAGTTTTTCCTATCAGTGTCTCAATAATTAGAAAAAGACTTCAAAGTATATCTGATGAAGTTTCAAATGGAATCCCCTCTGTGTCCTGTGCTCTCTGCCCTTATATCCATCTGTGACCTTTCCATGGTAGAAAGTCAAAAATGAAACAGTTGCCCTCAGATGCTCCCTGAAAGTGGATAATGTTGCAGTGTTTCAATGCGATGGTTATGAGAGGATTTGGGCCCAGTTTCTTCTTCCAGGCCATGTGGACAGATCCTATACCCATCCTAGCCTGCTTCTTTCTTCTTTTTTTAAATTTTTTTTTACAACAGCACTCACTTTAATATGCATCTATATATTTATCCATCACAGTTTCATTTCTTTATGACTTTTACTATTTATTTATTTATTTGCAAGCAAAAAGAGACAGAGACAAGACAGTGACAGAATGGTGCTCCAGGATGTCCAGCCACTGCAAACAAACTCCAGATGCATGTGCCACTTCATGCATCTGGCTTTATATGGGTACTGGGGAACTGAACTCTGGTTGGTAGGTTTTTCAGGCGAGTACCTTGACTGCTGAGTAATCTCTCCAGCCCCATCTCTTTCAACCCCATTTCATTATGACTTAATTACTCTAGTGTCCTTTCACTTCAACCTATAGGATTATGTTTTCTTTAAAATAGAAATGAGTAACATACTTGTCACACTCTATTCAAACTACTATAGCAAGCTACCATAAACTGAATTGTAAACAATAAAGACATATCGCTCACAGTTCTGGAAGTTGGAAGTCCAAGAATAAGGCGCTAACAGATGTGGCTGGCTCCCTAGTTCATAGATGACACCTTCTCATTGTGTGTTCACATGGGGGAAGAGACTGGGGAAATCTCAGGACTCTTTTATGAGACGACTAATCATATTGGTGTGGCCTCCATCACCATGACTTAAACACTTCCCCAAGGCCCTGTCTTGAGAATCTCACCATCTGATTTTAGGGGGACACAAACATAGAGACCACAGAATACCCCTTACCCATCCTCCAGATAGTCTAGTCTATTCCCCTTTACCCATTTCTGGGCATTGAGCAGGAACTCATAAAATAGATACAGATGGAAGGAATTACTGGTCTTTTCCATAAAGGCAAATCAAGGTCTAAAAGTCTGCAGTGCTGTCTATTTTATGCTTCTGCTTGCTCCAAGATCACCAGAAAGCAGTTCCAACGAGGCATGTAAGACTCCACTTAAGAAGGGATCAGTGGAACCGGCCTCTCCCCATGCCTTCTGAAAACCAGCCCAAGCAGTTTTATTTTAAGTGCTCCCTTGTAGTTTCTCAAAATTATAGGCAGATTCACAAGCACTCTGAAGATAGCTGTCCAGACACTCCATAAAGAGAACTCCGTGAGGAGGAGGCCATGGCTCATGCAGACGGACCTCAAGTCTCTGTGCCGTGGTACACAAACATTTCTGCCCACATCTTTTTTCAATAAGCCATTCACAGGAAACTGGACCCTCTTTGAAACAAGAGTCTGTATTAATGCTGCACTTAACAAGTCATAATTCTGAGAAACGACACGGGGCATCTGAAGCCAACATCTGCTCCGGACCACAGCACATCTGGTATGCTGGCATTTAGCGGTTTCCTGGCTGCTTAGGATCCACGTAGGCTGGCTTTGGGCTGGTTCTACAACTAGAAAACACTTTGGAAAGTTGCAGGTAGGACCCGATGTCACTGGAATCTTCCTCCCATCCCCATGAGCCTCATTGTTCCAGGGTGCTCTGGCAGAGATAGAAACGTACTACAAGGAAAGGTATCTCTCCAAAGGGCCTCTCTGCCTGCGGGGACAGGCTACAGGTACCAGAAGCCCAGTGTCCCCCAAAGCTGCACTGGTGCAAATACAGATGGGACTTGGTAATAAATAAACAATAACCCCAGCCTGTGATCCCTGGGAAAGGTGGCAGAAAATCTGGGTATGTTCCCCATCATCCAATTGAGGTCTCCAAAGGAACTGTGCCCATCATAGTTACCCACAGTGGGAATCTGCATGCTCTGCCCTGAATCTGCTGCTTTCCTCCCTTGCCCCACCTCCTTGTTCTCCTGAAGATGTGCCCTGGGACCACCTTCCAAGAAAACCTAGCCAGGTGTGGTGGTACACACCTCTAAACCCAGCATGTGGGAGACTGAGATAAGATCATCATGAATTCAAGGCTGTCCTGGGCCATACAAAACTATGCCTTGAAAAAAATTATAAAAATAAAATACTGGGCTGGAGGGATGGTTAGCAGGTTAAGGCATTTGCCTGCAAAGCCAATTCCCCAGGTTCAATTCCCCAGGATCCACATTAGTCAGATGCACAAAGGGGTGCAAGCGTCTGGAGTTCGTTTGCAGTGGCTGGAGGCCCTGGCATGCATGCCCATTCCTTCCTTCTCTCCCTCTCTCTCTCTCTCTCTCTCTCTCTCTCTCTCTCTCTCTCTCTCTCTCTCTCACTCTTTCTCTGTCAAATAAATAAATAAAAATAAAAATATTTAAAAAAAAATTCCCCTCTCCATCTGTGTTAGGGGTCTACTTCTCCTGAGTCCTCACTGTAAGAGAACTGTACTGTGTGACTTATGTTTTTCTTTGCTGGGACAAAATACCTGTCATAAACCACTTAAGGAAGGAAAGGTTGACTATATTTAGTCTCAGAGGGTATAGTCCATCACAGGGAAGGCATGGCAGGGTCCACAATGTCCAGAATGTGTGGCAGAGGCTCTTCCCATGGAAGCACCAAGAGACAGAGAGCACAAGCCAGAACCCAAAGTGGCTACCATCTTCAAAGTGACCCCTAGTGGCCTATTTCCTCCAGCCAGTGCCCATCTCTTAATAGCTCCACTGCCTTCACAGCAGGGTCACAAAGTGGAGCCTGAGAATTCAAAACACAAGCCTTGGGGAGGGGGGACTTGTACATTTCTGAGTCAAGCCACTTACGCTGTAGGATCTTATTTTGGAAAGTGTCTCAAAAGGACAGAAAGTGGGCACTTGCCTATGAAGCCTAAGTACTCATGTTCAACTCTTCAGGTCCCATGTAAGCCAGACACACAAGGTGGAGATGCACGCATGCAAGTTCACAGATGTGCACAAAGCGGTGCATGCATCTGGAGTTCTATTGCAGTGGCTGGAGGCCCTGGTGCACCAATTTCTCTTTTTCTCTGTGTGTGTGTGTCTGTCTTTTTTGCCTCAAAAAAGACAGAAAGTTAGCTCCATACTGCTCCATAAGTGGTCCCTACCTGGTCCCCTGGAGCAGAGAAGATATGATCAGAGCCTGGCTGGAGGGAGGCATGAGTATCACTGTTGTGATGACCGTAGCTTCCATCTACACCCTGGATCAGAAGCTTTTGATCAAGGCAGATTGTTTATTTCCAGTGTGAAGCCCTTCTGCCACTTGGGCAAAGAGAAAGTATGTGAGGTTTGAGCAGGATGAGAGAAGAAGGCCAACAAAGTCCCTTTCCTCACCAGTGCTGTGTCACCCTATACCACCTCTAATGAAGCTGCCAGGGATGAAGGTACAGAGAAAACAGAGTCCCTCAGCTGCAGGGACCGAGGCCATCTTGCACATTGTGATGCGGAGAATTTTCTTTCCTCCATTGGGGTTCTTATGTGGTCAGCAAGGAGGAACTACTAGCTCTGGGTCTACAAAGAGCCAGTCTGCTGGGGAAAGGCTGTGCTTAGGGACTTATATAGGCTCTGGGAGGCTGTGATTGGCTGGTTATATGCCAAGAAAGGTAAGGTAACCAATCAGGAGTGAGCCTGTCAAACTGGGAAGGAAAAGAGATGGCCCATTGGAAGGACTCTCAAGTAAGTTAACTTCTGGGTTTCCCCTATTTCTAAGGTAGGCACAGGAAAGTGGGTGATTCGCTCAACAGCAGGGTCAAAACAGCCTGTACTTTCTGATCTTTGAGCTCTGCTTGTTGCAATCACAGCCACATGAGGCTTGTGCTGGGGGGCTGAGGGGGCAGTGAAAGGGGTCTCCTACTTTCATCAACAACACCCCAGTGTCACACACAGAAAAAGTGCTCAGAGAGCTGGAGGGATGGCGTGGTGGTTAAGGCATTTGCCTGCAAAGCCAAAGGACCCAGGCTTGCTTCCTCAGGACCCACCTTAGCCAGATGCACAAGGGGCACATGCATCTGGAGTTCATTAGCAGTGGCTGGAGGCCCTGGCACCCCCATTCTCTCACTCTCTGTCTCCCTCTTTCTCTGTCAAATAAGTAAATAAATAAAAATAAAATATTAGAGAAAAAGTGCTCAGAGAATTTGGTCAGGGATCCAAGAATAGGAAAGACCACAGATAAGGCCTGTCTCTGGTGGTAACTGTCACTGGGTAAGATTAAATGAGTCACCTGGAACTTATGTAGAATAGATGGGAATAATATCTCAAGGCACCTGTTCTCAGGTTCATGTCCCACCTACCAAATAAGAGGACATCACAATGAAGCTCTCAAGATGACTGCTCTGTGCATAACTGTGAGCCAGGGCCATGTCGAGTCTGTGTTCAGAAGAGATAAGTTGGATGGCATGAACCTCATCAGGATTCATGAGTTAAAGAAAAGTCACCTTATAGCAGACACCCAAAGGAAATAGGAGATGAGTAGAAGACATGTTTGAGGTCCCCACAGACCTCCCCGTCTTCTTACATTTTAGAAGATTACAGTGTATTTTGCCAAAACTCTAGCTAGGGTTCATCGCTTTGCCTATGTGGCTATATAGATAGACACAAAGCCATCATGCTGGCACACAAGTCAGGGGATTCTTACCTTAGTCAGTTTTCTGCTGCTATAACAAAAGACCTGAGACTGGGTAGCTTAGAAAGAGCAGAAATGTGCTGTTGTGCTGTTCTGGAGGCAGGGGTGTCCAAGCAGGGATGCATCTACTGAAGGCTGCTCTGTTTCCAAGAGAGTGATTTGTTGATCCACTGGCTGTGTTCTCATGTGGCACATGGTGGCAGGGCAAACTGCTGACCGCTGGGTGGGGCTTCCAGGATCAGGGGAGGATCCCTTGTAATGTTTACCTCTTCTAGGATCAGGAGAGGAGGAGCCCTTGTGATGTTTTACCTCAGCCACTTCATCTTAAAGTTTATTTTCTCTGGCAAAATATGTATATATTTACTGTGTGCAACATGATGCTTTCAGATAGGTATATACCTTGTAGTGGCTTAATTTGGTTAAAATATGCATGACAGGCTAGAGAGATGGATTAGCAGTTAAAGCATTTGCCTGCAAAGCCAAAGGACCTAGATTCAATTCCCCAGAACCCACTTAAGTCAGATGCACAAGGTAGCACACACATCTGAAATTCATTTGCAGTGGGTGAAGGCCCTAACATACCCATTCCTTTTCTCTCTCTTCCTCCCTCCCCCCTCTCTTATCTCTGTCTCTCTCTCCCCCTCAAATAAAAAGTAAAAAGTATTTTAAAAATAAGTAAAATATGCATGAGCTCATATGTTTACTTGTGGTAAGAGCATTTAGAATCTTCTAGCCAGTTTCAAGCATACGATACATTTTTATTAACTGAGCCAAACCCACCAACCAATTGATCAATGGACACACACCACGACAAGAGTAGAGAGTGCTTTATAGGGCTCGAACCCTGAGGTGGCTGGGAGGACCAAAGTCCGAAACAGTCACCCCTTGGGTTCTAGAAAAGGCTGTCTCGTCTTGGGTGGCAGGATGCCACAAGAAAATTTGATTGATAGATGGAGCATAATCTTCCTCCCACAGGAGTGATAAGCAGAGAATTACATCTTGGGCTCTAAGGACACAAGACAGGAAACACAGGGAAGAAGATCCAAGTGATGAAGACTGCTGCCTGGTTTCTGTCATTTCTACCTGCTGGCTCCTGTTCCTTCCCAGAATGTGGCAGCAGCGCCACACTTTATAGTCACTGCCCTGACCCACCCCCTGAATGGTGAGACAGGGTCTTATGTATACACAGGAAAATGCAAACTTGGGTTATTTCTCCTATGTTTAACCATATTTGTGTTGTAATACGTGTGCCAATTTTATTAATTTGAGGAGTGATCTAATAATGGCCTTTTGCAGGTTCATAGACTCATGGTGGGTGGAGGGCTGTACCTGTCACTTCTTTTTCTTTTTTCCTTACTTCTTTCCTCCATTCTGCACTAGGGAACAAACAGGGTGTCTTGAATGCTAGGCATGCGTTTGGCCACTGACATATACTCAAGCCCTGTGTCCTCCTCCTAACACTGACTTTTCTTCTTTCTTTTCTACCTTGGCGCCTAATATGAGGTTCAGCTGGCATTTAGCTGTGCCTCTGGAGGATGAACAAACCTAGGGTCAAAATAAAAATGCTAGACAAGAACAAACAATGCTTGTTATATTCTGAAAACCATCCTATTAAACAGAACCATTGCTGGACTACAGTTCTTTTTCACCACAAAACAGAAACTTCATTTGCAGTGTGTTATATATTTTCACATCTTTCCTTTCTCCTTTCAGGTGAGGAAAGGTTATAAGGAAGGAAGGACTCTTCCCATCACACACTGTAGGATAGACTCAATATTCTAACCCAACATGCCTTCCCACCATGCCATGCCAGTTACCCCTCACAGTTCCAGAGTATCTGTGCCAATGTATCTTTGTCCCAAGAAGCCATGAAGTGTGACGTCACTTGTTCTGCAGTGCAGACATCTAGATAAGCATACTGTGGAAGGGTGGCAGGGGCTACAGTTACAGCTCAGTATGTAGAGCACTTGCCTAGCATGCATGAAGCCCCAGGTTTGATCCCCCAGCACTGCACAGAACCAGGTATGGTGATGGTGATGTACACTCGTAATCCCAGCACTCAGGAGTCAGAAGTTGAAGAGTCAAAAGTTGAAGGATAGCCTCAGCTACACAGAACGGGAGACATAAGACAACAGACATACATGCCACATCCATTGCGACTCAAGACGCACTAGATTGCTGAGGTTGGTTCTGTCTGCCACCACCTAGAAAACGCAATGTTGCCCAAGTCCTTGGAGACTCATATTCTAAACTTAAAAGGAAGAAAGAGTTCGCTCTTTACTTCCATGGAGAGAGCCCATTTCTTGAGGCCATGAGATTCTCTTTCAAGATCTTGCCAGAAATGCTGTTTATATCAACCTAGATCTTGTGATCAGAGTCGAGCATTCCTGGTAAACATACTAAACACAACATCACACAACAGGCCCATGTTTCACTTTGAACTGAGATGCTCTGACTCACTTCACTGGCTCTGTGTCATGCTTGCTTTATTCCAGCTGACCAATAAACCCAAGCCCTCCCAGCCCTTCCTTCCCATTCACTGCATTTATGACTGGTCATCTTGCAGTAGTACGTACTATCTGTGGAAGCAAATAATTTTCCTCCTAATCATAAAGACAACTGGCTGCTATTCCTGACATTGAAGTCTTGACAAAGTATTTAAAGGATCAGCTATGTATAGTCACCATGAAAATACTGAAAGGATGAGCATGTTTCTTGCACACCTGGCATGCTTAAGCGGGAATGAATGTTGTACTACAGTATACATTCCTGCATCCCTTGTTAGAAGTCAGAGTCAACTGTCAATCCTTCACTCGTTTGGCTTTCCTCCATCTTCCCAGTTTCCGTGAGCCTGCTGTCCTCTTGTCCCTGTGCTTCTTCCAAAGAGATGGTTTTGGCTGGCTGATTGGTGATGCTTCTTGTTTTGCTTTGTTTTGGAAATGTGTTGTTTCTAAAAATACAAGGAAACCTTGCACACACAGAGCTAATGAGCATGAGGGAGGCAGTAGTCTGTAGATGCTTGAGATGGAAGATAATACCTACATATGCATTAAAAAGAAATCCAGTTAGACTATGATATGTCACTCTTATATTCCCCAAGATCTCATTAAAACCTGAGGTGGCTCTCTAGAAATGATATACAGATTCTCCAAGACGAGTCAGAATGAATCTGAACTCAAGTCAGGGCTCACCGTTGGGAGAAGAGATGACAGCAGTGATGGGCACTTCTCTTAGCTTTACAATGGCAGAGATGGGGTAAGCTGGCATTCATGATGTGCTGGGATATTTTTCATTTCTAGTTTTCCAGTTTCCCACATTAAAAAATAACCTGTGATAATCAATTAAGACTCATATGTGATTACTTATTTATTTAAAAGACAGAGAAAGAGGCAGATAGAGCGAGAGACTGAGCATGGAAGGGCCTCTAGCCACTGCATAGACACATAGTTTGGAACAACTTGTGTATTTGGCTTATGTGGGTACTGGGTACCTGGATCCTTAGGCTTTGCAAATAAGCACCTTAATCAGTAAGTCATCTCTCTAGCCTTTAATTTTTAAAGAAATTTGGGCTGGAGGGATGGCTTAGCAGTTAAGGTGCTTGCTTGTGAAGCCTAAGGACCCAGGTTCAATTCTCCAGATCCCTTGTAAGCCAAATGCACAGGGTGGTGCATGCACTTGGAGTTCCTTTGTAGTAGCTAAAGGCCCTGGTGTGCCCATTCTGCCCATTCTCTCTCTCTCTCTCCCTTTCTCTCTCTCTCTCTTTCTATCCCTTTCTCTCTGTCTCAAATAATAAAAATAAGTAAATAAGCAATTTTAAAAAGAAGTAGTAATTTAAGGCTAGGGGAGTTGGAAAGATAGTTCAGTGGTTAAAGATGCTTGCCTGTGAAGCCTGTTGCCTTGGGTTTGGGTCCTCCATACCCATGTAAATCTAGAAGCATGAAATAGTAGATGTATGGATCTGGACTTTCTTAGAGGCCCTAGTGTGCCTATTCTTTCTCTCAAATAAATATTGATAAATGTTGAAAAAAATTACTTTAAGACTAAATGTGTCAGCTATCAGTTGCTGTGACAAAATGCCAAGATGATCAGCCTGATAATGGCAATGCATTATTTTGACTCGTGGTTTCAGAGGTTTCAGCCCATCATTGGGTGACTCTGTTGCTTTTGGACCACTTATAGGACAGCATAGCATGGGATTGATGATGGAGCAAAATACTTGTGATGGTCATGAAGGAAAGAAAGACACAGAAAGGGGCCCAGGATCCCAAGGTCCTCTTTCCAGACCTACCCCTACTGATTTTACTTTCTCCCACTAAGTCAGACCTCATAAAGGCTCCATCACTTCCCAGGGGAGCCATAGGCTGGGACCCAAACCTTTAACATGTGGGTCTCTACACCCAAACTATAGCACCAAAGAAAGGAGAAACTGAAGAACCCCCACAGACCTTAGATCATGCATCCAACCTTCTGGCCTATGAAGAAAAGGACAGGAAAGAACTCTGTGCCCAGGAAAAGCCCTCTGATATCCATAATCAGAAGTAACATTCTCAGCACTGGGCCTGGTTACTCAGGCAACAGTGGAAGGCATCTATGGTCTGGGCAACAAAATTCCCTCTATCCCCAGATATCAGCCAATACCTAGCATGACTTCCTGTGTAGCACACATCCTCTCTGAAATCAGGAAGCCAGGCTGGAGGTATAGCCCAGTGATAGAGTCCTTGCCTAGTATTCACAAGGTCCTGAATTCTATCCTCAGCACAATGAATAAATAAATTTTAGAAATGTAAACCAGGGACCTGAGAGTTCAAGGTACCATGTCTGGGTACCGTAAGCCCCAGCTGAGGACCCTATCTTAAGCAAGGCCTCATCTCACAGAATTCTATTTCTTTCAGTGTTTTGCCCATAGTAGAAGGATTTGGTCACCTTCAGTTACATTTTGATGGTGACAGCAGAAAGGTCTTTACATAGGAACTGTTCACTGCAGCCAGAATATAGTTCGCTGTCCATGGGTCACTTTCTCAGGTGCCAGCTTAGAACAAGTCAGGTGTGGCCAGCAGATTGGCTGCTGGGTAGAGATGTCAGGCTCTGGGTCTCGATGGGGAGATGGAGGGCAGCATAAATCCTCATGGAAGAAACTGCGACCTTGCATATACAACTCCAACTGCTGCCTTTTACAATGGGAAGTCAGAGTTTCTCAGAGGAGCACAATTACAGAGAGTGAGGGAGGCCTCTCACCGCCTATAAGGAAGCAGACAGATGAGGTCACAGGAAATGATGGACAAGGACTGGGGAAACCCCCTCACAGTTTGAGACTGTCCTCACCAGTGAAGACACTGTTAAGTACTCAAAGATGACAGCTACAGATAAGATTACAGCTTCTCACTGTCGTCCAATCTTTACAGACATAATGTGACATAGCAGACTAGCTGAGGAAAGCCAGGATTAGATAATAACTGTGTCCCTTGCTAAGGAAGACAGAAACTTGGCTATGAACTCCAAAAATGAACATGCAAAGTGAATGACCTGGGCAGAACTCTGGAAGGAGCTAGGATGGAGGAGGGGGATTGGGTAACATGAGCTCATGCTTTGGCTATTCAGGTTAATGGGACTCACTGTCACCCTGTTTTACTTTCCCTTTAAAAGAAATTTGACTGGGAGTCACCCCCAGAACCCACACCCAGCCTCTGAGAACTAGCATTCAGAAGGCAGCACACAGACGTGCTGAGGACACAGGGCACACGCCAGCTACCCCGCCCCGGTCATCCCCCATCGTAGTCCCTCTTCTACCGAAACATACGACGAAAAAACAAATAATACATCCTGTGGAATGTATTTGTCCTCCAAAATGTGTTTTGTTTAACCATGTATGCTTTCTGAAGAATTATCAAATAATTTCTCATCAAACAAGAACTTTGATAACATTGGAAGATCTGGCAAAATGGAGCACAAATTGTCACCTCAAAGCCACAGTCAGCTGGAGATAAAAAGCAGTCCTCCTTCTAGATGGAAAACAGCTCCCACACTTGCTATTGACCCATGTCCTCTGTCCACAGAACTCCCTTATGTCGTTGCCTGACCCTTATAGATATTGAGAAAGGTGATCAGTGGGCCACTGAAGACAGAGACCTTTCAAGAAATGGTTTTGTCATGGCATGGCTGAGTGATTCTTTCAGCATGCATGTAACCACTCAAAACTTCAGGCTCTGACCTCTAGAAGGGGAAATGATCCTTGCTGATTCCTCCTAGGGGAGCATTAGGACTGGGTGAAATAGTGCTTGAGAATAAAAATAGAGATTAGCACTGGAGACAAGCAGCTAAGTCCTTCCACCACCTGCTAGTAAATGCCCCTTTCCTTGAGTCTTTTCTTCCAATGCAAGGCCTTCCTGTCTTTCAATGTCCAGACATGGGGTGACTTGGAACATGCACACATTGACAAGCCAATGCTGCAGTCTATGGGGACATGCTGGAACTGAAAGGAAAAATAAAGAAACATCTCTATTGATGTCCTTCATACAAAATTTTCCTTCAGGCCATTCCTCACAGGTCTTTACACCAATGTTTTTGGCTTCAGAATTAAATGTGCTCAGCTGAAGCTCATGGGATGTGAGCTTGACCAATTTGGGGATCACTTACCTAATGACGTGTGACTCTTTCATGTGACATTTCTTAATGCCTGGCCTAGTGTACATCTGGTTTTAGAGCAATCTTCATAATGTTTTTTCCCATGAGAAAATGCTGCTGAAGCTTGCATTAATAGGGTCTTATTTTCTCAAGCCATCGGAGTGGTGCCCTGAGAGTAACTGTCACAGAACAGCATGTCTGTTGGAGCCAACTGCGTGCCTCCCATGCTCCATCACATACATAAAGTTATATCTAACCCCACCATTTCATTCCCACCAGATAAACATTTCAAGAACTAAATTTATAGTACCCCGTTTTTCAACCACTCCCCAACTCCTAACTCCATCAAGGGACAAAGACAACAAAAGCTGGGAGTTAGCAAGATGAGGGCAGACGGTGAATAAGGACATGATGACTGATGGTGAGTAAGGAGATGATGACTGATGGTGAGTAAGGAGGTGATGACTGATGGTGAGTAAGGAGATGAGGGCAGATGGTGAGTAAGGAGATGAGGGCAGATGATGAGTAAGGAGATAATGGCTGATGGTGAGTAAGTGAGATGAGGGTTGGTGGTGAGTAAGGAGATGATGGCTGATGGTGAGTAAGGAGATGATGGCTGATGGTGAGTAAGTAGATTATGGCTGATGGTGAGTAAGGAGATGATGGCTGATGGTGAGTAAGGAGATGATGGCTGATGGTGAGTAAGGAGATGATGGCTGATGGTGAGTAAGGAGATGATGGCTGATGGTGAGTAAGGAGATGATGGCTGATGGTGAGTAAGGAGATTATGGCTGATGGTGAGTAAGGAGATGATGTCTGATGGTGAGTAAGGAGATGATGGCTGATGGTGAGTAAGGAGATGATGGCTGATGGTGAATAAGGAGATGATGGCTGATGGTGAGTAAGGAGATGATGGCTGATGGTGAGTAAGGAGATGATGGCTGATGGTGAGTAAGGAGATGAGGGCAGATGGTGAGTAAGGAGATGATGGCTGATGGTGAGTAAGGAGATGATGGCTGATGGTGAGTAAGGAGATGATGACTGATGGTGAGTAAGGAGATGAGGGCAGATGGTGAGTAAGGAGATGATGGCTGATGGTGAGTAAGGAGATGATGGCTGATGGTGAGTAAGGAGATGATGGCTGATGGTGAGTAAGGAGATGATTACTGATGGTGAGTAAGGAGATGAGGGCAGATGGTGAGTAAGGAGATGATGGCTGATGGTGAGTAAGGAGATGATGGCTGATGGTGAGTAAGGAGATGATTACTGATGGTGAGTAAGGAGATGAGGGCAGATGATGAGTAAGGAGATGATGGCTGATGGTGAGTAAGGAGATGATGGCTGATGGTGAGTAAGGAGATGATGGCAGATGGTGAGTAAGGAGATGATGGCTGATGGTGAGTAAGGAGATGATGGCTGATGGTGAGTAAGGAGATGATGGCTGATGGTGAATAAAGAGATGATGGCTGATGGTGAGTAAGGAGATGAGGGCAGATGGTGAGTAAGGAGATGATGGCTGATGGTGAGTAAGGAGATGATGGCTGATGGTGAGTAAGGAGATGATGGCTGATGGTGAGTAAGGAGATGATTACTGATGGTGAGTAAGGAGATGAGGGCAGATGATGAGTAAGGAGATGATGGCTGATGGTGAGTAAGGAGATGATGGCTGATGGTGAGTAAGGAGATGATGGCAGATGGTGAGTAAGGAGATGATGTCTGATGGTGAGTAAGGAGATGATGGCTGATGGTGAGTAAGGAGATGATGGCTGATGGTGAATAAGGAGATGATGGCTGATGGTGAGTAAGGAGATGAGGGCAGATGGTGAGTAAGGAGATGATGGCTGATGGTGAGTAAGGAGATGATGGCTGATGGTGAGTAAGTGAGATGAGGGTTGGTGGTGAGTAAGGAGATGTGGGCTGACGGTGAGTAAGTGAGATGAAGGCTGATGGTGAGGCTTAACTCACTTAGGGAAGATGCTTGTTCTAGCTGTGATAGGAATTGATTTGTCATTGATAAGAAACAGGCATCATTCCCTTAGTCTTGTGTGCTTTGGTTCTTCATGCTCCACGAGGATGGGGATGTGCTCCAGCCCCTTCAAGTCTGTCTCATCATCTTCAGTTAAGTAAAGTGTGTTCACTCTTCCTTTACTCAAGTGTATGCTGTTGCATCAGGAGAGACCTGAGTCCTGATGTCAGCTCTTGCTACCCTGCAACATCCCAATATGGCTCAGTGGTCTCTGATTGGTAGAAAGTTCTTATCATTCTCTAGGTCTTCACAAACTTCTCTGAATTTCTTAGATCAGTTCTGTTCTGGGGAAATTTTCTTCCATTTTTACTCCTTCCCTTTTTGTGCTCCATTTTGCCTACCTTCAGGGAGAACCCAAATCCATAGCTTAATTTCATACACACACACACACACACACACACACACACACGTATATGTATATGTATATGTATATGTATATGTATATGTATATGTATATGTATATGTATATGTATATGTATATTCACATGGTTTGTTGTTGTTGGGAAGACTTAAATGTTTAGCTATATTGCTGAGCCTTCTCTTCTTTTCTTCCTTCCCATCCCATCTTCCCCCTTCCTGTTCTTAGTATCTACAGCTCCCTTTCTACTGCAAATATATATATATACGTATATATATATATGATATGTAATCAAGTTAAACAATTCACAGGCATTGTGCCCCTAGAGAGCCCCTACTGACCTCTTCTATCCATATCAGTACATCTAAAGGAACTTCAGTAAAACAAAACTAATTCTCGCTGTTATGGTAAATAGTGGCCGAGGCCCTTAGACTTGCAGTCCTTAACACACCCACAAAGTCATATTTTCTCACTTAGGCACTTTGCACTCTACCCCATAGCCCAGCCTTCACACTAAGAAAAGTACTGTATTAGTTAATTTACTCACTGTTGTGATCAAACCCCTGACAGGAAGAAGCTTAAAGAAGGAAAGGTTTTGTTCTGGCTTACAATTTCTGAAGGGATACATTCCATCATGGTGTGGAAGGCATGTTGGCAGGAGCAGGAAGGCAGCTCACCACATAGCATCCACAGGCAGGAAGCAGAAGGCAAACAAGAAACGAGGCAGGTCCAGGCATGGTGGTGCATGCCTTTAATCCCAACACTCGGGAGGCAGAGTTGGAGGATCACCACGAGTTCAAGGCCACCGTGAGACTCCATAGTGAATTCCAGGTCAGCCTGAGCTAGAGTGGGACCCTACCTTAAAAAACCATAGAAAGAAAGAAAGGAAGGAAGGAAGGAAGGAAGGAAGGAAGGAAGGAAGGAAGGAAGGAAGGAAGGAAGGAAGGAGGGAAAGAAGGAAGGAAGGAAAAAAGGAAGAAAAAAAGGAAGGAAAGAAGGTATTTAAAAAAGTAAAGCTCAAGGCCCACTTCCAATGACCAACTTCTTCCAGCCAGACTCCACCTCTGAAAAGCTGGACAACCATTTCAAATAGTTCCACCTGTGCTCGGTTCAGCATCACATATACTAAGATCGATATGATGTACAGAAGGTTAGCATGGTCCCAGCACAAAGATGACAAGCAAACTTGTGAAGCATTCCATATTAAAAAAAAAAAAAAACACACCATCAGGTGGGAACCCAAGTGTTCAAAGTCATGGGCCTGTGGGGGAAGTTTTACATTCAATCCACCACAAAAATTAAATCATGACTGTGCTGCTACTTCTCTACAAAGACCAGACATGACTGCTTCACCCTAGAGATAACGGTGGATTATTACTATTCTACTGGTGACACCACAAGTTTCTGGGCAGAACTTGAAACCAGGAAGTGGAATCCAAGCCATTCAGGCAACTTGTTCTATTAAAATGTATGCGTGAAGATAAATTTGAAGGGTTTAGGTCTTAGTTTTGCCCTCCTTCCCCACCACTGCCAAAGTAGCCCCTAATACAAGATCCTGTGGCCCAGTGTTTTATCTGGGCGACACACCAGTCACGTTTCTTGTTGCTGTGACCAAATACCTGACAAGAAGCAGATTAAGGGGTAAAGGGCTTATTTCAGCTTACAGAACAAGGAAGGCATGATTGCAGGAGCATACAATGATAGCTCACATTGCACAGGTGTGCGGTCAGGAAGTTAAGAGTGGTCAGGAAGTGGGGCCAGGCTACAAGACCTCAAGGCCTGCCTGCATTCTTTGTCATGAGGTTCCACCTCCTAAAGGCTCCACAACCTTCCAAACAGTGCCACCCTCTAAGGACAAGTGTTCAACATGGATCTTTTGGGGGACTATAGTAGTTACCTTCTTGTTGCTGGGCAAAAACTCCTGACCAAAAACAGGTGATGTGAGGAAAGGGCTTATTTCAGCGTCAAGTGTACAGGGGAAGTTTCACCATGGCAGGGACAGCGTGGTAAAACCAGACTGCAGGTTGTCACATCTTGTCGCATCAGCTGACAGGAAGCAGAAAGAGTGATCTAGCAAAACAGGCTGGATTATAAAATCTCAAGGCCCACCCACAGGGACACACCTCCTCCAGCAAGGCTCCACTAGCTGGAGATCGAGGATGAGGCTTCATCACAAAGGCATGAGGGTATGAGGAACATTTTATATTTAAACTGCCACAGGGGTGCTTCACATACGAACCACAGCAGAAGCTGATACCAAGAAGTCTGTTGTGAGGGCTCTGAAGGATGTCTAAGAAAGCCATGAAGTTGCTAAAAGCTGATCAGGAGGGTCCTGTCGGAAGCCGTGGACGTCAGTTTTCCTGGTGTCATGAAACACTGAGTGGATGGCCAGCCTCAAAGTTGTCCAGGCAGGGGCAAGGACAATAGGCATCATTTCTCCTCTGTCTACACGATGGCCTGGTTCTGCTCTTCCCTGTACAAACATATCACAGTCTTCAAGGAACTCTGAAGCAGATCTAGGGAAAATGAGCTGGTCACTGTACCCTGCTGCTGCTGCTAAGCACTCCAGTAACGTTTCAAAATGTAATTCATGGGTTGGAGAGATGGCTTAGTAGTTAAGGCACTTGCCTGCAAAGCCAAAGGACCCAGGTTTGACTCCCCAGTACCCACATAAGCCAGATACATGCACGAGTTCATTTGCAGTGACTAGAAGTCCTGGTGCAGTGCACTCATTCTTTCTCTCTCTTTCCCTCTCTCTCTCTCTTTATCTATCTATCTATCTCTATCTTTCTCTGCCTCTTACTCTTGTCCAACTAAATAAACAAAATACTTTAAAAAATATATTTGAAAAAATATAAAAATATAACTCACAGAGTATATGCATACTGTGACACTGTGTGTATTCCTTTACTCACTTCTTTTTTTTTTTTTATTTGAGAGCGACAGACACAGAGAGAAAGACAGATAGAGGGAGAGAGAGAGAGAATGGGCACGCCAGGGCTTCCAGCCTCTGCAAACGAACTCCAGATGCGTGCGCCCCCTTGTGCATCTGGCTAACGTGGGACCTGGGGAACCGAGCCTCGAACCAGGGTACTTAGGCTTCACAGGCAAGCGCTTAACTGCTAAGCCATCTCTCCAGCCCATTTACTCACTTCTTTAAGAAAGTGTACAAAGTGCTCTCCTTGTTCAATCAATGAAAAGATTATAGCAGCAGAGGACAGGCAACATGCTCATGGTAGTGCAGCTAGCCATAGGCTGTGATCCTTCCCTGTGAGATAGTGGGAAACAGCTGCCACTGCTTCCCTCCATATCAGCTCCTGCCACTTCACCCCCTGGGACATCGTGACTATGTCCCTTTCTTTGAACCTGCCCTACCTTTGACAGTGAGGCAAGGCAATCCTGACCCAGTCTTGAAGTGGGTCTTAAAGGGTTCTATAAGCTTCCACTTTCCCCCTTGAAATTAGATACCAGGCAAGCCAGTAGTCCACATTGAGCTCACCAAACAAGACAGTGACCCACTCTGAACCCACCATGCTCTGAGGAAGCTCAGGCGGTTGCATGGAGAAGCTGTGTGGAGCAGTGTGAAGATGTGAGTCATAGTTTCTTCAGTGTAGCTGCTGGCAAGTTTGCACATACTCTGATAAATAGTCTCCCAGCCATACTGATGCAGGCAAGCTTAATTAAACTCAGTCAGGGACACACACACCCACACACACACTCGTGAACCAAAAAGAACATCAAAGTAGATGAAGGACTAGTTGGGAAGAAGAAGGGATTCAGTGGAAGAAAGATGTGCAGAAGAGCAAGGAAACAGGAAGGGATTTGTTCAAGATATGTTATATACATGTATAAAAACTGTCAATAAAAATAAAGTGAGTTGTGTGGCCCAACAGACAGCCGAACAATGTAAGTGACATGGGCCAGTGCCACAAGGAGCAAGAGAATCTCCAGCTGAGCCAAGTCAACCCACAGCATCATGAATAGTCACAGACCATTACTGTCTTGAGCCACGAAAATTTTGATGTGGTTTATTATATACAATAGGTAACCAAAATGAACATCAATATTTTTACCTTCACTTCCACCAACTTGTATTTAACTTGGACAAGTAGAATTTCTCTTTAGACCTTTATGTTAGTGAAAAAACTTACCTAGGAAAAGCTTAAGATTCCTGTTGGCCACCATGCAGTTTTGAAGCCATTTCTGGAAACTCAGCTCGGCTTCAGCTTGGCACAGGCAGCAACCGAGCCCAGCCCACTGCACACACGCACGCCCAGAACCTGCCGTGCGCGGGCGTCCAGTAGTGAGTTGGTCTTTTACCATCTCCACTTAGGTGCTTAACCACTGTGGGTGCAGAAACCACAGAACACATTCCAGTCGGCTTCACTGCCGCTACGCTAACAGACAAAGGGAGAACTGGAGGGAAGCATCATAGTGTCCGGAAGACAGTTCCCATCAGGCTCCCCAGGGCTAATCCACTGGTCAGCGGCTCTTCTGTCACCTGTCTGGGCACTGGGGGGCAAGCAGTCTGGAGCCGACATGACAGCGAGGCAGGAAGATCAAAGTCGTATGAGATAGACTGAGAAAGTGTGAGGTCAGCGAGGTGGGAAGACTGACACAGCCCTCCTCATGACTTGCTACAAAGCCTCAGGAGTCAAGGGGCTGAGGCATTGGTGACATAGTGGAGGACCAGAGCAAAGGAAGGGAGCAGAGAGCCCAGAAGGACACTGGCACCATGCGGCCGACTGACCTCTTGTGAAAGGGCAGGTCCAGGTCTCTTGAGAAAGAACAACCTTGTCAGCAAATTATGGTGGACAGCTGCACGCAAAAGCAAAGACAAAACAATGAATGTGATCATATGCTTTGCTTGCAAGAAACCTGTACAAATCAGATCATGGATGTAAATGTAAATTGTAAAACTATAAGCTCTTAAAATAACAGAAAAGACATTCAGGCTTAGAGATTATTGTTTTTTGTTTTTTTTAAAAAAAGGAAAAGACCAACTGGGCTAAGGAAATGGCTCAGTGGTTAAAGGCACTTACTTGCAAAGCCTTATAGTCCATGTTTGATTCCCTAGAACCCATGTAAAGCCAGACGCACTAGGCGGCATATGCATCAGGAGTTCATTTGCAGTGGCAGGAGACCCTGGGATGCCCATATTCTCTCTCTCTCTCTCATCCTATATATACCATATATATATTGGTTTTTTGAGGTAGGGTCTTACTCTAGCTCAGGCTGCCCTGGAATTCACTATGTAGTCTCAGGGTGGCCTCGAACTCTTTGCAATCCTCCTACCTCTACCTCCCAAGTGCTGAGATTAAAGGTGTGTGCCACCATGCCTGGCTTATATAAAATATTTTTTTAATGAAAAACTCTATTATGATCCACAGGAAAAAAAAATGGTAAGTTGGACTCCATTAAGTTGATACCCTTCTGTTCTCCAAGACATTTAAAAGAATGAAAAGACAAGGCACATGGGCTGGAAAGATGGCTTAGCGGTTAAGCGCTTGCCTGTGAAGCCTAAGGACCCGGTTCAAGGCTCGGTTCCCCAGGTCCCACTTTAGCCAGATGCACAAGGGGGCGCACGCGTCTGGAGTTCGTTTGCAGAGGCTGGAAGCCCTAGCGTGCCCATTCTCTCTCTCTCCCTCTATCAGTCTTTCTCTCTGTGTCTGTCGCTCTCAAAAAAAAAAAAAAAAAAAAGAAAAGACAAGGCACAGGTTGAGAGATAATGTTTGAAAAAAAAAAGTATGTCTGATAAAAAGCTGTTGACAATATACAAAGATTCTTCAATCTCAACAATAAGGAAATGAACAACCCAATTAAAACACAAGCCATCTTGGAGTAGTGGTCCATACCTTTAATCCCAGCACTCGGGAGGTAGAGGTAGGAGGATCTCCATGAGTTCGAGGCCATCCTGAGACTCTGTAGTGAATTCCAGGCCAGCCTGGGCTAGAATGAAACCCTACCTTGAAAAACCAAAAAAAAAAAAAAAAAACTACAAGCCAGAGACCAGAACAGACACCTCACCTGAGAAGGTGTGCAGATGACAACCATATGAAGAGTTCCGAGTGACCTCATCACCACGGAAAGGTGGAGGGAAACAACAAGCTAACACCATTCACCCACCAGAAGATCTGAAGTCCAGAACATGGAGCGCGCCAGCAGCAGGGGAGGGTGCGGAGCACAG
Source organism: Jaculus jaculus (assembly GCF_020740685.1). Lineage (NCBI taxonomy): Eukaryota > Metazoa > Chordata > Mammalia > Rodentia > Dipodidae > Jaculus > Jaculus jaculus. Next base: position 105,030,706 of record NC_059109.1, read on the forward strand.
CCCTCAGCGCTGGCCGGCAGCACACTGCTCGGCCTCTTTGGAAGCCGCATCCACTTGAGCATCACTGGGCTGGGGAGATTGCTCAGTGGGTACAATAGTTGTTGCACAAGTGAGAAGACCAGAGTTCGCATCCCCAGAACCCACATAAAAGCAGACACAGTAGCATGCCTCTGTCGTCCCAGTGTGCCTACAGCGAGGAAGGCAGGAGAAGCCCCAGAATCTTCCATGTCAGCTAGCCTGCAAACACAGTGCTGAGCAAGGTGGAAGGTGAGGACCAACATCCGAGGTTTTCCTCTGACCTCCATACACATGCGATGGCATGTGTGTACCCACCCACACACGCACACACAAAGATGAAAGTATCACTGGGGAAACACTGTGGTCCTCCTTGACCCAAAGCTCACTTAAGGTACACAAGCCTAAGTTGTTCAAGGTCCCATGGCTCAGCGGATTCCCAGTCCTCTGTGGACTTAGTGAAGCTCTTGATGTGGTTCTGGAATGTAATCAAGATCCAGATCGCAGCAGGGAATGTTGGTACCCACCTTCAATCCCAGCACTCAAGAGGCAGAGGTAGGAAGATCGCCATGAGTTTGAAGCCAGCCTGGGACTGTAGAGTTAGTGCCAGTCTGGGCTAGAATGAGACTCTGCCTCAGTAAATAAATAAATAAATAAATAAATAAATAAATATAAAGATCCAAATCATGGACACAAAAGTGATATAAGAAAACTGTGCCTAAGTACAGTCTGAATTTATTTTATTTACTTATATGTCCCTGTTCTAGGGATTGGATCTAGGGACTAGCACATGGTAGGAAAGCTCTCTGTCTCTGATCTATACCTTCAGCCCTCTTTCTCTGTCTTCACTTGTAATTTTAGAATGAGTTCTCACTAGGTTACCTAGGCTGACCTCGCACTTACTCAGTAATCCAAGAAGGCTGAACTTGGGCTTTTCCTGTTCCAGCCTCCTGAGTAGCTAAGATTGCAGATCTATACCACCAAACTTAGCCTCAAAATCTAAGTTTAGTAAACACATTATCTTATTCAAAGCTGCAGAATGATTTAGCTAAACATGATTGACTCGGTCCTTATACATTTCAAGGGTCATTAACTTCTGGACCTGACTCTGGAGAAGGAAGGAGAGATTAAGGAAATGATGACAGCATTAAAACCTAGTGGCTACTCCCTTATTTTGCACATATTTGGCTGTCACCTGCTCACCCTGGTGGGACAAAATAACAAAGAAACAGATGAGCTTTCTGCTGTCACATTCAGGAAGACCGTCGGTAAACTCAGAATTACGCAGCTAGTTATGTAGAGTTGCGGTATCCCAATAGAAGAAGGATCAGGAAGTGGGTCCGACTTAGTCTGGAAAAAGAAAAGCTTTTCACCTGCACAGATGCTTGCAAATCAGTAGGAAGTGGCAGGTGCAGGGTGGACATGGCACATGGGTGTGAGCTTACAAATGTGAGGTGGGTGTCTGAGACAATGTCAGCAATACATATGTTACCAATATGTGGTAGCAGCATGTTGGCTTCACTAGAAGACTCTTCATTTTTCATTGAAATTGGATAAAAAAATCAAGAGTTCAAAGTGGCCAAAGAAGTAAAAAAAAAAAAAAAAAAAAAAAAGTTTGTGCAGATCAAAGTGAGAAGTTATAGTGATATTAACAGAGCCTTGGGGAGCTTTAAGGGTTCTGAGCTCAAAAGAAACATTTCCAGCATAAAAAAAAAAAAAAAAAAACAGATGGAAAAAAGCATATGGAACAGAAAGATGAACACTGCGTTTTCAGTCTTCAGCTATATGATTCATCTGGAGTTAACGCAAAGATGATAAAAGCATGCTCAGCTCCTAGTACCATGTCAGTAACCTCAGCCCCAGGGATGTCCCCCCCCCTACCCCCCCCCCCCCCGCCCCACCGCCCCTGGGGCTAGGGAACACGGAGACCACCAGAGGGCAGCAGTACACCACATCCAGCACTTGGGGTGGGGACACCCAGCCAAACGCCAAGACCCTGGAGGGTATAGAGCACCACCTTCCTGGAGGCACACACTGGATGCCTTCTTGACTAATCTCAAAATCCAGAACTGGCCCCTCGCTTGTCTGGGGCTTTATTGCCAGGTCTCAGGTATAGGGTCCCTGTCTCAGTCTGACACTCCATCCTAAAATGTCCCTAGATGATGCTGTTTGTTGAGTGACCTGTCCAGTCACTTGTGTGGCCTCCAAACTGAGACTTCCTAAGACAAGACCTGCCCATCTTGGACTGGTCCTGACGCCCTAACAAAGCAGCTCCCTGAAAGAGAGGTCCAAAGGCCACACACCCCAAGGGTTCCACAAAAGCTCTACAAGTCCCTGTGAGAAGCTACATGCAGAAGGCTCAGCAGGTGGCCACTACACCACGCCTGAAACTTCCCAGACACTATGCCAAAGTGACACCTTCAAGGAAGTCTGTTCACAGACAGTGAGCGAGTGCCATGTCCAGGGGCCAGGCTCATCCCCATGATGGATGTCCATGAAATCCTCATGAAGTCCATAACCACAGCTTCTGAAATATATACTTCACAGGATAAGGCCCTGCAGGCATTTCAGTCCACTGCTCACCTGTACAGGACTGGCCCCAAAACCCCAAGCCTTTGACTCACAGCCTTCAAAGACCTCCACCAGCCCCACAGGCTGCAGACTTTACTGCACTAACATGGCCAGCTATAGGTTTTTTTCCAAAAGTAACTCAGGAAGAATTCATCCTAACAGCAAATATGTCTCCTTCATAGCCTGAAGTTAATAATATTTGAATAAGTTTCAGTTATGTTTTCAAGTGCATTTTTTTCTGCTAAAGTTCAGTTTTCATAAAGAGTGCAAGTGGCCAAAGCCCAGATTTGATAGAGTTCTTTATTTTAGGTTGCTTTAATATCTACCTGGCTGTTGAGTGCCTGCCATTATACTAAGCATTTTGTGGCCTTGTATTTCTAAAACTTCTAATTTTTTTTTTATTGCTTTCATTTCTCTACTGAGAAGTCTGCATTATCATTTAGATGAGCAGAGCTTCCTTTACCTCAGAGCATTGTCACAATACTGCTTCAACACCCATGTCTGCCAGTTCCAATATCTAGGTGCATCCAGGGTGTTCTCTGCTACAATTTTCCTAGTTCTTAATCATTGGGTGATCGTTCATTGTTCCTGCATTGTGACCAGAGATTGGGGGGAGTTGATTCCAATCAAAGAAGAATGCTAATGTTGCTGTAGAATGAAGGTGAGCTGGGCTCAAAGCAAAAGCCTCTTTCTCAGAGAAGAGCATGTCTCAGCAGGCTTCCTGATCTCTGATCCTGGCTAGGCTACCAGCAGTGTGTTCTGCAAATGCACAGCTCGGGGCTCACCCACAGAAATGGAGTCCTGCTTTGTGGAATCCTGTCTCGGAATTCTTACTTCCACGCAACTGTGGTCACTCTGAACTTTGACCCCTGATTTTTCAAGTGAGGAAAGAGACAAGCCATTGCTCTGAGCTTGCTCCCAGATGGCACAGTCCAGGGACCTACCTGGCCAGTATCCAGCACTTTGACTCTGTCTAGTATTTCAGCCTCTGGTTCCTGCCAGGATGGGGCTCTGAAATAATCATCTCCCTTTTTCACTAAATGGGCTCAGAAAGGAAAGGAAAAAAAGTATGGCTTCAAGGTCAAAAAGTGCCCCAGTTAGGAATCAAAAGTAGGCCAGCCAGACTCTGAGCTCTTCTCCAAGCTGTAAGAAGGTCCTTCGTTGGCACTGTCTCTGGCTCAGCCACCATCTTGAGTGTGTTTGTGCTGTCAAGGGCTGCAAAGGAACGGCCGTGTTTGGGGGTTATTAACTTCTAGACCCGACTCTGGAGACGGAAGGAGAGATTAAGGAAATGATGATAGCACTAAAAGCTAGTGGCTACTCCCTTATTTTGCACAAATTTGACCGTCCACTCCATGCTCACCCTGGTGGGACAAAATAACAAAGAAACAGATGAGCTTTCTGCTGTCACATTCAGGAAGACCGTCGGTAAACTCAGAATTACGCAGCTAGTTTTGTAGACCTGAGGTGTCCCAATAGAAGAAGGATCAGGAAGTGGGTCCAACTTAGTCTGGAACGTGGGAGGGAATAAAGGGAAGGCGGTGGGAGGGGATTGTGATCATGGTATATTGTTTAGATTTATGGAAGTTGTCAATATTAAAAAAAAAAGTTTTCTTTGAAAGGATAGCAAAGATTATGAAGATGGAGGGGATCAACCTTGAAGGTCCACCTGCAGGAGGGTCCTGGAAGAAAGGGCCCTGTGTAGGAAAGCGACAGAAAGCAGGGAGGTAGGCAACTTACTGCCTGTCAAGTCACTTCTCATCCAGTGAATGTGTCTCCCTCCTTTGTGTCTGGCTCAGACAGGGTAAAGGACCTCAGCCTCCTGCAGCTAGTTCCTGGAGTTCTTCTCAGACAGACAAGACCTCCTAGTATAGTACACGCTTTGTGTTACTTGATAGCACTGATTCTAAGAAGGGGCATGACAAAAGTCACCAGCCACTCTGGGTCCTATGACTCTAAAGGAAAATTAAGCAGTTACCATCTTCACCATTCAGACAGGGCTTCTCTTTGGGATTTAGAATGCTATTTTTTATTTTATTTTAGTTTTTGATTTCTCAAGGTAGGGTCTGAGGCAGCCTTGTGAAAGGATTAGGGAGGGAAGGACAGAGGGAAGGTGTCTTCCCAAGCTTTTCACTGAGTCACATCAGGCTCAAGGGGGGTCTCTCTCAGTGGTATGCTTATCACATCAGGGTATAGGATGCCCAGCTAACTATTAAATTTAGACTAAGTACTTTGCTCTAACTTTGTGTTTTTTCTAAAATGTCCTACTTTCATTGTTTCCATTTTTAATTTATGTCCTTTGAGATATTGGGGGTTTACCTGCTTGTCCATATGCACATCAATTTCAGGCCTGGTCAGTGTCCTCTACCTCTCCTGATCAAAGGCCTCCAGGTGTAGCATGCTGTGGCTAAAACACTCAGTTCTCTGTTCTGGCCTCTCCTCTTGTTCTGATTTCAATTGTGAAATTGTCTAGTGCTGCTTAAAGATATAGCAAGCTGGCTGTGAGCTCAGGGTCAAGTGATCCTCTGACTTAGATCCAAGTGAATTTTAAATAAATACTTGTTTCCAGTGACTCCTCTCGGACAAGACAAGCCCCCTGGTAAGTGACGAGAATTAGAGAAGACAAGTGGCACAAGAAAATGCTAATCTATGCTTTCTCTCTTGCCCTTACTCACCTAAAGTCACATCTATCAGGCTGAATTTCCACTAGTCAAAAGGGTAAAGTTGGTAAATTAAGTCTTTAAGTGCTTAATCAGGTTATATATCCTCTAAAGTATACAAGACAACTACTAGACTTAACTAGGGCTTATTAAAAACAGGTAATTCTAACTAAGTACAAGATAAAATGTCATCCGGGTTATAAATGTATGTCATTAAGCCTCAAAAGCGTCCATCTTTAACTTACTGATGCTACTTTTGTTCCTGTTAACACTTATAAAATTGTCTCCAAAGTGCTCAACAGCATTATCTATGTTTCTCTATCCATCTAATTACTGGGGAAACTGAGTCTCAAGGTTTACTCATTAATACTTTTTAGCTATTATTAGTACTTAATAATGTGATCACTTTTGGGAGTACTTTAACTTTAAAGATAGTTCCTGTTTTGCTCATTTTAATCCTTTCAAATGGTCATCAATATATTTATCATTAAATGTTAAATGATTTAATTTCAGCCATTGTGACTTGTCCTGTTATATAGACATATATTCTCAACTATCCTAGGTAAGACATAAAATTGTTTTATGTTAATTCAGGTGGCTCTAATGTACATAAGATTAATTGATGTATATTTCTCTTCCAACATTAGGCAGCAACTTGTCCTTACGTATGTGAATTTCTATGTTTTTCTCTTTCCAAACTCTTTTAGTTTGATCAAGTTCTGCCCTATTCTTAAATAGTTTCAGTCAAGATTTTACTCATTGTCACAGTTCTGGTGTCTCAAGTCCATTGCTTATAAATAACTTAATTCCTGAGTCATAGTCCCTGCTGCAGGATACAGCCTCATGTCAGTGAGCCCCATCTGAGAAGAATGGCCTCAAGCCTTGATGCTTCTAGGATCCACAATTGCTCCCAGTCATGTCTGGGTATCTAAAACCAAGACTGACTGACTCATAATATCATTTGTCATGGCCCTTTCTTTTCAGTATGGATAACAAGCCATCAGCCACATACATGTCATTAGAATGTTCCCAGAAGAACTTGGATTCCTTTGACCCACTGAGCCTAAAGAAGAAAAACAACTAAAACTCCTCTGTCATACTGTTCAGACCATGTACAATCGGAAAAATGGGAGGACAATGACCTCCTAAGGGTAGTACTAATTATATCACTATTTTGCTACTAGACCAGTACTGTCGTGAAAATGGCAAGTGATCAGATATTTCTTATGCATGAGTTTTCTTTGTATTAAGGAAAAATTCAAAAGTCTGTCAGACCTGCAGAGTAGACCCTGCCGTATTTATAGCTATGAGTGGAGAAGGGCTACACAAATGCCACTTCAAGCCCCTTGACTATTCCAAACTGCTATTAATCATACAAGAGCCAAATGAATCCCCATTGATTATCCTAAACAACTCCACACTGCTCTAACAGAACATACCAACCATTCTCCTGATTCTCCAACTGGAGAAATAGTAATTAAAAGTCAATTTTTAGGACTAGAGAGATGGCTTAGAGAAGCCTAAAGACCCATGTTCAACTCCCCAGATCCCACATGAGCCAGACATTCAAAGATGAGGCAAGCACAAGGTCACACACTCCCACTAGGTGGCACAAACGTCTGGAGTTCAATTGCAGTGGCTGAGTCCCTGGCGTGCCAATTCTCTCTCTTTCTGTCTGTCTTCCTGTGTGTCTCTAAAATTAAAAAAGTAAATAAAAATAAAAGCCAATTTTTAGCTCAGTCAACCACATATATTAGAAAAAAAACTGTAATCAATAGTTATAAAGCCTAAAAATACTCTAGATAGTCTGATTAAAGCAGCCACCACAGTCTTTTATAATAGGGATCTAGAGGTGGTTGGATAAGGAAAAGGACTCTGGCTCTAATAACTGCTTTACAAGAAAGCCAACCTGCAAGGAGGGATCCAAGGACTTACTACCAGTGTGGGCAGACAGGACATTTTAAGTGAAACTGTACCGGAGGGGACCACCACCTGGACCCTATCGTCTTTGCTAAGGACACCACTGGAAGGCCCACTGTCCCTGAAGGCAGAGACCTCCAAAGCCCAAACCACCGCACAAATGGTCTAAATGGACTGAAGGGGCCCAAACCTTCCCCTCTGGCTTCCACAACTCAAGCCATCACCACCTTCCAGGAGCCCTGGGAAATTCCAATGATAGATGAGATTCCACTATCTCCTCCCAGCCACTAGAGCCTTGATATCAGTCTTAATCTCTAACCCTGGCCAGCTGTCTTCCAAAACAGTGACTGTGGCAGGCATTTCTGGCAAAGCCTGTGACCAGACACTTTTTCATGCCTCTCAGTTGTAACTAGGGAGAATTACTTCTCTTCCGTGCCTTTTTAATTATGCCAAAATCTCTCCGCTATAGTGTAAGACTTCCTAGCCAAATCAGGGACTTTCATTTTTCTAGTCCCACTGGGCCAGTGTTAAGCTTACCTCTAATGGAAGTAAATATGAATTCTAAAGTCTGAGGGAAAAATCAATCCAGCTAAGACAGCCAAACCTATACAGGTTTATCATCATAAGACCTAGGCTCCTGTCAAGAAACGTATGTGACAAAAACTTCAACTTCCTTTCATACAAGCAGACAAATCTTCCAGTAGATATTGACTCTGATTTTTTTTTGCCAAGCTTCCACTTAAACTTCTGTCTTGTTCCAATGACACAAAACTATTTCCTATTTCCTCGAATTATTACAATGTTTTTTGTTGTAACTAAATGCTTTTCTCAGAGACAAAGAAAAAAAAACCTTACATACAGATCAAGATCAGACATCTGCCCGCCTCTCAGGTTTCTCTCTTGGGCTTCTAGAGTTGCATCCCCCTGTGACACCCTAACTGCTACTCCCTGCCACCCCATTCAACCAGTAGAAGCTGGAGCATTCTGTATGTCGTGTTCTCTCTAACAGCAGTTCGAGTTTGATCTCTGGGTGGGGGAATGAAGGAGGATAGAAGGAAGCTTGGTTCTTTTAGGCAGTTTCAGCTAGAGATTGAGGCTCAAAGAGAACCAGGAGATGCCACCTCGCCCTGGCGCAAGGACGGAAATAAAACTCATGTGTGTTTGACACGTATCTACAGTATTCCCTGCTGCCCACAGTCTAGCAAGTTACCTAAACAAATGGCCCAGGTGGCCTAGTCCTGGGGTCTTCCGGCCAAATCTACAAACCAATTGGGTCTTCCTTTTTTTCAGTATTTTATTTTTTCTTTCTTTCTTTATTTGACAGAGAAAGAGGGACAGAATGGGCACACCAGGGCCTCCAACCACTGCAAACGAACTCCAGACACATGCACCCCTTGTGCATCTGGCTAACATGGGTCCTGGGGAGTCAAACCTGGGTCCTTTGGCTTTGCAGGCAAACGCCTTAACTGCTAAACCATCCCCCCAGCCCGGGGTCTTCCTTTTGCATATCTGAATCTGATGATGTAAAGGCTGTGTGGTCTTCCTACGCCTCCTCTTGGCTCTCGGAGTGAGCGCACCCCCCAGCCTTTGCCCTGTGTTGCGGGGAGACACGTGAGTCTGCGCTCTACCCCCACGCAGCCTGGCTGGCTGAGGGAGGGTGGGAGGTCATAGCACTACTTCTTTGTTTGTTAATTGTCATTTATTTATTTATTTGAGTGAGGGAACGAGGCAGAGTGAGAGAGAAAAAGAGAGAATGGGCGTGCCAGGGCCTCCAGCCACAGCAAACAAACTCCAGACGCATGTGCCCCCTTGTGCACCTGGCTTATGTGGGTCCTGGGGAAGCAAACTGAGGTCCTTTGGCTTTGCTGGCAAGTGCCTTAACCACTAAGTCATCTCTCCAGCCCTTTCTTTATGTTTTCAATTTTTTTTTTATTTGTTCATAGCACTCTTTCTTGATCTGAACTTTTCTGCTTGCCTCTGTTTGATAGTTTGGAGTAATTTCTGACGTTGATTACTTGATGATTTTCCTCTGGTCTGAGCATCTCTTGTGTTACACTCCAGTGGCTGCTCTCACCAGCCCCAGCCTTGCTACCTGCATAAGTTCCTTAAACTCAAGGCAACCATGAGTGTAACTCTCATCATTTCTCATTTCTCCTCTGGATCTCTTGGTCTCTGCTTTGACAGCTGTCCTTTCATTTTTCCTTGAGCCTCGCCTTTTGCCCTCTTAACATCTCTGCATGGAAAAACACATGGCAGGGCTGGAGAGATGGCTTAGGGGTTAAGCGCTTGCCTGTGAAGCCTAAGGACCCTGGTTCAAGACTCGGTTCCCCAGGTCCCACGTTAGCCAGATGCACAAGGGGGCGCACGCGTCTGGAGTTCGTTTGCAGGGGCTGGAAGCCCTGGCGTGCCCATCCTCTCTCTCTCCCTCTATCTGTCTTTCTCTCTATGTCTGTCGCTCTCACATAAATAAATAAAAAATGAACAAAAAAATATTTAAAAAAAAAACGCACAGCAGGTGCCATGTAGGTTCTCCCAAATCTCCCTACACAGTCTCCTAGAGTCCACTGTCCACACAGTTGTGGCTTCACTCCAGTTTATCTTTCAAAGCCTCGGTTTCTCTTGAGTGAGCTTTCCACACGCCTGTGGCTCTATTTTAACCTCTCTTAAAGAGCCACAAATTCTCATAAGTCCACATCCTTGCAGCTTTACACTAGTCTCTCCTTAATATTCTCAGTTTCTCTTAAATCCAAATGCCCCTTAAATAAACTCCTAAATTTGTGATTTCCTCCTAATTAAACTCAACAATTCATAATTTATCCTTCTTGAGTCTGTCTTTATTAATTCTTTATTAAAGGTAGGACAGAACCCAAAACTTAGGGTTCATAAACCCTGGGTGACACCTCCTGAACCCCCAAATCCTGCATCACTAGGAGCTTGTGTAGGGAGATTTAGAAGGCACAGATATAGCATACACCTTGGGCTTGCTCATGGAAGGAAGTTAAGAAAGCAAATGGTGGTGGCTTAAGGAAGGACAGCAGAGGGAAAATATCAAAGCAGAGATGAAGAAATTCAGATGAGAATGGAGCAGTAAAGAGAATTATACCTCTGGTTACCCCAAGTTTAGGGAAGTTACACAGGAAGCAGGCCCAAGATTTACAGAAAGGAACCACATGGTAGATCTAGAATGTAAGGAAAATACATATACAGTAAATTCAGAGACCAGAGGAAAATCATACATGTAATTAAAGCGAGATGCTACCCCAAACAATAAAGCAGAGGCAAGCAGAATAGCCACCAGGACCAAGAAGCAGTATTCTGCCCCCACGCCCCCACACAGCAGGCAGGGCAAAAGGGAAGCCAATCATGTGAGTCTAAGCAGAGATGAGAGGGAATCCAGAGAAAGGAAGAGGCTAGAAAACATCACGGACAACCTTTCTAGTAGATTGAAAAGTGGATTCTTTTATCAGATTCAGGTATGGTGGGGGAAGGGGGAAGTCCCAGTTGCTTCATAGATTTGAAGGGCAGACCCCAGACGGTAGCCTCCCTAGGTAGTATGCTAGACTGTGGGCAGCAGGGGGCGCTAGAGCTGAATCTTGATCACACATAAATTCTGTTCCTGCCAAGAGTTCCGTTCATGCCAGGGCAAAGTGGCATCCATTCTCTCTGGGCCTGGTTTAACTGAAGCTACTTAAAAGAATCTAGCTTCCTTCTATTTCTCCTTCAACAGCATCAGGCTGTGCAAGGAAGAGAGTCCCTATGGCTCTTGTTGGATCAGTGCTTGGTGAGCTGGCTCCCCCAGAGACCGGACAGCCCCATAATGAATGCCACTCAGTGCCTATGGTGCAAACACTCACACATCATCATGGGACTTTTTCCATCTAAATTAAAAACAGCTGCTTTCTCCAGCTTCCTTCCTCCTGTAAACAGAGGAGCCGCCCCTTGTAGAAAGTACACCCAATGACTCTCATCAGAGCAGCCTCCACCCAAGGGCCTGCTGGTGACAGTGGGCCCCACCAAGCTGGCCATAAACACTCCTAGCTTGCAGTCTGGTAGATGTGACAGAGACTCAAGGTTAAAAGAACTTTGAGGTGTTCAAGCGGTCCTTGAAAATCACCTGCCACTTTTTAAACTTAGTGTCACTCTAGTAATTGGTGAGCACAGGTTGTTTTGACAAAGTTGTCTTGGCATCTCTTTTGCCAGTGTCAGACGATAAAGCACAAGTACAGGTTTTGCTCAAACATGCAAAAGTCCCGAACACTGTCAACCAGCCCCACACCTCAGGCCCGTGTGTATGGGCGGACGGAGAGGCAGCGGCCCTCCACATATTCAATTTTTGAAAGCTCCTTTCCTCTGATCGTATCTTATTTTTGCTTATTTATTTATTTATTCTTTTTTATTTTATTTTTTTCAGTTGCAAGCAGAGTGAGAGAGAGAAGAGAAGAGAGAGGGAAAGAAAGAATGACAGGCACTGCAAGCATACTCCAGATGCATGCACCACTTTGTGCATCTGGTTTTACATGAATACCAGAGACTCAAACTGTGGTCGTTCAGCTTTGCAGGCAAACTGAGCTACCTCTCCAGCCCCATATCTTTCTTTTAAAGATCACATTGGAAGGTTTTTAGTGAAAAACAGGCTCCAAATCACTGCAAACACAGAGCTCATGACAGACAGTCAGATGCGCAGACCCAGCCCTCGTCTGCCCATTCTGCAGCTCACGCTGTTTCCTCCCAAATTTGGAACTGGGACGACTTGGCGAATGCCTAAGAGATATGCCTGCAGAAAACACCGGTTTCCCACTGCAAAGCTTTGCTTAGCCACACTCCATGCCTGGTCATGACAGGGAGTAGACAATTAGGGTGACTGGACCCCTGAAAGTACAAAAGACAGGAAAATCTGCACTTTCTACAGATCAAAGAACGATCTGGATTCTTCTCTCTTACCTAGACTTGTTTGTTCCCCAAACAACCTGGGCCCCTCTTGGGAAGGAGGTCTTTCCTAGGAAACATCATGGCTGGTCAATTTCAGCTCCCAGAACTTGGCATCCGGGCTAGCCTCTTCCTGAGACAGCCCCAGCCCTAACCAGCCAGCTGGCCCTCTGGCTCACCTGAGCTGGAAGACAGGGAGCACCACCATAAGGTCATATAAATGCATATGGGAGAAGAAGGAGGGCTCTCTAAACTGCCTGACCACTTGGGAACTTCCAGCTGCTGGCGAGCTCTCCCTCAGCCAGGCCGAGCCTAGAGGAGAGCCCCCGGCCCCCTGGCCCTGACTCTATACGTGGGCTTTTTACCTCCCTCCAGCTCCCCACCTGGCAGGAGCTCTGTAAACTTTCTTTTCTCTCTTTTCTTTCTGTGGCTTTTCGAGGCCCTCCACATGGGATTTCTAGCTACATGGGTGCCTTTCCTTGGCTCTGTACTTTCCTCCATAAATGTAATAATTTAATAATTTTAATCCTTCTCAGTCTATATTATTCAATGCTTTGATTAAAAATTAGACGCAAACCTAGAGTTTATGGTCCAAAGGCTTTCCTAAACCCCAAACACCCTGTGGCAACAATCGCTGCCCATCTGCCAGCGTAAGGATCGTGTCTCGCACACCGCAGTAGGTGCTGTGCTTGCGTCATCTGTGCTCTCTGCCACACCCTCAGGAGCACTGGACAGTTACCTAACTTAGCAAATGGGGAAACTGAGAGGATGGGTTTTCATCACTCAAGGAAAATAGAGGAAGTGAATTCCATCAACCAGCTCGACCACACCACAAAACGTACAGGGCAGCAGATTTGGGTTTGAGGTTTCTTCTAGACAAGGTGATTTATTGCACAGAAGTACTAACTGGAGCTCTCCTGCACACACACACACACACACACACACACACACACACACACACCCATCAACGGTCAGAGAAGAACAGGAAGTAACTGGAAGCAAAAAGGAGTTCCTCATTCCATGCAAAAAAGAGGAAATGAGTAGAGCCAGCAGGGCATGGGCCGGGAGGCAGCCAGACTTAGCTGCAAGTTCTGTGCCTGATTCTTACCTGCAAGTCAATGACCCTCCTAACCCAAGGGCTGGTGTCTTCACTTCTCATCTGTAAAGTGTGGTGAATGACCCCATGCATTCCTGGAAGGAAGAAGAGAAATTCTACATATGTGTTTGTGTACATGATTGTGCACATACGTAAGTGGGAATATAAATTTATATGTGCATTTATATGAGACATATTCACATCAAAATATATGTGCATGTCTAGGGGCTGGAGAGATGGCTTAGTGGTTAACGTGCTTGCCTGCAAAGCCAAAGGACTCAGGTTCAATTCCCCAGGACCTACGTAAGCCAGATGCACAAGGTGGTGCATGTGTCTGGAGTTCATTTCCAGTGGCTGGAGGCCCTGGTGTGCCCAGTCTCTCTTTCTCTCTCTATAGTAAATAAAAATTACATATATATATATATATATATATATATATATATATATATATATATACACACACATACATACATACATGTATAGATATATATATATATATACATGTATAGGTATATATATATATATTATATGTATATATTTTATATATATATATATACCTATACACACACACACACACAGCACGTAGCAGGGCCCAGGAGAGATTTAGGCCACATAAATATACACTCTTCCTCCTCCTTCCAACAAAGAAGATTCATCAAAAGACTCCTTAGAATAACATCCTTCCCAAGTATATGTAAAAGATGACATTTTAAGATAGTTCTGCAGACCTCTCTCCTCAGAGGTAGCATCCTCTGTACCAAATCTTTCAAGACAACCTCCTCCTTCCCCAGCAGGAGTGGTGGAAGTGCTTGGATCTTGTGAAATTGGAGGCACACCCACACTCCAGGCTGCAGCCTTTCATCAGCTGGCCCCGGTCCCCTGGAGTCCTGTTGAAATGCAGTCTTTGAGTCCCAAGTTCTGAGGAAGAGAGGAGCTGAGGTTTGCCTTTCTGACAAGCCCCCAGGTAATAGTGAAGCTGCTAGTCATGGACTTGATGCTGGGCACATTTCTCTAGAAAGCTGTGGAGATCCCACCTCTCAAGGAATCTATCAATTGCAGATCTACAGGGGAAATGAAGGAGGTCTAAGAACAGCTTCCAGGGTTGAATTGGCTTTTTTTTTTTTTTAAGGTAGAGTCTCACCTTAGTGAATAGACTTTTTATTTAATGCAGCATTTATTGAACAAAAGTTGTCCAGGCCAAACTTGGTTTTAGATAGCAGGTCTTTCATGCAAATGCTATGTAAACAGTTTGTATGCTGTATTGTCTAGGGGAAGACCTATCAGATAGAGTGTGTTTGGCAGCTGTCACTATGCAGTCTTCCCTTGAACATGGCCACAGAGTTATGAAAAGTTTCCCCAGCAGAGCATTAGCATACCAACCAGCAAACCTGTCATGAACACATCTCTAAAGGGGGAAGAACAGAGTGAAAAGGTACACATCACAGGTCTTAGATTGTTACTGAAGGAGGCTGGCATTGCCCGCAGTGTGGTAGACTAGTTGCCCAAGCAGCAAGTTTTACAAAAGAGCTTATTCACCAGGCAGCCAGGCTTAAGGCAGCAGGAAATCCACGTCTCCATCCTGCCGCCTGGCGGACAGGGTTTAGGGGCATCTAGGGAAGAAACAGGCAGGATGGTCTAAGACAGAGAGGACAGGGAAGGACGTATTGTCAGTGATCTGCACATGTGTGGTTGATCTTCATGGCTCTTCACAGGACCTGTGTTTAAGAAAGAGAGGTGACACCCATGCTCAGAGTGTAAAGTCTGGGCCCTCTAACATCAGTAGTCTATATCTCAGAGGACCACATGAGTGGGTGTTGGTTTCAACCTGTCTAAGCTACCTGTCTATTCTTGGGAAATAGCCTGGGATCTGTGACCATCCAGACCTAGGAGGGGTTAGGCATAGCACTGCTTAACAGGTGGCCCCTCAAATTGTTGACAAAGGCCAAAAAAAGAAAACAGAAGCAATTTAGGTTTTCCCCAAGTTTCAAAATGTGCTGGTAAAGGGTCTCTCCGTTGCCCTTTAAGACCGGCAGGGCGTTCTAGCCCAGCGGCAAGAGCCTTTCTGAAGGTATTTCCTTCAGCTCACCACCCATTGTTTGGAAGGGAAACCCAGCACATTTGCCACCCCTGGCAGAGATCTGCCCGCCTGATGTCTTCACAGCCCTTTAGAGTAAGCAAGAGCCTTCTCGTAGTGCACAGTTTATACATTCAAATCCACCTCATTGTATCTGACCCTCACTGATCTGGACATGTTGTTTTAGCAACTGTATTTACCAAGGAGGAAGATCCTTAAAATAACAGCCATTATCTCTTGTGTTTGACATCTGCAAAGTATTGTCCAGATCTGCACATGGTAACAATGCTGAAATGACCAGGGAAGATAACTATCGCGTGATGCTATGGGCATGCTTAGCAGGGCAGGAAACACAAAAGGAAAGGAACTTGGTGCCTCCCCAAAGTTCCTGCAACCTCACCCATGGCACGACCCGGGGGCATACCAGGGGATAGAAGCAAGAGGGTATTTTGGAAGGCATTGCTCTACAGAAAACAGGTTAGTTATGTGGGTTGAAAAGGGCACTATCCTGAAAACTAGCATGTCCAAGGACAAGAGGGCAACAGAAGCAAGCTTTTTTCCTCAGTAACTGAATGAATTAAATCCTCTTTCCCCACCAACTAGAGACAATTGGCCTTTCATAGCCATAGATTTTATATCTACAGATACAAGCAGCCACAGATGGAAATATTTGAAAACCATGAATACGTATTGAACAAGTACAGACTTTTTTTCTTGCTTTTCCTAAACAATAAAACACCACAACTATTTACAAGACATTTTCATTGTATTAGGTATTATAAAAAATTTTGACATTTCTTTTTGAGATGGTCTCACCTTGTTATGTAGTTCAAGCTATCCTCAAACTTGCAGTCTCTGAGTGCTGAGATTACAGGTGTGTCCATCATACGTGACTGTAGTGAGGACAGTGTGGATAGGGGTGAGTATGGGTTATATGAAAACACTGCTCTTTTTTTTTGGCATGGGTGTGTGTATACAGTATTGTGGTGTGTGATGTGATGTGTGTATAGTGTATACACATGTGTGTGCTAATGCACATGCCCTGTACACATGTGCCCAGAGGCCAGAGGAGATCATCAGGTGCCTTCTTTTTACTTATCTGCCTGTTGCTTTGAGAATAAGTGTTGCTCAACCCAAACCTGCTGATTTTGTTGTCATATATTCATGTATATATGAAAACCATGTCTGACTTGACCTTAAGTTTTCTGGAGAGTATTGCTCACTGATTTTGTAGTAAAACCCTGTTTTAATTTGCCTATACTTCCTAAAGGATTGATTCAGATTGTGTGTGTGTGTGTGTTTTACTTATTGATTTGAGAGAGAGAGAGAGAAATTGTGAGAAAGAGAGAGAGAGAAAATGGGTATGCCAGGGAATCTAGCCACTGCAAATGAACTCCAGATGCATTTACCACCTTGTACATCTGACTTACATGAGTACTGGGGAATTGTAACTGGGTCCTTAGGCTTTGTAGGCAAGTGCCTTAACCACTAAATCATCTCCCCAGCTCTCTGTTTTGTTTTGTTTTGTTTTCCCAGTCAGCAAGTGCCAGCGATTTTCTGACCTCTGCCCCCTACTGCTTTGGGGTTACAGGCATGCATGTCCATGTCCAGCTATTTATATGAGCTCTGGATAATTGAACTTGGGCAGTCTCAGGGCTTCATGCTTGCTCATCAAGCACCCTTAACTGCTGAGCCATCTTCCCATCCCCCACTATTTTTTATGTATGAAACTTGAACATCCATGGATATTGGTACACACATCAGATCCTGAAATTAGCCCCTTCCCATGGATACTAAAGGACACTGTATATGATTGTGGGCCTATTTAGTTGGTTGTTATATAGTTAAGATTCTAAGAAACTTCAAGTCTTTTTATTGTTGTTGTTTTTGAGGTAGAGTATCATTCTAATCCAAGCTGACCTGGGACTCACTCTCTAGTCCCAGGCTGGCCTTGAACCCATAGCCATCCTCCTGAATGTTGGGATTAAAGGAGTACCCCACCAAGCCAGGCCTCAAATCTTAAAATAACTAAGGCAACATAGCTATTAGCCACTAGGAAGAAGAAAAATGACAGAATCCTCGGGCTGCCCATGGTTTCCGTGACTACGGTGGCCAGTGTGGGTATGAGGGCTCTGATGGTGTGGGGCAGAGTGGAAGCCCGCGGCGCCTTCTTAGCTTTTCCATTTGTGAGCCTCTGAAGTGTGCATTCAAGAAGAGAATCGTTTGTCCTTTCATTCATGCTTTTCTGATTGCAAGGCTAGTTCTTACTTACTGCAAAGGGTTTGTTGGGGGTAAGGAGAATAATTTTTCAAAACAAACAAAAAAAAATGCAACCCACTGTTCCATTGTAAAAAAGCAATGTTCATAATGTGAATATTCTTTCAATCTACCAAGATTCTTAAAAAAACATTTTTTTGTTTATTTATTTTCAACCAGAGAGAGAGAGAGAGAAAGAATGGGTGCACCAGGGCCTCTGCCATTGCAAACAAAATCCAGATGCATGTACCACCTTGTGCATCTGGATTTATGTGGGTACTGAGGAATTGAACCTGGGTTGTTAGACTTTGCAGGCAAGGACCTTAACTGCTAAGCCATCTCCCCTGCTCTAGACAAAATGTTGAGCAAAGATTCATAGTGGGAGAGAAAGATTTAATGAAAGGCTTCTACATGCCCTTCTCCCAGATTCATCAATTGTTAATATTTTACACCATTATCATTCTCTCTGACTCTCCTCTCTTATTTTTAAACCACTTGAGGTCAAATTACAGATAAATGGTTTGGCTTACCAACTTCCTAAATATTTCAGGTTTCTTTTTCTTAAGAACATGGAGTCCCTTACATAAACATGGTACAATATAATTAGAATCAGAAAATTGAACATAAAACTATCAGATCTGCTGGCCACACTGAACTGCCATCAGTAGCCTAAGTAATGTATCCATTTATAGCTCTCACTGACCAGAATCCAACCCAGGACCACACACCACTCAGTTGTCTGTGTATATCCTGGCTGGACAAGCACCATTGTCCTTCCTGGTGTTTCTTGACCTT
This sequence comes from Jaculus jaculus, assembly GCF_020740685.1. Classification (NCBI taxonomy): domain Eukaryota; kingdom Metazoa; phylum Chordata; class Mammalia; order Rodentia; family Dipodidae; genus Jaculus; species Jaculus jaculus. Next base: position 105,049,019 of record NC_059109.1, read on the forward strand.
GAACATTTGGATTATTTTTTTTTTTTTGCTTGAATGTTTTTGAGATAAGTTCTTACTATATAGCCAAGGTTGGTCTCAAATTCACAATCCTTGTAGTTCAGTCTCCCAAGTGGTGAAATTATAAGCATATTCCACTGTGTTTGACTTGACCTTAATGTTTTTGGAGAATGTTGCTCAGTGATTTTGTAGGAAATCCCAGTTTGAATTTGTCTGCTACTTCCTAAAAGATTGATTCAGATTGTATATTTAGGTCAGAAATGCCAAGACCATGTGCTGTGTTCCTACCAGGGCATCATATTAGATATTACAGGATGTCTGTGTGTCTTGGTATTGCTGATTTTAACTCTTCCCGGTTGGTTTAAAGGTGCAGTTTCTTAGATCTCTCCACTAGAAAGTTACTACTTTTCCCCTCTTCTACATGTCTTTGATGGAAAAGATCGCAGTCATCTTATATCAGCCAATAATGTTACTGTGGCTTTAGAAAACATCTTTGTTCAATTAAAAAAAAAAATTCATTTCATGGGCTGGAGAGATGGCTTAGCAGTTAAGCGCTTGCCTGTGAAGCCTCAGGACCCCGGATCAAGGCTCGATTCCCCAGGACCCACGTTAGCCAGATGCACAAGGGGGCGCATGCATCTGGAGTTCGTTTGCAGTGGCTGGGGGCCCTGGCGCGCCCATTCTCTCCCTCTCTCTCTCTCTCTCTCTCTCTCCCTCTTTGTCTGTCACTCTCAAATAAATAAATAAAAATAACAAAAAAAATTTAAAAAAAACTGAAGAAAAAAAATTCATTTCAGTATTTCAAGGATGTCTCCACAAAGATATAAAGGACATATAAGTAAGGGTATTGCAATGATTCCTCTGAGGCTTGCCCTGGCAGGAGGAAGGGGAAAAGGGCACCTCGTCTTGCAGCAGTGAGAGAAGAAGCACCCCTGAGAATGGTGTAGACCTTCCTCAGTCTACCAGCGTGGAGAGCACTGATTCTCAAACACGAACATCATCAGAATCTTCCACTGCACTTGTCACAACCCAGATGCCTCAGGATCCCTGTGACTGAGACTGGGAGGTTGGGCTCAGAGTCTGTGTTTCTATGTCCACAGTGGTGCTAATGCTGCTGGCCCAAGAATCCTACTATGAAAGCCAGTGGCCTTGTGAGCCTGCAGAATGACAACATCTAGCAGTGCTCTGTCCTGGTAGTGTTTGAATGTGTCCCCTATGAAGTTCAGTACCTGAGTGGCCAATGAGATGAGACTAACAGGCAGGACCGTGAGTGGCTATTATGGATGCTCTTGGTGACGGGATCCAGGCCCTTAATGTTTCCTGTGGTGCTCTGTGATCCCTACATCCTGCCTTCTGCTAAGGGAAGGTGCTGTCCCTCTGCTCTGTGGGATTCAGCCATAAAGCACCATTTGGAAATTCTGACTCATCTTTATTAACCATCCTGCTGGCGCCTTCACCTTGGACGTCCCAGCCTTCAGATCTATGAGGAAATAAAGTCTTGTTCTTCATAAGGTAACCAATCTGAGCACTTTTGCTATAGCAACATGTGCATTTCTTTCTTTGGGAGACAGATCCTGAGGCTCTTTCAAGTAGTCTTTGGTTACTTTCTCACAGTCCATTGTACTTCAGTTCCTCACAGTTCTTATATCTGTCATTGCCTAAAAATTATGTCATCAAGCTGGAGCTGAGCCTGAAGCCTCTTCCCTATTGACTAGCTGTCAGGGTGCTGGAAAGATCTATACAGCATGAAGCCTTTTGGGGAAGAGAAGTTATCAACACTGGATGCTGCAAGCTTTACAGCTGGTCAGCCAGGCAAAACGGGCTCACTGGTGCAATGGTGGCATGTCTCACTCCATGGGAGGAAATTCATGCCTGGTACATAAAACCTAGTATATATATATATGTGTGTGTGTGTGTGTGTGTGTGTGTGTGTGTGTGTGTGTGTGTGTGGCTGGGATTATAGGTGTCATCTACTATAGATGACTGCAGAGATCAGAATTTCTTTTTTTTTTAATTATGAGGTTTAGAAAATTGAAAATCCATTTATAGCTGCTACCTTCTCACTACTTGGACAATACTGATACCAGAAGCTACTTATGGAAAGGAAGAGTTTATTTCTGGCTTACAGTTTTAAGGGGAAACTTTATCATGATGGGAAAAGCAAGGCAGGCGTAGCATCTTCAGAGCAGCAAGGAAGAAGAAGAGAGAGTGAGCTTAGTGCAGCAAGCAGGGAGTGGACTGAACACCTCAAGATCTGCCCCCTGAGACACACCTCCTCCAGAAAGGCTCACCTCCCAAAGATTCCACCCTCTGGGGATTAACTATGAGGTTTGATCACAGACACATGAGGCTATGGGAGACATTTTAAATTCAAGCCACTGTACCATTTTAGCAGATCTCCCACACCATCTTAGTCATATTTCTAGCACTGCAACAAAACACCTGAGGAGATCAACTTGTATGAGAAAAAGTTTAACTGTGGTTCACGTATTTGAAGGTTCTGATTGGTGATGGATTGGCCTCTTTGCTTTGGGCCTGTGGCAAGGCTTGCAGAGTAAAATTGCTCATTTTGCGGCCAAGAAACAAAAAGAAGGAAGAAGAAGGGGCCAGACCCCAGGGCCACCTGTGAGAGTATGCTCCACTGACCTAAACACCTCCCGTGAGCTTCCACCTGTTAAAGGTTTCACCAACCTCTCAGTAACACCACCCTGGATTCCAAGTCTTTCACAATAATAGCAGGTCATTTGGGGACACTCATGAGCTCAAGTATAGTACTTCCTGCCCACCTTATACATACTGCTGTGTCTATTAAAGCTATAAACTGTAGATATACATTCTTGTTCCTGGAATTGGGTCCAGGAATCTGTACATTAGCAAGAAAATCTAAAAGTCCTGCTACAATATGAGAGTTCCTGTTGTGAGCTATTCATACATCTTCCATGTGGGCCGACTGTAGCAAATTTTAATCATTTCTAACAAGGCCTTCTTTCTTGTTTTCAGAACAAATTTCTCCCCACCCCCCACTCAGTTGGTTTATATTGGAATCATTTGAGAAGTGTGTTGAAAGTCCAGATCCCAGGCCACAGCTCCATGTTTCACCCCAGAGATCTCCAGTCAGCATCAGGCCTTGCCTTCAACCAAGTTCCCTAGTTGCTTCTGAGAAATGTTGTTCTTAAGGAAAGCTGATAGCTCTATTCTTGAGCCTCTGCAAGATGAATGTCAAGTCGGCCACTTAACAAATATTTGTTTTTAGCATGAGTTTTGTTTCCAAAACACGCGTTGGAACATGATGGTGTAACCATTTTTAATGCTATGAAAACACCAGGGTCGGTTCCAGACGCTGTCTTTGAAGGTAACCACCCCACACCCCCAGTCCAGGGTCTAGAGGGTCAGGAGAAAGGACAGGGCATACACAAATTTGGATACACTTTATCTGCTCCAAACATGGCTGTAGGCATGCTTTTGTGTTTCTTTCTTTTTGAAACTTTCCGGCTAGGTAGCCCAGGTTCACAACCTCCTGCCTCGGCCTTTTATGCGCTGGGATTACAGGCATGCACCACCATCCTGGCTTCTATGAACACTTTCTGAGTCAGATGAAACTACTGGACAATGTAAATAGCTAAAGATTCTCCAGTCCAGGTGCCCACCCAGAATTCAAGTCTCGTCACCTGAGGGACGAGGAGGAGTGTTCTATAAGGCTGCATCGGGGACTGGCACAGACAGGCGAGGGGACAGGAAGGGGTCAGAGCGGGTTTGAGTGTTTGGACAGTCACCCGCCCATCTACGAGGGGCTAGCAGTGCACTCCTCTGAGGTCTGCGGTCTGTCAGGGTTCCGTGATGTACAACCCTATTTCCTGCTGCCTGAATCACCCTGGCTTTGCTCTGACTCTTAGCATGTCGGGGGAGCTCGTCCTTCACCTGCCTGTGCCTGCATCCACAGTGTAAGATGAGGTTGCAAGAAACCAAACTCCAGTCAGCTGTCCATCACCACCATGAAGTACTTGAACAAGCTTGAACATGAGAAGGTTTTGTTTAGCCCATACGTTTGGAAGTTCTCTAAGATGGAGCAGTCCAGTGTGTTTAGCCTCTGACAGAGGCGGTGGATGGCAATGGTGGAAAGCCCAAGTCAAAGCAAGAGGTCACATTTCAAGCCAGGAAACAGGGAGAGAAAGAGGGGTGGAAAACTGAGGTTTCACAACCCTGTTTAAGGGCTTGCCTCAATGCCTAAGGACCTCCCATTATGTCCTACCTCCTAAAGGTCCCCAGCACCTCCCAACAGCCCCACCCAGGAAAAGGGGTCTTTAGCTCATAATTGATGGAGATCATGCCCCTTATTCAAACCACAGCATCAGGACTGTGTTTTCATCCCTCACCCCCCCCAAATGTTTTGTCCAATGTCTGAAGCTTATACAAATGCAGATAAATAAATGAATGTATATGTGAATGAATGAATGCCAGCCTGCAAAGGCCCTGTGGATGCAGGCAGAGGACTAGGATTGCCCTCTGAGGACCAGATGCCCTAAGCAGGAACACAGCAGGAGGGAGAAAAGCTGCTCAGCAGGGAGAAAAGCTGCTCGGGAGGCAGGTGGGAAAGGGCCTGGACTGAGCAGAGAAAAATGGTAGAAGTCAGTTCTGTATCTGTTTACAGGAGACCTGGGCTTGGTGTGCAACATGCGACCACTCGAAGATATCTAGTCCCAGAGCCGAGGAAGGACTTTTGAGATGCCTATAGCTCTCCAGTTATGGAAGGCAGGACAGGAAGCCAGATGGTTGAAATAATTCCAATGAACAAAGACAGCAGACCCCGCTCCATAAATACAAACTTCTCTACTAAATGCTGGTTTCTGTCATGTCCTCAATGGGGGTCCACCTCTGACCGTGTGTCCAAAGCTGCCTGCTTTGTTTCCTCTGCTTTAAAGGGACTCAGCCTTCTCTGTTCTAATGGTTCTTCCCTTTCATTTTGAGAGAATAATTAAATTGCAGAGAATTCAGTGGTCATCAGGCAGGGTGAGAGACAATTCAGCATAAGCCCTTGTTTGTGACAGGTGGCGATTATAAAAACAGAAGAGGGGCCCCACTGAAGACGATGAGCAGGGAGGCTTTGAGGAGGACCCCGCCTGCCACTCTGGACCACTCCACTTACATGCAGCAAGCAAGGTCATTGCCAGCCCCAAGAGGGAGCTTCAGGTCCTCAGATGCCCTGTCGAGAAAGGGCCATTCTTTCAGCATGGCAGTTTCCTACCAGGGAGCCTGTTTCCCTCATCCGTCCCCTTTCACAGGGCTGCTCTTTTCTGTAGCGGCTGCACTGGTTTGCCAATTGCTTTTCTGTTTTTCTCAGTAAGATTTACACAAACAGCACTTTTCTGTGACAATACAAATGACTCTGGCTCTTTCCAAAGAACATAGAGCCAGCAAGCCATCAGCAGTGAAAAGAGCTGTCAAGCATTGCTCCCAATACATTCAGCACCATGGCTCAGGCTTTTACAAATAAAGAAGTATTCAGGATATATGTACAATTAAATGGTCTTATTCCAGAGACTGCTCTTTTGAAGCTATTTGATGACACCTCTGTTTGCTTGTTTGTTCATTTGTAGTTCTTGGTTCTTTGAGATAAGGTCTAGCTATATAGCTCAGGGTAGCCTGGAACACCTAGCCCTTCTGCTTCAGCCACTACAGGGCCCACATTCCAGGTATATGCCACCAGGCCTGGCCTTTGACATCTCTCCTAATGAGAATGATTTATGAGATTTCTAAGGCGACTACCACTGGTGATGAAGATATTGGCAGCTGTGCAATAAGTATTGATCTGTCTCTGTGTCTGCACCATGCAAGCCTCCACCCCCTGCATCTATCCACACAAGCTGGACAAAGTGTCTATGACAAATGGCTGCTTGACCACAGTTCATTGAACCAGGCCTGGAGAATGGACACAAGCTGGACCAGTCATGTTCACTGCTCTGCTCACTGGAACTTGGGTGCCTGACAATATGGTCCAAGGAGATTTAATTCGTGGTGGTTGGAGGGGGGGGGGGCGGTCAAGGTCAGTTGGAGGCAAATGGCAATACACTGAGAGGCTGTGTAGAGACTGAACCAGAGGGGACATGAGGAGAATAGTGGGGATGGGTAGATCACTAGGGAGGGGCTCCTTTCCACTCCAGTGAGGCTCAGAAAATACTCAAAGGCCGTCCCCATTTTTGTACCTTTTAGAGCTAAGCTACCAGTAGCCTTGGCTCTCAACTGTCTTTTGGGGGGACATATGTGCAGCAACAGCTCAACAACATAGAGATACCCTCTTGAAGGACCCGGCAGAGGGATGACGTGCCTTCCCAGGAGGACCGTGAAGATAACATTGCTGACCAGGGCAAAGGCTGGGCAGGTTTGTTGTTGACCCCTTAGAGGATTAAGATCTCTTAAACTCAGGGATTCTACAATGGTGATGTAAACTGATTACATATATAGCTGTCATCTTGACCCAACTCTCTGCTGCCTTTGTGAGCCATGGAGGGAGGAGGGCAGAGAAAGGATGCTCGGGGGGTGGGGGGGTTCAGCTATGACCTAAGTCATGAAGGCCTGGTCGGACCCCACAGTCTTCTGTCTGCTCCCAGCAGTCATGAAACTGAGGTAGGCTAGCAGTTAGTTGTCAAGAAGGGCAAATCATCAGTTGTCACTATTGTTGGCAGAGCTAAGAAGCAGACTCACTATTGAGCCGTGCAAACAGGTAAAGAGAGTGACAGGTGGAGAAGCAGCCTGCTAACAAAGCAAAACCCCCATCGCAGAGCTTGAGAAATGAAACTCCATCTCAGCCACTCTCGCAGTGGGCTCCTTCAGCTCCCAAACAGAACTACAGGAACTTGACTGCATCTATTTTTAAACACGTGCGTTGCCTCCTGAACACTGAATAGGCAGTGTGTTCCATGCGCTGACTCCAACATCATCCAATTGTGACAAGATTTGAATTTCCAAAATTGACATAGCGCTGAAATCACTTTTCACACGCCCCTGCGATTTTCCTCCTGAGTGGTGGAAAGAGGATGGGAAAGTGTGTGTGCCTTCCCACCATTAGTGACAGTCAGAACTCCCATCTGAATTACAGCCTGGTTCCTGCAATCACAGTGACAGTGACAGCGACTGATGGTGACTCTGAGAAGACACAGGTTCCAAATTCCATGCTTAGTGTCTAGTGTATGTCAAATGCGTCTATCATTATTGTCATGTTATCTCATTTAACGAGGCAAGAACTCTGGTATACTTGGGATGAGAAGATACAGATTAAAAGAAGCCAGTCATTTGCCATTGGACAATAGGCCAGAGTGTTTGCACTGCAAGTAACAAAGCACTCTTAAACACGATAAAACAAGGGCATCAATCCTCTTTCATAAAATAGCAGCGCCTCCATAGGCGGCTCGCCAGCTCTCACAGTTGCCAAGCACTCAGGTTCCCTTCATCCTTAGCACACTAGCTTCACAGAGGACAAGCCTTTTACCTCACAGTCACAGCGGCTGCACGGTAAACTCCAAATGTCACAGCTTCATCCGACCAGGACCAAACCCCTTCTAGAAACCAACTCTATAGATCTCTCCACACATCTGATCAGAGTTGGACCATGTACCCACACGGAAAGCAATCTCAGGAAGTAACCCAATTTGAGCACATGAGTACATTTTAAAATGTAGCCCTACACAAAGTCAGAGATCTGCCTGTAGAGAAGAGGAGGCCATGAGGTTTGGGGTACACAGCAGTGTCTGAAGCCTCATCAAAGCCAGCCTGGAACACCAGGTCACACTACTCTTCTTATTTTTTTAAATAGTTTATTGATGCATATCAGTTGTACATAAGGATTTTACCACAATATTTTGTGCATATATACATATAATGTATATTGATCACATTCACTCTTTTAGCACCTACTCATGGGCCCCTCAACAAACTAGCCCCTTTCCTCTTTCCAATGCCCCCCTTCTGCTTTCATGCCTTTTTTTTTTAATCTAGATTTTGCATATAACAGAAAACATGTGGTGTTTGCCTTTCTGAGTATGACTTATTTCACATCCACAGATTTTCCGATAAATGACAGCCTTCTTCTCTATGACAGGGTAAACGCATAGTGGATGTGGACAGACCACATCTCCTTCACCCAGTCACTAGGCTGATGCTATCATATTGCTCTACTCAATCTCCAGGGGGCCCCTACTATTGGGATGGCATGTCACAGGGCACCTCACCCCATTGCTTAGCCACAGGCATATCTGACCACTGAGCATGTGGAATACTGCTAAAATGCTGAGGAGCTGAATTCAACTTTTTTTTCTAACTTTCACTGGAATTCAAAGAGCTGCCTGGGTCTCTTAGTGGTCATGTTGTCGACACAAGTCACTATGCTGGCTACACTGCTCACAAACTGGCAGCATTGCTACAGCAGCTCCCTGAGTATAATGCCAGAGAAATGCAATGTGTGGCACTAATGCCATTTCAATATTGCAGTAAATATGCTAATGTGATTGAAGAGAAATAGGAAAAAAATCATTGTATAATTTACTTCCCTCAAAAGATTATCATTTTGACATGTAACCAGTATAAAAATACTAATGAGATATTTACATTCATTTTTTCACTCTAAGCCCATGAAATCCTGTGTGTCTGGCATAGCACCTCAGTACTTAACCTTCATACTTCAGAAGTGCTCCAGAG